>NC_046158.1:130262932-131532932 GCF_011064425.1 Rattus rattus | reverse complement strand
TTGCCTGTGACTCGAGCTCCAGAAGATTCAAGGCATCTGCACTCACATAACATACTGTCACCAGATACACATGCACATAAATAAAAAAACTTAAAAAAAATCTTTAAAATGAGCCATTTTAGTCATGTACTGAAGGACCAGAAAAAATTCAGACCTCCTAGCAAACAGAGTAGAGCCAAAAATATAGGTCAGCCAGTTCAATGACTCTGTTCCAGGAACTTGACTGACCACAGAACTGATAATTACACCAGCTGGTTCAGCAACTTTCTCCCAGGAACTAGCTGACCATAAAGTTAAACAATCTTGAGAAACAGGAAGCTTCTCCTTGTGATTTTTCACTTGTATTCTCGACATTTTCCAATGACGCCATCCCTACCCCCTTGGGTTGTGGTTTATTCCTTTAAATACCCCTTCTCCCAGCTACTCATCGTTGAACTCCTCTACCCCTGCGTGTGATATGAGTCTCAACTCCAGTACACTGGTTCCTATCAATAAACCTCGTGTGATTACAGCAAGGACAGTCTCTCGTGTGTTCTTGGGGGGTCGCGTCATCCTGAGACTTGAGTGAGGGTCTTCCCACTCCGGGGTCTTTCATTACCAATCCTAACTTTTGGAAGATTATGAGGTCAAGGCTATATAGGTATGAGACAGGGTTACACAAGAAGACCCTCAGAAAGGGAGCAAGATGGCTCAATGGTTAAAGCACTGGAAGCTCCTCTTCCTCCTCACCTTCCTCCTCCTTTTCTCCTTCTCCTTCTTTTCCTTCTCCTTCTTCTTTGAGACACAGTCTCACTGCCTGACAGCTCTGGCTGTCCTGGAACTCACTATGTGGATCAGGTCAGCCTGGAACTCAGAGAGATCTCCTGCCTCTGCCTTCCAAATGCCAGGATTAAAGATATACACCACCATGTCCGGCACAAGAACCTATTCTTGGAAGTTGTCTTCTGACAGCCACATCCACCCACCATACACACAGTAATAAGAAATGAGAGAGAGAGAGAGAGAGAGAGAGAGAGAGAGAGAGAGAGAGAGCACCCGAGCAAGCACCTGGGAATTTTGCTCAGTGGTAATGTGCTTGCCTTGTTTAACATTAATGAGGCCTCAATCCCTAGAACTGTAAACGGCAGCAGGAGCAACAACAACAACAACAAAACAAACAAAAACAAAAACACAGGCTGAAGCCCGGCGCCAAGGCCAATGTTTATGCCACTCACTAAAACAAACAAGCACACAAACTTTGAGCTCTGTGAGCACGCTGGTCCACCATGTCTGTAACCCCAGCCCTTGGGACATTGGGGATTACTACTAGAGTTGTTAGGGTCAGAGCCTGGGAGAGTTAAATAATGAAAATCAGAGAAAAGATTTTGGACACATTGGAAAGAGTAATGATTACGGACCCAGTGTCCCTTCTCCTTCCCAGGCTGATCTTCCGGGTGTGGCTCATGCCAGGTTTAGGTTTAGAGAACAGGAGTATGCGTCACTAAGTAGTTCTGGTCAAGGTGTAGTCCCGCCATCACTGACCCGTCATTGTCTCGGCTCTGACTGTCCTGTAAGGTGACCCGACAATGCGTCAGAACCGCGTGAAATCTCTTCCTAGGAGCCAGTTCCTTTTGGGACTGGCACCAGACGTCATTCTTCTTCTTTTTTTTTTTTTCAAAGATTTATTCATTTATTATATATAAGTACACTGTAGTTGTCTTCAGATACACCAGAAGAGGGCATCAGATCTCTTTACAGATGGTTGTGAGCCACCATGTGGTTGCTGGGAATTGAACTCAGGACCTCTGGAAGAGCAGTCGGGTGCTCTTAATCGCTGAGCCACCTCTCCAGCCCCCCAGACGTCATTCTTTTCCTTCCAATTTCTCGGCGACTACTGTTTCAGAAGTCTTACAGCCAAAGAGGCTGCAAGTGTCTCTCTTAGAAAACCTTCTCTTTTTACCATGATGGTTACGGAGGGGAGAAGTGGATTGAAAATAGTAAGTTCATGGTCAGTCCTAGTTACTTGAAACTCTGTGTAAAAACAAACAAACAAACAAACAAACAAACAAACAAAAACCCAACCAATCAACCAACCAACCAATAAATAAATAAGGAAAGGAGAAAATAACAAATAACGTGGGCAGCTTTGTCCTTTGCACCAGGGCCTCTTTGGCATCTAGTGAAGAGGCCCTTATGATGATCATGGTTTTTAAATGTGTAAGGTGTGTAAGGTTGCAAAGGAAAACAATGATACCAAAATGCAGTAAAAGCCTTAAAAAAAAAACAAAAACCCAAAACTCAACGTTTGCGCATGCATATGTATCTGCAAGTACTTGAATGTTTGTGTGCATGCGTGTGTGTGTTTGTGTGTGTGTATATGTGTGTGGTGTGTGTGTGTGTGTGTGTGTGTGTGTGTGCACACATGCACGTGTGTACATTGAATACTGGTAGAGGACAGAGGTTTTGGGTCCCTGAAGCTGGAAGCCCAGGTGGCTGTGATTCTCCTGTCGTGGGTTTGAGGATGGAAGACCGCGGATCCTGTGGAAGATCAGTAGGTGCTCTTAACATCTGAGCCAACCATTTACCGCCATCTTTATTTTGGAAGATTTGTAAAAACAATGTAACTTTGAAATAGTTTACTGCTTTACTATTACTTTTATGTGTATGGACGCTTTACCTGCACGTATGTTTACATGTCATGTGTGTGCCTGCTGCCATGAAGGCTGAAGAGGGAGTTGTATCCCCTGGAACTGGAGTTACAGATGGCTGTGAGGCACTAGGTAGATGCTGGGCTCTTTGCAAGAACAAGTGCGTTTAACCACTCAATCAACTCTCCCCCACCTCATCATTATTTTGCTATGTAGCCTTGAACTCATGATCCTCCTGCTTCAGCTTCCTGTGTGGAGAGAAAGCAGGCCTGAGCCGCCACACCATCTTTCGGTATTATTTTAGTTTAACTAATTTTAAAAATTTAGTTTAACTTTTTTTTCCTTTTCTTTTTTTCGGAGCTGGGGATCGAACCCAGGGCCTTGCGCTTGCGCCAGAAGTCATCAGATACCATTATAGATGGCTGTGAGCCACCATGTGGTTGCTGGGAATTGAACTCAGGACCTCTGGAAGAGCAGTCAGTGCTCTTAACCACTGAGCCATCTCTCCAGCCTCCTAATTTTACTGTTAATGAATTAGTTTCTTTATTTGCTGGCGTTTTGGTGCTGAGTTAGGACTGAGGGCCTTTTTCCTGTTGTAGATCCACACCCCACCTTATTACTGTAATGTTCATGAGAACGAGTGATGAAATGATAGGTAAAAAAAAATTATTTATGAGGCTGGAGAAATGGCTCAGTGGTTAAAAGCACTGTCTGCTCTTCCAGAGGTCCTGAGTTCAATTTCCTGCACCCACATGGCGGCTCATAACTGTTTATAACTCCAGCGAATCCGACACCCTCTTTCAGATTTTATGAGCACCAGGTATATACACAGGCAGACATGAAGGCAAAATACTCATATACATAAAGTAAAAATAAATAACTCAACCTGGGAGGCGCTGGTGCACACCTTTAATCCCAGCACTTTGAGAGTTTCTACAGAGTGAGTTCCAGGATGGCCAGGGCTACATAAAACAAACAAGCAAGCAAACAAATAATAATTACTCAAAAATTAAAAACAGCATTTATTGTGGGTATGTATCTGTTCATGTGTGTGGGTGTACACATGTAAAAGTCAGAGGACACTTTGAGGGCTGGTTCTCTCCTTCTGCCCCGTGGGTCCTGGGGATTAAACTAAAGTCATGATGGCAGATGCCTTTCAGGCTAGCTTCTTTATTAGTACACTAACTATTACCATAGTCTCTGGTCTCAGTTTGCTTTTATTGCTGTGAACAGACACCATGACCATGGCAACTCTTATAAAGGAAACCGTTTCACTGGGGCTGGCTTACAGTTCAGAGGTTTAGCCTGTTGTCATCACGGCAGGAAGCATGGCAGTCTGCAGGCAGACATGGTGCTGGACAGGGAGCTGAGAGTCGTACATCTGAATCAGCAGGCAGCAGGCAGAGGACAGGCTTGAGCTTCTGAGACATCAAAGACCGTTCCATGTGACATCCTTCCTCCAACAGGGCCACACCTACTCTAACATGGCTACTCCTCCTAAGAGTGCCATTCCTATAGGCCCATGGCAGCCATTTTCATTCAAACCTCCACAGGGTTGGTCACTGACTCAGTAATGCCGGCTTAGGGTGCACAAGGCCTTGATTTTCATCTCCAACACTGCATGCTTGTCACCCCAGCACTTCAGAGATGGAGAAAGGAGGATCAAGAGTTCAAGCTCATCCTCAACAACATAGTGAGTTCAAGGCCTTCTTGGGCCACATGAGACCTGTCTCAAAAACTAATTCAGGCTGGAGAGATGGCTCAGTTGTTAGTGTGCTTACTCCTCTGGCAGAGGACTCAGGTTTAACGCTCAGCACCTATATCGTGGCTCACAACTACCTGTAACTCCAGTTTAGGGGATCTGACACCTCTCCTGACCTCACAGGCTCCTGGATGCATGCAGTGTGTATGCATATACACATTGTCTTAGTCAGGGTTTCTATTCCTGCATAAAAATCACGATCAAGAAGCAAGTTGGGGAGGAAAGGGTTTATTCAGCTTACAATTCCACATTGCTGTTCATCACCAAAGGAAGTCAGGACTGGCACTCAAGCAGGTCAGGAAGCAGGAGCTGATGCAGAGGCCATGGAGGGATGTTACTTACTGGCTTGTTTCCCCTGGCTTGCTCAACTTGCTCTCTTATAGAACCCAAGACCACCAGCCCAGGGACGGCACCACCCACAATGGACTGGGCCCTCCCTCCTTGATCACTAGTTGAGAAAATGCCTTACAGCTGGATCTCACGGAGGCATTTCCTCAAGGGAGGCTCCTTTCTCTGTGATAACTCCAGCTTGTGTCAAGTTGACACATAAAACCAGCCAGTACACACATATTTTTTTTAACCATTAAGGTAGAGCTGGGGCTCGATATAAGCGATGTCAGTACGTGCCATCAGCCACCTGTGTGACAGCAACGCAAATGACTTCACGTCTGCCTTACAAGTTCCTGTCACCCTCGTGCAGCTCAGGTTTGGATTCATCAAGGAGTCGTTACCTCACGCTTGGAAATTTGTAAACACGAAGCGTTTCAAGTACAGGACTCACTCCAAAGTTGCCGCCAAGTTCACAGAGTCCCTCAATTTGGAGTTTTGAGTCCAGATTCCTGCTGGGAAAGGGGCTGTCCCTAATCCAACCCCGTCAGCCCCTGTCTGAAGAGAATGACTCTACTTCAGCACTATTCCTCCAAGTCATGAAATTGACCACAGGCCAGAGAGGGATCTGGGGTCCTTCTGCCCAGGGAGCGCCAGAGTCCTGTGCTCTGACCTGTGGTCGAGTCATTATGAAGTTTCTCCTCACAGGATGGTGGCAGGGAACCCTGCCAGGCAGGATCGGGCTGGCAGCTGGTGTCCTGCCCCTGTCATGACCCGCCCTGCCTGCGCCCCCGCAGGGCCCTGGCCAGCACAGCTGTGGATGTGACAGGAGGCTTGGCTCTGATTCACCCCGGCACATTCCTGGCTCAGCCACTGTTTTGGTTTTGTATGTGTGTGTGACTTTTTCTCCCACACCCCTCCCACCCCTTTCCTCAAAAATGCTGTGTCTTTCCCTAGAGGGCTCCTCTGGGCGGCGCCTCCAGGAGGGAAACTCAGTCTGAATTTCCTGGAACAAGTGGAGCTTATGGGAGGAGGGATGCTTCTGACAGCCAGGCCAACCCCACCCCAACATGACTGGGTCTCCTTGCAGAAAAAGGGACAGACAGGTGGATCCTAGATGTTCCTGGTTAGTGTATAGATTCTCCTGGTCTCAGAGCCCAGCCTTCTTTCTCTGAGCTTTGGTGAGAGTTAAGTAATATAATTACCAACTGCGCGTGAGAGGGTGTACTACCCTACCATGCAAAGGGCAGAGGAATGCCATCACTGATGGAGTGGGCTCCTTCCATGAAACAAATACTCGTCAAGTAGCCACCATTGTACCTTTGGAAGCTCCTAGACAGTCTGTGCTGGCCTCCGGTGCAGCTAGGCGGAGAGCAGAGTGTGGGAAAAAATAAAGCAGCTCTGGGCTTAGAGCTTCTGTAGGAGCTGCAGTCCCCAGCTCTGAACAACAGGGAAGGGATATGGGAAGGACAGGTCTATTTAGAACAGTGGTTCTCAACCTTCCTATCACTGTGGCCCTTTAATACAGTTCCTCATGTTGTGGTGACACCCCACCCCCCACCCCAATTACTGCTACTTCAAAACTGTACTTTTGCTACTGTTATGAGTCGAAATATAAATATCTGTGTTTTCTTTTTTTTTTTTTTTGGTTCTTTTTTTCGGAGCTGGGGAAAACCCAGGGCCTTGCGCTTCCTAGGCAAGCGCTCTACCACTGAGCTAAATCCCCAACCCCTGTGTTTTCTTTTCTGATGGTCATAGGTGAGCCCTGGGAAAGGGTCATTTGAGCCTCCCAAAGGGGTTGAGACCCACAGGTTGAGAACTGCTGATATAGAGAGGCAGGTACGGTGAAAAAGTCTGGGGGCCTTTTCTGGTGGGGGGAGGTGGATCAGAGAAGGACTCTGGCTCCTTTCATGGGACCCCGCCATAGAAAAGGCTCTGAGTCTGCAGATTAAAATGGCTGGTAATGGGGTGGGAAAGGGTTGGTATAGGGTATTCTATAAGAGACAGGTCCCATGGGTGGAGCAGGGACTTTGGGAACAGTCAGCAGGGAGCACAGTTGCAGCTCCTCCTGGTCTAGAAGTGACATGGAGGCACCGTATGGAAACGATTTTGTTTGTTTGTTTGGTTTATTGTTGGTTTGTTTTTCGAGGGTTTCTCTGTGTAACCTTGGCTGTTATGGAACTCACTTTGTAGACCAGGCTATCCCCAAACCCAGAGATCCACCTGCTACTCCCTACTGGGTGCTGGGATTAAAGACCTGCATCACCGCCACCCTGACCTTTTTTATTTCTTTTTCTTTTTTTAGCTCAGACTGGCCTCGAACTCACTGCATAGACAAGGACGCCCTTGGATAACTGATCCTGTCTCTACCTCCCAAACCCGAGACTACTCCACTTCGGTTTATGGGATCGAACTCAGGGCTTCCTGCACACCAAGCAAACACTTTACCAACTGAACTACATCCCTGCCCTGAGAGCTGCTCTAAGAGCCTTGGACAAGTGGAGCTATTCACTCAGGGGTGGCTTGTGTTGTGGAGAGAAGGGCAAAACAAGTCCCTATCCTGCCAGGGATGGAGTGGTACATCATTCACGATGTGTCCGAGTGGTCTTCTTCTTCCAGGGGTCAGCTGAAGGCCAGCACGGTCATGACCAGAACTTTTGATCTCTTTCCTTTGCTCTCAGATAAAGGGGGGGAGTTCTGTGGGGTGGAAGGTGATGGGGTAAATCGGAGAGGGTGGGGGTACATTTGGCAGGCCCGTCCCATGCCAAGGTGTGGAGCTAAGAAATTACACCATGAACAACAGATCTACAGCTAGTGTAAGAGGTTTGTTGAGAGAGTGGGGACATGAGGGAGAGATAGATACGGGCACACAGAGAAAGAAAAGTGAGAGAGGAGAGGCTGGGGGGGGGAGAGTTCGAGCACTGAAATGGCTCAGGGACCTTTTAAGCGTCACACCTGGCACACCTGGGGGCAGGTGATATAAACTGTTGCTAGGTCCCTGAGGGCAGACCAGTGAAAATGGCTGATTGCTAACAGAGGGTAAGGGACCCTCACAATTCTAACGGCTTGCACATTAGTTCATAGGTCACCTTGTCTTCCTCATTCATGACACTGACTTTGCTGTGGCCTCTGAGCCTTTGTATTGTGTGACCTTTCTCCTAGGCCTAGGAAACTCTCCCCGACCTGCACACACGGCCCTGACTCTTCTGAAATGATTTGCTACTTTGGTTCTTAGCAAAGTTTCCCGCAGTGCCCCACAGCAGGCTGCTGACTCACAATACCTCAGGACTAGGTGTCCCATGAGGTTGGGGACATTCCCCAGCATCCAGCACAGCGTCTGTCTGTAGCACATGCTTGATACAAGCCTGTTTGATGCAGGAATCTTCTTGGCAATCAATGGCTTCAACTTCAAGACCCTTCTGCCCTTCCCTTCCAAGTGCTGGGATTAAGGCACAAACCACGAACACCAGTCCAGCCGAGCCATAGAATCCCCTTTTGCAGATTAGGAACCGAAGGTACAGAGGTCTCTGCTCCAAGGTCAAATGGCAGAACACCATCAGAATCAGATGATCTTTGCCTGGGGAAATCTGGCAATTCTGGGTTCAGAGGTGGGCGGCTGGTGTTATTCAGGGAGGAGAGAGGAGCATCTGTGTATGTGGTGGTGGGGGGTGCCCCACCAGCCCTGTTTTCTCCAAGAAGGCTGTTTGCCGCTGTTTTTCTCAAGGGCGTCTCAGGTGACCTTCAGGTTGCGGCCTAAAGGGTCCCAGGGGCTAGCTGGGTGGAGGGCCTGGGCTGGCCCGTGGCTTCCATTGCCCCTTTGCCCGCCCGCTGGCTTCGGACACAGATTACAACTTCCCCTTCTCCTCAGTCTTACGCAGGCTACCTCCGGCCCGCCATTGTCTCATTGTTTGCCGAGGGAAGCTCCTGGAGGAAATTAACCTGCCGCTCACCCGGAGCTGGGAGTTTCTGTACCAATCCCCACTGGGAATGCCTGGGGCGGGGCGGGCAGGAGTACGTAGCAGACAATACAACAGGACTCGGAGACATAGCAAGTGTGCAAAACAGGGGCAAAGCAGGTGACAGAAATCTGAAGTCTGTGAGCTCCTTTCCAAGAGAGTCTCATGGTATAGCCCGGGCAGGCCTTGAAATCCTCCTCCTCCTGCCTCAGCCTCCCAAACACTGGGATTACAGGGCAAGTACCTGCTTCGGTATTTCTCAAGATGCACTACCATATCAGGCTTTCTGCATGTCCTTGACCCCTTGGGATCCGCTGGGAAGAGCCATGCTCATGTTTATACATTTTAAATTATATTTTATACATTCGATGTGTATGTACCGGCAATGTGTGTGCCCGGGCTATGGTGGGAATGGAGGACAGACTACAACTCCCAAGAGTCAATCCTTTCTATCATGTGGGTCCCAGGGATGGAGCTCAGGTCATCAGGCTTGGCAGCCAGTCCTTTTACCTGTTGTGCCTTTTCACTGCCACCCCCCCTTTTTTTTTTGCCCTCGTTCTAGCATGGAGCCTTGTGCATGCTAAGCTAGTGTTCTGCCACTGAGCTATATACCCTTAACCCTCATGCTGGTACTCTAAGTTTTTTTTTTATTTTGTGTGTATGGGTGTTTCCCCTGCCTGAGTGTTTGTGCACCACACGTGAGTAGAGTCCAGAGAGGGCATCAGATCTCCTAGGACTAGAGTTATAGATAGTTGCAAGCCACCATGTAGATGCTGGGGGAATTGAACTCCTGTCCTCTGGAAGAGCAACCTCTTAGCAGCCAAGCCATTTCTCCAGCCTCTTCATGATGTCACTTTGGCCTTGCTCCCCTGTAGTAAGTCATTTTACTCTCCTGAGAAAAGAGTTTAACTCTTGTTTTAGTTCAAGTCATGGGACCCTTAGATGAGTTCGTCATCCAGTTAAATGTTTTTATGAATACCTACTGTGTGCCTGCACTGGGCCATGCAGCAAGGATACAGAGATGAAGGACGAATGAGGGCCATGTCCTTTTGTTGTTTGTATGATGTTTAGAGGTTCATGACTTTTATATTGTGCTGTCTCTTATGGGCAGACAGAGTCTCTAAGGAGTTGTTTAAATGAAGCTGAAGGGCAGGAGGTGGCACCGGAGTCTTAGTTCTGTCCATGGTTGTTGGACATTTTGAAACTCCGAAGGCACCTACCACCTGTGTTTTTTCTTTCCCTTTCCCCTGCTGGTTAATCATCTGGCTTCTTTTTATTTGCTTGGAGGTAGGGTCTAGTGGTGCAATCCTGGCCAACCACGCCAATTAATGGCAGTCTGCCTCCTTGCCTCCCAAATGCTGGGATTTCAAGCTTATGCCACCACACCGGCTTCGAAGGCCAGTCTTTTGTTTTGTTTTGTTTTGTTTTGTTTTTCAAGAGCTATGGAGGTTTCATCAAAACTCTGAGAAATCGGAGGATATATGCTTTCTGCTATAAATGACTATGAATAGCTAGGGAGGCTGGAGATAGCCTGTAATCATACGCTTGGGAGATGAAGGCAAGAGGGTCAATTCTATGTTAGCCTTGAGGTAATATAGCTCAGGCCCAAGGTTCAATTCCTGGTATAACTACCCTCTAACACACACACACACACACACACACACACACACACACACACACACACACCAGCCTTACTTACATAGAGCATTCAAGATTAGCATGGGCTAGCCTCAAAAAACAGAATAAAAAGAAAGGGTGTGTGTGTGTGTGTGTGTGTGTGTGTGTGTGTGTGTAGAGATGGCTCATGGCTCAGAGATTAAGAGCACTATCTGTTCTTTCAGAGGACCCAAGTTTGATTCCCAGCAGTCACATGGTGGCTCATAGCCATCTGCAACTCCAGTCCCAGGGGACCTAGCACCATCTTCCGACTTCCTCGGGCATGCAGACATACGTGCAAGACAAAACATTCATACTTGTAAAATAAAAATAAAGAAAAGGACAGGCTGCTTAAGACTGTATAAAAGACCACACTGTCTCGAGGAAGTGGGAACAAGGTCAAAAGTCACCAAGTCCATTGCATGGCGGGTCTCGGTAAGTGTCAGATGTCTGGATGTGGACGAAGATGGGGAAGGAAGCTAAGAAGTCTCTAAAAGGGGAGAGAAAGATTCGTGAAGGCCTGGGAACATAGGGGATTCTTGGAAGAGGCCACCTGTGAGTAATCCTGGGTGTGCAGAAGAGCTAGCCCAGGGATGAGGGACCACACATCACAAGGGGGAAACAAACACCCAGACAAGGGGTATCATGATGGTTTGAGTAGTTTGACCTTTTTAGGTTCCTGTGTTTGAATGCTTGGCCCACAGGGACTGGAACTAATGGGGAGGGTGGCCTTGTTGGGGGTGGTGGGCTTTAAGGTCTCAGATGCTCAGGCCTGGCCAGCATGTCTAAGTTCTCTTCTTGCTGCCTGCTGATCCAGATGCAGAACTCTCAGCTCCTCTAGCACCAGGCTTGCCTGTACACTGCCACGCTTCCTACCTTCACTAAAAAGGACTAAACCTCCGAACTGCAAGCCAGCCCTCAATTAAAGTGTTTTCCTTTTGTAAGTGTTGCCGTGGTCATGGTGTCTCTTCACAGCAATAAAAACCCTAAGGCATGAGGCAAGCTTGGTAACATCATTCCTACTTGAGCCGTGTTTTCACTGTTCATGAAATGGGCATAGAAGTCTCTATGGCAACAGGCTCTTTCACCTGCTGAGCTACCCATCGCTGTGCTGCAAAGTCAAGCCTCCAGGACAGTTCCTGGTCAGGGCAGGCACCTCCAATAGCAGCCTTATTTCCCCTCCTCAGGAGATAGCACTCACAAAATATGAGAGCTGTAATGCCCCTGAAAGACTGTGATGGCATACATATCTATTCATGTACTGCTAAGACGTCATCCATCAGTCTTTAACTGGCATTTATCCATTTTCTCATACGTTGACAAGCGTCAACAATTCGTTCATCAGCAGTCTAGTCCAAAGCCCATTCACCCCTCGTGTCCCATCAGCCCTTGCTCAGCATCATGTGCACAGCATCTGTCTACCTGCCACCCGCACCCATCTGTCTCTCATCCGTAAACCCATTCAGACAAATCCCTAATCAGCTGTCAGCCTTCCATCTGTCTATCTGTCGTCCTCCGTTCATCACCCGTCTAGCTGCCACTCGCTAGCCCCCAATCTGCATCTCCCATGCAAACAATTGTACCTCATCCATCCACTCTTCATGTACCTACTGTCCATCCATCTCCCAACCATCCGTTTGTCCGTCATTCCATCCATTTGTCCATTCACTGTTTACATGTGTTTATATTTTACACTATCTGCTCTTTGTATCGTCTCTTTTAAAACAAGAATTTGAATTACATTTGTTTTATTTATTTATCATCTATTTATTCATTTACTCATTTACGTGTGTGTGTGTATGACGAATGCTAGCATGACTTGTGCTGAGGCTGAGGCCTGGCTCTCTCCTAGGTGGGGCCACTGCTGTGGATTTGGGTTAACTATCCCGGCTCTACTGAGCTGGGCTGCTGATTTATCTGTGAAGTGTTTGCCAGTGGATCGAGCCGCTGACTCCTGTGAACTGAACTGCTGATTTCCTGACAACACAGATGGGAGTTGCTCCAAAGAACCTTTCTAAACAAATCCACTTCCCCGTTTCCTTTCTTTTCCTCTACCTCTGGTAGGTGGTGGGCTAGAAGGGAAGTTAAGGCATTTTTTAAAAGATGTATGCATTTATTATATATAAGTACACTGTAGCTGTCTTATATCAAACCTCATTACAGATGGTTGTGAGCCACCACACGGTTGTTGGGATTTGAACCCAGGACTTCTGGAAGAACAGTCAGTGCTCTTAACCACTGAGCCATCTCTCCAGCCCAAGGTTAAAAGCATTTAAGAAACATCAGTAAAAGTAGGCCTTGAAAAAATTGAAGTTGCATATAGGAGTTGGTTCTCACCTTCCATCATCTGGGTTTCAGGAACTGAACTCAGGTCTTCAGCTTGGCAGCAATCACCTTCATCCACTAAGCCATCTTACCAGCCCTGAAAACAGACAGTTAACACCTCCTCGCTACCATCTCTCAGGTATTTACAGTGATGCTGCTGTTACAGTGGCAGCTCCATGTTACTGCTGAGCACAGGCTGTGCTGAACACAGCTTCAAATGCTCTGAGTCTAATCCCATTTCATGCTCCACCCTCAGAAATCCTAGGAAATCGTTATCTCTCTTATCCTCTGCCACGAATGAGGAAACTGTCCCTGAGAGGGGAAGCTGGGGTTCAAAGGTAGATCACGTGTGGATATGTGGCAGCTTCTCCTCGCTCTCTTTCACTGCCTCTAGGATAGAACCTGAACATGTTCTGATCATCGCTGACTGAGGACAAGCAGGGAAGCAGAGGGGGAGTGGAGGAAGGAGGCACAAGTGATTCAGCCACACTGTGCTCTTACTAAAATCCATGTTGTCTATTAGAGACATCTCCTGATACACAGCAAGGAGTGCATTGCTTTTGCTGAATTCTATTGCAAAGAAAATGACCATTTAGAAGACAGAGGATGCTGGGTTGTGTTTGGACACCACATAAGGCCATGCACTCCAAGGCGTTAGCATGTAAAGAAGATGGAATTTATTTCCTTCTTTTCTTTTCTGTTTCTCTCTCTCTCTCTCTCTCTCTCTCTCTCTCTCTCTCTCTCTGTGTGTGTGTGTGTGTGTGTGTGTGAATGTGTGTCTCTGTCTCTGTCTCTGTCTCTCTCTCTGTGTCTGTCTGTCTGTCTGTCTGTCTGTCTGTCTGTCTGTCTCTCTCTCTCTCTCTCTCTCTCTCGTCTGGGTAACTCCCATCTTGTAACCAATTTAGTCCCTAGGCTGTGTACACTTCTCTCTCTACCGTATCTACACCACAGCCACTGGCCAAGTGAGACACAAGAGGCAGCCTTGAGTTAGAGTGTACATACCATGGGTCAGGATTTAGTCATCCATGGGTAGTTTACTTACATGCTCTATCTGGCCACACAGGGGAGGCTGGGAAATGTGCTCTTCATTTTGTGTGCCCAAGTGTCCTAGATGGGGAAGGGAGGCTGGATATGAACTATAGGTAGGCCCTCTGACATGGCTGATAAGTAGCCATATGGGCACCTGTGTTCTCCACAGTGTGAAGACCCTTAGGCACATGGGCCATGTCTTCCAATCGACCGCAACTCCCTGAGAGAAAACTGGAGGATATTTTTACCACCCTCACGTCTTTGGCATAATAGATGGTGAGTTGACTAGGGTTTTGTTGTTGTTGTTGTGGTTTTTTTGTTTTTTTTTTTTTTAGTATATGTGTGTTGTCAGCTAACACAAGCTAGAATTATCTGGGAAGAGGAATCCTCAACTGGGAGAATGTCTCCATCACATCAGCCTGTAGGTGATGCCATCCCTGGGCAGGTGACCTTGGGTTGGATAAGAAAGCCGGCCGAGCAAGTCATCAGAAGCAAGCCAGTAAGCAGCGTTCCTCTGTGGTCTTTGCTTTAGTTCCTGCCTCCAGGATTCTGCCTTAAGTTCCTGATCTGATGAACCTGTAAGATAAATACCACCCCACCCCGCCCCCACCCAGGATGTTTTTAATCCTGGAGTTTATTACAGCAATAGAAATTGAACTAAGATAGATGAGGAACTGTTATCAGTGGCCAGGGTTTGGTCACGAGTAACCCAGTCTACCACTGGACTCCCTGTGTAGCAGAAGATGATGACCCTGGGCTGCCCCTCTGCCTCTATTTCCCAAGCGTGGAGCACCACCACACACCATTGCCTGGTTTATACATTGCTGGGGATTGAGGCTATGGCTTTATGCACGCTAGGCAAGAATTCAGCCATGGCTAGCCTGGAACTCACTCTGTAGACCAAGCTGGCGTAAAACTCAGAGCTCTGCCTGCTTCTGCTTCTGCTTCCTGAGTGCTGGGAATAAAATCATGGGTCACCCACCATGCCTGGTGTCCCAGCCTCCCTTTAAGAAAAAGGATTTCTGGGGTTGGGGATTTAGCTCAGCGGTAGAGCGCTTGCCTAGGAAGCGCAAGGCCCTGGGTTCGGTCCCCAGCTCCGGAAAAAAAAAAAAAGGATTTATTATTTAAGCACAGAGAGCGCTTGTAAGGGCTGAACCATCTCTCCAGTTCTTTCCCAGCATTCCTTTCGTATCCACCTCATTACAATTTCCATAAGTACACAGCCGCTCACAGAGGGCATCAGCCGCTGTACACTGTGGAATGGTGCAGAAAAATGCGTGAGGCTCCTTGGGACATCCTAGCATCCGGCAATCTTTGTAGAGATTCTACCTCTCCCACTCACTTTCTTAGTCTTTTGCAGTTTTCCCAAGATGAGTCAGGCCTCTGCGCTGAGCCCTGATCATAGAGCTGCAAACCGCACAGCCGCCATTTCGCCCCTGAGAGGAGGGAGCAAGGTTCATTCATGTCCTACCAGTGGGTGGAGCAAGGTTCATTCATGTCCTACCAGTGGGTGGAGAGCCAAGAGCAGGCAATTCTGGTTAACAAAGCTAAGGCCTTGCCATTTTTAGCTTATGGATTATGAAAGTACTTTGTATCAAAAAAGAAAAAGGCTACCTTGTGTAATTCTAACTCCTCTTCTAACAGAGAAGTGTTAAGCCTGCTATCCTCACTGACTCCCAATACATCCCTAATGGGATGCAATTGCTTCTTTCAGGCAGAGTCATCTCTTGGTGATTTTCTCCTTCTTTCTTTCTTTTAAATGTTTATTTAAAAATTTTTTAATTATTGATTTTTTAAATTTTATGTATGTTGAGTGTTTTGCTCGCATGTGTATGTGTACCCCGTGAGTGCCTGGTGACCTGGTGTCAGGCCCTCTATAACTGGAATTAGTGATGGCTGTGAGCCACCCTGTGGGTGATAGGAACTGAACCCGTGTCCTCTGTAAGAGTAACGAATGCTCTTAAACACTGAGCTATCTCTCCAGCCCCATCTTTCTTTTCGAGACAGGACCTCATCCGGTTCAGGCTGGCCTGAAATGCAATACAGTCAGGATGGCTTTGCATTTCTGCTTCTCCTGACTCAATCCTCCACAGGTTGGGATTCCAGGATCCTCCCGAGCCCTGTCTATGTGGAACTAGGGATGGATCGTACCAATTTGTGCATGCAGTGGTGAGCACCCAAATGGAGCCACATCCCCAGCCCCTGATCGCTTCCAGCAGTAGTAAGTCCTTGACAACCGTGATTCGCTCCTTCCTGTTTGCTTGATGCCCCGCTTGCTTTTGTGAAACAGGTAGTAGCCAAGGCTAGCCTCAAATGCAGCAGAGCCTGACCTGGAGCTAGTGATTTGAAGTTTCTGTCTCACCTTCTCAAGAAGTGGAATTTCGGGTGTGTGACACTGCACCTAGCTACCAGATACTCTTCCAACTCACGAACATAGGATGCTATTCTACCCACTCCTGTCCTCTTCCTTCTTTGTTACTATAGTCACTGTTGTCTTTCCTACCCCTCACCCCCTCTGCAGTGCTGGGAAACTGAACCCAGATGTGTCAGACAAGGTCTCCATCACGGAGCCTCTAAGCTTCTTTCTTTTAACTTTGTGGGTTTTTTTTTTCTAGGATACAAGTCTTTCACCTTCATGGTAAAGTTTATTTCTACCTATTTTGTCCTTTTAACGCTTTTGCAAATGGAACTAACTTCCTTTTTCTCTTGATGCCTCTTGTTAATGTACAGATCCGCAAGCTGAGTGTGGTGATGCACGCCTGTCCTCCTAGAATTCGGGGAGCTGAGCCAAAAGAAGCACAAGCTTACATAGTGAGACCTGTGTCAAAAATAAACAGAGAGGGGCGGAGAGGTGGCTCAGTGGTTAAGAGCACTGACTGCGCTTCCAGAGGTCCTGAGTTCAAATCCCAGCAACCACATGGTGGCTCACAACCATCTGTCCATCTGTAATGGGATCCGATGCCCTCTTCTGGTGTGTCTGAAGACAACGACAGCATACTCACATAAATAAGATAGATAGATGGATAGATAGATAGATAGATAATAGGGGAGAGACAGAGAGAGAGAGAGAGAGAGAGAGAGAGAGAGAGAGAGAGAGAGAGAGAGAGATCTAGGATATCTTAGGATAACTTAGAACCAGGAGACTTCTTCTTATTGGTAACTTTCACACATCACTTGCCCCATTGCTTTTGGGTCTGTAGAGAGGCAGAGCATCGAGGTGAGGAGGGAACAGTGGAACAAACTCACTTTATGGTGTCTAAGGGGTAAGGGGAGAAAAGGGACCAGAGTCTTACTATCTGTTCTGAGGGCATCCCCAAATGGCCCAACTCCCAATAATCCTAGAATGGGACCAGTCCATTAATGCATGGCCCGTGAAGGACCGTGAATGTCCCAACTGCCGTGGTCAGAATTCTGACAGGGCACACGGCTGCACACCTGACTGACTGGAGCCCTCGGCTCAGCCTGAGCTGACCTCTGGCCTGCCCAGTGTGCAAGAGAGGCCCAGCCTTCCACAGGAAGGGAGAACAGAACCACCGGCTCCTGAGAGGGCGGGGCATAGCAGGACACACCTGGGCCTGCTGGGAGCCACACGAATCAAAAAGCAGCAGCGGACCCAGAGGGGAGCTTTTTTCCCTCTGCAGTTCCCTTCAGTTTGTTACTACGGAGACTGTCTCCCTGACTGCTGGCGTGCTTTCCACGCTCTCTGAACACTTCCTGTTTCAATAGAGAAAAGGCCCCCAGAGCCCTGTGCCGGCCACCAGATCCGGCTGGAGTTTAGTGACATTGTTTTGTTTTCACTATGCTTATTTTTAAGATAACTTTCTATTTATGGCACGAGAGGCTGGCTTTCCATTTATGGGGGAATCCAGGGTGTCCTTTTGAAATAATAAATTTATGTTTTTTTGCCTTTTATTGAAAATAGATTTTTTTCACACATGATATATCCTGATTATGGTTTCCCCTCCCCGTACTCCTCCCAGTTCCTCCCTACTTCCCCTCCCATCCTGATCCCTTTCTGTCTCTCATTAGAAAACAAGCAGGCTTCTAAGGGATGATAATAAAACAAAACAAAATAAAATGTAAAAGGATAAAACAACAACAACAACAAAAACCTGTCACTTCAGAGTTGGGGAAGAAAAACAAACAGGAAAAGAGCCCAAGAGAAGGCATAAGAATCAGAGACCCACTTGTTTACACACTCAGAAATCCCATGAAAACACTAGACAGGAAGCCATAATGTATATGGAGACCCATGCAGGCCCTGTGTCTGCTGCCCCAGTCTCTGCGGCTTCACCCGACCTTTGCTCTGTTGATTCAGAGGGCCTTGTTTTCTTGGTGTCCTCCATCCCTTCTGGCTTATATACTCAGCCTGCATCTTCTGCAGGGTTCCCTCAGCCCTAAGAGGAGGGATTTGAGGGAGACATTCCCTTTAGAGCTCACTGTTCCAAGGTCTCTGTATAATTTTGGGCTGTGGGCCTCTTTGTTCCCATCTGCTGCAGGAGGAAGCTTCTCTGATACTGATTGATCAGGGCACTGATCTAGGACAACGTCGTTAGGAGTAATATTTTGTTACTACATTAAAGCAAAGTTCTATCTGCACTCCCTAGTTCCTTACTCTATACCTACGGCTGTGGCTCATATAGTATAGCTTGCTTATCACAGACTCCACTAATACCCACATATAAGTGAGCGTGTGCCATATTTATCTTTCTAGGTCTGGAGTAATTCTCACCCAGTTCCAGCCATATTCTAGTTCCATCCATTTACCTTCAAATTCCATGATTTTTTTCCCCCTCTGAGACAGGGTTTCTCTGTGTAGCCCTGGCTGTCCCAGAACCCACTCTGTAGACCAGGCTGGCCTTGAACTCAGAGATCCACCTGGCTCTGCCTCCCAAGTGCTGGGATTAAAGTTGAGCCATCACTGCCTGGCTATGATGTCATTCTTTTAAATGGTTGGGTCGTCCTCCATTGTATAAATGAACACTTTCTTTATCCATTTGTCTGTTGAGGGACACCTAGGTCGTTTTTAATTTCTAACTATTATGAATAGAGCAGCAATGAGCATGGTCGAGCAAGGTCTCTGTGGTGGGATGAAGCATTCTATTCTTTGAGTGGATGCCCAAGAGTGGTACAGCTGGCTCTTGAGGTAGATGGATTCCCATCCTCCTAAGGAACGGCCACACTGTTTTCCAGAGTGGTTATACCAAGTTTGCACTCCCACCAGCAATGGACGTGATTCTCTTACTCCATACCCTCGCCAGCAGGAGTGGTCATTTGTTTTGCTGGTCTGACAGGGGTAAGATGAAATCTCAAAGTCGTTTTGACTTGCATTTCCCTGATGGCTAAGGCTGTTGAGCATTTCTTTAAGCGTTTCTCACCCATTTGAGTTTCCTCTTTTGAGAGTTCTCTGTTTAATTGGTTTATTCTCTTGAGTTCTTTTTTATTGTTTGTTGGTTGGTTGGTTGTTTTGTGTTGTGTTGTGTTGTGTTGTGTTGTGCTGTTGTGGCAGGGTTTCTCTGAGTAGCCCTGGCTGTCCTGGAACTCACTCAATATAACAGGCTGGCCTCAAACTCAGAGATCCTCCTACCTCTGCCCCTGAGTGCAGGGCTTGAAGGTGTGCATCACCACTATCCGCCTCCTTATCTGTTTTGGATATTAGCCTTCTATTGGATGTATAGTTGGTGAAATAACTTCCCATTCTGAGGGTTGCCACTTTATCCAAGTGATGGTGTCCTTGGCCATGCAGAAGCCTAGGGTCAGTTTCATGAGGTCCCATTTATTGATTGTTGTTCTTAGTGCTTCCACTCCTGATACTCTGTTCAGAAAGTCTTCTCATGTGCCAGTGAGTTCAAGGGTGTTATCTATTTTCTCTTCTATCAGATTCAGTGTATCTGGTTTTATGCTGAGGTCTCTGATCCATTTGGAGTTGAGTTTTGTGCAGGGACCTAAGTATGGATCTACTTGGATTCTTCTTCATGCAGCCATCCAGTTAAACCAGCACCATTTGTTGAAGATGCTGTCTTTTTTTTTTCCCAGCGTGTATTTCTGGCTTCTTAATAAAAAACCAGGTGTCTATAGAGGTATGGAATAATTTCTAGGTCTTCAGTTAGACTCCACTGATTAATGTGTGTCTGTTTTTGTGCTGATACCATGCTGTTTTTATTACCATTGCTTTGTAGTATAGTTTAAGATTGGGGATAGGGCATAGTGGTATCTCCTACTGTTCTTTTTTTGTTCAGTATTGTTTTAGCGTGCGCACACGTGTGTGTGTGTGTGTGTGTGTGTGTGCGCGCGCGCGCGCGGTGTATGTGTGTGTTTTCATATGAAGCTGAACATTGTTCTTTCAAGATCTGTGAAGAATTGTATTAGAATTTTGATGGGGTATCAATTGAATTTGGAGACTGCTTTTGGTAAGATGGCCATTTTTATTATATTAATCCTACCAATCCATGAACATGAGATTTCCATCTTCTGATCTCTTCTTCAATTTCTTTCTTCAGAGGCTTGAAGTTTTAATAATATAAGGCCTGGCTTGCTTGGTTAGAGTTACTCTAAGATATCTTATATCACTTGAAGCTATCGTGAAAGTTGTTTTTCCCTCATTTCTTTCTGAGTCCAATTGTCATTTGTATATAGGAGGGTTACTGATTTTTGTGAGTTAGTTTTATATCACTACTTTGCTGAAAGTGTTTATCAGCTGTAGGAGATTTTTAGGGTTACTTATGTATTCTATCATATCATCTGCAAATAAAGATACTTTGATGTCTTCCTTTCCAATTTGTATTCACTTGATCTCTTTGAGTTGTCTTATAGGTCTAGCTAAGTCTTCAAGTGCTATATGGAATAGTTACTGAGAGAGCGAACAACCTTGTCTTGTTGCTGAATTTAGTGGAATTGCTTTGAGTTTCTTTCCATTTAAGTAGATGTTAGCTATGGGCCTGATGTTAACTGCCTTTACTATGTTGAGGTTTGTCCCTGGTATCCCTAATATCTCCAGGTTTTATCATGAATGGATGTTGGATTTTGTCAAAGGCCTTATCTGCTTCAAATCAGATGATCTTGTGGTTTTTGTCTTTTAGTTTATGTGGTAGATTATATTTATTGATTTATGTATGTTAAACTATCCTTGCAACTCTGGAATGAAGCCTGCTAGATCATGGTGGATGATTTTTCTTATGTGTTCTTGAGTTCAGTTTGCAAGTATTTTCTTGAGAATTTTTGTATCTATGTCCATAAAAGAAATTGATCTATAATTCTTTCTTTGTTGAATTTGTATGTTGTTTGGGCATTGCGATAATTGTGGCCTCATAAAATGAATTTGGCAATGTTCTCTCTAATTCTGTTTTATGAAATAATTTGAGGAGTAATGGAGTTAATTCTTCTTTGAGAGTCTGGTAGAATTCTGTTCTAAAATCGTCTGGCCCTAGGTTTGGTTGGTAGTCATTTAATGACTTTAATGCTTCTATTTCACTAGGGGTTATAGGCTATAGGTCTGTTTAAATTCTATATCTAATCTTGATTTAACTTTGGCAAGTGGTACGTATTGAGAAAATTATCCATTTCTTTTAGATTTTCCCATTTGAAGGAGTACAGTCTTTAAAAATATGTTCTTATGACTCTCAGGATTTATTCCAGGGTCTGTTGTTAGACAATGTTCTGTTCATTTCTAATTTTGTTAATTTGGACATTTTCTCTCGGCCTTTAGTTAATTTGTGTAAGTGTTTGTCAATCTTACTGGTTTTCTCAAAGAACAACTCTTTGTTTCATCGATTCTTTGTAATTTTGTTTGTTTTGTTTTATTCAAACGAGTTTGATTATTTCTTGCCATCTACTCCTTTTGGGTGTGCTTCTTCTTCTTCTTCTTCTTTTTTTCTTTTTGTTCTAGAGCTTTCCGTTGTGATTTTAGTTATCAGTATGAGATATCTCTCTGTCTCCTCCCCCCCCATCAAATGTAGGAACTTAATGCTATGAACTTGCCTCTTAGAAGCAGCTTCATTGTGCCCCGTAAGTTTGGGTATGTTGTGTATTTTGTGTATTTCTTTTCATCCAATACTAAGGGGACTTTCTTTTCTTTTCTTTTTCTTTTTTCTTTTTTTTCTTTTTTTTTTTCTGGAGCTGGGGACCGAACCCAGGGCCTCGCACTTGCTAGGCAAGCGCTCTACCACTGAGCTAAATCCCCAACCCCCGGAACTTTCTTTTCTGGTGCAGTTTGTGTGTGTGTGTGTGTGTGTGTGTGTGTGTGTGTGTGTGTGTGTGTTCTGTATGCTTTTTGTACCTTTATAGGCACCTTCTTCTTTAGGTTAGGAAAATTTTCTTCCATGACTTTGTTGAAAATATTCTCTGAGCCTTTGACCTGGGTTTCTTCTCCTTCCTCTATTCCCGTTATTCTTAGCTTTGGTCTTTTCATAGTGTCCCGGACCTCCTGGATGTATTGTGGCAGGAATTTTCTTAGATTTAACATTTTTTTTTACAGCTGTATCTGTTTCTTCTTGAACCCCTCCCATTCCCCTCCTACCCCAAAAAAGAAAAAGAAAAGTAGGTAGAGGTATATTTGATGAAATATAAAGAAGTTTATGGGGATTGAGGTTGTAACTTTGTTGGTAAAGTCCTTGCCCGGCATGCATGGCTGTCTGGATTCAACCTACCACACAGTGTAAACCAGGTTTGATATTATAAGATTAGTTCAAGGTCATTTTAAATACATAGTGAATTCAAGGTCAACCTGGGCTGCATAATTCCCTGTCTCCCGGGGCCTCAACCACAAAGTACTAAATTCAAGGATTGCTGAGAACAAGAAAAATAATCTTCCCCAGGAAAGAGTCCCAGATTGAGTATCCAATATCAAGCAGTCAGCCGTGAAATCTGACAACTGATATTATATGGGCTAAACAGATTGAATGCATATATTTAGGGAAAATATGTATGTGTGTGTGTATGTATGTATGTATGTTTGTATGCATGTATGCAACAACTGAAGGACTAGAGGCCTTGAATTTGAGAGTGAGCAAGGTGGGGGTGTTTGGGAAGGGCTGGAGGGAGGAAAGAGATTGGGGTTCCTCCTTATACCTTCACATAATATGCTGGTTTAAATGAAAATGGCCCCCATAGGCTCATAAATTTGAATCTTAGTTATCAGGAACTGCTTCGAAAGAATTAGGAGGTGTGGCCTTGTGGAGGAGGTGTGGCCTTGTGGAGGAGGTGTGGCTTTGTTGAGATCTGTCTCTAGGAGTGGGCTTTGAAGTTTCTAAAGCCCTACCTGCTGCCTTTGGATCAGGATGTAAAGGGAAGGGGGAAAAGATGGAATTATATTCTAGTTTTTAAAAGTGTTTTAAAAAGATTTGTGATGAGAGAGCACAGGCAGCTGAGAGTGCATTGGTCTGGGATTCACTGTGAAGACTTGGCTACCTGGCCCATGAGTGTTAGGGATCTGCAGGTCTCTACTTGCCCAAAGGTGGGATTATAAGTGCATGCCATGGTGCTCAGTTTCCTTTACAGGGCTTCTGGAGGAACCAAGCTCAGGTTCTCATGTATGCAAGGCAGGTGAGTTACTGGCTGAGCTCTCACTTCCGGCCTAGGTCACCAGCTTTTGCAAGGTTGATAAAAATGGCCTCCACCTAGCCTCCCTGCTTCCTGCTGAGGCAGCCTCTACTTTAGTCACCAGATTTTTGTTTTGGTTTCCCATCTGTCACTATGACTGGCTATTGCTTTGGTGAAGCCTAAGTGTCCTATGTCTCAGCCTATTCCTGTCCAGCTCTCCAGTCCCTTCCCTCCCCTCAAGATTCCCACCCTTGGCAGCTCTCACAGGAATCCCTGTTGTCTGCAGCCATCTTCCTCCTCATGGTAGATTCTGTTTTGTTTGGATTCCCTTTCCCACCCTCCCTGGTTCCCCCAGCATCACTCCCATGCAAAGCCTTCCCTGACCATGCTCATGCCAAGCTAGCTTAATTCTCTATTCTTATCCTACCTCAGCCCCTCTTGTGCTTTCCCTGCTGGGACCACACCAGGCTGTGGTTTGCTTCTTCACAAGCATCTCCCTCTCTCAGACCCTCTGATTCCCTACTTTTCTGCAAGTGATATTTTCACTACATTCATCAAAGAAACGAGTCAGTTCAAGGCTGGGGATATGGCTCAGTCAGTAAAGTGTTAAAAGCATGAGATATCTGAGTTTGAACCTTCACATCCACATAAAAAAGTGTGGTGTGGTCACATGCTTAGAATCCTAGAGCCGAGGAGGCAGTCTACAAGATTCCTGGGGTTTGGTGGCTAGACAAGCTTCATGTAGCTGGTCTGTTCCAGGCCAGTGAGAGATCCTGCTTCAAAAAATAAGGTGAGTAGTACTTAACAAACAAAATCTAGAATGACTTCCAGATGCATAGCCAGGAGTTGGGGAGAGTGCTCCCAGATCTTAAAGTCCTAGTCTGCTGCAACTTTATGGGAGGAAGCACGGGCATCACTTTCTCCTGTGTGCCTGTGCACCTGCTGGAAACCGGACAGAGGGATTTATGTGCACTCAGCCACTTACTCCAAGCGCCAAAAGCTAGCAATCTCCTTTCTCTTCTTCCTTTCTTTTCTTTTGTTTGTTCTTTTGTTCTTTCATTCTCTCTCACACCCTTTCTTTTAAAATAAGAAACAATGGGCTGGAGGTACGGTTAGGAGCAGTTCAGAGAATCTGCTGTTCTCACAGAGGACCAGGTTCCCTGCATCCACATGGCAGCTCACAGCCATCCATAACTCCAGTCCCAGGGTTTCCAGTGCTCTCTTCTGACCTCTGTGGGTAAAAGGCACCTATGTGTCCCACAGATACACATAAGGGCAAAACACTCATTCACACAAAATAAAACAAATAATAACACTGCTGTGTTTGCCTGCATATGTTATCTCTCCAGCACGTGCACACGCTCACACACACACATATATACATACATAACTATAATATATAATATATAACTATAATAAAAGACAAGGTCTCATTTTGTTTCCCAGACTGTTCCTGAACTCCTGGCTCAAGAGAACCTTGTACCTCAATTAGAATATCTGGCATAACCACGCCCTAAAGATCTGTCTGTCTGTCTGTTTGTATGTTTATTTTTAGAGACAGGGTTTCTCTGTGTAACAGCTCTGGTTGTCCTGGAACTTACTCTGTACACAAAAGTGGCCTTCAACTCACAGAGAACAGCCTGCTTCTGCCTCCCCAGTGCTGGCATTTAAGGGTGTGCACCACCACTTCCCCAGCTAAGTCTGTTATTTTTATGAGTCTGGTGGGTTCTCTTTTCTAAAGAAATTTACTTATTCTTTTACAATTCCACACACATACATACTCTGATCACATTCTACCTCATTATCTTCTCACGCCCTTCATCTTGTCTGTGAACATACTAACCATGGATACCTCCATGCATCAATATACCATCTACATACATACACACACATATACACGCACATGCACACGCATATGCATACATACATGTGGGTATTTCCTCCTCTCCAATATAGGGTTTCTCTGTGTAGTTCTGGCTGTCCTGGAACTCATTCTGTAGACCAATGTGGCCTCAAACTCAGAGATTCTCCTGCATCTGCCTCCCGAGGGCTGAGATTAGAGGTGTGTACAACTACAGCCCGGCTCCAAGATATTTCTAAGTAAACAGAGCCAAATCAGAGCAGAGCAAGCCGCAACACTCTATCTGTGGCTTTATAAAAGGAGGGGGAGCCAGGGAAGCCATTAGTACAAGCACTTAGGCTCAGGAGGGAGGATTGCCGTCAGATACAGAGACCACACCTCAACTCCTTCCCCTCAATAGGAAGGGGAGACTGTGGGCGCGGCTGTATCTTCCGCAATGTTTACAAGGTCATGGCCACTGGAAACCCTTGCTCATAAAGTTTTATGATACTTTTGGGCAGAGGGCAGGCACACAGCAAGCACTACAGATGATTTTACTGATGAAAAGAAACGGGGACTCCACTAGAGGTGGGGATGAGTGACTCGGGAGCACTAACTTTCACTCTATCTCATTAGGGATTTTTGAGTTTGTACATGGGTGAACATTAGTAATTTTTTTTTTTTTGAGGTTTCTGTCGAGCGAATCGAGATAGACAAAAGCTAACCAGGGACAGATAGGGCTTGGAGGGCTTGGAGGGTGATCCCACTGGATTCCCGGGAAATAGCTGTGTGTTCGGAAGGCTGCCCGGTGCCGTGTGAGAAACCAGAACTGTGAGGACAAACGGGAGGGGATTGAATCGCCCACACCCCAGGGCCCACTATATAAAGCACATTTAAAAACACCAGACTGGAAAAGTTTTTTTAGTATTATTATTATTTTTTAAATAGCAGAAGCATCCCCCCAGGAGGCGGGCTGCAGCTGCAGAGGCAGTGGTTCCCAGGTGATGTCAGCCCTGGCCCGGAGCCAGCCCCAGCCCCTTGGAGACGGTCTTGGGTTCAGCTTGACTGTTTTTCCTTCCTGAGACTTGAGGACACCTTCCTGTCTCAAAGAAAGCTGCCTTTCCAAGGGCTTTCTGGGAGCAGGGGCTAGGGGAGTAGTGGGCCTGGGCAGAGAGAGAGAAAAGCGGGGCGGGGCGGAGGGGGGTGTGCGGGGAGGGGAGGAGTAAGGAGAGAGGGAAAGTAGGAGAGGAAATTGGAGGGGTGCAGAAGGGGGGAGGGCGAAAGGGAGGGAGAAGGGGCGAGAGGGCTGGGAAGGAGATAGGAGGAGGGAAGAGAGAAAGAGAAGAGAGGACTCCTCAAGTGCGAGTGAGGGAGGAGGGGCAGGAGGGGACTTGAGGGTGCTCCTGGCCTGATTCCTGCCTCCCTCTCCACATCCTTCCTGCATCCTTTCTCTTCTGGGTTGGGCTAGGGAGACCCTGGGGCTCTGGGCTTGGGTGATAAGAGGTTTTCTTATCCCTTCTCCCCTTCGCCAAAGCCCGGGCCTACTGCTATTGGCTACAAGCCCGTCAACATCTTCCGGTCTTGGTTTCTAGCAGAGATAAGCATGGAGCTCCCTTTGAGGGTCTTACTAGGCACTCCTGCCTGTGGGACCTCAGGATTGTCCCTAAGCCTTTTGGTTTGGGTAAAGTCTGCCTGGCTGCACGTCTATACCGATAGCATGAGGTGACTCTGTGTCACCCACAGGTATCGGCCAAGCCAGTTGGGAGGAAAGTTCTGGAGGTTTCAGCAATGGTGGCTGTCAGGTATGGCCTCTGCACTTAACATGAAGATGGTAGAGTCAGGAGGTGAAAGGCCTAGGCCCTGGGTTCAGAGGACCTGACCATAGTCTGCTTCTGTTACTTGGTGGCTTGGCCTTGGAGACCCACGGCAGTGCCTGGGAGAGAGCCAGTGAGTTATTAGTCTGACATTTAGAGTCAGGCAGGGTGTGTGTGTTGGTGATTACCACCTCCTGTCTAGCAGGGTACCTGGTTTTCTTGCCCTCCACAGTGAAAAGTAGGGGTGAAAGGACACAAATCCCAAGACCCAGATTCTGTTTAGGGGATGCCAGGAGCCCTGTGGTGCATTCTCTTGCCTTGGTAGTGCCGTGCCAGATGATGACTCTGGTCTCCTGGGCACAAGGTCCCACATGCCTCATTTTGTGTGTGGTGGGGATGCTGGGAATTTGAACTAGGGCTCTGTGATGCAGGCAAGCACTCTGCCACTGGTAACACTCCTAGCCCCAGAGTTTTATTCTTCGCTAAGTGTATCTTTTCCCTATAAGCTATGACAACCAAGGTCAGGTGACACATCTGCTCTAGTCTCATCATCCCTACTTCCTACAGTGACCCAGGCTGCAGGAGTCAGACTCCTTAGGTTTGAACGTTGCCTTTGGAATCGTCTAGCTGAATAATCCTGGGCGTGGCTGGCAACAATACCTACCCGTGAATGTTTCAAGGGCAAGTGAAGCTCTCTGTGTAAGGCATTCAAAGCAGGGCCTTGGTCTAGTGAGCCTTGTATCTAGAGATGCTAAGGCCGGTGGGAGGTGAGAGCTGACAGGTCTATGCCGCCAGAACACCTGGCTCAGGCTCACTTAGGCAAACGTTTCAACCTCCTGGTGTCTCAGTTCCTCATCTATAAAATGAGGTAACAATATATGCCATGCAAGCTTGTTAAACCTACAGTATGTATTGTTTAATGGTGAGTGCATAGACTGAGGGCAGAGACAGTCGTCCCTAAAGTACAGTACAGTACAATGAAAGAGAAAAACCAACCAACCAAACAAAAACAAAACAACAAATAAGACAGGTAATGCGACTGTTCAAAACAAAGGGAACTCTTAGGGGATGTAGTTTAGTTGGTAGAAGGCATGCGTGAAGCCCGGGGTTCGATTCCCAGCACTATGTGAACATTTGGGAAGTAGAAGCAAAAGGAACCCTGTATTGCCAGCTCAAACTCAGAGGCGTAGTCAGTTCTGAGCCAGCATGGGCTATATGAACTATTTAACCTTGACATAAGAGAAAAACGAATATTTTACCACTCTAAGGTAGATCTATCCCAGTTGATAAAGCCCTTCTATTTCACTGTGTGCAGGCTGGGCTAGTGAGGCATAGTTAGGATCAGAGAGGGCAGACACCCACTCTGGATCACACAGAAGTGGTAAGCAACCACAATCAGACCAGGGCTCTTGCTTCTAGCTTGTGACTCCTAGTTTCCAGGCCCTGCTGGCCTATCCTCTGACCCTGGCCCCCTGGGAGCCTGACCCCAGACCCATGGGGTCTGTAAGTCTGGTCTGGATTAGATACGCTGAGAAGCAAAAACTGCTCCCCCCAGGCCGGCTGCCCTGTGGGACCTGAGCTCACAGCTGCTGAAGCTCACAGGGACATAAATCACAGTGGCAGGAGGCCCCAAGGGCCAGGACCACCTCAACATCCTGAGGGCATGGGGGCCTGAGAGTCGTTGGCAGGGACACCTGAGTCCACTGGGGGGTTCTGTCCTCCATTGGCCTATCTGGAACGGAGTGAATTAGAGGGGCTAAGAAACCACTGGGTCAGCGTGGGAGCCGCTGTCTCTCCTTCAGTTTTGTAATTGTTACACACATATGGATGAGATAAGGGATGCAGAAGTGATGCAAAGGACCCCATGCCTTTACTCACTTTATGACAAAATGCTTTACTGCAAGACCCTGTGCTTTATCATGAGACCCCATGCTTTTACCACCCAGGCAGTATCAACCTCGATTTTCTGCCCTGTGATTTACTGATTCACCCTTGCTTTACCCTGCTCTTTCACCGGCATCTATCTTCCTTCCTTCTTTCCTTCCTTCCTTCCTTCCTTCCTTTTTCTTTCTTTTCCTTCTTTCCTTTTTTCTTTCTTTCCTTTCTTCCTCTCTTTCTTCCTTCCTTCCTTCCTTTCCTTTTTTTATTGATGCATTTGAGGATACAGTGTTGCCTGTACCCTGCTCCTTGAACCCAGAGGAACACTTGTTTATTTTTGGTTGTGAGCCTGGCCTTTAACAGCTGAGCCATCTCTCCAGCCCGGAACACTTGTTTATTGTTTTTTAATTAGATGATTTGTTTCTTCGGTTAAGTGCACACTTATAGGCCATGGTTACTTTTAGTTTATTTTAGTTCTTGCTTTTTCTTTTCAGATACATTTATTTTACATGTATGTGTGTTTGTGTACCATGTATGTGCCTAGTGCTCAGAGAGGTCCAGAGAGGGCATCAGATTCCCTGATCCTGGAGTTACAGAAGGTTGTAAGCCATCAGGTGGGTGCTGGGAATTGAACCCAGGTCCTCTGGAAGAGCAGCTAGTGCTCTAAACCACTGAGTCATCTGTCCAGCCCCCTAGAAGACTTAGTACTTAACCAGAAGGATGTTCTCTTACATAACTAGCAAACTCAAATTACCTTTAAATTTCTTTTCTTTTCTGTCTTTCTCTCTTTTTTAAAAAACTTGAATCATGCACTGCCTATCCATGCTGGTCTTAATTTGTAACCTTCCTCCTTGTGACTGTTGGGAACTCTTTTGCAAGGTTGGTTTTTCTTTTTTATTAATTTTGGGGTGCTGGAGATTAAACCCAGGGCCACGTGCATGGGAAGC
The DNA here is from genome assembly GCF_011064425.1 of Rattus rattus. Lineage (NCBI taxonomy): Eukaryota > Metazoa > Chordata > Mammalia > Rodentia > Muridae > Rattus > Rattus rattus. Next base: position 131,503,234 of record NC_046158.1, on the reverse strand, counting down.
ATGTGCTTTACCACTGAGCTTTACTTTCAGATCTATTTTTACTTAATCTACTAAGAGCTGATCGAAGAACCATATATGGGCAAGCGTTCTAAGCCTTGCTCCGTCTCAAATGCTGTGTGATCCTGGCCCATCACCGTTCCTGTCTAGGCTTTAGTTTCCTATGACTTTGGGTGTTTTTGAGTTTTTCCAGAAACAACTTGTGGCATGGCAGGGAGAGAGTCCTGGGCTACTAGGGACAGGTCTCTCTGGGGCTTCTGGGAAAACTTGGGCTAGTTACTTGTCTGTCTTCTGTTTTCCTCTTTGTGAACTCCTAGAGCATTCTCACGCTAATGTGTCTAGGAAGGTTGGGGTGGGGTGCGTGGTGCTCACTGCCTGCCTGAGGGTCTAGGTGTTAGCTGTTGGGGTAGCCCATCCTGGAGTCAGAAAGGGCAAATTTGCGTGGAGGTGTCAGCCCCAGTAAGAAAATGACCCTCACAGGTCTTGGCCCACACCTACGCTTTGCCTGAGTCGTGCACTGAGCTAGCCTTGCAGTTTACAATGACACAAAGTCCATTGCCCAGAAAAAACAAGCCACAAGTGGCACAAGAGTTTGCAGCTGCAAAAGGTCTGACAGCTCCTAGAACATCAAGGGTTGTGAAGAATCATAAGGACTATACTGTGAGGAGAAAAACCCAGAATGTGCAAAATGATGTCACTGCTATGTAAAATAAGGCAAGTCACAGGCACACACACACAACTCCTCCCCCCCACATACACACAAGCCCATCCCCATCCCCCCACACACACTTGTGCATAACTTGGTAACTTGCCTTCTATACTCATACATCCCTTTGGTGGGAATTCCTAAGACCTAGCTTAGCAGTCACTGAGTTGGAACCAGCTTCCGGGAGGGAAGGTTCTAGATCGTCAGGTTTTGGAGCCATGTTGTTTGAACTGTGTGCTCTGAAGTTGGTTATCTCTCTGTCTCCAGCACTTGCTGTGCCCACGGGTGCAGGTGGGTGGTGGGAATCCACTGAGTTGACTGTAAGGCGCTTCACGTTTGGATGAAGAGGTTGAACTTAGTGGTTGTGGGTAACTGTACACGCTGTGTCCGGACTGTCTGGGACTGCAGGGTCTGTGTGCTTGCCATAGTCTTTGGAATAGCTGCTGTTGCTAGAGCTATGAAGAACTTGAACTCTTACGATAAAGACACAAGCAGAGGAACCAATACACACTGGTTTTTGCAGAGAGAGAAACCAGGACAGGGCCTTTCAGGAAGAACCCGCAGGGAGATTCCTAGGCATGGCCTTGTGGGGATTCAGGGCTGAGAGAGGTGTGTGCCTTTCCTTGCTAACCATTGACTACACTGTGGAGATAATTTCTCATTGCTCAGAACTCTTTTAAAAACCATTTCACCAAGGAAAACACTCTTCTTCCTGTTCTTGCTGCTCTGGTCTGTTAGAGACTGGGCTGGGAAGGTCCAGATGGGTCAAGAAATGTTTCCCAGGTCACCCTGCAAATCTGGTGGCAGAAGTGGGCTTCCAGCCCAGAGCACCCAAGTGTCTGCTCTGCCCCCCTCCTAGGTTTCCTGCCATTGACAAGGTCACAGTCCTCTTCCTGTGACTTTGCCAGAGGCTATGGTACCTGGAGCAGGGTAGGCGCAGGGAGAGCAATGTGCTTTCCTAATTAGCTCCCGGAGGGGAAGTGTGGGCGCTCTGGGACATAGGACAGGCAAGACCAGTGTCCCTGGACACCGGGAATTGAGGGAGAGGGCGGGAGTGGAGGGGTGGGTCTCCTAGGCAGTGTGGCCTCTGGGGACCCTTCTTTGTGTCCCACGCTAATGGGCTGTGGGCTATACCACTGGCTCCAGCCTAGGTGACAAGGGAGACAGACATTTCTGGTCTTCCTTCTGTTTTGTCTGTTGAGAGGACTAACACAGTTGACATTAGGCAACTGTCTACTCATATGCAAAATAGGCAGCCTCACAGAGCCTCTGCCAGAGGGTGGGATGCTCCCTGGGAGCACCGGGCATGGGAACCAGCAGCAGTCAGTAAATAAGAAAGGAAAGGGCTTGCTAACAATGGTGTGTGAACGTTCCTTGCTGAGATTAGGGCAGCCGCCTTCCTCCTAGCTTTCTGAACTTTCTCTGAGCATCTCTGATCCTGGCCTCACCGGCACCTAGGCTGAGTCAGAGAACCCAGGTCCTCCTGCTTCTCTAAGCTCTAGGCTGTGCCCTGTTCTCAGATGAATCTGCACAGTGGAAACATGGGTGCTGACTCTCAAGGCTTCCGATACACCACCCAGACCAAGGGAAGGACTGCTCTGTCACTCCCTTTGGTCACATTTTACTTTTGTGTGTGCATGTGGGGACCCATGTGGGAGTTAGAGGACAATTTGCGAGCATCTCTTCTCTCCTTCCTGTATGTGCCAACGGCTGAGCCATCTCAAGGGCTCCTGCTTTGAGTTTCAAAGGTAGACAGACTCAGGGTCAATCACCTGTCATATATCAGTCTCCCAAAACTAAGCTAAGGTGGATGCAAACTTCTGGCTTCATCACCTGAGGTAAATCATGCAGGCTAGGTGGCGATGTTATGGTGAGAGAGAGGTCAAAGACAGACACATTCACAGAAGGCGGCATGAGCAGCTAAGGGAAGAATGGGGCTGTTTCCAGACGGACTCCGGACAGCAGCAGGCGCCACTGATGGGCAAGAAGGTACCATAAAAACCCGTGATAGGTAACCTGAATGAAGAATTGCTGTGGGGATGTGGTGGAAGCGGACTCCATGCCACATGCCCTCTAGGAGCTTTTGAATTTGAACCATGGGTCTCTTCCTTATCCAAAAATAAATATAATGTGGATTTCATTGGCCACCACCCAATGCTGTTCATAACACTTGAGCCAAAAGAGAGCCCGCCTAGAGCTCCAATGCGATGTGCAGAGCCTTTGCCACAGCTATGACAATCCAAGTCCTAAAGAGGAGTCTGTCTGCAACTGTCATTATCCACTGTCCCCTCTTACTTAGCTGGGATACACACCATTTATTTAAAAATACCTTTATTTCGATCCCACTGATTCGCTCACATATCACATTCACACAGACACATACAGACACACACACACACACACACACACACACACACACACACACACACACACACAGCTTTCAAAAACAGTCTTTGGTTTTCTAAAATTTCTGCCTTGTCCTTGGCCACCTTGGCCTAGATGGCTAGATTGGTCCTTGTGGCTCTCGAGGGTGAGCCCTGTATCCAGGCCATTGTCCTCTGGTCCCTACACGAAGCAGGAGTGGTTTGGGCTTCTGGAATCTTCTCCCCTCTCCAGCTAGGGACTGGCTCGAGGTCTCTTTCTCTGGAGTCCTTCTTGGAGAAAACACTGTGGGGACCCCAGGTTCATCTCCGAGGCCCTCGGAGGGGGGCTACACCCCTCACTTTCAAGCAGCTGCCCCCCAGGTCACGACGGCTGCCCTGCAGGAGAGAAAGAGGTGTCAGGAGGGTGAGTCAGGAAGTTTGTGCGGAGCAACAGAGGTTTAGTGAGTTCAGCCACACAGCAAACTTTCTGTTGAAAAGGCAGAGGAGACTCTGGACTAACAGGGAGCAGCATGGAGTGACACTGTTTAGGGACAACAGCAAGGTCAGAGGGGAGCAAATGCCACTTGGGGAGGAAGTGTGTGTACGCATGTGAGCCATTGCTATGGGTACCTCTCTCCAGAGGGGATGTCAGGGGCACCTTCCTTTGCAACAGTTTACACTGCTCGCTCCTTCCCCACCTGACAGGCTGTTCCTTAAGGAATCTAATGCATGCCGGGTGTGCTGGCACCCTCCCGGAAGCCTAGAATCTCAGAGACAGGTTTATCCATGAGTTTGAGGCCAGTCTCGTCCACATAGTGAGTTCCAAACTAGACAGAGCTACACAAAGAGACATTGTCTCACAAAACAAAACAAAACAAATTCTACATATTTAATATGCATATTTTGGGCAGCAGGTGCTGGGGATTGAACTCAGAACCTCCTTGGACATGCTAAATACATGTTCTACCACTGATCTATATCCCAAGGCCACACAATTTTCAAAATACACCAGAAAGTGTATTTATAGCAAAGGGCAAGTTCCTAGCACTTCCAGCGGCTGCTTGGGAAGTGTTTGTGTGTGCGTGCATCTGTGTGTGCAGATGCACGCACACACACACACACACACACACACAGACGCGCATGCACATTCACACATGCACCCATACGTGCACGCGTTCATAGCCTCTGCCTAGGCTACCCAGAAAGCAGGTTTCTGGCTGCCTTGCCTTCACTCAGGGTCTCTCCGGTGCAGGAAGAGTATACCCTCAGCTCCGGTCTGCAGAGGAAGATTTCTGTATGAATGATACTACCTCCACTTGTTAGGGACATCCCTGGAGTAAACCAAGGAGGAAGGCATCCCTGTCAGACTGGGAGCCCAGGCAGTGTCTGGGAAGGGCTTTCTTCCAGCCTGCGGCCAGAGCCCTGCAGGTGCCAGTCAGTGAGGTTTCAAGCTAATGGTAGCAATCCCTGAAGCTACCTATCCTTCAGCCTTGCCCCTCTCACCAATATGCTTAGATTGGACATAGACCTTCACTGAGTGCCAGAGAGCTCCCAGCCCTGCCACTGTCTTCTTCCTTTCCTTCTGACAGTACATAGCTATGTAGCCTAGGTTGACTTTGAACTCCATATCCTCTGGCTTCAGCCTTCCTTTGTCTCAGGGCTGGGTTACAAGCCTATGCCCCATGCCCGGCTTGGTACTTCCCCTTTTGAGGACTCCAGTGTTGAGTAACTGACAATAGCTGTTTAGTAAGAGTTGGGGAGAACCCCACGGCCTGTCAAGCCACCCCACTTTCAGGCCCCATATAGAATGAAATAGCACAGTAAGTGCTCAGTCTACTGGGAGTGGCTGATCTGGTGGTGACCTCAGTGGACTATCTGGGAGCCCGGCCTCTGCTGCCTCCTGCCTCTGCCCCAGCCCAGGTTGGGGCAGATCCATCCAGATGTGATCCCAGCCTCCCTGGGGGCTCTCTGGGCCCAGGGACAGTCTGTTCATTCACAGGCAGGGCTATTTTGAGGGCCGAGGCCATGGTCCCAGCAGAGCCTGGGGCTTGGGCTTCTCAGACAGACTCTGGCAGGAGTAGCTAAGAAGGGTGGATGGGGCGGGGAGAGGGGGGATAGGGGACAGAATACTACTTCCCGACTTCACTCTTAGGTTCTCAGAGGCAAGAACATCACCTTCTAACCTAAGTCTGGAGGTCTTTCAGGGAATTGGCTTCTGTGGGAAATGCTGGGGCAGTTTATTTTCATGAGCCTCAGTTTCTTCATCTATGGAATGGACACCCTCTCGGGTGCGCAGTGGAATGTGAATACAGCTATGCCCACTGCCAAGAACCCTGAAAAGAGGTTCTAACCAGGTCCAGCGTGAGACACTCCTGCTCTAAGGGAGCTGGCTCCCTGCTGGACGGAGCCTCAGTTTCCCCACCTGTTAACATGGTAGGTATTACTTTACAGGCTAAAGAAGCTAACACGGGTGGCACACACTAACAGTAAAACTCTTCCTGGGTGCTACTGGGAACAGAAGCCACAACCTCATTTGTGGTGCCAAGTGTCCTACTGCTGACCTATAGGTCCTGCCCTCATTTTACTTTTCAAGACAGGATTTCACGAAGTTGCCCCGCAGGCCTTACTCGTGGGATCCTTCTGCCTCAGCCTTCTGGCTCGTTAGGATTTCAGGCCTGAGCCACCATACTCTCCAAGATGAGCTTAGTCAATAAACTTTCATAGTACGATTTCCAACATCCTCCAATGGCACCCTGTCAGCTCCCTTCTGTTGAGCTGGGCACACCAATAGCGAAGAGCTTCACAAAAGGGTCCTGTTCAGCTCTACTCCCAGGTAACAGAGGAAAAACAGGCAGAGACAAGAGTCCACGTTCCTCTCAGTACTGCTACCAAAGAGGTAACCTTATCTCATCCCTGAGCTGTAGGAAGGAGCTGTAGGGGACGCGTCCGCCCATGGCAACCCCAACCCCAGATCATTAAGGATCAGAGGGAAGGCATGGCCTGGGACACATGGAGTGGGGTCTGGGACCTTGGAACTTCTTGACCTCAGAGCTCAGAAGTGTGTAGGGGCTCCCCAAAACATCTGGCATCTTCCAGATAAGTCCTGGAGGGGCCAGCACTGGCGAGGATCACCCCCCTGGCCTATTCCCAGAGGAGCCTGTGTGACTGAGCATGGCTTCTATAACCAAATTTGGTTGGGTTCTTAATCCCACAGACAGATTCCAAGGCAGCAGTCAGCCTCAGGCCAGGCCCTATGAACTATGGGACGGTCCCCCGGCCCACAAAGGAGCCCCCATTCTGACTGCTGAGGTGGAGGGCACAGATGCACTTGTCTGCAGGCGCAGGGCCCTCCTTATGCCGCCTTTCCCACTTTCCAGTTAGCCAGGCCAGAGTACCAAAGTCTTCTCTGTCCAATCAGGTTGGGGGTGGCGGGGCACAGGGCTTCTTCTCGGACTGCTAAGGGGCCTTAACGAAGAGTGAGAGCTCAGATCAGTACTTGGAAGACTCCTGTCACTCCGGTGGTCTACCTCTGTCTCTAAGATCTTCCTGCTTCTTTGTCTAGACCAGCAGCTCTCAACCCGAGTCTCTCGACCCACCCCTTTGAGGGTGGAACAACCCTTTCACAGGGGTCACATATCAAATATCGACATTAGGATTCATAACTAACAAAATTACAGTTATGAAGTAGCAAGGGAACAATTCTATGCTTGGAGGTCACCACAGCATGAGGAACTGTATTAAAGGGTGGCAGCATTAGGACAGTTAAGAGCCACTGCTCCAGACCAAGACTGCAATCCCCAGGTCCTCCTACCATGCATGTTCTAAATCACCCTTTCCCACCCCTTCCCACATGCCTGCCTCTGTTTCCACATCTTTTAGGAATTTAATACACAAGCTTCTCAGTCTCAAATCTGGGACTGGGCTTTGCCTGGGCTCTCAAAGTCCTATCGAACCACGGTATCTTTTTCTTCATCCTCCTGGCTCTGATGCTATACTGGGGGCGCCTGACTGGCTTGTGAGTAGGGCCATACCTGCTTATCTGGGCACATTCTCAGAGCCAACAAAAGCCAGGGGCTGGGTGGTTAGGGACAGATAATCTGGATGAACGCTAACAGGCCTTAAAGTAGTACTGTGATCTGCCCAGTGAGCCTTTGTGTCCCAGATGTAGACCTGAAGGCCCACCTCTGACATCCTGCCCCAGTCTGGGGCATTGACAGGGACCCTCAAATGCATACCAGTCATGAGGTTAGAAGACTAACTCAGAGAAATTGAGGCGATGGAGGGCTGGAAGATAGCCTGGGTGTTTGAGCCAGAGGACTGGTCTGAGGCCAAGCCACTGAGGCCTTCCCAGGATGGAGCTATGGGAACCAGTGAGCAGAGCTGAAGGGGACTGGATACAGTCCCCATGATCTTTCCCTCGCTGGCTATGGAAAGCAAGTCTAGATTCTCTGAGCTTCAGTTTCTCCAGGTGTAAACATTAGCTGCTGATTTAACTCAGGCAGGCTTCCTTAATGCAAGGCAAGCTCAGGTTGGAAAGGGTGAGAGCCTCGGGCCAAGCAGGCCTATGTGAAGTTTTGTCTAAGAGGGCCCCAGAGACTTCTGCTGCTCCCTAGTGCCCAGCCAGCCTCTTAACTTAGACACAAGCAGACAATGGTGTCCCCTCCTAACCCCTGGGGGCTGGGCACTCTTCAGGAACCCCTTTTTGCACATAGGTAGGGTACCCAGGCTCTAGAGTACAGGTATTTGTACTGATGCTCTTGGTCAGGTCTTAGGACCTGGAACAATTTATTAAAGATGTTAGCTCAGAGTGATACCTACCTAGTAACCCCAGACCCTGCTTCCTGTAAATGTGGACAGTGCTTTACCTGAAGTGCCACAGGGATAATTGAGGGGACAACAGAATACCTGCCCAGAGGGCGAGCATCAGGCATCGAGGAAGGTCCCAGAGTTTAGACACCTCTTAAAACGCAATTAAGTCAGACCGGAGCTTCTAGGCTCCCCTCTACCCTTTCTGTTTGGGAGTTAAGCAAGAGATTCTGCTCCACTTTAATCCTAGGGTAGGAGACACTGTCCCCGCGAGGTCTCTTCCCTTAGCTTCCACGGGGGTCCCTGACTCCCAGGAGGCCGGCTCTGAAAGACGGTTTGCCGGGTTGCAGCAAGCGCCGTGCACTCACCCCCTTGCGCTGGTTGCTGAGACAGAAGGTGCAGATGGAGCGCGGCTGACGGCCGTCGGCGGCAGGGACCGCGCTCTTGCCACCGCCCGCCGCGCGGAAACACGGCTGCCCATCGTCTGCCGCGTCGCCCAGCAGCAGCACGTTGGCCAGGTGGGCGATGTAGCTGGACGCCAGACGCAGCGTCTCGATCTTGGACAGCTTTCGGTCCACGGGCTCGGTGGGGATGAGCGTGCGCAGGGCGGTGAAGGCCGTGTTCACGCTCTGCGTGCGGTCTCGCTCGCGCGCGTTGGCCGCCTGTCGCTGCCGCACTACCACCACGGGGCCCGCGCCGCCGCTCGCCCGCCGCCCGCTCCCGGGACCCGGACCACGCCGTGCCGCCTCCAGCCCTTCGCAGCAGCCGAACGACTGGTCCGACGCGTCGCTCTCGCTGCGATTCTCCTCGTCCTCGCTCAGCAGCCGCACGTCCGGGTACAGCACGTGCGCGCCGACCGGGCGCAGCAGCGCGAACGCCATGGGCGCCCGGCCGCGGGCCTCCGCTCGCCTGGTCCCCGAGCCGCCGCCCCCGGTGTGCGCTCCCGCGCGCTCCCACGGCCGCGCTGGTCGTCGCCTTATAGCCCGGGGAGGAGCCAATCACGAGACGGCCCCGGCGGGACCAATAGAACTCCCCCCTGCTCCGCCCCGCCCTGGCTGATAACTATGCTCCTGCCTCTGGGTCCCCCAAATTGAGAGTGGCCCCCGGAGCTCCTGGCCCTCACCTAAAGTTCTGAATTTGAGCTGTCCAGGCGTGCAGATCTGGATTCCTAAGAGACCGCTTGCAGGTCCCTGTTAGCATGGCCTGTTTCCTCCGTCCCATTGTGAGCATATCCCCGCGATCAAAAGTCTAATCCAGTGTCCCGGTAGCTTCGGTGTAGCGTCAGAACCGCGGCCAGTGCTTTGGACTAAGAGTTTCTCAGACTAGACTGCCCAAGTTCCATTCTGCAATTCTGAGTGTGGCGTTTTGTACGAGTTCACCATGATGCTGGAGTGTCCGAGGGGAGCGAAGACAATCTTTTTTTCTTTTCTCTCCTCTTTCCTAGCAAAACAAAACTCAAGTCCCATTCAGTCACTTAATGACTATTTGACAGGGCTCTCTCTACTATATAGTTTTCGTTGATGGGCCGGAGGGATGGCAGATAAAAATCAAAACAAAATGAACTTTTCCTTCTCAGACCCTGGAGCCTGGTGGTGCCAACGGGACAGTTTTGTGTCGGTTGAGGTTGTAAGGCAGTGCCACGATATGCAGATCTACACCACTCTGGGAATCCCCACAGGCTTCCTTCACCTCCTGTCGCCCCACCCCACCCAACGGCCACTGACACAGTTTTTTCAAAAATTTCAGACTGAGGTCTGGGTGTTCTTTGTAAAAGACCTGGGAAAAATAGCTGAGCAGATGGTGGCCACTGGGGTCCTCCAGTCACAAATACCTGATTCTCAGGGTCATCCCACAACGGATCAAAGCAGCATCCACTTGGCCTTGAAAATAACATGGTGTGAGTTGTTTGTTTGTGTGTGTGTGTTTTCAATCTCAAATGGTAGCCAGAAGTGCATAGAGCTGAAAGCTTGTAGGAACTTATTGGTTTTTCTGGAAGACATCTTCCAGCTCCAAGGACTGTGTTTCCCCAGCCCCCAATCTAGTCCAGAAACGGGCCTAGGACAGAGCCAATGGGAGAGGAAACCCTAAAGTCTTCAGAGTCCGAGGTCTGTAGGGACAGCCTGTCCCCACACCTGGATCCCCCACCCCCATACCATTTGACCGTGACCCAGCCAGGCAGGGCTTTAGTGAGTAGCCTCCTCAGGCCCCTCCCCACAGGGCCAGCCGTGTACACAGCTCCTGCGCTCCAGCCGGGGCTGCTTCCTGAACCCATGAATTATTACTGACCGGGAGATTTCCTTCCCTGTCTGCGCCTCCTCACAGGGGCTCCCAGCTCCCTTCACTTTCGCTTTCTCCCGGTTTCCCCCTCCCCTCTGCTCCTGACCCTCTGGAGGCTTGGAATTCCTGTCCAGCCCCCTCCCAATCCCACATCCAAATGAGATGCCTGGGAGGCTGAAGGGCCCTCCCCCGAAGGTTCATTCATTCAGCTGCTCTTTGGGCAGGTTTGGACACAAGGGACCTTGGAAGTAAAATAAAACCATGAATGAGACCCAGTGGCTGGCTGCAGCAGAGGAAAGGGAGCTGTAAACAAAGAATTTTAGGACAATGTGGTCAGAGCCAGCCAGGGTCTGGCATCAAAGAGATCTGGCTCCAGTTCAAGGCCAGAGGCTTATTGGGGGGTCTCATTTTTGCTGCTCTGGAAAATGGGGTTAAGAATATCTCCCATTCTTAGAGCCAGTGACAGTCCCTAGATTCTCTGCCAAGAAATGGGGGCCTGGCATACAGCAAGAGTTCAATACCAGAAGTGGAGTTTGTATTATTTTGTCCACAGCTTGGGGAAGGACCAAGTAGTCTCTTCCAAGACTTGTCACAAGGAGTGGACCAGAGCTTCTGAAGTGTTCTTGGCCCATCCATGTGACAAGCTCAATTCCTTTCAGTTCATGCCCCTTACTCTCCAGCTACACTGGACTCTCTATCCCCAGAGCCCACGTCTTCGAATACCACCGTTCCCAGACATACCTATAGTGGATTCCATCACTTCTTCCACATCTCATCTCTGTCAGGGCCTTTCCTGACAGCTGGGGCTAGAGCAGTGACTGTTCCTCTTACCTGGCAGTACCCCAACTCTTCCTACCTATCTTAGTTTCGGGTGCTAGGAATGCAGTTGTAAACCCATTCTCCCCCTCTCCCCACACCATCTATCTCCACTGGAATAAAAACTCCATAGGAGGTTTTGCTCATTTTATCCTTCCCGCCCATGGCTGCCTCAGTAGTACCACTCTTCCTATTTTGTAGATAGAGACACTGAGGTTCATTAGGGAGGAAAACCAGCCAGCTAGAGTAGGAGCTCAGATTGCCCTGACTCCAGAGCCCTCCTTCCTCATCAGCTGGCATCTGAGGTGGTCCAGCGGATGTGAGAGCTGGTTGGAGACCACTCAGCTAGTGAAGGAAGGTTCCAGGCCAGGGGAGCAGCAGCTGGCTCGTTTCCCTGCATAGCCTGGCTTTCTGTGCTACGGAAGCTTCCACATTCAATCAGAGGCATCCACGATGGAGCCTCTAGGCCTTTCTCCGTCATCCTTCTGGTTAGAGGGTCTGTCCCTTTGGATAGGACCAGCTTGAGCTTGTGCCTGCATTTCCTGTGGTTTCTCACTATAGTCTGGTCTGTGGCTCCATCCCCCGGCCCTTGGTGTAGCATCTTCTGGTCCCTCATGAGTTCTCTTTCTTCATCCTGATCCTCACCTAGACGGCCACTTGACTATATTTATTAAATCAATTTTATATTATTTAAGACTTTCATACATGCATCCAATGTTTTCTGAGACTAAGTACTCTCCAGTCTAAACACAGTTCCTCCCAGACCCACACCAACCCAATCCAAGCTGTTTCTCCCTCCTCTCCCTCTCCCTCCCTCCCTCTCCTCTCCCTCTCCCCCTCCCCTGCCCCCCTTCTCTCCCTCTCCCTCTCTCTCTCCCTCTCTCCCTCCCTCTCATAAGCCACTGAGTCCCACAGTGATATTTTTGAATCGTACTCTGGATGCACATGTGTCCTTATTAATTACCTGTGGTGCTGCTTTGTGTGAGTGGGTCAAACTGCAGATGGTACTTTCCATAGACCAGCTTCTTGGAGGATTTCCTTTTGTTTAGTTTTGTTTCCTTGCCACTATTATGTGTGCGGAATCTCACACATGTTCGCTGCTGCTTGGCACGTGTGGTAAGCATTCATCACCCGGCCTCCATCCTTGGTAGTGGACCCTGATGGCTTCCTCTGGCTTCTCGTGAAGCAAATGGAATTGAACTTCTGGCACATGACTCAGCGACTCCTCTGTGTGTGTGTGTGTGTGTGTGTGTGTGTGTGTGTGTGTACGTGTATACATATGTGCTTGCACGCATGTATTTGTTCATGCAGATGTTTGACTGTGTTCATGTGTGTGACTCTATGATGCTCACACCGTGTAAGCTTAGAGATCTGCATTTCAATCTGTCCATTTGCAGAAGCTCAGCAAAGCCAGCTCATGGGTGTGAGGGTTTTGTGAGGTTAGAGATGCACTGCAATGGCTGGGCACCCAGCAACCTCCTGAGCATTCGTTGTTCTATTCCCACCAAGGGTTTCCTGAAAACCAGAAAGTTGTCAAGTGCAGAATCTGGACAGACAGCAATGTTCTCTTACTTTGTCCCGTTGAGATCCAAGAGAACAAAGTCGAGGCCCACGTCAGCACTCTGCACGTTGTGAGCCCGTGAGCTGGGGGAGTGTGCTGAGTAAACTGTCCTCATGGGGATGTGGGCTTCGCCTTGCTGTTTTGTGTCATAGGGACAAGGCTTCTCCTTCCACTAGTAGCACATGATTTTCCCACCATGGATGACACCTGTGATTTCACCAATAGAATTCCGTTCTCCACACCACTTTTGAGGGTGAATTTCTGGAATCAGTTGCTCTGGAAGATACTTAGGGCTCCAAGCTGAAAGGAAAAGTTGCCGGTTCTAGAGAGCTGCAACATATCAAAGGCTCTGAAAAGTCTTGCAGCAAATGAACTCCCAGGGCTCCTGTTTTCACCCTGTGGCTTTTGATTTGTCTGCCTTTTTATTTTCTTCCTTTGGCTTCATTATTTTTCTTCCCTTTTGTTCTTTCTTCCTTGAGAGATGGTCTTCTTGTCATCCAGTATAACTTAGAACTTGTTGTGTAGCCCAGGCTGGCCTGATCCTCCTGCCTCAGCCTTCTGAGTGGCTGGGATTATATATAAGCCTGCAGATCAGGCTTGGCTTCTCTTTCCTGAGAGCACAGTGTGATCAGAGCAAGGCAGGAGTAGGTAGGTAAGCGAGGGCTAACCAGGAGGCAGAAGAAGGTTAACATGGACAGACTGACACGGCCAGAGCTCTACTCTTTAAGGGACACTAAAATGTAAAATGTTGGAGAAAAATGTGCTTCCTGGCACTTTCCTCACTGAACACCCAGTGTGTATTAGATTAACATATATACTCCACACAGGGTCATATAACCAAAGCTGGCCTCAAACTTTCTATGTAGGCAAGGTGACCTTGAAGTTCTGATCCTCTATCACACCTTAGAGCCAAGATTCAGGCATGTGGTGCCCCATTTTATATGGTGGTGCGGAGCATTCATTCCAGGCAAGTATACTACAAACTGAGCCCCATCCTCAGTCCTTAAATAATGCCGTGAGGAGCTTGCTACATGCTGAGTCCTTTCCTTAACACTGATGTTCCCTCCTTCAACCCTCAGAGCAGCCTTGGGAGCTAAATACTAACATGCTACCTTGCAAATGGGTAGACTAGAGAACCAGGAGGCCGTGTAACTTGCTGGAGTCATATATCTAACAGTGACTAGAGTAATCATCTGCATGTTGTTCGCACAGGGGATTCAAACTCAGATGCTCACATGCCCCAGGGGAGTGTGCTTCACGGTGGTCTGCAATGATTTGATTTTGTCTGGCAGAAGATGCACGGCTAGGGACAGAATGAAACTTTTCAGGAATAGAGAGGAAGCTGGTGCCCCCATGCGTGCCCGTCTGCAGACCAAGCCTCTAAGGGCATGCCAGGCTGTTGCTAAAGGCTATCCAGGAAACGCATGCACCCAATGGTTCAGTGCCCCCACCCCCCAGATGCCTACCTGGCCAGGGTTGGCCTTGACACCAGTTCCAAATGAGAAGGAGCCAGATGATGTGGAAGTCAAGGGGATGGTAAAGGATGGTAAATGGTGTGGCTTGGTGGTAGAGCCAGGGTGTGCCCAGCGTGGACAGGAGGATTTCATCGAGGGTTACAGTTTCGATGTCCCCTGAAAGTTCCTATATAAAGACTTTTTTTTTTCTTGCCAGCCAGTAGGCTTTGGGGGACTGGTTAGTTCGTGAGGACCCTGACCCCGTGACAGATCTGTAACTTGATGGCATTGGTGGAAACTAACAGGTGGGGCCAGGTTGGAGGAAGCGGCTGACTTCACACATGCCTTTGAAGGGTACCTGATGGCCATGTCCCTTTCTGCTCTTAGTTTCTTGGCTGTCACGAAGTGAGTGATTCTGAGTCCCCACGATAGTCCACCCTCATCCCAGGTCCAAAGAAATGATAGATCCAGGGGACACAGACAGAAAATGAGGGTCCAGATAAATCCTTTATCCTTCCCGGTTGTCTATTTCAGGCATTTTGTCCTAGTAACATGGGTGAGATGTGAGACCAGGGAAAACGGGGAAGACTTCCTGAGAGAAGTGTCTCATCACCGTTTAGAAATTTATATTAAGTAACAGTGCGTAGTAATGATAGAAGAGTGTTTCAGCCCACCCCATGTGGTCCATGGTGGTCCTGTCGTAAGAGATACGTCTGTGGGCTGTGGTCAGGTTGGACACAGTGGTGCTGTTCTCTGTCACACCTTAGCCACACCTCCTCGACAGAATCCCAGGGTGCCCTGGGTGACAGTCAGCCTAGCTGAAAATACTCCCCTCTCAGCCTATCTCAAAGCTAGAGTTGACTGTGTGGTTCAGTGCGACCGATGAGGAGAGGATTGAGATTCCTAGGGAGGGCCACTTACCCAAATGAAATGACAGAGACTCCAGAGATGGCCTCTGGCATTTACCCTTACTGGAATGGAAATGAATTCCTGGAGACACACAGCCAACTTGATCCTGGGAGGACAGAAGTCCCATGCCCAGGATGGCAGAATGGAAAGATGGGACGGTTGGGTCTCTGATGACTCTTTAAAGAGCCACAGTAGCCTCTGTACAAAGTCTTCTAAGCCTGATGTGGCCACTACACTCCTAAATCCACAGCAGCTGTGATCGCTTGAATAAACACAACACATACAAGATTGGGCCAGCCGACAGTCTATCATGGAGTGGGGAGGGGCTCATGAGACCTCATCCGTCCGGGCAACTAATGGTTGTTGGGGAAGGGAGAGACGTTTCCCCTCTGTGGTGTAGTTGCTCATAGTTGCTGTGCTTGGGTAGATAGCCTCTTACATAAGCTCCTGTAAGCAATCTGATGAAACCATTGCATGTACATCCAAGTGTACATACACACACACACACACACACACACACACTGTTATGTGACAAAACTTCCTGGGGAAATGCAGCACAAGTCTATTCATCCCAGATAGGGAAGCCATGACAGACCAAAGTACAGACACAACCAAAGTTCAACTTGGTGAGCCAATGAGTTTTATTGGGGTTACTTACACAAATATGGGTGAGGGGTTACTTGCAGGAACAGAAACAACCCAAAGACTGCTTCATCAGAAAAGCCCACCCCAGCACTGGTGACAGATGACAGAGCTGGGAACTTGGAGCACACTACACAGCCTGCAGACAACAGACTGGACAGTGTCCTTGCCAAGTGACTCTGGTATAAACCTCTTTCAGACAGCTTGGCTAGTTTTTCACCTCGGCTTGTAGCTCAGCCCAGCAACATTGAGAGGGACTCTCAGCTTTTATTGCTTGCTCTAGCAGGGGTGGGGTAGGGGTCTAGGCCTAGTGAATCTGGTCAGTTTCAGGGACTTCCTGAAGCTATTTTGAGTTGCTTAGCTTCCTGCTTAAGGAGCTTTCCTGCAGGATGGAAGCTGTGTTTAGAAGGACTAGTTGGGAAGGGAAAGGGCAGTGGGAGTGGGACAAGAGAAGGGAACGGATGACTATAATAAAATTATAGACATAAGTGAAAATAATGAAAACCATTATGTGGGCAGGCAAAGGGACAGCTCTGGTCACTTGGTGCAGGCAATCTTCTGTGACCTTAGACACTGGGTTGAGGTGCTGTAGCATCTGTAGTCTTCTCTTGCTTTTGAGACTCAAAGTTGCTGCTGAAAAAATGTCGGTGCCCTGAGGCCACTGTGCTGAAAGCAAAGGCTGCAGGAGTCCAGATGAAGTTCTTCTGATTGGTCTCTTCTCACTGTTGGCCAGGTCCAGGGAGCAGAAGTCTCAGACGAGTCCTCCAACTGGAACACTGCCTGACACATTAAGCTTCCCAAGTGAAACTGTAGGCATCACAGAACAAGCCCTCGCTGTGGCGTCCATGATGTACAGCACCAGCTTGTGGTGGGCAGACCAGCTGGTGACACTGATTGTACTTTGGCTCATGGCAATGCCCGCAGATCCCCCGAGCCTGTCAGTACGATGAGCTTCACTATGCTCTGTGACTCTAGGATAATGGTTGCAGCATGTGCATCTCCTTGGTAGAAATCATGTTGGTCTTTCCAGTTCATCACTTAATCCCATGAGTCCTCTAATCACATTTTCATCGATAATCAATTCCTTGGTGATGGGGGCCTCTGCTGAGGGACCCCTTTTGTGATGTGCATCCTTGAGTCACCTGCTTTGAATTCACTTTTACATTGTGCCTCAGACTTGAACGAAACTGATTTAAAACACACATATCTATCTTCTTGTGGTTAGGGACATTAGACCTGGTTCCATGATACACACAGGGACATTTTAAACAGTGAAGTCACCACCCAAAAGCACAAGAGGTAGGGAAATGTGGCCTGAAATGGACATTGTGATAAGCTGAAAGCTGATTGGGAGGCAGCGTGAGTGCTGATCTGTCTGCCCTTAGCTGGGACTCAACTCAGGTGACACATTCACACCAGTGCCACCCCTCACCTGTCCGCTCCATCTATAGGCCTGTTGATTTGAAATTCTGATACACTTCACTTGCACAGAACCTGACAGGGCGGACTGGAATTTAATATGCTCAGTGCTCCAAAACCTGGTTGATATGCCGGGAAAGTGGAGCCCGGGGCAGGTAAGGGAGCTTGCACCATTTATGAAATACGGGTGCTGAGGTGTCTTGCCAGGTTTGAGGAAGGACGTCTGAGAGACAGCAATCAAGCAATGGCTGTTATGTGTTGAGTGCCAGCAGCGTGCACGCCTGGCAGCCTTCCCTGCTCCGTCTACCAATGGCACACATTCTCTCAGGAAGCCAGTTTCAGAGAGGGAGCTCTCTCTGCAAAGCCAGGATTAAGATCGTTCCAACCAGACAGGCCCAGCTGGATCTCCAGCTCCTTCTGTGGAGCGCAAACCTGTGCCAACCCACGGTACTGACTGTCCTATTTCCTACACTGGCCCTGGACTCAGTCTCATAGAACACTTGGCTGCCTGTTTGGCACACTGAACTTCCGGTAAGTAGATGTGCTGTGATCGTCCATAGGCAACTGGGGCCTTTAATGCTTGTTTGTTTGTTTGTTTGTTTGTTTGTTATGTTATGGGGGTTGATGTATGCCTGCCACCATGCCTGTGTGGAGGTCAGAAGGCAACTTACAAGAAGAGTCAGTTCTCGCCTTCCTGCACGTACATTCCAAGGATCGAACTCAGGCTATCAGGCTCCGCGGCAGACTTCCTCATCCTCCGAGCCATCTCACTCACCGGCCTGGGATCTGAGACCTTTGAAACAGCTTTGTTGAAAGTTTGGGGGAACACTGAGCTTTGGGAAAGACGAGTGTCAATTCAGGACGAGACGGAGAGTCTTGAATCCATCTCCTGAGGTCACCTCCCACACAGGGTTAAAACAGCCCAGCATCCTTCCGGCTGAGCGGAAGTTAAGTTCTGAGAGGCGAGTGGGCTCCGGGGGGATGTTTTTCTTCTCCATTTGTCTGCTTGTGGCTGGCCCATAAAAATCCACCGGAACTCCATGCTGGACTGAGGAATTCCCACTGAAGCGGCTGTGGAGAGCCCAGGCTGGGGGGTGGGGTAGAGCTGGTAAGGGCATCTATCATAGTGTTTTTGAGGTTCCAACTCCTGGCCAGTGATCTCTTCCTGAGACCACCTAGAATTCTGGGGGAGACAAAGCAAGGAAGAAGTAACCCTTCCTCAACTTCCTAAAGTGAGCTGGCACCTAAGGGACAGGAAAGAGTTGTCACTGGTTACTGGCCTGTGGCTCAGGTCCTGTCTCTGTCCCCACATCCACCTTTGTTCAGAGCCAGCAGTAGCACTCCTTTCTAGCAGAAAAACAATGCAAATGTTACCCTATGGCAGCCCACCTTACACTACACCCTCTCCTATTTCCCAGGGTGTGCTGTCCTAGTTTCCATTCAAGATGTGGCTTTTACTCACCTCCCCCAGGAAGCCTGCCTTGACTCACCAGCTGAGCTGCCTACCTGAAATGCGGCTGACTGGTTTGACCACTGGGCTCTGAACCCCCGTGAGCAGAACCAGTTCTAAGTCAATGCCATCCTGCCAGCAACATCCCACACAGCTGCCTTCAGTTTGTCTCAAAAACGTCGTCAAGTGTTTGGGATACGTTTCCCCCCAAAAAAAAAAAAAAAAAAAAAAAAAAAAAAAAAAAAAAAAAAAAAAAGAAGGTGGTCTCCCTTAAGGAAGGGAGCAGGTCTGAGTCCACTCCCCTTGAATCTGTGGACTTTATTACCTTTGACCAAATGCAAAGAGGCAGAGGTACTCTTCGACTCCCAAGGCGGTTGGTGCCCTGGCTGTCCTGTCCTCGGTGTACAGAGTTGTACAAAGGACCAGTGCTGTGAGGGTACCCAAGCCACTGGCATGGCTGCATGGGAAACCCATCTTGTTTGCTAAATCGTCTGGTACAATTGTAACTGTCAGCAGTAGATTCCGCCTAGTCTTTGAGGTCTCAGATCCTATAAGGTTTCCACAGCTCTGTCCCCTGCTGTGCCCGGCCTGAACTCATGAGCTAATGAAATTGATCTCCTATTGAGATGCTGAGGTTTGGGATAGCTTTTTATGTAGTCACTGCTACCATGGGAACAGGATCCCTCCATCTGCCCTGAGGGGTAGCCCAGTCAGCCCATGCTCCCCCATTGCACTCCCTCACCTGCAGTCTGTTGCTGACATGGGGGCCACAGAAGTGGTCTGGAAGCAGAGATCAGGCTATGACCTGACCCTTCACAAAACTCTCCTTTGGTTCCCAGATCACTGTAGCAACAATCTGATCCTGGCCCTTCATGGTAGCCCCCTTTTCTGACCTACCACACTGCTGTGGGCAATGCTGCAAGGCATATTCTATTGCAAGGCAAGTTCTATTCGTGTGCTTGCTGGCCCAGTCCCTCATCTTTCAAATATCCAACTTGCCTTCAGTTCCTTGTATTTAACACCATGACTGTTTACTGCCTAAGATACCACATGCTTTACTTACATATCCATTCTTTCTTCTCTCTGCTCTGCCTCATCCTCTCCATCCCAGAAAGCCAGTCGTACATGGTGGGAATCTTCACCTATTCATATCTTACTCTCCCGCGAGTAAAAAATGAACTCCAGGATGCTTATGTCTTTTCTGCTATCTGTTTGGGGAGGTGGACGGGGCTTTGAAAAGGGCAGGACAGGGATGCTGGTTTTGGCTGACATAGCCAAAGTTAAAGTACACTCCATGGAAGGGACAGCGTTGAGGGTGGAGAGAATGGGAGAAACTGGCGAGCCTTTGAAGTTGCATAACCAGGCGTCTCTGAAGCTGCCCTCCTTCCTGCTCTGTCTCCTTCAATCTTGTCCATAAACAGGATCTCGGGCAACTGCCCCAGAGCCCTGTCCAGTGCCCCATAGGCCTGGACTGGCTTCTTCCTGTGTTATAAGTTGAATTTCTTATAACTGCAACATCCTGAAGTTGCTGAGGGTTTGAGGCAAGCAGATCTGCGGGAGAGAGCTATGCCTGGCCTGGACCAGAGCATCATGTCTCTGTTACCTTCTGGAGAAATGGAGCTGATAGAAGCATAGGCTGCAAGGTAGGCTGCGAAGTCTGAGCCTCAAGGTCTTGTTAAACAGCCAGGCTTTGAGGATCTGAGCAGGCAGAGAGAGGCACAAGGAACTAAGCCCAGATAGGGAGCTTCACGCAGGCCACATTACCCGCTAACAGTGAGGGCTGCTGAGGGTATAGGAACCACAGAGGAAATTCTCGGTGCCCAGAGAGCAAACAGCAGATGCCAATTAATTAACAGCAAGCATCTCAGGGTGGGGGTGAATTGAATGTTTATGAGAGACTGCTGCAGACGGGGGGGCTGGAAGCCTCAGTTTATATGCTCTGGAGGGAACAAGGACATTTGTATATATTTCAGTGTTGCCATAGAAACATACTCCCATGCCTCCAGCAAGCCCATATCTGGTGCATGAGTGAAGTGCAGTGTTGAGGAAGCCATACACATTCATTGATACCCTGCACATACACGTGCACCTATGCCCACATGAACATGAGCATACACACACACGTTATAAACATCGAAAGCAATAATACACACAGTAGGGTGTTGTATACCACTAGAGCGTACCCTAAGAACTCATACAGCTTCCAGCAGAATAGGTCTCTAGAGGCCCCCAAAATGGGAAGGGAGATAGGTTAGTAAGGAATATTATGGAACTGAAGATATGGCTTAGTGGTTAAGAGCACTTGCTGCTCTTGCAGAGGACCTGGGTTCAGGTCCCAGCACCCACAAGACAGCTAACTCCTATTCGCTGGGATCTGACTCCCTCTTCTGAACTCTATGGGCCCAAGGCATACATATGATATACATACATACATACATACACATACATACACACATACATACAGTCAAAACACTCATACCCATAAAATAAATACATTTTTAAAAATTATAATAAAAGAAGCAATACAGTCAGCTTTGTTAATGTGTGGATCCATTCTACTGCAAATAGGAAATATTCTAAAAAAATTTATTTTTTGCTTCTTCCTTAGCATGTGCAAACTTGTTTCTTTGTGGTTGTTTCCTACGCCATGCAGTACGGTGAGTGTTTACATAGATAGTTCTGTAACAGTAGATGCTCGGAGTCACAAAGGGGTGATGTAGCCAAACGGAGCACCTGTCCAGCAGGTGGCAGGTGGGAGGCGTGGATACTGTTTCCAGCAGATGGGACCCTGTGCCCAGGTTCTATGCAAACACTAAGTCACTTTACATAACTTTAACAGCCGTGGACTTTGTTTCTCTTGGTTATTTTCCTGTTGCTGTGAAAAAACACCGCCACAAAGGCAACTCACAGAAGAAAGCTCGCATTCGGGATTTACGATCCCAAAGGGTTAGAATCCGTGATGGTAGAGCGGGAAGCAGTTGGAGCAACAACTGAGAGCTCACATTTCGAGCCACAGGCAGGAAGCAGACAGCACATCAGCAATGGCTCTCTCCGAAACCCCAAAGCCCATATCAGTGACATATTTCTTCCAGCAAGGACACACATCCCAATCATCACCCAGACAGTCACCAACAAGCAACCAAGTATTCAAATGCCTGAGACTTACGGGGCATATAATTTAAGCCACCTCAAAGTCTCTGAAAATTCTCTGTTAGAGAAACCCAGGAGCAACTGATAATAGAGAGATAAACGGAAGAAATGGAGATACGCAGGATTCAAAAGTGGTCGTCATGAACTGCATTTCTTCTTAAAGCTCGAGTTCTACATTTTGTTTTGTTTCTCTTTTAAAGATTTGTTTTAGCTGGACCTAGTGGCCCACACCTTTAATCCCAGCACTCAGGAGGCAGAAGCAGAGGGTCTCTGTAAGCCTGGTCTACACAGTGAGTGCCAGGATAGCATGGCTACATAGTGAGACGCTGAATCAAATAAAAGAGATTTATTTTATTTTTAATTATGTGCACATGTGTTGTGAGAGATGCGTGTGAGTTTAAGTGTTAGCAGAGACCAGTGGGATGTCAGGCCCACTGCGGCTGGAGTTACAGGCCCTTGGAAGTCACACATCATGGTGCTAGAAACCAAACTTCAGGCCTCTGTAAAATCAATGTGAATCCTCAACCTCTGAGCCATCTCTTCTGGCCTATCTTTGATAAGTTTGTTTTTATTTTATGTATATGAGTGTTGTGCGCACGCGCGCGCGCGCGCGCGCGCGTGTGTGTGTGTGTGTGTGTGTGTGTGTGTGTGTACGTGTGTACTACCTGCACGCAGCACTCAAAGACATTGTATAATCCTAGGCCTACAGTTACAGACAGTTGTGAGCTGCCATGTGGGTGCTGGGAACCAAACCCAGGTCATCTGGAAGATCAGAAAGTGCTCTTAGCCTCCGGGAGCCATCTCACAGCCCTCCCCCACACATTTACATTTTTTTTTTTCTTTCTTTTTTTTTTTTTTTTTTTTTTCGGAGCTGGGGACCGAACCCAGGGCCTTGCGCCATAGGCAAGCGCTCTACCACTGAGCTAAATCCCCAACCCCCATATTTACATTTTTAAAGAAATAATAAAAGGATACAAAATAAATTCCCACAGATAGCAGGCAGGTTAGATCAACATCAGCACAAATATACAATAGGAGAGTTATGGAGCCATAATCAATATGGTGGGAGTGTTATGCAGCTGTAACCATGGATGAGGGATTCAGGAGAATCTCAGTGAGTTGCACTTGCTGCAAAAGTGTGAGTACCTGAATCTGGGTCACCCTGCACCCATGTAGTAAGAAGCTGGCAGTGGCCACACATGCCTATAACCCCAGTGCTAGGGTGGAACAGGGACAGGAGAGTCACTGGCTGCTAGCCGAGCATAAAAGGTCAGGCCCCAGGTTCATGAGAAAATCTGTCTCAAGGTGAAAAGGCAAAGAGTGGAGATCACAGAGGAAGACATCTGCCCTGCACATATGCATGTGCACATAAGTGTACTACTCTCTCTCTCTCCA
The DNA here is from genome assembly GCF_011064425.1 of Rattus rattus. Taxonomy (NCBI): domain Eukaryota; kingdom Metazoa; phylum Chordata; class Mammalia; order Rodentia; family Muridae; genus Rattus; species Rattus rattus. The sequence goes on along the minus strand of NC_046158.1, from coordinate 131,480,289 downwards.
TATATATATATATATGCATATATGTATTATGTATAGTATATAATATATTCTTATAGCTATTATAATATTACTATTTTTTTTTTTTTGGAGCTGAGGACCGAACCCAGGGCCTGTCTACCACTGAGCTAAATCCCCAACCCCAATATTACTATTTCTTATACAAATAATATATTTTATTCTTGTATTTCTATTATATTTAAAATTTTATCGTATTATTTTAATACATATAATATATCATTATAATACATATTTATATGCTATATAATAGAAACATATTATGAACTGGTAATATATTATGTAATACTATAATTATACATATAAGTGAAGAAAGGAGCTGAGTGTGGTGGCTCACACTTGTCACTGCAGCACAGGAGCCAGGACATCAGGACTCCAAGGCAGCCTGGGCTACATAGTGAGACCTTGTCAAAGAAACAAAAAAACCCCAATGTATCAACACTACACAAAGAACTACAGGCAACCAAGGAATGCTGAGAGAGGGAGACTAAGCACACCAACTGGATACACACACACACACACACACACACACACACACACACACACACACACACGTATATATATATTCATGTTATAACAGTTAGTGAAAAAAAGGCCATGAATCTGAAGGAGAGCAAGGTACATGGGAGTGTTTGGAGGGAGGAAAAGGAAGGGGGAAATTATATTATTTCAAAAATCAGGGGAAGTAAGTTTTTAAATGAGAGAGGTCAGATGTGGTGGTATACATCTTTAATTCCAGCATTTGGGAGGCCGAGGTAGATGGAGCTCTCTGCATCCATCTATCTATCTATCTATCTATCTATCTATCTATCTATCTATCTATCTATCTACCTATCTATCTGTGTGTGTGTGCTACGGATCAGTTGATTCTTCTGTTATTTGTCTGTGATTTAGGTTCAGATCAGGTACTGAAAGCAGGAAGGCCACAGGGAGAAGCAGATGGGTTGATTTGTCCTATTCCTGATCTATCCAGTTTGATCAGTGGAAAGCAGAATCTGCCTGGCAGCTCTCACAATGATATCAGACGTCATTGAGATCTGAGTAGGGAAGGCGCCAGCAGGGAGCAAGGTTTCAGTAGCAGTGCAGTCGGCAGCCCCCTCTCCTTCCCTGCCAGGCCCCTTGTGACACCCTCCACCCATCACTTCCCACCCCGTCTCTGGTTGCTGTGCTTCAGATGCATATTTTAGACCTAAAATATTGATAAGTCTGCTCGGAGGGCTAACTGAATGGAGCATAGTCCTGTACCTTGCTTTATTTTGCTCACATTTTGGAGACTTTTCTTTTTTTTTTTTTTTTTTTTTTTTTTTTTTTTTTGGTTCTTTTTTTTTTTTTTTTTTCGAGCTGGGGAAACCCAGGGCCTTTATTTAGGCAAGCGCCTACCACTGAGCTAAATCCCCAACCCCGACTTTTCTTTTCTTGTACCTAAAAAGACACCTCTTATTTGGCATACGCCTTCAGGATCCCCCTGTGGCACCATACCAAAGAGTGCAACCTCCTCCCTGGCCCTTCTTACTGGGATGAAGCCCTCACACAGCAAACCAGTACTCTACCCGCTAAGCTATAGCCACAGCCTGTCACCACCAAGCATAAAGAAGCTGAGGTTCAGGGAGAGTAAGGGACAGGTCTTCAAGGTCATAGACAACAGGAACCTGGAAATCAGCCTGCTTTACCCCTTCCCACCCCCCACACATAAGGAGCCCACAGGCCCTAGCACCGAGAGCCGGCCGGGCATTCCAGGGACTCCCTTACCACCATGCTGGTTGCAGCCTGGAGCCCAGCCTTACCCTGGCTGTTCTCTTGTGCCTAGCTGTGCCTGCCAGGTCCCCTTTTTGGCTTTCATTAGGGACTCCCCTCCAGCGCCCTGCTGTGCTGGCCTTGGGAGTCCTATTGATCCTCTGACAGTCCAAGACAGATTGGCCCGCCTGTGTACTCAGGTGCAGCGTGAGCACATGGAGGCCAGATGAGGAGTCACTGCGGGGTCCCGGGGCCCACTGGGGTCGGAGATGGAGCACCGAGGAGGGTAGGACGGAGCACCCTGGACACCTGCCCGATCTCCCCACAGTTCCCGTTCTCTCTGAGGTTCCTGGTTCCCCCTCTCACCAGAGCAGCACAATGCAGCACAAAGTGGACTCTCTCTTTCTCTATTGCCCTGGAAGGCCTGGGTATATGACTGAAAGTAGCTGAGACGTGGGGTAAACCTAGGTTCCAAACCAGTGTAGATTTTTCTGCAAGACTCTGGTAGATCGAAGTTTCTCATCAGCCTCAGTTTCCCCAGGGCAATAAAGAGGAAAAAAGCCCATACTGGGCCCATCAGGCAGAGGGGTGTGGTCAGCAAATGTCCCCTCCTCCCTTCTCTGGCCTCTTAGGACTCCTCTTGCAGTTTCCTGTCCAGCTGTGGAAGTCCCCAGCCGCAGTGAACCCATATGAAGTTCTCCTTCACTTTGCAGACATTTACTCCCATGGCTTCAACAAGGCAGTGTGGACCCCAGAATGAGGGTCTGCCCAGATGTCCCATGACTCTCCAAGAAGACGTTTGAGGGCACCATGGGACCCCTGAATCCAGAGGGGACACTGAGCAGGGGTTGCCTGAAGATAGGAACCTCAGTGGGAGAGGAAGGCTCAATCAGACAGTGTGGGCAGGAAAGGGGACACAGGCTTCAATGAATCATGCAGGAACTCCTGTAGGCTCCAAGAAGGGCTGTGAAACAGGATGGGTCAGCAGGAGTAACTGGTGGGGACACTCCCAGAAAGCACACTGGGAACAGAGAGGATGACAGCCATAGTAGGGGAAGACTCAAAGCGGGAAAGGACCAGGGGAAATGTCATTTTGGGAAGGAGGAAAGCCCCTCTGGCCTTGTAGTTCAGGCAGAGGAAGGCTGTATGTAGCGGGCTGGAATGGGTGAATATGGAGAAGCCCCGGGGCAGCCTGAGCCTTCTTCCCGGCTAGACCTTTAGTGCGCTGGTGTCAGTGAGCAGCGGGGCCCAGCTTCCTGAAGTTTGCATTTGATGCCACTATGGCAGGCAGCAGTGCCAGCCTTCCAGGGCAGCCTGCTGGGGTGGGAGGACAGAGATGAAACCCATGTTTCGTGTGGCTCTGCTTTCCCTGCAGATGAGAGGTGGATCGGAGGACAGTCTTGACCTCAGGCAGAGCACTAGCATCCCTAACCTATACAAGGCCTGGGGTGAGGGGCCTGGGGAGGGCTCAGGGGCTCGGTCTTGGTGGACCTTCCGTGATGTGCAGGCTGTGTCTGCAGAGATGAAATGGGACACAGAACTGTGGAACTGGACAACAGCCTTGCTGATCGTGGTCATGCTGGGCTCTGTCCACCATGCTATGCTAGCTCTGCCTTTCTAAGCCCACAGGCTGGCCTCGATCGTGAAGTAAGGTACAGCAGCTGCATGGCAGGGACACCCAAGCTGGGCATGAGTCTGCCCTGCCTCTTCCAGCAGGGTTTGACAGTCCCTGTCCCCTTAGCCCCTCTCTGCAGGGATACTGGTATGTTTGGTGCCCCCAGCAGGGTTGAAGGGTGAGACTTAAGTATAAATAAATAAACAGGGAACAGATGGTGTTGGGGGAGTGGGCAGGCCAGGGCCTCCCACTTCTCCCTGGGAAAACACTGATGACCTGGCAAATGGATTCCAGACTCTGGCTAGGAGCCTCTCCCCAGGCTTCCTCTTGCCCACAGCTCCAGGACTTACCTGGCACTTGGAAGAAATGGTGGGTTTGGGTCCCGAGTCCTGGGTTCTGTTCAGCCCTTGTTTCTCTCTTCCTCCTGTGTGACCTTGCACACGTTTCATTACCACTCTGTGCTTCCATTTCTCTATCCAGTAAGTAGAAGGAGAATGCACTCCATCAAATCCCTGCTCAGAGGCCCCCTCCTCTGGAAAGCCTTCCTTGATTAACCCAAGTAAATTGCTAGAGCAACAGCTCATGATCTTGCAGGGGACGTATGGGTTTTTGCATCTTGTGTGTGTCTGCATGTATGTGTGTATGTGTGTCGGTGGGTATCATGCCCATGTGTGTGCATGTTCATGTGGAGGTCTGAGGTAAACCTGGGTTGTTATGCCTTAGGAACCATCACCCTTATTTTTTGGAGACAGTTTCTCATTGGCTTGGGGCTTGCCAATTTGGCTGGACTGGGTGGCCAGCAAGCTCCAGGAATCTGTTTGTCGCTTCCTTCTCAGCACTGTGATTGCACATGTGTGCCACCCAGCCTTCTTAAGTGGACCCCAGGGGCTCAAGGTATACGGTGTGCTTTTCACCAGTAGGGCTCCAGGCTTCTCTTTTCCGTTTCTACAGCTCCCCACTCAGTAGATCAGAGTTGGGGGGCTGCTGTGTGCCTGTCACCAGGACACTTAGGTCATCAGGCTTGTGCAGGAGGAGGTGACCTAGTGGCCATTTCCCCTACGGCCACCCTCACCCCCACCCCGTGTTGTCTGCCTAAGGCTTGTAGTCCTGAGGCTCTTGTGCTCTCTCATCTCAGCTCTCAGCTTCCGCAGACATCATCCTGTTAGGATCTGATCCCTGTGCATCTTGCTTCTGCTTTGTTCCTGTGTTGTTACATTTTGGATGACAGAGGTGATCAGGATTCTGGCTTCCACTTCCATTGGCAGAGCTTTCCAGCTGAACTTTGACTCTGGTACTTTTTAAATTAGTAGTGCTGGGGACTGAATGCTGAACCTCACATATGCTGGGCAAGTGCTCTACCACTGAGCCACACCCTTCCACATATTCTGGCGAAGGGATTTAGAGGTCTTCACTACAGACTTACGGAGTAACCTCTATGCTCTGCATTTGACTGCACGGTGGTCCTATGGCTGTGTAAATCTGTCAGAATGTTTGGAACTTGAGAGATGGCTCAGCAGTTAAGAGCACTGGCTTTTTCCCAGAGGACACAGGTTCAATTCCCAGCATCCCCATGGTGGCTAACAATCATTGTAACTCCAGTTCCAGGGACTCTGTCACCTCCTTCTGATCTCCTATGTGGCGCACCAGGCATGCATACACATATGCCACGCATGGTGCATGCATAAACTAACTAAATAAATAGAAATGAAAATGTTTTCTAATACTTAAAAGGGGCACATTTTGTTACATGTAAATTGTACTTCAAAAGTGACTTTAGCTGTGGGCTGGTGGTGCACACCTTTAATCCCAGCACTGGGGAGGCAGAGGCAGGCAGATCTCTGTGAGTTCAAGCCAGCCTGGTCTGCAGAATGAGTTCCAGGACAGCCAGAGCTACAAAGACAAGTCCTGTCTCTAAACAAACAAACCAAGCAACCAACCAACCAAACATGCAGAAGTGACTTTAAAATATATGCATTTAAATGTAGAAGTCTGGGTGCTGGAGAGACAAATCAGAAGTTAAGAGCACTGGCTGCTCTTCCAGAGGACCAGGGTCCAACTCTTAGCACCCACATGGCAGCTCTCAACTGTCTGTAACTCCAGTTCCAAGGGATCTGATGTCTCTTCTGTTCTTCAGATTCTGCATGCATGTGGGGAACATAAACTAATTCTCTCTCTCTCTCTCTCTCTCTCTCTCTCTCTCTCTCTCTCACATTAAAAAATAGATAAATAATTTAAAAATAAATTTAGAAGTCAGATTCCTGTTACAATGTTAAACAGCAGTATAGATATCCTGAGGGAACAGCCTAAGTCCCAAAGAATATCCACCACCCAGAGAAGTTTGGAGTTAATGAGTAAGTGAATAGACAGAAAATAAAACATTTAAAACAAAATCAAGACACAGAAAACCTATGATTTTTAGACGGTCGCAGTAACAGAAACATAAATTGATCCCATGCCTACATAGAGGAGTGCTCCGTGCTAACACTGTGTGGCTGGGGTTTGTTTGTTTGTTTGTTTGTTTGTTATTTTTTTAAAACAGGGTTTCACTGTGTAGCCCTAGCTGTCCTGGCACTTGCTCTGGAGACTACGCTAGCCTGGAACTCTCAGAAATCCACCTGCCCCTGCCTCCTGGAAGGTGTGTGCCACCACTGCCTGCCTGTATGTGTGTGTTTTTAAAATGTTTTTTTTTTTTTTTTGTTCTTTTTTTTGGATGGGGACCTAACCCAGGGTCTTGCACTTCCCAGGTGCTCTTTTAAAAACCCCTTAAAATGTTTTTTTTAAAATTGCATTTATCTTCTCTCTCTCTCTCTCTCTCTCTCTCTCTCTCTCTCTCTCTCTGTGTGTGTGAGAGAGAGAGAGAGTGATAACCACGAGTGACTGCCTGTGACAGCTTGCTCATGGATATGCTTTGGCACACATGTGGAAGTCAGAAAACCGTTTGTGAGAGTTGGTTTTCCCCTCCACTCTGCCCAGGATCTAACTTAAGCCATCTGACTTGGTGACAAAGCACCTTTACCTGCCCTTGGGCCTTTGTTCTAGTTTGCTTTCTGTTTTTATGTTAAGCACCATGACCAAAAGCAACTTAGGGAAGAAGGTTATTTCACCTTCAGGTTACAGTCCACCAAGGAAGCCAAGGCAAAAGCTTGAAGCAGAAACCCTAGAGAAAAAAAAAAGAAATCCTAGAGAGCACTGCATACATGCTTGTTTCTGGCTCATGTGCTGTGACCTTTGTTATATAGCCCAGGCCTACCTGCTTGGGGATGGAATCGCCCACAGTGAGCAGGGTCACTCTACATCAGCCAACAATCAGAGAATTCCTCACAGTATGCTCACAGGCTTATCTCACAGAGGCAAGTCCTCAACTGAACCTTCTACCTAGAAGCAGCCTGAACGAATGCCCACACTCTTACCTGCTCTTCTCTAGGCTCTTTAGCCCAGGTACTTTACCTCAGGTCCTTCACTGCAGCTGCTCGCCTCAGGTGCTTTACTCCAGGTGCTCATCTCAGGTGCTTTACCCCAGGTGCTCACCTCAGGTACTTTACCCCAGGTGCTCATCTCAGCTGCTTCATCCCCAGGTGCTCACCTCAGGTTCTTTACCCCAGGTGCTCACCTCAGGAGCTTTATGTCAGGTGCTCATCTCAGCTGCTTCATCCCCAGGTGCTCATCTCAGGTATTTGCTATTCTGCCCAGCAGGCTCTGACTGAACAGAGCTTACATCCTGGAGAGACAGCAAGAAAGAGATCAAGGATAGATGCTTAGGAATATAGCTACGTATGAAATAGAAAGGAAAAGAATTGAGTGGCTAGTGGGGAGGGAAAGAGAGGAGAGAGAGGGGGGGTAAGGGAAACTTCTCCAGGAAGGAGAATTATCAGCTGAGAACTAAAAGATTCAGGTAAGTTGGGCTACCCAAGGGAGGGCATTCTAAGGAAAGGGAGGGGAGGGGAGGGAAGGGGGGAAGGGAGAGGAGAGGAGAGAAAACGTTCAAAGGCTCTGAGGTCTGAAAGCCTATGAGGCAACCAGCTTGTCTGGAACGGATGAACTGGAAGGGCTGTCATAGAGTGTTTGTTGTGAGGAGCCTAGAATGGTTTTCTAAGTGTGATCCTCAAACACTTTCAGTCTAGAGGCCATATGAAATTACTAAAATTTTAGTAGATACTCCATGCATACTGGATTAAATGTAAGATCCCTCTACGTCTTAATTGTTGGGCATTTCCTAGAGCAAGAGACCTACAAGAGACTCAAGCCTATGGTTGAATCAGGTCAGCTTCCAAGGGACTTCTCCCAAGACAGAATCTTGGACATCACCTGGATGAGCCTTGGGTTTTCGTCTGCAAGGTTGAGGTGGTGGTTGCACCTGCTTCGTGGTGTCCTTGTGAGGAGCATAAGGTCCCATTTGGAGAACAACCCCAGGAAACTGTGTTGAAGTACAGAAAAACATGAAAAGGCGCACAACAAGGGGACAGAGAATCCCTTTGCAACACTGCTGTTGGAAAGGCCCTGGGTCCGGTGAGATACTTAGTAGCAAAAGGAGAGCAGTCACTCACAGCTGGATCTGAAGGAGGGCGGGGCCACGCAATACCCACCCACCCACAGCCCAACACAGGCCAGCCAGACATTCCTCCTGCTCTTTTATTTCCCAGTTCCTTTTATCTAAGACAAAGCAAACATTCAGAAATTCAAGAGCATCCCCAAAGGCACCAGCAAGCCCTCCAAATCCCTGTGATGTTATCACAAAGGTAGTACTTGATGGTTTTTATTGTTCGTGTGGTTGATTGGTTGGTTGGGTTTTTTAGATAAGGTGTTTCTGTGTAGCTTCTGCTGGCCTCTCAATCTCCTGCCTCAGCATCCTTAGTACTAGGATTACAGGCATGGACTAACCAATACCCGTTTCTTCTTGGGTTGTTAGAACTTTCTTTCTTTCCTTTCCCATTCTTTGGGCTCCTGGGAACTGTGCCCCATGCTTGATTGAGTGTTTCAGGGCACTAGCTACTGAATGGGGCTAAGCCGTATTCCCTAGATCTAGTCCCAGCTTCCGGAAAGACCTTGTTTCCACCTAGATCCCGATCATACTTCTTCATCTGCTGGCGTCATCTGGATGGTCATGATGGCCCTTCGTCTGGGTTAAACCTTGGCCTCTCTTCCGGTTCCTTTCAGTGGCCTCGGGCAGGCCACGCCCTTCCACTGCTTAGTCCCACGGAAAGGCTGTACACATGTGACTTTAGGGAGGATTTTGGGTCAGGGCGGAACCTCTGGATTTTCTATAATCCCAACGGCTGCTGTATCCTTCACTAAGAGTCCTAAATATCAGGGTTTCTGGGATAGATCCATTCAGACCAGGCACCTGCTTCCAGCTATGTGTTTCTCCGACAGTGGTAGGACAGCTTCTTGTGGAGCGGGGAACATCCTATACTACAGCCTCCCTTGATCGACTAGGAAACGGATTCTGGCAGCTGGAAATTGGGTTTTCTCCTCTGTTAAATGGAGGTTAAAAACTAAACCTGCCAAGATGACTATGACATTTAAAGGCACCTTAGCACCCGACACTGCCACTGACACATAGTAAGCACTTAGTGGTTCTTACTTTTCTGAAAGGGATGGTGCTCACAAAAGCTGGTGGCTAGTTAGTGACACAGACACTGGAACCCAGAACTGTGAATCTAAAGTAACTAGCCACAAAGCACACAGCGGCCATAGTGATGCCGCCAGTAGTTTCAGTGTTTCCTACCCAAAAGTGGTAACCCGAAGGTGGTGCACGGAGTTATCAGGTGGCCACACCTGCCTGGTATCCAGGGCCAGTATTCAGCATAGAGACGGCTCAGGGACTGGGAGCAGCCCGGAGGCGGCCCCGTGGCTGTGCGCAGAGCCAGCGCCTGGAAGACATTACACGGCTGTCGGCCCGGGGGCGTCGCCGGGAGTTCCGGAGGGGGTCCCGGAGGCGGCCGCGCCGGGCGAGGGGACAGCCGGCCACAAAGCGTGCTTTGTTCTTCCCTCCCCCCGGAGCTGGAACCAATGGATTGGCGGCAGCTGAGGTCATCTGTCAGGCAAAGCCGGGGGTCAGGCTCAGGATGGGGCCCCAGGGCGGGAGCCTCCATGGGCCCCCTTAAGGGGCGGAGCCAGCTGAAGCACCCAGGCAGGTGACTGCTTATTTTGGGACTCAGTTTCCGGATCTGTGCAACAGGGAAGGTCGTTTCTGTCCTGTCCATAGCTAGGGCCGTTGGTCTGGGGATGTAGGCAGCATCCTTTACTCTATGGAAGGGCCAACCAGGAAGCAGGTGTGATTGGTATGCCCACCATGAAGTTTGGATGTCTTTCAGGCCCCTTCCAGGCCAGGGTAGTCATAGCCTCTCCTAGGGTCTCCTCTGACCCTGACCTAGTCTGCTGTCTCCAGCACTGGCACCAAGGGCCAGTTGAAGCCTGGTGCTCTGGGATCCGGGGTAGCAGTGCCGGGACCACCCAGAGAGGGTATTCTCTCTGCAGGCAGGTCGGGCTCTGAGCATCCTCACCGACTGAGCAGTTGGCAACAGAGTCCATTCAGTCCCTTGCCCTACATCTGCACCGGCTTGTAGCTCTCTCTGAGACGTTCTGTTAGTGCTGGGTACAGATCGCCTGAAAGTTGTGTGTCAAGCTTAGGAAGCCACAGAAAGTAGCCAAAATGTGTGCATCTTTCTTTTTAAAAAGGTGTACTTTATTTTTAATTATATGTATGCTTGTTTTTGAGTATGTGTATGGGAGTACAGGCGACTGGAGGCCAGAAGAGGACATTACAGGTTGTCTTAAGCTGCCTAGCTAGTGGGAAGGGCTTATAGCTTTCTTTTGTTCTTAACCACGGTCATGGTCCAAAAGCAGGGCTGGAGTTTAGAAGAAGAGTCCCCAGGCTCTGTCTTGGCAGCATTTAGAGCAGCCCCTCTGGAGAGGTCACCAATAAGGACAAACTGAGCAGGACTGCTAGACTGTTCCATTTCTAGGTGCCTTGCTGATCGAACACAACTTGGGGTGTGGGGCTCACACACTGCACAGGCAGCCAATGGACTCCCAAGTGTCCCCTAGCAGGAGAACGGCTGCTGCACGGTTAGTCATACCCAGGAATACCAGGCAGCAATAAAAAAGAATGGGCTTCCTCGTGTGGGATGTATTGCTCACCTGCTGTCTGATGAGCACCTACTAAGTGCTACACAAGCCTCTCGATGCAGGCTTCCAGTGATAATCAGGGAAGACCGCCAAGATTTGCATTTTAGTGGGCAAGGCAGATGTCGTGGAGACCACAGAGACCAGTGAAGAAAATAAAACAGAAAGAGAACGGCAGATGGGGATGGGGGAAGTCTTTAGAAAAAGAGGCCATGGAGTAGACACCAGCCTGAGAGTGCTGCCACCACAGAAATAGTGTTTTAAAAAGGGCTGGGGCGCTGAGAGATGGTTCGGGGGCGGGGGGGAGGGGAGGGGACTAAGAGCATGCACTGTTCTTCCCGGACGACTGCAGCTCAATCCCCTGCATCCACTGCTGTCACCAACACTCCTCAAGCTCTGCAGGCACCAGCACTCATGGGCATGCACAGATACACACACACACACACACACACACACACACACACACAGTGTTCTAGGCGTGCATGAATACATACTCATGTGATTCATCATGCAGACTTCTGGAAGAGCAATATGCCAAAACTCATGACTCTAAAAAGACCAAAGAGGCGGCCAGGTCTAGGACCCACCATGAACTTTAGCCTGCTCCTAGTGGTTTTTGTTTGTTTGTTTTTTAAGATTTATTTATTTACTGTATATGAGTATACCATAGCTGCCTTAGACGCACCAGAAGAGGGCATCAGATCTCATTACAGATGGCTGTGAGCCACCATGTGGTTTGCTGGGATTTGAACTCAGGACCTCTGGAAGAGCAGTCAGTGCTCTTAACCACTGAGCCATCTCTCCAGCCCTGCTCCTAGTGTTTTAACTGAAAATATTTATTTGAGATTTTAATATCTTTTAGGGTTTTTTATTGAGGGTGGGGGGCAGGGGAGACAGTCTCACAATATAGCCCAGGCTTACCTTAAAATTGCAATACTCATACCTCAGCCTCTGAGGTGTTGGGATTATAGGCATTTACTGACTCATCTTAATAAACTCAGAAATTAAAATCTAACTTTACCATGGAGGGGTTGGTTCCAGGGCCTCACAGAGCCTCAGGGACCCCTAACACACTGCCTTTCTTGAGGCAGGGGAAGGGACACATGAGAACCCAGAAAATTTTTTGGAGGGACTTCTTGTAGATGAACCCAGCATCCCTAAGGTACAAGTATAGGGCAGGCAGGATGAGGATGAGTATCTGAGGGCCTGACTCCAGTTAAATCTCCTCAGACCTGAAACCACGATCTCTCCCTCAGCCATGCCCTACAGCTCCGGCAGGGCCTTCCTCAAGCCGCAGCTCTGCTCGAGGAGCAGGAAAGCAGCACCACCTGCTGGTATAAGAAGGAAATGCAGCTTAGTCCTAATTGACCCCATTCCCCTTTCCTCTTGTCCCCGCCCTTTCTGAAAACTGAACGCAACGCGCCAGTCAGCGCTCTACAGCTAAACTACAACCCATGCCCTTTTCTATTTTTATGGAGAGACAGGATTATACTAAGTTCTCCAGGACGGCCTGGAACTTGCTATGCACTCATGAGGATCTTTTTTTTTTTTTTGGTTTTTTTTTTCGGAGCTGGGGACCAAACCCAGGGCCTTGCGCTTCCTAGGTAAGCGCTCTACCCCTGAGCTAAATCCCCAGCCCCCCACTCATGAGGATCTTGATCCTGAATTTGTCATCTGGTCTCAGCCTCTCCAGGGCTGGGTACAGGTATGGGCCGTACTTTGCTCCCAGCTGCCTTTCTTAAAAGACCTCCACCGCATCCTCTTGAGGACTGCTGGTTGCGGTTCTCTAAATGGAGTCATCCTACTAGGTGGGATACATAGCCTGCAGTTACCTTGGCCCAGCATTTTCCAAGAAAATCCTCTGCTCTCCTGACCCTGGCCACAAAGTTAGGGCTTTAGAGCCCATCTGAGTGCTTGGAGAACCATGCCCTCTTCCACTCTCCTGCCAGGGTGGTCCAGAGCTCAAGTACCCTGGACAAGTCCAGGGCCCAGCACAAAAAGACAAGCCGTGCTATCTGACTAGAGTCCTAGCTGTTTTCCTTGAGTAGCAGCTGTTCCAGAGAACGGTCTAAAAATGTTTCTGGGCTCCCAGCTGTTTCTGAGAACTTTCTAGAAATGCATGTTCCCAGGCCTCAGACCTGAAGCTTTGACAGCAAGGCCCATCAAACACAACCAAACATGCTAGGTTAAAGCCATTGCATTGTGTGTGTGTGTTTTAATTAAATAAACTTTTATTTTAGAATGACTTTAGATTCACAGAAAAGTTGCAGAGACTAAAGGGTTCCCATATATTCTTCATCCAGCCCACCCCAGAGATATGATTACAAACTGGAAGGGAACTAAGACCCAGACAGTATGAGTCCTGGTTGACCTGCTAAAGTGCTTTCTCTCCCTGGTCTCTGTTTGGTCCTGAGAATCAATCCAGCACCACAATACACTTTATTCCTTTCAATCTCATTCTCTGGGACACTCAGTGGGTGGGGAAGCTGGTGTCCTCACTATTGAGCTGGGAAGACAGAGGCTTGAAAATGACAAGCGACTAAGGTCTCTGGGTGGCGTAGCAAGTGTCACCTCACCCTGCTGCTTCCATTGCCTCGTGGACTCTGGGTTTACGGAAGCCCCTCTGAATGCCTCGTTATCCACCTCATTCTGCTTGTGAGTCATCCTTGGAGTGGGGTACCCAGCTCTAGAAGACACCGTGCCATGACTTCTTCTAGGTTTTAAGAACCTTACTTAAAGGCTGACTTGGCCCTCTGTGTGCTTATCGATAAACTTGTGAACGGGAGTGCTTATGTGTGGGAGTGAGAAAGTCTGTCTCTTGCCCACCGAGATTCATCTGTTATGAAAGATGGCCCCACGTTCTTTATAGTTCCTCCCACTGAGAGCTGGGTCCACTTGCACCCCTGAAATCTGAGGAATGAACTGACCAGCGGAGACACAGTCCTAGCACCAGGGCTGAAGAAACCTTGTCACCTTTAAAAAAAAAAAAAAAGTCAGGGGTTGGGGATTTAGCTCAGTGGTAGAGCGGTTGCCTAGGAAGCGCAAGGCCCTGGATTCGGTCCCCAGCTCTGAAAAAAAAATGTCTCTGGGTAACGGTAGTACACCCGCACTCAGGAGGTGGTAGAAGCAGATCTCTGAGTTCAAGGCTAGCCTGGTTCTGTAGAGTGAGTTCCAGGATAGCCAGAGCTACACAGAAAAACCCAGTGTCTCAAAAAGAAAAAGAAAAAAAAAAGGTGCTTTTCTCACATGTGTAATGTCTGTGTCCACAGAGGCTAGAAGAGGGTATCGGGTCATCTGGAACAGGGATGACTGTGTTATGAATCACCACGTAAGTGCTCTTAACAGCCGAGCCACCGCCCCAGGTCCTGCTCAGTCACTACTACTCTCCCTTGGAACCCTGGGGCCATCATGAGAATAAGCCTGCTCTGACCTGCTAGAAGGGGCAACAAGGTTAACCAAGCCGATGCAACCAACACTTGCTACAATGGCTGGGTGACCCCAGCCTAACCAGCCCCAGCTGAAGTGAGAAGTGACTGGGCTCATGAGCAGGACCAGGCCACACTAGGAGAGCTGCTCAAAGGAGCTTAGCTAACCCACAGAATCATGGGTACATGAATACTTGACTAGCTGTTGAGTCTGGGGATGGCTTGTTTTGTAGCAAAGGCTACCTCCCTCTCCTGCCAATGGGATCCCCAACTGTGTTGCAGGGAGCAAAGGGCCTGTCCCAGGATTCCAGGGAATGAACAAGGCAGTCACGCTCAGCTGTGACAGCGTTTCCTAATGTCTGCTTTCTTTGCAGCTGTGAGTGGCAATGGTCGCTAGCTCAGACCAAGGCGACTGTGTCCAAACCTCAGAACGAGGTTTTCCTTTCTGACAGAAGTTGGTCCATCGGGTTTCTTTCTCAACAGACATGATTTCTAGAAACACAGCAGCCATCTTGTGACTACGAAGCAAGGAGCAATGAGATTACTGAGAGGAAGCCCCGCCCTCACCGAGCGTTGACAAGAGACTCTGTTAGATATAATACTGTGTTAGTCACCTGCTCCAGGATTCAGGCTATGCGGATAACAAGCGTCTCTCACGTAAGCCACGGTGACCTAGGTTTTCCTTTACTTCCTAGTACCTAGTTTATGTAGTGATAAGATATCATAAAGATTAAAATGGAGAGTCCTTGTCTCCGAGTCCATCTTTCTTACTTCCTCCTCTTGGTACTCCTTCAGGGTCAAGGCCGTGATATCTTTTCATAGACTGAAGAACGGAACCCCCTCATTCTTGGGAGCTAGTCCCTGGGGGCTAGTGCAGAGGCACCAAGAGGCAGACACCCCTCCTTAAATATGAAAAGAACATATTCCTTCTATAACGTCTGCCCACGGGGGCCTGCAGGTGTCTTCTGAGCACCAGGAAGTGGTGCTGGTGTGGAGAAGGCGGGAGTGGGGTATCAGGAGGTTGCTACTGCAAGTCTGGTGTGGATGCACCCAGGTACATCCTCAGGTCTGAAAGGGTAGACCTCACGAGCTTGGCAGGAATGGTCTCTCTCTGTAGCTGCTGGTAGGCTGCATAGCGGTGGCAGCCCCCGAAGGAGTAGTAGTAGTCACCACCTTGGGCCCCTTTGATCCAGAGGACGTCGATGGGGGGCACACTGTCAGGGTCCTCCTAGAAAGAAGGGTCACAGGGTGAGAGCAGGGCACTGTGCTTGAGAACCGGCAAGACGTTTTGTTAAGCCAAGTGGAGCTCCTAGAGAGAGAGGGCTAGGGCTGACATGAGCAGCAGGCTCTCAGCCACCTAGGGGTTGGTTCTGAAAGCTGGTGGGTGGTACCCTGGCAGCTTGAAAATCAGCCCCAAGAGTATTTCAGGCAGAGAAATGGCAGATGCTGGAATGGCAGTGATGGGCTTCCCCCAAGAAAACTTGTGGAGCATTTATCTAGAGCCGTGTTAATGATACATCCTGTGCCCACTGCCCACACTTGGGGGGACCACAGCACAGCCAAGAGGTAAGAACATTCTCGCCCTGACAGGGTTTCGGTCCCAGAAGCAGGTTGAAGGAAGAAATGACAATGCTGTGAAGATGGACTCATAGGAGACAAGCCAGGAAGGAGACCCATGTGTCTCTCTGAAGTGACAAGGGGCACAGAAGGACTTGGGAAGCTACAGATACGGACTAGTTTAGATTAAAAGCCCAAGTGCCGGGGTTGGGGATTTAGCTCAGTGGTAGAGCGCTTGCCTAGCAAGCGCAAGGCCCTGGGTTGGGTCCTCAGCTCAAAAAAAAAAAAAAAGAAAGCCCAAGTGCCTGAACCATGGCTCCTTTGCAGAGCAAGGAGGGAATTGTGTTGTGCAGATGGCCTCCCAAGTTCAAACCAGCAGGGTGGTGGTGGAAGTCAGGGAGGTGATGCATAAAAAGAGTGGCCCTAGGCAGCTGCACCTGGCAGGCCTTGTGGTGGAGGCAGGGCAGAGGGTGGGCTCAAGAATGATCCCCCAGGATGCCCACTTCCTCATCTTTAGGACTTGTGAAACCCACCAAACATAGTGGAAGTCTGCTGAAGGAAGTGGGTTTTAAGGCTCCCAAAATTGAGATTGCCCTGCTTTGCCAAGGCTGATTGAATGTAATCACCAAGTTCCCTGAAAGCAGAAGGCTGTGACAAAAGAGGACACAGTGACCCGAGGTGGGAAGGACTCCACCAGATGCTTCTGCTTTGAAGATGGGAGAGAGGCCCTTAGCTAAGGGGTTCAGTTGTCAACTTGATGAAACCCAGAATGATTTTGGAGGTGGGCCTCTCTGAGCATGCCTGTGGGGGATTATCTTGGTTAGGTGAATTGAGCTGAGAAGATCTGCCCACTGTAGGTGGCGTCATGCCTTAAGCTAGAATCCTGAACTGTATAAAGAAAGAGAGCTGTGTACAAGTGGTTTCTCATCATTCTGACTGGAGATACATGACCAATGGCCTCAAGCTCCTGCCTTCGGGAATCCTCTGACATAATGGATTGTCAGTCAAAAGAAGACTTTTACCCTTAAGCTGCATTCCTCAGGATGTTTTGTCACACAAAAGGAAAAGTAACTAAGACTCGGGGAAGTGAATTTTTCCCTTCAGGCCTCAAGAGAACAGTCCGGCTGGTTTCTTATTTTAACTCAACAAAAGAGCTGGGCCTGGTGGAGCTCACCTGTAACCCCAGCACTCGGGAGACTGAAACAGAAGGACGATGAGTTTCAAGCGGCCTAGGCTATATTGAGACACACCCAGTCTTAAAAACCTCAGGACAACACAGCTTTGGACTTGGGTCTTGTTTCAAGCAGTCCCGTTTGTGGCAACATATTCAGGTGGCCTAGGAAGATGGGTCCTTGTCTCCAGAGCCGGTGGCAGCATAGAAAAGAGGTGTCTAAACTGGTCATTAAAATCCATTGGGATCCCAGATATGCTGGGGGCACCCAGGTGTCTATGAGGTCACAGATGGCCTAACCCAATAGGGTGGTCTGGGAAGACGCTGACATCAAGACAGAATGATTACAGAATTAGATGCTCGAAGGAATAAAAAGGTACGGATGCAGCACAATGGCGGTGCTCCTGCCGAACAGGCCAAAGCCTGCACGCAGGGGAGCGCAATTCTTAGCATCACGTGCACACAAAAGCTAAAATAATGGCCAAAATGGAGGTGATGGGAGCCCTTCCTGCGGTGGAGAAAGTCTGCCCAAAGTGGTGCTGAGAGAGAGCGTTCCGGGCTATATCCCCTTCCCACACAGCTTGAAGGCAACTGCCAAGATGGCAAAATCCCTGCTCTTGGGAAGTTCACACGGGACTAAAACATCCTGAGGTGTCTCAGGGCCCACTGCTCAAGAATCTGGAAGAAGGGATAGGAAGCCATCCTATCCTATCCTTGGCCTAACCTGACACAAACTCTAACGCCTAGTTACTGAGGGGACCTTCCTTCCACGATAGACTGACTTTGTCCTTTCCCACTTCCTGGTAGGACAAGATCCTCCCAACAGACATGACACACCCAGACCATTGCCAAGAACTCCAAAGCCAAAAGAGACATCAGGATATGCAGGTTGTCTGGGTGTAAAGTCTCACTGTACTATCGTGTAAGCACTTGGCACAGAGCAGGTTGCTTTGAAAAACAAAACAAAACAAAACAAAACAAAAAAAACAAACAAACAAACTTCCTGTGCTTCGGTTTCTCCTCTGTACAGACGGCACAGCAGCTACTTCATAGAGTTGCTCTGAGAGGCAAAAATCAGCTCCGGGGTGACCGCAGCACTTTTGAGTATGTGCGTCACGGATCATTAGTTCATGGCCAAGTCCAAGTGAGGTGAGGAACCCGAGGCCCAGGGAGACCCAGCCAGTCCGTCAAGGTCACACAGGCGAAGCCTAACTCCCGCAGATCAATGACCCCGACCCGCGCGCCCTCTCTATCTCCCTCGCGCGGGCCAGTAGGCTCCGCGGGCTCACCAGGATCGTGTCCACGAGGCTCTGCACCTTGACCGGGTCCAGCACCGACGGCAGCGGCCGGATGAGCACGGCGATTGGCACGTTGTGCACAGTGTCGATGCAGCCAGAGTGGATGCTGCCTCCTTGCGCGCCACTGGGTCCCTGACCGTCGGGCGCCCCAGGCCCCGCACTCGCCCTCCGGAGAGCTCCACCCGCGCGTAGCCCCATATTGCTTCCTTAGCGGACAGCGCCGCCCGGCCTCTTTACCCGGCCGGGCTGTACCATCGTGCGGCCGCGGGGGGGCGACGGTTCTGCGCTTGCCCCCACCGAGTGGCTCGGCTCACGCTGTGATGTATCGGTCCCCGCTCCGCTCGACCAGAGCCCCACGTCCCACGCTGTTCTAGCTGCCCGCTGCCCGCTGAGGCGCCCCGCCGCCCCCTCGCGATGCGCTTAATGGACGCGTCGGGTCGCTGACTCAGGGTGAGTTTGCAGGTCCCGGAGCAGAGGCGCGGGTGACGCACAGCGTGGTGACTCAGGCCCTCAGAGGCGAGGACGCGGGCGGGCAGACCTGCCCAGCGAGGATGAGTCGGCTCTCAGTGGGAGCTGGGAACAGTGGCCTCCACGCAGTAGAGCAAGTGTGGTGACCTACTCACATTTCAGAGCGACTCTGCTACCTGAGCGCTATACTAATTCCATTTACAGTGAAGGAAACTGAAGCACAGAAACGTTATGAAACCCCCCCCACCCCCCACCCCCCCCACACACACAGAGACAAGATATGGAGCTAATGAATGGGTGAGCCAAGGCCCAAATCCGGCAACACTGCTCCAAAGATCGCTCTGGATCCCAGCGCAGGCTCATCTAGGCTCAGCGACAGGAATTCACCACAGAGAGTTGTGCTTGAGTTGTGCTGTTTCTGTACAGTTCTGCCCTGAAGTTCCATGTGTCACAAACCCTCAAAACATATCCAGGGGGGCTGGAGAGATGGCTCAGCGGTTAAGAGCACGGTCTGCTCTTCCAGAAGTCCTGAGTTCAATTCCCAGCAACCACATGGTGGCTCACAACCATCTGTAATGGGATCTGATGCCCTCTTCTGGTGTATCTGAGGACAGCTACAGTGTTCTCATAATAATAAATAAATAAATCTTTAAAAAAAAAAAAAACATATCCAGGAAATAGAAGTAGGTGTGATTACTGAAGGTCCTCCCCAAAGTAGGTCCACTTCAGGGAAAGAAAACAAAACAATTAAAACAAAACAAAACAACAAAAACAAAACCCAACAACAACAAAAAAGAAACCCACCACCAAAAAAATCGCTGAAATCCCTTACTACACAGCAAGTATCCAATATGAACAGCTGTGCAGCTCCTCTCCTGTGGCTTGTGCTTCCTCCTAGTATGGCGCATGGTTTCCAACAAGTGTCCCTAGAGAGGACAGGCCACTTCCAAGTCAACCTGGATCCTGTACAGCATTGCCTCTGTAGCATCCCATTCGAGAAGCTGATACTAAAAGGGCAGCATAAACCCCATTTGTCTCCATTTGAAGGACCAGACCTGATTTCAAAATAAGGCTGTAAGGCACCAGCTTCAGGAATAGACTGTAAGTCCCAGAAACTAAGTCATAAGACACAGGCTCTAAGAACAGACCATGAAATGCAGAACAAGATCATAAAACCGCCTCCCAAAAACAGCCTAGGGATAACCACAGAAATGAGAAACTATCTCAGAATGGGTCATCTGCATTGGGCAGCCCCATTTCATCCCATGGTTCAACGCTCCTGACATAGGAATGCAGACCACTGACCACCTGTGACCCCCAACCCCAACTCCCACCAATGAAATTTTAGATTACCTAGTCCCTCTACAGAATTCCTCTGGGTTCCCTGTAGGAAGGCCTGTGTGCCTTTGTCTGGGGTCACCATTTTGGAGAATGGTTGACCTCTGAATGCTGGTTGTTTCTGCAGAATAAACAGTCTTTGTTTCTGCCCTATCTGAGTCTGGGGTCTTCCTTCAACCATTTTTTGGACCCTTACAATACAAGCCTTTCCAGGGCCTAGGGAAGGGAACAGTAAGGTTCTAAGAGAGCCTGGGGATTGGGACCTGTTGTAAACTCTGTCAGGAGACAACTGCAGAAGGAGGTGACCCCTGTAGGTGCTAGAGAAAGGAGATGCCAATGAGGGGGTTGGGGAGACAGTAAAGTCCTGTAGCAGGGTATGTTTCTGCTGAGGACTCAGAATAGCTATCCTGTATCCCTTTGGGGATGGAGACCCAGGCCCTGCCCTTTCCTGGGCAAGGGTGGCTGTAGGTGCTGAGCCTAACTTTCCCTGTTCCCTTTACCCTTAAATGGAACAAGCATTTTAAGGCCCAGAAGCACACAGCTATCTGCCGCTCTCCTGTCCTAGCTGGATGACTGGAGTAGGAGGTGTGACGTAAAGTTCCCAGAAATAAGTTGATCTATAATCAAACATTTTAGGCTGGTAGACTGGTCAAAACTTAACCGTTGTGGAGAGGACGGAATATTGCAGGCCCAGAGCAAAAATCCTACACTCTTCTTAATGGCTACCATAGCTGTTTTACTGCCCCGCCCCCTCCGTGTGACCAAACCTCCTGTCACTATGAAGTGAGACCTTCTGTGATGTAACATTAGACAACTAGCTCCTGCAAACCCACAAGTTCAGATGTCACAGATGGCGTCAGAGACCTTACCTGGCACTTCCAGGGAAGCACATTTTTAAAGCCATTGGCTAGCGTAAAGAAACTTGTTGATTTATTTTATGTGGGTGCCTGTGTGGTACGTGCATGTCTGGTGTCTGTGGAGGCCAGAAGAGAGTATCAGATCTCTAGGGACTGGAGTTATAGGGGGTTGTAAGCCTTTTCTGGGTGCCAGGAATTGAACCCGGGTCCTCTGGAAGAGCAGCCAGTGCTCTCAACCGCTGAGCCATCTCTCCAGTCCCTTGATGAATATATTTTTAATGTGTTGATTCATGTACTTTCTTTGCTCTGTTATGGTTAATTCTTGTTGGGACATGGAATTTGGGGTGACCTAAGTGCTCCAGAGTAAACTCTAATCCCCTTGGGGATGCGAACTGTGCGTCTATTAGGTTGCCAGCCGCTTGTGTTAGAGGCTATAGTTCCCTGATTCCTTCTGCTCCCCCCTCAGCTGATGGATGATGATGCAGACAGAGGATGTGATTTATGAAGCATTTCGATGTTCAGGTGGCTTCCCCTAAGAGCTTGGGAGGTGGAGGGCTTATGAGGTCAGCTTGAAGCCTCTCCCCAACCTGCTTGGCCATTTCTCTATCTTGGACAGCAGGGCTCTGTCCCTTGCCTCCTCTCAATCCTGCCAGCCTCTTGGTTCCTGTTTTATTTTACACCAAAGAGTACCTTATTCTTTGGTGCCTGTAGAGCATTTTGTGGGGGCACAGAGGCAGTGTTGCACTCTGTCTGCTTCTCACAGTCTCAAGATAGCTCTCAGTGTGAACTGGGACTCCACCTTTGTTCACAGTCGAGAGAGAGAGAGAGAGAGAGAGAGAGAGAGAGAGAGAGAGAGAGAGAGAGAGAGGCTCCACACCAGCAGTGGTGACATAAAACGCTTTCTCTAGTCAGTCTGATTGGGCTTGCTTGAGTCACACAGGATGACTGGCATTCTCCAGGGACATGCTGTGTTTAAGCCTGGAGTCTGTTCCCAATGGGGATGGCTGTGGTGATTTTAGAGGGGACAATCAGCCACCCTGCTGGGGTACAGACACCTCTGAGTCACCTGTATGTGGGTTAAGTAGGTGGGTGGATGCTGGCTGAGTATGAGGCTTGTGGGTGAGAGAATGATTTTGACAAGAGAAGGATGCAGCAGGGGACTGGGTGTCGGTGCCCTGTCCCTCTGATTTTAGCTGCAATTGTGCCAGAACGTTCTGCAGCAGCTGACTCACTGCCAGCTCTGAACCCAGGTGCCCTGAGCTCCCACGTCGATCTTCGCCCACACACAGCATACACCAGCAGTGTTTACCATGGGAACAGAACATGCCAATCTTCCACCAGCTCAGGTTGGCGATGCTACAGATGGCTTGGACCTTTCTGGACGCTCTCAGAGATCAGTGGTAACCAGCCTGTTGCTCTAGCAGGGGCTTCACAGATACACCCCTGACAACATTCTTCCTGGTGCTTGCTCTGCCACCTGGGCCCCCACATAGCTTGCAAGGAGCCTGGGGCCTCAACCTTTGAAACTGAAACTTCAGCTAAGAGGACTGTGACACTGCCATAACCTATCATTTATATCCCACCCAGGTTAAAGTTACACAATATGAGATTATGTGGTCTGGGGGCAGCCATCATTTGTGCCTCGGTTTCCTTATCTGCAAAATGGACATAATAGCATCAACCTGTGAAATTACTGGGAGTTAGGTAATATTGCTAGACGTCCTCCAACATCTTGTAAGTGCTCAGTAAATAGTGGCTGTTTGCATTTTAGATTAATAACTTGTCTTGAAGGTCTGTCTAGGTCTGCATTGCCATACTGGTCCCCTTGTAGCCATGGGTTAGCCCAGACTCTCTATTTGGTTCTCAAAACAGTGTCTTCCTGTTAGGTGTCATTATTGAGAACCTCCTGCCTCAGCCTCCTGAGTGGAGGGACTGCAGGTATGCACTACCAGCCCAGGCCTAGTCTGGACTCTTACTAGCAAGTGACAGAAAGTCGGCGTGGATCAGTACAATGAACCCGGGTCTGTGGTCACAGCCCGGACCTTAGGAGTGGCTTCACTCAGTGGAGGGATTAACTGTCTGTGGCAAGAACATGGCTGTCGACACCGATGATGTTTGACTTCTTAAAAGAGATTTAAATGGAGGTCAGTGTCCTTTCTTTAGAAGAAGAGAAGGAAGGAGAAGGAAGAAGGAAGGAAGAGTTGTCATCATCTGGAAGTCGGCAGTCCAGGGCTGTGATAACTGCTCCTTGGTCACGGAGTGGGCGCAGCCCCATCCGTCTGCTCTGACGATTTGTTTTATTTGCTTTTGAGACAAGGTCTAACTGTATAACCCTTGCTCATCTAGAATGTGCTGTATAGCCAAGCTGGCCTTGAACTTGTATGACTTCCCAGCTCTGCTGGGATTATAGCTGTGTGCCACTGTGCCCAGCTCTTTCACTGTTTCAAAGCCAAGTTTTTAATTGTCTAGGACATTTCTTGGTTTAGTCTTGCTGCTGCAGGGCCAGGCATCTCGTGTGAGTTTGAGCCTGGGAGGAGGTGGAGACTGTTAAAAGGACGTGGCTATCTCTGATTTGGATGCTGTTTCAGAAGTTCCATGCAATACCTCCCCTTGGGTGTCCACAACTTGGTTGGCCGCCCTGACTGCCAGGGCAACTGGAATATGTAGTCTCTACTCATAATGGCAGCTTCAACGGGAGTTCTCTGACTACCAAGCAAGGAGGGAATAGATTTCAGTAAGTAGCTGGCAGTCTGAGTTACAGCTTCTAAGCTGCAATTCTCATGGCATAGAGAGAGGGAGAGAGAGGGGACACTTGCCAGGTTCTACTCAGATGCCTACATCTGAAAAAAAAGAAGTCAGCTACTTTTAAAAGCAGAGCCACTGTCATTAATCATGAATGCCTTAAATGTGTGGAGTTCACCCAAAACCAGCTACTGGTTGCTACTGTCTAGGCATTGTGCTAGACACAAAGGGTTTGATGATGTGCAAAAGACACTGTCGGTGGTCCATTGTGTGGAGCTTTGATCTAGTAGGGCGTGACAGTGGATGACTGAATAACCCACCAATCCCTACGAAAGAAGTGTTGATGAGTTTAGCTCTACTGTGGCCTTCTGCTCCTGAGGTATCCTGATCTGCTTGGCAGCTAGCCAAGCACACCACAGCGGTAAGCCTCAGGTTTTCTTGCTGTTTTAGAAGCTTTAGACCAAGAGCAGGATACCTTTGCATTACCCCACCTCCAGGAGGCTCTGCTGGCCCTCACTGGCTGTGCTGAAGTCTTAGCACTTGATAGTGGAAACAGGAGGGTTGGGATTTCAAGGCCAGCCTTGACTGCATATAGAATTTGAAGCTAGCTTGGGCTACGTGAAAATCTCTCTCTCAAAAACCAAAACCAAAACCAAAAAACCCAACCAAACAAAAATCTTTCAAATGTTGGCCCTCCCTACAATATTATCAGGAGGTGAGCCTTATGGAAGGTGAGTGAGTCATAGAGGATAGTTCAAGTTCAACTAACGTGCTATAAGAGAGACCTTGGGGGTGTTCTTCCCTCCTTCCACTAGGGGGAGGAGACAGTAAAAACCTGCTGTCTATAAATAAGTAAGTAGGCCCCAAGATGGCTCGTCCATTTAGCACTTCCTGTCTTCTGAAACTTTGAGAAAACAAAAAACAACTTTCAGCCATTTGTGAGCAGTCTGTTGTAGTCAGAGGAGAAGAGAGGCAATTGAAATAGCTAAAAATATGGAAGTGGCTTTGAACCTAGTAACAGGAGAGGCTTGGAGATGCCCCCACAGGTAATTTTGATGACTCAGAGAGAGGAGGCTGAAAGCAGTCCTCAGAGGAGCCCCGGACACAAACGCTGGTAAGAGCGTAGGCATCAAAAGGCATTCGAATTGGTCCAGATGAAAAGAAACCATGGATGTGTCTTTGCTCAGAAACAGAGAATGCTTCCTTGTCCGTAGTGGACCAGGGTGCCTAAGGCCCTGGTGGAAACAGGACCGTCTCCCTGTATGTCCATAGGGCGGGAGTGAAAGGCCGCCCCTGTAGATCTGGAGGGCTCAGCGTTGCCCTAAAAAGGAATATTTGTGAGTTTTCTGACCTTAAAGTTTGCCTTGTCCCTTGAATCACGGGGGACTTAACCTTCCCCTATCCCCTAGTCTCCCTTTTGGAATGCCGAGGTCTCGCCTGTGTCCCGCCCACCGCCGTAAGTTGGAAGCATGTGACTTCCTGGCTCTCACAGATTCACAGCTGGAGGAGCTGTCCTTGGATGAATTGCTTCTGGAGTTCTGCCAGCTTCTGGGTTAGGAGATGCAAAAGTGAGACTTGGATTGTGAAGGAGCTGACACTTGGGCTACTGTTGGGATAGACAGAAGTCACATGTGAGACTATGGCAGCCTGGTTTGGCAGCACATGCCTTTAATCCAACACAGGGGAGGCTAAGGCAGGGGGACTAGGCGTTCCACATCGGTCTGGGCTCTCCACAGTGAAAAGGATGGCAACTGAGGGGCAGAATGCTGTCCTCAGAGGGATCATTTTTGCCCCTCCCATGTTCGTTTGTTGGGAGCCTAACCCCAAACACATGGTTTTAGGAGGCAATACCTTTAGGACAGAGTTTGATCATGAGAGCAGAGAGCTCACCAATGGGATTATTCCTATTGGAAGATCCCTGGAAGGTGAGGGAGGAGTTTACTGATAAGACAAACATGTTTCAGGCCCTGGGCTCCATCCTTAACACTCTTGCACATGCACATATGCTTCTGTGCACACACACGATGTCCCTGGATGCCTGCTGTGCCTGCACCATGTGGCTAAAGCAAAGGATGACCATCTGTTTAGCGGGAAGCAGAGCCCACTAGACATGGAATTTTCTGGAACTTCGACCTGGGACTTTTAGACCTCCAAAATCGTATGTGGGCAGTTGGAGCTACCCATGATGCATGTGTGGAGGCCAGAGGCCTGCTTTGAGTATCTCCTTTTATTCTTCTCCACCTTTGCTTTGAGACAGAGTCTGTCACTGGATTTGTAACCATTTTGGCTAGATGGGCTGAGAAGTGAGCCTCTGTGGCCCACGTGTCTTACCTCTTCCACACACAGCAGCTCTGGGCTTACAGGCTGCTCTTCTGTACTCCTCTTGCTCTACTGCTTGGGCTGGCCTGGTTCAGGTTAGCCTTGAACTTCAGACAGTCCTACCTTAGCCTCCCAAGTGTTGGTATTACTAGCATCTGCTGCCATGCCCGTCTTGAGAAATACAAGACAGTATTCTTGTGCCTAGTTTATTTGTTCAAACAAAAACAGGCAGCAGACAGGACACCTGCACTTTGAGAAAGATTTCCATGGTTGTTGAGTTGAGGAGGGAAGGTTAAGGAGGCACAGTGGCTCTCAGGAGACCAATGAGAGCCTGGTCACCAGGCCCAGGCAGGAGACGATGCTAGTTATGGACTGAGGTAGAGACTGAGAAGATGGAGAAAGAGGCTCAGGAGCTAATGATGGACTGGGCAGTAGGGCAGGGGGAATCATGGTAAATCAACTTCCGAACTCTGTGTCTGCAGCTAGGCGGGCGAGGCAGCCTCTTGTGGAGGCAGGAAGCTATGGAGAACTGAGCTCTGGCTCTAGACTCAGGCTGGTCTCTGGCGCCTGGAGGCCCCTGCTCATATGGACTTGTGGTTCAGAGAGGAGCTGAGAATTAAAACAATAAGCCGGGGGCCATCTGCACGTGGATAAAAATGAAACCACAGGGGTGAAGGACTACAGGAACAGGACCTGACTCCTTCATTGGCTGTTAGGTGTGCCAGCAAAATTATGGGCAGGCAGCCAGATAATAGAGAAGCACTGACGTCAGTCCTGAAGGCCTCTGAGGCACGGTGGCAAGCAGACTATGTCCACATGCTAGTCAGGGGCCCTAGCCTGTGGGTAAAGAAACTTATTTAACCGAAGCACCACACCAACCATGAAATTTCACAGTGGCCTTCTTGTCAATTTCCACTGTCCTCAAGGACAGAGAGGCCTTTTCCGTCCCCGTTTTGCCTCTTGTGGTATGGGCTTCATGAAAAAGCTGGTTCCCTCCATGGTCACGCATGATTTTCTGCTCCCCTGGGCTATTTCTCTTGAAGTATCCCACGAGCTTCCAGTGTCTTCTCATTAAATATCGTTGGTCAGAAACGGTTTGTGTATCCATCTCTTAACCTCCCGGGTGATGATACTACTTTCAATCAAGACATCCCCTAAACTGTTAATTAAGGAGGAAAGGGTAGGTTGGGTGCTGGACCACTGTCGTGGGGCACCAGCATACATCCCCACCTCCCTTAGGGTGTTTGCTCTAATGTGGGGCTGAGAAGTCAAAATCACTCCTCTCAGACTTCCTGGATGCAAGAATGCTGACCATAAATTAAATTCCGCCGGTGGAACACACTTGCCAGGGCTCCGGATGGCAGAGGTGGGCAGGGCCCTTTACTACCTATGACTCTCATTGCTGTCAAGATGGCCTCGGAGGGGCTGAGCGCACTAGCAGCATTGCAGCACAGGCTGCCAGCATAGCAGAGATGGAGCGGCCGAGGTCTCCTGGCTCCTAAACGTACCTGTGTTGCTTGCTGCTTTTGTTTTTGACAAAATCGCACTATGCTGCACTAGGTTGCCTTGGACTTATTCTGTAGAGCAGGCTAGACTGGTTTGAACTCACAGGAGACTTGCCTCCTTCTGACCTCAGTGTGCATTCCTGACACCATCACCCCTTAACTGGAAGAAACAGCTGAGGACTCCATCTTTTCCCACAGATCTTTCCCTGCATTAACGGCCTTCTGCTTCATAGAGATTTACCTAGAGTATAAGCCCTCGATCTAGCGAGCATGGAGGTTGTTTCTGAACTGGATACCACAGAGGACCAGGACAGTGTGTCGTCCCAGAGGCTGCAGGTGGGAAGCTAAGCAGTGCCACGGCTGCCTGTCATCCTCGGACCCCATTGGAGACTGTGCGTTGCAGGTAGATTGTCTCATAATGCCACCATTGTTGGAGCACTAGCACACCGTTCAACTCTTAGCCATCTGTCCGGAGGTGTGTGGAGGGAAAACCTATAGGCACTAGGGGGCGGGTCTAAACACGGTCCCGTTAAAGGTCTGGAGGCGCTGGAGAGTGGCCAAAGTCCCTTTAATATCCCTGAATTGCGTTACAAGTAATACTGCTGAAGATGGGAAAGGAATAGGGGTGAGGGGGTGAGTTGGGGTACGACAAGGGAGGGTCCAAAAGATTTAGCATGCATGGGAAATTATTGCTGTCAGAAGTTCCTATTTACAGGGTCAGCACCCTCCATAATTGCTTCTGGTGACCCCTCTCTCTCTCCCACCATCTCTGCAGCCTCCCTCCGGGAGCCTGGGGCTCAATGAAGCTCCACCCCCTCCGAAGCCCTAGAGAGCAACCTGGGGCGGTCTGCAGTCTTCACCCTCTTTTGTGGCTAGGGGGAGGGGAAGGAGGTCTGAGCGTCCAGGGCTCTTGCCCACAAAGGGAATACAGAGGGACGTGGGAAGAGGCGTGTGCTTAAAGCAGAGGGGGCCGGGCCGGTGCGCGCGGAGGTGTGTGCTTCGGTCCTCGCCCGGGCATGCAAAAGCGCGGTGGAGGAGGTAGTGGTGGCCAATAGGCGCCTGGCTGGCAGTCCCGGCCCCTCTGCCCGGGAGAGTTGCATAGTCGTGGCCGGGAGAGAGCACTCCTCCCGGGAACAGGCCAGAGGCCCCAGCGGGGTCCGGGGCTCAGTCGGTCCCTGGAACCTGGGGTCCCTCTGAAAGAGGAATAAATAAGAAACAAAGGGAGAGGCTCCAGAAGGGCTTCCTGGGACAGGAGTGGAAAGCTTAGAAGGCCGGGGACCTGCCCCCAAATAGGACCTTCTGATGGCCCCTCCCCTGCCAGATGAGGATCAGCAGGCTCCGCCTCCCCCCATTTCTCCAGGCCTCTTCCTAAGGAGTTCAGGCTCTGATGAGGGTGGGCTTCTCCCCAGACCCATAAGGGGAGGAGCAGCGAGCGACGGCCTTGCTGACTCTGCCCTTTGACTTCCCAGTCCAGCTGGGGAAGCCAGACAGTCCCTGGGTGAAGCCAAGAGATTAAATAGAATAATAAATAGATAAATAAATAAATACACAAATAAATAGTGGAAGGGGCCCTGCCGGACGAGGGGATGTGTCCATGGGTGAGGTGCTGCTCCAGGCTGTCCTCTAGCAATGGCCGAGGCGAACCTGTAGGCCCGGGGTGAGGGAAAGTGCTCAGAAACTGGGAAATCGCAGCTCCAGGCCTGAGGCCTAGGCAGGAATTGTCCTGGGCCAAGAGGGGTCACCTGAGAGGGCAGAACCCTGGGCTGCCTCCCAAGTCTGTTCCCGGCTAGGAAAACTGAGGACTGGGGAGCTACTAGAGGGAAGAAGGAACTGGAGAGGTCAGGGAGTAGGATGTCTGATGAGATCCCGGAAGACTGAGAATGTCAGGTGGAATCGCTTAAGTGGCTGGAGCTAAGGCCCAAGCATGGAAGGGCTCAGGGATGGACAGGCAAATGACTCCAAGAGTGGTGAAGATTAGATTCCTGGATGGACAGACACAGACACCTGCACGCATGCATGAGCGGGCGCGCGCGCACACACACACACACACCCACACGGAAATTCAGCAGAGACCCAAAGGATAGGACTGTGTGAACAGGAAAACTGAGGCAGATAGGAAATCAAGGGTACATTTGGGTTTAGATTGAGGGCTCCAATAAAGGAATGGCCAATGACTCAGCTGAGAAATGCGAAGAGAGATCTAGTTAAGGAACACAGCCTAGAGTCGGGGCCGGAGAAACTTCCAGAGCCGGGACCTGGAAGAGGTTCGGACCTGGTGCCTGAGTTGGGAGCCTTAAAGGCCAGACATGGGGTCAAGGTCCGAGTGGTGGCCAGAATGGACAAAGTAGGTGGGTGCGAAGGAAGATCAGATGCAGGAAATGAATGGTGGGCTTAGTCGGGGTTGAAAAGAAAGTTCTAGGCCAAGATAGGGCTCATCCCCACCCCACCCAGGGCGCAGGCAGGGGAGACGAAGACTGAGGGATGGGAGAAGCCTCTGCGGGCATCCCGCATGGCAGAGGCTCAGCTGGCCGGGCCGGCGGAAGGCGGAGGCTCGGCGGCCTTCACGCAGGCAGCCTCGCAGTGCTTGTGGAGGTAGGACTTGAGCGCGAAGCTCTTGTCGCACTGGCGGCAGCGGTAGTGCTTGAAGGCCGAGTGCGTCTGCATGTGCGCGCGCAGGTTGGAGCGGTCGGCGAAGGCCTTGCCGCAGTGCGCGCAACCGAAGGGCTTCTCGCCGGTGTGCGAGCGCATGTGGCCCTGGAGCAGCCAGGGCCGGGAGAAGGCCTTGCCGCACACGCCGCACTTGTGGCGCAGGTTGTGCGTGAGCACGTGCATGGCGAGCGCGGGCATAGACACGTAGGCCTTGCCACACGTCGGGCACTTGCGCGCCAGCTGGCTGTCCAGGCTGCGGTGCGTCTGCTTGTGGCGGCTCAGGTTCGACGACGTGGCGTACGTCTTGCCGCACTCTGCGCATGCGTGCCGGTGCCCGCCTCCCGCCGTCGCCCCCGAGCGCCCCGCGCGCTCCCCGCCGCCGCCCGCATCCCCTGCGCCTGCTGCGTCCCCGCCAGCCCCGGCCCGGCGCCGCCGCGAACGCCCATCAGAAATGAAGAAGGCGTCCATGGAGTAGCTGTCGGTCACGGCCGCCTCCCCGCGGAAGTAGCGCGCCGACAGGCTGGACTGTGGGCTCTCGGGGTCGCTGTACTCCTCGGACGCCGCGGCCGGGTAGGCGGGCTCGGCGGGCGCCAGCTCCAGCCCAGGCTTCTGCTCGCCATCATAACCGCTGGGGGGCATGCAGTGCGCCACATAACCTGGGGTGACAAAGAGGAGTGTGAGGCCGGGGTGGGGCTGGGGTTGTTTCCCCGCAGGTTACCCTAGGCCAATGCAAGCTCAGCCAACCTGGCAGGAAACCGGCGCCCATGCAGCCTGCCCAGTCGGGTCTAGAATCTCCCTGGGTAGAAAAACCTCCTCTGTTGGTGCAAAGGTTGACTCAGTTCTGCGCATTTGCCCCTCACTGTCACTAGTACGCACAGCAGTGAAGGTAGCTTTACACTCTGTAGGAGACTGAGGCACAGAGGGACAGGCAAGCAATCTAAGCGTGGAGCAGCCTCTGCACCCTAAAGATGCCCCCCTCAAACCCCAAGAATGTTCTGCCGTTCCACCGTTCCGCCTTTGTAACATGCGCAAATCTCTGCCTTTTAAAAATTAATTAATTAATTAATTAATTAATTGTTAGGAGACTATGTAGCCCTAGCTGTCCTGGGACTTGCTGTGTAGTAATTAAGCTAACCTGGAATTCACAGAGATCCTCCTGTCTCTGCCTGTCTGAGTGCTGGAATTAAAGGCATTAGATACTACACAGCCTTTGCCTTCGCGGCATTTCTTTTTCTTTCTTTCTTTTTCTTTTTTCTTTCTTTTTTTTACTTCGTGGCATTTCTTATCTGCGAACGGAGCTTATAGGTGGTGCATGTTTTACTCCAGGTACTCGGGAGTGAGAGGGAGGCCGAAGCAGGAGGATCATTTGAGGTCAGGAATTTCGAGACCAGTTTGAGCAACACAGTGAGACCTTGTCTTTAAAAATGCTTGCCTTAGGGGTTGGGGATTTAGCTCAGTGGTAGAGCGCTTGCCTAACAAGCGCAAGGCCCTTGGTTCGGTCCCCAGCTCCGAAAAAAAAAAAAAAATGCTTGCCTTGAATGGAGCTTGTAATTAATTGGACACCCAGCTCCAGAGTCTTTGACAGAACCCAATGTAAAGTGATGGATGGTAAACGTCTAAGTATTAAGTACTTACTGTTTGCCAGCCTAGACTTCATGCTTTACAGTTTAACTCAATGGTCATGGGAAATAGTGTAATTATAGTTCCCGTTTCACATGTAAAGAAATTGAGAGTGCACAATAATGTTATATAAACATTATTGTTAGCATAATAATTAGACTTCTTTCTTTTTGCCTGAAAAAGTGGTTTCGATGAAGATTATTATTGTCTGCCTCTCCCCGTACACTTGGAATTCTCTAGGAATGGGTCTGTATACTCGGCCCTGCCTGGCACACAGTAGGTGTGCGATGAGTAAATGTTGCATAAAGGAATCAGAGTCCCAACTAGACCCATGTGCCTGTTCTGGAGGACCCGACAGAGTCAAGAGTGTGGCTTGTCTTATGACACCAGGATAAAAGTCTTCCTGAGCCACACGAACGTGTGTGTGTGTGTGTGTGTGTGTGTGTGTGTGTGTGAGAGAGAGAGAGAGAGAGAGAGAGAGAGAGAGAGAGAGAGAGAGAAAGAGAGAGAGAAAGAGAGAGGGAAAGAGAGAGATATAGACACACAGACACAGATGCTCTCTCCACCTGCTCTACTGGAGTTTAGACCAGAAATCTTGTCTGTCATGCGTTTGAATGACTGCTGTATGGGCAGGCTGAGGCTCTCTCAGGGGAATCTGTAGGGGCTTCTGGAGATCAGGGGCCACCCCATTTGTCTCTGACTCCCATGGCCTCTTCTGATCTTAGTCCTTTCCCTGGGGACCCTGGGGGCTGGGCTCCTCTGAGAGCTCCTCAGACACTGAGCAAATATCATCCAGCACTTAATTACCAAGTGTTCCCATTGTCCTTTGATTCCAGAGAACAATAGGGGTTAGGCCCTTTCCCCAGCTTTCACAGCTGAGGAGTGGCAGTCCCATTTGGCTCTCTCCATCTGACCTCAGGGACCTGTGACGCCCTCTGCCCATGGCTTCCTTCATGAAGGAGCAGCTGGCTTTGTAAGCACGATTCCAGTTATGTCTGGCAGGCTGGGTACTTTGGCCAGCGTCTTTCCCTTAAAGGACCTGGCTGACCATCCTCCAGGCCTCTTCCTCTTTTTGCATTTAGGATGGACACATTACCGCCCAACACCACTAGTCTGTGTCCATTTTTCTTGGTTCTATCTGTGGCCTGCCCAGGACCCTCTGCAAACAGAACAGACTGGGAATCAGGTGGATGACTCAGCAGGAAGGTCGGAAGCAAGGGGACAATGGTGGTGAGTGTTTTCTAATTCAAGAGGCAGGGTGACTGGCCCAGAAGCACTCGTCCCCTCTCCCATCTGGAAGGCTGGGACTGCTCAAGCCAGGAGTCAGTCTGACACTTTTGTCAAGGGCTAGGTTATTTATTTCATGGGTGCTCTCAGACACTCTCCTCCTCTAGCCTGTCCACATGGTGTACTGAGCTGTTTACTGAGTACTGGTGGGTGCCAGGCCCTGCACTAAGCTCTATTGCCACTTTGAGTCCTTACAGAAGTCTCCGACAGATAAGGAAACTGAGGTATGGAGTAATGGGACTTTGCTTATGGGGTGGAACACAGAGGGGAACCCAGTGCACCACTCTGTTCCTTATACCTTAGGAGACACCCAAGGACGGGTAGGGGCTGGGCCCCTCCTGTCTTCAGGACCCCAGCCAGTGGCACCTAGTACACCGGAGTGAGTGTCAGAGATCAGCAGCCAGGCTGTCAGCCTTCCCGTCCACCTGCTCTCGGAACAGGTTCACACCTCAAAGGCCATGGAAGGGGGAGGGCAGTTTGACCCCAGGACACAAATGCTACAGTAGAATGACCTTGGGCAAGTCATCTGTCTTTCAGTGTCTTGGGTCCCTGTAAATGAGGTATGAGATGAGATCTGTTGGGAGTGGTCATGTGATTTGGTCTGATCATGTGACCAGCACTTACTTTATTTATTTATTTAGTATTTTCAAGACAGGGTCTTACTGTGTAGCTCTGGTCGTCCCGGGTCTCACTATGTAGACCAGGCTGGCCTCATACTCACAGAGAGAGCCTCCCGAGCGATGGGATTAAAGATAAACATCACCGTGTCCAGCAGTGACTACCACTTTGTGTGCTCTCTTGTTAGTGGATGGTGACATACTGGTTAAAAGCATGGCTTTGGAGTCAGTCTCTGCATTGGGGCTCTCAACAATATCAGTTCCAGCTGTGTGATTGTGGTGGTTTGAAAGAGGTGTCCCAGTTGGTGGCACTGTTTGGGCAGGCTTTGGAGGTGTGGCCTAAAGGAGGAAGTATATCACCAGGGACAGGCTTCGGTGTTTCAAAGCCTCACACCATTCTCAGTCTGCTCTCTCTGCTTTGTGCCATCGGAAATGTAAGTTCGCAGCTTCCTGTTCCAGCCACCATACCTCCTCCACTCTGCCGTCATGGACTTGCACTTCTCTGGAGCCATAAGCCTCAATAAAGTCTTTTATAAAACGTTTCCTCAGTCAAGGTGTTTTATCATAGTGATAGGAAAGCAACTAATGCAGTAACCTCCGCCATCAGATCATCCCTTGCTCTCTCCTTCCCTTCCTCCCTCCCTCCTCCTTTGGACTTGAGCCCAGGGCCTTGTGCATGCTGGCCAAGCACTCTGATACTGAGTTACATCCCCCCCCATAGCTGTGTGACCTTGGACAAAACACTCGACTCCTCTGTGCCTCTGCAATGTCAGTAGAGGACCCCCGATGAGATGCCTGGCTCTGTTTGAAGGGTTTGGCATATGTGAGTGCATTCTATCCTCACAAAAGTGTGGTTACCCAAATACCAAGCCCCAAGGAAGGTAAGTGACACACCTGGGGCCACAGTTCTAGGGACATTGCCTGTCGACTTGTTATTCTCTAACACTGGTTCACTGTCCCAACTCTCCCCAGCTGGATTTTTGTGTTATGGTCTCCTTAGCATCCATCTGGGAGCTTCTTGCTGCTTCTCTCTGGGTTTCTGTTTCCTCCTCTGGGTTGTGTAGTTTCCCCATCATGTATGTTCTAATGAAAAAGGCTGGTGCATAGTAGGAGCTCAAGGATCTTTCCTACACCCCCGTGTGCTGCCTGTGGTGCCCTCTTCTGGTCACTTCCAGTACTGCAGCATCTTATCCTGAAACAGGGCTCTCTGTGGAAATAGGGAGTCTTCTAACAACAGCTGCTCATTTGCCTAGAGATACTTATGGGATTGCCTTCAGGATCAGCACCAAGGGTCCCCAGCCTATGAGAGTTATCATCAGTTAGGAACGTCATATGATGACACTTTGCTTGGCCATGTTAGGATTTGGTGGTTCTTTGTGATGTCAGCAGGTTGCTTAACCTCTCTGGGTTCTGCGTGCAGGGGAAGAAGGATGCACTAAAAACCTTTCTGTATCGTGGTAAAGTCAGTCCCTATGTGATGTCTTTTGTCCCCTTTACATCTTACTCCTTGCTTCCCTTTCCCTTCCAATCCACAGATGTCTCCCTGTGTGACACTGGGCAAAGGACTCAGGATCAGTCCACCATATCTGCACAAGGGAGTCCATAATGGAAGTGCAGAAGCTAATGCCTGTAAGGAGATCAAACCACACCATGCACATGGCATCCAGCCTCTCAAGCCATTGTCATGATCACTCCTGTGTTCCTGATGTTGTCCAGAGATGTAGTGTCTCACGCTGTGTGACCTCTTTGGCCTGAACCTCAGAAGATCCTCAAAAACACTGTACATCAGGCCTTCACCTTAGCATAGAACCCACTCGGGGTTGGGATATGGAAGTTTGTCCTCCAGCTGACAAGCAGAGAAAGGTTCTTTTGATTGGGTCCTGCCCAAGTGGGGCACAAAGGGAAGACACTTGGCTCACCCCCTGACTGACCTTAGTGGTGTGACCTCAGGTAAGTGCTGGGGCCTCTATAGTCTGAGATCTCCCCAGGGACAAGGATCAGAAGAACCTCTCCCAAGCTTATGGGGAGGACTCAGAAGGTGTGCATGACACTTTACAATGTCGAAGAGTCTGCATGCTTGGGACTGTGGCATCCATTTAAAAAAAAACACCTGATGCCACGGGAGGGATAGAAATTTTAAAGCTTAACGTGCTGGAGCCCCTTTCCATAGTCTCGTGTACCTGCCTGATCCTAGGGTGGGAGAGGAAGTCTTGCAAATCCTACTGTGTCTGCTAGCCTTGCAGTCAACACCAGCCGGCCCTGGGAACAGGTGCTACAGTGTGCCAGAAGCCTGGTGAGGGCAGAGGACTTGCCCAAGGTCACTAGACAGGGAGTCAGGATCCATAGCCAGCATTTTCTCCAGAACATCAGAGAGAGACTGGGGGCCAGCCTGCAGAGAAGGGATAGAGAAGCAGCTGGGTGGGGGTGTTTTAGTGCCACACAGTTGACCTGTGTCTCGTGGGGCAGTGATGTGATGGAGTGGGGAGAAACTGTAGCTCTGGAAAATGGTCCAGCTTTCTGTTTTGTTTTGTTTTTTTGCGAATGATGATACTCAACCATAGTGACTCACATTTACTGAGCATTCACTGTATGTGAGGCCCTTGCTGTGACTTATGACCTTAGCCCAAGTCTAAGGTCACATCCTCCCATACCTTTCCACAGAAGCTGGAACCTGGAGAGGGGCTTGATCCTGGGGTCATACCACAAGCGCTCATTAGAGCCCGCCTGTAGCCTCCTTTTCTTAATGAATGGATCCAACCCAAAGCTTTTCTCCCTAGTGTTCCCCAACACTCCCAGGGTGCCAAGTTTCCCCCAGGGAACTTCTAGCCCCAGTCCCACCTTCCTGTTCTGGGATGGGAAGGGGGCTGCTGGGTTCCTGGAGAGGACTCATCCTGCTGCAGTGGGGGCCGTGGGGATGCTGCGTGGGTATATTTAGAGCTATTTCTTGCTGTGCCAGGGCCTCAGGCCTCAAGAATCAGCGCCAGCCAGCTGAGCAGAAAGCCAGGTCTGTCAGCAGCAAAGCAGGATAAAAATAGTTTCTCCTGTCTGCTCACAAAGCTGGGCAAAGGGCTGGGTAACTCCCCCTCCCCCTATTATAGCATCTTTGTTAGCTGTTCCCTGGGCACTGGACCAGAATGACACCCACCTTCTCCAAAGGTCTGGCAGCTGGTACCTCTGAACATCTGCCCACAGGGGTGCAGGGGGCAGAGTGCAGGGTCTGGCTGAACACAACCAGGGCTGTAGAGCCCGGGGCTGATGCCCACTGACCCCAGCCAGACCCAAGGGGCTTCTAGAGAATTCCAGCTCTTCCCCCTAATCCCCAACTCCTGAAATTCCCTGTGTTCTGGGCTTTCCTAACAGTGACCCAGTTCCTGTGGCTCATAAGGAGGCCCACAGCTCTGTGGGAATCAATAGGAAAGATTTTACAAGAGGCCAGCCATGGTGATAGAAGTATGTGCCTCCAGGTCTGGAGGTGTGCTGTACATGGTCCACCGCCTCAGTGTTCCTCATTTCTGCCCCAGAAGGGTGCAATCAAAAGAGTCTATTCCAAAGTCCCTCACCTGGAGGCTAGCAGCAGACACGTGCTCCAGGAGAAAACAGTGGAAGTAGATCCAGAGACCTGGGGCCCCCAACTCTTTCAGCAGCATCTCAGCTCACCCCCAGTAAGGCTCCCAGGCTCTGGGCCCTAGAGCATCCAATAATGGGTGTATGACAGGCCCTATTGTCTATCCCCTTCAGAGTCCTCCAAGCCTTTTTTGTTTTGTAGATGGCAGCAATTACTCCAGGCTGCCCTCAGCACAGGGGGTATGTGTGCCCGTGTGTGACTCCAGAGATGCCGGGCTGTGTACTGTGACTGACCTAAGGGCCTTGATTACTATCCAGCCCTCTCAGGAATCACTGCCAGCCCCCAGCTCTGCATTGGTCCCCTATTCCATGTGAGTACTCCACCGTACTCCCACTGAGTCCTGATAATTCACAGGGAAACTAGACTCGAGTCCCCAGTCAGAGCCGAACTAGCTCATGCTTAGCTGTTCCTTTCATGAGAGAGAAACTGAGGCTGATGAAAGGTTAAAGCTACCCCCTAAAATTCTATCCCAGTCAGGCTTGAGATGGGTCTGGAATGACCTTGGATTGGAAATTGCACCTAGATCTTAGTCCTGGTCCAAGAATCTTGAGCTGGACCAGTTTCTAGGCATTGTGAATGTGTTCTGAATACCAGATTTGGCCCTGTAACCTTAGACACTGACCTTGGTCGGAATCTAAGCCTGGTCCTCAACCTGAGGTTGGATATCAACGATGGGCCGGGTTATGTAAATGTCTTTAAGGTAGACCTCAACTCTAGACCAAGATCAACATGGCCAAACGCCACATGGTTTCAAACACATGGGCCTGCTGTGTGTCCTTGGGCACTTACCCCGCCTTCTCTGGGCTCCCTCTGCCGAAGAATTAGGATAGCCCTCTGCATTCCCAGATGGACTTTTTGAGGTGTGGGAAGGATATACTGCAACTGAGTCTATTTAGCTGGGCTCCCAGGCCCAGCTCTGGAGCGACTACTCGGCGCCATCAGATGCAGCAAAAGGAAGCGGGAGCCAGTATAATGTGGTCAGCTAGATAAGCCCATGGGTAGGACAGGAGCTTTCCTCAGCCTGCTGGGGGAGGCTTAATGTAGCTGCAGAGGGCAGACAACTGTGTTATTGGATCGGCATTGATCCCTGTCTGCCAGGGAGGGTGCACTCTGCAAGGGTGTGGGTAAGACAGGGCTAGGGTAGAGAGGGGGGCCATGGCTCCCAGCTGGAGGTTGGAGGCAAGTGTGAGGGGAGATGGACACTCCAGGAGATGTCCTTGGCAGAGGTCCACAGAGACCACTGATATGCAGGCAGTAAACAGCTGCTCTCTCTCTAAACTGCAGAGTCCCAGCACAGAGCAATGGGCTCTGGGGCTGAGAGGGTAGGCTTGGTAGAGTTGGGGGCCTAGGTTCTGGAGGTGGGGAGGATGAAGGAGAGTGTGAGTTGGCATTTCTATGCTTAGAGGCACCTTGGAAGCAAGAGAAAAAAAGACTCCCTGGAGGAAACCAACTCTAGAGGGGTCACAGGAGCCAAGGGGAAGAAAGTACATCTTGTTGAAAGGCTGGGGAAATTAGATCTTGTGTCTATTTCTTCTCAGGGTTCTAGAAGACTCTATCCTAAGTTCTTCCAACTTGGAGGGAGTGTCCCTTCCTTATTAGAGGTTCTGTGGGCCTGGAGTCAATCTGGAACCAAGTACACATGATGTTTACTTTCAGAGGCTAAGAAGGGCAAGGAGTGTGTGTGGAGAGAGAGAGAGAGAGAGAGAGAGAGAGAGAGAGAGAGAGAGAGAGAGAGAGAGAGAGAGAGAATGTGTGTGTGTGTAGGGGTGTTCTCTGGGAACTCTCTAGAATTCTTAGGCACCCCCAGAGCTGGAGGGGTCTACTTCATTTGGGGTCCTATGCTTTTATGAGGAACCCTGCTTGACTTCTACATCTATAGTTCTACCTTCCAGGCCCAGCACCCCCAGTTTCATCCTTAACCCTGCATCCCAAGCTGCAGAAATGGCTTGTATGAGAATCTTTCTAATAACTGGAACTACCTCCAGCCCTGGGCCGTCCCTCTGCCTCCCTCCTTCTCCCTCTATACATCCCTCTTTCTCCTCATCTCCCCCTCCCCTCTTTCTCCTTGTTTATCCAGCACACTTACACACACTGGGAGAGAGAGGAAAACTGTCAGCTCAGCAATTTTTCACACTTCCCTCAAATGCTCAGCAAGGTTATTTCCGGCAGAGCGGAGAGACAACGGGCCACCAGGAGCCGGCAGGCTCTCTGAGGACCCTCAGAACACTTACTCATGCAGGGAGCCCTCATTGCACAGTCTGGACCACACCCCATCCAGGGAAGAGGTCCTTGAAAAACAAGGAAGAACAGAACCTATGTTTTCTAGTTGAAAGGCCAGAAAGGCCATCTTTCCTGATTTCCACACTGATCATTCACAGCCAACAAGGCAAGGTGGCCCAGGCTGGACGACCTATTCTGCTGTGAGAGCTGGCAGAGACAGGTCTGGGAAAGCAACCCCTCTCAGACATAGCAGGGGTGAAGAGAGCCCCCAAGGAAACCATGACAGTGGATCTCAGCATTCCCTTAGACTCAGTGCCTTCCACATTAGTTAAACCTTCCACAGAAACAGAGCTTGTCAAACTTGGAAGGATGCTTACCTAGTTCATGATATCTAAACTCTTGCACTTCTGGGGAAGGGAAGTCACTTGTCCAAGGTCATGGTACAAGTCACAGACCCAGAGTCACCCTATTGAGTATTGAGTTCCAAGCCAGGCAGGTGTTTAGAGCAGCTCCTAGGCTTTCCCAGAGGCATGGGAGTTGATCCCTTTAGGAAAGGGACAAAGACAAGGGTGGTTTTAGGCTGCTGAACCTGGCGGGACCTACAGAAAGACAACTCCATCTCCATCTTACTTCCCATCAATCACTAAGGGGCTTTTTCCAAAGCCTCTTTGGACGGGATTCAAGGCAAGGCATTCTCCTGCCTCCTTTCTGAGGAACAGCCTGCAGTTTTGGCTGTGCATGAGAAATTCTCTGGGTTTCCTCAGCTGGCCTGCGGACAGGTTCAGGCGGGCTGCAGGAGTTTTATGTTAGTCTCTTAAGGGATCCCATGGATCCCAGACCTGGGGAGACTTCACCTCCTACCAGCTCTCAGCACAGGCTCCCCAGCCTTGGCACAACCCCGGGTCCACTCTCTGTCCTGTCAGCCATCTCCCTGGGCCTTCTACCCCAAGGTCCTGGAGGTCAAGAAAACAGGATAGCAGAGTGGGAGATGTGGGCAGAGCAGTGAGGGAAGGGGGGTGTTCCTGTAGGTGGCTAAGTGGTGCCAGGAGCTGAGGGGCTCTAAAAAGCATCTTTGATCACTGTCTAACTTCTTTGACCTTGATGAGGTCACAGAGCCATTTGCTCAGCAAATTCTCTTTACCCGGCTTGGCAGAATGCTGGCATGTGGCTGAGTGCTTGGAAGTCCCCTAGGAGATGCCCCCACCTGCCTGGGTTCCTGTCCGCCACTTCAGTGCAGTTCACCAGGGTGCCCAGTTCAGACTTACTCTTAGTGCCTTGCTCCTCACTCTTCTTCCCCCACCCCTGTGATGTCAGATGTCTCACTACCAAAGTAACCCCTCCTTCCCAGACACCTGTCCTGGAGGGGCTGATGAGTGCTATTATGAGCACCCCTTGGTGAGGAATAGGTTCGCAGAAGCACCCCTCTGCTGCTCTCTGAAGGTCACCCCCTTTGGGGCTTGCATGACCTCTTGTTCCCCAAATCCTCCATCTGACAAGAACTTGCTCTAAAGAAGAGATGGGGTGTGGGGGTGGGGCAGGATGTGGAGGGTTTCAGAGGAACTGCAGTTTTGGTTGTTGGGGTAGGGTGAGAAGCTGAAGAGAAGGGAGTGCAGTCTAGAGGACCAGGAGGGAACCCCTTCCAATAATCTCATCCTTTGAGCCCCTAAGACAGGCCCAGCCTTTGGCAGGCATGTGGCAGAGGGTAACAAAAGAGTTGGAGAGAGGAGGGCTGGAGAGCACTTGTCTGCCATTGCCAGGGGGAGTATGGTCGAAGGGGGGCGGGTGCTCCCACTTACCCCAGAGAGCCAATCTCCTTCTCCCCCGGCGATTGGCAGTCCTGGTCCCTTACCTTCCCACCAGGGAGCACGCAGGCAGCTCTCTCCAGTTTCTCTCCCTCAACAGTGAGAGGGTACTACAAGCCACCCCCACTAGCCTTTTAGGGGCATCCTCTCTCTGTCACCCCTCACTCCAGCCTTATTCTAGGGCCACAACTTTCAAAGTCCCGGCTGGCGCGTGGCTGCGGGATGAACCGACCCTGCCACTTTCCTTTGTACGACCTAGCCCCAGCCCCGCCCGGCCCGTCCTCTGGAAGTCCCGGGGGTGCACTCGGCCAGAGACGTCTCCTCCGCGGTTCCCTGCTGCAGCCCAAGTTGGGGACCCTCCGCTTCCCTCCCACAGGGCCCACTCACCGTTGTCCCCCGGAGGCCCGCGGGTACCGGGCAGCACGTAGGCAGTCTCCAGGGGGTGGTAGGTGGGGGCTGGCACCCCGCTGCACTGGAAGCCATCCGCTTTGATCTTCTTCACCAGGAAGGAACGCGGCATGGTGCAGCCGGGCGGGGGGCTCTCGCGGGGCACCGGAGGCCCGGTGGGGGAGGCGGCTGGCCGGCGCGATTGGCTGTCGGCACGGGCTTCAGCACTGGACAGCTCCCAGCGGGCGGGCGGCCGCGGAGCCGGCGGGGTGGCGACGGTCGCGGCTCGGGCTCGGGTGCCGCTCGGGCGCGGCAGCGGCGGCGGCGGCGGCGGCGGCGGCGCGCACACAGGCGGTCGCTGGAGCTGTGCTCAGCACTCCGGCTGCCGGCTTTATATGGGACGCAGGCTGGAGGAGATCAGGTGGTCCCCCAGCAATGGAACTGTTCAGCGCTCTAATCCATCAAATGTCCCCCAGGACAATCGCTCCGCGCACGTTCCCCTGAACCGGCGGTGGGGGCAGGCCAGG
The DNA here is from genome assembly GCF_011064425.1 of Rattus rattus. NCBI lineage: Eukaryota > Metazoa > Chordata > Mammalia > Rodentia > Muridae > Rattus > Rattus rattus. The sequence continues at coordinate 131,438,386 of NC_046158.1, read as the reverse complement.
CGCAGAGAGGAACGAGCAGCGAGCAGGCAGGAGGGGAGAGAGTGAGAGGGACACAGGCGCAGAGAGAGAGAGAGAGAGAGAGAGAGAGAGAGAGAGAGAGAGAGAGAGAGAGAGAGAGAGAGAGAGAGAGAGAAAAAAAGAGGGAGAGAGAGTGTGTGAGAGGGAGTGTGTGAGCGCGCGTGTGTGTGTGTGTGTGTGAGAGAGAGAGAGAGAGAGAGAGAGAGAGAGAGAGAGAGAGAGCAAGAGAAGGACAAAAAGACAGGAGAAACAGACAAGAAAGACACAGGGAGAAAGTGGCAAAACACACTCAGGCACCCGCAGGAGAAAAAGAGAGGTCAGGACACAGACACACAAAAAGGATGTTCTCTACACACACCCCGAGGGGGATGCGAAGAAAGGGAAAGAGAGATGCTAAATAGAGGGAGAAGACAAGAAGATTGAAGGGTGAGCGCCCCGAGCAGGTGGGATTCAGGCACATGAGGACTGGAGGAGGAGGGAGGAGGAGGAGGAGGAGGAGGAGGAGGAGGAGGAGGAGGAGGAGGAGGAGGAGGAGGAGGAGGAGGAGGAGGAGGAGGTAAGAGTGAGCGGGCCAGCCACCACCCTCTGTCTGTAGTCGGCTCCCTTTGCCCCAGTTCTGAAGTGGCAGTGTGGATGCCCAGATCTAACTAGTCTCCCTGCCCCCAGCTTGGGCTCCTACTAGAGCCCCCTGTTGGGTTTGGGATTCAACTTTCTTCTTCAGAACTGGTGGAAAGAGCGGGTCCCCCATTGCCGATGACGGCCTCGCTCAGCCGGTCCTGTTCCGGTGCCTAGCTCAGGCGAGCGCTGCGAGAGGAAGTGAAAATCGCCCAGTAATTAATTTCCCTGCTGCCGGGGGGTGGTGGTTTTGACACATCCGAGGCTGTGTCTTTCCCTGAAGCGGGGGAGCAGACAATAGAGACACGTGGACTGCGAAGGGGGAAGGGGGAAGGGAGGGGGAGCGGGGCTCCTGCTGGAACCCTTTGCGGGTCAGCTCCTTTGTCTCTGGATGGATCTAAAGAGACCCCCCCCCTTCCCCAATCCAGTCCAAATCTGGGAGAGCAACCATGCCTTGGAACTAAGGAACTGGAACGCTCTGCCTCCTGCTCAGAGGCAGTCAGGCAAACCCTGGGGTGGTGGATCAGCCAGAGTAAATGTGGGTAAGGTCAGTGTGCTGGAGTCCCAGTATTGGACTCTGGGGATGCAGGGCTCTTCCTGGACCATATCATCTATTATGGATGTAAGGCTGATGGAGTGGGAGATGTCCTTGGGGACTGGGTCTTCCAGTGCCAATTGGGAGTGGAAGACCAAATCACACAGGGACTCAGCAGCAGTTGACTCCAAACCTTTAAGTGTCCTCTGGCACTATGAAGTCAAGGGATATGACAGTGCTGGAAGTGTGGCTAAGAAACCTTCCAGTAGCATTTGGGTCCCTGGTCTTTCCAGGAGTCTGTACAATCTGGGAGTCTTTCTGTTTATCTTCCTAGCTACATTGTTTCCTATTCTGCCCCTTGGGACATTATTATTATTATTATTATTATTATTATTATTATTATTATTATCATTATTATTACCCCTCAGGTGACCTCAGCTCTTAACTCATGGTCTTCATCATCATCTTGTACTCAAGCCTCAAGGAGCCTGCTTCCAGCTCCTTAACCTGGCTACCCTCTAGAACTCTGCAAAAAATGACAGCGTGTCATTTACTCCAGCTAACTCTACTTGTCCCCAAGACACAGCCCTCCTAGAGAGGGTAGCATTGACTTTCACCATTGTAGACAAAGCCAGCTTGCCCACCAGTCTGAGCCTGTAAGATAAGGAATTCATTACACAGCATACTCTCAACAGCGTGTGTGGGGATCTCCCAGCCCACTTACCATATCGCTGTAGAACCTTGGGCAAGTTGCCCAGCTAAAGTGTGCCTCAGTTTCTGCATTTATAAAGGGAAATAATGCTTGCTGCTGGCTCAGGTGTTGCTGAGAGGGTTATAGAAGTTGTCACCTAAAAAGGGATTAGGATGTTGATTGGCATAGAAAGTGCCCCTAGTCCCCACTATCTTGGAGCTGAAATCCCAAGGACAATGAATAAACACTGAACAGGGAACCTGTAAGTCAATTCTATCCTTTCAAAGGGGTGTGTAGTGCTGAGGAGGCAGGGGTGGGGTGGGGCATGGCTCTAAGCACAAATGATGGAGGGTACTGGGGCCTTTAGAGAAGGAGCCAGCAAGGATCTTCTATAGGAGGCGACACTTAGCCAAGATGTAGGCCAGCCTCAGAAAACAAAACAAAACAAATTTAAAACAAAAACAAACAAAAAAACAAGCAAAGACAGTGCCAGAGGCATTCCAGGTTCAAAGGATCCGGGACAGCAATGGGCTTGAACTTGCTGAAGAATGAGAAATGGGAGGTTATGTGGCTAGTAGGTTGGCTGGGCCAGATTGCAGGAGTGCTCACAAAGCCCGGAGTTAAGTGACATGGGTGCACGGCAGTGACACTGAGCCTAAGACTAGATGGCCCCGTTGGACGCAAGGCAACACTGGCTTCCTGTTTAGAAGAAGCCGTGTGTGTGACGTGGCTCTTACTCGTGGCAGCGCTGTATTCCTTGTTCTGTGCTGGGTCATGGACTTTGTTTCCTCTATGAGTGCCCACGACATTGAGGACAAACAAACAAGTGGGTACCAAGAGGCCCACTTATGCCTGTTCAAAGGTTCCACCACTCCAACCTCCTATCTCGAAGATGCAGAACAGAGCCCAGATTGCTTGCCAAGGCCCCAAGGGTTCACAATGTCTAGGAAGGAGCTGCCTCTGGGTTCTCCTTCATCAGGGTTTCCCATTGGACGGGCCATAGACTCACTGTCCACTCACTGACCAGTAATGTCCCCACAGCGGTGACGTATCTCTGTTCACCAGTATCAGCCGAGGGTGAGTGAGGCCCCAGACCTTTGATCTCATTGAGAAGGGGACTTGGACATCTCTAGCAGCTGTAATGGTTAGTTTTAATCGTCAAGTTGTCACCATCGAAAACCACCTGGAGAGTCTCAATAAAGACTTGTTTAGTGGCCTATAGCTTTGGCACCAGGACACCAAGAAGAGCCTTCTGTCCCATCTTTCCCAACATGAGCTTACTGCTTGTCCCATAAAATGAAAAAGCACTCTATTCCCAGGGGCATTGGCTATAGTATTTAAGCCAGAGTGAGAATCCATTGTCCTGAGTGGAGACAAGTTTCAAGAAGACCTCTACAGATGTGGATGTCCATATGGGGAGAGCGCATGGCTTTACATTAAGTGAAGGATGCAGGGGGCGCTGGAGAGATGGCTCAGCGGTTAGAGCACTGACTGCTCTTCCAGAGGTCCTGAGTTCAATTCCCAGCAACCACATGGTGGCTCACAACCATCTGTAATGAGATCTGATGCCCTCTTCTGGTGTGTCTGAGGACAGCTAATATATGTATGTATGTATGTATATATATATATATATATATATATGTGTGTGTGTGTATACAATTTTTTTTTAAAGTGAGGGATGCAGAATCCAGAAATCTCTTACACCGCTTCACAAACTGTAAGCCCACATCTGAACAATCAGGCACAGAAAGGAAACAGTGCAGCCCAACTCTGGAATGTTTCTATTTACCTCCAAATTAAAGAAATTAAGTTCAGCCAAGCATGTCAGGCTATCCATATTGTCCTTCCTCCTCGGAGGCGATGGCATTGCTGCAAGGTTGCAGTGATGACCAAATGCCAGACACTGGTGCAGTGCTCAGAGCAGAGCCTGGCCCACAGTGACAGGATCTCCACTTGCCTGAGCTTTGGCACAGTCTCCTGTGGGGAGGCCCTGTTACTGGCCTGTTCTGCAGACTGGGTGCATGACTGGCTCAAGACTTCCTGGTGCAAATTCAGAGAAGGCAAGGAGCATCCCATGTCTAAATGGCCCCCTACCTAATTCCCAGACTTAGTTTAAGTCTACCTTAAGCTACCTTAGGCTACCTAGCCTGCTCTGTTTCTCCCAGCATCTCTCTCTGTCCTTCCTTACGTCTGGACGGGAGTTTCAGCTATGTGACCTTAGATGGCTGGCATTATGCTTCGAGGTCACCCAGCACAGCTATGACAAGGGGGTGGGCCTCAGGGATTTGCAGAAGGGCCAGAAGGAACACAATCATGGGAGTTGGGAGCTTGGTTCCTGCCATACTCTTCTCCATCCCCTTTCCCTTCTGGGCCCCAGCCTTCTTGTCCTGTTGAATGGGAAAGGGACAAGATGGTCCCTGAGCTGCTGTCCGGAGCTGATAATGGAATTCTGTATGAATTCCAAGGAGCAGAGTGGCCACAAAAGCATCCGCCCTGCACTGATGGGGCTCTTTCTCCATGAAGCCGCGTGCACTCTGCCCTGTGTCTCAAGTGCATTTTATCCAGACCCTCCTCCTCAGAGGAGGGGGAGGGATAAACCGGAAGCATCTCAAAGCCAGACTCCGGTCTTCAGAGGGTTGATAGACATCATTTCTGCTTGTGTCTCTCTGGTCTTCCCAGAAGCAGATGTGAGGGTGGAGGTGAAGCCCAGGAGAGGTCTCCACCTGTGACCACAGGAGGAGAGTCTCCACAGGGTTGTGGTCTAGCGCTGGGAAGATTGAACAGGAGGAAAGAATAACCAAAGCAGAGCAAATGTGGCTGTGGCGGCTCAGAAGTCCTGGCAAGCCCGACTTCCGGTGGCGGAATCCCACCTGGCAAGCCTGACTTCCGGTGGAGGATTCCCACCTGGGACTAAAAGAATAGTAGTTCCGAGGCCGCCGCTGGACACTGTGGTGGATGGTGAAGGGCCGGTGAATAGAGGATGTCTGAGAACTCAGACCAGAGAAAAGTCCAAGACATCGTCTTGTGGCTACCCCATGCTTTCCTTTATTCATATTGTAAACACAGAGTTCCAGGCTGCATGCCAGGGAAGATCTATGTATTTTGCAAATGGTACTTACTTCTTACACTTACCCTGGAAGGCCGACAGTATCACTGGGCCCATTTCACAGCAAGTAAAACTTGAGTTCAGAGAGAGTAGGTAACTTGCCTTAGGTTTCACTGCCTGTTACATGGTGAATCACAATTCTCCTCAAGCAGGCTACTCTAGATGTTGAGCCCTTACCACTCCACCACACTGCCTCCTCTCCAGTTGTAAAGACCAGGGCAGAGATTTCTGGGAACTTTTGCATTTTCACTACTACTGGCTCAGACCTCCAGATCCCTTGCAAGTTTCAGGAAAAAGCTTACCAGGGTGGCTCAGGGTAGGATAGGGTCCAACCCTCCCCCTCCCCCAAGCTCCTAAGTCCCCTAAGGTCTTTCACCTCAAGGCTCTGTGTGCATTCTTTTACCACTGCCTAGAGACCGCTTCACCTTCCTCTTTGCAGTGTGACACAAAGTGAGGGAAGAACGCGTTACTAAGCCACAAAGGGTAATAATGCAGTTTCCTGAGTGTCTACTGCTCAAGCCAGTCCTCCATGCCGATCACCTTACATTATCATTGTACCCCCCTCCCCATCTTGCAGATGAAGGAACCAAGGCTCGGAGAGGTGCTCCGACTCACCCAAGGAGACCCAGCTGATCAGACAGCCTGGCTACAAAACCTTCATCATAAATCACCAGAGCCTCTCTCTAAAAGACCCAATATGCCAGCGCTGGGTGAGTGGGTGGACTCCTGCAAGGAATGCCCCTCCCCCTCCCACGTCTGTTGCGTTCATCATATCCCCATCAACCTCTTGCTGGGCAAGAGGCGGAAGCTCAGCAATCAATCAAATGAAAAACTACGCTGCCGTGACCACGCCCCTCTGCTCACCTTAGGCCAAAGCCAGGTGGTACTTTGAGTCCTTACGCTTTCCCCAAGCGTTGGGATATCACTGGATCCCTGCCCTGTCTCCGACACCCTGCCAAGTGTCTTTCTTTTAAAGAGATACTTCTGTCCCTGAAATGCTCACGTTTCAGCACCTTGCTGAGGTCTTCTGGAAGGGACTGGCTGGTAGGAGGCTCATCACCAGGTTCTGCAGACCAAGGACTTGAGACAGGGCTCCGCACCAGTTGGGCTGAGTGTGTGGCTAGGACTCGTGTAGGAGAGCTTCACATGCAGGCAAGTGAGCCGATCAAAGACTCAAAACAGGAGCCTGGGGCATTGCAAGCCATTTTTATGGTTGTTTTGTTTTTCAAGACAGGGTTTTTCTTTTTGGCTGTCCTGGAATTCCCTCTGTAAAGGAGGCTGGTCTCCACTCTGACATCTGCCTGCCTCTGCCTCCGAGTGCTGGGATTAAAGGCTTGCACCACTACTGCCCAGCTTGAGCACTGTGGACTTTGAATTCAGCAAGCCAAATTTTTAACCCTAGTACTGCCTCTTCAAGTGGGTGACCGAGCTGGTAGTTTTTGCACCTTGGTAAACCTTGAGGTCCATGGTAGAGCATTTGCCTTGTCAGGCTTAGAGAAGTGTCAGCCTTCAGTAAAAATGGATCATTACCTGAGCATCCTTAGGGATCTCGACACCATCTCTTCTCATCCCCATTTGACAGCTGGAGAAACTGAGGCAGAAGGCAACAGAGTACCTCCCTAGATTATCTGGGATACATTCCATGCCAAGGTTGGCTCTTACCACCAGTGATGGCCTCTCCTGCCTTCCTCTCTTCCGCACTAGCTGAGCTCAGACCCATCCGTGGCAGATGTGAAGGCGGCTGTCAGAGCTGCAGAGTTGGCATTTCTGCGGCTCCCAGGGTTTCTGGCACAGAGGAATCAACCCCACTCAGCACCTCTGGCCCTGCCTCCTGCTTTTTACTTTGCTCACCAACCAGCTGGACTCCATCAGCTTCTGGAGAAATCTGGAGACTCAGTATTCACCTGTACTTGACCCCAAAATTGGTAGGGTAGATGACTCCTAAGGGCCAGACTCCCTCACATGTCGCCATTGTCTAACCTTCCCTTTATCTCATACCGGAGGCAGAGGGATGGACACACAGGAACTAAAGGCATGCGTGATCTTCATTCAAATCTGTCCTGATGCTACTAAGAAGCCAGATACTCTGGCCAGGGACCTCTCTCTTTGTACTTCTGCCCCTAGACAGGAACAGTTACATCGCCCAAACTCAGGTAAGAGATGAGAGATTTCCCAGCCACTCTTTTATAGTTTCAGTCTTGTGCTTTGGGGTCCAAGGAGTTTTTCCTCCTTGCTTCTGGCTCTGTGGTTTCTTATGTTTAGACTCTATGCTTCCAGCTCAGATAGCACCTTTGGGGTATCCTGATCTCCAGTTCCCCTGAACTCACATCCAAGGAAGAGCCTAGGTTTGCTTATATTTGGTGTCCAGTTCCTCACATGTTATCTCAGGGGACAGTCCCAGTGTTTGTCCATGGTGTGATCCCATCAGACACACAAGACAGGAGTCTGTGGGTTCTGGTCACTTCCTTAAGCCCTGTTCCAGCTGACCGATGTTCTCAAGAGAAAGGGCCCAGAACTGAGTGCAGAATTCCAGAGACAGACGAGAAGGTACAAGGAGAAAGAAAATGGCCTTGTCTTTACACCCAGCCATGGAGTCCACAAAAAGATAGCTGATCCCCTAGAAGTGGAGTTACTAGAGTTATTGACAGTTATGAGCCACTACATGGGTCCTAGGAATCACACTGGGACAGAAGACATCTAGGAAAGGCCATGGCAAGCAAATGACTTTCCTGGAGATGGCCACCATTTTGCATGGGTACAGTGGGTGCAATATGGAGAGGCACAGCCCCAGAGACTTTGTCCCAGGAATGCTTCTCGCTGCTGATGTGACTTTCCCGCTACTATTACATAGCCTAGTGATTCCTGGGCATCAGCCCACTCTATCGGGCAAATTTCCTGCAGGAATATGAACTTTGATGAATCAATGCTGTTTAGATGAATTAATGACTTTATAGCAGTCCTGATTTGATTCAACTAATCTTAGGAAGAAAGTTTAAGGAGATGGTTTTAGTCATTTTGCCAGAAAGATGTAATAAAGTTATAACCAAGAATAGAATGTGTTCCCTCCTCATAGAATAGTAAGTTAAGGCTACATGATAAGCTTTCACAGATTACACTTTCATAAATTACACTAAAAAGAGAAATAGACTTGGGACAAATTTGTGATCAAGGAAAAACATTCATTCTGGGTCAGGTCCAAGGATAAAGCCAGAGGTGTGCACTGGTAAAGCGAGACCATGTGAAACTGTTGCTTTGAACTTATAATGAGCTTACAGAATGAAACACTGCTTTGAACTTACTATTGACATCTTTCTGTAACATTCCTTTTGTGTAACATATGAGGCAATTTTAGAAAGAACATTTGTCTAAGAAGGTATAAAAGTATTGAAGAAAAAATAAAGTGTGGCTATTAGGGCTCTGCTCCATCTATCAAATGTGTATATCTGTCTGTCTGTCTGTCTATATATATGTACACTTAAGAGTTCAGCGTTTCGGGCTGGAGAGATGGCTTAGCAGTTAAGAGCACCCGACTACTCTTCCAGAGATCCTGAGTTCAATTCCCAGCAACCACATGGTGGCTCACAACCATCTGTAAAGAGATCCAATGTCCTCTTCTGGTGTGTCTGAAGACAACTACAGTGTACTTATACATAATAAATGAATAAATCTTTAAAAAAAAAAAAGAGTTCAGCGTTTCTCGATGGGCTTTCTTGCAGTCCCAGATAATTAAGTTTTGTTAAGTCAGTAGTGCTAACCCTGTAAATCACCGCTGACCCTGTAAATTTATGGCTGCTGTCAACAGGAGAGGTTGTTGGCTGCTATCAACACCACCCCAGTCACCAATGCCATACCCCCTTTGCTGCCTTCATCGGGAAATTGGATGTCAAAGCTGGTCATCAGCAAAATTGGGGTCCTTTGGAAGAGCAGCCACTGCTTTTACATTTGTCCTCTAAGACATTTCTCTAGTGCCTGCAATCACACTTCTTAAGCTTGTCTTGTTTTCCCTGTTCTCAAGTGTTATTTTTATTCTCTGTATTGTTGCTGCCTTAACACCTGCCTTCCAGGAATGGCAAATCAATTCCAGCTTAAGAGCAGAACTCTGGGTAGCAGTTGCCTGGTACTTGGTATTGAGATCCCCCTGAACTGAGTTTGAGTTCAGTAGAAAGAGTGGTAATTGACTAGTGATGTCTGCAAAGAAATAGGAAGGAAAGCACTGACATGTTTCTTTTTCCCTAAAGCTGGAGTTCATACAAAGAACTCTGGAAGCCTACCATTAACTCTGATAGGATATTTATAAATTTTAGAGTTATTTTCTGTGTTATGTGTGTAAGTGTTTACATACTTAGCGCCTGAGGAGGCCAGAACCGGGGGCTGGATTCCCCTGAAACTGGAATTGCAGTCCATTGTAAGCTTCCAAGCTGAGAACCAAACATAGGCTTGTGCTGTTAACCAGCAAGCCATCTTTCCAGTCTCCATAAATTTTTGTTCTTAATGAGACAGTGTCAGAATTGTTAGCCTGGAACTTCTAGCAATTCTCCTGCTTCTTGAGTACTAGAATTATAGGTGTGCACCACCATGCCTGGCAAGTGCCTCTTTAACTAAACTGATCTCCATCTGAAGCTCACTATCCCTTCCCTTGTGATTACAGGCTTAGACACGGTGACAGTAGCAGGATCTGTGACTTTATCAGGGATGTGTTCCTATTGTATGATAGAAGTTTAGGTGTGTGTGTGTGTGTGTGTGTGTGTGTGTGTATGTGTTGTATTTGTGTGTGTTTGTATGTCTATTTATGTGTGTGTGTTGTGCATATGTGGGTGTATGCATGTATGTTTGTGTGTTCTGTTTTGTGTGTGTTGTGTGCATATGTGTCTGTGCAGCTTAGGGAGTTATGTCTCAGCCACAGACCACTATTTTTTTGAGACAGGGTCTCTCACTGGACCCGGCTTTATTAAGTAGGTTAGGCTGGGTAGCTAGCAAGCCCCGGAGATTAGCCTGTTTCTGCGTTGCCAGCACTAGAATTACTAAACACACTGAATCACACACAGATTCTTTTTTAAACTGTGGGTCTGGGGTTTGAACTTAGATCCTCGTGCTTGCAAGGCAAGTGCTTTACTGATGGAGCTACCTCCCCAGTCTGATTTTTTTTTTTTTTTTTATGCTTATGACAACTTCAAGCCAGCAACAGTTATTTGCAAAATCACATGTTCCAAAATGACATAAAGAGGCACGTATACTCCTCCAGTGCAATTGTGTTTTTAATATTTTGATAACTGCTCCTACATAATTGGTTTCCTTTGTAACATGATGTACTTTATTAATTTAAAGCCATTATTCTGAGAGAGGACCCACAGGCTTTACTGACTATCAAATGCATCCTTCCTACCGCCTGCCACCTTCTAAATTCCTTCCTGTGGTTCTGGGAAGGGGGTGGAGGCTGAGCTGTGCAGCCCGAGAGGTGGCAGAGCCCACGTCTGATGGAGAAGAGGATGAGCAGCTGCTTCTTGTCCCCAGCTGCACCATCTTACAGGGGGTGACAGTGGTGACCCATGGTGACATGGCAGTGACATTAGTGACTCACAGTGATGAAGGGCTCCCTAACCTGGGGCCTCTGGGGGTAAAGAAGTCGTTTTGACCTGAGATGCTCAAGGTCACCCAGACTCCCGAGCACCAAAACCTGGATTCCAGGAGCCTATAGCACGGGGTAGGATGGCTCAGGGGGCGCTGATCTGAGCATCCTCTTTGCCAGAGCAGACCTTCCCAGCAGGCCTATTCCATCACCGTGGGCTCTTCACCCCCATTTACTAGTTTCCAGCAATGGCTTCCCAGTAGGATCTGGGCCCAGCACTAGCAAAGGAAGATGTATTCAGACTCACTCCCTCCCTCCCTCCTTCCCTCCCTCCCTCCCTCCCTCCCTCCTTCCTCTTTCCCTGTTTTCCTCCCCCCAACCCCCACCTTCTGTTTTTAGACAGACAGGGACTATGTCCAGAAGCCGGAGAATAAGAAAGGGCTCCCTGGGCCAACGACCCTTCCAGCACAGTAAAGATCCGAGCCCAGAGGAAGGAGGACAAAGGATCACAGGCATTTGGTACAGGATGAGGGGACTTCACCCCTGGAAGCCATGTTTGCACAGTGTGATGCAGGCTGCTCTGGGGACAGAGTCCAGCCTGCCTGTTTTGACAGCAATGCAGTAAGACGTGTGTGTGTGTGTGTGTGTGTGTGTGTGTGTGTGTGTGTGTGTGTGTGTGTGTGTTCTTTCTGCAGCCTGGGAAGTTCCAGCTCACAATCTGGGGCCAGGGGGGTAGAGAACCTGACACCGGGACTGGCAAAGGCCATCGGGGAGTCTGGGGTCAGCGCCTGCCCCTCGTGGCAGCAGCCCCAGAGTGCTTGGGCTGGGAGGCCTACACAGTCTGTTCCTTTCTTTCCAGGCCACAGGGCGATTGCCTCCTTGCAGACAGGCTGGGTGTGTGGGGCAGGATTACTCATGCCCCAGTTGTGGTCCCTCTGAAGGCTGCTGGTGACTAGTGAGGTCATTAAGTGTAAAAGGCTGCGGCAGGAGAGGGAGGGGCAGTCGCAGGCCCTTTTCAGGGGCAGGGGAGTGAGAAAATGTAGGATAATAGCCTCCCCAGGCCCCGCCCAGGCAGCCCCCCAAATGCCAAGACAATTCAGCCTTTTCAAGGAAAATGGGGGGGCTCCCCAGGCTTAGAGCCCAGGGACAGCTGTATGGAAATGATGGCTTCCACCCTTGGTCCTGACCTGTGCTGGCTGAGGGTTGGGGCAGATGCCTTTGACTGGGAGAGAAGCTAAAGGAGACTGATGGGACCGGGAGAGTAAGTAGGTCTGGTCCAGGCAGGTCCACGTCGGGTTGGAGGCTGAGGACCATGGTCAGTGGGGTGCACCACCGAGCCTGATGTCATACAGACAGAAGTGGTGGCTTGGTCTAGGCTGTGTGACCTTAGCATAGTCATGTACTTGGTAGCCCCAAGCAGTCCTGACCCCCCAGGGGTGTCTGGAAAGTCAGCAAAGGGTACATAGCACTGAGTATACAGACGGTGCTCATAAATGCTTGATCAGTTCAGAGTCAGAGAGCACAGCCCATTCATTCATTCATTCATTCATTCATTCATTCACTCATTCACTCATTCGCTCACTCACTCATTCACTCACTCACTCATTCACTCACTCACTCATTCATTCATTCACTCACTCATTCATTCGCTCACTCACTCATTCACTCATTCATTCAATGAATATATGTTTATTAAGTGTTTTTATGTCCTGGTGGTTTTGATGATGAAAGCACAGCAGTGAACAGCAGAGTCCTCCACACTTACTTTCTAAGAGGAAAGACAAACTATTAAGCTACAAATCGCCTAATATGAAACAGAAAACAATCCCATTTCTGAATGTGCCTGTATATTCATGAACTGAATATACTAAAATCTTTTTGTTGAAGCCTTGTCTGGCCTAGCAAAATATTAAGAGCAATCTAAGTATCTATTATACAGGAAATCACTAACTGAAGCTGGAATGTGCAGGCAGAAGAATATTATACAGTCATTAGAAAGATAAAATAATGATTAATATATTGCTATAGAAAGTTCTCCATGATGTATTGATGAATGAGGAAAAGAATGTAAGGGCAGGTCTGTATAAAAGAGAACAAAATGAAAACCTACTCATGCCAGGCATGGGGCACAGACCTTCAATCCCAGCATTCAGGAGGTGGGTCTCTGTGAGTTCAAGGCCAACCTGGTCTACATAGTGAGTTCGAGGACACCCAGAGCTACCACAGTGAGACCCTTTCTCAAACAAAACAAAACATACAACTGAACAAAAAATTCATATTAGCTGGTAGATAATAATTAATGATGTTCGGAATGAGCCTTCACGGTGGGATGGAAACTGTACTTTTCTATGTTTTTTAAATTCAAAATAAATATATTACTTTAAAAAAATGTGTATGTGTTTGTCGGGGGCGGTGATGCATGTCAGTGCAGACATCTACAGAGACCAGAGGCTTAGGAAATCCTGGAGCCAGAGTCATAGGTGGCTGTAGGCTGCCCAGCCGTGAATACTGGGAAACATCTTTCCAGCCCTGTGACTATATTACCACCTCAAAATAAGTTGTTTCGCTTCCTTCCTCCTGCTCGCCTTCATCGATGTTTGCTGGAGGTGGCAGCAGCATTTGGGAGCAAGCAGAAAAGCCGGCAGTTAGGGTAGGGTACCAGTTGTTGGTTGAACAAGCAGATCTACGCATGAAGAATAAGGAAAGCCGGGTTACTTATCAACAAAGAAGGGGATGCCAACCGAGAAAGCAGAAGGCCAGGTGAGGCCCGTGCTGCAGACCTGAGCTGGAGCCAGTGAGCGTGGCACGGGAGCATTGATATAAGTATCTGTGATGTTTTCATCACTGGTATAAAGCACTAACAGGGTGTGGTGGACAGACCCGGAATCCTGGCACTCAGGAGACTGAGGCAGAAGGATTGCTTTGAGTTTGGGTCAGACTGGGCTACAGAAATGAGAACTTGTATGGAAAATTAAAGCAGGGCCTGGGAGGAAGCTAAGTCACGAAAGTGGTTGCCGTGCTATCATGGGGACCTAAGTTAGATCCCCAGGAACCATGTGTGGTGATGTACGTTAGATCTGTGAGGCTTGCTGGCCAGCCAGCTTAGCCTACTTAGCAAACTCCAGGTTGGTGAGAGATTCTGCCTCAGAGAACAAGGTAAGGGGCTGGAGAAATGACTCAGACATCAAGAACATGTCTGGCTGCTCCTCCAGAGAATCTGGGTTCAGTTCCCAGAATCTACATGGCAGCTCACAACTGTCTGTAACTCTAGTTCCAGAGAATCTGATGTCTTCTCCTGGCCTTCTCAGGCACTGCATATGTGTAGATATACAGACACAGACTCAGGCACATGCACACACACACACACACACACACACACACTATATATATATATATATGTATATATATATATATATATATATATGAATCAATACTAAAAATAACAAAGTACAAGGTGGACAGTTCCTGAAGAATGACACCCAAGATTGACCTTTGGCTACCACGTGCACATACACATACATATGCACATGCATTGGCACACACACATGTGTTTACACATGAGCACATATCCTCTACCAAAATAAAAACAAAACAGAGCTAGAACTCTGGATACAGGCTACTTACAAAGAACAGCGTAGTGTTTATTTAGCGTAGTGTTTAGGAGGTTCAAAATGTCTATCAGATGGTCCTGCTGGCATGGGCTCTGGTGTCAGTCAGTCATTCAGTCAATGTCACGAGTCAGGAGCAAGTGCAGAATGAGGCAGTCACATCTTATACCAGAAGCCAGGGGAGAGTGTGGAGGCTGGGCCTGCTCCCTCGATGAGGGTGTCTCAGACATGGCATATGAACTGCTTGGCGAGACCACACCCCCAATGACCTTGAGACCATGGCCCTGAGTACCAAGCCCCCATCAGAATGAAGCCTTTGGGGACAGTCCTCAAACCACTTTCCTAAGCATTCTTGCAAATATGTTACAGCCTGTCCATGGGAAGTCTTGAGAGCAGTGGTGAGCTAACTTGTAGCAGAGGAAGCCCATGCCCACATCCATGGGAATGGCCCAGGGCTTGGGAAAGTTACTGAGTCCCAGCAGCAAAGAGAGATGGGGCATCACACTAAGAGCATTGGTAAATGAAATGTTCAGGCATCTCATGAATGATGGAAGTACCCATCACCCTCTCAATGACAAAACAAAGATCATTATTGGATGCCAAAACTAAACCCACTGTGTGAAGATTTGTTATGGGGATTTCCATATTCTGTGTGTGTGTGTGTGTGTGTGTGCCTGTCTGTCTATCTCTGCCTCTCTCTGTGTGTGTGTCTCTGTCTCTGTCTCTCTCTCTCTCGTGTGTGTGTGTGTGTGTGCCTGTCTGTCTATCTCTGCCTCTCTCTCTCTCTGTGTCTCTGTCTCTGTCTCTCTCTTGTGTGTGTGTGTGTGTGTGTGTGTGCCTGTCTGTCTATCTCTGCCTCTCTCTGTCTCTGTCTCTGTCTGTCTGTCTCTGTCTCTGTCTCTCTCTCTCTCTCTCTCTCTCTCTCTCTCTCTCTGTGTGTGTGTGTGTGTGTGTGTGTGTGTGTGTGTGTGTGTGTGTGTGACTGCAGAGGCCAGAGATGGATTTCCCTGGAGCTGGAGTTGCAGATGGTTGTGGGCCACCTTACATCCTTACATGGGTGCTGAGGACTGAACTCAGGTTCTCAGCAAGAGCAGAACTCAGCCTTGCCTACTGAGCCAGACCTCCAGTCGCAAATTATGCATTTTAAACTCTATCCCTGTGCCACTTCCATATAGCTATTGTGTGCTGGAAGGAGGGTGACCTCACAGCGGGAGAGCAGGGCTGTAACCAGTTTGATCAAGCGATCCACGGTTCTGTCACTAGGGGCTGAAGAGACAGCTCTGCTGTCAAGAATTTTTGCTTTTGCATTGGACTGGATTCAGTTCCCAGCACCCACACAGTGCCTCATAACTATATGCAACTCTAGTCGCAGGGGACAGTGCCCCATCCATAGGATACAGGGCCTTGAATATCCTAACCAAAAAGACAAAGCAAAACTGAGAGATCCATCCGGAGTCAGGGCGACCAAGAGAAGTCAGCACCCAGTGCCCAGCACATTCCAGAGGCATCTTTTACACGATAAAGGGCTTCATTCCTGGAATAATTGTCCACATTTGTCTGGGCTCTCAAAGGTCACACAGAGGTGTATCAGTGTCAGTTTCCTGGTTTTGACAGCTTTAGTGGTTATACAAGAGACTATCCCTGCTTGGAGAAAACACACAGAATAGAGTCTTGGGTCATAGGGAGCCAGATAGGCAGCTGGATCCAAGTGCCAGAAAGGATCCTTGTGCCTGGATGATGAGGCAAATGTGTTTAAGTGCCCATGCTGGGATGTTCTGGGTGATGGATACGGTATGTGAGGATTCCTGGTCCAATGCTGGCAACTCTTCTCCTGCTTAACAACTGTCTCAGAATCAAAGCTACCCCAGCAAAGCTGAAACCACATAACTGACAAGAACCGATGAAAGAGAACCAGCCTGTGGATGGGGACAGGAAACAAAGGGACAATGGTATTTTAGAGGACATGGTCAGGGTGGGACTCTGGGAACCAGTATTCCAGCAGAGACTCAGGTGAGAAGAGAGGTGGCCACGACCCCGAGCCTTGCAGACCTAGGGACCCACCTGAGCAAAGGGCTCAAAGGAAGCCAAATGAAATAGCCAGGCTTTGGCTGCTTCTAGCTTTCTCATTGGCTCTTAAGGCTACAGGACTCTGTGTGACTTGTCAGCAGCTTCTCTGCTGTCAAGGCAACAAAGACATAGGGAGTCCTTCCTTGAACCCCATCTGCTTTGAAAGCATTCAGGAGATGGGGCCAGCACACTCATGTGACCTCCATTGCTTAAGGTCACCTATGCCAGGGAACTTAGCCATGGGGGAAAACCCCATCACATTTGCAGTGCAGAGGACTTGGCAAGACTCACAGATGGATCGGGGGCTAGAGATCTTGGGTGCGACCTCAGAATCTGCCTGCCATGGGGGGAGGGGTGTGACAAGTAGCAAATTCAGCCTGGTAAGAGGATGTGCGTGCAGGTGTCAGCAAAGAGTAGCAGTGAGAAAAGGCCCATCGCTGGAGAGATGCCATATAACCTAGTGGGTGACAAGCTTGGGAAGTGACCTTGTGCTGGTTTGGCTCCCAAGGAAAGGAGAAACATGACTATTCTTCCACAGACTTTCTGTCTATGATGTGGTTTGTGTGTGTGTGTGTGTGTGTGTGTGGTGTGTGGTGTGTTTGTGTGTGTGGTGTATGTGTGTGTGTGTGGTGTGTTTGTGTGTTTGTATTTGTATATGTGTGGTGTGTGTGTTTGTGGTGTATGTGTTTGTATTTGTATATGTGTGGTGTGTGTGTTTGTGGTGTATGTGTTTGTATTTGTGTATGTGTGGTGTGTGTGTTTGTTTGTGAGTGTGGTGTGTGTGGTGTGTGTTTGTGTGTCTGTGTGTTTGTGAGTGTGATGTGTGTGTTTGTGTGTGTGGTGTGTGTATGTGTTTGTATTTGTGTATGTGTGGTGTGTGTTTGTTTGTGAGTGTGGTGTTGTGGTGTGTGTTTGTGTGTGTGTTTGTGTGTTTGTGAGTGTGGTGTGTGTTTGTGTGTTTGTGTGTGTGGTGTGTATATGTGTGTGTGTGGTATGTGTATGTGTTTGTATTTGTGTGTGTATGTGAGAGTGTGGTGTGTGTGTTTGTGTGAGTGGTGTGTGTGTTTGTGTGTGTGGTGTGTGTGTTTGTGTGTGTGTGTGTGTGTGTGTGTGTGTGTGTGTGTGTGTGTGTGTGTGTGTGTGTGTTTGTGTGTGTGTGTGTGTGTGTGTGTGTGTGTGTGTGTTTGATTCATGCTCTCCACCTTACTCTTTCAGACATGGTTCCTGAACCTGGAGCTCACCATGTTGTCTAGAATGACCAACCATCTAACCAAACCCCCAGCATATGCTTGTATCACTCCCTCCTCTAACACTGGAGGTGCCTGGATTTTATGTGGATACGGGGAAACTGAGTTCAGGGCCCCATGCTCACACTTCACACATTGAGCAGCCATCTTCCCAGTTCTCACTGTGAGCTCTGGCACAGCTCGTACAGAGCAGGGGCCGTTGAGCATGAGAAATGGATGAGTTTGCCCCGTGTATTTGGTCTGGTAACACAAGGCTGAGAAACCAGAAGATCCTCACGAGTAGTGAAATTGTCTAACCCTTGTTCCAAAGCAGAAGGTGGCCAGAAGAACACGTGAGAGCCTTTCAAAGTTGGTCTTACAGTTGCATGTGCCTTATCATGGGAGAGGGCCGTCATAATATGTCATGCTTATTACAGCATATCTCTTCCTTCCGTGGACTTGTGGGTTGTGGGACTTTTGTTTGTTTGTTTGTTTGTTTGGCTATTGGCATTTGTTGGTTTTGTTGAGACAGGGTCTTACTGTGTAGACCTAACTGGCCTGAAACTTACTATTGTCAACTAGTTTGGCCTCAAACTCATAGAGATCTGCCTGACTCTGCCTCCCAGGTGCTGGAACTAAAAGGGTGCACCACCATTCCTGGCCTCTTCCGTGGTTTGATTGCTGTGTTTCTGTATTTTCCATAGCACAGTGCACAGTATGGGAAGGTTCCAGGCCCCTGTTCCTCACCAGGCCGCCATCCCCAAGATCAGTGACCAGTACTCAGAATATTCAGACGCACACACAGTGAGCACAGGCACACGCGCACACACAGTGAGCATGGGCAGATGCACACACAGTGAGCACGGGCAGACGCACACACAGTGAGCACGGGCACACGCACACACAGTGAGCACGGGCACACGCACACACAGTGAGCACAGATGCACACACAGTGAGCATGGGCAGATGCACACACAGTGGGCAGATGCACACACAGTGAGCATGGGCACACGCACACACAGTGAGCACGGGCAGACGCACACACAGTGAGCACGGGCAGACGCACACACAGTGAGCACGGGCACATGCACACACAGTGAGCACGGGCAGATGCACACACAGTGAGCATGGGCACATGCACACACAGTGAGCATGGGCACATGCACACACAGTGAGCACGGGCACACGCACACACACAGTGAGCACGGGCAGACGCACACACAGTGAGCACGGGCAGACGCACACACAGTGAGCACGGGCACAGGCACAGGCACACACACAGTGAGCACAGGCACATGCACACACACAGTGAGGGTGCACAGATGTACTTTGCTCCTCCTGGAGCACACTGCTAGCTGCCTGCTGGCTTTGCCATTTGGTGGTGTGCTTTAGAGACATTTCCTGTTGCTGACTGGAGGTGTCTGCTCTTTACTACAGTGGAACAGTTTGTTCTGTGGATGGGCCCTGCCTACAGCCTTGTCCCTCCCAACACCCTGAGTAGGTGTGGTCTCTCCCTGGTCCCTCTCTTCTACCCAGATGACCTCCTGGATGCCAGACTCTGGGCCTAGACTCCTGCTTACCCAGTAGTCACCCAACGGGACCAGATTACACCATCTAGAGGTAAAGGAGACTTAAAGTCCTGCTGGTTAGCATTGCCAGAGGGAAGCAGAAGATGACGCTGAGGGAAGAGGACCAATGAGGAATGGAGGCACAGGCCAGGCTCTTTACAAACACACACACACACACACACACACACACACACACACACACACATGCACGCATGCACGCATGCACGCACAGACGCACACATACACACATACATGCATGCACACACACATACACACACATACCCACACACATACATACACACATACATGCACGCACACACGTGTGTGCACACACACATACAAACACATACACACACATACACATACATGCACACAGACACAGACACACACACACACATGCACGCACACACATACCCACACAGACACACAGAGGCACACATACACACATGCATGCATGCACACAGACACACACAGACACACACAGACACACACACACACACACACACACACACGCACAGTGTATGTGGCTGAGCTTCCTCCTGTAGTGTCTCCGGAGGAGGACTGTTTGATTACAGAATAAATGAAGAACAAGACCAGATTGTTCTGCAAAGCGACAGTACAAACACCCCTCTCCTCATCATCAAGGATTCTTTCTGCTCGAGCACGATGGATCACATTTAGATCCAGCAGACTAAGGGCTGTCAGTGTGATGAGCAGAGATGAGCTTTAAATTTGGATTTTTCCTAATTAGTCAGAGGTCGGGCCCCTTCTCCATTGTTCACATCTTTAGCTGGCTTTTCCCTTTGGTTATTGTTGTCTTCTTGACTTGTAGGAGTACCTTAGATATTTTGGGTGGTGATTTTTGTTGGTCAAACATCTCTCAGCTTGTGATTGCTTTTCCCCTCCCCTCCTCTCGTTTCCTGCTTCCCGCCCTCTGTTCCTTCTCCTCCTTGCCCTCATTCTCTCCACCTCCCATTTGGTTTTCAAAGCAGGGTCTCATTGTGTAGCCTATTCTATAACGCAGATTCTGAAAAGGGGATCACAGAGGTGAGGAGATGGCTCAGTGAGGGGCTGAGCTCATAGCTCCAGGTACCGTAGTACACATCTCCTATGGCGAGGGCAAAGGAGAATCCCCAGAATCCCCTTAGGCCAGCTATTCTCACATAGTCATCAGTGTACAAGAGACCCTGTCTCAAACAAGATTCTAGTGAGGGCCAACACTGCACATACGTACATACATGTATACATACATACATACATACATACGATCATAGGCTTTGAATTATGTATATATGCATGTGTGGAATGTGATGTGGTATATGTGTGTGAGTGTGAGACAAGGTGTGCTATATGTATGTGAGTGTGGGAGGGGTGTGGTATATGCACATGAGTGCAGATGCCTAAGGAGACCAGAGGCATTGAATTCCCCTGGAGCTGGAGTTGCAGATGGTTGTGAATTAGGAACCTAATTCAAGGCCTGTGGAAGAGCAGTACATATATGTGTTCTTAACCCCTGAGGCAGCTTACAGTTTCTATTATAAAATATTTATCGTTTTTTATGTGTGCATATATGAGTGCATATGTGTGTGTGTGTGTGTGTGTGTGTGTGCATGTGTATGTACGTGTATGCCATGGTGTTCATAGATGTCAGAAGAGACAAATTTGGGGAATTGATTCTCTCATTTTTTTCTGCGTTCTGTGTAGAATTCAGGTTGTCAGACCTGTACCCTGAGACATTTTACCTGCTGAACGGTCTCCTGGCCCAGTCTGTCTGGATTCCGGGTGACTTTTCCATTCACTGACCTAGCATGGGTTTTCCCCATGTAACATTCATTGTGCCTCTGATTCACGGCTGCTCAATGCCCACTGTGTGGAACAGGCAAATGCGCTCGCCCAGTGCCCTGTGATGAGCACGCAGCCACTTTCAACTTTTCTCTATGCTCGACAGTCCATGGCCGACAGTACTGCTAAGAGCGTCTTCAGGGGCTGTGGCCCACAAAGCCCGAGGGGTGAAACTGAATTTTGGTGATGGTTATGATTTGAGATATGGTCTTGCTCTGTGGCTCAGCCTGGCCTGGATGCATACTTTCTTGTCTCAGTCTCTCAGCTGCTGGCATTACAGGCCCACCCCACCACACCTAGCACCGAGCTTCCCATTTGCCAGGGGTTCCCCCTTTGGTTTCTTTCCAGGAAGCTACATGCCACTGCATTCAAGGGCTTTTCCTCAAGAGTCAGGAGCCAGCCGTGGAGAGTCCTAGCAGGCTGGCTGCTATGCAAATGGAGACAGCCACCCTAGTCACCCTGGTCACTTGAGAAACAAAGGTATTTCCACCACAGCATCCTTATCCCCCTCCCCAGAGAAGACCCTTTATTAAATAGTATTGAGAAAAAGAGAGCTGGGGGTGCCAGTCAGGCCTACTTGTCTGGGGACTCTCCATTAATTAAATAGATTCTGGCCCTAAGTGGATCTTTTGAGGAGTGTAGAAATGGCGTCTCTTAAAGCCTTGCCCCTGTGATGCTATGAGTGCTACACAGGAAAAACACATGCTAGATTGGTGAATGGAAAAGTCACCAGGAATCCAGACAGACTGGGCCAGGTGACAGTTCAACAGGTAAAGTGTCTCAGGGCACAAGTCTGACAACCTAAATTCTATATAGAACTCAGGAAAAAGGAGAGAACCAATTCCCAAAATTTGTTCTCTGACCTTTATGAACACCATGGCACACACATGCGCATGCATGTGTGAGCATGAACATACACACACACACACACACACACACTCACACATACATACCCACTGATTTGTTAGTGAAGTAAGGCATTTAAAAGTCCCCAGAGGGTTGGGGATTTAGCTCAGTGGTGGAGCGCTTGCCTAGCAAGCACAAGGCCCTGGGTTCAGTCCCCAGCTCCGAAAAAAAGAAAAGAAAAAAAAAAGTCCCCAGAGAATTCTCTTTTTTTAAAGCTTTATTTTTCATAATTTTAAAGTGTATGTGCATATGTGCATGTGTGTGTGTGTGTGTGCGCGCACTCATGTGTGCATGTGAATGCAGGTGTTCTAGAAGGACAGAAACATTGGAATACCTGGAGCTACAATTATAGTCAGTTGTGTGCAGTCTGCTGTGGAGCTGGGACTCGAACTCAGGTCTGCGAGAACAACATCCATTCTCTACTTCTGGGCTGTTTCTAAACCCCCAAATTCTCTTCTCAGAACCCTAACTGTGGCCCAGGACTCCCTCTCGCTGAGGGCAGAGTTCCTGACAGCTAAGCACTTCTTCCCGCACATATCAGCATAACCCTCCTTCCTGAACAGAGCAGCTTTTACTGACGGTAATGAATAGTATACAACTTTCTGCGAGCAGGAATTATTCTTGCTTTCCAAGATTACAGGCAATATGGAAAACAGGAAGTAAACTGAGGAAAACACAGACCACAGATGAGTGGAGGAAAACCGAGTCTGAAGTAGAGAGACCCCGGTTCAGTGGAGTCCCCACCTTCGAAGACACGAGCTGTGCACTGGCTAGTGTGGGGGAGGGTATCCTTAGGCTTCTAGTCCTAGGATGGGGAGTCTGTGATGGAAGGGCAGCTGAGAATGACTTGGAACTCCGGATCCCCTGTGTGCACTGGGCGAGTGTTACAGGCCTGTGCCACCCCATACTCTTTAAGAGTTGCTGGGGAGTAAACCAGGCTCTTGTCCAAGCTTCCTACCAAGACTTATATCCCCAGTCCCTCAGTATTGAGGCGAGTTTGGGGACTAACATTTCTGTCACTATACCCCTTGTCACGGCAACTCTGTGATGTGACAGGTGATAAGTGATTGCCCCTTCAGTTTGCAGAAAGAAACTGAGGCATGGAGAAACATTTCAAGCTGCCCAGTGAACAGACAGGGAGAACCCCAGCCCTTCCATAATGACAAGAGCAACAATCATTAGCATTTAATGAGCACTTACTTCACTCTGGCTCTGTGCTGGGCAACACTGGCTGTTGCACGCACAGGCACTTTGCATACACTCCCTTAACCCCATGGGACAGGGCCTGCCAGGATCCCAGTAAGGAGCAAGGCCTGAACATCTTGACTCACAGAATCTTCTCTTACACGTTGTTCTAAAGGGGTGAGAGCCAGGAAAGAACCACAGGAAGATGTAAACGAATGAGTCAATTTTACCAAGGATACATCGAGCAGAGGAAAGGAAAGACCCACAGGGCAATGCGAGTTTCCGGAGGTTGGGAGAGACCACTTGCTAAGGCCATCTCTGTGGCCTGCAAGAATCCTGCTCTGGACACAAGTCTACTCCTTGTGGATTATGCATTACTGCAGCGTGGTGGAGCGGGCCCCAAGAGTGAAGGGAAAGTTGCCGAAAAATCTGAGCCAGAAGAGGTGTGACTTGTTGTGCTGCCTTGTCCAGTTCCGGTGTCCTGACTTGGTCTACTGTAGAGGTGTGTGACACCAGGTTCTCTACTTGGTTTCTCTATCCCAAGGCAAATGACACCCCAAAGACGATAGGCCCTGCTAAGGCATGGGATAAGGGACTGTGCCAGAAATGGTAAGGTTGAGTGAACTCAGACCCCAGGAATCTCTGAGACTTGAGATAGCCAGGAGTGGAGTCATTCCATTTCCACTTCTGTACCTGCTCTGGTATATGTAACCACGACACCCCACTGAGAGAACCATGACCATCAGTCATGTAGGGAAAACTCCTGGAGTCCTTCCCCAGGCAAATAGAGCATCATTAACATCTTAAACTGAGCCAATAGGAAACACCTACCTCTAAATCCCACCCCAAACCTCAGTGTTTATATAGTCCCCGTCTACATGGAATAAAGCACACACATTATTTCACTGAGGATCGTCTGAGAGTGGCTGTTTTTACTGAGCTATGACACCGGGGAAGAGTTCTCCCAACGCATTCATCGCTGGACCTTAGATCCACCTGGCTGGCCAGGCCACCACCCCTGCGGCTGGAGCTGTCTTTGCTGTGGTAGCTGACAAGAGACCTGGAACATTGGCTACCTGCCCTGCGAAAGCCACCTAAACTTCCTGGCTTCTCTGCTACGAGCTGAAACATTTCAGGCATTCCCAGTCAGACCCACGCCCTGTGGAACCTATTCCGTGGATCCCAGTTCCATCTTGTGCCCTTTTGGCAGACAGTGGACTAAGGGTGGGAGCAGCAACCACAGTGCAAATGGGGCCGGGCTCAGGGGTCATCCTATTCCCACTGTTGGCTGCCCCTGCACCAGGAAGAAAATACGACTTGCTTCTAACTCACGCAGGACTGGATGAGCGTCCAGCATCATGGCGGAGACTCTGCTTTGTGACGCCGCCCATTCTCTGGCTTTGTCCCCCAGCTTATGCCTGGCTCGTACACTCCCTATCGCTGTCTCCCCTGTAGGCTCCCCTCCTCTTTACCTACAGCAAGGGGACCCTGTAGAACCATGCCAGTGCTTATGGGGCTGGGAAGCTGCCGGGTCTCCCTAGGGTCTTCACGGGACTGACAGGCTGAGGGTAGGCAGGAGGGGGTGCAGTGGGGGGTTTGTTCCAGAAGCGCCTTATCTCCTTGGGTCCAGTGTCAGCTCTGTCCTGGACTAGTAGAGACGGTATAGACAGGGGACCTCAGTGAATTTGCATTTAGATTGGAGATTTCTGTTTCCAGACCCTGGGGGGAGGAGGTGACTACCATGGTCAGCTGAGATGCAGGAGAGGGGGAGCCAGGAGCCCTGTCTTGCCAGGGCCACAGGAAGTGGCCTCTGGTCCAGGCCTGGCTGGCTGAGGGAACCGTGGCACAGAAGGCTCTCTGGGCACGTAGCCGGCCCCGACAGCCTGTCTGTCCACTGTCCCCACCACTCGCCAACATCAGCTGGGAGTTGGCTCTGCCCCATGGGCCTAGGAGTAGTGTCAGAGTACTGTGCCAGCAAGGGGCTGGACAAGGCAGATGCACCCCTCAGTGACTCCGTGTGACCGTGTGTCATCTAGCCTTACGCACCTCTCAGACTCTGAAGTTGTCCCATGAAAATTGGGGCTTGGAGGGGCCTACAATTAATCCAGGGCCTCATAAAGCTGCTTCAAGGACTGCCAAAGTATACACCTACTGTGAGACACCATTGTCTCACGAGAGTGGTACTTGGGAAGTTGAGACCTGATTCGTGGCAGCTGGGAAATTGCATTCATTGTGGGCCAGGCCGAGGGTCAGAGAGGGTCTCCTTCTCTTGGGAGAAGTAGCTATCATTTGTGAGGCTGCACATGGAGAAGGATTAGAACAGAGGAGAGGAGGTGAGAAGGAAGAAAAGGAGGCGGGAGAAGTAAATGAGGGGAAGAGAGAATGAGGGAAGTGGATGGAGGGAGGGAAGGAGGGGGGAAGGAAGAGGGAGAATGGGGGATGGGAGCTGTCAGGACTGGGCCACAGGAGAGAGGATCCTGGTCCGTAGTGTGGCATGGTACCGCCTCTTGATCTCCCTATGACTGGGCCTTCCTGATTCCCAGAGCAAGCTGAGCCCTGCCCCTCCATGGGGGACAGTGATGGCCTGTCTGGCGTCCGTTATGATCTAGGGCTCTTTGCTGCCTCTGGAGAGGCCTCTAGCTTGCTTTCTGGGTTCTCCATACTTCCTCCCTTGTCCCTTCAGACTGAGGTCTTGGCCCCGTTCCCCTGGCCTGTGGCTGGGCTTGCAGCTGACAGGCCTCCTGGTCCTGGCTCCCTGTCCAGCAGAACAAGCCTTCCCTGTCTGTCACCAAACAGTCGAGACAGCCTGTTCCACCTGGCAGGCTGGACTACTGCCCGACTTAGTCTCTGACCACCCACGGTGTAGGTTCAGATAGTGGGCATGGCTCTGTTTTGCTGTGCGGCCTTGGGCAAGATCATTTGCCTCTCTGAACCTCTGATTCCTCACCTTAAAATCAGCATGCTGATAGATTTGCCTCTTGGATGGCTCTCTGGGATCCTGCGTGGAAAGTGACTGGCAGAGTTCTGAGTTGACATCAGGCACCCTGGCTCTATGTTCCTATTTCTATCTCTTGGTGCCTACCCTGTCTTCACGGGGATGTCAGTTTCAAGGGCCTATCCCATGCTTTCTCCATGAACCTGTTTGTGCCTCTTGTCACCTGGTGTGACTGTTTGAACACACACAAGGTTGACCCTGGTGCTAATGCACTGTGCTTAGAGGACTTCTGTCATTTGTATGTGTACAGTGGGAACCCACTATTGGATCCACCTCAAAACATGATGGGCTGGCATAGCGTACTGCTCACCTGTGGATCCCAGATACATGGGAGGGTGGGGCTGGAGTGTTGCTTGAGCTCAGAAGTTTGAGGGCAGCCTGGGTGACGCATGGACACACACGCACACACACCAATTTTCTCAGTAGTCTTCACCTCAAAAAGTAGAATGTACAATGACTTTTGTCCCCTTATAGAATTGATGCCATTAATGAAATTTGGCAATGATATTGTGACTTCTGAGGATATGTCAGAACTGGCCACAATGCTTCTGTGTGGATCTCAGGGTACGCTGGCTCATAGAACTCATGCTGCAAAGGGTTGGACCCAACAAAAAGCCATGTGCAGTGCACTGGCCAAAGGCCTGATCTGATCAAGTTTCAGGTAGTAGATGAAAGAAAAACAACTCTAGATCATTTCGATCCCCAACCACCAGCTGAAACTTGAGGGTTCTTTGGGAAGTCGTTTGGATGGTGTTTTGCTAAGGAACGTTTCGTTGAAGTGGACACAGTTGAAAGATTATAAAGTAAACTCATGAAGGAATGTTTTGCTGAAGTAGACACAGGAGAGAGGATGTTCTGCTAAAGCAAGTACGTGAAAGGACATGTGATAAAGTGGTTCTTTGCTAATGACACACAGGTATTAGTCTGTCTTACATTGTGTAGTTGAGCTCCATTTGTCAGGACTGCAAAGAGAGAAACGTGTCAGAAAAAAAAAACCTCTTGGTGATATGCTAAAGTTTTTTGCCACTTCTGTGGACTTGGGCTGATGGAGAGAGTGATGTCAACTGGGGCAGACTCATGCTGAGGCAAGACATATGCTAAGACAAGACCCACAGAGGACACTTGATGTTTGGAGAGAATATAAAAAGGACTCGATGGACAGTGACAGAAGCTAAGCTAGGCTTGTTTATAGAGCTAACTGTGCAATGCTTGTTGGTCCCATGTCTTTGCTGATCTTTGCTTCACTGAGAGAGGTACAGCTGAGAACTTTTCCTGTCATTCCTGGTCCCTTCTGCAGACTCATGCCTAGGCTAAGGCCTGGCCATCTCTGCTAGGTGGTGTCACTGCTGCTGATTCACGTTTACTGTCCTGATTCTACAAAACAGGACCACTGGTGTACCCGTGAAGTGTTTGCACATAGATGGAGCTGTCACTGCTAACCTGTGAACTAAACTGCTGATTTCCAGACAACACAGACAGGAGTTTCTCCTAAGAACCATTTCTAAACAGGCCCACTCCCCCGTTATCCTTTCTTTTCCAACTGGAGGTTAAAGCGTGTGAAAGGTTAAAGTTACAACCAGTCCTTCAAGGCTGGGGCCCAGATGATTCAGAGTAGAAGGAAGCAGTCCCAGTATGCGGCGTCTGATCTTCTGATCTATAAAGACCCAGGGGCATGGGAAGACAGTTCATAGCCACGTGTGGGGGTTGTTTGTTACACAGTAGTACTTGACTCCGTGAAGCTGCACCAGGGCCCTAGAAAACAGAGGTTATGGTCATGTCCGTTTCGTAGACCAGTTTCGTAGACCAGGAAAGAAAGATCCAGAGGGCTTTGGCAATTTGTTTGAGGTCAAAGCAGTGAGAGGGGAAGCTGGAGCTTGTGGGCCACAGAGGTGATTGGGTGTCATATTGAGGACTTGGGGGCATGGGTCTGGAGTGACAAGAAGGTAGAGTTGGTGAGACTGAAAGAGGGTAGTGAGCTTGCTTGGGAACAACTAGGAGGGCAGGTGTACTAGAGACATGGCTCAGTGGGTAACGCGCCTGTTGTACAAACACGAAGGCCTGAGTTCAGATCCCCAGCACCCATACAAAAGCTAGACATGGGGTTGGGGATTTAGCTCAGTGGTAGAGCGCTTGCCTAGGAAGCGCAAGGCCCTGGGTTCGGTCCCCAGCTCCGGAAAAAAAAAAAAAAGCTAGACATGGTAGCAGTGTCTGTTATCCTCATGCTCCTATGACTTGAGATAAGATAGATACTCACAGAAGGCCAGTCTGGTGTATGCAGCTCGGAACAACAAAGAGACCGTCTCAAACAAGGTGGAGAGTGAGAGCAAATATCTGAGGCTGTCCTCTGACTAGCACATGTGTGCCATAAGATGCATATGTTCGAACTTACACTCACATACATATATGCACATATCTACACATACATGCATGCATATCACACACACACACAACTGACAAAACACAAGAGAGGGGGGCTTTATTCTGGCTTTCTGTTTCAGAGGCTTCAGTCCACAGTCATGTGACTCTGATGAGTCTGGGTCTATTCATATGTGGCAGAGCATTGGATCTGGAGAGCTTGTGAGGAAGCAAACCAGTTTTCCTTAAGGTGCCTCTCTCTGTAGGAAGCAGGAACTGCCCAAGGGCCAGAGAGATACACATACCTCAGGGCTCATCTACAGTGACTTAGCTCCTCCCCCAGCCCCGCCTCCTTCTTCCTATTCCCTCCCAGCCATTCATTCAAATGAGTCCATCCATGGATTAATTTGCTGCTCGGGTCTGAGCCCTCATGGCACAACTGTTTCCCCAAAGCCTTTACTCAGGAACCCTTGGGAAACATTTCATATCCAAATCAGATCAGATTGGCAGTGGTCTGGGCTTATGGACAATGTCACCCTGCCTTTGTCCCCCATCTTTTCTGCTAGGACAGAAATAGGGCTTGCATGCAAGCCCCAAGGAACCTTGCCTTGACACAGCTCGAGCTAGGCAGAGATGCTAACCAGTTCTAACTTAGGTTGTGCCCTCAGGTAGCCAGGGCCGGCAGTCAGGACCCTCACAACTAGTGTGGCTAGGAAGTGAAGATCCAGCAGCACCCTCTGCTTGAACTTGTCCAGGAGGCTCAGAGTCTGGGGTTCTCTGTGCCCGTGATAGATACATTTAGCTCTGTGTTAGCTGGGAGGGAGAGGAAGCCTGTGTGGGGCGGGATTAAGTTTAGGGTGTAGGAAGAGCTGAGAAGGTCCAGGTGGCTGGAGCAGGGTAGAGGGGCAGCTCGGAGGGTGAGACTGCAAAAGGGAGGGGCAGAAAGCCCTGAATAGAGAGAAGGGATGGCGACCCCCCACTGGCATCCCTCAGGGGGCCCAGTCATTTCTGCATCTGGGGGTTTCCCAGCCAGACTCCCAAGGGGTGGGGACCGAGCACCTGCTGGCCTGGCATTACTTCCCTCACAGACATAAAACTCCCCATCCCCCTTTGCTGAGACCTTCTCAGGGTGTCTCCACCTGCACCCAAGCCTGGCTCTAGTGCAGGCTCTGGCAGGCACACCTGGCACTCTGGTGAGCCTGCTGGCAGCCTTGATTTAAGAGTCAAGCTGCCCCTTTTCAGGGCCTGCTCCTGAATTCTACCAGTGAGGATAGGCTGGGCTGAGGAGGACACAGGCCTCTACAGCTAGCAGTGAAGAAGACACCCCCACCCCCCCCCCCCCCACCCCCCCCCCCCCCCACCCTCCACCCCCCACCCCCCACCCCCCCCCCCGGCGCTAGAGGTCTTTGAAACTCCAGAAGGTCTTTTCCCCAGCCATCTTTGAGTGGGGGGATGTCATTAACAGGGGACTCACTGAAAACCTGAGCCTTGGGCAGGAAGCAAGAAAGTAAGGCTTCTTAGTTGTCAGGCTTCAGAATTCTACCTAGGGGCCTCTGGGTTCACTCCCTAGCACTGCAAAAATGGGATGCGTCACCACATACTGTGATCCTAGCTAGCCCTTGGGAGGTGAAGGCAAAAGAATCAGAAGGCCACCCTTGGCTTCACAGGGAATTCTGTGCCAGCGTAGGCTACATGGAAGACTGTGCTTTAAAAAAGAGATAGCTGGGTGGTGCTGGTACACACCTTTAATCGCAGCACTTGTGTGTAGGGGGGAGCGCAGTAGCAGGCAGATCTCTGTGAATTCCTGGCCAGCCTGAATTCCAGGGCATCTAGGGGTACACAGAGAAACGCTGTTCCAAAAATCAACAGAAAGAGGGAGGGAGAGAGGGGAGGGGAGGGAGGGAGGGAAGAAGGGAGGGAGAGAGCTCGAGACCCCCCACAATCCCTCCCCCCTCCTGCTGTATAATGGGAGAGGCAGCCTGGATAAACTCATGAAGACTCCTGCCAGACTGTTTGACTCTCCATTACTAGTGACTGTTTAACCTACCTAAGTTACTTGGTCTTTTAGAATTTCAGTTTATCCGGCTATAAAGGGTGGGGGGCAATGGTAGCATTTAAGGAACTAAACTGAATGTGATGCCTAGTGTTTAGAACAGTGCCCATGGCGGCATGAACCCTGAGAGTCACTGACGAAGTCTTAGAGAACACTGCAATGGAAATGTTTGGTGGACAAAACTGAATCTGTTTGTTTGCAAACTTTTTGGCCTTTGTTTGTAACAGAGAAGGTCCGCATTGCTCAAGAGAAATTTTACTCAGAGCCCCAGCTGTTCCCAGGAGATTGGGGGGGCGGGGGCATCTGTCCCACCTGCTCCCCCATTTCTGTGTCTGCAACCCCCAAGAGAGCTACTGAAGCACAATTTGAAAATCCTTGCTCAGTTTGTCTCTTTCGGCTCCCAGTCAGGGAAACAGAGACACAGCAATGCCAGGGAGTAGACTGCGGTGAGTGTCCTGGCCCAACTTAAGAGGCTGCTTTACTCAGTGCAATGCAGGGGGCAAAAATAGGAGAAAAACTAAGACCAGAAGCCTCCTAAGGAACTGGGCGCATTGTGGCATCAAGTCATCAACATGTAAATGAGATGCAAATTGATGCAAAACAGCATGTTTTATGCTAATTTGCAGAGTCAAGAGCGACGACATTTTTGGTAATAGGGCAGCAGTCCTGGTCCCTGGGCATTGCCGAACACGCGTCCTTTTCTTCTTTTTTCTTTTCATTACTATGATCAGGCCCATAAATCTTGGTTTGGCTGTAACCCACCCTTTCTCGCCTGAAAGGCTGGCTCCTGTCATCCTCAAGGCGTCCCTGACTAGTCTTTTCTAGTCTTGCCTGGCCTCTGGAACATATCTGAGCAGCTAGTTCAAGCACCAGGGCTCACGAGTCACCAGTCTGAGTTGAGGGTGAGTTGGCCAGTCTGGCCTGGCAGCCGCTTCTGACCGAGGGCTCTGTGCACCCTGGGTGACTGAGGTTTCCTGGTCATTGTCTGATTAAGCCTGCCAGACCCTGGAAGGAAGCTTTGCTTTTGCTGATCAGGGCAGCCAGTACCTGGGCCTCATGTTCTGGATGTGTCGGAACCTGCATCTGGGGAGCCGCAATGTCCCCTGGTGGCCAACCTGTGGTCAGTGTACCTCTCGTCCCAAACCAAAGCTGGGCTCCACTCCTTCCTGGGAAAACAGTACTATCAAAACTAGCGTGAACCCAGCCCCTCCGGAGCCCTGCTTCTTCTGCATGCTTCTCTGCTCTTGCAGTAAGGTGAGGTTGCTTCCAATGTCCTTGTTATGTGGAGGAGGGTAAAGTCGTTTGTGCAGGCGGTTTATTCTCTGGGGACATAGATGCTGTTACAGACTGCCAGGGCTTGTCCCTGGGCCCATGGAACAGCGTCCAATCTTACCTGAGTCCTGTACTCAAAAGACAGTGATGGATAAACCCCTGCCTGACTCTTGCTTGCCGGCAAACTTTCCTCGAAAAAGGACAAAGACAACCTCACTACATTCCTTGTCGTGTGGCCAATTAACCGAGATTAGAAATGTGTGGTCAACTTCCTAGAAAAGGCTTTGGGGGGAAAAAAAGGATAAACATTTAAACATTGCCCCTCCAGCTGACTTCCGGGGACCTTTCCCTTAGATTATAAAACAAGCCAATATCAGAATCCCCACCTGTAACGGTGCCTTCCGCGGTAAGGGCCTAAGGCAAACCGCCCTGCCAACGATCCGACCCGGGGACCTGCGGCGTTCCCCTCCCCTGGCAATGGCTTGAATTCTATCGGCGTCCCGGCTGTGGTGTGGATTTCCTTTTTGCCAGCTGCCACCTAAGGCTCTAACCAGATAAGAGCTCCCTGACCTTGGAGCCCTCCCCAGGCAGCTGGGTGTTATGGTCCTCCTCCGAAGCGCCTCTCCAGGCCCTGCCTCCTCACTTTGTTAAGGAGAATCAAGCCAGAGAAACGATGGGTCGCTTGGAGCAGGGGTCTGGGGGGCCAGGAGAGCGCACCAGAACTCCACCTTTGTGCATCTGGGAGGTGTGAGCCCGCGCTCAGTTAGAGCCAGAACGCTGCCTGGGGACGCACTGCAGGCGGCAGCGGGGGGTAGATCGCAGGTTTGCAGACCTCGACCTCATCGCTGCGGGGAATCCCGGGTCCCCACAGCCCGCCTCGGGATGGCACCCTGGGCACCCTCCTCGCTGCCCCCTCCCGACGCCCGCCTTTGATTGCGGCGAGCTGCGCGTCGCGGAGCAAATTAACTTTTTGCACACTTCATTATGCGCCCGCCCGCGTCCCCCGAGGCCTCAGGCCCGCCCCCGCCCACGCCGACAACTTGATTGGGCAATTAATCTTCGCGGCCCGCGGCCCCCGCCGGCCCCGCCGGCCTGGGCCTTTGTGCGGCGAGCGCGGGCCGCGGGCCGGGCGGGTCGCCCGGTCTGCTCGCGCTGATAAGGCGCCCGCGCCGCCGCCTTTGTCATGCGGGGGCCCGGCCGCGCCGTCTCGCACCCCATCAGCGCACCCCCGCCCCTTGGGCTCGGTCCATCTGTCGGAGCCGCACGATGCCCCCCGTCGCCGGGCTGGGGGAGGGGTCCCGTGGACGGGCAGGGAGCCAGCACCCCTCCACCCGGCGCCCCATGTGTCAGAAGCGCCCCCCCTCCCAGAGACACGGGAGCACACGCGCGCGCACACACGCGGGGGCCTCCCAATTAAGGAGCGTGGTAATGATGAGAGGGAGAGTGCGCCGTTTGCGCAGCTGGGGAGGGGAGAATCCCTGCAGGGGCCAAGAACCGAGAGTCGCCGCCCCCCACCCCGTGCACCCCAGGTGTGGCGCCTGGTTAGTAGCCCCAATAACTGGGGCGGGGAAGGGAGGGAGGGAGAAATAAAGGTCTCTGGGAATTTGCCCCGCACTTCCGTCTCTCTTTGTGAGTTTCTTGGGGCTCTGCTAGAAGTTGACACCCCTCCATCACGCCCTCAGCCCCCACCTCCGAGAAAGGCAACCGAATGATCCAGGTGATGCAAAGAATCAGGGTCCTCTACGGACAGCAAATTCCAAACTATTTCGGGGCCGGGGCAGAGGCAGTGATAGGATCAGACATGTTGGCACAGTGCTGGAGAGACTGCAAATGTTCCTGTGTTGGCTCCCTGAATCATCTATGGTTTTCCACTGGTTGTGCCAGCGGAACTCCAAGAGTTTTACTGGTACTTGTGTTGGTGGGGTACCGGAGGGGGGGTGGTGCTTGGCTCAAAGCCGTCTGTGGATTTGGTGTAAGCTGTCCAGTTCAGCTCCTGAGCAACGTGAAGATGTGGGTGAGCCTCGAGCTTCCATTAATCTGGGGGTGGTGTGATTTTCATGTGCGATGCATCCTGTACAAAACCTAGGGGGGAAAATCATTCTGTTCCTGAGCAAAATGGGTTGCGTAGCGTTTTGTTTTGCGGTGGAGTACTGCCACTAGGTGATAGGGACAGTCATAGGCAAAGGGGATGCCACGGGCTTCCCTCAGATTCAAGGACACAAAGTAAATCGGCAGGAGAGATGTAAGACGCGTTTCCCCGAGTGGAGCAAGCTGTAGACAAAGAGGAGGGGCGGCTGGAGGCCACCCTCATGCTCACTAGTGTTTCATTGTAAGGGCAGTTGGAGGCGGCACTTCTGATTCCGGAGACCGAAGGGACACTCTGACCCTGTCTCACTTCCTCCCTCTACCCCTAAGCCTGAGCTGCCAGCCAGTCAGTTCTGTAGCCAGAGGGCTGGGTCTCGGGAATGATGGGCAGGCCTCTGCCGGGGTCCCTGAGGAGGTGGTAGAGAGAATGGTTCTCTGTGATAATGACAGCCTCCAGCCTTGCATGACCACGATGCCTCATAAGCCTATAGTCCAGAAGGGGCCCAGGGAACAGAAGCTGAATTAAAATGGAAACACAGCCTCCTTCCCCCTTCTCCCCTCCCCCACCACGGTCCTCTCTCACCAGCTTCTGGAGCCGGGTAAAGTCTCAGTCCTTCTTCAGTCTTGATTAGCTGGGTCTGCCGAGTGGACGCTTCTTACTGATGCTAAAGTTAGGGACACCCCAACCTGGCATAGTGGTGCACACCTTTAATCCCAGCACTTGGGGGTTGGGAGAGACATAGATCCCTTTGAGTTCAAGGCCAGCCTGATCTACATACAGAGTTCAAGGACAGCCAGAGCGATATATACTGAGACCCTATCTTGAAAAAACAGGGGTTGGGGATTTAGCTCAGTGGTACAGCGCTTGTCTAGCAAGCGCAAGGCCCTGGGTTCGGTCCCCAGCTCCGAAAAAAAGAAAAGAAAAGAAAAAGAAAAAAAGAAAAAAAACAAAGTTAGGAACACCCATGTGAGCAGATGATGCTCAAGAAAGTATTACTTGTCTCTTTCTCCCCAGCCCTACCTAGCATACCAGGTTTAGACTCGGATGTTCTTTCTCCAAATAGCCAACAGTCCCAACATTACAGGCTCTGGCTTTCTAGAATTTTAACATCCTATGTGCCTTCCACAGACATTCTGGAGTACAATGATTTTTGTCCTGTATATTCTAGCATTTGGAGGCTGCAGTATGAGTGTGGGTGGGATCCCCCCATTCAAATAGCAAGAGAGAGACAGGATCATATGCCACGAGTCCAAATAAAAGCAATAAATATCATTTCAACAACGTTTTTACTCAATATCTGGTTTTTTTGCGAGAACACATTTAAAAATATTTATCTTTATTTTAAATTATGTGTATTTGTGCATGCTAATGAACTGCCCTTGGAGGCTGGAAGGAGGCATCAGATCCCCTGGAGCTGGAGTTACAGGCGGTGGTGAGCGGCCCTTTTGTGGTGCTGGGAACTTAACTTTGGTTTTCTCCCAGAGCATCAAGTGCTCTTAACCACTAAGCCACCTCTCCAGCCTGCAAGAACATCTTTTTTGTTTGTTTTCCAGGCGTTGGCCACATGCACCTTTAATCCCTGCACTGTCCAGAAGCAGAGGCAGGCAAGGCAACCTGATCAATACAGTAAAGTGAGATACCGGCCAGCCAGACGTACACATAGAAACCATGTCTCAAAGGGGAAAAAAGTCTATTTTTGTTTGTGGGGCTGGAGAGATGGCTCAGCAGTTAAGAGCACTTGTCGCTCTTTCAGAGAACCCAGGTTCAACCCCAGGGCCCTCGTGGTAGGCTACAAGTGTTTATAACTCCAGTTCCAAGGGATCCTCAGCCTCTTCTGGCCTCCTTGGTTACCAGACACTGTGTGGTGCAGGCAAAATAATCAAGCATATAAAGTAAAAGTGAATAAATTTGAAAAAAAAAAAAGGATGTATTTTCATTTGTCTGTCTGTGTGTGTGTTTATGATACGTGTGTGCAGGGGCCCACAGAAGCCAGACGGAATGTCGGATCCCCAGGAGCCACAGGTGGGCTGTGAGAAGCCTAGCATGGGTACCAGGAACTGAACTCAGGTCTTCTAGAAGAGCACAAAGTACTCTTGACGGCTCAGCCATCTCTCCAGCCCTGCAAGGACACATTTTTGTGTTCTGGCCATAAAGTACCAGATACCCACGCTACACTCCACAGCCCCAAAGAAGCTAAGCGAGAAGGAAGGCCCAAGTGAGGATGCTTGAGTCTCACTTGGGAGGGGGAATAAAATCGTCACAGGAGGAAGAGGGAGGGAGGGGACTGGGTGGGAAAGGGGATGAGGAGGGGAAGGGGGGGCTCATAATCAAGTGTGGGAAGAGACAGGAGAGAGGACCAGAGGGCCAGAGGCCAGGAGAATGAATGGAAATCTGCAGCTGCAGGGGGTGGGAAGGAGGGGGGGGCAGGAAGGCTTTAGGAAGTGCCAGAGACCTGGGATGGGGAAGGCTTTCAGGAATTAATGTAGGTGACCTTTGCCAAGACACAGAGCAGTGGGGATGTGGAACC
This sequence comes from Rattus rattus, assembly GCF_011064425.1. Classification (NCBI taxonomy): domain Eukaryota; kingdom Metazoa; phylum Chordata; class Mammalia; order Rodentia; family Muridae; genus Rattus; species Rattus rattus. Next base: position 131,402,165 of record NC_046158.1, on the reverse strand, counting down.
TAAAGAGGCCACCTCCTGTAGCCAGGGAGGACCCCTGGCAGAGGGATAAGGACACCAATCCACCCACACAACTTTCCACCCCCCATTTGCTCTGTTAAGAAGAAATGTAAAGACAGACAGAGCAGAGACTGAGGAATGGGCAACCAATCACCAGCCCAGCGTGAGCCCCATCCCATGGGCAGGCAACAATTCCTAACACTACTAACCATACTGTTATGCCTACAGACAGGGGCCCAGCGTAACTGTCCTCCTAGAGGCTCCACCCAGCAGCCGACAGAAACAGAGGCAGCCAATCTGGGACAGAGACTGGGGACTCTTATGGAAGAGTTGGGGGGAAGGCCCTAAATGGGATAGGAACTCCACAGAAAGACCAAACAGAGTCAACTAACTTGGAGCCTCGGGAGTTCTCAGAGACTGAGCCACCAACCAGAGATACACCGGCTGCACCAAAGCCCCCCAGCACACATGCAGCAGATGTGCAGCTCATTCTCCACGTGGGTCCCCAACAACTGGCACGGGGCTGACACTAAAGCTGTTGCCTGTCTGTGGAATCCGTTCCCCAACAGGGCTGCCTGCCTTCTCTGGCCTCAGTGGGAGGGGATGTGCCTAACCCTGCAGAGACTTGGTGCACCAGGGTGTGGGGATTCTGGGAGGAGGCACCCCTCTCAGAGAAGGGGCTGGGGGCTGGGGCCTGGGGGAGGGAGTCTGTGTGTGTGTGTGTGTGTGTGTGTGTGTGTGTGTGTAACAGTAGGAGGGCAACAATTGGGATGCAGAAAAGTGTTCTGTCCCTGTCTCGTAACACACACACACAATGTACCTTTTTATTCTCGCAGCACTCTCCCACTTGTTTGTGTGGTAAATTATTTTGTAAAGACATTGAAATGATAAGAAAATAACTCACACGCCTGCTCACGTAGCTGACATCCCTGGTGATCTTCATTCTCTGTGGAGATGGGAGGTTTTCATCTGGTCCCAATTCCCTGTTCTGTCTCCTCTGTCATTTCTTGTATGGATCACTCCTTTAGCTTTCCTTTGTCTGAAGATACCTTCGTTTCCCTTCAGTTCTGAAAGATACAGCTGTGGGTTAGCACTTTGGGTTTTCTTTCAATCCATTAAAAGACGTTGCTCTGCTATTTTTATCCCATGTGAGTGTGGTGGTGCACAGTTAGTCCCAGCAATCCACTGGTAAGATCTCTGTGAGCTCCCGGCTGGACAGGACTTCATAAGGAGACCCTCTCTCAAGAGGGTGTGCATGTGCGTGTGCGTGCGTGTGTGTGTGTGTGTGTGCCTGTGCGTGTGTGTGTGTGCCTGTGCGTGTGTGTGTGCGTGCGTGTGTGTGTGTGTGTGTGCCTGTGCGTGTGTGTGTGTGTGTGTGTGTGTGCGCCCGCACGCTGTCATGTTTATTTGTGTCTTTATGCATGACAGCTCTTACTCACTGTTTTAACTTTGATTTATGTGTAGGGGTGCTTTGCCTGCATGTATGTCTGTGCATCCAGAACATGCATGTCTGATGCCCTTCGAGGCCAGGGAGAGGGAGTTGGGTCCTCTGGAACTGAAGTTACAGAGTGCTGTGTATGCCGGGAATTGAAGAGTTCTTTGCAAATGCAAGAGCCAAGGATGCTCTTAACCACTTAGTTCACATAACAAATCTTTTAAAATTATTTTAAATCTACCATCTATCTGTTTGTCTGTCTATCCGTCCATCCATTCATCTGTCCATTCACCTATCTATCCATCCACCTACATACCTATTTACTTTCCTCTCGTCCCCTCTCTATGGAATTGAGCTGTGGGGCTTCAGGTTGTTACAAGCACTCTACCACGGAGCCACATTCCTAGCTCCCCTCCCTCCTCCCACTCACACCCTTACAAATCCCTCCCCTCACCCATGTACTGGAATTAAAGATGTGCCGTTCCCCCCCCGCCCCCCCACCTGGCTGTGTGCCCCCCCACACACACCTGGCTGCTAGCATTTCCTGTTGTTTTCTTTGTCATTTTTGAGCAATTTCATAATGCTGACTCATTTCCCCCCAGTTTCTCATGCGTGAGATTTGTTAAGCTTTGGTACTTTGTGAGTTTATACTTTGCATCAGGTTTGGAAATTTTTAGTCATTCCTTTTCAAATATTTCCCTCCTTTGGGGACTCTGGTCACATGGTAACAGGCCTCTTGAACTGTCCCCCGGCTCTGAAACGCTTGTCTTTCGGGTTACTTTTCTCTTTGTGCTGAGTTTTGGACGACCTCTGTTTGTTCCGCCTCGCTGTCTTTCCTTCTTGTGCGTACTTGACATATTTCGATTCCATCCTTGTTGATCCCATCTCTGTTTTTAAGGGACTTTTAAGACTGCTGCCTCTCTAACGTTAAAACCTTTGCTCTCCCTCTCCTCCGCCTCCCCGCCCCCACCATAGAGCAGTTGGAACGCAGTGTTCTGTCTTCATGTGCTTATCAGGCTACTTCTCCTCAGGGTTTTTGTTGTTTGGTTGTTTGTTTGCTTGTTTGCTGGATCCTCCTTCTTTTCCGCACAAACCACATTTCCTTCTCTTCTTTCTTGTGCTTGGCAAACTGTGGGTGCCTGGCACTGTCAACTTCACCCTTGCTGGGCATACATTTTTTCAAATCTATAGATCTTGCATTCCACTCTGAGATATAACAAGCTACTCAGGAACAGTTTGATTCTTTCTACTCTTGCTTTTATGACCTGAAAAAGGTCCTTTGTCGTGCTCTACTGAGAACTAGACTTTTCCCGTGTCGCACTGTTTCTGGGCTTGTGTGGGTACTGAGCACTGTTCTCTCTCTCTCTCTCTCTCTCTCTCTCTCTCTCTCTCTCTCTCTCTCTCTCTCTGAGACAAGTAGCTCTGGCTGTCCTGGCACTCACTATGTAGATCAGGCTGGTCTCAGACTCACAGAGATTTATCTGCCTCTGCCTCCCAAATCCCGGGAATAAAGGTGAGTACCACTATGCCCTCTGCTTTAAGCTGCTTAATGTACTGGCTGGGTTTATGTCAACCTGACACGAGCTAGAGTCATCAGAGAAGAGACCCTTGGTTGAGAAAATGCTTCCAAAAGATTGAGCTGTAGGCAAGACTGTAACTAGGGTATTTTCTTAATCTGTACTTGATGTGGGAGGGTCCAGCCCATTGTGGGTGGTGCCACCCTTGTGATGGAGGTCCTGGGATCTATAAGAAAGCAGGCTGAGCAAGCCATGAGAAGCAAGCCAGTAAGCAGCACCCCTCCATGGCCTCTGTATCAGCTCCTGCCTCCAACTTGTTTGAGTTCTACCCTCACTGCTTTTGATAATGTTATATCAAACTGTAAGTGAAAGAAACCCTTTCCTCCCCAAGTTATTTTGATAATAGGGTTTCGTCACATCAATAGTAATTGTAACTAAGTCAAGTTGGTACTCAGCCTGGTGGGATCTTGCTGCGACAGACCTGGCCATATCATTTTGGGGAGGATTGTGGAAGGACTTTGGAACTTTGGGCTAGAAAAGCCATTGAGTGTTGAGAGCTCAGTGAGCTGCTCTGTAGGAGCCTGAAAGATAAGGATGTGACCTTTGTGAGGGAAGTTTAAAGACTCTACTGGGGCCATTCGTTATTTTGAATTAAGAAGCCTTTGTTCTGGTTAACTGGGGCTAAAGAGTGATTAGCAAGAGACTAGCACCACCGAAGGGAAACCTTTGCTTAACTGGGACAATTGATGCTGGTTAGCTGGAGCCGAGAAATCAATGGTGATTAAGAAGTGATCAGCATTATCGAAATGAAATCTTCTGGAAGGTGTTTCCTGAGAGCGAAGCACGTAGAAGCTGAGTTCAGAGGTGGCCAAGACTGTACCTCACCCAGGTGGTTCTAGTACTGAAGGCATGAGGAAGGGGCCATGGAGAGCAGCTGAGGCATGGCACTGTGAGAGTTCAGGAGAAGCCATTGTTACAGATGCAGCCTCAGCAGCAGCTGAAGACCCAGAATTGAGGGGACATACAAAGAAGTTGAGGCTTTGGACTGGAGAGATGGCTCAGCAGTTAAGAGCACCCGACTGGGGTTGGGGATTTAGCTCAGCGGTAGAGCGCTTGCCTAGCGAGCACAAGGCCCTGGGTTTGGTCCCCAGCTCGAAAAAAAAAAAAAAAAAAAAAAAAAAAAAAAAAAAAAAAGAGCACCCGACTGCTCTTCCAGAGGACCTGAGTTCAAGTCCCAGCAACCACATGGTGGCTCACAACCATCTGTAAAGAGATCCGATGCCCTCTTCTGGTGTGTCTGAAGACAGTGACAGTGTACTTATATATAATAAATAAATAAATCTTTAAAAAAAAAAAGAAGTTGAGGCTTGGCACCATGAAGAGAGCTATGAGAGGGTATTGGTGAGAGTGAAACCCACTTGTAGCAAAAGACTCCAGCATCTTGAAGACGCCAGTACCATGGGATGACCACCAAGAGCAGCAGCAACAGCAGCGACAGTGGAATGGAGCCAACCTGAGCCTAGAAGATGAGCTGTGTGTAGTGCAGCAGAGGACAGAGCTAGAGAAGCGACCCATGTCCTTTGGAGGAGCCCAGAAGATCATGAGTGGGTTTCAGAGTCTGGACGTTATGTCATTGACACAAGGCTGCTTAGTTTTGCTTTGATCGGATTGTGACCGTGTCCTGGTTCTTCCCGTGTGCAGTAAGGATGAATTTAATTCATTTTTGATGTTACAGGAGTCTACAGTTGAGAGGCTGAATTTCTAAGGAGACTTTAGATTTTAAAAGAGACGTCAGAGTTTTAAAAGATTTTCAGATTTTTAACATGCTTGAATTTGTAAAGACTGTAGGACTTTTAAAGTTATTTGTGTTTTTAATGTGAGCTCTTGGGGATACAGGAGAAAGGAAAGATTTTAACTGAAAAGTGATATGTTTGTGTGTCAGGTTGACAGGGGGTCTGTCGTATTGGCTAGTTTTCTGTCAACTTGACACGAGCTAGAGTCATCGGAGAGGAGAGAACCTCAGTTGAGAAAATGCCTCCGTAAGATCTGGCTGTAGGGCAGCTGAGAGTCTTTAATCCCAGCACTGGGGAGGCAGATGCAGGCTGTCTCTGCATTTGAGGTCCAGGAGAGTCAGGGCTACACAGAGAAACCCTGTCTCCACTAATACGACACAACCCAACCCAACCAAGATTCATCGGTGAGACATTTTTAAAATTTGTGCTAGATGTGGGAGGGCACCGCCCATGGTGGGTGGTGCCATCCCTGGGCTGGTGGTCCTCGGTTCTATACAAAAGCAGGTTGAGCAAGCCATGAGAAGCAAACCAGTAAGCAAAACTCCTCCATGGCCTCTGCATCAGCTCCTGGCTCCAGCCAGGTTTGAAATCCTGTTATGACTTCCTTCCATGGTGAGCTGTGATTGTAGAGGCCTAAACTGAATAAACTCCCTCCCCTCCCCGACCTGTTTTCATCATGTCTGTGCATCATAAGCGTGCCTCGTACCTTTGAGGCTGGAGGAGGGCATCAGTACCCTGGAAGTGGAGGTACAGACAGGTGTTAGCTGTCATGGCTGCTGGGGCTGAGCCCAGGTTCTCCACAAGAGCAGAGCTGCAAGTGCTGAGTCATCTTTCCAGCTCCTACAATGCAAAATAACATTTTGTGTTCCTCTGTGCGTGTGTATGTGTGGGGGCGTACACATGACAGCACACGTGTGGCAGTTAAGAAGACAACCTGTAGGAGTCTACACACATGGGTTTCAGCGATCAAAGTCAAGCCGTCAAGCTTGGTGGTGGCAAGTGCCTTTGCCCACAGAGCGATCGCACACACACACACACACACACACACACACACACACACACACACACACACACACACACTGTTTTATTCTCTTTAGAAGCCTCTCCCCAGCATAGAGCAGTTTCATCACATAAAGGCATCTTTCACAGCCCTTCGCTGCCGGATGCTTAGTGTCTTGGAAACTGTTGTTACAGATAGGCTACCTGCCTTTGTGTATCTGTCTCTAGCGGGAGGATAGCTCCTGTCTCTGCAGATGTCTAAAGGTGACATTTGATCACCAGCTGAAGGGGGTGATGGCATGGCCCTGAGTGTAGGAGCATCAGAGTCCCGGGGGATATATATACACACTGCAGTGCATTGTGTGTGAGCAAAGAGAAAGCAGAATGGCGGCTGGAGCAAAGGATTCTGGGTAGTAGTGGGGAGACAGGCCCAGACATGCCAGTTCTCAGCTGCACTTGCAGGCCATGGTTAGGATTTGGATTCTTCGCAGAGTAAAATGGGAGGTGGGAGGCTCTGGGCAGAGAATAAGCATCTTGTGATGCACAGGATTGGAGTTTCCTGACTTAGTGAAGTGGGTGGGGCAAGAGAGAAAGTGGAGACCCTATGGACTCCGAGTGATAGCAAGACACAGTTCCTGTCAGGGGTCCATAGCAGGGAGGCAGCCAAGGAGGCTCCTGGGTGCTGTCATCATTCTGCGTCTTGATTTGGGTGGCGTCACACCCCTGTCCACTCTGGGAAGACCCAGTGAGCTATGTGTTCACGGCAGAATTGTATTGTCTTCTACGTGTGTGTAATCCTTCGGTCAAAGAATAAAAGGTTGGGAAATGGCCGAGTGGGCAATGCTGTGACAGGTTGAGGACCCAGTTGTCTCTAGCACCCATGGGAAAAGCTGATGTGGTCTCAGGAGTGCCTGTAACCTTGGCCCTGGGAGCTGGAGAACAGATGGGCCTCCAGAACTTGACAGCCAAGATGGGTCCACAGAGATCAACAGCTACTAGTCAGCCTACCTGAAACACCAGGTTCAGGGAGAGACTCTGTCTCAAGGGAAATAGGGCACACGATGGTAGAAGAGGACAACTGGCATCCTCCTGTGACCGCTGCACAGTGTGTGCTGGTGTACACGCTTACCGTCATGCACCATATAACACACACACACACACACACACACACACACACACACACACACACACAAATCAAATGCAGGACTGGAGTGAAGCTCAGTGGTACAGGGTTTGCCTAGCATATGTAAGGCCCTAGGTTCCACCCCCAACACTACAAACCAAAAACAGTAAAATGGAGACACGGTGGCCGGGCCATTTTATGATGTAAAATGCACTTGGGTCAACTTCCAAGATCCCATAGTCTTTAACAGTCTTAACACCATCCAAAGCCTTAAGTCTCTTCTGAGACTCTAGACAATCTCTTAACTGTAAGCCCCGGTAAAATAAAAAGAAATATGTATTTCTAATATATAATGGCCCACAATAAATAATCCCATTCCAAATGAGGGAATGGGAACACAGCAATGGGAGAGTAGACCAAAGCCAGACCGACTGATACCCAGCAGAGTGATCAACTCTGCAGCTCAATATCCAGACTCTTGGGCTTGTGGTGAACTCATCTGAGCTCCAGCTGCCCTGGATGGTGCCGCCCCTCCAGCTCTGCCACCTGCAGTAAGTACATGCGACCTCTGCTTGGTCTGCCTGCACTCAGAGCCTTCAGCTTTCCTTGGTCGATGTCCCACTGTTCTGTTCTCTCCAGTATCTTAAAGTCTGCCCTGCAGTTTGGGGTCTGCTTTCCAAGATCCATGCGACTGCCTTTCAGGATCGCCTGGCAAGGATTCCAACCCTGTCACGCATTGCTTCACCTCAGAGGCTCTTTGAAAACGCGATGTGAACTTCTATGACCCCCTCACTCTTGTATCTTTTACACCTGCTGCCCCTGGCTCTTGGACCATGGTCACAGAAGCCTTTTTATGTCTTCCAGTCTGCCCTGGAGAAAGACGTCCCTGGGTTCTTTCTCTCCTTCCGTTTTATTTTTACAAGTTCGCATTTCTGGTCTTGTCCCCAGGAAAACGTTTCCCTTTTGTCCCAGTGCAAAGTGCAAGGCTTCTCTTTCAGGGTGGGAATTTTTTAGACAACTACAGTTGCCTTCACATCTGCCTTATCTGCAACTTTAAATTCAGGCGTGCTCCTTTTCTCGCCAATCTGCACATTTTTAAAGTATCTCTTACTGTATACCTAGATAAGACCAACGAACAGTAACCGTGACACAACCTGAATGAGCTCCTGCTTTGAAATGTCTTCTGCCAAACCAATTAGTCTTTCGAATTTAATGTCACTTAAGTTCCCGAGATATGGGCAAAATATAGAAAATTCTTTTTCAGGGGCTAGCATGAATATCCTATAGTCCATTTCCTGGTATTTCACTCCTCTGGATTCTGATCTTTTTTAAATTTTTTTTTTAAAGAAAACACTGTAGCTGTCTTCAGACACACCAGAAGAGGGCATCAGATCTCACTACAGACGGTTGTGAACCACCATGTGGTTGCTGGGATTTGACTCAGGACCTCTGGAAGAGCAGTCAGTGCTCTAACCACTGAGCCATCTCTCCAGCTTTTTTTTTTTTTTTTTTTTTTAAGATTGATTTTGGTCTTTCAAACTCCTACCAGAATTGCCCACTAAGAGCTTAGTGCCCCATTTTTCTGTACATGGAAGAGTTACATTTTGCAGGAGACATAGTCTGTAGGGCTTTGAAGGAACACTAATTTTTCCTCTCACTATTCTAATGCCTTGTGACTCCCTGTGCTCTCTGATAGGCCCCATTGCCCTTGGATGACTCCCAGGCAATAGCCCTCAGTGTTCTCAGATGGCCCCTAGTACCTCCAGGTGAAGATGCCTGGTGTTCTTGGATAACCCCAGGGTCCTCAGATAACCCCCAGTACCTCAGGTAGCTACTCTGTGCCCTTTGATAGCCTTCAGTGCCCTCAGATACCCTCAGACTGCCCCTACTGCTCTCAAATAATCCTTCGTTCTCTCAGACAACCTACAATGCCCTCACATAGACCTCAGGACCCTTGAATAGCCCACAGTGCCCTCACGTAATCCCGTTGCCTGCCTCCTCCCCATGGAAGTGGCCCTTTTGAATTTCAATGAAGCTGGTTCTATAATCAGTGGGGGTTTATGGGGATGACAAAGTTTGGCTTCTAAGGCACTGTGGCTTCTGTCTCAGCTTCTGGGACTGATTCTAGGACGGCCAGCTCCTATGCTATGGAGTCTCTAAGAAACCGAGGCCCCACTGTCAGGCAGTACAGACCTGAAGTCATATGAATGAATGATCTTGCAAGTGTGTACCCCAGAACCACATGGCCAAGCCCATTTGGAGTCCTCCCTTTGTGGTGGCTTGTAATACAGTGTCACATCACAGAGGCCTTGCCATGTCCTTCCTCAGCCTCTTCCGTTGTGCCCATTGCATCCAGTGAGAGTCTGCAGCAAACCATAAGTCCTCCCGAGAAGTTCAGGGACACCAGGAAGCAAACCAAGGTATGGCTTCAAAGAAATCCCAAGCCATCTGGATCTGAGTCCCCAGATCCCCACAGGGCCCTCATGGACACGGTTCAGTGGTAACTGCTTCTCCAGTCAGTGCACAGTAGGAGCTGCTTCAGGTCTCCCGCTGGGCTGGGCTGGTCGGACATGGCCTTGACCCCTTCTTGTCTCTTCTGACACTTGGCAGACTGTCCTGCAGAGAAGACTGTCAGGTGGCTGAACTGCAGATGATGAGCAGGGGTTGCCTTAGGTAGGGTTTCCATTGTTGTGAACAGACACCATGACCAAGACAACTCTTATAAAGGACAACATTTATTTGGCGTTGGCTTACAGTGTCAGAGACTTAGTCCACTATCAACATGGCAGGAAGCATGGCAGCGTCCAGGCAGACATGATTCTGGAGGATCCAAGAGTTCTACATCTTGATCTGAAGGCAGCCAAGAGGAGACTGGATTTGATTTTACCCTGGAGGTAGCGTTTAAGACCTCAAAGCCCCACCTCCACAGTGACGAACTTCCTCTAACAAGGCCACACCTCCTAAGAGTGGCACTTCCTGTGGGTAAAACGTCCTTGAGGGCCAGACCTATTCAAACCACCACAGGGGATTTCTTGTAAGAGAAACAGTGTGGAAGCTCCAGTTTCTATGGGCAACGGAGGCTTACCCAGACAGTGTCTCCCTGTGTCTCGAGCTGACTTGGCCAGTGTGTCAGCAATAGGCGTGTCAAAGAGGCAGCTTTTGGGCAAACTTTGGGCTCAAGCCCCACATCTGGGGCTTTGACTGGCGTTTCAGCTTTGGAGACAGTAATTCCCCTGCAAGGTGGTGGCGAGGCTGTGCCTGGGAGAACAGCAACAGAAGCCCCTGACACAGTGTCCCTAGACCTTCACTCTGGGCCCTCCTTGCTGGCTGGGACAGCGACTAAACTACCTCCCTCTTGTGAAATCCCTGTGGTCTATGTCAACATCTTCCCACGTGGCACTCAACCCAGAGAAAATGAAAGTGGAGGGCAGGGCCGAGGATAGCCCCGCCCCCTTCCTCAGCCTCCACCTTTATTTCTCCTTCCCCCTGACTCTGCCTCCTCACTCGCCGTTTCTGCCCTACATCTCCTCTCCTTCCCCACCATCTTCTGGGTTATCTTCATCTTCCTTCTTTTCCTCATCCTTTCCCATCTCCTTGACTCTTCCTTCCCGTGTCCGTGTCCCCCCTCCCCGACCCCCCCATCCCCCCTACCGCCCCTCCTCCTCCTTTGTCAGAGGATACTAGGCTCTGATGTTCTCGCTACAGTTTGGATCCCAAACTGTTTGTCACCTCCAGATTTTGTTTGGGGGCTCTTGGCAAGGTACAGTATCTCTTGTGAGCCTGCAGTGGTCCTTCCTGTTTCTCTTTCCTGTTGCCTCCCTCTCTTCCCCTCATGGTTTGCAGTGTATCTCTGTCTTTTTCTCCACTTCTCCTCTTCCTCTAAGTGTCTCTCCATGCCTGTGTTTTGCCCCGCGGTGCTGGCTGCTCCATCCTCTCACAAGCCTAAAAGGACAGAGTCAGGTGACCGGAGAGCCTCCTTTGCCACACACAGGAACTGGGAGCTACCTTGCGCCCTCAGTAGCAGTGTCTCTTGGCTCCTCGTTTGGCCGAATCTGTTCTTTTGTTTTTTTTTTTTTTTTTCTTCTCTTATCCACCTGTGGGGCCTTGTCTGGAGGGTGTTTCCTGGCTCCTGACTGGACCTTCAGCGACCCAGTTTCCCCAAACACCCACGTGGGCAGGAGTTCAGTTAAGGGCTGGGCAGGAACAGGCCTGAGGATCCTTGCACTGTTCTGCATGCAGATTCTTGTCACAGTGGTTCTGTGCCCTGAGGATTCTATTAGATCCTACATAAGCATAACTCACAAGTTAGTGATGGAGGTCCCCAGAGGTTCAGCAAATACACAGTACCTTGGTTTGGTACTGAAAAGACACCCTGGCGCTGTCTTTTAAAAACTTCCTGTCGCTTACTATTCCACTTCTCTCTGAGGAAAGACAGCCCTCTGTCCGCTCTACCGAGGGGACAGGGGACAATCAACATGTGACTACAGTCTAGGCAGGATGGAAGGTACCAGATGGATGATCACTAGACTGGGCTGGAAGCCCTGGGTCCCCCATTTGACTGCCAGAAGTGAGCTGAGCCGTGAGGTAATCCCCATGAACTTGTCAGCTGAAATGGAGCGAACTATAGAGGACAGAGCTGGATCCCTCGCCTGGGGTTCCGTGAGCATCGCGGACACTTTCTCTGGGGCTTGAGGCACGGACAGCGCGCAAAGCATTCCACGAAAAATCCGGCTTGCCCGTCTGATCTCGGCTGCGCACAGGCGGGTTTCCAGTGCCACCATTGACCTAAAGTTTTGTAGACTCTCAGACTCGGAGCGGCCTGCCTCCCCTATTTTCCGCAGCTGACGGCGCGGCAGATGGGCCGGCGCGGGTCCGGGGTCCCGTCCAGGTGGCTCGGGCGACTCCGGGCCAGCTGCGGGGACCGGGCGGGTGGGGATCGCGCTTTCCATAACAATGCCGCCGCAGTGCCTACAAAGGCGCCGCCATCAGCGTTTTATTGGCTCCAGTTAATTATCTGCGGCGGGAGGGGCGCGCGGTTCCAGGACATTAGTCGGTAGGAGGGATCAGCCCTTTCCTGCACAACTTGACTCCGCCCTGGCCTCGTTCATTTTCCACCCCCAGGCCCCGCCCACCCAGCTCTGTTGCAGAGTTCTAGCGCCCTCTAGCGGCCGCTTTGTTCTCCCGTTCCGTCACCACCAGCAGGGCTGAAATAAAAGCTTTCCAGGGGTGGGGGTGGGGATGGGACAAACTGAGAATCCACGTTGTTAACTGTCCCACCCGTATCTACATCTCTGTTGACTCCTATCTGCACTAGGAAAGGCTCCATGAGGTTCCAGAGCTCCAAAAGACTTACAAACTGACAGACTACAACTTGGTGGGTGCCAGAGAAGGGCAACAGTGGAACCCGCGGACACTGAACAAGTTCCCAGAAAGGAAGATGCAGCGAACAGCTCCCAAGAGGAGGCCCAGTCTGAGACAAGACCCGGTAGGGGAGCAAAAAGAATGAGAGCTTGCCTGAGGTTTCAGCAGAAGAGAGAAAGGGATTAAAGCCTGAGCAAGATGCTCCAGCAAGATGCCGGGAGGGGTTGGTATTCACTGTACAGAGAGGCAGAGAGGATCCACCTGGTGAGTGAGGCTATGTGTGCTGGCAGTGAGGGGAGGCCTGCCGAGTCAGGTTAAACAAGGCGGAGGCATCTATCATTCATGAAAATAGAGTCTAGAGGCGGGCACTCTAAGATTGGCGCATGTTCCACCGTTTAGGAGCCTGGGCTCCTGTCTTACTACTCCATTGTTCTCAGTGCATGGCCACAAATGCGGACACCTCCCGTTACATCTGCATCCCTAGATGAGAATCAGTTATCAGAAAAGAGAAAGGCCCAGAACTTGGTGACCCAGACCTGTAATCCTAGCTATGGTGATGGTACACTGGGAAGCAGAGGCAGGAGGATCTCTGTATTTGAGGCCAGCCTGATCTACATAGTGAATTTAAAGACAGCCACAGCTAGGCAGAGAAATAATGTCTTGAAAAGCTAGAGATAGGGATAGGGACAGGGGGAGGGGGAGATGCAAATGGGGGAGGGAGAACACAAGAGAACACACACTGGGGATACAGCTCAGTGGTGGGGCTGTATCTGGTTCTACCCTGCTGATCTTAAACCCAGGGAATGTACTGCCGCTTTACATACTAATTATAAGAAAAAGCAGAAATAAGCATTTGACAATACTGTGTCCCGATTTAAAAAAAATCCTCACCCCTTGGGCTGCAGAAAATAGCTCATCCATCAACAGCCATTACTGACCAGAGTTTGGAGCCCAGCACCCATGTAACAAACCAACCACTGTCTTGCTGGTTCGATGCTGGTAAATCCAGCTCTGAGCAGGGTAGACTACCACTGGGGTTTGCTGGCTGCCAGCCTAGCTAAAACCCCAGGCTTCATTCAGGGTCACCACGAGGCCCTCCCTTAAAGGAATAAGGTGGAGAGCAAGAGACCCCCAGAAATCCTCTGGCCTCCACACAGTCAGTGACACACGCGTGTGTGCACACACACACAGGATGTCCTCTAGTGGTTCTTCCTGACGATTGGGAAAAAGTTTAGGCTCCAGGATGTCCCCACTTAGGCACTGTTTGCAGCTGCCCCCCTCACTTCCTTGATGGCTCGGCCCTAGGCTCTTGCACTGCACACCAGGCTCAGTGCCTGAAGTTTCTGCCGCTCCTTGAGTTGGTCTTCTGGGTGGGAGAGCCCTTTCCTCATTAATTGGACCAACACGTTTCCTGACGCTCACTGTGTAGACCCCAGAAGCTGTCTTAATAGGGAGCGTGGTTCCAGGTTTGCCCCTCTCCTGCTGATGGAATACCAGAGTCCTTTTCTGGGTCTCACCCCATTCTGAGGCAGAGACCTGGATAGTTTTTCAGTGTCTAACTTGAAAGTGGTTGGTGTGTGTGTGTGTGTGTGTGTGTGTGTGTGTGTGTGTGTGGTGTGTGTGTGGTGTATGTGTAGTGTGTGTGTGTGTGTGTGTGTGTGTATGTGGTGTATGTGTAGTGTGTGTGTATGTGTTCGGTGTGGTATGTGGTGTGTGTGTGTGTGGTATATGTGTGTGTTGGTGTGTGTGGTGTGTGTGCGGTGTGGTGTGGATATGTGTGTATGTGTGTGGTGTGTGTATGTGGTATGTGTGGTGGGGTGTGTGTGTGTGGTATGTGTGTGTGTGCATGTGGTGTGCGTGTGGTGTGTGTGTGGTGTGTGGGGTGGGTGTGGGTGTGTGGTGTGTGTGTGGGTGTGTGGTGTGGTGTGTGTTTGGTGTGGTTTGTGTGTGTGTTGTGTGTGTGTTTGTGTGTGTGTATGTGTGTGTGTGTGTGTGTGTGTGTGTGGTGTGTGTGTGGTATGTGTGTGCTGTGTGTGTGGTGTGTGTGGTGTGTGTGTGTGTGTGTGTGTGTGTGTGTGTGTGTGTGTGGTGTGTGTGTGTGTGGTGTGTGTGTGTGTGTGTGTGTGTGTGGTGTGTGTGTGTGTGTGTGGTGTGGTGTGTGTGTGTGTGTGTGTGTGGGTGTGTGGTGCAGCAGAGTTCAGTAGCCTAGATGTTAGATACAGGTGATTGCGGGCTACCCTATGTGCCCGGAGCAACTAGACTTGAAGCCTTTGCACAAGCAGTAAGAACTCTCAGCTGTTGCACCGTCTTCCCCGTCCAGACACACATTCTGTTCCTTTGTAGTTTTTGAGGCAGGCTTTCATGTGTGAATACTATGTCTATGGAAGCTGGGCCAAAGGCAGAGGTTCGCCCGCTGCCCACATCTGCTAGAAATAAAATGGGGGAGGAGGCTTTTCCAGGGCTGTTCAGTGATGCCCCGTCTCCCAGGTTGACGGGTCTCAGCCTCTGGCCTCCAGGCTCAAGAAGATGCATCTTTTTGAGGTCCGAGACCAGCTTAGGGTGATCTGATGAGAGCCTTAGGGAGCCAACACACCCCAGCAGGTTAATCCGCAGGGTGGCTCTAGGCAAACGCTTTTGGGGATGAAACGAGTCACATCAGTGCATTCCACAGGACAGCACTCCTGCTTCCAGGGTGGATGGACAGTGTCTTCGACTGCCCGGAACTCCGAGGCAGGACTCAGGTAGCCACGGAACTCATTGCTTATCGCTGTGGGCATGCGCACTCGCCGTTACCAGATTTTCCCTTGGCCTCGAGCAGAGGGAAGATGGATCATCAAGGACGTGATGGTCAGACTGTAAGCAGGGACTCTGCCACTTCCAAAAAGCCACCCAGAAACAGACCCACGGGGGACAGGGGATGTAACTAAGTAGAGTTTTTGACTAGCACTCACGAAAACCTACATTTGATCTCCAGCACTAAATAAAAACTTCGACAGGAGCTGTGAGGTGGCTCAGTGGATAAAGCACTTATCACACAGTCTCGGGGGCCAGAGTTAGCACCCCAAGAACCAATACAAAGTGCTGAATAGGTAAGGTGGCGTGCCTTCCGTTCTAGGGGGTCCCGGGAACAAGCGGGGTAGCTAGACTATCCATGAATGAGTACCGGGTTCAGCTGAGAGTCCTTGCTTCAATGAGTAAGGTGGACAGTGATGGAGGAAGACATCAACTTCATGCCTTCACATGTATGCACACATATGTACACACCTTCACATGTATGCACACATATGTACACACCTACACATGTATGCACACATATGTACACACCTACACATGTATGCACACATATGTACGCACCTACACATGTATGCACACATATGTACACACCTACACATGTATGCACACATATGTACACACCTTCACATGTATGCACACATATGTACACACCTACACATGTATGCACACATATCTACACACCTACACACACTGTGCTAACAGAAACACACATACACATATTTCCCACATGTACAGGTTCTCCACACATACCACACACAAACACATACCGCATGTATCGAGTCTTCATTAACCAGCAACCACCACAGGGTATGGCAGCAATCTCAGGCAAGCTGAAAGCCAGGCTGAGGTAAACAGAAACAGAGCAGGTAGGTGACGGGGAGCGATGTGGTTAAGGAGGGCCTCTAGGAGGAGGTGGGCTGTCGTGAGGCCCTGCAGAAGGACCGGTGCTGCTTGGGGAACTCAAGAGTTCTTAGATGGAATTCTGATGCTGGAAGTCACATGGCTGGAATCTTGGGGTCGTCCCCAGGGACCAACCTATAGTGTGGCTGCTGCAGGCTGTCCCTTGGTCGAGGCCGGCTGGCAGCCGATGACAGAGACAGCTGAGCAGCTGATAGACTGCTCTGTGATGGTGATTAACTACTCAGTCCCCTCCCTGCTCTGCCGAGCGTGACAGCTGCAAAGTGAAGCAGGGGGGCGGCAGGAAGGGGTTAATGGGTTCTGCTTCCATCTGAGCCCTGCAGATGATGGGAAAGGGCAGGGCTCTGGTGAGAGGTGTGCATCAGCTGGGCCGAGTGAATGGAGGGGGCATAGGCCTTGCCCCTGGGGACAGAAGATCCGTCACCCTGCCATCATTTTCCTCAGTAGCACCATGCTTGCCCCTCCCCCATCAGGCCAGGGCATCCCAGATGACCGCCCTCCTGGTTCCAAGGTGGGCAGTGTTTCCAGCCCGCAGGAACTCCGGCCGAGCTCAGGAGGGCTAGCCACAGAATGGCGGCATGTTTCTGCTGTAGGCACACCCAGTTGCAATCGTCAGACTTTCTCTTGGACACTAGCAGAGGAAGCCATGACCCACCAAGGACTTGAAAGTTATGCTGTAAGCAGGGCCAGCACTGGCTCTGTCACTTCCAGTGGGTGTCCTGGGGACAGGCCCACAGCATGACAAGGGTGCAGACTAACCACAGTCTGTATGCAGAACATGCCCATCAAGCAGGGAGATGTCCCATGACCACTGCAGCCGACGTACAGGAGCCTGGATATTGGCCATGCAAGCAAGTCCAAAGTTCTAACCCCTGCATTCTGTTAGTAGGACCCTATTTGGGAAGTGGATCTTTGCAGATGTAATTAAGTTAAGGACCACAGCATGAGGGCTGTCTAAGGGGATCTTTATTACCACCACAAGTGCACAGGTAAACACCGAGAGGGCGCAGTGTAACAAAGTGGTAACTTTGAAAGTTGAAAGACGTGGAGATGTGGTTTCAAGCCAGGGAATGCCAAGAGCCCCCCAAAGCGGGTGAGGATCTCTTTAGAGCCCTTGGCTATAGAGGCCCCACCATCTCTGCACTATGTGGTCAAGACCTCTAGAAGTACTGCTCTCCAAGCAAAGAGACAAATGCTCAAGGCTGGCCAGAGCATAGCATCCACCAAGATGCCCTGGGATGACGGGATGGTGGCTGTCCACCAGGAGTAAAGCGAGCGCCTCCTCCCTGGCCAGGTAACGTTAGAAACGTGAGTGAGCCAGTACCAAGAGACGGTGAAAGGCTCCACGCTCGGCTGCCTCCTTCCTCTGGGCCTGGGACACAGTGCAGTGAGTGATTCCGGGTGCTGTGAGCATTCCTGACTCCACTGCCCAGGCTTCAGAGAGGGAAGAGGAGAAAGACGGTTTCCTGACTCTGTGTGACTCCCAGGAGAAGTTCAGAGTAAGATTTCGTAAGCTTTGGACAGCATCTAGAGCTGTCCTTCAGTCCCTCTGGCTGGAATACCGACATGCCCTTCAATCTCATCTTTACCCTAAAACAATGAAGATACAGCTAGTTGGTAGAGGAAGCTCCCATGTTTGAAGTCAATCAGACAAAGTGATGAATCAGAGAAAGACTTGACAGAAGGGGATCTGCCCAACTCTCATGACAAGAGGGGGAAGGGAGGCTACTAGAGAGGCAGTGCAGAGAGAGAGGAAGGAGGCAGTTTTTACCGGGACAGTTGAAGAGACAGGTTTCGGTGAGAGAACACACTAGACACAGGTGAAGACAGAACAAGCCAGAGGACGAGAGGGGCCAGAAGATCAGAACAGACTGCCCAAGTTAGTTTGAGGCCAAGCAAAGCAAAAAGTCCGAGGCTGAGAGAAGCCAGATCGAATCAGTCAGCTTGGAGAGGGGTTTGAGCCAGAACAGCTAAGCCAGCCAGAGACCAGCAAGAACAAGAAAGGGTGAGCAGTACGTCTCAGAAGCCGAAAACATCCTAGATTAGATTGCACAGAGGCTAGAATCTTACAGGACTGGGCCTAGGTTAGATGACAAGGACGCCAGGGAAATAAAAGACTGTTTACCGAGTGGCAAGTACACACAGTGGGATATAATTTGGTCTAAAAATCCTAACGTGGTACTCGTGGGCAAACCCTGAAGACATACAAGCAAGCGAAAGAAGCTATTCTCAGAAAGACAAATACTGCATAACACCCCTTGGAAGGTGCCAACAGCTCCATTCAACATAGCGAGTGGAGTGGTGGTGGCCAGGGGCTGGCTGAGGTCTACAGTGGAGTTAGTGCCTAGAGTTTTGGTTTAGAAAGACAAGACGGTTTGGGAGACAGATGGGAACAGTTGGCTAACCAGGTTAATTTACTGAACTGACCAAAGTGGACACTTAGAAATGGTTAATACACTGTATGTGGTTTAAGAGGTTAAGAACGTGTGTTGCTCTTGTAGAGGGCCGGTATTTGGTTCCCAGCACCCTTGTTGGATGGTTCACAACTGTCTATAGCAGTTTCACGGACTTTGGTGCCCTCTTGTGGCTTCCAAGGTCACTGCACTGTATTGCATAAACACATGAAAACAACACACATTATTAAAAACTAAAATCTCAACAACAACAAAAAAAAAAAAAGAGGAAAGAAAAAAGAAAAGGAAATGTTTCCTCCAAGGCCCCCAAGGGTGGCCTCCAACACCCATATAAACTGTGGTTCCGGCTGTAACTGTTTGCATGAGAACTAGGGCCTTCTTGTGTGATGAATGGATTCACTTCTGAGGCCAGTGAGCAGTACAGTTCCCTCTGTCGCCTGCTCCTGAGTGACTCAGAAGGAATCCTCCGTCCTCCTAAAGACTTCAGGCAGCAGCAGCAGTGTCGTGAGAACCCTGCAGCCACAAACACTGATCACCAGAAATGATTTCCGACATACATACTTGCCCTTGTCTTAACTTGCTAGGGTTTGACACGTGATAACTCATCTCTTGACGTGGGATATCAACACATTTGATTACATTTGATGTCAATTCTCACATGCCCACATATCAGACTCCTCGAGTCCTGTCAATTCTTCCTTTACTGTGGAGTCAGACTCCACCTCTCTCCCTGCAAAGCCACCCTGGCCATCTCAGTCACCACCACCTTCCCTTGACCCTTGCCTTGGCTTTGTTATTTAAAAATTAGATTCACTGTTTTGTTTTTCATGTGAGTGATTTGCCTGCATGTACGTCTGTGCAGTGCATGCATGCTTGGTGCTCACAGAGGTCAGAAGACGGCACCCGATCCTCCGGAAGTGGAATTATGAACCACCACATGGGTTCTAGGAATGGAGCCCGTATCCTCTGCAATCGCAGCAAATGCTCTTAACTTTAAACCGCCTCTCCAGCTCTTATCTTGGCCTCTTGATGGCTTTACTCCTTTTTCCACCACTCTGGGCTGTCTTGTTCCTGCTGCTGTCCTGGGTGGACCTGTGGGAGTGCAGGGGAAGGGATTACCCATGGGCACTCAGGCTGCAAGAACAAGGTACCCGTGGGAAGCGAAACACCTTAGTAGGGTCCTTACGAGAGAGGCCTCCCCTGACTATCACCATGATATGGTACCACTGTAGTGTCACAGAGGAGGACGTGGAGTTTGTGCTTCTGCTCACAGAGAGAGGCACCCATGGGGATCAGATACCCTATGTGAGCATTGGTGTGTGTGTGTGTGTGTGTGTGTGTGTGTGTGTGTGTGTGTGTGTGTGTGTGTGTGTGTGTGTGTGTGTGTGTGTGTGTGTGTGACTGTGTGTGTGTGTATGTGTGTGTGTGTGTGGTGTGTGTATGAGTGTGTGTGTGAATGTGTGTGAGCGGGTGTGTGAGTGTGTGTGTATGGTGTGTGTGTGTAGGGGTGGTGTGTGTGTGTGTGGTGTGTATGGTGTGTGTGTATGTGTGTGTGTGTGTGTGTGTGTGTGTGGGTGTGTACGGTGTGTGGGTGTGGTGTGTGTGTGTGGTGTGTGGTGGGGTGGGAGTGTGTGTGTGTATGTGGTGTGTGTATGTGAGTGTGTGTGTGTGTGTGTGGTGTGTGTGTGTGTGTGTGTGGTGTGTGTGTGATGTGGGTGTGTGTGTGTTGATGTGGTGTGGCTTGTGTGTGTGTGTGTGTTTGGTGTGTGTGTGGTATGTTTGGTGTGTGATATGTTTTGTGTGTGTTATGTGTGATGTATTGTGTGTGTGTGGTATGTATGGTGTGAGGTTTGTGTCTGTGTGTGTGTGTGTGTGTGTGTGTGTGTGTGTGTGTGTGTGTGTGTATGGGGGTGGGTGGGGGTGTTGTGTGTGTGTGTGTTGTGTGTTTGTGGTTGGTGTTGTGTGTGTTTGTTGGGGTGTGTTTTTTTTGTGTGTGTGTTTGTGTGTGGTTTGTGTGTGTGTGTGTGTGTTTGTGTGTTGTGTGTGTGTGTGTGTGTGTGTGTGTGTTGTGTGTGTGTGTGTGTGTGTGTGTGTGTGTGTGTGTGTGTGTGTGTGTGTGTGTGTGTGAGTGTGTGTGTGTGTGTGTGTGTGAGTGTGTGTGATGTGAGTGTGGTTTGTGTGTGTGTGTGTGTGTGTGTGTGTGTGTGTGTGTGTGTATGGATGGGTGTCATGCTTTACTTTGTGTCTGCTCCCAGGATCCCAGCTGTATGGGTGGTCAGGGTCAGGTTAACCCACAACACTCATGCATTGTCTGTGTGACCTTAGGCAATAGCTCAACCTCTCAGTGCCTTATTCCCACTATAGAGAGAAAGAGAGATCAAAAAAGCTACCGATACTGGGAAGGGTATGCCAGGGCTGGACTGAGAGACTTGGGCTAGAGGAGTTCCCTGAAGAAATTACATCAGAGAAGGCCGGGCATAGATCAAATTCCCGATGTGTCATACACTTGCTGTGTAACCCAGTACATGAAGTCACTTCCTCACCTCTGAAATCCGATTCTAATTGTAAATGAGAAGTCTCTTTCTGGTAGGAGGCTGGCTGTGATGAAGGGCCTCTCTGAGGCCTCATCTCCAAAGCCTTCCTGAGGACCCCAGCTCATTCCTGCCCGCAGGCACTTTTCCCTCTTTTTTGAACGACAGTGCCCTCCAATGGTCACATCCCACATTGCATTCAGCGCAGCCCAGCGGGAGCTGGTTGGCAAGGAACCAATAACACGAGGGCTATGTGCAAACACACTTACACACACCCACAGTCTTGTGTTCCAGACAACCTGACACTTCATCTTGGGGTCGCCCAGAGTCGTGTGTGCAGCTGGGATCAGACTCCACGCCTCCTGTTGACCTCCTCCAGATGTGCTGCTGCCGCAGGCAGGAGCTTCCGGCCGACCTTGTGCTCTCTCTTCCCTGAGTTCAGACATGCCTTCTTAACTAAGGTTCAAAGTCCATTACCAAAGCGGCAAGGCCTGTTGGAGTCTTGGGGCTAGAAAACCCATTCTATCACTTCACCCACAAGCTTTTGGGCGGAGAAATTCACGTGCCTTATTCAGACTCTAGATGATGGAGAAACTGGCCAAGTTCGTCATGGATGGAAGGACCTGCAGAGGCACTTCCATGGGTACCATGGAGGGATGGGAGGGGTGTGTGCGGAATACTCCTGCTTCAACGTACTGCCCCTACCCTTCTCTTCTGCACGTTACTCTCAATGACTTCCCAAGTGTTAATGCGGTCTCTAAGGGGCGGGTGGAAGGCTTCCCCATGGAGAGCTAGTCAGAAGGGTCTGTGCTTCCAAAAAAGCATCTGGGGCCGCTATGCAGGCATGGCCTCAGTCATTCTTCGGAGATTAAATCTGCTAACTCTTGTTAGGCGCTAGTGCACAGCAGCTGGACGTGGAGCAGGAGGCAGAAGTACTAAGTTTGAGGCAGACTGGGTTATACCCTGACACCCTGGTTTTAGAAAGCCACGCCAGGCTGGCAAGATGGCTCAGAAGTTAAAGGCACTAGCTGTTAGGCCTGATAACCCGAGTTTGATCCCTGGGACCTACATGGTCGGAGAGAACTGACTGTCAAATCAGAAGGAAAGAAACGAAAGCAGCTGGCATACAGCACAAGCACGTGACAGGCTCGCAGCAGGAACACAGGATGGATGGGTTTATCCTCGTTTCGTTCACACTGGTTCTGGCCTCAGGTTTCTTGTTTCAACTCTTTTTCAGATGATGAGACAGGAACCCCAAGAGTTACAGCAAGCTCCCTGATCGCCACACTGCAACTGAGCAGGAAGCAGGACTAGAACCCGGGTTGCGGGAGTCCAGAGCCTAGCCACGTCCCCAGAGAGTCGGGACAAACTCATTCTGACCACGCTGTTCCCAGACCACTATCAGTAGGCCCCGAAGCAAAGCCTAGCTCACTAGGCCAAGGAGGAAGAGAAATCACTCTTCACAGGGGACGTGGAGCCCATCTAAAGACAGAACTTCTGAAACAAAGAAAGTCCATAGCTCACAGGAAACACAGCCAAGTACTGAAAGAAAAAAAAAATCTAAGTCAGGTGCAGGTGACCTTGGCAGCCAGCGGAAGCTGCTGAAGGTGAGTTAAACAATGGGATCTACTTATAGCCTTCTTCCTTTCTTTAGATCTTATTGAATTTTGAAAGAAATGCAAAGTGAAAGAAAAATTCAAAGTACATAAAAGTGTCAAAGGAAAAAAAAAGTCACTGGAACCCCTTCGTGTCCTCTGGTCCCCCAGTGTGAATGGCGGGCCTCTGCCTCTCCAGCTCTCCGTGTTTTCATCTTACTCTGCGGGTCCAAGTCCTGCGCCAGAATTTCATGCCTCATCAGAACCCTTTTGCCTTAATGTGGCCAATCCTTGACACAAGGAAGTCAGGGGACTGTGGCCTCTGTCCGTTCTGGGCCACTGTACTCCCGGAGAGAAGTCAGGATGCCAGCCTTAAGCTGCTGGTCCGTAGGCTAACTCTGAGAGGGACTACCAACAGGCCTCCAAACCAGGACATAAAGGACAACAGAGGCTGGAGAGATGGCCCAGTGGGTAAGGGAGCTCGCTGCCAAGCCTGACGGCCTGGGTTTGAGGCTCAGAACCCAGGGGAGCATCTGGATTAAAAGGGCTGCAAAAGCACGTCCTGTCCCGTTCCTGGCAGCGCCTAGGTTGGGGAAGGCAGAGAGGAGGCCAGGATCTGGCTGCTCTTGCTCAACTTGCCCTAAAGACTGCTTTCTTGCTTCCTTGTTGCTGCAGTTTAACCCTTCCTTTTCCGAAAGCTATCCTCCGTGTGGTGGGGATGCACATGCCACAGTATGTGTGTGGAGATCAAAGGACAATTTGTGGGAGTCGATTCTCTTCCTTCTCCTTCCGCCAGCTGGGTTTTGGGGATCGAACTCCAGTCTTAGCAAGCCAGCTTCTGAGGCCAGACTGGTGCTGGGGCCCAGGCAAGGTGTTTAACCCTTCTGAGCTTTGATCTATTCCTTCCTTCCTGTGTGTGGTGTGTGTGTGTGTGTGTGTGTGTGTGTGTGTGTGTGTGTGTGTGTGTGTGTGTTGGGTGGTTGTGACAGTATATCACTCTGTAGCTCTGGCTGTCCTGGAATTCACTATGTAGACCAGGTTGGCCTTGAACTCACAAAGATCCAGCTGTCTCTGCCTCCTGGGATTAAAATCGTAGACCACCACACACACAGAGCTTTGGTTGCTTTATGCACAAACCTGGACTGAGTATAGGAATCCTTTCAGAGGGATTCTGTGAGAATGGACTGAAGAAAGCTGAGGGTAGCGCCCACTCCAGGAAAGGATCTGCCACAGGTGATGGCAAGAGCGGCCTCTGGTCCTGGGGCTAAGCGGAGAAGGCCCCATAAAACCACGATGCTGATGGTGGCCAGGGCAGACCCCTGGGGAGATGGGCAGGTGGAGGTGCTTAGTGTGAGACAGACCCAATGTATGTGCCTGTTTTCACATGGGGTGTGCTTGACCCCAAAGCCATCCTGGCCTGATTTTCTGTTCCCAGCTTCTTGGGTCCTCTTTCCTCTGGATGAATCTTTAGTGTGAACCTTGGCATTTACAGCCCAGCTTGCTAGGAAGAGCTCAGAGCCAGTAAGCACGACATCTGTGTCAGGACATGCCAGTGAATGCAGGTGTCTGAGGAGGGCAGAAGAGGCCCTTGGATCCCTGGAGCTTCAGGGATCTGTGATCTGCCCAGTGTGTGTGCCAGGAACTGAGCCCCAGGTCCTCGTCAAGGGCATTCAGTACTCTTAACCTCTGAGGCGTCTCTTCACCTCCTGAGCAATCATGTTGTATCCTGATTGTGTAGCACCCTTTCCAGGGGACCCTGGTCCTCCTCTCATCTGGACCTGAGTATCTACAGCCTGGCATCCTCTGTGGTCATCAGGCTACCCAAGGACATTCTATCCAAGAGCAAGGGGCTGTGAGATCTCAAAAGGAAACGCCATTCACCGTTTTTCTACTGATGCTGCAAATGCTACCACACAGCAGCAGCTAAGAAAGTGTGGGCCTGGGCTGGAGAGATGGCTCAGTGGTTAAGAGCACCGACTGCGGGGTTGGGGATTTAGCTCAGTGGTAGAGCGCTTGCCTAGGAAGCGCAAGGCCCTGGGTTCGGTCCCCAGCTCCGAAAAAAAAGAACCAAAAGAGCACCGAATGCTCTTCCAGAGGTCCTGAGTTCAAATCCCAGCAACCACATGGTGGCTCACAACCATCTGTAATGAGATCTGAGGCCCTCTTCCAGTGTGTCTGAAGACAGCTACAGTGTACTCAAATATAATAGATAGATAGATAGATAGATAGATAGATAGATAGATAGATAGATAGATAGAGTGGCCTGGAGGTACACACCATTGATCCTGCCACTCAGGAGGATGGGGAGTTTGAGACCAGTCTGGGCTGCATGGTGATCAACGGATCAAAATTCGGTTGACTGTAGTTTTGTAGGTTAGAATTAGCCAAGGTCTCCCAGCACGAAAATGAGGATATTGGCCATCTGGGTGGAGGCTCTGGGAAATTTGACCTCTTTCACAACCTCTAAGGCTGTGCTCAGAAACCAACGTGCACATTTGCAAGACGAGATGCTAGTGCCCTCCCTGCCTCTCTGTATGGGTTCCACTTCTGACCCTGGCCAGCCACTGAGGCCTTCAGGATTTTCTCATTGGCCCCAGACTTCCCTGCCTTTCCCTTGGCACCTCCTGTGATTTTCTGAGTACGGAGGCTGATGTGGATTTATGGAACCCACTCGGACAATCCCACATAAGCTTCAATTTTAGAGCCTTCTCCCTTCATTTACTTGCAAAGTCCCCTGGCCTGCATGTTCCCTAGTTCCAGGAATTAAGGCGTGAAAGTCCTTCGTGACCCTTCTCAGGGTGAGGCAGGGTGGAGTGCAGGGTGAACAGTTCAGCCTTGGCCAGTTTCCGTCCACAGGCTAACACACACACACACACACACACACACACACACACACACACACACACACACGCCTTTAAAGGCACGAGTAAGGCCACGCCCAGGGGGAGTGTTTTGCCCTATAAGGCTGTGGGTTGCCCCAGGTCAGGAAGGAAGGACCAGCTGTGCAGGAACTGGGTGGGAATCTAAGATTTCTGGGCAGGAACAGGATTTGCCCAGACCAAAGGTAGGACAGGCTGGACCGGGTTTCCACAGAGCCAGAGAACGGGCTGGTTTCTGGCTCGTTTGTTCTGGGCCATGCTGAACATCTCCCTGGGGGAACCACACCAACAAAATGTCAGGATAGACTTCCTCCAGGAGACCCCCCCCCCCCCGCTTTGAGGGAGTGCAGTGGCTCCCACTGGGGTTCCTGGGTAGAGGTAGGAACCCCACCTTGGCTCTGGCTCTCATCTCCCCTCAGGTCCTGTCCTGTTCCTGAGTGCCTTTGTTCCAGGGGTCACCAGGTCCTCAAAGGCATTTCTACAAGAGCAGAAGGAAGGACAAAGTCCACATTTCTGCTCTGTGTTGGCCCTCGCCCAGTTCACCTAGCCGAGGCCCTCTGCCAGGGTGGCATTTTCTCTCTAGAGCACCCCAGTGGTGTTTTAGCCATTTTATATCTTTTGTGGTCCTTTCAAGGTTACCCCACAAAGTACATTCAGGGCAACACACGGACTGTTCGGAATGTTCTAGGAGGTATTTCTGTGGCTCCCAGATACCTTCTCAGGCTTTGCTCCCACCTGCCTGGGGACAGCATCTTTAGCCAAGCTCCATGCTAACCCCAGGCTATGTTAATCAGAGACCTGATTGCTTTCTCTTTTATTAAAAAGACAGGGCCTTGTTATATTGTCCGGGTTACCCTTAAGCTCTGGGGCTCCAGTGACTCTCCTGCCTTGGCCTCCCCAGCAATTAGGACTGACTATAGGCCCTCTCTGCTGACTTCTCTTGTTGGTTGGCCATTCAGTGGGCTAAGAATCATCCCACATCTGGGGCCAGGCTCAAGACTGGACTTGGGGCTGGGGAGGTGACTTAGTAAGGTACTTGCCTTGCAAGAGTGAGAACCCGAGTTCAACCCCCAGAACCCGTATTTTAAAATGCTGGGGCACAGTGGGGGTGCATGCTTCTGTAATCCCAGCGCTGAGGAGGCAAAGACAGAGAATCCCAGCAGTTCACTAGCCAGCCAGGCTCACCCTGGGGTGATTGGATGGGCAGAGGTCCAGCTCATGGGCATCAAGTGTCTATGGTGAGCAGGGCACTCCCCTGTTGGCGGAGAGGGTACTGAACACTGTGTATCCACAGCTGCTTAACCCGTAAGAATCCTGGGAGCAAAGCTCTTCCCACCAGTATGCTGAGGAGAAGTTGAGCCATGCCGCTCTGGGCCAGTTTACAAGCTGGAGGCACCTAAGATGGGGTGACAGTCAAACCAGACCAAATCCCCAGGTGGAGGTGACTTCCCAAACGTCAGCACACTGCCTTATCCTTCCTCTACAGAGTGTGAGCCAAGATGGCTGTCTGTACCCTCCATGCTCATTGGTTACTCTTGGACTCATCTATGCCACTCTCTGGATACCCACAGCCACATCCTGACTGGGCGTTTAAAGGAAAGTGCAAACCCCGAGTGCACCCTGGCTGGAGGTGGGGGCAGCTGAGGACGGAGTGTGCCTAGCGAGTACAAGGCTCGAGCTTCCACCCTCTGGTACTCCAAGCAAATCAACTCTCCCTGATACACCAAGAGGAGACGGTTTTCATTTTCTTCAGGGTATTTATGGAGAGAACATCTGAATTCTGTCCCTATGAGCCTCCGGTCTATTTGAAAGCTGAAGGAGCCTGTCCCGGACGGTTTCGATTTGTTGACTTAACCAAGTCACCTGGGAAGAGGGAGTTTCAGCTGAGGGAGGTTGCCATGTTTGTGGGAAATCGTCTTGATTAATGATTGATGGGGGAGGACCCGGCCCACTGTGAGTGGTACCACCCTGGCAGGTGGCCCTGGGTTGTGTAAGAAAGCTAGGTGAAGAGAAGCCAGAGAGAGGGGGCCAGTAAACATTGTTTCTCCTTGCTTTTGGCTCTAGGTTCCCACACCCTCTTCCTCCCGGGCCGTTTTTAGTCACAGTGTTTATCTCGACATCGGAAAGCAGACTGGAGCAAAAGCTCTAATCTATCTTACGACAGAGAGCTGCTCTGCAGAGGACCTGGGGGCTTTACCAGGAATATCAAGGAAATCTGCATCCGAGTCTGCCTGCCCGAGGAGGGCAGACGCCTACTTCAGGGTATCACGCTGATCGAAAGATATGTCATATCTAAAGGCTGTCATAAAGATCTGAGCTTGGATAAAGACAGTCAGCTGACATTCATGGCCACTCTATTCCCAGGGGAGTTCAGAATGTGCTGTGTGACCAAAGGCCTTGTCCAGTCATCTTCCTGGAGGATCCATCATGAGATGTTTGAAGAGTATCTGTGTGGTGGATCATGTCCGTCTCCCTATGCGAAGAGAGGAATTTTCTGTTTGCAATTTCCAGAAACCTTTTTCTTGTTTTAGGCGGTGTTGGGACGGACGGAACCTTGGCATGCGTCATGTGAGCACACTGCCACTGAGATCCGTGCCTAGCTTTTGTGTTTCTATCTTTGCGACTCTGATGCCCACAGATGCCAGACTTGAAGCTTATCCACTGGATAACAACACTGCTTTCTTTCCCTTCTGCCTGCGCAGAGGGCTACTTTAGTCTCCACTTCGCTCCCAGTGTCTTCAAATGTGGACGGATAATTTGGCACCCCCAGTGGAGTACTATCCAGCCTCGGGAAGAGTACAGGCAGGTTCTGTTTCCATTGAACCAAAAGGTGTGAGATGCACAGTGGTTTGTGACTCCCTGAATCCTGAGGTCCAAGAAGGAAGTCTCTGTATTTCCTGCTACTTAGCAAGGGTGAACAGGAAGTAAGGAAAGTGTTCTGTGTGTGTGTGCGCGCGTGTACATGCTGTTCTGGTTTGTTGAGACAACTCTCAGTATTTAGCCCTTCCTGGCTTGCCTGGAACTCACTGTGTAAACTAGAGAGGCCTTGAAGCCACAGAGGTCTGCCTGCCTCTGTCTCCTTCAGGCTGGGGTTAACGGTGTGTGTCACCACTCCTGGCTGAACTTGATTCCCCAGCTTCCGTCTCCAGAGTGCTGTACCACCCATCAGTGCTCCCCTCACCCCCCACCCCGTGTGAGCACACATATCAGAGCAGTCGGGTGAGCACCATTTAAGTGTTTTGACTTTTGGTCGTGGGATTTAGCCTTAAGCAGCAACGACCGCCCCAGCCCTACTTTAAGAATAAAGAGGGGTGCAGGGTGAGAGTCTGGTAGACAACCGTCTAAAAGGGCGGGCTGGCATCAGGTCCCTCTCAGCTTTTGCTTCCTCGGTTCTTGACCTTGACCCAAAACTGGATTAGAATGAGGCTGATACACTGTAGCCTTCACGGGACTTCTTGTGTGTACACAGACCCCTAGTGTGAAAGCACAGACAGCTTTAATTTTTATAAAAAGGAACAAAATGCAAAACAAAGTAATAATTACAGATGAAACTCATTCTGTCTGAGCCACCCCTCTGAGGTCCTCACTGGCCACTATGTGTCCTGGGGGGGGTGGTTACTCTCAGATGCAGGTCCCCCCATCAACTCCTCTCAGTGTCTCACCATCCTAGGACACAGGGAAGGCAGAGGGCTGTACTGGGACCCAGGACCAACAGGCTTGGGATGTAGAAGAGGGACCCAGGACCAACAGGCTTGGGATGTAGAAGAGAGATGGAGGTAGGGTCCCGCACAAGTCCTCTGATCACCTCCAGGTTGTATTAAGAAGTGTGTCCACAGAGGAGAGAGTTCAGGAGAACCTGTTAGATGCCTAAGCCTACAAGCGAAAGGCTGTTTACTTCAGCCCTCCTTTAATGAGCAGAGGCCTAGAGAGTAAAGAGACTTCCCCAAGGTCTCACAGTAAGCAAGGGGCAGCTTAATCTTCCAGGGATCTTCCCCTAACATCCTTAGGCTGCCTCCAGCTGAACGCTACAAACCGGATCTCTCCAAAGACTGAGAATGAAGACTGCAGCTCATACGCACTGGGTCACAGGGTTGGGGGAGGGGCTGCACTGTGAAACTCCAGGTTGGGAGGAGGTCATTGTGTTAAAAAGCTCAGGCCTAGCCTTGCTGATCCCCAAACCCAGATCTGTGACCATGTGGGATTGGGGTTGGTTGGGGTGGGGGTAGGGCAAAGGGTTGTTACCCTTTGTGTCTCTGGGCTCTTCTGGCTTTTAACTTCAGCAATGGGGGTACCTGGTGTCCTGTGGTGGCCAGGCGAGCCTAGGCTGAGCAGTCCAGGCTGCAGTAGTCAGCAGATGAGAAGAGTTTCAGTACATTAACCAGCGGGAACATGAGCAGGGCACCAATCAGAGAGCCCAGCTGCACTGCTGCCCCACACCACAAGAGGGCGCTGCGACTCCGGTCACGCAAGATCACACCCAGCATCACCTTGACATAGCTGAGACAGGCTACAAACAGCATCCAGGAGAGCACCTGCCGGGACAAGGCCACCAGGGGGGATGGAGGGAGAAGAGGGCTCAGGGGCAAAGAGTAACTCCATGGAGCTAAGGGAGATGAAATGACCCCTGACTACAAGGAGGTCCTATGGAGATGAATCTCCAGGGCTAAGGGTGGCACAGGAACCATCCTTCCAGAGTTAAAGGAAACCCAGGTGTCTCTCCCTCCCCCAAATGATAGGGGGGAAGTGGTACCCATAGCTTTTAAGGCTAACAGAGTTGTCTTCGGGGCTCCCCAGCCTTGAGAAATGAGAGTGGGAGCAGATACTTACGATAAGGACTTCTCCACCCCAGTGACCCTGCAGGATGGGGCAGGGGCTCATAGCAGCCATGGCCATATTGTAGGTCCCAAAGCCAGTCCCCAACACTGTGAGCACCCCCAGGAATAACAGCGACCTGTGGAGGAGCAGAGAAGGGCATAGAAGGCATTGAGAAGCCTGCTCCTGTCCCCTTCATGGACAGGGAGTAGGCTGGGCCTCCAAGGTTAGAGGTTAGACCTTTATGGAAAAACCATCCCAGGCTATTTAGCTTAAAAGGGACACTGAGAGGTGTCAAGGACCTCATCTCTCCATAGCAGGTCACAGTTCAGCCACCCATGCCTTGAGACTGATCCTTGACCCTTCTTTGACCTATCCTTGCCTGCGCAATGGGAATGTGGTGGGCACCTTCCCAGCTCTGAGTGTTGTGTGACTAAAGATTCCTTCATGACACCAGCTCCTTGTCGAAGCCACCAGAAGGAGCTTTGATCTCTGCAGGGTCCTTCAGGGTGTAAAACGCTTTCTCCAGGACCCTCACTTACTCTTGGGGAGGGCAACCATGAGCTTGGAGGTAAGGCCAAAATTCTAGAAGAATCTGGCTATCATCTGAGGACATTGCTTTCCTTGGGTGAGACTCAGAGAATTGGCCATGCCTTCCCCTGGTCCAAGAATGAGTGTTTAGCAGTGACTGACCAGGATACGCGGAAACTGTCATGGGCAGCTTTTACTTCCGTTATGTTTCCGCAACCTGAGACTGCCCCACTACAGAGTTCACCTACCCAGACTGACGGGCACCATCTCCTTGTCCTGTCTAGAGAAACAAGCTGGGTTCTGGGTTGTGTAGTAGGCGCCCTCCCTCCATCAGAGTGAGCGCAGCTCACATGACCCCAGCTTTTCTGTGCCTCTGTCAGTTCTTCAGTGTCTCTCTTTTTCATTGACGTGACCTCAGTCAGATTTCTAGGACTAAGCCTGTGTCCCCAGACTTCTTTCTGTCCCAGACTTTGAAGCCCTGGGGTGAACTGATGGACTCTCCTGGCTCACTCTCCTGCTCCTGTTCTTGGTCCCAGCTGGGCCTGTGTTTGTAGCAAAACTGAATGGCTAGAGGGCAGGAGTGGCAGCAAGGCCAGGGCCTCTAAGCGCTGAGATTCCAAGGTGGATGTTTCTTCATGGGGGAGAGTCAGAACTCCTTATACTTTTAAGCCAGGGTCCCGTCCACTCTTGTAGACCCAATTACATCTTTGTCTAGGTATTCCTGAAGGGCACCTTGGTGGGGTTGGCTGAGCCAAAGGCAGGGGGCTAGGGCTGAACAAGCCCATCTCCATTTCCCTGATGGAGAACACTGAGAAGAACCCATACCACATTCTCAGACATCACAGGAAGAAGTGTTATCACTCCCATTTTCCAGATAGGTACACTAGAGGCACATAGGCAAAGCTTTGTGTTACCCCATACATCTGGGAGACCATATTACCAACCACCTCACATATTGGACAGTGAGTAGGTGGGGTTTGGCACTTAGGGTTCTGAAATGGAGTGATTCCCCACTCGAGTTCCCTGGGTAGGGTGGGATACCTGTTAGGCAGGAAGATGGGGAGGAAGCAGGCGAGGGGGCTGGCCACGGAGCTGAGGGTGGCAGACAGATGGTAGGCAACAGGCCCATAAGGCAGGCAGGAGTAGGTCTGCACTGAGGGCAGAACACCATTGGTGAGCGCATTGACAAAGGCTACCACGGAGTAGATGAAGGCCAGCTGGGCTGGGCGGAGTGAAGCTACACTGACTTCCACTGATCCCTTGCCTGGGCTGCTCACAGGGGCGCCCACTGAGCCGTTGTCCTCTGTGTCACGTGGTTTGATCGAGTGCAGGGTGACCTGGGAGTGGAGGAGGTCCTCTATGGAGCCTTGCCGTCCCCAGGGCTGCCGCTGCAGGAGGAAGAAGGCGACCAGGCAGCAGCCCATCAGGAAGGAGAGCAGTAAGAAGAAGAGCAGTGGCGAGAAGCGTGGAGCCAGGTATCGGCTCTCCAGGTGCCAGGTGAGGGGCGTCAGGGAAGGGCTAAGGGTTCTCTGTGGAGGGACAAAGCCACAGTCAGCCAGACCTCTGGGGGAGGCAGAGATGTCAGAAACAACTGCTACATCACAGATCCCCAGATAAAAACCTGGGCCTGGAGAGATCAGAGACATCTCGACCTCAGATCCTCATTTCCCCAGTCTGTGATTTTGTTTGGGGACTCAGGATAGCCCCCCAATATAACTAAAAGGCCAGAATACATCGCTCTAAGACAGACTTCAGTACCAATTACTTCAAACCGGTTGAGGTGGGACAAAGTCATAGCTCCCCAAGGTCCACTGGGGAGGGACGTGGATATTTTCAGGACTGAAAGAGGCAACCTTTGTCTTGTCACTTGACAGATTCCATCTGAGTTTATGACAAGTCACCTTTGCTCGTCAGCCATCTCCTCTCCTCCCCTCCCCACCTCCACACCCTGATGAGCCCCAAGCCCCGTCACTGTCTGGGACAGTTTAAATTCCTATCACCTTTAAATCATCTTTGAATCTCAGAAGGAAGGAAGGAAGGAAGGGAGGAAGGAAGGAAGGAAGGAAGGAAAAAAGAAGGAAGGAAGGAAGGAAGGAAGGAAGATGTAGTTATGTCAAACAAACAAGGGAGATAGCAGAAGCAAATCTTCCCTTTCCTAGACTGGGGACAAGGCACAGTACAATAATGGCTCTGGGCCATGCTAGGTACCTGAGTGATGGAAGTCTCCATAGTGGTCACAGGGTTCAAGGTGGTACCTGGTGTCTCCGTGACATTGACACAGGTGGTGATACCTGAGCCTTGGACAAGGGCCACCAGTGCAGGCAGGAGGCCACTGAGCCCCTCGCCTATAAAGAAGGTAGTAAGATAGTACGTGGGCAGCTGGCTCATGAAGGGCAAGAAGGTGACAGAGGAAGTACAATCCACCAGGGCCAGGAAGAAGGTGAGGACGATGAAGGCCACACTATGCTGTCTACCCTGTATCCAGGAGGTCATACTCCACAGGAAGGCTAGGAGGATGCAGGCAGCTGTGCCTATACACAGGATAAGGAAGATCACGGGCACCTCAGACAGGCAACCGGGTCGGAAGCGATGCATCAGGGTGACTAGGAGGGGACCTATGTTGGCCAGTTGGATGACCACAGTTAGGTAAGAGGGCAGGTACCAGCCCTCGGGCAACTTGGTCACCAGCAGGGGCAGCTCCACCCAGAGCCCATTGATGGCCACCCAGGAGCCCATGCCAAAGACGCAGACCAGCAGGTGTGTCAGGAAGGCCATTGTGGGCAGCCTGGGCCAGACGATATCCTGTCCTCCAGGTCAGGTTGCAGGGGGGCTGGAGGAGAACACATGTTGAGACAGTCACAATTTCATCACCAACAAGCTGGCTTCATATTAGCAGAAAACACAGATGCATTTGTTCACAGATAACCTTTGACTGGGCAAGGTTTTCCTAGGCAGGACTTAGAAATCCTGGCTCTATAAAAGGAAAGATGGATATATCCAACATCAGAAATGTTAAAACTTACACATGTAATACATGTAATACATGTAAACAGACAAAATACCTTCTGTAAAAAATACCAACAGCACAGTCAAAAGACCTGGAGCAGGGGTTGGGGATTTAGCTCAGTGGTTAGAGCACTTGCCTAGGAAGGGCAAGGCCCTGGGTTCGGTCCCCAGCTCCAAAAAAAGAACCAAAAAAAAAAAAAAAAAAAAAAAAAAAAAAAAGACCTGGAGCAGATATGGGCAAAACAGATAAAAGGCTTGGTTCTTCAATATATAAAGAGTTTTTACAAACCAACGACTGAAAACTCCAGAAAGAAATTTGCCAAGGATATAAACAATTTAGAGAAAAAAACACATAGGTAGGTCTTTGACCCGTGAACAGGTTACCATACCTCTTCTGGAGGGAAAATGACTCCAGGAAGCTATTTCCATGATAATTATTCCAAAATGTTAATTTTCACATGATTTGGAAAAGTCAGCAGATGTAACAGTTTTTGATAATCATAGCAAAAGAAGTTTACCCATCCCACACTAGTGAGAAAGAAGAGGCCCAGAAAGGTAGAGTCACATGCCCAAGGCCACCCAGTCAGCATGTGGCATGTGCCTTTGTGAGAGCTGTATCACCCCAGCAGGCTCCTCCTTGTACAGAGGAAGGGGGACCCCTTCCCTCTCATTGTGTGCCCTTGAGCTGGTCTCATGCCAGCACTTGTCCAATTGGGTCACCACAAGCAAACTCCAAGTCTTTTTCCTTGTTTTCTTCCTGTTCTGGTTTTGAGACCAAAACAAAACAAAACAAAACAAATAACAACAAAAATACCTCACAATTTAGCCCAGGCTAGCCTAGAGCTCTAGATCTTCCCACTTTTGCCTCAGGAGTGTAATGTGTCACCACACTCACAAATCCCTCTTTGGTCCTTACTGGAGAGAGCTTTCTCCTGGTCAAGCTTCACCCAGGAATCTTTGGTGTTTTGTCAGCTCCTTTCCCTGGTTCCTACACAGGAAACCCACCTGGGAACAGGAAATGATATAAGAGATGGGAGAATGAGAGTGACCAAAACTGGAGGCTATCCCATCCTCACCCAAGGCTCCCCTAGCCTGACCCCAGGTTTGCTAGATGACCTGGAGACAGGCAGCTCTCAGCTGCACTTACTCTCCTGCCCCACCTTCAAAGCTGTACTGGCCTGCAGCTTCTTCCCTACCCAGATTCCTGCAAGATCTTGCCCCAGAAGCCTTACCAGGGCCGAAGGAGGAGAAGCCTTGTCAGTCACTGCTCTGCTGACTTCCTGACTCATTGAATGATAAAGGGAACAGAGGGTGCCCGTAATTGCAGCAAATGATAAAGGGAACAGAGGGTGCCGTAATTAAAGGAGTAATTTCCCCTCCAGGCCTGTCACGGGAAAGGAGAGATAGGCAGGGTTCCATCAGGGTCTGCATCCCAACTCCCCACTTTTGCTCTAGCCAGTTCTTTAAGTCTAGAGACGCTGTAAGGAACAATTAGCACTGACCGCTGACAGCGAGGGGATGGCCCAGGCAGAGGGGACAACATGCAGGAAAGTCTGACTGTTGCTCTCAGAGCAGTGAAGGCTCCAAGCATGGTGGGGGCACGTTTAAAAGATGAGCATGAGATGAGGTGTGTCTCAGGGATACACGCATGCCAGGCGAGAGCTTTTACTTTTAATCTGGAGACAAGAGTCTCACAGAGTTGTCCAGGCTGACTGTGATCTCATTCTGTAGTTCAGACAGAGATCCCCCTGCCTCAGCCTCCCTAGAAGCTGGGACTATAGGTAAGGGCCAGTATCTGTATTTTCTGCCTTGTCTTGTCTCTTGTTCACTCGGGTATGTAACCTGCCTTTATTGGGCGCCTACACCCAGTTGAACAATTGTCTCTGCTCTCAGGAATGTGAGTAGTTCCGTCACCAAGGAAAACAGAAAACCAATAGGCAGAGCTGTCTAGGTGGTGAGAACCGCAGAGCCAAGAAGAACTGGGAGGTGGGAATGTGGGTGTCAGAAGAATCTGGGGGGAAAGGGTCCAAGGAAGGCAGAGATAGTCAGCGAGTGCAGGGCGCTCTCCATGTTCTAAGATTAGCCTCAGGGCTAGTGTGGCTGTGGCTATAAGTTAAGGGCAGTAGAGAAACCAAGGGGGATGTCACCAGGCCCTTCAAGGACAGTGTGTATTGTGTCCCCATGGACCCCTCCTAGGTAAAGGGAGACCAGTCTTGATGGCTGCAGTGAGGACTGTGACAGGGAGCAGGGTACAGCCATTACATGTCATGGTCCTGACAGACGGCAGCCGTCATGGCTGCTTGGGACCCACCCGTACTAAACCCCTTATGTCCGTGCCTCTCAGCAGTCCTGGGTTCACCTCCATTTCACAGAGGAAGAAACTGAAGCTCAGAGAGGAAAAAGAAGTGGTCAGAGGTCACACAGCTGCTCATGGCGGGACTATACAGCAGGCCCCTGGGAAGAATGAGGAGGAGAAATGACTTAAAACTTCAGGCTCTGGGGCCAGGTAGTAAGGAGTGAGGAAGTGGGAGAGTGGGCCAGAGACATGGGTCCTAAGACAGAGCTGCTTCCTGGGTGCCAGGGTCTCCTTCGGGAGAGACAAGACAAAGGCTCTGACTGAGACAAGGTCCAGAAGCAAGTGGTGACAAGGGACATCAGAGGATGAGTTCAGGCTTGGCCCTTCTGATGTTCCTCTATGTGTGTGTGTGTGTGTGTGTGTGTGTGTGTGTGTGGTGTGGTGCAGGGGTGAGAGCCAGGGCCTTGTGTATGCTAAGTAAGTTCATGCCACTCTCTTTGTTACTTTTACATCAAACACTGAGTGTCAGCAGTCCCACAGCCCCATTGTGTGGCACTGGGCTGCCTCCTCCCCTGTGTGGCCTGACCTTGGTCCTGGACTGTAATAGTTTCCTGGCTTCTGTATACAAAGCCTCTCATCTCAGGATCCTCAGAAGCCAGCCAGTCAGGGAGCCTATCTGAGTCTATCAGCCAGGACAGAGTTCTCCCACAGGAACTGGGGTATGTGTGGGGGCATTTTCTCCTACGTGGAGGCAGCATGTGGCTTGCAAGGGACTGGGCCACCCTACACCCTGACGCCATGGTTGGATGCTCTCTCTGCATAGATAGGCGGCAGCTGGTGGGCACTGAGCCGAGGGGGCCCAGACTGGAGAGAGCCGGCCCTGGCTTGCAGGTGGCCCTGGGGACTGGGTAGGACCTGCTCTGCAGAGCAGGGGCCCACAAAGCCAACCTAGGGAAGGGAGTGGGGTGCCGAAAAGGGGGTGAAGAAATGTGGAAGAGTGACTGATGGGTGCGGGACAGGGCACTGGGAACCAGAGAGCCAACAGACCCCAAAGTAGGCGGAAGGAAAAATGCTAGAACAGAGGGGACAGGAGAGGCTGAGGCAGAGGAAGAGACCAAGAGAAGGTGTAGGTTTGGGGGCTGCCTGGGCCCTCTCACATCCAAGTAGGATGGGAGTTTTCACCTATGGCCCCCAACTCATGCCAATTCAAGTTCCCTTTGCAAAGACTTGTCTGGGCAACCACACACCCAGAAAGCAGGTTGGTGGCAGTGGCATCCTGCCCACCCTGATCTCAGAGAGAGTTGTCTGCCATCCAGGCCTGTGCCCCCAAGCTGTAGGACCTCGGGTCACTTGCTCTTCTTCTCTGAGCCTCCTAGGAGGTCCCACCGTTGAAAGGGACCGGGTAGGTCATGGTTTGGTGGCCCAGGTCTCTGGGTGGGAGGGAGGAGGTCTCAGGCTCCCTTCCTTCCTCCCCTCCCTGCGGGCTAGGAAGGGCATCCGGCCTCCCACACTAGCCAAACTTTGGAGGAGAGCCATGCCCAGACTGGTGCGACCTTGTGCACCCAAGCCAGGTTGCTGAAGCTGGGCAGGTGGATACAGGTGTATAGCGTAGCATCCGAGGCCAAGCAG
Source organism: Rattus rattus (assembly GCF_011064425.1). NCBI lineage: Eukaryota > Metazoa > Chordata > Mammalia > Rodentia > Muridae > Rattus > Rattus rattus. The sequence continues at coordinate 131,364,536 of NC_046158.1, read as the reverse complement.
GCCCGGACTGGGAGCACAAGGGCGGCTCAGAGCCCGCAGCTGTTCCACTTATCCCAGCCGCCCTCCTGGCGGGAACTAGGGGAAAGGTCACAGGTCACCCGCTGTCCCCAGACCGACGCCCCCTGCCCATGCTCCACAGCCACTCACCTAGGGTCACGGAGGGTCTGCCTGCTCGGTGGATCCAGGAGTCTGTGGCGGCACCTGTCTGTCCCCGCCCCGGTGGCGGGGAAGGTAGGCGGGACCCGGGAGTGGCCGAGTGACAGCACTCAGGAGCTACTGCTTGAAGCCCGCAGGACCTGAGCCTTCTGCATCCCGCCTCTCTTCTTCCCGCGGGAACAAGTCGGGGGTGGGGCAGAGTCTCCTGAGGTCAGACGTAAGTTAGCTATTGCCCCTCACTCCTGCCTTTGGGAGCCTACTGCACGAGCTCTGCTGTATAACTGAGGAAATGGGTCTGGAGTGGAGCCACACAGCTCTGGGGGACCCTCAAGTCTCTGATGTCTGGGAAACAGTAACTTAAGCCTGCAGGACAGGGGATGCTTTTCTGCGCCATCTCACAGATGGAGAAACTGAGACTCAGGAAGGAATCAAGGAAGGTGTAACAGGAAGCATGGGCTAGACCTGGAGCCAGAACCACAGGGGGGCGCTCTCCCCGGAGAAAAATGTGTCAAACAAGTCTTGGAACTCAGCTTCCCGTTTGAAAGGCCGTCTGTGAATAATTCAGCTCTTTCTGAACTGCAGCCCTGATCTCTGAGAGACCGCCTTGTTATGAAGACCTGGGGCCCCCTTCCCTCATTCAGCAGGCAGCGTGCTATGGGGCTCAGAAAACACTACTCAAAGTGTACCTAGAAGATAGCAACGAATCTCCTATCTCCCCCATCCTACCCCAAGCAGTTATCTTTAGATCTTTGGTACAGTTTGAGCTGGCCCTTCTCAGGCTTGCAGGAGCAGCCTGAGGCACTGGCCTTTGGCCATAGAAGCCACATCTACCTGTGAAAGTAGACCCAGAGAGTCACAGTGTTTCTATAGCTGTAGAGGGCTATACTGACAGCTCTTATCACTGGGACACTTTATCTCTACGACAAGGGAATCTTCACTCATGTTCAATGCCTCCCTCTGCCCCCCTCTCCCTAATAACCTGGGTATCACCAACCCCTACCAAGTCCCTTCTGTCATGAAGCCTACTGGCCTAGCTCCCAACCCTGACCCTTCTCCAAGCCTCAGATTTTGGGGTACTTCGGCTGGAACTCTTCTTGTTGATGCGTCTCCAGTTTCATACACGTGTCTGTCAGTGCTCGTGAAGAGCCTGAACCAAGGCCAAATGTGTTAGCCTCAGGGACATAGGCTTGGCTCTGAAAGAGAAGCTTCCCCAGCAGAGGCTACTCCAGTGCCCTGGAATGTTGTCCTCCCAGATCCCGCAGGGATCATCTCCATCCCAACTCCCTCCTTGTGCTCCAGCCGGTGGCCAGCCTCTCACAGGAGCCCCGCATGGTACTGCTATTTTAAGGAACCCTGGTCAACCCTTGGAGACCCTCTGCTGCTCATCTAATCACTCCAAGCAAGTCCTTTCCCAGTGGGGACCAATAAGTTTCAACACCTGACCCAATCTCTTTTCCAAGCATGAATGGCAAGTGCCACTTCCCCTGAGGAGCTCTCCTGTCTTATCCTGCGGGGTGGGGGCTGTGTGGGTGTGGCTCATTGTTCACTGAAGACGTGAATGGACACCAGTGTGTGTCCTCCCTGACTTTTATAATCCTTAGAATGTCTTAGCTTTTGTTTATTTAAATCTTTTACTTCTGAATATTTTCTTCACCATCTACAGCCTGCATTTTTGGGGGTGGGGATGGGGATGGACCCAGGGTTTAGGTAGGTACTTTACTACTGAGCCCTGCTCTCAAAATCCTTTGAGCAGTTTAAAGTTTACAGAAAGTTTAATGTTTATATGCACAGGCTGGGGTGAGGAGGAGGGGCACGAGTCACACTCTGTTTATCCCTTTGCTTGTTTTTGAAACAAACATGTACCCCAGGCTGGCCTCAAACTCCATAGCTACCCAGAGATGGCTTTGGGTAGCCTCCTGCCTCTAGGCTAGCATCACACCACTCCTGGTTTTACTCAGGACTGGGAATCCAAACCAGGGCTTTGTGCATTCTAAGCAAGTGCTTTACCAACTGGGTTACATCCCCAACAACTCCTAGATTCTGAAGTTGCTTTTTTTTTTTTTATACTTATATATAAGTACACTGTAGCTGTCTTCAGACACAGCAGAAGAAGGCATCAGATCTCATTACAGATGGTTGTGAGCCACCATGTGGTTGCTGGAATTTGAACTCAGGACCTCCGGAAGAGCAGTCCGTGCTCTTAACCACTGAGCCATCTCTCCAGCCTCTGAAGTTGCTTTTTGACCTCTTAAGCCGGGTATGGTGGTGCACACTTTTAAAGCGCTTGGGAGGCAGAGGCAGGCAGATCTCTGAGTTCGAGGCCACTTTGATCTACAAAACGAGATCTAAGACAGCTAGGACTACACAAGAAATCCTGTCTAGAAAAACCTCAAAAAAAAAAAAAAGTCTTTCTTTAGGGGCTTCATTATCAACTCCAGTTAATTCAACAACTTTCAGTTAAACACTAGCTGTACGCCTGGCACCGTGGGAAGGGCTTAGGATGTACAAGTGAACAAAGTTCAAAGTCCTGGCCCTTGACAAACCGACTTTCTTACAGAGATGAACGTACCAGCAGCTAACTCCGCATCTTATTATGGGGCTGGGAGCCTGAGAAGGGTGGGTGGGGCGTCCTCTGGCTAGGACAGTTGCTGGGGAGCCTTGGGTCGTCCAAGGTGAGGAAGTGTTCCTGTCTGCAGCCCTGTCTGTCTTGTCTGTCGCTAGGGATTTTTTTTTTTTTTTTTTTTTTTGGGTCGCAATCAGCTTAGCTCCGCCCATTGCGTGTGCTCATTTATCCGACTAGATCGCAACTACAAAGTTTGGAGAGGTCACACAGGCCGGTGATTTCAGCTCTCAGGAAGTTGAAACTGAATCATGAGTTCAAGACCAGCGTGGGCCGCAGAGCAGCAAGACATTACTATCTCTTCCTGAAAACAAAACTAAAGGGCCAGCAAGATGGCTCATCAGGTAAAGGCGTTTGCACCCCAGCCTGACAACCTGAGTTTGATCACTGGGACCCATATGATGGAAGGAGAAAACCGATTCCCGTAAGTTGCCCTCTGACCCCGGCACGCAGCGTTGCACGTGCCTCCTCCCCCACTAACTACATGTAATAGAAAAGACCCTGGTTCCTGAAAAGGCACAAAAAAACAACTCATCCATAACTGGTACCTGCAAATATGTAGAGCCTCGGGCAACTCGAGGTGGTGCTCACATTCTGTGGAGAACCTCAAAAGCAGAGACCAATCTGTCCACATCTGGCCTGGTCGCCCAAGAAGCTTCTAGTCGCACCACGGGCGGATGCAGCTTCCTGACCGCGCCCTCGAGTAGGAAGATCAGGCGCGAAGGCGCCACTGCAGTTCACGGGAGCAGCCGCCAGGGGGCACAAAAGCCTGCGTTCTACGGGGAGCGGGGTGTCTTAGAATTTCACTGCTAAGTGTTCTCCCCACCACTCCAGGGTGCGTTAGGTGGGGACGCAAAGCTAACAGTGAGGAGAAGGCGGGAAGAGAAACATGAATTGAAGTGTGGCTAAAGTGCCAAGAAAGAACTGGGTTAGAAAAGGACTCCAGACCATCCAAGGACCCGGGGCGGCAGCACTTCGCAGCCCCTACCCCCCACCCCCGTTAAAAGCAGCGGGGGGTGGGGTGGTAAATACACTCAGGGTAACTTTATTCGTTTGAAAACCATCCCCACGAATAAACCCCACAAATTTTTTAGAGATGTATGAAACTTAGCCCCCACAGGAAACGATGTAGAAGCATTGACAGTGGAGTGGGGGTGGGGGTAAAAGGGCGCAGAAAGGAGGAGGGAAGAGGGAGGAAAGGGAACTTCGACCTGAATGGATATATTTTAACCATTTGTGAATCTGTAAACCTGTTGATTATTTAAAACCTAAACTTACTTAACACACTTTAAAAGAATAAGTAACAAAAATATCCGACGCTAATTTATGTGCATCAGAAAAGGTCTCAGCACACGGGTCAAGGGAGGTGACAGGTCCCTTTATGCTTCAGTGAAAACTATCTACAATTAGCAGGCGTGTCTGCTAAATGTGACTAAATGTAGCTGTTGATAGGGCTTGACACAAAACTGTAAAATTACACGATGAGATTTTAATATTTTTGGTACGTCTATTGCGCGGTTCTCTGTAGATGACAGTATCCTGTCTCGGTGTTAAAAAGTTGGACACACCTGTGTTAGGCACGCCAGGGATTAGAGGTGGAGGGAATCGCATACATACAGATCATAGGTAAGGGGTTATACGCCCTCCAACCAAGTCTGAGGAATGGGGTGGGGCAGAGAGCTGATCCCGAGTGTGCAGGCGGGGATGGACACTTGTACACACCTCTGCAGCCCAGCAAAAGGCTGGATTCGAGGAGTAAAGGAGCGTGGAAATACCGCTCTCTCTGCTGAGTCAGAGACTCCTCACTCACGGGGAAGGGCTAGTGAGGAGCAATAAATGGCGGGGGGAGCGCTTGGTAGTACCCGGAGTGGCTGCTGCGCAAGCCAAGCCCGCACCGCGGGAGGGTGTGAGCAGGTGAAAGTGTTAGTTTGGATGAGGCCAGGGCTGAGTGAGAGATCAAGGGCAAACTTCATTCACCACGACTACTTGCGCAGAGAATTTAAGTGCTTGCAGCTTCAAGAAGTTGCCACCAGGTGGCGCTGTCTGGAGGACTTGAGAAGGGCCATGGAGCTGGTAGAGGAGACCTGGGGTGGATGATGTCTTCCCCCAAATAGACTTAAGATCTTCCCTGGGGACTGCGCATCGGACTGACCCCTCCAGAGATGCGGTAGGACCCAGGGTTCAGCCTTTCATAAAACCTCCACAGGCACCCACGCACTCAGCCTCGTTCATGGCCTGACAGAAGGTGGCAATCTCTTGGTTCACTGCCCTGCCATCTCTCCCCTTCACTTGAGACTCAGCCCTAGGGATGCTGTTTGCCTATCCTTTCTCTGCACAGTACCTCACCGCCCTGTCAGACAACCAGCTTCCTGCTAACTTGTCCCCAGAAAGCGGGGTGGCTTCTCTTCTCTCCCTGCCTCAGGTTCCGCACAGCTCCTTAATGGCTTCAGTGAAGTTTGCGCCATTTGACAAACTTATTTCCTGGGTCAGGACCTTCACATTCTCTGTTCCCTTCACAGGCCCTTTCCTCAGGCAGTCACATGGCTCCTTCCTCAGCATATTCAGGGCCTGCTAACCTCCCCACCCCCAGCACAAGACAGGGTTTCTCTGTGTAGCCCTGGCTGTCCTGGAACTGACTCCGCAGACCAGACTGGCCTTGAACTCAGAGATCTGCCTGCCTGCATCCGCTTCCCGAATGCTGGGATTAAAGGTGTGTATCCCTTACTCCCTTGGTTTCTCTACTTATTCTTGCCTCCAGGAGTGACTGCTTCACTAAAGTAACCCTGTCCCATTGCTTACCTGGTTGAGATGCTCTGGAATTTTGTACAATGCCCTTTATGGTGTACTGTGTGTCCATTCCTGCATCCTGTTTAGGGTCTGTCTCCCCACTAGTGTTGGGGAGACAGTTAGGGACCATGTTTGTTCTGTTCATGGCTGAGGTCCTAGGAGCTGGTTCATGCTCGTCAGACAACAAACAGTAGCAGGTATTATAGTGCGTGCTTGTTAGGCCTGGGAGGTAGGTGCAGGAAGATCTCCAGTCCAAGGCCAGCCAGTGCTAAATATACCTCCAGAAAACGTGGGCAAGGCATATAGTTCAGTGGCAGAGGTTCTGTCTGGAATGGCTTTGACTCTGGGTTCTATCTGAGGCACAAGCAGACGGCCACATCCCAATTCTACAGCACCAGAAGGAACTGTAACGTAAGCCTGTTTAAAGGGACTGGAGCAATGACTCAGCTGCTGGAGGCTACGCTCACACATGTTTAAAGATTGGATGTGTGGGTAAAGGAGAGGGAAGAGGTGAGGACAATTGGGGCTCCTACCTGAGCAGGGCATGGTCTCTAAAGTGGCCATGCAGAGGGACACAACTAAGGAGGAGAATCCTATCTTACTGGTACCAAAGCCATCCAAGACAGTGGACGAGGACCCTGCCCTTCACCGTCTAGTGCCGGGCCTTACTACCTTTCTGTGTTCTGGCCATCTTTCCTCTGTGAGAGACAGACAGTGAGACGGGATCTGGGTAGCGTGGGGACAACCTGGCCCTCAGAGTCTCTGCCAGTCAAAGGGGGAAGACAGAAGTGTCCGCCTTTGTGTGAGCTAGGAAGGAAAGCTGTGCCCTGTAGCACAGCACTTCCTAGCTCACTGTGACATCGCTTGGTCTCCAGGGGGAACAGCTGAGCTGCACCTTTTTCCAGCTCAGTCTCCTGTGCAGGGACACATGGTGTAGAGCAAGGCGCTCAAAGCACCAGAAGCCATCTTCAGGGTGGAGAATCAGGGGTTCCAGGGGAAGGGGCCTCAGACACGGAGGGATGCCCAGCACTGAGACGTTCTGGAGACAGGGCTGGTGTGTCCGTGCAGAAAGTTTTCCTACCTTGCTCGATCTCCTGCTCTTGTCTCCTCTTGTCCGGTTCAGTCATTATCCAGAACCAGCTATGATGTCTGTCTTCTGGAATCCTTTCAGGCTTGCAGGGCACCACATTATTCAGCTATCAAAAACAATGACTTTATGAAATTCATAGGCAAATGGAGGGAACTGGAAAATATCATCCTGAGTGAGGTAACCCAATCACAGAAAAACACACATGGTATGCACTCATTGATAAGTGGCTATTAGCCCAAATGCTTGAATTACCCTAGATGCACAGAACACATGATACTCAAGAAGGATGACCAAAATGCGAGTGCTTCACTCCTTTAAAAGGGGAACAAGAAAACCCTTGGCAGGGAATAGGGAGGCAAAGTTTAGAACAGAGGCAGAAGGAACACCCATTCAGAACCTGCCCCACATGTGGCCCATACATATACAGCCACCCAATTAGATAAGATGGATGAAGCAAAGAAGTGCAGGCTGACAGGAACCGGAGGTAGATCTCTCCTGAGAGACACAGCCAGAATACAGCAAATACATAGGCGAATGCCAGCAGCAATCCACTGAACTGAGAACAGGACCCCTGTTGAAGGAATCAGAGAAAGGACTGGAAGAGCTTGACGGGGCTTGAGACCCCATGTGAACAACAATGCCAACCAACCAGAGCTTCCAGAGACTAAGCCACTACCCAAAGACTATACATGGACTGACCCTGGGCTCCAACCTCATAGGTAGCAATGAATAGCCTAGTAAGGGCACCAGTGGAAGGGGAAGCCCTTGGTCCCAAGACCCCAAGACTGAACCCCCAGTGAACGTGATTGTTGGGGGAGGGTGGTAATGGGGGAGGATGGGGAGGGAACACCCATACAGAAGGGAGGGGAGGGGTTGGGGGGGATGTTGGCCTGGAAACCGGGACAGGGAATAACACTCGAAATGTAAATGAGAAATACTCAAGTTAATAAAGATAAAAAAAAAGCAAGACCAGCTGAAATTAATAAGAAGGGGGACGCCAGATCAGTGAGGAGGGTAGGTGGGTGGGAAGCACTCATAGAGACAGAGGGAATGGAGGTTTGTGGTGTGGACACTGGGAAGACGGATAATATTTTAAATGTCAATAAATAAAATGACCAATAAAAATCAAAAAAAGGAAAAAAAAAAGGATCATATGTCTAGGGGCTGGAGAGATGATTCAGTGGTTAAGAGCACTGACTGCTCTTCCAGAGGTCCTGAGTTCAAATCCCAGCAACCACATGGTGGCTCGCAACCATCTGTGATGGGATCCGATGCCCTCTTCTGGTGTGTCTGAGGACAGCGACAGTGCACTCACTCTACAGTGTACTCACATACACAAAATAAATAAAAAAAGGAAAAAGGACCACACGTCTGTCACCCTGGCTCTCCCAGCATCCGCATGTCTCTGTTGCCTCTTTCGGAAGTTCTTTCTGCAAGCTAGAGGTGTGGGGACTTTTTCTCGCCAGACACCTTAGCCTGCAGCTTTGAAACCATTGCCTTGACCAAGAGCTGACACAGCTGATTCTCCTGCTGTCCTTCAAAGGTGGTTTCTGGTTGACAAGAGCTTTGCGGTAACAGTGAGCTTGACACAGTGCACCCTGTGCACGGAGCCTGCTCCGACCCTTGCAGGGAGACGAGGTCAGCAGGGTAACCTTAAGCAGTGTGGGAAGGGCTGCCATCAGAAGGATTCCTTCCCCTGAGGGCTGAGGGGGAGGAGGTGGCCCCTGCCCTAAGGGAGGAGGTGACAGTGGCCTCTGAGATTCTTCCTGGGAATTTCCTACAGGCCCTGTGGAGGCTGCGGGAGTCTGGGGGGTGTGGGCCTTCCCATGTTCTGGTTTTGTTCAGAGAAGAGAGAAACCATAGCTCAGGGCACTGATCAATCCCACTCCTTCAGGCTCTTCAGAAGTCTCGCCTCCTCCAGGCGGGAGGCTGTCTGTTGTCATCGTGTTGTGGCCTGGGTAAACCCCCCAGCCTTGGGTGTGAACATGGACATCTGAGGGCGACAAAGTGGCTAAGCCCAGCGCAATAGGTGCACACGCCATTTCCTGAAGGCGTGAATGATTCTTGTTTGCATCTCACCTTTTCAGCGGACGAATCCGCCTCTCTGGGATGGGTGTTTGGCCTTCGCCTCCTCCACAACCTGTTGCTTCCCTTAAGGATATTTGTGGGGTACCCACTGTGTGCTGGGCTGGCCTATAGGCAGGGAGGGGCAGGCTAGACCCCTGCGTGGGGTACAGGAGGTTGGGACAACTAAGAGGACAGGAAGATAAGGGACCACAGGTGTCATCCGTGAGAGTTTAGGGAATTTGGCAACTGTTTAAGTGGAAGTGAAAGAGAGGCAGGGGAGAGACACAGAGGCCAATGGAAGGTTTAGGATAGGGAACAAATGGTAGACAGGAGCCTGCCAGTGCTTGAGGCTCATAGGAGAGGGCTAGGGGCAGGCGCTGAGTAGCAGTGTTCTGGTAGGATGCAGGAGGGGAGTCTGTACCAGGGGGCTGAGGTTGAGCAGACCTGTGGACTGCAAGCCTGAAGCAGTAAGCAGAGCTGAGCTCACTTGGGTTTGATTAGCATGTGCCACAAAGGGGTGGTTCAAGTTGAAAGGCCTGAGCTTTGTGTGTGGGGGTGGGGGACAGTGTACAAGGTCTCAGGTGTCAGGCTTCTACGACTCTGTCCCTAGGCCGTGAACTTCTGATGGGGGAGGGGCTACTTTCCCTGTGCCTCCTGATGGGGGAGGGGCTACTTTCCCTGTGCCTTGCGGTTTCTCCCTCCTGGCCCACACCATCTGGGGCTAGGGAAGGCATAAGGGACAAAGCAGTTTTCTTTCATGAGAGGTTAGCGGGCTGGGGCATCTTCCCCTCTGAGCCCCCTTCCTTTGCAAAATCCCATCTGTCAGGGCAGCCTCTGACCCCCAGCCTCTCCCCTGATGTGAGCCGAGGGTGGGGGAGGGGAGAACCTTCCCCCATAGCCCTAGGGAAGGCGCAAGCCTCTCTGTCTAGCCCTTGCCATCTGTCCCCTCCTGCTTTGGACACCTGCTCTGTGTAGACAGGCAGGGCCACCTCTCCTTCACGTGCTTTGGCTTCTCTGTGTGTTGAGCCTGGCGTTCCCAGACTGGAGTAGCTTGTGATCACCACACCCGGGATCCACCGGCTCCTCCGTGAACTAAGGTTTCTTAGTTGAGCTTTGCTCTGCATTACTTAAGCAGATTTAATTTAATTAACCCTGGGAGCCCTGTAAATGTCATCTGCCACAGCTTAAAACTATGGGGCTGGGCTGGTGAGGCAGCTTTGGCGGTAGACCTGTGTTCTGCTCTTAGAGGCTCTGTCAGGTGGCACACAAATGCCTATATCCCCAGATCCAAGAGTGCAACGTCCTCTTCAGCCCTCTTCAGACACCCACACATGCGGGGCACACACACACACACACACACACACACACACACACACACACACACACACACACACACAAATAAAGGCGTTCAACTTTTATTTTCACTTTACGTGTATTGGTGCTTTGCCCGTGTGTATGCCTGCGCCTGACACGTGTGCCTGGTGCCTCAGAGGTCAGAGGGTGTTGTATCTCTTGAAACTGGAGTTACGTGTGGGCGATAGGAATCGAACCTGCGTCCTCTGCAAGAGCAGCCAGTGCTTTTAGCTGCTGAGCCATCTCTCCAGCCCAATAGGAATAAAGATGAAATAAATAATAAGACTCTTGGACTTGCAGATTTAAACCTTCATCTCTGCCTTTGCAATGTGATGGTCCCGGTGGGGAGCTGAGGGGACCAGCTCCCTTCAGATGCTCAGACCCATTTGTTTCTCCTCCTCCTGCACCCCTCAGCTGCCAGCCTGTGCCTCACCTCCCCAAGGACTGTTTGCTGGGAGACATGGGTCATCCTGCCTCGGCATCTGGCTTAGCAGATTCCAGTCCATACGTGCATTGTATGTTCTCTCTCAACTAGGGTTTGAGGAGATCCAGACCGGCATCCTGTGTATAGACTGGCTGTTTGTATCCCTCTAAATTCCTATGGCAAGGCTCTGACTCCCTGGTGTGATGGCTCCTTGAGATGGGTCCTATAGGAAAGGATTAGGGTTAGAGAAGCCTCTGAGTATGGGGCCTTTATGGTGGTGTAGTGCCAGGGAAATATTAATGGTTCCCCCAAAACAGACAGGAGCCGATCTGATGCAACTCACAACAGGGTCTTTATTCTATTTGAGCTATCTCAGGCCACCCTTCCAGCGCACCATTGTCACGCAGGATGGTTTTGGTGGTGGGGGAGCCTATGGGCAAGGCTTTATAGTGAGCAGCAAGTTGGAGGTGGGTGTGCAAGCATCTGATTGGACAGCTCCTGTGGCCTTTAACACAATTGGCTGGTGCTGGGAGTCATATCTTAAACTTAACTTCTGCTCCCCTCTGCATTGGTGGTCATTAGGCAGGGGGTGGACTTGTAACACACATGGGGTGCAGGTTTGTAGGGGGAATAACCTGGAGACGCTGGTCTTGTTGAAGGTGTAACCTGGAGACACTGGTCTTGTTAGGGATTAGCCTAGAGACTGGAGCTAGGCTTGGGTTTTGTTGCGGGTGGGGGGGGCAACTTGGAAACTAGTGCTAGTAGGTGCCAGCCTCTTAGTTTACCCAGATTTAAACTCAGGTCGGGTTCTCTAAAATGGAGTCTGAATTTAAAACATTTAGCATCTCAGTGGGATTGGTGGCCTTATCAGAACGAGAGGCTCCCTAGGTCCCACACTATATCTTTTGGAAAAGCCTGAGGTCTGCAGCCAGTTAAACTTTTATGGGGCATGTAAGCGTCACTCCATCTCCTCAGGCTGACAGAAGAAGAAATAACTGCATTGAGTATTGGTGGTTTAATTTTGTAGCCAGTCAAAGGCCATTTTGTTTGTATCCTAACTCGTGTATGTAAGGGTGTGTGTTAACTCGTGTATGTAAGGGTGTGTGTTAACTCGTGTATTAAAGGGTGTGTAATATCTGCAATTTTCACCCTGAATTTACCTTTTAGCTTCTGTCAGCTTGGGGCCGGGAAGACACTGGGTTAGTTGTATTCATTGTTTACCCTTCAGCTGTCTGGTTAGGTTAGGGCCCTGGCTGCTCTGCTGCTTTCTAGTTTTAGCTCAGCCGTGACTAGCAGCTAGAGAAAAGCTCGCTGAACTGTCAGCGTCTGAGGGCTGGCGAGGTGGCTCAGTTGGTAAACTGCTTTTGAACAAGCGTGAAGACCTGAGTTCAATCCCAATCACCCTCATAAGAAGACAGTCTGTCTCAAAACACCAAAGTAGGTGGTGCTTGAAGATAACCAGGGGTTGACCTCTGGAACTTTCTTTCTGTTCATTTCCTTATTTTTTTAATAAGAATTTCTTGTATTTATAAACAGATAATGCATTTTAAAGACACAATATTCAGAAGATGCCGTGATGGGTAGTCTTCACAGTCGGTTTGAATGTTACTCACCTCAGGATAATTGGCTAATGTGGAGGAGAAATGAAATAAACATATATTTTGGTTTCAGGAAGTGCTGACCCCAGAGGAACTTGAATTTCTGCCAAGTGGCTTCTTTCTTTTTTTCTAAGTAGAATGTTTGCCTCATTTAGTCTGATAGAACAGGCTGTACATTTCGTTTGTATTTCCCACAGCTCCCCCTCCCCCTGTTTATATTTTCCTTCTTCCAATTTAGTCAGCATTGTTTGGCCTTCCTGTTCTGAGCTACTCACAGATAACATTATTTTGATATGATATAGGAGTTTTGCCAAATATAGTTGTTTTCAACGAGTCTTTGGATTAGCCGTCGTGTGCATGGGATCACGCAGTGCCCAGCTGCTGCTATTAAGGGAGTTGAGAAGTGAAGTTATAATTCCTCTCCATCTTCCAAACCCTCATTCCCCTATATTAGAAAAAGAATCCTTCCCAACTGGTTAACTGAGGAGAGAATCCCCAAAGGAGCCTTTATAATTGTGTCACCAGGAGCTGTGTCATTAAGAGTGAAAGTACAACACTGACCACTGTCATCACATGGACACCACCCTTTTCTGCTAACGTCCTGTCTGTAGCTGGACTGTTTTCCCACACCATCCCACTGATGATCAGTCATTTGTACCCTTGATAGAGCTCCCTAGTATAACTCGGTACATGTATAGATCCAGTCTTTATATTTTTATCAGTCTACATTCTAATTTATAGTAGGAGCTCAGAGTAGTACTAACTCAAATCCTGCTATTTGGTTCCTAGCCTTAAAACTCATCAGAGACTCCTCTTGACCCTCTAGTAGAGTGTCAGAGGGCCATTCTTCAGCCAGAAACACTCATCCTCTGCTTTTCTTTTCTAGACTGGGTTTCTCTGTGTAGCCTTGACTGTCCAGGAACTTGCTCTATAGATAGATCAGGCTGACCTTGAACTCATAGCTGTCTGCCTCTGTCTCCTCTGTGCTGGGATTAAAAGCTTGTGCCATCACTGTCCAGCTTAGATGCACCCTTCCCAATGAAAGCGTGTGCAATAGTAAAAGTGCCAGCCAATCAGACCAAAGTACAGGGCCTAGTCCAATTGGCCTGTGAGATTTCTATTAATGGTCCTACATATACCACCAGGCTGCTCCCCTGGCAACACACGGGGTAGCACATGCTACCTCAAAGGCACACATTCCCAAGAATTCCAATTTCTCTCCTCATCTTTCAAGGCATGAGGAATAATTGGTTCTTAACAAGAGAGGTGAAATAATTCCGGGGTTTCTGCCTCAGTTCCTAGGTGGTTGGAAAGACAGAGGAAATGGACTTACAAGATGGAAAGGAAGATCATGCTGGTTATGGTGGGCAGAGGCAGAAAGATTACAAGTTCAAGACCCTGGGCTACACATTAAAAAGAAAGAAAGAAAGAAAGAAAGAAAGAAAGAAAGAAAGAAAGAAAGAAAGAAAGAAAGAGAGAAAGAGAAAGAGAGAGAAACAGAGAGAGAGAAAGAGAGAAATGAAGAAAGAGAGAGAAACAGAGAGAGGAATGAAGAAAGGAAGGAAGGAAGAAAGAAAGAAAGAAAAAAGAAAGAAAGAAAGAAAAAGGAAAGGAAAGGAAAGGAAAGGAAGACCATGCATTGTATCCCTAGGACCACTGTGGTCCTTTGGAATGGAACAGGACCACCCAAGTTTCTGGTCCCCTCCTGGGCAGGTGTAACAGTCACTCTTATGGAAGGCACTGACAATATTCAACCCATCCTAACCCTTCATTCACTACTCTCCCTCACCCCAGTTCCAACCTCTACAGTCTGCTTTATATCTTAAGTTTCTACTCCCCATGGTCAACCTTGGGAATCTCTGGGTTTCTGGGTTCAATAGTGTGTGACCAGACATGGACCAAATTGAACAGTTAGTGCAAAGGTTGTTTTTCTTACATCAGTCACTAAGTTTCCCACCATCTTTCCGAAGAATAAAAAGGCTAAAGCCAAGTCTTTCATAGTTCTCATTTCAAAAGGTCTCCTTGTGGTAGGATCCACCAATTTCCCCGGGGAAGTGCTGTCAGCAGTCAGGGGTAATGTGTCCAACTTCTCTCAGGCTATCCAGACCTCGGTTTCCCTGGCTAACAGCACATGAAGCCCCCCCCGCCCCCAGTGTCCGTTCCAATTGGTTCTCTTTCTAGATTTTTATGGTTGTTCAGTCCCCAGGCTGGGAGGCATGGGCTGGACATTTGAGTGACTGGTCAGAGCAGGCAGGTCTTGTCACGTAAGAGAAAGCAAACTGAGGGAGAGGCCCAGCACATAGTTTCCACGTGGTAAGGCCCTTCTCAAGTGGGACAATCCGTACAGCCTAAGGGAGAGTGTGAGGTCCTTCTGAGGGATGTGGGGATTCCAAGCAAAAGCTACAGGCAAACTCTTAGCCCAAGGCAACGAGACTCTAAGCTTAACGTAGTAATTTGCCACTTAAGGATCTGATTCATTCTTTCAGCTCTCCCAGAGCTTGAAGGAGGGTACTGAGAATCGACAGTCCCAGACAATGTCCAAACTGGTTTAGAGCGGTGGCAGTTGAAATGGCCTCTGCTGTCTGATTTGGTATTTTTGGTGGGTTCTAAGAGTATCTTCATTATATGGTTGTTTCCATCATGGAGGAGAGGGAAGGTTTCCATTCAGTCAGTTAAGTGGTTTACCGTAAACCAGTAACTATTTCACTTGACTCACTTTGGATGTTCCTGTGGCATCTCCCTGGATACTCAGGGTCTCAGCTATGAGGTTATGTTTCCCTTCCTCTTGCCTATCTTCTTGTCAGTCCTACATGTCCCACACACATGTTCAGCAACAGTAGAGTTTATACCATGATAGCCTGTGACGCAGCACACATAGCCTGGGGTCCCAGGTGACTCCCCTCCTTATAAGATCTGCGCTGTTTGGAGTCCAGTCTCTGCAGACATAGCGGCCTTTTAAATTAAGAGATAAGTGATTTGCAGAGGGGTCCCATTGTGCCTTGAGTCCTGGCTAGCCTTGGAGGACAAGAGGCTGTCCTCTCCTGACACTTCTCTCTTCACTGGTGTAGGCTTCTGGGACTTGGTAGTTGAAAGCCAGGAGGATGGCTTTCAGAGTCCTGCAATTCTGCTTCTGTGTAGCATGAAGGTAAGGATTAGACAAACCAACCGAGGCTGATTTAAATGAATCTTGATTCTTGTCATGATTCCATTTCCCCAAGTCTTTATATCCTAGCAGAGTTAGCAAAACCACAAATAATTGCCTCTATCAGACATTCCTGCTTGTTCTGGTAAAGATTACTGCGAGTAGATTGGCATAGCCTGGGAGATTTTTAACAAAGAATGACCTTTGATCGTCAAACACATGCAGTCCTAAGCCCTGTCCTTCACGGGCCGTGTACAACTTGCTCAGACCTTCTGTGACTTGGCTTCTGTCCTCATCTGTCAGTTTTCGTTCTCGGGACGAAGCTGTTTTAACCTCCAAAAGCCACCCTTATCTGAAGCATTCTCTATTCTTTTCGAACACTTGTTACCAAAATCATAAGCATGAAGCTTACAACCTTTTCAACAGTTCTCTCTTATACCTGTTTCTTATTTCATTTCCTTAAACAAGAATGAAGCCAGATTAGATGTGCACATCGCAGTGAATTGGGATCGTCAAGCTTTTCTCCCACTGTGAAACTCTTTTCTGCTCGGATTTTTTTTTTTTTTTTTTTTTTTTGTTTACCCTTTCCTCCTCCAATGGTCTGACCCAGCCCGAGAGTTATAAAGTTTCCATTTTTGTGGGCAGCTCAGAGATTATCAGGGACCTTGAAGTACTTTCTTAGCAAACAAAAATCAGGGGGAGCACAGAGCGGGGGATACCTTACGTATTAATTCTGTAAGTGCAACACTGAAAGGCAGAAGCCATTCTTCCTGGTCTAGCTAGAACAGGGAGCAGCACACAGCCCGCAAAACAGCCAGAAAAATCAGTCCCTCTCCCTCGCTCCCACTTGTAGATCAATGGGGCATCCCCACTAGAACCTGCTGAAAAGGAATCTTTTTTTTTTTAAAGACAGGGCAATCTCCTTTGAACTATCCTTCCACTCCATGTGCATTTATAACACTGTTTTCTCTTTTCTCCCTGGAATTTTCTTGTACTAGTCCCCTTTTCAGTTTGTTTGTTTTTGTTAGTTTGTTTCTTTCAATTTGACCCAACCTAGTCTCTTCTGGGAAGAGGGAATCTCAACTGAGAAAACATCTCCGTCATATTGGCCTGGAGGCAAATCTATCAGTGAGGCAGTTTTTGAATTAATGGTCGATGTGGGAGAGCACAGCCTGCTGGGGCGATGGGGGTTGGGGGTGGCAATCGTGCCACCCTGGGGCACCCAGGCAGGTGGTCCTGGGATGGATCAGAAAGCAAACAGGAAGCCAGGAATAGCAAGCCGGTAAGCAGCTCCGTGGTCTTTGCTTCAGTTCCAGCCCTGACTTCCATCAGTGAGGGACTGGGACCCATAAGTGAAACAAACAGCACCCTGCCTCCCACACTTGATTATGGGCAGTGAGTTAATACAACAACAGAGAAGAAAACTGAGACAGGGCTCCCCTGCCTGCTGACTTGGACCTTAAGTTCCTGGGTCCCGCTTTACTGCCAGGCTTGTTTTTTTTAGTAGACTTTGAAAGTTTTTGCTCTTGCTTTTCTTCACTCTTTGTTAACAAGTTTCTGACCCTCCACCCTCCAGTCTTCTGTAACTTTCCTGCGATGTCTGGCCAGATGTTAGCTACCAAATGTAATTTTAGCATCTCGTGTCCCAGAGGGCTCTTCTGTGTCTAACACCAAGTACTTTCTCATCTGATTCTCCACTCTCTGGGAACTCTTCTGACCCTCTTCTTTCTCCTGTTGCACCCTAAAGACCTTTTTCTGTATTCTAGGACCAGGGTAGTGAATTTCCCTCACGGTGGTGTGGCCTTGATGGGCCTCATTGCTTTTATTCCACGTGGGTGGTTGGCTGGGGAATCTTTCGTCGGCTACCATGACACATGTATTCAGGGAAGATTTTTTTTTCTCAAGAGACCTTTCTTCTTACCCCCTCTTCTCACTAGAGAAGAGAACACTCAATACTAATATCAAATCAGCACAGGAATAGAGTAAGGCCCGAGGACTTGATCCAGTTGGTCGGTCACCGCCTATTATCTATTGGAGTCCTCAGCTTGACTTTGTTACAGGAAATAGCTACCCAGTACTGGAGCCTGTGCCCCAGAGGACTAATTGGGAGAACATCATCCTTTTAAACCATGTATTTGGATTACTGAGAGGTGGTGGCTCATGACTTTAATCCCAGCATTTGGGAATCAGAGGCAGGCATATGGCCGAGTCTGAGGCCATGCGAGAATATCAGATCCCCTGGAACTGCAGTTATAGATGGTTGAGGCTCTGTGTAGCTGCTGGGAACTGAACCTGTGTCCTCTGGAAGACCAGCTATCGCTCGTTACTGCTTAGCCATCTCTTAAGAATCTTATTCCTATGGGCCTCAGATCTTTTATCATTTATCTTGGTTTGGGATCTATATTCACAGAGCCTCAACATCCACCCTGATGAGCTACGGGAGTATCAGAGGGAGAATCCTCACCGCTCCTTACCTTGGTCCTGCCTGGACGTACTCAATGCTTCTGCACTGGAGGTTTCTAGGACCTCTGTTCCCCATTCTCAGAGTGACCTTATGACAGTCACCCTAGTCACATTCTCACCACCCCCACCTTCATCCACCAAGGCAGTACGTTACAATCCACTTGGTTCCAACGTGAGGTTGCCTGGTTGCTGTGGCGCTCTCTGTGGACCCTCAGCTCTAAGTCGCTGATCTACTTTTGATTTTTTTAGGTTTCTGTTAGTTCTGGAGCCGGAGAGTGTCTCTCCACCCAGGGCCACTGCAAGGGTGCAGCAGAAGCAGAATTCAGCTCCCAGGACAGGAATCCGATCCCCAAGACCTTTGGCCATAGAGAAAAAGCTCCTGTATGGGGCACCAAGTTGTAAGAAGTGAGTGAGTCTGGGATCTTACAAAAACAGCCACATGATCCAAAGGAGGTCTGCAAGGTACAAAACGTTCTGCTTTTGGGAACTATGTGTTACTTTTGCCCAGTGCTGCACAGATGGGAACAAGAGTTTGTGGAGTGCTCTGCCACAAGGGTCAAATCTGTATCGAATCAAGACTTAAAGAGGGTAAGAGCCATCGAGCAGAAAGGAACAGAGCAAAACAGACTCTTACGGCGATGCAGAGCCACTGTGCTTGTGAACCACAGCAGCTGTGGTTGTCTGCACAAGATCAAGCCAGTTAACATTGCAGCACAGAGATGGGAGAGGCTTATGAGCCCCTACCCCGAACTGAGGAGCTAGGAACAGCTGAATGTTTCTGGAGAAAAGAAAGTCAGTGTTTTTACAAGGTTGTAGCCTTTGACCGTTTGATCATGGTTCAGTGGATGGCCCTACTGCCACGAATAGATGGGCAGATTAGACTTGGTTGCGTATAAAAAACGAAAAAGGAGGAAGTGAGGGTGGGTGTAGGAGGAGTTAAGGGGAGGAGGGTAAAGTAAATATGATTAAAATACATTGTATGTGTATGAAATTCTCAAAGAAATAAAAGTATAGTTTAAATGTAAAAATTAGTTGGTGTTATTGTAAATGGGATATGTTTATTACATGAAGAGCATGGTTATATATTATCTGTGCTGTACAGAGCGATTTGAACTGTGTTTAAAACATGACATTTCCTTAACATTCTTCCATTGTTCTTAAATGTTATTTAACCGCATCGTTGTAAGTTATTGTATAATTTCCCAACTGGAAAGTTCAGACAATTGAAGGTAGGTACCTCGGAGCTAGGTCATGAGTACGGAGAAGAATTATGTAGAAAACTCAATTCAGCTTCTTCCCAGGATGGACTTTTATAACTGATCTGGTTTTGATAAGCACCGTGGGAACTACTGGTGTGCGCATTTGAAAACTTATCATTGCAGTTAGGGGAACAGACAGGTAAAGAGGATTGTGGGTAAACGCACAAAGAGGTAGCTGCTGAGTTGAGAGTAGGGTCCAGCTTGGTGGCTGGGTATTTAATACCAACTCATGGGTAGATGTACTGAGGCAGGCAGATATAGCAAATTTGAGACAAAAGCATGAATTTAAGGTCAGCCTGGGCAACTTAGTGAGACCCTGTCTCAAAAAGAAAAAAAGTGAAGAGAGGGTCAGGTGTGGTATAGACCTAAAATCCTAGTATCACGGAGGCTGCGGCCAGTTATGTGTCAAGGCCCTACCTCAAAACTCAAAAATGTTGGTACTAGGGTCTGTGCAAAACCAAACAAACAAATTTGGGACTAGCAACCCTTGCAGCTGGAGACCGAGGAAATCCAGCTGGAAGAGGAGAAGAAAGGTCTGCCAAGGCCTGGGCAGCCGGAAGGCCGAGCGACCAGCTGGGCTCAGGGCAGCAGCCGCCGGGTTGCATCTGCCGCTCCTGATGTTGCCTGGCAACCCGGCTGGCGCGCCGTTCGAACGGAAGCGACTGGCCAATCAGGAAGTCCGGGGCGAACCATTGCAGCGACGGGGACGGCGGGCTCACTTCCCTTTCCTCTGGGCCCTGGGGACCGTCTCCCGGCGGGATTGTGGGACGGCTGGGACCTCTCGCTAGGAAGAGCCGACCGGTCTCCACACGCTGTGACCTCCTTAGGTCCGCGGGGACCATCAGCTGTCAGCCTCTGCAGCCAGCGAGGAGCGGGATTCCTCCGGGCGTGGGCTGCGGGTGAGCATGGGGTAAGGGGGCGGGGGTCCTTAGGCAGTGTCCACGCATCAACCCGGGCAAGTGTTTCAGCATAGGCGGTCGACAGAGGAGAGCTCATGTCTAGTGTCCAGCCCAGGGGGCCAGCAGAGAATCCAGGCTGTTCCACTGTCCCATCTTGCAGCCCCCGCTCCTAGCAAATCAGAGGACCCCAGCGGCTTACTCTTTTAGGGGCCTATTGGGAGGACATGGCTCAGGGGATCTCCTGACTAGGCTACCCTGCCCTACCGGCCCTTGGAATTCCCCTTCAGAATATAGTCTTTCCCTTCCCATTGGAAACTTTCTGCCTAAAGAGTCTGGAGTTCCAGGGCTTCCCGCTTTGAGGGCCCTCCTGGGGTGGGGGGCAGGGTGGATTCCCTAGGACTACAGATCCAAAGGCTCTGGAAGTCATGTGGGTCTGTGCGCGCCCGCCTGCGCTTGTATGCATTGGAGGTGCCTCTAAGCCAGAGTTGCTGGAATTGGACTTTAGAGTTGGGTGCAGGGTCAGGCCCTCCCAAGTGGAGCATCTAATTTAGGCTGTACTTTTATCTACTCTCCTGTTGATCTTCTTTCGTAGGTGGGGAATCTGAGGTTCTGAGAAGTTGAGGCTCTTGCTCAAAGTCACAGACTTAACTATGCAATCGTCTTCAGTTCTTGATACAGGGAATCACCCATTCGATGAAGGATCTCTCCTGAGGGGAACTACCCTTCCTCTGAGCCTCATTCTGGCCCTGGAGGAGCTGTGTTTGTCCATCTGTCTTTGTCCATCTGTCTTTGTGTCATGCTCCCTACCCTAACTTTTGTATGGCCCAAGCTGGCCTCATTCTTACTATGTATAACAGGCTGGTCTTGAACTCTCCATCTTCCTAAATCGGCGTCCTCTGATGACAAGCGTGTGCCACCTGCACACCAGTTTTATGCCATTTTCAGGATAGAACCCAGGGCTTGGTTTCTGCTAAGCGGGCGTCTACTAGATGAGTTATACCGCTGCCTCATTTCTTTCCACATCGTCAAGCTTCCTGTAGCCTGGTCCCTCCCTGAGTGCCCTGCTTTTCTCAGTAGCGTCTGTTCCATATTATGCACGAGGTATCTTATTAGGCGGTTTATTATCTTCCCCAGTGGAATGTGTCAGGCACGTGAGATGCTTAACACGGGCACAAATTGTCAGGGTGTCCCAAACTTGCAGACTCAGATGATCAAAGCCAACATCTGTTGGCCATTTGGTGTGTATTGTGCTGGGGGGGTGGAGCAGGATAGGGTGGTGTCACTCAGGTGTACTCTGGCCAGCAGAGCCAGCATAGGCACTGTTAATACACACACACACACACACACACACACACACACACACACACACACTCACACTCACTCCCCCATCCAGCTACCTCACTCTATGCAAAATGACAGGTGCTGTGGACAGACACAGAGTGGCCATCAGTAGGGACTGATGGGAAATAATCAGAAACTCCTTAGATACTCATGAGGCACCAAGAGGAACGTGGATTACTGAGCGAAGGGTCTGGGTGGGAATTATATACACAGCACGATGGGCATCGCAGTCAGTCCTAATCGTGGACTGTGGGTCAACTAATTGAGAAGCCACAGACAGTGATTACATTTGCAGAAAGTTATGAGGTCACTGCCCTACCTGTGGTTTGTCATTGGCTTTGTGAGTTTGGGCAAGTTTCTTCACATTCTGAGCTGTGAGTTCAAGCCAAGGCAGAAGGCACTGTAGGACAGGAAGTGGGTGTGGCCACAGGCCTAATTCAAGCCTCACCTTCCCTTCAGTGTCAGGCCCTTCCCTAAGGCCTTGTTTGTTAGTCTTTCTCCCTCTCTCCCTCTCTCCTTCACTCCAAGTCTGCCTTTGTTCCCATCTTGTCAGGGTGCAAACTGAGCCCCAGACTTTGTTAGTGGAGAGTGTTCGGGGGAAGGATTCATGCAGGAGCTCACTGTCCTAGGCATCCCTGCCCCTCCCATGGCGGCCCACTTGTAACTCTCTTCCTGAGATTTGTGCAAAGCTACTCTGAGCAAGGCTGACTCCTGGGCAGGCCAGGGCATGAGCCTGGTGAAAACTCCAGAAATAGCTTGGAACCTGGCCTGCCCTGGAGAATGCCCGGTCGGGTGTCTGACCTGGACAGCTGGGCTGGCTCTTCCCCACTGCCCGGAACCTTCTCGATTCTCTTCTACAGCAGCCAGAGGCCTCCCTGGCTACCAAACCTGAGCCAGGACAGAAAAGCAGGTGGGGCGGATGAACTATCATAAAATGATCAAGCCTAGAAATCTACTGGGAAGAGGGGACACACAACTGCCTGGGCTTGGAACCCTTGTCCCGGGCTGAGAACTTTACCAGTGTGAGGTGTGATTTCCCTCCACTCTGCGAAGTGAGGGATTTCTGCTTTTATTTCATGGATACATATGCTACAGCAGGGGTTGGGGATTTAGCTCAGCGGTAGGCGCTTGCCTAGGCAAGCAAGGCCCTGGGTTGGTCCCCAGCTCCGAAAAAAAAAAAAAAAAAAAAAACAAAAAAAAAAAACATATGCTACAGCAGGCACTCGAGAAGACACTTAGAGGAGTCAGTTTTCCCGTTCCACTGTGGGGCCAGGGGACTGAACTCGGATCACTAGGCTTGCATGGCAAGTACTTTTACCCCAACTGTAAAAGTACATCTCCCTCGCCCCAACTTCACCAGTCATTTCCCACCCTCACTCCCCCCGCCCCCCCGCACTGCCACCCTACCCCGTTCTGGTGTTTTGACTCTATACACAGAAGCATGCAGTCACTGTCTCCCTGGACTCAGCTTACCGTCTTCATGTTCCGTTCCTACTGTAGCACATCAGTCAGCTCTCCCTCTTAAAGACCGAATAACCGACTGGACGTATGTGGTTACGTTTCTTTATCCATTCGTTCATTGGTGGGCACTTGCATTGTGCACGCCCTCGGCTGTGGTGACTAATGCCTGCTGGGGACTCCATGCGAGCGTTTCTGCCAGCACGCACACTGTGGATGAGTGTTCGAACACTGTAGGTTCTTTGAAATGAGTGTTTAGAAGTCTGCTGTGGATGTCACTTCATCATCACTGAACAGGGTTCTAAGGTCGCCCTTCCTCACCAAAACTTAATAACATCATAATGTTTTGGGTAGGATCTGTGCTAATGGGTATGACACTGTTGCTGGGATTTTGATTTCTATTTAATGGTCCAGTGATGTTGAACATAGTTCTTGCATTCACTCGCTCTAGAGAGAGAGAGAGAGAGAGAGAGAGAGAGAGAGAGAGAGAGAGAGAGAGTGTGTGTGTGTGTGTTTCAGGCTGGCTTCGAACTCATGATCCTCCTGCCTCAGCCTCCGGGTGCTGGGATTAAGGTATGGGCCCCCATGGCCGGCTTTGTTTTCTTCCATGTGGAAGGGCAGTCAACTGACTGCACCAAACTGCTGCTCTTGTCTTGCTGGGCTCTGGAGGAGCTTCTTGTCCAACAGTCATCATGGCTCTCACTTGGATGGAAGTGGCCATGCCTTGGGCCTGTTTTATAGTGGGGGAAACTGAGGTATGGAGACGCTCCCTGCACTGGAGGTTTGGATGGGACGGAGCCCTGAAGATATTGGCTCTGTATCTTTGGAGGGAGAAAAGGGCATGGCTGGAAGTGTCCCGGCTGGGACAGGGTTGATGGAAGGCTGGCAGAGGACTGTTTGTGGAAAGGCAAGAGTAATGTGGTAGCTTAGGGGAGACTTGGCACTCAGGTCTCTCCCTGTACCCCCAGCTAATTATTAATTACAAGGGGAGAAATGACCAGTGAACCGACTGATTACCAAGATCTTGTCAAACCCTCCTACAAGGCGCTGTGCTGGGGACCAGGGCTTTTCTATGCTCCTCTCTCCTCCTCGTCTCCTTCCCCTCCCCCTCTTTCCTTCCTTTGGAAATTGGAGTGTGATTGACATCCAGAAGTCTGTATGTGTTTCATGTGTGTATCTTGATGCTGGCCTGGGCCCCCTCTAGCCTCTTGGTCAGTGATGCTTCTTCCTGTTTGTTTCTGGGAGGAAGACACACAGCAGAAGGGTGGGGCTCAGTCCAGTGGGCAGCTGGGAAATCACAAGTGAACACTGGGAATGCCAAGGTGTTTTGTGAGGGAACAAAGGGGCCTTTCTGGGGTAGACAGGGAGGGACCTCAGAGGGGCGACATCTAAAATAAGGGTCTAGACAGAGAGCAGTTGGTGCAAAGGCCCTGGGGCAGGAAAGACATTTGTAAAGGATTAGCTAAGAGGGCTTTGTGGCTGGGCCAGGAATGACAGTGTGGATGGGATGGGCAGAGACTGGAGGGCTGTATGGGGGGCTGGAGTTTATCCCTGGGTGTGTATGGCAGTCAAGCGCAGCAGTGAAGTGTTATCTGCTAGGAAGACACTGTCATCATTGTCCCATGAAACAGCTGAGGGAGCTGCAGCCCCAAACATAGCTGTATGTGTTTCCATAGGTGGCAGCTCCTTTATGGAGCCCAAGCAAACTGTCTGTGGGGTCTGACGGATTTCCCAGGAGGCAATTCGGTCTCTTGCTTCTCTCCTTCCCATGTCCAAGTCTGGGCTCAAATCCAGATTCTGTCATTTGCTGGCTGTATGGTCTCAATGAGTTCACGAATAATTTGAGATAGGCACAGCAGTGTGCACCATGTAGCTCCAGAAGGATGGTCCAGGCAAGAGGATGGAGAGTTCCAGACTGGCCTGTACTGTCCTGTAAAACCCTGTTTAAAACAAACACCCATCCTCTACTGACGGCAACAACAAAAAGCTTCAAACAATGTCTGCTGCCAAAGAAATGACCCGTGCTTCACCTCCACAAGTGCAGTCTTTGTAGTTTCCAGTTAGTGCCCGAGGCCAGCTTCAAGCTTGTTTCTTTGTTATCCCAGCTAGGTCCAGGCAGTGAGGGAGCTGGCAGGCCATGTCGGATGACTTGTACCCCAGTCCCATTAATAGCCAGGACCCAAGGGAGCAGCAGTGCTCAGAGGGAAGGAAAGTGGACAGGACCACTTCCTGTCTCCCCCCCCACCCCCAGTCCCCGGGGCAGCCTCCACCTGGATACAGGAGTGCTTTCCCGCCGGCCCCTGGGATGTGAGGCCTTGGTGGGCATCTCCTTTCCCTGGACCTCACAATACCCTGGAAAGTGACAGAAGGCTTGGACTGGCAGAGGGTACAGGCGGACCCCTGCCAGGGATCCCCCCATGTAGGGTTGGAGTGAAATAATGGGTTTCAGATTGCCCACTTTCTGGTGGTCCTGCTGTTCAAGGGTTAAATGGGCCATCTCATGCCACTGTGCTGTGGCTGTACCTCTTTATCCTCCCAGCTGGCACAAATCTGCAGTCAACCTCAAGCCTTGAGAGCTCATGGTGGGCTGTCCCCCAAGGTCCCACTCTTCTTGTTCATGGGACTGTGACCCAGCCACCTGCGGGCACACAGGAGAAAAGGGTGACATTTTAGGAGTGGTGGGAGGGAAAGTGGCCAGGTTGGACCTCCCAGGCCCCATCCCCCAAACCCCTTCGTCAACTTTAGGAAAGTGACTCAGCCTGGCCTGACTGGGGTTTCCATTAGTCAGCTTGATGACAATGGAGTTGCCTCATAGGAAGCCTACCCAGACCACACTAATGCTCACTGCACCTCGTTTAATCACGGAAAGATTAAAAGCCCAGAAAGAGCACTTTCCTGTGCCTGGCCGGGGACATCAGAGAGAATCCAGCCCAATTCCATCAGCTGTGTTGCCGGCTGTACAGGCTCCAAGTCGCATAAGAGCCCGGCTGGGTGAGCCTGGGGGCGCTATTCCGGCTAGGTTTCCACACCGGGCTGTCTGTCGCCCATTTCAGCCACTGCCTGGCCCTCCTTCCCTCTCCTGGAACACTCCCAGCCGGCAGGTTCACCTGCCAGGCCCCGGAAATTGCGCAAAAGCCGGCTACCTGAACCAGGTGGGCGGGAGGCGTGCAGGCTGCTGGAAGGAGGCGGCTTGCACAGCCAGGTATGTTGCGGTGCTTGGGGGTGAGGGGCACATCAGGGATTGTCTTCAGTCTGCATTCGAGCCGTGGGCCGACTCCTGCTCAGAGAGAGATAGCAGATGAGGGGAGGGGGGGTCACACAGTCTTAGCTCAGCTCAAGCCTCACCGCCTGAGTCTCCAGGATTGCCTCCAAGTGAGGACGACTCACCAAAACTAGGGGCTTTCCTGGAGCCCTGATCTACTTACTCCTTGGGAGCCTGAGGGAGGGACGAAGTCGGGCTACGGCACTGGAATAGTGACCAGAAAGGCTCAAGGTTGGTGCTTTTCGGACCATTTGCGGCAGCATTTGGAAGCCGGCGGTGAAAAGAGACCTCAAGGGAGACGTTAAATCTCATTTGGCGATCGGGATCTTAGTTTCCTCTTGGAGGGGCCCCTGTGACGTGTGTTGGTGCGGATCCGCTGGCTCATTGTGATTAGCTCTTACCAGCTGTCTCCTTTGTCCCTGCTGGGCTTAGGTCCTGCCCTCCAGGATCGGACTTAGAGACCCTCGGAGGGGGCGGAGTCTGCCAACTCCACAGTCAGAGCCTCAGTTTATGACAGTGCGTCTGGTTTCGGGAGCGCTGCCCATTTTTCAGGTGCTGCGAACCCGTTTGATCTTTCCAGCGGTGACCCGAAGGCACAGGGAGGTCTATTTTTAACTGGGTTTAATAGGTAGAGGAACAGTCTTTTAAGAGCTGCCTCTTGTGCGAGGTGCAAGGCTGGTGGGAGAACGGGGACCCTGGTGTCTATCAGACCAGGCTTGGGAACACAATCTGCCCCCCCCCATCTCTTTGTAGTGTTAGGTGGTGGGTATAAAAGCAAGGTGCTGGTGGGGGGAGCTTCTGCACTAGCCCTGCCCCTCTGACCTCCTTCCTCTTTCCCAGGTGATGTCGGGGAGGGAACTGCCTCAGCCACCACCAACGGGTTGGACTGGTTTGGGTGGCAGAGCAGATGTGGGGGCTAGGGAGGTGGGGCAGAATCTGGCTACCTGAACAGGACTCTTAACAGTTCTGCTGGCTAGACCTTAACCACTTAAGGTCAGTTGGGGGTCTGTTTGTGGGCCAGCCTTCTTTTCTGCCCAACACAACCTTTTTTTTTTTTTTTTTTTTTTTGGTTCTTTTTTTCGAGCTGGGGACCGAACCCTTGGGAGCTTCCCTAGGCAAGCGCCTACCACTGAGCTAAATCCCCAACCCCCCACAACCTCTTAAGCCTTGGGAGAAGCCCTCCTCCTATCCCCCAAAACTTCCGTGGGGGCTGGGGAGAGCAGATAGATCTGTAGACATACTATGCTTGCCCTGTACTACTTGTCGTTTTAAAATGGTGATGGAATGTGCTCACAGTTAAAAACCTAGAGAAAGCTAGTCTTGGTTTGCTGGTGCTAGTGACACTCCACCCCTCACCCTGGACCTATCCGCCTGTGGTGGGCGGGGCCTCTCTAGTTGACTGGTGTGCTGGTCCTCAGCTGACTCCCGTGAGCATTTTAGTTCAGGACACACTTGTGGAATATCTAGCATGTGTTGAGAGCCACATCATGAAGCTGAGACTCAGTGAGAAAAGCAGCCAATACCTGTGCCCTCGTGGAGCTGACATTTTTGGAGTTGGGGACAGCAAAGAAAGAAAGATTCATATCCACAGTAAGTTATATGGTACCAATGGATATAGTGAGACGAGATATAGGGTGTGTGTGTGTGTGTGTGTGTGTGTGTGTGTGTGTGTCTGTGTGTGTGGTACGTGGAGAAGTGATGTGGTAGGAATTAGTGTGCTCAGGCTAGGCTTCATGGGAGTCTGCTTTTTAAATCTCTGTGACCTAAGGAAGTCACTTCCCAGAGTCTCAGTTTTCCCAGCTACAGAATGGTAACAGTGGCTTTCAGGCTCTTGGAGGTGGTAGGGAAGTAGCTGTGAGCGTCCGGCACACAGGCACACAGTGGAGAGCGTTGTCTTGAGATGTCTGGTTGTTCCGGTGAGGCTCTTCCTGTGTTTGGGCATGCTCTGGCCCAGTGCTGTCTGGTATAGTACCACGTCCCATGCGACCATGGAGAACTTGAGGTATGGCTAGTGGCTGCTGAGTGATCTCAACTGCAGATGCCCTTGGTTTGGAATATGGGTTTTACCTTGTGCATATTTGAGGGGCCTTGGGTATGGGGAAACTGGCACTTTCTGACCCTCTTTCCTTGGAAACAGAGGTGGCAGGGTTGACTTGCTGTAATGGTCTAACATCTGACTCTTCTTAGATAACCATGGGGACACTTGAGCACCCAGACATGGGCCCTGCAGCCCATGAGCACTGTCATGGTGGTTGGTCAGCAGCATAACACTTGGTGGGGCTGTGACCTGGATAGTTCCTTGCACCGGCATAGCTTGGGGCTGATGTTTATGCCTGTCCACATGCCTGGGTCTCCATGGGCTTGGCCTTGAAGCCATATCTTGGAAACTACCCTAATCTGGACTCTGCAGGGGTGGGGGGGGGTGGGGCCTTTCTGCCCTCTCTCTCTTGCAGCCTTTTGTTTTGTGCCCTTGTGGGCCTGGCATGTCCAGGCAGGTGGTTGGCACTGCGCAGCTTCCTGCCTGGGCTAGTTGCGGGATGTTGGTGGTATCTGGATCTCTGTGCAGTTCAGGTGGGATGTGGATGATGGTCATTCAACCCCAACTGCCCGGTCGCTAGTACCCCCCTCTCTTGGAAGTAAGGGGTGGCTTAAGCAAGCCCATTGCCCCCTCGAGCTTCAGTTTCCCAACCCCTAAATGGAGCCATTGAGAGGACCCTTTTTTTTTTTTTTCTTTCTCTTTTTTTCGGAGCTGGGGACCGAACCCAGGGCCTTGCACTTGCTAGGCAAGCGTTCTACCACTGAGCTAAATCCCCGACCCCGAGAGGGCCCTTTTTAAAGTGGACCTGGCTTCTCTACCACTTTTCTCTCCCTCAGCTGTGCGGGTCCCGCCCACTATTGGAGGGAAATGCCGTGGGTGGGGCCATAGGCCTTCCAGGAGTACATTTTGCCTGGTGATTGGCTCTGTGAGAGGCAGGGGCGTGTCCTTTACCTTATAATAGCGCAGGCTTCGCCGCCAGTGAGCCTTTGTCTGAACGTGCTCAGCCTGTCTTCTTTCGTTGCTTGCAGCGGAGCCCCGTATCCAGCTGCCAACTTTGTGCCTGTATCTGTCTTCTCGCCTCTGCCCTCGGGGTATGTAACGGCCATGCCCGTGGACACGCTGAGCCCCGGAGCCCCCGCCACTCCCGCTTTACCTTTTCGCCTGCGAACCAAGGTCCCCGGCTACCTGCTACCAAGGCCAGCAGATGGGGGAGCCAGGAAACCGAGTGCTGTGGAACGCCTGGAGGCTGATAAGGCTAAGTACGTCAAGAGCCTGCGCGTGGCCAACACCCGCCAAGAACCTGTGCAGCCCCCGCTGACCAGGCAGCCCCTCTTCAGCCCAGGTTCTCGCGGCCCAGTGCTCACACCCAGTCGCCGAGTCCTGCCCTGTTCTGGCCGCCGGCCCCAACTGGACCTCGACATCCTTAGCAGCCTAATTAACCTGTGTGATAGTCCCGTGTCCCCACCTGAGGCCAACAGAACACCTGGACGGCCAGAAGGATCTGCCCACAAGGTCCCACCAGCCACCCCTCCTCGTCCGCCTCCTAGTACTGTCGCTGTGCGCCGAGTGGATGTTCGTCCCCTGCCTGCTTCACCAGCTCGCCCCTATCCATCACCTGGCGCCGCTACCACTTCCAGCCCGGGCCGGCCCCCTGGTCTGCAACGCTCCAAGTCGGACCTGAGTGAGCGCTTTTCCAGGGCAGCAGCCGATCTTGAGCGCTTTTTTAACTTCTGCGGCTTGGACCCAGAGGAAGCACGAGGATTGGGGGTGGCCCACCTGGCAAGGGCTAGCTCGGACATCGTGTCGCTAGCCGGGCCAAGTGCTGGACCTTGCAGCTCTGAAGGGGGCTGCTCACGCCGCAGCTCTGCCACAGTGGAAGAGCGGAACCTAGAGCGGGTCCCCTATGGGGTGTCTGTGATCGAGCGAAATGCCCGTGTGATCAAGTGGCTGTATGGGTTGCGGCAGGCACGTGACCCTCCCACCACAGAGGGCTAGGCCTCCTGGACTCAGGCCTCCCGGAAGGACATCATGAAGAGACAGTTGGCACTTTGTCCTTTCCTGTATCCATTGGCTGCCTTCCTGCAGACCCAGAGACCCTTGGGTGAATTTAGTGTAGAGGCCAAGACTTAGACCTAGACCAGCATCCTCTGGCAAGCAAGGACTGACCTGCAGAGGTTTGCTGTTGCCCTTGGCCTCCCCCACCCTCTAACAAGGTTTGTGACACAAGTGTGCTTCTGCGTGGTTCCTCGGGTGAGACTGGATTTGGGCTGCTTACTCTCCACTGAGTTGGGAATCAATTGCTTTGCCAAGTCTGTCTGCCCCAGGCCCTATTTCCTTCTTCCCTGTCTGTCCTCTTTTGCTGACTTCCTCTTCCTTACCCAAAGGGCCCTGGTTTCCTGGGAACTCACCCTGGGGAGGAGGTTGAAAGGATGGGGCCTGTCTGCTGCTCTTCCTGGTCTTTGGCAGTTGGCCTAGGTGGGTAGACTATAGGAGGGACTGGTTAGGAGCCTGATGCTCTGAATTATCTGTGGCTAATAAACACAAATGTTTGTTTCTCAAGGTCAGGAGCTTCGGACTCTTCTCTGTTCACAGGGGAAGAAGTGTGGGAAGTCTTGGGGTAGGGCCTTCAGAATGGAACGATTTTTGAACTAAGATCTGGTGTGCAGGAGGTCAGTGGCTCTCCTACGGCAGTGCAGGCAGGCCACACCTGGGACCTCCCAGTAGCACATCCTCGCCTTCTCCAGAAGTCTGCAGGCTCCTCTGTAGGTGAGGAGGCAGCCAGCCAGTGAGTGGAACCAGAGCTGAGAGTGGTTTCTTTCTGGAAGAAAGGGACTTTCAGAGAAAGCCTGACAGGAGCATCCTGACCCTTTCCACCTTCCCCAGCCAAGGGATGCCCACAAGAGAAGACCCTGACTCTCAGTCACCAGGCCACAGAGTAGGGGCTGGAGCTGAGAGGGACTTAGGTGAGAACAGCCCAGAGTGGTGGCCTTGCCTGTGACCCCAGGTGACCCTGGACAGGCCAGTCTTGTTTCTGTGCCTCAGTGGAGAGCTAGGTGGTACAAGTCCCTTGGGGTTGGGACCTTGTATTCCGGAAGGTTTGAAATGAGCCGTATCCCAGTGCTTGGGCCAGCAGAGCAGCTAAGCGGGGATGCTGTGGCCTCCCTTCTGTCTGCTCTCCCTGTTTAGTTTTCCCCAGTGTAGTGGAGCATCAAGGCTCCCTGGGTTCACAAAGGGTGACCTGGGGGATGGCTTGACTGCCTCCCCCCAGGGGAGGGGTCCTTGGTAGTGTTTCCTCCCTGCAGGCTGCCTTGGCTCCAGTCTTCAGAAACAGGAAACATGGGAGGTGGGTGGTGGTGACAGGTTTGATGCTGGTTTTATTTTAAGCACTAAAGAGATTTCCCGAGTTGTTGACAAACATCTGTGTCAGCATAGCTGTCTGTTGCTGCCAACCCCCAAAGTCTGGGGCAGTTGGGAGAAGGGCAACTGAGAACAGGCTCTGTTTCCCGCTCCATCTGGAGATGGAGGCTGAGAAGGAGTGGGGTTGGGGAGAGATCAGGCCAGCCACCCTGCCCCTCTGGTTTCCCTACTGGCCTTGGGCCATGGTCTCTTTCTGACTTGTGACCCTCAGTGCTCCAGCCAGTCAGGGTAGGTGAGCTGGTTGCCCTTGACATGTGAAGAAATTAGGGTTCTGGCAGGGTAGTGGTGGCACACACCTTAATCCCAGCAGTTGGGAGGCAGAAACAGGCTGAGGCCAGCTTGGTCTACAGAGCTACAGGACAACCAGTGCTATTCAAAGAAACCATGTCTTGAAAAACAAAACAAAAAGATATTAGGATTCTGGTTTCAGGAACAGTGGTGAACAGCAGTTCCTGGAGTAGGGGTTATTCCTGGCCACACCTCTCATCGGATACATGAGGTGATGTTTGGAGAGGCAGGTGTGGGGTCTTGGAGCAGGAAGTGGAACATGGAGTGGTGGTGACTTGTGGGCCATCTCAGGGCAGGACTGCAGGGCAGCCTGGGTTACAGCCCAGACAGTGCACAGTAGTCAGCACCACCCTGGAGCGTCTCCCTCCCCGTGTACTCAAGCTCCTTTATCAGTTAAGCACCTACTGGGTACCCACATCAGACATGGTCCTCATCCCAGTATTCGAGGAGAACAGAATCTGGTGGAGGAGTCTAAATCAGGGACACCCAGGGACATCAGCCCTAAATGTAGAGCTGGGTCTCCCCGTAGCTGGGCACTCTGCAGGGTATCACTGAAGGTGGCCGTGGGGCTGGGCCTGGCTTGCTTTCTGCCATAGGTGCTGCCTGGTCTTGGGAAGGTTCCCAGGCTTCTAAGAAGCAGAAGGCTGTGAGACTCCCCCTTCCTGGCAGCCCTAGGATCTGGGGAACTAGCTCCTCCATTGTCCCACCTCCCCTGTGGGGTGAGAAGCAGGAGCCTAAGCTCAAGAGCTGCTGTTGTTCAGCCTCACAGAGACATTGCAGCTGCTGCCCCGGCTGCCGGGGCTCCCGGGGCTCCCAGCCAGCCTGGCCCCAGCTGCTGGGCTGCCTAATTAGGCAGAGACCCGTTTTCTGTTCCTCCCTCCTAGCTGACCATACACAAAGGAGCTTGGGAGACTGGTTTGGCCATCCACTTCAGTGCTAGAGGTGTAAAGGGCCCCTGGGAAAAGCCCCACACACCAGCCTCAGTTTACCTTTTGGCAGAGAGTGGAATGCAGCTAGCTTATAGGGACTGTCTCTGGTGAAATGGTTATATCTGCTAACAGGGCATCCCAGGAGATCCAGGGCAGACGTCTCCATCTGGCCTGGCGTCCCCGGTGCTGGGGAGCACAGAGCAGTGAGGAGTTAGGCTATTGTCCCCTGAACTCTGAATTCTCAGAGCGCAGTGGGGACAAAGGCTAAAGTATAGTGACAGCTACCCCTGCCTACACAGAAGGTGTGTGGTCTATCCAGGCGTGGGCAGAGCAACCCTGCTCGCTTGGTTTTTTTGTTTGTTTAGTTTTGCCACTTTTAGATTATTTTATTTTATGTATGTGAATGTTTTGCTTGCATGTATGTATGTGCACCACATGTGCCTGGTGACTGTGGAGGTCAGAAGAGGGCACTGGATCCCTGGAACTGGAATTAAGGATGGTTGTATGTGGATGCTGGAAATCGAGCAGAGGCCCTCTGCAAGAGCAACAGGTAAACTGCTGAGCCCACACTCCAGGCCCCCAGCGAGGCTCCTAACAATAGTATGTGTTTCAAATAACACACGAAGTGGCCTGCTTTCCCTGGCTCATGATCAGAAACACTTGAAATATGAAGAAATTATCCACTTGTCCACCTCCGAATGCACTTCATTGCCTCACTGCATTCGTTCTGCCTGGAGTCCATCTGTCCACTCGTCTATCTCTCCATACTATCAACATGTCTTATAAAGCTTTCCTAAGTGAAGCGTGAACATCCGCACCCTTCCCTCCAGGCTATGATATAACATCATTGTATGTAATGTGCGTATGTGTACACGTGTTTATACAGGTGTACTTGTCTGCACGTGAACCTGTGCAGGCCAGAGGGCCCCCTCTGTTGCCTCTCCTTCATCTTAGCTTTTGAGGCAGGGTTTCTCCATGATCCTGGAATTCAATTCTCCCTGTTCAGGGATGCTAGCAAGCTAGCAAGCCCCAGGGAGCCGCCTGTGCGTCTCTGCAATATTGGGGTTACAGATGTTCACTGGGACACACAGTGTCTGTCCCTGACAACCCATGTATGTTCCTGCAATGCTGAGGATCTGAACTCAGGTCCTCATGCTCGTGCAGCAAACACTTCACTCACTGAGCCATCTCCTCAGCCCCATGATCACCACCACCACCACCATCACCATCACCATCAACACCACCACCATCATCATCACCATCACCATCAGCACCACCACCACTACCACTTCCACCATCACCATCATCATCACCATCAACACCACCACCACTACCACCATTACCATCACCATCACCACGACCACCACCACCACCATCATCATTACTTGCTCATTACTGGCTGCCCTATTTCCATCACTGTGGGAAGTCACCCGTGTCACACCACCCCCCCCCAAGTCCCGCTCCCACCTCCAGTCTCCTTTCTCCAAAGCAACCACGTTCAGCTATTTGTCTTGTTTATGTTTGTTTGTTTTCTTTTCCTGGTACCTACCTCTGTGTTTCTAAGGGGCCCCACCCCCACTGGTTAATTTTGGACAAACGTGGATTGGTTTTGCCATCTGTTGTCTTCACAGTGAGTACAGCAGCCTGCTGGCCTGCCCCAGTCCAGCCCTTCTCCTCACTGGCCATGTGGTCTGCTTTCTCATTTGGAAGCAGTCATGAGCTTTCAGGTGATTGAGTTGTTGGGAGGACTTGCACACAGGTGCTTAGCATGGTGCACACATGTGCTTAGCATGGTGCACACAGGTGCTTAGCATGGTGCACACAGGTGCTTAGAATGGTGCACACATGAACTTAGCATGGTGCACACATGAACTTAGCATGGTGCACACATGAGCTTAGCATGGTGCACACAGGTGCTTAGAATGGTGCACACATGAACTTAGCATGGTGCACACATGAGCTTAGCATGGTGCACACAGGTGCTTAGCATAATGCATGAGCCCATGCTTAAACTTCCTTTTGACTAATATCAAGGAAGTTAGCTTTTATTCACGTACTCTTCTAACTCAGTGTGCACCACAATTTCTCACTAAGCAACTATACAATATTTATGTCTTGCACCCCTGTCTCCTTTGCATGTCCTTCCCTGTTTCTCCATGATCGTTGTTTCTCCATGAATTGCTGTTCATGTTTGCCTGGTGCCTCCAAACCTGGCCACAATTCCCTCAGTTTCTCCAGAGTTGTATGACAGACAGTGGCTCATTTACTGGTTTCTGTTTCCCTTCTGAAACTCCGAAGGTGCTTTTTTTGAACGAGCCCTCCTCCAGCCCTTTATGTTGGAGCCCCTTGAGGAAATCCTAGAATCTGTAGAATACGAGAAGCATCCCTGAGAACCCATAGTGTGCTGGAAACTGAGCTGGAACCAAATAGTTGGGAATTAGACAGGTAACATCTTTGATCACTGCATCTCTCCAGTGGGTAAGAACCGAAACTGTGGCCCCTGCACTAAGCCTAACAGGGCTGAAGGGTAGGAAAACAGAACAGGATTCCAGGTGCCATGTGCAAGGGTCCTGTGGTGGAAGCATAGAGAAAAAGTGAGTTTGGACCTGGTGTATGGAGCTGTGGGAGCCTGGAGTACTGTGAGCCCATTCTGCCAGGCAGCCTGGACTACACCCTCACGGTCAAAGTGTGCTTGACCAGGCTGTCAAGACCTTGACCCCGCCTCTCCTTCACACTCCATGCTACCTCCCTACTATTCCAGGAATGCCACACACATTTCTGTCCAGCGCCTTTGCATGCACTGCCTTCTTACCAAGGCTGGAGACCCGCAGGACTCCTTTTCTCCTTTATTCTGTGTCTGTGTTACCCCCTCAGGGAGCTCTGTCCTGTTTACCCAAAGCCAGATATAACCATTGGCAGTGGTGGTCTCTGGGCCACCTACTGTGGTTTACCACCTCCAGGGGTGTGTTACACAGAGGCCACTGATGTCAGTCTGTCAGTCTCACTAGAACAGTCCTCCCAGGGGCAGGGAATTCTCTCTGCTCTGGTGTCCCCAGCTTGCACGGAGGATGAATGACAGAGCAAGCTGGTTTAGGTTCCAGTCGGGCGGCAGTCTTTCTTCTTCCTGTTCCTTCCTTTCCCGGTTGTCATAAAGCAAGAGAGCAGCTCAGGACTGTCACATTTAGCCCCCCACTGTGAGGAGCAGAGTCTGTGGGATGGCAGAGTTGGCCTTCTGCTTGGCCTCCGGGTTTGAAAATAGTGCAACATGACCCCCTAGTGAGGCCCCTCTCCTGTGGTGTCCTGCTGGAGGGGAAGGGAGGGTTCTGTCTGGAGCCTTCTGCCTGGCGCTGGGCTAAAGTCTGCGGAGCCCTATCACCTGACAGCTGGTCCCACGTTCTGAAGCTCTGACCGGCAAGCTGGTCTCCTTCCCACCTAACCTTACCTCCGTGTCTATGGGGCTGGGATAATTCCTTAATCCTACAGTTTGAAAAGCTTGCTCTCAGCCTGGGATCTGATTTCACTCCTATGCAGTGGCTGCTTAGCTGGTGAAGACCCAAGTTAGATAGGACGGCTGCCAGACTGAGGGGACATTTTGGGGTACTGAGGGGACATTCTGGGGGCAGAGCACTGCTTCCATGGGAGCACAGGTAGGTCTGCTCACCTCCACCAGTGGATGGCTATGCGTGCACACGTGTGTGTCATGCTTTCAAAGAATGCTCTCTTTGCTGTGGTCGATTGGAATCAGTGAGGTTGATAACTAAGAGCATATGGAGTCACTTAGAGGGTCTGGGTTCAAATCCTACCTTGGTACCTCTACACAGGGCACACTGCCCACCCATGCTGTCCTGTCCAGCAAAGGAGAAGTGCCACCATCCCTGCAGACACTGTCAGGATGAGTATCATATGTGCTGCTCATGGGTGAGGGAGGGAGTGTTTCCCAACTTTGATTTGTTATCAGTATTTAAATACTTGGATTGTCGGAAGGAAAACCATATGCCCACTCAGTAATGAATTCCTCTGTAACCACAGACACCCACAGAGCAGGGTAGTGCACAGGTTTGGCATGAAGTAGATCTGGGTCTGATATGGTCTTAGAAGGGGAAGTCACATGCTCGAGGCCACAGGCAGGGAGGGCAGAGGCTCAGACACCTGCTTTAGTTGATCACTATCTGGGTATCTGGATCCCTCCGCAGCTGTGTATGTGACGGTGGTAAATGAAGAGGCCTGCCCCAGCCGCCTTTCTCCACAGGCTCAGCGGGGTCAGAGCACAGGAAGTCTCCTGAGTAGTGGGGCTTTAGAGCACGTTCAGTACCTGACGGCCCTCACAGATTCAGTGTAGGCAAGCAGCTGAGCGCCAAACAGACTCTGCCAGCAAGAGTGGCATTCTCCCTCTCTCCCCATTGCTTGTATTAGCAATAGAAAATGGCGATTTCTGAAAAATTGCTTAATGCAGGCCAAGCTACACCGAAAAACCCTATTGGGGCAGTCAAAAGTGCTGTATGCACATTTGGTGTGCAAGCCCGCAGGAGGTGTGCAAGCCTACAGGAGGTGTGCAAGCATACAGGAGGTGTGCAAGCATACAGGAGGTGTGTAAGCATACAGCAATGGCCAGTGGCCGTGCTGGCTGTTTGTGGGAATAGGAACATGGCTGCAAAGGCATAGAGGTCCCAGTAAATGCCACTCCCATCCCTGAAGATAGAATCCGCTGGGTGGCTGGGGTCAGTGGTGGGAGGGAGACTTTTCCTTTTGTGCCTTTGAGAGTTGGGATCATATATGATTTATTATCTATGCAGAAAAAGTAAACAGATTTCAAAGGAAGCAGCCGCCAAGCCCAACACAGACAGACCCAGCTGGACGCCTGGACTGCCTTTTGGGTTTGGCCCAGCTTGGCTACGCGACTCCACCTCTAGGGTAATATTTTGGTTTTCACACCCACAGGAAAACCCAGCCAATAGGCATCAGGTTCTGTGCTGGGTGTCCGCCAGGCCTGGTTGCGGGTATGACGAAGCCCCAGGAATGGCGTGGTCTACATACCTGCAGGATGACGCAGCCTGTACGAGAGGGGTGGAAAGATTCCACTTTTCACTGGCTCCCGACCTTGCTACTGTGGCTTTGAGCATACAGCCATCCCTACAGCTCTCTTGGTGGCAGAGACTCGGTTCCTCCCTCCCTCCCTCCCTCCCTCTCTCCTTCCCTTCTTTCTTCCTGTATTCAGTAAGGACCCATTTTGCCTCAAATCCTCTTCTAGGCCCTGAGGGTACAGTTGCCTGTGGGCTAAGGTAGTGAAACTTTGGGGGAGCTCTATAAATGTGTATCCCCAGATTTCCTCTCCACAAGCCTCAGTTTCCCCAGTGCTGAAGGATCGGAGTGTTTAGGGCAGGACTCACCTCTCTAACACCTGACCATCTAAAGATTGGAATTCTGCTGCTGCCTCTAGCTTGCTTTGTGGTTTGGAGAAATCACCTATGCTCTCTGAGCCTAAGATTTCTCATCTGGAGCATGGTAGATAACACCTACCATGGCAGGAGAGATGCAGATCACGGGTTCAAGGCCTGAAAATGTCAGCTAGCTGCGTCATTGTTAGCATGCCATCAGGAGGAACAGTAAGCATTGCCTTCCAGGTTAAGAGAAGTTCGGTTTCCATGGAGATGAATGCTGTGGGCTGGGCTGGACCAGACCTGCTTGTATTTTTGGGGAAACTAAACTAGCTAGTTCCCTCCGGCCCTCTGGCTGTTGGTGCAGCTAACTCGGGTCTTAGTACTTGGAGTCGAGAGCACATGGAAAGTATGGGGATAGAAATATACCGTTCCCAACTTGTGGAATCATCTCTTCCTGCCATTTCAAACACTGGCTACCGCCTGTGCACTTGCTGGGCACATGAGGGGCTGTCACCACAAAGGCCATGATAACCCCAACTGATTCCCTCAGTTCACAGATGCCTTCTGTAGCCAGCTGCCAAGTCTCTCTCGGGCACTTGAGTCATGAGTGAGGTCAGGAAGGCAGGGGCGGGTAGAACCATGCATGACATTCTGGTGCCCTGCAGAGGGAAGCCACAGACTCTGGCTGATCTCTAGAGGGGCTTGCTGGGGAAGTAGCTGAACTGCCAGGGTTCACCCAGCTCCATTCTGGACAGTCCAGTTTATAACTACAGTTGTGTCACTCTCTGGTGTCACCCAACTCCCTCTGGCCAAGGTAACCACAGAGGCAACCTTGTTGGGGGCTACTCGGGATATCTTGGTGGCCTCCGGCCTGTGGGAGCTATCACACGAGTCTCTGGGAAAAGCACTGACCTTGGGATCTGATTCTACAGGATCAGATGGCTGGTTTTGGGTGGGTGGGGGAATCATTGTTTGTGTGGAACGGCACAGTAGGGGTAACATGGGGAGTCTCAGTGAGCAGGTGCAATGAAAGACACAGGAGAGGGGTGCAAAGGCTTAGGGTAGACCCGGGAGAGCCACACTGCCTTTGAAGACACCCTCCTGGCTTAGGAAGCTTATTCCTCTTTATCTCAGGAGTCTGCTCTCCCCTTTACCTCAAAACCCTGGGTTTCTGGCACATAGCATCAGTGTCCCATGAACTGATTGGGCAAGGACATGTTCAATGCTATACCATTATTTCATGGTGGAATTAGAGTCTGAGCCAGAACTGAGAAGTGGGTGTTTTTTGCTCAGAACTTAAGCTGGAGTTGGGATGAGCTATGAAGGAAGGTTTGTGAACCCGATAAAGGAATTTTTAATTATTTGCTTTTCTGTGGAATTGAACCCTAAAACAGTAACTAACAGACACACAGCATCAGTATAAGTGTGGGTGGATCCCATCTGAACTTGTGTTTGGACTTTGGGTCCTGCAGTGTGCGCGTGTGTGCGTGTGTGCGTGTGTGTATACTATGGGCCAGACATTGTGCTTGGTGCCTCTCCTCCATTTTCTCTGAGGTTTTACAACCCTCTAAGACAGACACTGCTCAAACTTCCCAGATCGGGCAGTCAAGACACAGAGAGGTTAAGGTTCTAGCATCGAAGTCAACAGACAAGATCTAAAACCCATGACTATAATCATGCCTAGAGGGTTTCACCACTGGCCACTGCCCAAGGGAGGAGAGCTCGGAGGTGGCTTTGGTATGCATGGATGAATTCCAGCTG
Source organism: Rattus rattus (assembly GCF_011064425.1). Classification (NCBI taxonomy): domain Eukaryota; kingdom Metazoa; phylum Chordata; class Mammalia; order Rodentia; family Muridae; genus Rattus; species Rattus rattus. The sequence goes on along the minus strand of NC_046158.1, from coordinate 131,324,806 downwards.
AGCAGAGGCTGTGTGGTAAAGAGGCAGAAGGTCGGAAGAAATTTCTCTGTGGGTGACATAGATCCATGTAGTGGGAGGATGATGGGGTTATCAGCACGGTTGGGTGGAAGTGTGTAATGTCTTGGCAATGTCTTGTCTGTGGAATGGCATCTTGTTGATGGTCCTACGTCCATACTACTATTAACAGTTCAGCCTCAGAAAAACAGCACTAGCATGTCTTTGGTTAACCCTTTCATATTGAAGATAGGCAGCATGGCCTAATGGTCAGGGCCTGCACTCGGGATTCAGGACCTGGGTGGTGCGTGCGTGTGTGTGTGTGTGTGTGTGTGTGTGTGTGTGTGTGTGTGTTGATGCTGAGTGTCTTTCTCAGTTGCTCTCCACCCTATTTTGTAATTAATTAATGCACTAATTATTGTATGTGTGTGCATCATGTATGATGTGCATGCATGCATGTGTAAATATGTGTGTATGTGGGTATGTGCCATGGTGCATGTGTAGAGAGAGTTTCTCTGTGTAGCTCTGGCTGTCCTGGAACTTGCTCTTTAGAACTAACTGACATCCGATTGCCTCTGCCTCCTGAGTGCTGGGGTTAAAGGCGTGTGCCACCACCCCTGGCCCCCACCTTCTTGTTTGAGGCAGGTCTCTCTCTGAACTTGGGACTCATTGTTTGGAGCTCCCAAGAGTCCTTATCTTCCCCAACCCCAGCCCCGACTACTACAGTTACAGATGTGTGCGAAGCCCTGCTGATTGCGTGGGTTCTGGGAATTCAGCTGAGGTCCTTGTGTCTGCAGCAAGTGCCTTACTCCATGCACTGAGTCCTTTCCCCAGCTCCCAAACATCAGGGCTGTGGCTTCAGACCTGACATCCTCCTCATCGGAGCTCGGGCTCTGGGAAAATCACTGAACCTCTTGACCTTCCGTGTGTTTGTCCCAGTTTGATTTCAGTTGCTATGGCGAAACACTATGGCCCAGAGCAAATTGGGGAGGAAACATTTTGTTCGCCTTACACATCCCAGTTACAGATGCTATCCTGTGACAGATGTCTATCCTGAGAGGAGTCAGGGAAGGAACCCAAGCAGGGCAGGAACCGGGAGGCAGGAACTTAAACAGAAATCACAGAGGAATGCCACTTATTGGCTTGCTCCTCCTGGCTTGTGTGGTTGCTTTCTTATAGAACTTGGAATACCTGTCCCGGGTACTGGACGTTAATAGTGTCCACTAACAATGGGCTGAGCTCTCCCACACCAATCATTATCAAGAAAATGCTCCACAGGTTTGCCCACAGGCCAGTTTGACAGAGCATTTTCTCAGTCAAAGATCCCTTTCCCCAGATAATGCTAGATTTGCTTCAAGTTGACAAAACCCTCAAGCAGGGCAGTGTTCCTCTCTACGATAGAATTAGATTCACCCAGAGGGCATCGCTTGCCTCTGCACTTCCTGCTCTCTGCTGCCTCTTTGTTTCCCCAAATCTGTCTGTCCCCTCCTCAATAGACTGCAGAGGCTCACACCCTTGGCTCACACCCGGGAGGCAGAGGCAGACAGATCTATGAGTTCAGGGACAGCCTGGTCTACACAGCAAGCTCCAAGACAGCCAGGGCTGTTACACAGAGAAACCCTATCTCAACCCCTCCCCCTCCAAAAACAGTGCTGGCGGCTCTCGAAGCTACTGACTTCCAGAAGTGCAAGCCATTAAGTGAGACTTCTGTGAAATATCCCCAGGAGAGGCTTGTGCAGCTGGGAGGAAAGCCCCCTTGTGTCTCTCCGTCTCTCCGTCTCTCTCTCTCTCTCTCTCTCTCTCTCTCTCTCTCTCTCTCTCTCTCTCTCTCTCTCTCCTGGCATCATAGAGCTCAGGGATGAAGGCTGGGGCCCAGTTGCCATTTTGAATCAAAAGGTTAAAGATGAACTGTTAAGGTACAGCCAGCTGAAGCAACCTGAAGTTAAGGCAGAACTGAAACATTGATGACACACGGGCATGGGTCAGCTCTGGGCGGACTCTTTCTATACTTTAAAGAAAATAAACAGCTCCCCAGCTGGAGGGATGGCTCAGTGGTTAAGAGCACCCTGCTACTGCTGCAAAGAACATGGGTTCAGTTCCCAGAACTCATCCATGACTCCAGTTCCTGAGGCAAGCACTCATTCATATAAAATAAGCAAATCTGAAAACAACAAGAACAGAGCAATTGGAAGATAGGACAGAGTTCCTGCATGTCACGGCACTTCCCCACCACTAACATATTAGTGTGTAAGGGTCCCTGCATGGGTGAAGCTATTCCAAGGAGAGACCCTTGCGCCCTCCTTAGTGGTCCTTAAGAAACTGGGGTCTCCCCAAGAGTCTCCTGATGGGAAAAGGACAAGGCCGAAGGCTGGTATTGTCCAGAGGACGAACAGAGGAAGAGAGATTTCACTGCTCCAGCTGTGCATGCCTCTGCCTCTCCATTTCAACATGAGCCTCATGTCAGGACCCCAAGAAGGGCTTATCGGGAGGGGGCAAGGGATTCTTTTTTTTTTTTTTTGGAGCTGGGGACCGAACCCAGGGCCTTGCGCTTGCTGAGCAAGCGCTCTACCACTGAGCTAAATCCCCAACCCGGGGCAAGGGATTCTTAAGTGGTCACCAGATGTCTTTGTTGGTCTTCCCAACGTGAATTGGATTTCTCTCCTTTCCCTGCTTTTTACTATGACCTGTCTCTGTGACTGGCCCATTGAGAATGGGGGTCCAAACCTGGCTGGTGAGGGCGGCCCGGGGCCCAGGCTGGTGTGTCGCATGCATCAGGAACACTACTGCATGTATCACAACTAACCAATATTGTCACATAGCTGATAGGTTCACACCTTATACTTCCTCAGTCAGTCCCTAAGGTCCTGGGCTAAAGGTCCATCCAGGACTGCTTTCTATCCAGCTCTATCATGGCTCCTCTGGGCTGTGACAGGAATTTTGTGAATTTTCGGATTACTTGTGTGTGGGCTCCATGTTTGGAGAAAGGCAGCAGAGTTGACCTCCCCCTCCCCCTCTTACTGTCCTCAGCAGGTTTTCCGTCACGATGCCACTCTGCTTCTGTCCTCTTCTGTCCTTGGCACAGCCCATGTTTTGGGAGTGGACAGTTTCATCCAACCGGTCTAGGTGGCCTCACACACATATGCAGAATGCTTCTTCATGGACGTTTATCTCTTAATATCTCATAATTGGTTTATGTAGATATGACTCATGCATATTTATCTGGGAAGCTGGAGTCCACTGCTGCTCTCCAGGCTTGTACGAACGATGCTGTCTGGTCTCTATGGGCTTCGGCTGGTTTGGCAGACTCTTTGACATGGGAGAGAAACACACGGAGGTGGGCATCTCTCTGTGAGAGTCACTCCATCCTCTCACCTACCTGGTGAAACATGACTCTGCTGAGTCCCCTCAAAGCCTGGCCTCTCTCTAAACCTTCCCTCTGACTTGGCCTGACTAACAGGGAAGGCCAAAGCTAGACGCAGGCAAGTGCTGTGAAACTCTGCCAGGCTGCTGGAGGATGATGATGCAGGGCAGCATTTCGGGCTGGTCCACAGATGCATGGTCAGTCAGAACCTGCTGGCCCCTCGGAGTCTGTCCAGAACCAGGCAAATGTAGAGGTCAGGCCTTCTAGTACCACGCCTGTTTTATACCATAAGCCATTTAAAAGAAAAGCAAATTTGTTTGCTTTTTTTCACGTAGCAAAGGCTTTAAACTGCTGAAGAGGGCTATTCGAATTTTCCTTCCTGTCTTTGAGACAGGGTCTCACTACCCAGCTCAGATTAGCCTCCACTTTGGATCTTCCTGCCTCAGACTCCTTCCTGAGTGCTGGGATCACAGCCTTGGGCCACCAATCTCCTTGAACATCCCATTACGTGCAATCCAGCCTAACATAGTAAGTGGATGGGATTTCATTTCTTTGGGAGGGAGAGTTATGAGAATCGAATTCCTGAAGCAAGTCATATTTAGACCGTAGACAGGTGAGTAAGTAATGATACTTATTATCACGATCTTATTAATTATGTATAAATAGATAGAAACCGAGAGAGAGAGCAGTGTGGAGGACAGGAGAGTTGGAGGGAGGTGTGAGAAGTGGGTGTGAGTGTGTGTATGGAATTTTCAAAGAATAAAAAGACATACTCTGGAATTTGTAATATTGATGATGTTGCTGGCAGTGTTACGGTCTGCTGATAACTCTAGGCTGAGAGGCTGGCCCTTGTATGTTTTACTAAATATGTGATATATATTATATATAAAATTATTTTGATTTATTACACATATATACAATTATTTTAATTCATTTTCAGTCTGGGGATCTCTAACTTGAAACTACAAGGGAGCAGCCCCACAGTTTTAACTGTGAACAGATTTTAATGAGAATGTCATTGCAGCTGCAAAGGAATACTGGTTGGTGACCCCTCCGTGTCAGGAAGACAGTTTTAGTGAGGCCTTGTGATGGCATCTGGGTGACTGCAAAGAGGGTTTGGGGATGAGCTTTGCCCTAGGTTGGGTACCATGGAGATGCTGGGGTAATGAAGTAGTATTTTAGTAAATCTCATACTGTAGTAGGAGGCAGACAGGACAGAATTGAGAACAGAGCTGTAACCCGTCTGGAAACAGTGGTCCCTCTTCTCGGACGCAGTCTGGAGAATTCAAGCCAGGTCATCACTCAGACATGGCCATGTTGGATTTTGTACAGACAGTGTCAGAGAGGACTTGTTTCTGTCCAGCTCATCAGTTTCAAGGTATCTCTGCTGGTGGTGTCTCGTGAGGTCTTTATGTCCCATACAGGTCCGACCTGGCTGTGAGCCTCAGATGGTCTTGCAGGGACACCTAAGGCTGGCAGTCTCCTTCTGGGTTCAGCTCCCAGAAGTCTGCCATGTGCTGACCCCATCAGCAATTCCACTGGCCCTTTTCCCCTTTGAAGAGTGGACGCGGGGAGGTGGCTTATCTCAAGACCAAAGAGAAGTGTGAGAATCTGCAGAGCAGGACATTAAGATCAATGCACGGGCTCCTGAGCCCAGGCCTGAGCCACGAACAAGCAGGTACTTACTTAGTAACTCCTGACCAGCCTTGCATAAGCTTTGTGCTCTTTTGTAGCCTGATGTTCAAGGTCACCCTACATCACCTGCTCTACTGGTCTGAGCAGTCGTAAGGCTCCAGTGGGGGAAGGACAGATGGTGAAACAACTTGATTGGAAGACTGTCAAAGAACACACACACACACACACACACACACACACACGCACGCACGCACGCACGCACGCACGCACGCACACGCACAAAGGGAGGTAGGAGGGAGGGGGAGGGAGGAAGAGAGAGAGAGAATACTGCAGGCACTATGCACAAGTAGAAGTCACAGTCCTGTTAGGCAGTCATATGATTAGATCCTGCAGATAATTTTATTTGTTTATTATTCGATGTCTATGGTTGTCCTGTCTGATTGTATGTCTGTGTACCACATGTGTCTGGTGCCTGGTGGAGGCCTAAAGAGGGTAGGGCAGTGGATTCCCTGCAACTGCAGTTACAGATGACTGTGAACTGCCTGATGAGTTCTGGGATTCAAACTCTCGTCCTCTGGAAAAGCATCCAGTGCTCCATCCGTGCAGCCAGCGGAGCCATTTCTGCAGTTAATTTACAAGGAGGAATGCCTGAAGAGACAAGAGGAAAACTGCTTGCTGGAGCTGACTAGGGCAGACACCGGGCCCTTCACACAGCACATTTCCTTTTATCTAAGGTACGGTGGGATGGTCAGAGCCCAGCAGCTTGGTCCATGAAGAGAGCTTGAGCCACACGGACTAAAAAACACAGTAAAGGTTTGGGGTTCTTCTCATGGAGGAACTGACCTGTCAGCCTTTGCCCCCCTTACCCAAGAGATGGATGGATTTTTACCTCGTCTAAACTACTCTGAGATGCTGTCGGTGCCCTTGCAGTGGACATGCAGCTCCTTGATCTCCATTTTCTCGGTTACTCATCTCAGCTCCGCCAGTTGCTGGCCTTCACGACGCCTGGCCTTGTCCTGGGCAGAAAGGGTTGTCCTCATGCTTTAAGGCTCTGTCGCTGCCATGTCGAAGTTCTTATCTCTGCACTTGGTGCGGGAAGTGAGGTCTGATCAGATAGTGAGATGGGCACTCGAGGAGGGAAGCGGGTGCCTGCAGCTCATGGGGTGGTGTGCACAGTTCCCACAGTCAGCAGAAGATTGTGGGAGGCCGCATGCGTGGACACTTGAGACCCAGGTCGAGCAGAGTGTGATGTGTGGTGGCTGCCTAGGCTGAGGCTGCCATGCTGGAGCCCATGGGCTTTTCTTACCACAGAGCCCATCACTGGGACAATATGCACAGGGCTTGCTTTTGGAGTTCTTGGATGTGCCCAGATAAACAGTATCATTTATTTATTTGGATAGAAGCCAGTCTTTTCTTAGAAGCACAGTGTATTCATGACGTATCAGGGAGGGTCCTAGAAACAGCAATGCCTATGTCACAGGGAAAGCCAAGTGCAGTTTAACTGCCTCTGAATTCCTCTACAAAATCATATTTTTCCCAGAGTGGCTTTCTTTTCGTTTTGAGTGTGTGTGAACATGTCTGGTCCTTCCTCACGTGCCTGACTTCACTTAGAGTCACACTTTAGGTACAAGAACAAACTGAACATGCCTGCAGCCCTCCTGAAGGTTGGGAAGCCAGCGTTCCTAGGACCATGGGTGCTATGCCGAGCCTCCTCCAGTGAACATGCTGCCTCCCACTGCCTGATTTACTGCTACTTCTTCAGTATCTTCTGCTGCTTCTCAGAGGCTACTTACAATGTGCTCTCTGCATTCCGGCTCTGGACACAGATGTAGGGGTGTTAGATAATCTTTTACCTCTCTTTGGGACTTATTCTCAAACTGTGTTCCCGTGGGACCCTGAGGTCATTTCCCAAACAGCAGGAAAAAGAGCAGGTCCCTGGACTGGCTTCTGTGATTGAAATGGGCCCAAGAGCCTTTGGGGTCCATATCTGAGTCTCAGTAGTAACAGTGAGCAGAAGCAGGAGATGATGGGAAAACACAGCAGTACCCTAGGTCACCCTTAGCACAGTGGTTACCAATTGCACCCTCGTCCTGTGGGTCCCAACTCACTGTTTTCTCCATTCACTCTATTCCTAGAGTCTAGGTACAATGGCTTCCAGACCCTGGATGAAGAGGGGCAGGTGTTGGCTACCCAGGAAGGGGCTGGGACAGCCAGGAGAGAGACAGTCAGGTTCCACACCCCTACCCTCACCCCCTCCTGGACCAGAATCAACACCTGAGCTCTCTGCCAGGGCTGGGAGCATAGTGCAACAACAGGCTGTGCAGGGCATGTGTCTGTGTGTCCTGAAACCACGGCAGGACAGTCAGGAAGCCAGAAACCTGAACCCAGGTCCTGTCTCTTATGGGGCAAGAGTGCCAGGCAGTGAACTTCCCTTTCTATGTGAGTTTCAAGTGCTGGTTGACAGTTCCCAGAAGATTCTGAGTGTTCAGTTGTTTTTCCTTTGACCAGGGCACAGGGGAGTGAGATGGAGACAGGGCTCATTCTGGAGCAGGTGGTTTGGGTCTACAGTACTCCTGTAGCCCTTTGCACGAGGCTTTGGCCATGTGATGTCACTTTCCCTGAGCTTGTGCCTCAGTTTCCCCACCTGTGAAGGGGGTACACTGAGCTCTCACTGAGTGGTTATGGGGCTCTGGGGATATCCGAAGGCAAGTTCCTGTGCAGTGGGCGTGGCATGGAAAGTAATACCATATGATGTCATAGAGAATGGCCCGTACCTGCCCCCCCCCGGCCTGATGACTTCCTAGTTCCCAGGGATCTCACAGGCCCCACCTTCCCTCTGTAAGGGGCAAAGCTAGAGAATTAGTCTTTGGTGTTTCTTGCACCAGTGCCGAATTGGGGCTCTGAATTAATGCCACAGGGACACCTGGACTCTTACTCCATAGTAGGAACCCTGCATAGAGGCAGTTTCAGAAGTCATGAAGAACCCAGGCTATACGCTAAACATTAGAATTTCTTCTTAGAGTTTTAGGGCTACTGAGGGCTTTGGCTAGGAGGAACACATTTCTAGGAGGGAAGTGCAGTCCTGTTAGGAGCCTAAGGAAGGAGGTTGGCTGTTAGGATGGGGCTAGAGGCTACCTGTCCTATTCCCCTCCTGCCACTTAGGAGATGGCACCATTGTGTCAGCTCCCCTGACCCTGGCTGGGGACAGCAGAGCTACTCACTAGGCATGGTTATTCCATTCCAGGTCTATTGAACTCACTGCATTATAGCTCCATTAGCTTAGCCTGTATCCCAATGTCTCTGAGACTCGGTGTCTACACTTGTAACACAGGGCAACAGAGCCTATTGGGAGCCAAAGGCTGCTACCCCATGTGTCTCCCTCTCTTTCTCTGTAGCCAAAGGCCAAGCCATGCATTTACTTCCTCTCTAACCCCAGCTGATCCAGCAGTGGCATCTGGAGGACTTCTAGTGAAGAAAATCTTCTGCTTACAGGTATAACAACCGAGGTCTAGACAGGCAGACAGTTTTCATACAGTGAGTCAAGGGAGCAAAACAGCAGGAACTGTGTACCCCTGTGCACATGCGCGTGCATGTGTGTGTGCGTGTGCGTGTGCATGTGCATGTGTCCATGTGTGCACAAGTGTGTTTTGTACTTATGTTTGGAAGGCCACTTCTTCCTTCACTGGCACCCCGGCCTCCAGTCACACAGGCTTCCCGTGGTTACAGACCTTTACTAAGCTCTTGCTAACAGCAGGGCCTTTGTCTTGTCTGTTCTTCCTACAGCTCTTCATCTGCCTCAGTCCTCTGTATATGCTAGTCCTGGATGTAAAGACTGTCTCCTTAGGGGCTGGAGAGGTGGCTCAGCAGTTAAGAATTTGCTGCTCTTGCAGAGGACCCTAGTTCAGTTCCCAGAACCCACATGGTGACTCATAACCATCGGTCACTCCAGCTTCAGGGATCTGATACTCTCTTCTGACCTTCTTGGGTGCTAGAAATGCACGTGGTGCTTATAAATACATCAGGCAACACACACACACACACACACAAAATAATGTGGGTGGTTTGTTTGATTTTGAGACAAGGTCTCACTCTGTGGTCCTCCCTTTGTAGACAAGCTGACCTTGAACTCACAGAGGTCTGTCTGGGAATGGTGGGGCATGCCCATAATCCCAGCACTGGGGAGGCAGAGACAGAAAGATCCCCGGTGTCTGTCAGGCAGTCAGTCTGGGAGCTCCAGGTTCAGTGAGAGACCCTGTCTCAAAACACAATGTGGAGAGCTACTGAGCAAGGCGCCCGATGTCAACCTCTTGTCTTCCCAGTACACACACATAAGAAGGAGAGCACGCGCGCTCAGCCCAGACCTCCTCCTTAGAGGTCCTTTAATTGTTTCCCCTGTAATTCTCTCTGGTCTGTCCTGCATATTGTCTGCATTTGTGGTATATTCTTTACTCACCTCATCCTGACCACTTTTAATTTACTCTTTGGCTGTCTTCCTCTAAGCCCGTCCAGTTCAGTGAGGCAGGCTGTATTTTGCCGCGTCCCCATCACCCTGCCAGGCCTGGTCCAGGTAGGCCTTTGACCATTCACAGCTGTGTAAGTGAATGCACACCTACAGAATGAATGATCCAAGGCTGCACATCTCTGAAAAGCTGCTTTATCAAAGAGGCTGCTGATGCAGTTGCCAAGGCAACCGTTTATCTGCTTTCCAAAGCATCTTTTAAAAGAGAGAAGCAAAAGCGCACACAGTGATAGAAAGGGAAACCAGTGAAGGAACCATTCCTGAAGTCACCGAGGGACCCTTCCACGAGGGCTGCCTGTTCCTCCCTCCCTCCCCTGAGAGTCACCTTCCCTCTTGTTCTTGGTTAGGTCCCTGTGTATGAACACAGTGAACTCCAGTATAGCAATAGCCTCTTCTGCCCTCATGCAGTGCTCTTAGGGCCAGAGTGTGCTGCCTGGCTGCCTCCATCAGGACCCGCCAGGCACCAGTGAGAACAGGCTGGTTGGGAGATCTTTCCAGAAAGTTCCTTTAGCCTTGTGATAGGCAGCGAGGACAGTACTTTAGTATTTTTATGGTAGGTGGACATGTGTCTCCAGAGAGCTGGAGGAAGGAGACAGCTCTGTGTGCTGGAGTGAGTGGCTATGCACCTGAACGAAACTTTCTCTTCCTTCATCCCGGAAATGGTAGGATACTAAGCAGAGGCAAGAAAAGGGATCAAAGGTCTGAGGTAGGAATTTCAGCTGCAAGCATCCCTGATCCAGTTTGCAGGAACTGCAGCAGCCAGGAGATGCAGCCTGCTCTCTAAGCCATCCCTGCCCCTGCTGGGTCCCTCCCTTAGCTGCATTGAGGTGGCACTGTTGTCCTCAGGGCTGTCAGAGGTTAGCAGTGCTTCATGGGACATTGAGTCTCAGAGAGAACCAGAGCTCTTCAGAACCATGCCTAGGACCTCTGGGCAGGACACCTCAGGTCCTTGATTATCTGAGGCAACCTGGGGCTCAACTGGCACCTGAGATAAGCAGGACTTGGGGGGCATGAGCAGCGGTGGGGAGGCACAGAAGAGGAAGCGGACTTCCTCCTGCTTCCTTACTTCCAGCAAACAAGACTTGGTTTGGTCTGAGTGGCTCTACCCTGGCTGGATATCATCACATAACTTGGCTTAGGTACTCAGAATCCTACTCATGTTGACCAGAGAATCATCCTTGGCTGTAACCTCTGGGCCAGAGCAATTTTCTGGCTCAAGATGCTGAGCTGGGACATGAACTGAGGCTGCTGAAGCCATCACATCAGAGACCCTGGCTGAGAATGCAGTCGACCAGGGGTGCAGCAAATTACAAGCGGAGGTAGGCATCACTTGAGCTCCTGCAACCAGCTGTACCTGAAATCGCCCACGCGGCCATGATAGGTAGGTGAACCTATCTTCAGGACATGGTCTCTGTGTCTGGTGAGGTGAAGGAATGTGAGAGGGTAGCATGAATATTAAGGAGCAGGAGTCCTGGGGTGAACTGATGGAGGGGCTGCCCCCTGGGGCCTGCAGCTTTGCCTTGCTCTACTCCCCAGTAGTAGACTAGAAATGTCACCGCAGAGATAAATGCTGTGGACGCAAGAGCAGGATGCTTCCTGCTTGCCTGGATTAGGAGTAGTAGCATATATTTGGGGGGGAGGTTTCTTACTCTTTTGGCCTATTGGTGAACTAGAATGTGTGTGTGTGTGTGTGTGTGTGTGTGTGTGTGTACTGTGTATGTGGTGTACATAAGTTATGTGTGTGTGCATGTGCATGTGCATGTGGTGTGTGTATGTGTGAGTGTGTGTGAATGTGGTGTGTATGTGTGTGCTATAGTGTGTGTGTCTGTGCATGTGGTTTGTATGTGCGTGTGTATGTGGTGTTTGTGTGTATATGTGGTTTTTGTGTTTGTGGTGTGCTGTGTGTGTGTATGTGTGTGTGTGTTATAGTGTGTGTGTGTCTGTGTATGTGGTTTGTGTGTGTGTGTCTATGTATGTGGTTTGTGTGTATGTGTCTATGTATGTTGTTTGTGTGTATGTGTATGTGTGTGTGTGGTATAGTGTGTGTGTCTGTGTATGTGGTTTGTGTGTGTGTGGTGTGTGTGTGTGTGTCTATAGTGTGTGTGTGTGGTGGTGTGTGTGTGTGGTATAGTGTGTGTGTCTGTGTATGTGATTTGTGTGTGTGTGTGGTATAGTGTGTGTATGTGCTGTGTGTGTGTATAGTGTGTGTATGTGTGTGTGTGTGTGTGTGTGTGTCTGTGTATGTGTGTGTGTGGGTGTGTGTGTGTGTAGTTTGTGTATGTGATGTGTGTGTGTGTGTATGTGTGTTGTGTGTGTGTGTGTGTGGTATAGTGTGTGTTTGTGTTGTGTGTGTGTATAGTGTGTGTGTTATAGTGTGTGCGTCTGTGTATGTGGTTTGTGTGTGTGTGTGTCTCTGTAGTGTGTGTGTGTGTGTGTGTGTGTGTGTGTGCCAGAGGTCAACCTCAGATGCCATTCTTTAAGATCTATCATTTTTGTCTCTCACACAGATCTGCAGCTTGACCGTTAGACCAGACCAACTGACCAGTGAACCCAGGGACCCACCCGTCTCTGCCTCCTCAGTGAAGGGACGTCACCGTGCCCATCTTTTCATATGGGCCCTGGGATTAAGCTCAGTTTCTCATGATGTGACTATGCGGGTACTTTACTGACTAGGCCGTCTCCTCAGCTCAGGAGCTAGCATTCATGGTCACCTGCTTCCTGCTAGGAGACTGGGACATTGGCACATGTGGCTTCATTCCTCCACAGCACAACACAGCTGGAAGGGAGCATTACTGAGTCCATTTGTCAGGCAGGACAATAAGGCCATGGGAAGTTGAGCAACTGGCCTAGGATCTTAAGGCCAGTGTGATCCCCAAATTCTGCCCCATCTCAGATAGTAGGCAGTACATAAAGTTCTGCTGGGTGAATGCTGAATAAGGCGATTTGAGCTTTCTGTGTGCAGCAGCCTGATTCTAAGTCCTTTCCAGTCCTGCTGGAAATGCCCCATAGCATTGGACCCTAGGGAGGATGGAGCCCATGCCTGCAGTCTTAGCTTGCCCAGGAGACCTGAGAAAGGTGCTTCCCGGCTGGGCTAGGTGTCAGCAGATTGTAACAGTACTGTGAGGACTGTGGAAGGGCACACAGTGATCCGACAGGCAAGAGTGGTTATGGCCCCTCCCTTTGCTTTAAGCTTCTTAGAGATCATGTGTTCCTATGACTGCCAGTTCAGGCTAAGACATCACCTCCTTCAGGGACTGAGGGTAGCACCATGTTGGATGAGGCAGGAGGCCTTGACCCGGAGGCAGGAAGGATCGCTTGGCTGGTGTCAGGCTCGACAGTCGCTGGGCTGAGCCAGAGTGGCTGAGCAACCCTGAGGGCAGCAACACAGGCAGAGGTCTGGCTTATTGTAGGCAGGAGGATCCCTGGAGGAGAGCAACTCCTAGCACAGACAGGATCTCTGTTCTAGAACCTTCTTTAATGGCACGTCTATTTTAATGCAAAGTCCCTTCTAGTTGTGTTTTAGAGGCTGTCTGAGGCTGCCCCATGATCTTCGTAGCCAGCAAAGGTGGGGTGGATAGAGCTGGAGGTGGGGGACAAGTCCTTAGGGTTCCTCATTCATGATGGATGGGGGCCTGTTTTGCCAAGAAAGTCCATAGTCCTGAGATGGGACAAGTAGAGCTCCATAAAAAAAGTGTGTGTGTGTGTGTGTGTGTGTGTGTGTGTGCGTGTGTGTGTTTTCCTGTGTCATATATGTACACAAGGAGGCCAGGAATCAACTCAGGCCTTCCTCAACTACTTCTCCACCTTATTTTTCTCCCTCACCAGCTCAGCTAGGTTGGCCAGCAAGCTCAGGAGAGCCATTGGTCTCCGCCTCCCAGTGCTGATTACAGGTCCTCATGGCTACAGCCAGCTTTTTTTACAGGGTTGCTGGGGATCTGAACTCTGGTCCTCACACTTACATGGCAAGAATTTTACCAGTGCAGCCGTGTCCCTAGCCCTCATTTTCAAGGAAATAAATTTGGGGAGAGCTGCTTCCCCTAACTCCTTCATGGGTGAGCATAAGGCTGGGGAACACATGGAAGACCCTGACAAGTCCTGCAGTTAAGAAACTCTATTCTCTTTATTTAACCTGCTGTTTCTCTCTCACTTCATCTAAAATACCTTAGAGAGGAGCCTTAGTACCTACGGAACACACTCTAGGGCACACTGGAGTGAAAGGATCCCTTCTCCTATTTCTAGAAGCCTCCGAGAGACCAGGTCTGACTGTCAACCATTGAAGCCCAGGAGCCACGGAGCCCTGGGAAATAATGGCTAGCGCTGGGGGGCTGGAAGTGGGAACAATATTCACCAGCCTTGGAAGGAAGTCTTCGGACGACTCAAGGCTAGAGAAACTTGGAATTAATGAAGGGGGATAGGTTCGTCTCTCAGACGCTCCTGGAGGAGGGCACCCCAGTCTGCATGATTTTCCCCGCCACCTGCAACCCCTTCCTCTGAGGTGTCAAGTTCAGTCTGCCTCAAACTGTGACAGGGAGTCCCTGCAATGCAGCAGGAGGGGGAAGAACATGGGTCCCACAGAGGCAGGTGCCTCAAGCACCCAGCATTTCACACTAGAGGGGCCCAGGGAGGCAGGTGACTCTTGTAATTCAGGTGCAAGATAAGCTGGTTCTGGTGTCCCAGAATGTCAAGATGAGCCCTGGGCACTGACTTCGGGGCAGGATCCAGCTTGCACAGAGCCATCTGGGTTGAGAATCCTCCTTGAGCATCAGTCTCTGTAGGGCTGTGTGTCAGGCACCCATTGGCCGCAGCATCATGCGTGTGCCATGCAGTGAGTAGCTGGGACCTCGGAAGTAGTGCCAACGGATGCCATTGATCTTATGCAAGTGTTGATGAACCGGATAGTAGATGCCATTGAGGTTGGAGAGGCCACAGGCGTCAAACCACCATCCTAGTGGAAGAGGGAGGACAGAGTTTGGAGGAGGTGAGATGCCTTGGCCTAGATTCAGGAGAGATAAGGCTGATGGATTGCAATTTTGGGATGCCAGTTTGCTGACAGTGGTGGGCTGGGTATTGGCAGAGGTAAAGCCAGGGCTTCGGAGGGTAGCAGAGGTTCTGGTCACAGCTCATGCCCCTTGGTGACTTGCTGCTGTGTCTCTGACACCTCTATCTCCCTTCTTTTCTCTTGATGACTTCCTACCAGGCTCTGTTGTGCCCTCCTGTTCACTCTAGTGGTCTCTGTGTTTGTGGATGTCCCTCTGCGTGTCCTTTGTGTCATGTGTCTCTCTGCTGCTCTGTCTTCCCCTGGGGCTCTGTCCCCAGTGAGCTCTGCACACTTCCTGCCCATCTCTTGGGCTTTAGTCCTCTCCTTGCTGCCTGCTGTCACCTGCACCTCTCTGCCTCCCTGTCTCTGTGATTTGGGTCTCTTCTATCAGTGCTGTTCCCATTCCATCTCCAGCCTCTGGCCTTTTCCCTGCCGGGAGCACTGCCCGACATAGAGATGGGCAAGGGAGCTGCCTTCCCTGCTTCTGGTCTCTCCCATGATGTTTCTACCTGGCCTAGGGAGTAGGAAAATCAGCAGACAAGAAGGTGGCATTGATGGGCATCGAACCTTCCTGGAGCTACCCTTGCTATCTCCCAGCTGGTCTTGAAGGAAATCTAATGGTGTTTCTATTGAAGGTACAACCCCACGGGGACTCGAGTGACAGGGAAGAGGGAGGTTTTGCTGGAGTCTCACCAGGAACACCCATATGCAAACAATATTTGGACACACCCACCTCCAGGGACCATGTGAACACACCCACCTCCAGGGACCATGTGGACACACCCACCTCCTGACATCATCTGGACACACCCACCTCCTGACATTATCTGAACACACCCACCTCCAGACACCATCTGGACACACCCACCTCCTGACATCATCAAAGCACACCCACCAACAGGCGTCATCCTGCTACCCTCACCTCCAGACAGCATCTGAGCACATTTGCACATGCAGTTATCATTGTCCATGTCTTTGGTACTGAACTTGGTGCCCTGAGGAGCCAGGCTGTTCTTGAGCCTTGCTGAGATGCTGCTGTCATTCACAGAGAGGCTGGAGGCCGTGGTGAGGTGGAAAAAGAAAGGGGTACAGAGTCAGGCTGGGGCTCCCCCAGGGGTTCTGTTCTGGTAATTTCCAACCTGTTATTTTGCTTGAGAAACGCACCCTGCTGTGAGGCTAAGGTCCCTCATGGTGGCCCTCCTTACTTGTCACCCTGAGATCACAGCGCTCACTGCCGCTGGGCCTTTAAAAGTGTCTGGATTTGGGTCCTAGAGAGCTGTGAGTGGAAGGCACAAAGAGGAAGGGCAGCGGGTTGAAGTCTTTCCAGCATCTGCTTGCGGTGTCTTGAGAAGGTTAACTCATTTTAATTTAACCCTCATAATATCATAATATCATTTCCTATGCAAGGAAAGGGAGGTGCCAAGAGCCGAAGGAGCCTGGTCAGGTTCTCAGACTCTAACCATCAGCGCCAGAGTCCAGTCTGGAGTGGCCTGGTACAGGCAGGGTTAAATGCCCTTTGCCTGCCAGCCCTGCTGCTTCAACCTAACAGTTGCTCTATTCCACCCTTCTTTCGTAAAGCCCTCCTAGCCAGTCCAGCCCTCATGGATCAACCTTCAGGGACTCCCCAGTGAGGGGACAGAGGGTCTCTGTTTCTTTGCTAGACTCTGTGTGAATATGTTCAAGCCTCCAGGGTGGAGCATGACTGTGGGGTTGGGGTAGGGCAGAGCGCCTGGATTCAAACCCCAAGATGTCCGGTCTGTCACTGCCTGGCACTGGGAAGGCATCTCCACCCCACTGAGTCTCATCTTCGCTTATTCAAATTGTGACAAGAGACTTACTGTGACTTTGTTCACCGTGCGACTTAGTGACATCAGCCAGTGAAGTGTGCTGAGGGGGAGGTGGGTTTGGTGAGAGCCCCTCATATTCAGAACTAGGGATTCAGTCCTTGGCCCAGGTTGGCCTGGCTGGAAAATGTAGGGAAAACTTGCCTGAGCAGCTGAGGCAGGAGCTGGCTCAGGTCACTAAGATGCTTCTATGCTATATATACCTATATGTAATATATTTTACATAGTATAAGTACAATGCAGCATATATAGAATGTATACAGTATATAGTATACTATATAATAAAATATACTATATATGCTACTATAAGAGGTATGCATATATGCTACACATACAGTATAATATATAGTATAACCATATAATATACATACACATACTATATGTAATTATATATACTATATATACTATGTGATATATATATATATGTATATTAAATCTATACTACTATATAGAGGGAAGCAGCAGAAGATGGGGACAGCTAGGGCAGAACTCAGGAGCTAGTCCTGCAGGCCCAATGTCTCTACATGGCTGGCTCAGTCCATGCCTCTCACCCACAGGCTTTACTTATCTGTGTAAGGCAGGCTGTTCATGATCAGCCATGAAGATCTAAGGTGAACCCTTAAGCATGCTGTCCTAGCCCTGGGGACTGTGTCACACACAGTTGTGACCAGATAGGGGCTCCAGGGTTGGATTCACAGGTTGCCTACCCACTTATAGGCACTGGCTTCTCCCTCTGGCCATTAAAGACTCAGTAACGTTCGTCTCCTCTCTGGAAACCGGAACAGGAGTCAGTGACTCTCTGGGGACCTCTACCCCAGGGTCCAGGAAACCGTCCATTGATCTCACCTGCCTTAGGAAACCCAGAAACTTTAATCTCTCTCGTGAATCCCCAAGAGAGAATGTGAAGTGTGCTCAGCCGGTTCCTGACACTGCATCTAAGAAACAAGAGCGCCTCCTGCCTGTCACTGATGGTCCTTTCATCCCTGTCTATGGGCTTCTCTGTGGTTCTTCCCACTTAGCTGCTGACCTGGAGATAGGACGCAGAGCAAGCTGTCATCCTGCCCCCTCCCCTGCTCCTCCTCAGTAGTTTCCAGGGTTTCTAGTGGTTTCCAGACCCTGCACCCAACCCCGAGCTAGTCCTCCAAGCCTTTCCTATATAAGTGGACACTGTATGGCCCCGGGAGCCCTAGTGAACATTCAGGTTTGGGTAGCATATGACCCAGCTGGATACCAGCTCTCTGCTATTTTTATAATGTAAGAGTGTGTGTAGATGTTTGTGTATCAGTGTACATATATGTTTGTGTGCACGTGGAGACCAGAGAACAATCTCTAGTGTCCTTGCTCAGGTATTTTTTGAGACAGCGTATTTCATTGGTCCATTGAGCTCCAGTGAGTTCTCCATTTCTCCAGGACGGGGGATGTAGGCATATGCTACCATGCCTGACATGGGTTCTGGGATTAAACTTGGGTCCTTATGCTCCAAAGGCATGGACTTTATTGACTGAATTATTTCTCCAGTCCCACTCTTCTGTTACTTTTGAGAACAACCTAATTTTCTGGGATTCCCCCTCCCAAAAAGACTTGCCACAAGCTTCGCCCCTCTCGGGAGTCCTCTTTGATTGTCCAGTATCTCTGACCCCTGAATGTTGCCCCTGGAAGCGCCTACCTCTGTGGGGTAAGTGGATTGCCTATGAACACGTTTGACCCCATTCCACCACTACCATGCTGGTATACAAGCAGCTCTGAGGACAGAGTTTTAGGCCAGAGTCTTTCTCTAGTGACCATAACATGCCTGGCACAGGACAAGTTTCAATATCCCGGCATTAAGGCTCTGCTGCCAATATAGTACGTGCTGCCTTTTGAGTGTCACCAGAGCTGATAGCAGGGAGCTCTCCATGGTTCAGGGACAAAGCCAGAGGTGTACACTCAGTTTGCATGCAAGTGTATAGGGAGGGCTGAGAACTGAGCATAACTGCATGGTGAACACGATCCATGTAGACACGGTTAGACAGATGTCGGGGTGGTGTGGTTCTGCCTTTGAATCTAGCATTTAAAGATCTCCAATGTTCACCCAACACTTACTGTATGCTAGGTGCTTTAGCATAGGTTATCTGATTTATGATGCCAGACTCTGGCTCTCACGGAGAAGGCCAGCGCCCCACATAAGGGTTGCAACAGTGATGGTGGTTCCAACACTTTTTACCTGCCTGGCACCATGAGGATGCTTTGGATGGAATCCCTCATTTGAGCCTGCACCCTCTGAACTGGGTTTAGGGTGTGCTTGGGGCTCTCACTCAGCCTTGCATGGCTCAGCCCTAGGGTGCTCCCTCCAGCTCTGCCTCCTGCACCTGAAGTCTTGTGAGGGAGAATGGCAGGCTCACCCTGCTGGAGGAAGCAGGAACATTTAATAAGAAAAGGGAGGCATGGGGGGAATGCCAGGGAAGTGTAGAAGTAACTTTATGAGGCAATAGATATTTAGAGGTCCCCTTAGAGGAACTGAGTCTCCTCAGCTTTCGGTGCCTCAGGTTCCTTATGACTAAACATGCATAGTAATGTCTGCCTCACAAGGTTAGGCAATGCGCAGGACACAGTAGGTAGGTGCCTGGGAAATGCTTGCTTCTTTTCCTAAACACACACCATAAACCAGACAGAGGAAGGGGTGGAAATCCTTGATGACTTAACCATACATAGCCTTATTCCCAACCCTGCTGAAGAGCACAGCAAAGGTTGGCCTTGATGAGCCCAAGTTTCATTCAGGGCTGCAAATAGCAGTGCTGAGAACAGTTCTCCTTTCTTGCAGTGTGGGGACTTCTGCATCTCACCACAGGGCATCAGGACAAACTGAGAAGTCAACCGCCCCTCCTGTAAGTGGGGTGGGCTAACCTCGGACGATCCCTTCTTGCTCTAGGCACAGTGGCGTCAGTGACAGTCTTTCCACCCCACCCAGTGTCCGAGATGTGCTGAGTGCTAAGTGGCCACCTCCAGATCCCTGTGACGTGCACCCAAATGGGGGCCAGATGGTGGAAGTGGGAGACGCCCAGGGAATGACCCTTGGGGCAGGCTCTGCAGCCACTTGCTTTGGGACCCCAAACCGCCCACAAGCCTGGGCCCCAAGCCCACCTGTACCGCTGCCTCTCGCTGCCCAGCTGGAAGTTCTCATACTGGATGGAGGTCTGGTGGCCTTCCCAGTCGTGCAGCTCCACACGCAGCAAGTAGGCCATTCTGCTGGTGAGGCTGTGCACAGCCTCATTGCCCAGCCAGTGCTCTCTAGCCACATTACCAAAACCCTGTGGGGAGGAGAGGAAAGGGTGGCTGTGTGCTGAAGAGGGAGGCGGTGTCTGCGGCTGAGGAGCTGGGCCAGCCAAGGCTCTGTGGCCACTTAGCCAAGGTCAATGTTAATGAGCAAGTTAATTAGAACAGTGTGCAGAGGCCTGGGACCCGAGCTGCGCTCTAGAGAACAAAGACAAGGTGTTTGTGAATTTTAAGTCCACTAAAAATAACTGAAATTCCATTCCTCTAAAGTCAGAAACACTCAGAACTCATTTGTGGTGATGGAGATTGGAATAGCTCGGAAGTGGCTCTTTGGGGGAGAGCAAGTGCTGTGCAAGAATGAGGGAGGGCGAGGTTAGAATCCCCAGCACCGGTGCACAAGCAGAGAGGAGACTCCCTGGGGCCCACTGGCCACCAACCTGGCTCAACGCAAGGGAGGAAGGCAGAGAAAGGTAGAGCCGGACACAGCACCCTCCACCGGCTGCCTAGCATGAATGCAAGCATAAAGACACGTGTGCATACACTGCATGGGGAAACTCACACTCACAGATAATAAAGTGAAAAGAAAGAGGCAGTACCTTTGGGGACACACCTAGGGAGATGGGGCACACAGGGGGACTTTCCAGGTTCCGGGAAGCTGGGTTTTAAGCCGTGAATGGCAGTGAATGGATAGCCTGTGGGGAGATTCATGGAGCTCTTTGCTTTATTGTTGTGTGCTCAGCTACACGCGTGTTAAGCCCCAGCAGGAAGGAAACGGCCGAGCCAGCTGCCAGGCAGGAGAGGCAGAGAACAGTTTTCCAGAGGTGGGATGGAGGCCAGACAGTTTCAGCAACGGAGAAATCTAAGGCTACCAGTACTCAGAGTGTCCTTGTAACCCAAGCTCCAGGGTGGCAAGAAACCAATGCCCTTAGGCAGAGCAATCTCTCAGGACCAAGGACAGGGGCACACAGTGTCCACTTGATCTATCGCCTGCTTAATGTCGACCATTGTTAAGTCCTTTTCTAGAGGACGGCTGACGGGCACTGACTGATTCCTTGTGAATCCTTTCATAGTTCTTTTGCTTTTGAAAAATTCAACGGCCTTTAAGTCATCTTGCCAAAACTCCTCTGTTCGAAATTTAACCAAAAACATAAAATTGGAAGGCAGCTGGACACTCCTTGCCATCCATGTGTTCTGTGGAGCAGTCCTACTTTCAAGAATCTGCCTTACACCGAGTGCCGTAGGATAGCCCTGTAATCTCAGTGTCGTGGAGGTGGAGGCAGGGGGATCAGACCTTGAAGGTCATCTTCTGTCACAAAGAGAGTTCAAGGTCAACTTGCAATACCTGGAAGCCAGAAGAAGGCGAGGCGGAGGCAGAGAATTTGTCTTGCAGATACGTTTCAGAGATAGAGAAAGATGAGGAAATTGGAAAAGCCTGGTGGCTCGTGCCTTTAATCCCAGCACTCGGGAGGCAGAGGAAGGTGGATCTCCGTGAGTTCTAGGCCAGCCTTGCCTACACAGGACAGCCAGTGCTATGTAGACTTACCCTGTCTAAAGCAAGCAAACAAACAAAAAACAACACCCCCCCAAAATGATATAGTTAGGGATGATGAGAAACTTTTTTTGTTTCATTGTTTGCAGCGTGTGTGTGTGTGTGTGTGTGTGTGTGTGTGTGTGTGTGTGCATTCCAGAGGTCAATGCCAGGTGTCACTACTCAGACGTGACATTTTTGTTTTTGAGATAGGATCTCTCACTGACCTACGCTAGTTAGTCTTTGAGCTCCAGGGATCTGTCTGCCTGTGTGTCTGTCTGTCTGTCTTTGCCTCCTCAGATCTGGAAACACAGATACATGCCACCCTTCTCAACCTTCTTATGTGGTTTCTGGGGATCGAACTTAGGTTCCCTTGTTCTCAGTAAGCATTTCATCTACTGAGATACCGCCCCGGTCCCTCCTTTGGAGTCTTTAAGAAAATTATCAACATGCATGTGTTGGTTTTTCAAATATTAAAACAAATATCAAATTTCATACACATGTAAAGAATGCCAAAATGGGGGCCTCAATCTGAGGCCAGGCCTGGAAAAGCAAGGGAGTCTGGGAAGTTGGCTTTAGGTGAGCTCTGCGTCCACCCAGGGGAGAGCTAGGGCTTTCCCGTCTCCACCCTGGCACCCGCCTGCACGGGCTGGGGGCTGGGAGCCCCTCCCAGACAGCATATTACCTCTTTGTATTCCTCCCAAGTCCTCTGGAAATTCAAGCTTCCGTCCTCCCTGCGCTGGATGAGGGTCCAGCCACCTCCATCAGTCTCCATGTCACAGAACACCTGTGGGGAGGTGGGACGACACAGCTGGAAGCCCTTGGAGGGGCCACAAGCCAAGTCTCAGGCAGCCTCAATGTAACTTGGCTGAACTCTGCCCTCCTCTAGTAACGGTGAACCCGAGGTCAAGGGCATCAGGAAAGTCCAGCCGAAGACTCCCTGCCCACTGTCATTGTCTTTCAAGGAGGCCAGTGACTAATGCCCTCTGAGCCTCCTCCCCATTTGCAGAGTGGGGATGTCTATACTGCGAACTCTACACCCCAGTTCTCTGCAAACCAGCATTTTTGTGAGGATTTCAGAATAGAGGCTGATGTGAGAAAGGTCTTCTCATTTGTTACCACTGCAGGGGTGCAGCCAGGGTCAGAGTTCACATTAGACACCTGACAGAAACAACTTGAGGGAGGAAGGACTTATCTTGCTCATGACTTAAGAGTATTTTTGGGGCACAGTTGCTTGACACTGTGTACTGGGACAAAACATTATTATGGTGGCATATGAGAGAGAGAGAGAGAGAGAGAGAGAGAGAGAGAGAGAGAGAGAGTGAGTGTGTGTGTATATGATGTGTGTGAATGTGTGTGTGTATGTGTGTGGGTGTATATGTATGTATGTGATGTGTATGTGTGTGTGTGAATGTGTATATATGTGTGTGATGTGCGCGATGTGTGAGTGCATGTGTGAATGTGTGTGATGTGTGTGTATTTATGTGTGTGTGAATGTATGAAAGTGTGTGTATGAATGTGTATTTCTGTGTGTGTGTGAATGCATGTATATGTGCATGTGAGTATATATATGTGTGTGTGTGATGTGTGTGTATGTGTTTGTGAGTGTATACATATGTGTGTGATGTGTACAATGTATATGTGTGTGCTGTTTATGTGTGTGAATGTGTGTATATGTGTGTGTGAATGTGCGATTATGTGTGTGCATATTGTGTATGGGTATGTGAACGTGTGCTCCCATCCTGTCTGGCCTGCCTCAAACCTCATCCCTGACACTCAAACTTCCCTGACTCCCTTACAGCTGGGAAACTGTCAAACTCAAAGTAATCTCGGAGCCTCTCATGGGATGGTGGCACCCCTTCAGCCCATCACCAACTTCACAGACCCAACTCCTGCTTCTCCTAGACTGTGTGTGAATGAAATAACCTGCTTGGGCAAAGAAAAATAGGTGTGCCCATGGCCATCAATTACATGAGTGGCGGCCATCTTTACCAACATAGAACAGTTTCCTTCTGCCTAGAAGCTTGGTTCTGGAGAAGATGGTGCCCAAGGGTAGTCTGCTGGCTTTGTGAACTTCAGCTTCATCCCTTCCTTAGAAACCTGCCTGGTGAGAGTTTCCAGAACAGGAATCCCTCCTTCTCTGGGCTCTCTGATGGTGGATAAAGCCTAGTGTTGATGGGGCAGGGTGGGAGGGTCTGTCAGTAAGTCCCCAGTTCAGCAATATCTAAAAAACTCTAACCTTGAGAGGCTTTGTCATGTTGGCCCCATGGATGGTATAGACACCACTGGTGTTGGCTCCAGAGCGCTTGATCTCTGCACAATCCCGGAACAGCGGCTTAGGCGTCTTTAAGGAAACTGCATCAGAACAGAGCAAATATCAGCGGGGAGGCCAGGCAGGCATGGCAGTGCTCATCCATAACCACAACACGCTGGGAGCAGAGGCAGGAAGATCTTGAATTAAAATAAAGGCAAAATGGAAAGAGATAAGGGAAGGAGGAAGAGAGGGAGAGACAGGGAGAGGAAGAGGAGAAATAATCTGCAGGAAGTGAGCAGGTAGAGAGAGGAGACCAGGCAGTCACATTCTGCCTGGGGTGGTCTGGAGACAGGAAGATGAAGGCTTCTCTCAGGAGGGCATGGTGAGCCGGGACCATCCAGGTGAGGGGAAGCAGCATGTTTTCCACATCCCTGGGCAGGAAGAGCTCTCTGTGCAGGGGATGGGGTGAAGGGGGAGTCACAAGGGTAGAGGCCACCACATGGACAGGGCAGGGAAGGAATGGACAGCAAGAAGCCTGGGCTTCTGCAGGGTCAGCAGCGTCAAACACCAAGGACTCGGCTGCAGGCTTTGGTACAGTGCTTTGCTTGAGTGGCATGGGCTGTTGTAGAAGATGCCTGTCAGGAGCCATCAAGGATAGGTTAAGGCTAGCAGGTGGGCTTCCTGGAGGTGGCCACCATTTTTGCATGGTCTGCAATGGGTGAGCTCAATGGCAAGGTTCCAAAAAGACTTCATCTCAGGATTGTTTCTCGCAGCTGATATGCCTTTCCTGCCATTATTAAATTAATATACTAGCTCTGGGCATTAGCCCACCCTATTGATCAGATTCCCTGCAGATCAACATAAAGATGGACTTTCACGAATTAATGCTGTCTAGGTGAATTAATGATCCCATAGAATTCCTAATTGATTCAAATAATTTTAGGAAGAAAGTGTTTTAGAGATGGTCTTAGTGGTTTGGCTAGAAAGAGGTAATAAAGTTAGAATCAAGACTAGAATGTGCCCACTCCTCGTAATAGTAAGCAAAGGCTGCATAGTTAGAAATACAGTGAGCGTTCATAACTACACTTAAAAGAAAAGAAATGGGCTCGGAACAAATTCGTGTTCAAGGAAAAACGTTTAGGTCTGGGGTTGGGGATTTAGCTCAGTGGTAGAGCGCTTGCCTAGCAAGCGCAAGGCCCTGTGTTCGGTCCCCAGCTCTGAAAAAAAGAAAAAGAAAAAACAAAAACAAAAACAAAAACGTTTAGGTCTAAAGATATAGTCACGGTGTGCACTATGGTACGGCAAGGCCACGTAAAAACTCTTATTTTGAGCAGACAGAATGAGATAGTTCTTTGAACTCAACATCAACATCCTTCTGTAACTCCCATTTTGTGTAACATTTTATCTCTGAGGTAATTTTCTAAAGAACCTTTTGTCTATGAGTGTATTAAAAGGCCAGCGAAAAGAAATAAAACTGTCAGTTGGATGTTTTGGCTATGGGGGCTCTGTCCAGTCCATCCAAATGTATTTGTCTGTACATACATGTGTGGGTATATTTGTATGTATGTAAGCATGCATGAATACTTGTGGAATGTATGAGACACGTGGTTGAAAACTGTGAATGTGTTAATGTGTAATGAAAACGTGAATGTGTGTATGGATGTCTAGGTGTCTGGGCATATCTGCCTGTATAAAGCATCTTGATTCTCTTCCTTTCCTTCCTTTCTGGTTCACAAAGAGTTAACCATCCTAGCTAGAGAGGCTTCTGGCTGCCTGGACAGAGAAAGGGGTGATAGCCATAAGTTTGTACTGAATTCCCCATTGCTAGGCAACACGTGTTAGTCACCCAAGCCAGTGGTTTTAACATAGAACAGGCAATAATGACTTTAGGATTTTTTTTTTTAAAATTATCAGCAAGCATTCAGTATAGTTAGAGAGCTAGAAGGCCAGAGGTCATCTATGGACATCAGACAAAGCTACCTCTCTGTCCGATGCTATGTCCTGCTGCAAACCATTCCAGGCCAGGCTGGCTCCTGAAGCAGGCAAGCCAGGGCTGGGCTGCTAGGCTCCAGCACATGGAGAGGGCAAGCGATACCTGTCTTCATGGAGACACTTCCCATGTTCCAGGACAGAGACTGAGGCACAGGGTGAGGACTGACCCAAGGGCTCCCAGCCTCCTCTTCCTGGAGTGCCTTTCAGAGGGGACCTGGGCTTTCTTGTGGCCTGCTGATTAACTGGATCTCCTGCAGCCCCAGTTAGAAACCCCTCATCCTGCCTTCCTGGAAGCTGAACGCTGGCCTTCAAGGGTCCTGCACATTCCCTAAGCAATGTGTTCTTAGACCAGGGGACTATTAATTTAATGACTTGAATATTCCATGATCCCGATATATACAGGAAGCTAAAAATCCTCTGTCTAGCTCACTTAGTAGACTTGGGATCAGATTTTACTAGAACCTACTCTCTCTGAGAGGCAGGTGACTAAAAATGGAGCTAAAATTATGGAGGGATGGTTATTAATACAACATAAACAAACAACCCAACAGGATACAACTTGGGGTGGGACTTCCTGTTTGGGCCTTTCACCTGGATGGTGGCTCCCAGATCTTGGCATTGGAATTATGTTTGAAGATTGTTGCTTCTTACCACAAATGAAGTGTCTGGAATGTTTTCTGGTCAGGGAGCTCTAGTGCCAGCATGGCAGCAGCCCTCAGATCCCTACAGCCACAGGGAAGGGGAAGCCAGCAAATGCAAGCATTATAGCTTGGAAGCAAGCAGACAGGCTACCCTGTACTTAACAATCAGGGCAGAGCCGGGAGCTGGCCTGGGCTTTCTAGCTACTCTCTCTGAGGCTCTGTCTACAGCCCGTTTCCTTAGTGAACAAAAGCAACAACGATAACGATAAAAGTGCTTTTACCTGGGACTATTGTGTTGGGAGGTTTCCTAGGAGCCAGGTTTTGCTGGGAGCATCTTGGGGTCAGGAAAAATGAAACAGGGGACAGCATAAAAATAAAACTGGTCCAATATGGCAATGAAGTGTTTTGGTGGAATGCGTGTCCTGGATTCTCATCTTTCCAGTTCCATTCCCCTCACCCCACCCCCTGGTCTGGCTCTAGGCTCTGTGCAGAGCCCCGGCCAGTGTGGCCTTCACTGTGCTCTCTGCTGAGAAGTGCTGGAGCGAGTGTCTTATCTGATGACTTGTAAGGTAAGGGAGGCGGTTATTCCACAGGCTAGCCCTTCCCCTCTCCAACCTTCCCTGGGGTTGGGTGTCTCGGCTGAGCACAGGAGGCCGGGCAAATGAACTACTGCAGGAACGCTGCTTTTACACCGTGCACAGCTGAGCCTGTGTCCCTGTCCTCACTTCAGGACTGCAGAGTAACCAGCCTGACTGTCCACCGGGCTTCAGCATGCCTTGTCCCACCCTCTGCCCGACTCTCATTCATCAATCTTCCATGGGTTCTTCATGTACAGGGGGCAAGAGCAACCACTGAAAGTCTTTTCCTGGTGTCAGTCAGGCAAGTTCAGGAGTGATCAAGTGCTTGACACGACCTTCCATTGGGCTTAGGGAACAGTCATTCAGCCTCAGTGGGAGGGGACAGGAGAGCTGTGGACCTGTGAGGAGAGAGGCCCCAGCCCAGGTTCCTTGCCTGGAAGACCCCCCCCCCCCAGGTCTCATTTAGATTGTCTTGCTGCCAGGGCTGTGTACAAGCCCGTAATGGCTTCTGTTCACTGCATATCCTCAGGTTTAGAAGGCCTCTACCTCCCTCACTCATGGCTTCCCTTGCCTGCTGGACTTAGGGTAAGCTCACGCTGGGATCCTCTGCCTCAATTCACTATCTGCCTGGGACCCTTTCACTTGATTGAAGCTGGGTGTCTTACAGAAGGTCCAGTCTCCTCCAAGGTGGTTGAGATTGTCCTACAGCAGGAGCCCCTTTGGTTTCTCACCCACTAAGCTAGCAGCCACTCCACACTATTTTGCGCTTTCTAAAAGAAATCCCACTCCATCCTGCCTCTTTTGTGCCCCCTGCTGGCCTTAAACTGAAGTACCCTCTTCGTAGCTCAGCCCCTTAGCATTCTGAGCTGAGGAAGCTGAAGGCAGAAAGCTATTGAAGTGTACCTGGCAGACAGTGGGCCCTTTCCTTCTCCTTCCCACGGAGACCAGACAAACAGTAAGGAATTTTACAAGAGACAAAGCACGACATCTGTGTGCTGCTGAGTCCCTGCCACCCAAGCCCCTGCCTGGGTGCTCAATAAATGCTTGGTGATTAAATGGCTGCAGATAGAACCAGGCGTGCCAAGGAGGCTGTGGAGTAAGCTAGGCATGGTTCTCCTTTCTATGGTAGGCTGGGGATACCACATTTCTTCCCACTTCCATATGGCTCTGCAAGCCTTGGAACAGGAGCACCAAGGGTAGAGAAGTCTTGGCATTTGTCTCCAACTCTTCCATTTTTTGGGGAAACCGAGGCCCAGGGAAGCGTGCTGCAAGCCGAGCTGAATAACTGGGTATGGTGGCACATGCCTTTAATTTGAGCACTTGAGAGACAAAGGCAGGTGGGACTCTGTGAGTCTGAGGCCAGGTTGCATAGCAAGTTCCAAGCTAGAACTATATGATAAGACCTGTTTTTTGTCTTTTTGTTTTTGTTTTATTTATTTATTTTTTAAAGAGCTGGGACACAGACTTGTCAATGTAAGCTGTGGTTGCCTGTGTTGTTATCACCATATCCATTCAACAGATGGGAAAACTGAGGCCAGGAGCGGAACAGAGGCAGAGCTAAGATCTCCCAGGAGACAAGGGCAGAGTCTGAGTTGGACACTCTTAGTGGCTGCTGTGGTCAGTATGATCACTGGTCACTGAGTTTCTCTTTTGCAAATGGTAGGAGAGGGCTGGCCTCTCACACAATAGGTCCCTGGCCCCTAGAGGCTGAGATGGCTCCACAGGGTCTCCCTTCCGTCTTTGGCTCTCCACCCCAGCCCATGCACACTCCCTCCTGCTCACCTGGGTGCTGGTCCTGGGCTACAATCCGCACCAGGCGCTGTACCAGCTCCATCAGCTGCTGCTGCTGCTGTTGCAGGGAGCTGGAATTGCTGCTGAGGGATTGCAGGCTGTGCTTCAGGTTAGCCAGGGCCCCAGTCTGATGGCCCAGGAGGCTTTGCAGTTGTTCCCTCTTGTCTTGGAGGCTGTTAAGCTGGGCCTGATGCTGTGCCTCCAATGCCTGCAGCCTGGTCTCCAGGGCCCTGCCAGGTGGGACACATAGGGGTGAGCCTAAGGTCTCCACTCCAAGCATTCACCCCACCCCCAGCTTTGGTGGGGCTGACTATGACAGCTGCACATACTGTGCAGAAGAGGCTCAGAGACGTTCAGATGCCCGGTAGTCTGTGTCCACTATAGCTCAGATAGATAGATAGATAGATAGATAGATAGATAGATAGATAGAACAGAGTCACATGAAAAGGAGTGAGCAAAGGTCAAGATGGAAGGACCCAACAAGCCAGGAGTCAGGGGCACAAGCCCAGAAAAGATGTCTTTGACCTTGTGTGTTCCACCTCAAAGGTGGTAGTCTCTATGGAGTGTGGGCATGATACTGCTTATGTGTGAGAGAGGAGAGGCATCATCGATGCCCAGCAGCCAGGACTGGTGGGTCTGTTCTGTTGTGGCTTTCCTAGGAGTGTGCCATAGCCATGGGGAGGACAGAGGTGAAGGTACTGGTTAAGAGTTAGGAAGGGGAGGTGGGGCCAGCCTCTCAGAGCCTCTGGTGGAATCTCAAGTGTGGGAGACAAAAGAAGAGAGGAAGAAGACAGGAATGCATGGGGTCAGCAGGATGGGGATGTTGGGGACAGATGGGCAGGGTGCGGAAAGATGCTAAGAGCCTCAGGGGTGAGAGGAAGGAAGGAGAACGCTGGCTGGGATGGGCTTCTGTGGAGAGAGAACGGGTGCAGGAGACAGGCTTGCACTCGTAGTGCTTTCTTCACTCGCTTGCAGTACCCGGGGTGCAGCCCAGGCAAGTGTTCTGAGATCCCCTACACCGTGCAGCTCTATTGGGACAACAAACCCCAGGCGCGTTCTGGTATAAAGGGCAGAGAAGTGTTTAAGAAAAGGAAGCTTTCCACTCAGCTCCTCC
This sequence comes from Rattus rattus, assembly GCF_011064425.1. Taxonomy (NCBI): domain Eukaryota; kingdom Metazoa; phylum Chordata; class Mammalia; order Rodentia; family Muridae; genus Rattus; species Rattus rattus. The sequence continues at coordinate 131,295,265 of NC_046158.1, read as the reverse complement.
TCCTCCTCAGGCCGTTTCTCTTGTCTGTGGGAGATGAAACGTGGAAGCATTGGTAGATTGGTAAAAAGCCAGAAATGACCTTCATGTCCACGGACTAGGGCCTGGGAAATAGACCCTGAGGAACTCTGGGAAGTTGCAGAAAGGAGCAAATGTGATCACTCAACTGCAGAACCATGCTGTGGGCCTTGGGCGTCAGGTTTCCTTGCCTTGTCTCTACCCCATGGCTGTTTTGTGTTTTTTATTTATTTTTTGTCAGTGTCAGTCCAGAGCACACTTGTACAGACTGACTATGAGGACAGATGCTGGGGACTGCTTTCTCCAGAAAGGGCTACTTCAGTCTTGTGTATTTACAGTTACAGAGACCAATTAAAGTTCACAGTGTGGACTGTGCAGTGTGAAAAGTCTATCTCAATAAAGCAATGAAAACTGAAAGCGGAGAGAGATGGGTGTGGTGGCACAAGCTTATCATGCCAGTGCCAGGGGCTGAGGCAGGAGGATAGAAAGTTTGAAGCCAGCTGGGCTACATAGAAAGAACCTGTCTCAAGAGAAACAGAACAAACTGACCAAAAAAAGAAGGGTCAACAACAAAAACTCCAGAAAGGGGCAGTGTGTGTGCACATGTGTGTGCCTGCTTGTGCATGTGTACTTGTGTGAATGTGTGTGTGCATGTGTGTGTTTGTATGCATGCAGGTATATTTGTGTGCATGTGTGTGCATGTGCATATGTACTTGTTTGATGCATATGTGAGTGTACATGCACACTTGTGTATATGTGTATGTGCATGTGTGCACATGTGTGTGAACATGTGTGTGCACGTGCAAGGGTACTTGTGTGCATGTGCATGTATGTGTATGTGCGTGTGCATGTGTGTATGTGTATATGCATGTGTGTGTTTGTGTGTGCGAATATGTATGTTGGTGTATGTGCATGTATATTTGTGTATGCCTGTACATGCATACTTGTGTGCATGTGTGTGCATTCTTACTTGTGTGCATGTGTGTGTTCATGTGCATGCATGCACTGCATGCCAGCACTATAAAAAGAAGGAAGGTGGGAAGGAGAGACTCAGAAAAATGCATGGCCTCTGTCGATACCAAGCACTGGGAGCCAGGCCTGGTGCTGCCTTGTTTGGACTCTGAGTCTAATTCTGATCCTTATTTAGCTCTAACCTCACGCCAGCTGTGTCCCCAGTCCTAACTCCACCCTACAGTGATCCTTCATCCCAGTACAAATCCAGGCCCAGTCCCATCCCAACACTGGTCAGGTCTGCTTCTCACCCGGCTCTAGTCCTGTCCTGGCTCACCTGTTGCGGCCCTGCAGCCGCTGCAGCTCGCGGCTCTGCATCAGCATCTGCCTCTCCAGTTTGTTGGTGGACAGTGAGCTCTCCAGCATTTGGGTCTTCACGCGAGATGTGTGGTTTAGGACCTGTCCCGATAAGCAGGAGATTTGTGGGGATGTGTGCTATGTGTGCCACTCTTGAAGCCTGCCAATCTCTTGCTGTGGTCTGAAGCTATTAGTTTCCATGGTTACTAGCTTACTGCCATTCAGAGGCCCTACCTGACTTACCGGTTTCTAATTTGTCCTTCCTCACTATCGCATTTGCACATCAGTGCCAATCTCTTAGCTGTTGGGGTTCCAGAGGCATAACCTTGACCCCACATAGAATCCATCACTTCCAAATGGCCCCTAACTAATCCCTTCCCTCCAAGGCCATATGGACTCTTGGCCTCTCCTAGGGAGCTTCAGCTGCCAACTTGACAGCCCAGAGTTGTCTGAGGGAGTCCCGGTTAGGAGAAGGTTTCCATAAGACTGGCCAGTGGGTATGTCTGGGGGCATTTTTTTCTTTTTTTTTTTTTTTTTTTTTTTTGGAGCTGGGGACCAACCCAGGGCCTTGCGCTTCCCTAGGCAAGCGCTCTACCACTGAGCTAAATCCCCAACCCTGGGGGGCATTTTCTTGATTGCTGTTGACATGAGTGATGCTACACCTGGGTGAGTGGTCCAGAGTTGCATAATGAAGCAAACTGAGCAAGCCAGGGAAAGCAAGCCAGTGTGCAGCGTTCCTTCGTGGCTCCTGCCTCTGGTCTTGCTGAGTGCCTGCCTCTGACTTCCTTCAGTGATGGACTGTCACCTGGACATATAAGTTAAATAAACCCTTGCCTCACTAGACTTCTTTTAAAGTCATAGCGTTTATCACGGTAGCAGAAAGCCATCTGGCTTCACTCTCTGCTGACTGTTGTCCAGTGTCCTGTGCTGGCCTCACAGGGCTTATGCTCTTCATTCCTTTCCTACGGCAGTAGTCTGAGGCAGTCTTTCATGCTGTGGCCCCTTTGTACCCCCTTTGTTCAAAATCTGTCTGTGGGAAGCTGATCCTCACTAGGCCCATGACTCAGTTTCTCTCCACTACCTCCCTGCCCTGGGGGCACTGGCCCTCCATGTTCTTGGAGTAGCCAGCAGGCTCAACCTCCCCCCTCCCCCCTCCACACCCCCAACCCCCCAAGCTTTTATGCATGCTGCTCTCCCTGTCTGGTGTGTTCTTCCCAGCAACTTGGCTTATGTCCTAGCTACACTGTAACCCAGTGTCCTTCTGACCTTGCCGTCTGGACTCATCGTCTCCCATTCTACCCATGGACCCAACAGCATACCCTTCTTTCTGCATGCCAGTCCCCTGGCATGGTCACGGCGTAACATACAGGGGGCTGTGTATCCCACTTGCCCTCTTGGTGAGTTCCATGGCAATGGGATACTTTGGATTGATTTGCTTACTGCATTAAACTGGAACTAGGGTCTGGCACAGTGTCTGGCCCGCAGGAGGGATTGTTCCTTCCTTGTCCACGTTCCCTCTTTCCCTCTTGGCTGCCCTGCTTGTCCTGCTGAGGTCACACAGCTTCTTTATCATCCAGATCTCCCAGTGCACTCTAATCTTTGTCAGTGCTGCCTTTGCCCAGTGCCCAGCACGGTCTTGGCACTGGGCTTACACAAAGGAGTCAGAGCCAGCGCAGCAGTGTAGAGGGAGATGACTGGTTATGTGAAGGCATCATGAGGGGAGGAAGCCAGGGGGCTTCAGGCCCTGACCTCACCAGTACAGGGACAGGAAAAGACAGGAAGCCTGGAGGGTCAGCCTGGGCTTCTGATGGCTCTCCTGTTACCTGTGCCTCCACAGCAGTCAGCTTGTGGGTCTGAGCCATGGTCTGGTTCATGAGGTTGGCGCCCAGTGCCAGCATGGTGGTCGTCTGGTTCTGGATCGTGTGCTGTTGGGTCTGCGCCAGGTCTGACCTCAGGTTCATCTGGATGGACTGCTCCAGCTGTAGGGAGACAGAGGGCTGTGGTGAAATGGCGGCTCCTCCTGTGGCGCCTTCCCATGAAGCTCCGCGGCAGAATACAGATCAGCATTGAGAAGTGGATACCTGACTGAGAACCTACTACGTCAGGCCACTGATCCCCTCTCCTAGGTCTCCCTCACTGGCCTCTTTATTCTTGTTCCAAACAGTGGCGCCCCCTCCCCCCTACAACTGGGTGGCCAGAGGATCCCATTGAAACTAGGCAAGCCCTCCTTTGCTCTGTGTTAACTCTGGGTTCCCATCTCACAAGAAAAGCTGAAAATATTGACTTGTAGTGTCCTCCATAGCTAGCCCACCTCTCCTTTCATTCTTCCTTCCATCTGTCATTCTACTCCAGAGGCCACACCTCCACACTTCCCTCCTATACGTGCACACTCCCACCTTAGGGCCTTTGACCATGCTATACCCCGGTACTTTCTCAGAGCCCTCTCCCCACGCACATGGCCACTCCCTGGAGTCGGTTTGTTGGTGTCACACACTTAGCATTCCCTCGGATTGTGCTAAGCATCTCCTTTTATCTCTCTTACTCTCCAGAATGTCAGTTACATGAAGCCAGGGATGCAGTCTTGCTCAATTCATTGCTACATCTAGGACAGCATCAGGTATTCAGGGGGTGCTCAATAATTGTGTTCAAGGACTTGATGGGAAATGGGGAGCAGCAAGGATCAGAGTGTAGCCCCCTGCCCCGCCTTTCCCCCTAGGGGAGAGCCAGCTTGTGTTGGGGTCGGGGGTGAGCGCGCATCTTTCCCTAGTACAGGTTTCCAGGTCCGCCTGCCAAGCTGAACTTTCTCTTAGCCCTGCTGTCTGCCAAACAGGGCTGAGCGCACAGCATCCAAGTGCCCTGGACCCCATGAGCTGGCTTCCTTTCTTTGGCAGGACTGTATTCTTTCTGAGAGCCCGTAGTTCTCATCTCCTTGGACGCCAAGAGCGAGTTGGAGAGGTGGACTGTGAGTTCTCAGGCTCGGCGGCTCCGTCGCTGCTCTTGGCTGCACACATTGCTTGCATGCCCCTCCTCTGTCTCTCAGGCCAGAACTCAGGCTTCCATAAGGTTCACTGGAGCCACTCAAAGGGGTCCTTGGAAGGTCAAGGCTCTCCGGGAGGGGCGCATGACTGGAGGTCATGCTCACTCCGGCTCATTCCTCCTTCGCGTTTCCTCCCTCCTCTGCCCACCCATCTTTTCCTGCCATGGGCACTTTGGGAGGTGTGTGCTCCATAGCCAAGTCCCAGTGGTGCAGAGGAAGAACGCTGCAACTGCCGAGAGGGCCCATGGGTCAGCCTCAGTTGGAAGCTGGTTAGAAATGTGGCTTTCCAGAGGTGCCCAGCACGACTGAATGTAGAACGGGGTAGAGGCAGCTGTGTGCTCTTTAATAAACCTCCAGCTAAGACCAGCTGAGCTCTCAAAGTAGAGCACATAAGGAAAATGGCTGGACCAGTGTGGAGCTTCTCCAGGCCTCTGCCTTTCACCTTCCTTCTTCCTCTGCACCATCACTGAGCCTAACCCTTCCTTGCAGCTCCTGGAGAATACATGCTCACAGATACATCGAAAAACTAGGACCCCATCCCTGCAGCTGCCTCCCGATTTCTCTCTTCCCAGTGTTGGTCCTCTCCTTCTGTCTTGTTGCACACGGGTCTGTGGTCCTCCCCTACTGACTAACTGGCCTCAGAACTTCTGAGGGATTCTCCTGTCTCAGTCTTCCACCCTACAGGAATGCTGGGATTATAGACATGTGCCACCTGCATCTTGCTTTCCGGGTTCTGCGGATCCAAACCCAGGCCCTCATGCTTGTGTGGCCGGTGCTCTATTCACAGGGTAGTCACTTTGTTATGATCTCCTTGGCCTGAGAATTCATACGGACCTATCACCAGCATAGCTGCTGGACACACACCCAAACGTGCCCTCTTCCTACAACCTGGGCACCACCGAATCCTCCCTCTCACGCTCCAGTCTTAGACTCTCTGGCTTCTTGTTCCTTCTTTCCCTAGGTCTGGGGTCCTCAACAGGGGACCGGAAGGTTGGTGAAGACAGTCCGGGAGTCCATGACATTGAGTGAGTGCAAGATGACATTGAACATGGATTTGTGGTTGTAATTTGGCATTTCCACTCACTCTAGCTCAGGCCACAAAGAAGCAGAGGTGGCCCAGCAGGCCCTGCGATGGTAAAGAGAAATTCTGAGCACTCAACATCCTTAGCATGCTGTCCACTGAACTTTTTGTTTTGTTCTGTCTTTCTCACTCACTGTGTCTATGGAATTATGGGAGTCATCAACCCGCCCGCCACTGGATGAGGCAACAATTTCACTGTCGATTTAGTCTTTAATATTCAGATTATGATTACAATATTATTAGATATTGTTCTAAGAGCATCGACTTTAGTTTTTCTTTTGTGTGTGTTTGTGTGGCCTTTTGAGACAGGGTCTTGCTGTATAGCCCAGAGTTTAGGAAACATGGTCTTGAACTCATGACAATCCTCCTGCTTTAGCCCCCTGAGTGTTAGGCTCATGGGCAAGTGCCACCATAATTAGTTGATTTTTTTAATTTTTTCCTTTATTTTTAGACTTATTTTTGTTTATGTATATGAGTGTTCTATCTGCATGTACGTCTGTTTGCCAAAAGAGGATATCGGCTCCCATTACAGATGGTTGTGAGCCACCATGTGGTTGCCTGGAATTGAACTCAGGACCTCTGCAAGAGCAGCCAGTGTTCTTAACCACTGAGCCATGGCTCCACCTCCCCAAACCTGGTTGATTTTATGGCTTTCTCTGGGGCCAGATTCTGAAGGACCCAGTGCTCCAACCACTCCAGGGTGCTGCCTGTGTGCTTTGCCTACTCTGGGGATCTCCATAGCTCATGAACCACCAATTCCATTGAGAAATTCCTCCTGGAGACCCTCCATATCTGCACAGGTTTCAAACAGGCCCCTCTAGAATCGAATATGGGGAAATGCACCTATGATTCCAGCACTTGGAGGTAGACAAGACGATGAGTAATGTAAGGGTATTCTCAGCTACATAGTGAATTCACAGTCAGCCTGGGCTACATGAGACCCTGCCTCAGAACAACCAGACAGCCAGCTCCTCCAGGGTCCAGCATAGGACTCTGATGCCATTTCCCTCCATGTCCCGGTTCCCATTTTGCTCATCTCAGTGAATGGCCCCGCCCCTTCCTGAAGTCCCAAACCCAGCCTTTAATCTTGACTCTGACCACCTGACATGTCCTGCTATTAAATCTGTCTCCTGAGGTCCCAGCAAGAGTTTCCAGTGTGTTTACCTCTTCCCTCAGCTCCCTAGGGATGCTGTCGGGGCCCACCAGTAGGTGCACTGCAGGGTCTGCACCGAGATTCTTTTGCTCAGCAGGAGCCTTCCGGACCATGGATTAGATGTAGACTCCAGGGCCCCAAGTTTCTACTTAGTCAGCAGCAAGTTCATTCTTGAGTAGAGAACTTTCTGGACACCTCTCCACACTTCAGAGTGATCACCTCTCCTACCCAGGGTAGGTTCCAAGTTATAATCCATAGATATAGGAAACCCAAGGTTCCAATTTGCCTCCCTCGTCCTATAGGATTCAAGGTGACTTAGGGCCCTCTTGAGTTATTAGGATTCCCTAAAAGCAGTCTCTGCTTTCCCCTAGTGGGCCTGTGGCTGTAAGTAGATGGGTGGGGCATAGGCCATCCACAGCTGGATCCGATTACTGGATCTGTTAGCCCACCCACTGGCCTGGGCCCTCAGAAGATAATCCCAGCCAGATGGCTTGGTTCAGCCAGGCTGGGTTTCTGGATACCAACACCAGGCTAGACAGGCGCCTGGGGATGGCCCCAGGCTGAGGCACCAGCCAATGGCTGTGGAAAGGAATCCACTTGAGAGACTGACGCAGGCAGGTCTGCTGTTATCTGGGCATCAGTGCCTTTTCTAGCACCTTAGAGCAGCATAGTCTCATAATCTGAGCTGAGTACATACCAGTCCCCAGCCTGGACTTCACCTCGGCCCCGGGCGAGAAGTCTAACTCTGCTGCATTCCAGTGTGAGCTCTGGAGAGGTTCTGCAGGCTCCTGGGCCTCATTCTACAGATATGTTCTACAGGGTCAGTAAGCACAGCTCTGTTGGGAAGAGGGCACGAAGAGAGGAGAGCCAGGATAGTCTCTCACCAGGCAGAGACTAAGGATGAAAGGAAAGACCCTCCATGCAGACCCCGGTGAGTGTGTGGCTTTGTTGGCTAAGCAGTCCAAGTGAGTCTGTTTTGCCCCTGTGTTATCCATATAAATGGATCTTAATTGGAAAATAGCTGAATAGCTGAGCTCCAGTCACCCTGTGGGCTCCAGTCTGCCGTGAGAAGGAGCAGACGAGTCTTTAGTGTACCCAGTCACAGGGACGGGTTTCCAAAGTGAAAAACACAGACTCGGTGTCTGCCAATGTGGGATTCTACCAAGGGGACCTTTTAGTAAGTCATGAGCTACCTTCATCAGGCCTTGGGTGGACATGGGAATGTTTAGGGATGCTGGCATTACCTTATAGCTTAAAATGGCCGCACATGGGTTTTCCTATACGTGAATTATGTCCTGATAAGAAGAAACCTGCTAACACAAGGCTCTAGAAAACGTCCCAGGTAAATAAGTATTATAATTTGAACTGTTTGCTAACCAAGGTGGGACGTCGGGTTTCCGGCACACACCCACTCAGGCACACTTGCTGTGTTCCGGCTCTGTCCTTGGTGTAGGGAGTCAGGGATGAGCAGAATTGACAAGAATTCTGATTCCAGGGCTCCTGCCAGACACACTAGTGCTGTGCACCACAAGGAAACCAGGCAGGAAGAACAATTGGGTCGAGCTGGCCAGGGTTATCTGAGCTGAGAGGATGAGACCCAACAGTTGAGAGAAAGCCCGGAGGGAGGGATTTCAGGTTGAGGGAAAGCAAGAACAAAGGCCCCCAAGGGAGATGGAAGTGTGCACAGGGTGTGAAGTCCAAGGCTTGCAACAGCACTAGGCCCCTTGTGTCTTCTCTGGGGAAAAAGTGCTCAAAGTTCAGGATTCAGATAAGCAACTGTTTGCGTTAGTGCTACTGTTAGAGTGGGCCACACCTTGGGTCAATGGGACCCACCCTCTCAGCTTCTACCCCCAGGGCTGAAAGTCAAGGTCTCATGTAGCCCAGGCTGGTCTTGGACACCCATCTTCCCTACCTCCCAAGTGCTAGGATTACAGGGGTGCTCCACATTAGGCTACTTTTAACTTTTTTTTTTAAAGGCAAGGAGCCAAGACGAATGGTGTGAACAGCAAGCTCTCCATTCCCGCCCAGCTGCAATTCTCCCTGCTGTAGCCATTGGGAGAGGCCCCAGTGGCCTCTCAGACCCCCTGCTATGAGCACATTCAGCACTGCCTTCCCAAGGGGAATGGCTGAGTTACCAGAATGCTGTACCAAGCCACGCTTCTGCAAAGTCTCCTGGACTTAAGCCACTGGGTGGCACTGAGCAAAAGGAACACTTCATTCTGGAATCTGCTTGAAGCTTTGACCCTCCCTGACCCCCACTTCCCCCGAGAGCCAACAGTTCCGGCACACTGAACACTGACTGTGAGGGTTGCCAACATACAGACAGGATTTTTTCTGATATCATGATGTTTTCAAATAAGAAGTCAAAATAGCGATGAGTCATGCCTGAGGTCTACGCAGACAGGCCCTTTCTCTTTTCCTTACTGCAAAGCTACAATTTGTTAAGGGTCTCACAAGAAATGCCATTTGCAGTCAAAGGAATGTCTTATGCCCTTGTCAACCCTGTGACCCATGCCTTTATCCTACGAGGTTGTTTCCCAGTTTCCCATCCAAGGCAACCCTAGAACTACCCTGCAATTCTACTTATTTAAAAAGAAGGAAAAGAAACGAAAAAATTTCTTAGCGACCCTAGAGCCATCAAAATTGAGAATGTGGTTTCCGCTGAGACATTTCAGTGAGACCTTGAGTATCCATGGTTGAGAGTTCCTTCTCCTTTCATAGTATCTCTTTCTACTAACTCCATGCTCAACATCACTTTTAAAAATAAGGTCCGACTTTGCTTTGAACTGGCTCATCTCATCAGTGAAGTCAAGACTCTGCGCTGAACTCAGTCTCTGGCCTTGACTGGACCCCACCTGCTCTGCTCCCCAACCTCATGATCTAGAAGGAGGGATGCTCTAGCACTCACCATCCTCCTCACTAGCTGCAGCGCAAAGCTGGTCCTCAGCAACCCAAGAGGGAAAGGGTGATTACCCCTACTTGGCAATTGCGTAAACTGAGGATGGGAGAGGCCAAACATTGTCTGAAGCCGTAAATGAGGCTGTTAATCAGAGGGCAGGAACTCTTTCTTCAGGCCTGGGCTGAGCCATTATCAGTCAAGCTTCAATGCCTGAAGATGGCGTTCTGGAGATGAGAGTGGGGTCAGGTACAGGGTCATGGGGGAGGCTGATATGACCGTATGTGGTAGAGGCTGTACTGCTCACAGGCAGGGTGGGGGTCTGACACCTTGCTTGGAGGAGACGGGAGGAGAGCAGGCATCCCAGATCAAGGTTCAGAATAGCTTTTTGTGCTGGGAGAAAGGAGCAGAGGCAGGAGCATGATGGCCTTGGTGAAATGTTGTCTTTTTTTAGCTGAATGCCTTCTCTCTCTGTTTTCTTATACTTGAACTTTTTCAGCGAACATTTAAAGTGCCCAAAGGAAACCAAGGAAACTAATCTGGTGCTGACGGGGAGGACCAGGAGACTTAATGTGTCTGATATCAGGCTGAGGAGACTGACAATGAACAGACTATGCCAGGCGGAGGGATGCTGCTGGCCTCTCTCTCCTGTCCTCTCCCTCTGAGATAGAGTCATCCCTCTGTAGAGCTTCCTGAGGAAGGTGCCCACAGCTGCTCAGAAATGATCTTCCTTCCCTCACCCCTGCATGGCGATCCTGTTGTGTGCTACAGACCAGTGGAGGCTGGGTTAGGGCCACAAGGCTCTTAAATCCTGGCTCTCATCTGACCTTACACTCCCTGGCCACGTAATCTTGGATGGGTCACCCCATCTCCTCAGGCCCCAATCTCCTCATCACTGACCACCTCATCGTCTTAGGTCACAGTGAAAATTAAATGCTAAAACCAACACAAAGTACAGAACACAATCTGTGTGCCCAGCAAATGTCAACCATAATTTCTCCTGTCCTTATCCTTTGGTTACACCGGGAGGCAGGGAGCATGTCAACTTTCCCTTCCAAGAGAAACCAACCATAGAGATGACTTCCCCCACTGCCCCACAGCTGGCCAATGCACCCTTAGGACGTGCTCCTTACCACAGCCGCATGTGCCTCAGGCATTGGGTGGCCCTTAAGGCCAACACAGATATAGTCCAGGACCTCTCTGAGGTTGAAGCAGCTGAATGTGGCTGAAGTTGAGGTGATCAAATGTTACAGAGGAAGTACAGCTCATAGACATGTCTGGGGCTTGCGTTTCCTGCTCTGAGAGAGACAGAGAGGATGTGCATCCCAGCCTAAGCACTCTAGGCACTGGAAGAGACAGCTAGACACACATGGCCCTGGTCCACAGGCTGACTAGCCAAGCCACATGAACAAATAAACCTGTCTCTCTGGGGCAAGACGGGTCTTAGGCAGCCACTGTTGCTGCTGCTGCGGCCTCCAGTTGGATATCAGCCAATTGCTCATCCCCAGGCCAGGACTTCTGGAACAGCAGTTTTTAAGCCCTTCTTGGAAATATCATCTCATTCCTCTGAGAAGCAGAGGCCACTTGCTCCACCCCATCCCCCGCACCGACTGCCCAGAAAGCCAGCGGAGAGGTTAGGAAATCAACCCCAAGCTATTCCATTTGGCAACCGAGATTTATTTCTTGTGGCAACTGAGATTTATTTCTTGTTTGCATAACCGAAGGCTGAAAATGCCAAGAATTTACAGGCAGCCTGGGGAGGCCAGGGCTGCTGGGAGCCCCTGTCAGTCCGGGAGGGTCTGGGGGGGGGCAGGACCCCACACTAGGCTCCTGCTGAATGCCTTCCTAACCCTTGGCCTGCAGGCCAGGCCACTGGGTTGAGGGGCCTAGCTGTTCTGTTTGCTGCCAGGGGCCTGCACATCAGAGAAGGCAGACTCCTTCCCTGTGTGGCTGTGGGCAGAAGGGCAGAGGCACCCCAGCTTAGCAGCCTGGCTGAGGGTGTGAACCAGTCTTGGGGTCCTGGGTCCAAGATCTCCAGATTGGACACCTAGGGAGGTAGAGGCAGGAGTGGTGGCTTAAGGACTTTGTGGGGAGCACCTGTAGGAGACAAGAAGAGTCAGAGAGGAGAGAGAGAGGCACAAGGAGACAGAAGACAGAGGGGAGAGAGAGAGAGAGAGAGAGAGAGAGAGAGAGAGAGAGAGAGAGACCAGAGAGATAGAGAGACAAATAGAAACAAAGGAAAAAAAAACAGACACAAAGAGAGAGACAGAGAAAGACAGATAAAGACAGAAACAAAAAGAGAGATATAAAGAATTGAGACAGAGACAAAGTATTGGACAGTGGGCAGGCCTTGGAACCATAAAGCTGCACTTACAGAGAACAGGTAAGTAAGCACGAGACCTGAGTAGACGGCGCCTACTCCCCCCGACCCTCTGGCTCTAAGTCTTGGGAAGATATGCTGTTCTCAGGTAGTAGACAGAGACTAGGGCCCAGCACTAGGGGATCGACTGGGGGTTTCTCATTCATAGAGAGATGTGGGGACAGGGAGAAGTCAAGGATGGCCCTCTGTGGCCGAGAAACCTGAGATACTGCCTATAACGACTAACTGGCAGCCCCAGTATGAGAGGGAGGTTTATGGAGAAGCTGCTGGGGGCAGACATTCACCTGCCGGGCCCAGGGTTCTGGGTAGCTAGCTACCTTTGTTGTTCTGTCTTATAGCTGCTGTCCTAAGGCAGGTTCCTGATCACCCTGGGAGGTCTCTGGCTGGACGACACTGCTCAGCAGGAACCCCTTTCACTAGCTGTCCGTGCTGGCTCCCTCTTGGTAACAGTAGTTCACCCAGGTGGAGGCATGGAGCAGAAGTGAGCACTGATGTGTAATGGCCCACAATAGGCATGAGTCACTGAACAGAAGCTTTCTAGGAGAGAGGAGTGAGTGGGGAGGAGAGTGGGGTACAGAAGGCAAATGAGGGGCGCAAGGAGGAAGAGGGAGAGGAGAAAGGTGAGACTGGAGCTAACATCCTGAGTGTGGGTGACCCCAACAGCCACACCTCGCAAAAGTGTTGACCCAGAGGCTCCCCATCGCCTAGCATCCAGAGTCCCAGCTTCCACAGTTAGGAGATGGCACATATAGCCAGAGGGAGAACTGCTGCCTTCTGCCTCAGTTTCCTCACAGGTACAGCGTAGGAACAGGCAGGGAACTAAAAGCATGGAGGCTGCTGGAGCTCACAGCAGGGGGCGGGGCTTGTCCCTCCTGCAGCTTCAAAGAAACAGACCTTGTAGTAGAGAGCTTGAGGCAGGATTGTGGTGGCTATGAGGATGTGCACAGGGAATGTTTTCAAACTCTTTCAAAAAGGAAACAAAAACAAGCCGAAGAGGAGACAGAGTTTCATGGCTCTGAGGCAATGCCAGGTAGGAACAGGAAGCTAAGGAGAGTCCCAGATACACTCACAGGCAGCACAAGCAACCCTGGGCTGGGATGATACCTGTTCAAGGGGTGTGAATTCGTGTGGGATGATCTTTGTGTGTGTGCATGTACCTCTGTGTGTGTGTGTGCGTGTGTGTATGTGTGTATGTGTGTATTTGTTTGTGCATGTATGTATGTGTGTGTGTGTGTGAGAGAGAGTGTTTGCATGTGCGTGTTTGCATGTGTGTGTTTGCATGTGTGTATGTGTGTGTTTGTATGTGTGTCTGCGTGGGTGCACGTGTGTTTGCATTTGTGTATATGTGCGCATGTGTGTATGACTATTCAAACCTTTAGGACTGCCATCTATTTGCACAGAGGACCCTGGAGCAAACAGTCTGCACACGCTGAGACCCGAGTGAGCAGAGAATGCCCTGGGCAGTGTTCTCCTTTAGTGAGGCCTAGGGAGGCAAAGCCTCTAAAACTGTGAAGGGAAGGTTTGACTGAAGCTTCAGGGTCAGAGTTCTCCCGCTCCTGGCTCTGCTTCTTTGCAAGGTGACACATGCAAGCCCAGTGACTTCTTGGTCTGTGTAGGTCCATAGGTCTTATCTGTAGCAGGCTGTACAGGTGTTTGACCTGGCATGAATGTTGAGGGGTGTAAAAGGTTGTACTCAACCAAGAGGCCCCTTACCCTAAGGATGGTAAGTCTCTGCCCACCAGAGACTGGAACCTGTTCAGAATATGGCACGGGTGAGGGACATTCCTTGCCCCAAGGGATATCTCACTGCCCTTTGGCCCATGTGATTAAGGGATATCTCACTGCCCTTTGGTCCATGTGATTAAGAGGGATGTTGAACTGTGTTGAGAAGCTACAGACCTATAAGCCTCCTGCTACTGTGCCTGGTGAGCTGCTCCACGCTGGCATGGTGTCATGCAGCTGGGACACAACAGTGAAGGGAGCCTGAGGTCTCATTCTTCCCAGCACCACCTGACTTTCTCTCAGATGAGGGGACAGGCTTGTTCATCCATAACCACATGACTAATCTGGATCACCAATGTGAGATCAGGCTGGAGGACTCTCCCATCATTGCTCAGCCCCACGGGATTCCCTGGACTACCAGCCTAGGCTGGTGGCACCCAGGGAAGATCCTGTACCATAGAAAGTGTTAGGCCAAGTGACTTTCTGTCTCAAAGATCATCAAGTCAAATTCTGTTGTTGACTCAAGTGTTTCCCAAACACCAGGACTGGGCAATTCAAAGGATACAAGGGTGGGACTTGGGGTGGGGAATTAGGAAGTAAAGACAGTGTCTAGAGGAGAGATGGCGAGTCCTGGGCCAGTGAGCACAGAGAAGCCCACAGCTGGTCCAGGCAGGGCTAGGAGAGATGGACTGGGTGCAGGAAGAGTGCTTCTGGGAAAACCCAGGAAGATGCTTCTGGCTGCTAACATTGTCCCAAGGTCTAGGAAGATGAGCTGAGTTGTGGTCACAGGACTTGGGGCCTGAGAGATGACCTGAGGAGAAAGGATGCACAGATGTGCTATAAACACCTCCATCTTCCTGAGCATAGGGGATGCTTGGGGCTGATTAGATGCCGAGGAGATGAGCAGCAGAGAAAGGAAAGTCTACGTGGGAAGGGGGAGGTGAGGAGGTTGAGGGCCCCCATTCCGTCTGAGCCTGAGCACGCTCTGGGCACTGGGAGGCATAGGACAGTGGCCCATACCTTCTGCTGTTTATTTTAGCTGGAACACATCTGGCGAGAGATGAGTGGAGAGGAGGAGAGGAAGGTTAGAGAGGAAGGTTTGGCTCAGATATCTCACAGAACTTGGGGCCGGCTGTCCACAGAACTGGGCTTCAGGCAGCCTGGAACAGTCAGCAAGGGAAGCTAGGGACATGGGCACAGAATGAGGTGGGGTAGGAGAGCTGAGGGGTAGAAGGCAAGGAGCAGCAGCTGGGATGCAGCATGGACCTCAGGCTCATGTGTGGCAGGAGAGGGGACAGGACTTCAGGACATGTAGTCCAGCCTACTCACTGCAGGGAGCTCACCCATGGGTGCGTGCTGTCTTAGTATGGGTTCACGTGTGTAAATAATGAATGTGCGTGCTCTATGGGAGAGCAAGCCTTTCCTATCAACTGATGGTCTAGTTTAAGAAGTTCAGGGTCTGGCAAGATGTCTCAGCTGGTAAAGGTTCTTGTTGACTTGCTGATGACCTGAGTTTGAACTCTGGGGCCCAAATGGCAGAGGGAGAGAAGTGATTCCCACGAGTTGTCCTTTGACCTCTACACATGTGGCGTGTGTGTGTGTGGCGTGTGTGTGCCAACCTACATGTGCCCACAGACAAATACGTTAACAAACATAATAATAATTAAAAAAACTCTCCAGCAGTATAGAAGCCGCAGGGGCAATAAAGGCCTTCTGTACGGCCGTTAGCCTACCTGTTATTATCCGTCAGGCTTCTCTGCCTTCTACCTTGTTTTAGGCCTCCATGGATTGATTCCGTCCTCTCCTCACATGGCTTTAGGTCTCCTCTTTTCTTGGGTGGCTCTTACTCAGGGACTCTGCATCCTGGTCCCACAGGACAAGATGCTGCCCACACACGCATAGCCCAGCCTCCCTTCTTCAGCTCTGTAGCCGGTGCTCACTGAGGCGTCAGTTGCTCAGCATTTGCAGAGTGAGCAAGATGACCAGAGGCCCCTCACGGGTCCTGGCACTGGGCTCACACTGCAGCGGCAAACCTTACCTCAGGTTTATCAGTGATTCACCAGAATAAAGCAGAGTCAGTCAGACACCCATCCCGTAGGCCTCCAGACCCTCATAGAGCTTGCCGAATCCATGGAGACCACACGTCTGGCCTACCAGAGGCCATCCTACCTCATAACGTCTTAAACCAAATCCATCGGTCTCTGCTTGTTCACGAGGCAGTGGTAGCCAAGTCGCTCAGAAGCCAGAGTCCCACATGCCTTTGTGGTTCATTCATCCATGCAGAAATGCCCATGTTCCTTCCTACTGCCAACTGACCTGCTGTCTCTTGTACCCTCTCTTCGGCTAGGATGCCTGCCCCCTAGGTACCCATTGCTCTCTTCGCTCCCTCAGAGACGCTCCAAGGATCTGACCTGGGTAAGCCATCCTGTACCTTCCTCCTGGCCCCACCTCCACGTGTGTCACCGCCCCACAGAGCAGATGACTTTTTCACGCCCTTTCCCCAGCCCATTAGATAGGAATGTACTGTCCTGTCCTTGTGGGGATACCCGGGCAGTTAGAATGGTCCTGACTCATGGTCAGCACTCAGCGAATTCTTCTTAGATGAGTGAATGGACCTCTGAGAGAAGCCTGGGCAGATGGTACTCAGCCTTCACATGAGGCCTCACAGCCATCCTCATCCAGGGCCCTCTTTGGACCCACATCCCGGAGGCTCTATTCCACACCAAGCCTGAGCCCCTCTGTCTTGAGATGAACACCTCTGGGCTAATGCTCTGCCTGTCGATAGGGCAGCACCCTAGCCACCCTCTAGCGCGCCACACGACCCCAGCTGTACCTTCAGCAGCCACTGAGTGTTATTCTCTAGAATCTTCTCCAGCTGGCTCACACGCTGGGCCCGCTGAGCCCGCTGGGCTCGCCAGTCTGTTAGGTGGTGCCTTGCGGCAGGCAAGTCCCTCTGGAGGCTATTGGAGCTCCCCAAACCCTCAGGTGCCACCGGCGCCAGCTGGCAGATATCTGGCTCAGGCAGCACAAAGGTGTAGCTGCACTGGCCGTGCTGGACCCGGTGAATCTGGCGGCGCCCACTGGCTTCTGGCCCTCTGTGCTGGGCTGCAGCCATGGTGGCCAGCAGGAGGAGGCCATCTAGTAGCATAGCTGGCGGGCGGAGCATCCGAGACCAAGCGGTGATGAGGAGGTAACTACCCGCAGCCAGCCCAGATGTGCTGTGCAGCTGGGGCCTGTGAAGACCTGGCTGCAAAGCCTCACTGCTGTGAGTCCTGAGGGCCAGTTCCTCTGGGCTATTTATACTCAGGGCAGCCACAGCTGCTGGCTTCCCCTCTGAGGCCTCGCCTCCTGCTCCCCCCACCCGCTAGGCACCTCTGTCCTCTCTCTGTCCCTTCCTGCCTCTTCCTTCGGTTTCTAAGACTTTGATTGTGCAGTGGGGCCTGTCCTCCCTGGCGGGCTCAAGGCTGCCCATGCGCTCGCACACGCACATGCTGGACCACAGCTAATGCACGGCTCCCTCCCGAGTGGGAAGCATCTGAGGCTCTTCCTCCCCTCTCTCCAGCTTTCTCTTCTCTCCACCCTTACCCCTGTCCCCCAAAGCCCGGTTCTCAAGTTTCAGCTCCTCCACCTTCCCCCCTCTGATTCCAAGTTAGGCTTGGAACACAAGCAGTGACCCCCGGAGCAGCCTGGGGAGGAGGGAGCAAGGCGAGGCTGCAGAAACAGCCCGGAGACAGAAAGCTTTCCGAGGCTGGAGTAGAGTCCTGTGGGTGCCCAGCACAATTGGCTGCTGGCCTCCCTTCTCCCTTGGGGCCTGGGGTGGGGGCCTTCTGCCTTGTGGTGGCTCTGGCTTCGTGGTGGCGCCAGGAATCAGAAATCTCCTGGGTAGGTTGTCCCGGGACTTCCTGTTCTGGGTGGTAAGTCTTGGGCCAGGGGAGTATCCTGGCTAGAACCCCTAGAATCAGATGTGGCTGGCCCTAAATCTTACACTCCTGCTGCAGAGCAGGGCAAGACTCAGCTCTTGCTTGAGGAATGTGTGGAAGTCCTGGCTCTGGGACTTGAGGAATTTTCAATCTCCTGTTCAAAGCCCAGCGCTGCTGCTTACCAGCTGTGTGGCTTTCACCAAGTCCGTTAACCCCTGCGCTTTAGCTTCTTAGATAAGGAAAATGCCAGTGCCCACTTCACCGAACATGACAGTAAGTGAGTCAGGTCGTGTTGTTCAGGGACATGCTGGGGAGGCACAGTGTCACCTTTTGCTTCTGTCTCTTCCTCCTTCAGATACAGCACTGAAAGCCTGAGAAGACCCCTGGTTTCTGGGGCCATGGTTATGGGGGGGGTGCGGGACTGGTAGTTGCCTCTAGTGTGGTGCCTTTGAGTCTGTGCCTCAGGGTGCAGGCAGCCCAGCTTTGTGGTGTGTTTCCTTTCTTTTTTGAACTCCTCATGGATGGATGGATGGATGGATGGATGGATGGATGGATGGATGGATGGATGGATGAACAAGAGTTCATTGGGACTGAACCCTGGACCAGGTAGGACCCTGGCAGGAGGCTCTGGTAGGGAAAACAGCTGCAGTGAGGACAACATTCAAGGTACCTGCCTGCGTGCCAGAGCTCAGCAGCCCAGCTCTGCCTTGGTTGCCTTGATCGCAGAGGAGGCCAAGGAAGCAGAAGCGCAGAGCAGGAGTGTAGCTCCGTGTATGCCCTGTGCCCGTAGGAGTGTAGACTAAAGGGCAGCCATCGTCATGGTTATTGGCTGACATGCAGGATTCCTCTCCATTTTCCTACAGAGAAAACCAAACCTGGCCCAGAGCAGCTAAGTTATTTGCCAAAAGACACACAGTCTGAAAGGCTTTGCACTGGATGGCAGTGGGGATGGGGGAGCACAGAAGACTTGGCGGCCATTACTCTTCAGGGCTCTCTGTTTCTTGCCCCTGTCCTTGGGCAAGGCCCTCAGGCCTCCCAGGTCCTGTCTGCAGCCGATACAGGAATGGTCCTCACACCTGCCGTGGGGTGTGGCCTCCAGGTGGCAGTGGAAAGTTTCTGTCTACCAGAGCCCCCTGCACTGGAGACACCTTTGATGGTGGGGAGAACAAATGAATGAGTGAATGAATGAATGAAACAAGGCTTTGCTTTCTGCACAGGGTTCGTCAAGCAGTCACATGGCTATGCAAACAGCTCTCAGCACAAAGAGGAGGCGGTTGTGCTTTAAAGAGGAACATCGCAAGACCAAAGGAAGGGTTGGATCTCCGGTAGACATGTTGGGATGGCAGGTCATTGGCACCACTGCCTTCAGCCCCGCCCTCCTCCCAGGGCCTTTGCACATATGCACATGCCGCCTTCTCTGTCCAGAGCACGGCTGCTCACCTGCTCTGAGCACCCACCAGTCACCCCAGTGCGTGGTGGCTTTGGGCACAGTGGTCAGTTATCATCTCTCAGGTCAGGAGCGTGGATGGTCCTTGCAGCCGTCTGCTCGTCTTCCCCCACTGAACCATGATGGCTGGTCTGACTTTACTTGAAGGCTTCCTCCTCCTCTGTCAGCAGCTGACCTTCCCTAGATCTCTTCAGAGATGTCACTAGCCTGGTGGCTTCAGGTGGTCTGGTTTCTCCTGAGGTCACTGAAGGATACAGAAGCACACAGCTCTTGAAAGATAGAGGAAGGCCAGACTATCCGTTGTGTTTTATAAAACAGAGCAGGATGTGTTTTGTAGTGCTAGGTATGGTGAGGTGGGAAGGGTGCCTCGCTGGCCCATGCTGAGGTATCCCTTCCCCCTGAGGTGCCAGCCATACCGTTGGTATTGTATAGACTAGAGTTTATTTAGGGGCATGGGAAGGGAAGTAGAGACAGAGAAAGAAAGAGAGAGGGAGAAGAGAGAAGAAGAGAGGAGAGGCTGGCCAGGAACATGTGGAGAGAAAGAGGGGAGGGGGAAGAGGACAGAGAGAGAAAGGGGTCAGGGAGAGAAGAGAGTCAGAGAGAGAGAGAGAGAGAAGGGGCAGAGAGAGTGAGGAAGGGCAAACAGCCCCATTTATAGCAAGCCGGGTCTACCTGGCTGTTGTCAGGTAACTACTGGGCAGAGCCTAGAAGGAATGCTAACACTATCTCTTGCTTGCCAGTTGGCTTTAGAAGTTATTTCAAGTATTTCCACCAAGCTGGGCTTAACACTCTATCAAGTCTTAGAATTCTCAATGAAAGTACAACGAGCTTGGCTTGTATTCTGCGCTGGAACCTGGGCTGTGAGCCTGGGCTTGCCTGGGCGCCATGATCTCACTCTGTCTCTGCCCTGGCTCCACATCCAGCCAGCCATGCTTTACCCCTGGCCTTTGCACATATTTTCCTGTTCCACTTGCATGCCTTGAGCCCACTGGCCTGTCCGGCCTGTAATTCTAGCTTCTCCCCTCTGTGGCCATGGCCAAGTTACATCACCTCGATGATTCTATTTCTGTCTAATGGGCAATGTCACCATTGCCTGATAATGCTTAAAGTTAGAAATGGGATCCCTATAGTCAATACATAATATGTGCTAAGTCAAGACCCTAAGGGTTATTGGCCCCCAGGGTTCATAAGTTGGCACCTGATCAAGACTGTGCATCATATATGGCTAGGGCAGGGGAGGGCCTCATTAACAGGATTAATAGCCATGGAAAAGAGGCCCAGCAGGGTGTGGCAAGCCAGGGTCTGGCCCTTGGGGCGGTACTGAGGAGAGAGGTGTGTTGATATTGAGTGACATCTGGGATTACTGAAGTGCAGAACATTGTTACCAGATGCCTTTCCAGCTAGCACCTTGCTTTGGGCTTCCTGAAAGAACTCCAGAACTGAGAGTCAATGGTTTCTGCTACTTCTCATCCTGTGTTGACCAGAACATTCTGCTGTCACTGTAATGAGGACTGCCCGTCACTCTCTGGGAAGATGTGTTTGTCTGTGTCCAAAGTGGCAAACAGCAATATGTTTCACACACACACACACACCGGCCCAACCTCTGTGCTGTAAGCCTCTGGCTTGAAGTACAAACTGGTGACTCACAGACCCCTGTGGGGCCCGTCTGCTCTCTGGCTGGGTTCTCTGTGTGATCTGCCACCTGAGCTTCAGGGCTGACATTTCTGCAGAAAGCTGTCCCTGAAAGTCATCGCATGGGCATCCTCCTCTCCTTGGGAGGAAAGGTACTTAGTCCATCCCTCCGTCTTCAATAACTGTGCTGATGCCCAGGCCACAGTGTCCTCATCAAAGCACTCCCCTGACTGATAAGGGCTGCCCTTAGACCCAGGCTCAGCACCCCCGGGCTGTGGCCTTTCTTGATGCTGATCCAAGGATTTGGTTCATAGGAACACACACAAGAGCTTATGGGGTGACCAATTCCCCACCACTGGGCAGGAGCTGGCTCAGTAACATCCCAAATCAGAAACCTGGATGCCACCTTTCTCCTTCAGGGGAGGGGTGGCGGGGAGTCCCATTGGAGTCATTGTAAGTGTCTTGCCTCCAAGGGTAGAAAACTGACCAACACCTAGGTGTACTTTGACTTTCCTAGCATGGAGTCAGAGTGTGGAGAATATATTTCTGCTAGTTAGCATGTTGACATTTGCTCAAACAGTTTGTCAAAAAATTGGTGAGCAATACAGCTGAGAAGCTAAGCTCTAGTTTCAGACATGCTGATCTAGATGTTTATAGTAGTAGAGCTTCTTTTTTTCTCGTCCAGGGTGATTTTCCTTCAGCAAATCCTACCGTTGTCCGCCACCACAACCGGCTAGGGTGATTTTCTTCTGTTGGCTTCACCCTCTGACAATCCCCGCCATGACTGCTACTGCCTTCTATCAATTCAGCAGCCCTCAGAAATGAATACCTCTTTCTTGTTAGTTTTGGGAACACATCCCAGCTCAGGGTACATAGCTGTTCCTGGACCAATCGCTATAGCTGGAAGCTGAATGGGTTGGCCACACTGTTCTGCATGCTAAAAGCCTGGAGCCGTGGAACAGGTCCTGGTCTCTTCAGACCCTGGCAGTCTTTTCGGAAACCCAAGGGGGGCACAAAGACATTGTCCACCTGCCCACCTCCACCCCAACTTAGCCATCCATGTGAGTCACTGGGGCTCCTCAGTGAGCCTGTAAGGCCCTGGGCCTTGCCTTGCATATA
The DNA here is from genome assembly GCF_011064425.1 of Rattus rattus. Classification (NCBI taxonomy): domain Eukaryota; kingdom Metazoa; phylum Chordata; class Mammalia; order Rodentia; family Muridae; genus Rattus; species Rattus rattus. The sequence continues at coordinate 131,273,555 of NC_046158.1, read as the reverse complement.
TCTCACAGAGAACTGACATCTAGTGCAGGAGTGAGAGGCCATCACCCAAAAACCAAACACAGGACTTAGTGGTCCAAAACTTTGTATCTTTCTGCTCTCAGGACCTCGACTCAGTTGTGAGGTGAAACATGAGATACTTGTCGATTTGGTCTCCTTAAGTATCTAGAGCAAAGAGAAGACAAATGTCACCGATCTAGAGCACCACTGATGGCCACCACCCAGCCCCCAACCCCCTTTATCTTCCAGTCACTTCCCCCAGATTCTTGCTCTTCATCCTCTGGGTAGTGAGTGAGAAATGCCACCAGCCTGGCCTCACAGTGCTACCCACTTCCCAGAGGTCATTATCCGGGCATCTCCCACAGCACTGATAGGTATGGTAAGGCCCTGGCAGGAAGCTCTGGGGACAATAGCAGCCCTGGAGGATGGTCCGTTAGTGTCCCCAGAAAGCCAGGGACCAAGTTTCATGCATCAAGCACTATGGTACCTTCAAGAATCTTTCACCAAGGCCACAATACGTCACATGTTTCTTACCTCCAGTAGCCATCACTCAAACACAAACGCAGAGATGCAGAACCCACGGCACTACACTACTCTTGGGTCTTTGAGTGGCCTGGGCTCCGAGATACAGCCCTTTGGGTTCCAAGACACACAATCCTAGGAAGGGTGGGACACAAAAGACACAAGTTCCTCAAGCCTAAGGCTTCAGCATGGTAGCCAAGGTCAAGCAGAAGGGACCTAATCCTTAGCGGGGAACAGGATAGAAGGCACCTCACCGTCTCTGGGTGGTGTGCCGGCCGCCACAGAGTGGGGTGAGTCAGCTCCACTTAAATGCTAGCATCTGAGAACTCCAGGTGGCTAACTGTCACTGTGTAGATGTCAGAAGGAGCCAGCCTCTCTTTGCACCTGATTGTTCTTCAGCCCCTGTGACACAGAAGGTGCAATGGAAGGTAGAATTCTTTCCACAGATGATGCTAGAGAAACTGGCCTGGAAACTGCATCAGCTCTGTCTAAGTCACCTAGTGTGCCAACAGCAGCCCAAACAGATTGGCCTCAGGCTCGGTTGCTTTTGTGGCCAATGCATGGGCTCTGGGGAAGATCCTCTTGACCTGCCTCCCTCCTGAGCTCCTGAGCATTACCTTGGTCCTGCCAAGCCAGAGATCCCGAGGACCACAGCAGTGGGCCCTGGGTAGCCTGGGCCACTGCCATGCCTGTCCTTTCTCAGGCCAGGAGCTTAGCCCCAGCCTGCCTCTGGCTCTCCTCCAGGAGGGGAGGACCAGGCCTGCCAGGTCGGGGTGGGTGGCAGTGGGGGTACAGATCTATTTTGGAACCTGGGACCCTGCAGAGGCCCGGAGGAGCCTGTGACCCAGAGAACTAACAGCCCCTTCTGGATTCTGTTTATTTTCATTTAACAAGCTCAGCATGTCCCTGGTGGGAAGAGCTCCCCAGCGGGGGCAGAGTCCACAGTCGGCCTCACGGTCATCCCTCTCAGCCATTTCTACATGCACACAGGTTTTTAGTGGTATTTTCCAAAACACATGTATGCATGTGCATGCACGCGAGGGGGAACACACACACACACACACACACACACACACACACACACACACACACACACAGAGGACTAGTTTGTAAACCATTTTAAAATTTTATTTTACTTACTTCAGATATATCTTTTGGGAAAACATTGGAACAAACCACCCTGTAACGCACACACCCCTCACTTAGATCAAGGGTTTGTATATTTGTCTTCAACTCTGAAAGGACTTGGAATAGTCCGGGCAAAGCAGGCATGCCTAGAGCCCCTCACAGAGCTCCTTGGCCCCTGTAGATAAGCACATGGATATAGACACTTCTGGACTTTCTGAAGGCAGACTGGGCAGTCTTCTGCCCACTGTTCCCAGGTTTGTCTAGATTGCATATCCTGGCTTGGCCCCAGGCCTAGGGTCATTTTCTCTCCTGTGGGAGGTGCAGCATCCTGTAATTATACCCCATGTTCCTTCAGCCTTGGAGACAGATGCTGGCTCCATTCAGGAACCTTTGCTTCTCCTAGTGAGTTTGTGTGTATCGTCTCCCCCAGCTCCAAGAGCCTCTCGGCCCAGAACCAGGGTTCATGTGTCTAAGGGACTGAGGGAAGGGCGTCCCTGCTGGCATGTGGCTGGCTGTACAGACGACTTCCCACCAGTCTGGGTCATCGCTCACCTGCCACTGGTATTGTCCAGTTTTGCCTTTGTGACAATGTGGTGCCTGGGCAAGGACCTGCGCACTTTTCTACCTCGTTCTTCCTACTTCCACAGCACACAAAGAGCTACTCTCCCCAGCATAATCTTCTGTAATTGTGTTTATGGTGGCCTCTGCCTCCAAGCCTCCAGTGGGAATTTTCTAAGTGCCCCCTGATGTTGGACAGAGGGTTATTTCTGTGGTAGACCTCCCCGCAAGTCCAGAAGCGCATTCCTCTTCCGTTCCCCCCATGCCCTCAGCTCATCCGTTAAGGAGGTAGGCTCTCCTCGCCAATCCTTGAGAATAGCTGTGGCCCTGTGGCTTTCTTTGGCCATGGGGGGAGGGGGGGACACCTTCAAACAGAGGCATGCGGAGGTTTGGCTTGGCTGTGTGCCCTGAGGTTTGCTTTTTCACTTCCTGGGAACCCTGTGGCCACCTTGACAGTGATGCTGTGCTAGCCTGCTAGAGGACAAGACATATGGCCATGTAAGTCTTCCTGTCACCCCACCTCAGTCTGACACTCAGTCACCCTGAACAATGGAGTCCAAGTGACTCATAGAGGGGGACACTGGTCCTTCAAGATACCCACTGTGGGTGTCTTGTGAGGAAGCAGGAGCTAAGGTGCTTCCGTCCAGCCAGTCCACAGGCCGTGAGCCTCAGTCTCTGTAACTTGGCGAATATAAGTATGCCCCGAACTGTGGCTGGGATGGAATGAGGGATTCATGTGGAAGTCACACAGGGAGGACTCAGTCCCCATGGTTCCTGTCACTGTCACCTCTCAGACATGGCAAGTCACCTTTCTACTTTCTAGCATTCTTCTTGATTGTTCTATTCTAAACTTGCTTGTCTGGCTAAGCATTCTGGAAGGTGCAGACAGGTAACTCTGAGTGTGAAGAGCTTTCTCTGGCCGAACAGCCTTCGCTCTGACTGCAGAACAACTCTCTCCCTAGCCTGTCACCTGATCTCCTTCAACAGGCAGGGTTTTCTGTGAAGATCTCACTAAAAGATGGAGCAACAGGGCTACAAGTGATAGGCAACCTGGAGCCTGGCCACCACAGAAGCTTGGAAGAACCAGGAAGGGAGGAGAACAGTACCAGAGGGAGACCAAAACCACAGCAATGGCAGTCTTTTGTACAAGGCTCTGGGGGAGGCCACCCTGGTCATTTTAAGCATTGGCCTTGTGGTACTTCAAGTAGCCTGGGAAAGGAGCGTACCAAAATCCATTGACTAAAATGGCCACCAGGGGAGGGGACCTCTTTGGGTCATCACAGGGTGAGTCTGTGAGGCTCTCCAGGCACTTGGCACATGCTCGTTTGTCACGTTTGTCCATTTGTTTCTGTTCCTCTTTGGTTTGTGGACTGTGCAACCACTGTGCAGCCTTCTCTCCAGGCAATGCCCACACTGCACAGATCAGAGGGGCAGGCACTGAGAGACTCCAGTGCGGTGGATGGCCAGCTGTCATGGAACCCGAAGGGGTTTCCCTATGCTTGTGGGGATTAGTTGCTATCTGCTGAACGCCTCCTCCTCCAAGCAGGATAGGAAAATGTAACAAATTCAAGGGCTTTGATATCCCAGAGTGGATCACAGGGTTAAAAAAACCTCATAGATTAATCCCAGCACTCGGGAGGCAGAGGACGATGGATCTCTGTGAGTACAAGACTGGTGTGGTTTACGTAGCGAGTCCCAGGACAGTCAGGGCTACATAGAGGCTGTCTTAAACCACCAAAATCAAATCACATGTCACAGTTTGAATACAGAGATTGCCCACAGGTTCATTCTTTGAACCCAGCTGGTGGCTCTGTTGGCTGTGGAGCCTTCGGGCGATATTATGGCCTGGCTGGCAGAGACAGGTCCTAAGGGTTGGGCTTTGGCAGGGAGGGGGTCTTTCTGTCAGGTGTGGTCTCAGACATTAAAGTCGTGTCACAGGACATGTGACTCAAGATGAGAGATTTATGAGTTGAACTTCACCAACATTAGTCATTTTACTTTTTAAAAATTTATTTTTCAAAATCTATTTGTTTATTTAATCTCCTCTTAGATATCACACCCTACTACAGTTTCCCCTCCCTTCTCTCCTTCCCACCCCTCTTCTGTTTCCCTTCAGAAAAGAGTGTGCCTCCCAGGGACATCAAGCAACTACGGCATAAACTACGACAAGACGAGACACATACCCTCGTCAAGGTTGGAGGAGGTAACCCAGAGGGAGGTAAAGGGTCCCCAAAGCAGGCAAAAGAGTCAGAGACAGCCCCACCCACTCCTCCAGTTCCAGTTGTCTCTCCTACACTCTCATCCATCCTCTCTTCCCATTTGATCCCTCCCGTTCCCATCACGAATTGCCTGAGTCCAACCACAAAACCCATTCTCTTTCCCCTCCCCACGAGATCCATGCGTCTCCCCTGGGACCCTCCTTACTTAGCTTCTCTGGGTCTGCAGATTGTAGCATAATTATCCTTACTTTAAAGCTAATATCCACTTACAACTGAATATATACCATATTTGCCTTTCTGGGTCTGGGTTACCTCACTCGGGATTTTTTTTCTAGTTCCACCCATTTGCCTGCAAATTTCATGATGTCATTATTTTTAACAGCTGAGTAATACTCCAGTGTGTCGATGAACCACATTTTCTTTGTCCATTCAGTTGAGGGACGTCTAGGTTGTTCTTAGTTTCTGGCAATTATGAATAGAGCTGCTATGAGTATAGTTGAGCGGGTGTCCTTGTAGTAGGGTGCAGCATGCCCAGGAGTGGTATTGAGGTATCTCTATTTCCAGTTTTCTGAGAAATCACCATACTGATTTCCAAAATGGCTGTGCAAGTTTGCACTTCCACAGCAACAGAGGGGTGCTCCCCTTGCTCCACACCTTTGCCAGCCTGAGCTGACACTTGTGTTTTTGATCTTAGCCACTGTGACAGATATAAGACGGAATCTCAGAGTCGTTTTGACTTGCATTTTCTTGATGACTAAGGATGTTGAACCTTTTTTTTTTTTTAAGTGTTTCTCAGTCTTCAAGATTCCTCTTATGAGAATTCTCTGTTTAGAATCTCCCATTTTTAGATTGGATTACTTGGTTTGCCGATGTCTAGTTTCTTGAGGTCTTTACAGGTTTTGGAAATTAGCTCTCTGTAGATGTGGGGTCCGTGAAGCTATTTTCCTCTTCTGTAGGCTGCTTGAACCCTCCCTGTTTACTTAGCTTCTCTGAGTTGCTCTATTGATGGTGTCCCCTGCCCCACTCTGCATCTCGAGGTCCCATTTATTAATTAATTTATTATTAATCTTGGTGCCTGCGCTACCGTTCTGCTGCCCCATACAATAAACACACCTCAGCGCCATTCTGCTTTTTAAATTTTATTAGTGGAGAGCAGTGAAAAAGAAAAGGGCAGACTGAGAGAAGATATTGGCAAGACATATCTCTGACGGAAAGAGCTACATACACACGAAGAGGCGACCGGATCCAGTAACGGAACAGCCCATTAAACACGGGCAATAGTCTCACCGCAGCTGGATATGCCATGGCTGGTTGACAGCCATTGAGGCTGGCTCTTTTATTAGGGCAAATGGAGGAGTGGCTGGGTGAGGAGGAAGAGGGGAGGGGTGGGGAGGGACTGGGAGGAGAGGAGGGTGGAGAAACTGTGGTCAGGATGTAAAGTAAATAAAACGAAGAGGGGAAAAATAAACCCCTGAATTTGAAACAAAGAAAGGGGAAAAAACAGAGACAAGAAGGCTTTGAACTGTCGAGACTTCCCACCCCAGCAGTCTGTCCTGGGCTCTGGCTGGCCCAGTCAGGGGTTTGGTCGTAGGTCCCTGAAAGTCCAACAGTGTGTCATGCTTCTGGGCCCTGAAGCCTTCTGCTCCTGCCCACGGGACTGTGGTGTGTACTCTGTCCTCACTGGCTTTTCACAGCCCACTTTCTCTCCCATGCTGCTGCTGCTTAGCTCTTTGGGGCAGTACAGCAGTGCCAAGGGACTGAGAGGCACTGACATTTTCCAGCTCCAGACCCTCAGATGACATCCTGGGTGTTGGCACTTGAGGCTGGCGTCTACCCTCCTCCCATAGTCAGTGATGGACACTGACAATGGTGACAGGGAGAGATTGAAAGGTTAGGAAAGCAGGTCCTCAGCTGATTGGATCTGGTTTCCATGAGCCTCACTTTTCTTACCTGTAAAATGAGCCTAGTCCTGTACTCATCAACCTCAAGTCATTTCAGGTGGATGTCACTAGATCAGCGCTCAACACCGTCAGTGCTTGGACGAGGACAAAGGTTGGCCAGATCACGCTATGGGCATTGTTATCTTTTCCTTTGGCCACTAGAACATTTACCAAGGACTTCCTATGGGTTAGGGACTCAGAGACAGGCTATTCACTCTGTGGCTGAGGACAGTGCAAGTCACTTAAGCTGGGTAAACCCAGGGATGGCCTGATGGTGCCACACTGAGCCCGAGGGGCAGCACCCATTCAGTCCACAACGCTGGCTCAAATGGTCTCCACTGAAGACTAAGTCTCATTGCCAAATGGGTCCAGATCACAGGCTCTGTCTGCACACCTTTCCACACCATGCCGGCTGCCCATAGTAGCATGTTTCAGGCTCTGGGCTCACACACCCTGGGTACATCCCTGTCTCCCAGATGAGTGAAACCAGGAAAGGCACCCTACCTCCCACACTAGACCCCACCTGCTCCAGAGTGTGGCTGGCCCAACAATCCACAGGCAGAGGCAGCAAGCTGGGACAGAACAGGGGCACCATGGGCTTTGGGAAGGCAGATTCAAGCCACAGGAGCCTAGAATTCAGACAGACAAATGCTTATGCAAAGCTCATCTCTGTGGCGTCAGTGGCTTCCTGAAAACCAACAGAAGACAATGTCTGGTGGATTCCTGAGCTGAGGAGATGAGTGTGTGTGGACAGTTCCCAGCATAAAATCAGGGAGGGTCTTCCCACAGAGGGGAGATGTGGGGGCCACACTTCCTGCCCTGGGCCAGCGGGGATAGTTAGTGTCGTGTTCCTAGTCCTCCAGCTCCTATGACAGATCCTGGAACGTGCAGGCTCTGGCTCATGGCTCCTCCGGGCTTTCCATTTGGGTGGGATCTCCCTGGGAATAAAGTTTAAGCCATGACTCATGAAGCAGACAGCAGGACGCATCAGTGTCCTTCTGGTCTCCAGGTCCAGCCTTGCCTTGCTTGGTCATGGAGTCATACTGGTTTTTTTCCCCCTAGCCCTTGGGATACTGAAGATTGAGGATGACCTCTCTGAACTCCCTTTCCTTGTCATCCCCTTCCCTACTCTCCTCACCTCTTTGATGCTTTTCTTAGGAGTTCCCGGACCAAATAGGTCTGAGTTCAAACCTTCCTCTATCCCCATCCCATGCAGGTGGACAGTCTTTGTGTCACACATCTGTTTGCACTTGTGACTCAGGGAGCAGGGCAAGCAGAAACACCAAGTATCTGCCCTGGAGGCCCTGGGGCAGCCACACTGCCCCTACTTGCTCTGACCTCTGCTCAGCAATCCTACAGCTGTAGGAACACGGTTGGAAACATCTAAGGAAGCAACAGCCCCATCTAGGTCTCCCAGGGATCTGCCTCCATGAAGAGGGGCCTCTGATTGGGTTCACAGGCCCCCCTCCCAGTGCTGGCTAATTTTATGTCAACTTGACACAAGCTAGAATCATCTGAGAGGAAGGAGCCCAGCTGAGAAAATGCCTCCGTAGGATTGGACAGTAGGCCAGCCTGTAAGGCATTTCCTTATTTAGTGACTAATAGGGAGGGGCACAGCCCGTTGTGGGTGGTGCCATCCCAGGGCTGCTGGTTCTGGGTTCTATAAGGCAGTAGGGTGAACAAGGCACATGGAGCAAGTCAGTAGGCAGCATCCCTGCATGGCCTCTGCATCAGTTCCTGCCTCCAGGTTCCTGCCATGTTTGAGTTCCTGCCCTGACTTCCTTCAGGGACTAAGATATGAAAGTTTAAGCCAAGTAAACAATTCCTTCCCAGCCTGCTTTTGGTCATGGTGTTTTATCACATCAATGGAAACTGTAATGAAGACACTCCCCTTTGGAGGCACCAGAGTTTGGGGGTTGGGTTTGGCCTGTCAGGACTGCTAGTTCCTTCTGCAGGGGTTGTCATGCTGGATACAGGCAGGGGAAGTCAGTGGGGTTTGGCACAGAGCATCTTTTGGTTTCCTCACGTTACCCTGTACCTTCTGCCTGAGCCCTCAAAGGCCTGCAGATCAGCGACAACCCATCTCAGAGCCTCCTCACTGCATCACTGGGGCAGCCAGGTGCCCGAGAGGGGTGGCTGGGAGAGGCCTGGTGACCACTCTGTGACGCCCAGGCCAGACGTTTCTAGAGCCCTCCCTCAGTCTGCCAGACGGCGCCCGAGCAGGCAGAGGGTCTGGCAACGGGACAGGACACTAACCGTGACGAGGGTAGTAATCACAGAGCTACTGCAGCATCCAAGGGCATCGAGGGGCCAAGGCTGAGGCCATCCAGTCCTGGCTGAGGTAGAAGACTGTGCTGAGGTCAGCCAGCTTCACAGATGAAAACACAGATCATGAGTGGGCAGAGACTTCCCTGAGCTTCCTACTGTGTGCTCTCCAGGCCAGGTCTTCAGTACGATCTGTGGGCCAACACCTGGCACCTTTACAGCCAAGCTCACAGAACTTGATGTGAGGAAACCCCGGGGCCTCCTGAGGTCCATGGCTCAGCAGGGGAAAGCAGGACAGAACACAGGTGAGAAAATGAACCTGAGAAGTTTGGTGGGGATAAGTGTCATGGAGACCCCAAGACACAAGACAAGGAGGGCTTGGGGACCTCCCCATTGGGGACTACTTTCTGTCCTGGAGCTTAGACACTGTAGTAGAGGGGACCCCTGGAAGAGCTGGGGAGGAGGCTGCTCTGGGCAGAAGGAACAGCCGTGCAAAGGTCTTGAGGTCGCGCAGCTTGTCATCACAGAATGGAAGGAAGGGCAGTATGATCAAGTGAAGAAGGCAAGAGCTGATGTGACTGTCATAACTTGACTGTGACGAGAAGGTTAGCCATGGTGGGCAGTAGTAGAAGGCCTCACCTAAAGGCCAGCTGCAGGGGATGTAGAAGAGAGAATCCCGGAGATGAGGATATCTCCTTCCTCTCTGCAGGACAAGCCGGTCCCTCCTGGCCTTTACTGGAGTTTTCACTTTCTGCCTCTGGGTCCTTTGTAAGTAGAAGTTGAGTCCCCCAGGACAAAGACTCAGGCCTAAATCCAGTCCCTCAGAACCTCAATCACAGTTTCACCTTCCCAAAGAGCCTGGTACGAAAGGGGACAGTCTGAGAGTCCTGCCCTGACTCACGGTGTGACCTGGCTCTACTCTGTGTCCTCTCTGGGCCTGCTCTTCCCTGCTCAGGAGGGGGCTAGTCAGGAGACACATGTGGCAGCCGCCTGTCTCTGAGCATGTCTTTAGCCCCTGTCTCATCTGTGGAATGAGGCTGGCAGAGTCCCAAGGTCACTATGAGGTCATCGGTCACGGTGGGAAATTCCTATTCTTTGCCTCTCTATGGCTGTTGCTAGGGCTGTCATCAGGATAATTATGTAGACTCTGCCCCGTGTCCCTTCTGGCTTCAGAGAAGGTGGATGGCTCAGTAGTCAGTGTGTAGGAGGGTGACTATTGACACTTGGATGCTCAACCTAGGGTTGGGGTTGGGGATGGGGACAGATCTTTCCTTCTGGACTGAGTCTTTCCATTTGTCCCAAAGTTCTACCTGGGCCTTGCCCTTCCTCTCCCCTCTCCCAGGGAGGCACCATGTCTTCACCTTCCTGAAGGCCGGCCTGCTCTGCTGCAGAACTGTGTCCTGCCTATGGGCTCTGTGGCCCAGCTCCATCAAAATGCAATTAAAATTCAGGAGGCGCCCCCGTCCAGAGCTCTGGGCTTGGTCCTAATCACTCCCAGGCATCTTGGCTAAGTAGCCACGGGCTGCTGGCTGCCCTCATCCTGTACTGGAAGGGACAAGTGTAGACCTGGAGCCAGGCTTCAGGCTCTTGGCCTGTGAGTGGAGGGCAGTTGGTCACGGCTCCTGGGCAGAGCTAAGCAGAGGCTGGGAGCACAGGCTGTGATGGCAGCCAGCAAGCGTGGCTTGTGCTGCTGCCGATCGCTGGCTGCAAGGGACGTACGTGTTCTAGGATCAGGCTCCCCATCTGGAAAATGGGATGGTAAAGCTCTCTCGGGAGAATGGTTCTGGCCCACAACCAGTACTCAATACACCCACTGGAAAGCTCCCCCCTCCAACTTCCCTTCCTTTCTTCCACCGCTACCACCCACCAGACACTTGGGGTTCTGGGGAAGGGGCCCCGGGGAAATTTGAAACTCTGCTCACGCATCCATTTCTGACCCATTTCCTTCCCATCCTCAGCTCGCAGTTCCCTAGGATGCTCAGTGCACACGCTGTACTCCCAAACAGTTACAAGGGCTGAAAACACCCTCATCGAACCTGAGCTCTGCTCCTATTGTGTGCTTAACACAGCTCTTCAGAAAATCCTGATATGCCATTGCTGACTCAGCGGGGAACGGGCTGGAAGGCATAAGGTGGCGAGTTGGCCCCGCTTCCTGCTCATTCCCAGCTCCTTACGCAGACAGTTCCCCAGGATTCACACTGCACACGAGGGCCAGCAGTTTCCTTTGTCCCTGGAACAATGGGCTCCGCGCACAGCCTGTCAGCGCAGAGCCTGTCAGCGCAGGGCCTGTGCGTCAGACGTTTTCATCACTGCATCGTTTTCGGCACTGTGGCTGGGCCACACGGCTGCTGTTGCTGGGCAGCCGAGCTGGGGCTAGTGTCCTGTTACTAGCAGGGCTGTGGGGAAAGTCCTTGTTGGTGCCACGGTGTCCATGCAGGCCTGCTTCTCAAAGGCAGCGTCCTCGAGGCCAGTGGGCACCGTATTCTTTATTGCTGGGCTCAGCCACATCCCACCTAAGCTGGTCCAGACCGTGTCCTAGTGTGGAGTTCCCAAGCCCGCCCCTCCCCACGACCCCGCTTCCACGAGTGACTTTTCTCACTGCTGTGATCAAACACAAGAGTAGAGGCAGCTTATAGGAGTAAGGGTATATTTGGGCTCACAGTTCAAAGTTAGAGTCCACGAAGGCAAGGGCATTCATGACTGCAGGGGCAAGAGGTGGCCTTGTCACCGCAGGCAGGGAGCAGCGTCAGATGAATGCTGCTGTGTATGAATGTATTTGTGGATGTGTGTGAACACTTGTGTGTGCTGGTGTGCATAGACATGTGCGTGTGCTGGGGGAGGGAGAGAGAGAGAATCAGAATGTATGGGTGTGTGTGTGTGTGTGTAAGAGAGAGAGAGAGAATGAATCAGAATGTGTGAGAGTGTGTGTGCCTGCATATGTGTGTGTATGTATATGTATGTATCACACACATACACACACATACACACACACACACACACACACACACACATATATATATATAGTGAATCAGAATGTGTGTGAGTGTGTGTGTGTGGGCATGTGTGTGTATGTATATGTATGTATCACACACACACATATGTATAGTGAATCAGAATGTGTGAGAGTGTGTGTGTGCATATGTATGTGTATGTATATGTATGTATCACACACACACACACACATGGAGAGAGAGAGAGAGAGAGAGAGGGAGAGAGAGAGAGAGAGAGAGAGAGAGAGAGAGAGAGAGAGAGAGAAAAGAGGAGAGGAGACCAGAGGTTAACATAGCTGTCTTCAATCTCTCCCCACCTTGATTTTATGAGATGGGCTCTTCCACTGAACCAGCAGCTTCAGCTGGACGGGATTATAGGTGTGGACTTCCCTGCTCAGCTCTTTCCTCTTTTTTAAGGGGAATTTGAACTTTTAAGTTCAGGGGATTTGACCTCAGGTTCTCATGCTTGTTCTCACCCTCCCCTCCCCTCTTCTTTCTCTGAGAGCCTAGCCCATGGGACGGTGCTGCCTATACTCAGACTGAGCTTTCCCTTCTTCCGTGATCCTCCTTGGAGACCTGTCTCCTAGGCGATCCCCAAGATCAGGCTGACCGAGCCATCCCACTGGCCTTCCCCAACCACCAGGCCACTTGCCTTGTTCATATCCAATTGTTAAGAGGTGGCTATTCTCCTGTGGCCTTGGCAATCAGGTCTAGTAGAAACAAGTTCTCGCCCCCATCTTAGGGGACACTGCTACAAATACCGACAGAACCTGGGTCCACAGGTGCAAAGGATGGTTCCGTAGAGCTTTGATGTGGGATTTCTGCAGCCAGGCACCCAGGTTCACATCCAGCCTCTGACATCTGCAGGCTGTGTGACTCTGGGCGAGTTACTCAATGTCTCTGAGCCTTGGTGGGGTCATGAGATGTGCCAAGCTAGTAGGGGTGCCTGGTTCAGATGATGAGCGAGCAGGTATTGCTGGGATTCAAATTGGATGCTTCAGCTTCTGGTGTAGTCACCTGCCCTGTGGTACAGAGAGGCGGAGGAGGTGTGTGTGTGTCTGTGTCTGTGTGTGTGTGTCTGTGTCTGTGTGTGTGTGTTGGGGAAGGTGATTAGTGAAAGGCTTGTTGAACTTATGGAATCCCTACCTGGAAGGGAACCAGGGGATCTGTGAGGTATGGGGCTGCAGCCAGGCTGTCTGCTCCCCAGGCTTCACCCCCACCCTCTCCTTGTGGATCTTATGTGGGGCTGCTCTGTCCCTGTTGGGAGGGTGGCTGGCTCTGGCTGGTATACAAGGTTTCCAGGGCTGGGGCCCAGTCCACAGTTCAGGCTTGATGAGGAGCAGATGTGAATGCACCCAGGTCCGCTCGCCCTCCTCCCACACTCCTCCCCCCTCCCCCACCACCCTCTTCCACTGTCCTCCTCTCTGCCCGGGGCACAGAGAGCTTCCAGATGGGCAGGCCACGGAGCTGGCCCTAAAGCAACTTTGTCAGGGTCTCCTCAGGGGCAGGCTGAGCTGATGGCTCCTGGTCTCAGTGGCTTCCTGACACAACACCTTGCTTCAGCCCCAGTGGTCCCTCCTTCAAGCTGATCTCCCCAGTGATGTGTCTTAGGAAGCAAGAGGGGATGGCCTGCCCCAGTAACCACCTCTGAGGAAGCAGCTTCTACTTTACATGTGTTTTCTGAGGACATACTCCTCAAGTATAGCTTGGTCAAGGGTTACGAAGGGACACGTGTCCCTGCCTCCAGCCCCTGAGGCCACATCATGGCCGGTTCCCTGTCAAACTTCCTAGGTATGTTTTATCCACACACGGGCCTGTGCTGTCCTTTGCTGTCCCAACAGAGCTCTTCATATCTTTATCTATACCTATACCTATACCTATACCTATATCTATATCTATACCTATATCTATATCTATATCTATATCATCTATATCTCCCACTAGGACAACCATTCTTTCTGAGGCCCAGTGAAGATGGTTTCAAAACACAGAGTTCCACATGGGCACTGATCAGCCAGAGTGGATTCCGTCCAGCCTCTGCACATGGACATGGCTGACAGCCAATACCAGTGCTGCTGCTGTAGTTTTCCACAGCACTGGCAGGCCAGCATGCCCCGGGCAGTCTGCAGGCCAGGGCACAGGTGGCTTCCGGTGCTTTCCCTCTGAGTCCCAGTTGCAACAAATACCATCTTGTATGTTTGAGGGAGGGTGGACAACATTTTCCCTCCCTCCCTCCCTCCTTCCTTCCCTCCCTCCCTCCCTCTCTCTTTCTTCTTTCCCTGCCTCTCTCTTTTTGATACTTAGTCTAAAATACCCTTGAACTCCCGATCATTCTGCCTCAGTCTCCAGAGTGTTAGGATCACAAGCATGTGACTCTAAACACGGCAGAGGGTAATCTTCTCCCTTCCTTCCTCTCCCTTCTCCCCCTTCCTCCCCTCTCCCCCTTCCTTCCTTCCCTCTCTCCTTCCTTCCCTCCCTCTCTCCCCTTCCTTCCCCTCTCCCCTTCCTTCCCCCTCTCCCCTTCCTTCCTCCCTCCCCTTCCCCCCTCTCCCCCTTCCTTCCTTCCCTCTTCCCTTCCTTCCCCTCTCCTTCCTTCCTTCCTCCTCTCCCCCCTTCCTTCCTTCCTCCCTCCTCCCCTTCCTTCCCTTCCCTCCCTTCCTTCCTTCCTTCCCTCTCCCTTCCTTCCTTCCCTCTCCTTCCTTCCTTCCTCCCCTCTCCCTTCCTTCCTTCCCTCTCTCCCTTCCTCCCTCTCCCTCTCTCCTTCCTTCCTTCCTTCCTCCTTCCTTCCTTCCCTCTCCTTCCTTCTCTCCCTTCCTTCCTTCCTTCCTTCCTTCCTTCCTTCCTTCCTTCCTTTTCTTTTATGCATAGACTGCAGCATATCTGTAGAGGCCAGAGGCTGGCCTTGGGTTTTAGTCCTCATCTTCCATCTCCTTTTTAAAAAGGGTCTCTCGTTGCTACTGTGTAGCCCAGCCTGAGAACTTTCTGGCATCCCCACTTCTGCCTCCCATCTTGGCATAAGAGTTCTAGGACTGTCCAGGATAGCTAAAACTATCCTCAACAATAAAAGGACTTCAGGGGGAATCGCTATCCCTGAACTCAAGCAGTATTACAGAGCAATAGTGATAAAAACTGCATGGTATTGGTACAGAGACAGACAGATAGACCAATGGAATAGAATTGAAGACCCAGAAATGAACCCACACACCTATGGTCACTTGATTTTTGACAAAGGAGCCCAAACCATCCAATGGAAAAAAGATAGCATTTTCAGCAAATGGTGCTGGTTCAACTGGAGGTCAACATGTAGAAGAATGCAGATCGATCCATGCTTATCACCCTGTACAAAGCTTAAGTCCACGTGGATCAAGGACCTCCACATCAAACCAGACACACTCAAACTAATAGAAGAAAAACGAGGGAAGCATCTGGAACACATGGGCACTGGAAAAAATTTCCTGAACAAAACACCAATGGCTTATGCTCTAAGATCAAGAATCGACAAATGGGATCTCATAAAACTACAAAGCTTCTGTAAGGCAAAGGACACTGTGGTCAGGACAAAACGGCAACCAACAGATTGGGAAAAGATCTTTACCAATCCTACAACAGATAGAGGCCTTATATCCAAAATATACAAAGAACTCAAAAAGTTAGACCGCAGGGAGACAAATAACCCTATTAAAAAATGGGGTTCAGAGCTAAACAAAGAATTCACAGCTGAGGAATGCCGAATGGCTGAGAAACACCTAAAGAAATGTTCAACATCTTTAGTCATCAGGGAAATGCAAATCAAAACAACCCTGAGATTTCACCTCACACCAGTGAGAATGGCTAAGATCAAAAACTCAGGTGACAGCAAATGCTGGCGAGGATGCGGAGAAAGA
The DNA here is from genome assembly GCF_011064425.1 of Rattus rattus. NCBI lineage: Eukaryota > Metazoa > Chordata > Mammalia > Rodentia > Muridae > Rattus > Rattus rattus. The sequence goes on along the minus strand of NC_046158.1, from coordinate 131,258,052 downwards.
GGAACACTCCTCCATTGTTGGTGGGGTTGCAGACTGGTACAACCATTCTGGAAATCAGTCTGGAGGTTTCTCAGAAAATTGGACATTGAACTGCCTGAGGATCCAGCTATACCTCTCTTGGGCATATACCCAAAAGATGCCCCAACATATAAAAAAGACACGTGCTCCACTATGTTCATCGCAGCCTTATTTATAATAGCCAGAAGCTGGAAAGAATCCAGATGCCCTTCAACAGAGGAATGGATACAGAAAATGTGGTACATCTACACAATGGAATATTACTCAGCTATCAAAAACAACGAGTTTATGAAATTCATAGGCAAATGGTTGGAACTGGAAAATATCATCCTGAGTGAGCTAACCCAATCACAGAAAGACATACATGGTATGTACTCACTGATAAGTGGCTATTAGCCCAAATGCTTGAATTACCCTAGATGCCTAGAACAAATGAAACTCAAGACGGATGATCAAATGTGAAGGCTTCACTCCTTCTTTAAAAGGGGAACAAGAATACCCTTGGCAGGGAAAGAGAGGCAAAGATTAAAACAGAGATTGAAGGAACACCCATTCAGAGCCTGCCCCACATGTGGCCCATACATATACAGCCATCCAATTAGACAAGATGGATGAAGCAAAGAAGTGCAGGCTGACAGGAACCGGATGTAGATCGATCCTGAGAGACACAGCCAGAATACAGCAAATACAGAGGCGAATGCCAGCAGCAAACCACTGAACTGAGAACGGGACCCCCGTTGAAGGAATCAGAGAAAGAACTGGAAGAGCTTGAAGGGGCTGAGACCCCATATGTACAACAATGCCAAGCAACCAGAGCTTCCAGGGACTAAGCCACACCAAAGACTATACATGGACTGACCCTGGACTCTGACCTCATAGGTAGCAATGAATATCCTAGTAAGAGCACCAGTGGAAGGGAAGCCCTGGGTCCTGCTAAGACTGAACCCCCAGTGAACTAGACTGTCGGGGGGAGGGCGGCAATGGGGGAGGGTGGGAGGGAACACCCATAAGGAAGGGGGGGAGGAAGGGATGTTTGCCGGAAACCGGAAAGGAATAACACTCGAAATGTACATAAGAAATACTCAAGTTAATAATAATAAAAAAAAAAGAGTTCTAGGACTGTAGACATGCTACTGTGTCTACATGGGTTCTGGGCATCCAAACTATATCTTCTCTTTACCTCCCAGCACCCATGGAGGATGATTTTTCTAGGAGTAAAACTGCATTTTACACTCATATTAAAACAGAAAGAACCGAGAGATGGCTCAGCAGGCAAACGCACTGACTACCAAGCCCGAGGTCCCGAGTTCAATCCCTGAAACTCACACAGGAGAAGGAGAAAACTGACGCCTATGAGTTGTTCTCTGACCTCCATACATTCATGTCAATGACCACACACACACACACACACACACACACACACACACACACACACTCTCTCATGCACACTCACTCACGCACAAACACACTCATGAATATGCACACACACACCAACAAACTTATGCCTACACAGTCATGCACACACTCATTCACAAACACACTTATGGTCGTGTACACACTCATGCACACACACACACACATTAAGAAAAAGGGACAATTTTTAAGAAATTAGAAATTAAGAAAAAGGAAATCAAGAAAGGAAGACAAGCTTCCATCACCTTCCCTCATGCACCTTGAAGGAGAGAGCCAAGATCTAAGTGGAAAACCTAGAGCCTTACAATGTCTAGACGTAAAACAAGAGAAATCTCACTGTGACTTTTGGTCAAGCCAAGAAGTTTTAGACAAGACACGAAAACTATGAGATAAAAACTGGAAACTTTTGACTTAAAATATAAAGGTTTGGAACCTTTCCTGGTGGCTTAGCATTCAGGAGGTGGAGGCAGGAGGATTAGGAGTTCAAGGTCATCCTCGGCTGCACAGCAACGTCAGGGAAGCATAAGATCCTGTGTCAAACAAACAGACAAACAGACCAACAAACAACCCCCAAACACAGACAATAACACAATATGAAAGCAGTGCTCTAATGGCATTGGCTGTTAAAGACATGAAAAGGTAAACCAGAGTTAGGATGTGCAGGCAAAACCAGCATGGGTAGAAGGCTTGCATCTAGAAGGTTCCTATTATCTATCTGTCCATTTATTTGTCTCCATTTCTTTTTCTAAAATTTTATTTATTTATTTAATGTATGTGAGTACACTGTCGCTGTCTTCAGACACACCAGAAGAGGGCATTGGACCCCATTAGATGGTTGTGAGCCACCATGTGGTTGCTGGGATTTGAACTCAGGGCCTCTGGAAGAGCAGTCAGTGCTCCTAACCGCTGAACCATCTCTCCAGCCCCATCTCCATTTCTATACTTGATCTTTGTCTATGTAGAGAAAGAAAAGAGAGAAAGCTTTCACAACTCAGTAAGAAGAAAATAATCAAATAAAACAGACAAAATATTTTAAAAGATACTATATTTATTATCTTTATGTATGTATGTATGTATGTATGTATGTATGTATGTATGTATGTATGTGTGTATGTTGATGTGCCATGAGCCTGGCTAGTGCCTGTGGAGGCCATCAAAGTGTGTGAGAATCCCCTGGAACTGCAGCTACCACCATGTGGTTGCTGGTAATTGAACTCAGGACCTCTGCAAGAGCCAGTGCTCTTAACCACTGAGCCATCTCTCTAGCCCCGAGAGACTGTATTCATAGCATTTTTATCATTGTGAGGAAACTCTTGAGAACAGGACTTATGGAGGCTTTTTTTTTTTTTTTTTTTTTTTTTTTTTTTTTTTTGGAGCTGGGGACCGAACCCAGGGCCTTGTGCTTGCTAGGCAAGCGCTCTACCACTGAGCTAAATCCCCAACCCCTGGAGGCTTCTTTTTATTTGGTTCATGGCTTCGGAGGCTTCAGTTCGTGGTTGCTCAGCTCCTGTGTCTGGACAGAACATGGTGGCAGCAGGAGTGCGTGTATGTGGGATCCTCACTTCCTGGTGTCCAGAGGCAGAGAGGGGGAGGGAGACAGAGAGGGAAGGGAGAAGGAGGAGAAAAGGGAGGTCTCAAGAACATGCCCCAGTGACCTTAATTCATCCAGATGGGCCTCGCATCCTAACATTTCCAGATCTTCCCGAATAGTGTCATGAGCTGACCACCCCTTTATTGCCTCTTATTTAAACCATTACATCAACGTCTCCTCTCCATCTCGTAACGTGAAATGCACCTGGTCCATCCGGGAAGTCTTCACAGCTGCCTTGGGCAGCTGTCACGCCGTTCAAAAGTGTAAGTCCAGAGTCTCCTCTGAGACTAAAGGCAGATGCCTGTAAAATCAAACACAAGGGTCAAAACCACACAAAAGCATGGAATAAGCACTCCCATTAGGAGAAAACGGACCCAAGCAAGATGGATAGCCTGCAGGGGAATCGTGAAATCCTGTAGCGTCGTGCTCCCTCAGGGATGCACACACACACTGGTGGGATGCGAGTTTGAAAGGGCGTGGGCAGACCTGCCCTGTGGCCTTGCCCACTGTGGTCCACACAGCTTCTATCTTGGGCTGGTACCCAATGCCCACCTTTTACTCAGCAACGTCACAGTCTTGGCACCTTCAACATCCCGTAGTCTCCATGACAACTGAGGCTTCAGCCTCATGCGTTTATAAGTCAGCCTCTTGGGGGCCGTCAGTAGGGACTCTGACCCTAACACATATCTTCTGATTCCCCAAGGCCTTCCATTTGAATCTAGGTGGAAATCATGACCCCATAATTTTAGTCTTTCATAGCCTTCTTATGAGTATCACTTGACCAACAGGAGGTCCACCACCAGCTTAACTTTGGGCCATTGGCCTCCAACTGCTTGGGCACTGAACAGAGTCAATCTTCGAGAAACACCTTCCCCAGGTGATCCTGTGTGCACAGGTGCCCAGGTGCTCTTCAGGCAAGGCAGTATCTTTCGGGTGATTTTATTCTTTCATGTTCTTTTTTCTTTTTCTTTTTTTCTTTTTTTTTTTTCGGAGCTGGGGATTGAACCCAGGGCCTTGCGCTTGCTAGGCAAGCGCTCTACCGCTGAGCTAAAACCCCAACCCCTCATGTTCTTTAAATTAAAAAGAAATACCTTATTTTGTGTGTAGGGATGTTTTGCCTGCACATATATCTGTGCACCATATGGGTACCCGATGCTCTTAGAGGCTAGAAAAGTGTATCGGATCCCCCTGGAACTAGGGTTACAGGTGAGGTTAGATGGTTGTGAACGTGAGTGCTGGAAATCAAAACCAAGTCCTCTGGAGGAGCAGCCAGCGTTCTGAGCCATCCAAGCCCCCCTGACTTCTTTTCTGCTAACTTCCTGTGAATCCATGCCTTCCTCATCTTTTCTGACTAAGCTGTCAAATTTTCTTTCTGCGTTTTTGCTCCTTATTTTTAACCATAAACTTGGCTCGGTGCAGCCAGCAGCCAGGTCTGACAACGCAGCTTGAATTCTGGGTGTAGTAGTTACTTTTCTATTGCTGTGATAAAGACATCATGGTCAAGGCGTTTTATAAAGGAAGGTTTTATTTGGGCTCATGGTTTCAAAGGGCTAAGAATCTGTCACAGTGAGGAAGCATCACGGTAGGAAAACAAGCAGTATGGTGGCGGCAGGCGGGAATGGCAGTTGGAGCAGCAAGCTGAGAGCAGAGAAAAAAGTGCCGGGAGTGGTGAGAGGCTTTGAAGCCCCAAAGCATGGCCCCACTGACACACTTCCTCCAGGAAGACCGCACCTCGTAAGCCTGCCAAACAGAGACATCAATTAGGGAGAAAACGTCTGACCCTGTGGGGACATTCTCACTTAAACCACCACACTGGGCTACCTTGGCATATCCTCTGCCAGATATCACATTTAATTACAGCTTCCCACAGTCAGTCTCGGGATGCAGGAAAAATGCTGGCAAACTCTTTGCCGGAAGGTAACCTCGATGGGTTATAATCCAGTTACCAGTTGACCCCCTGCTTCCATTCCTCTTGGCGTTCTGGCCTTCTGAGGAGTCAGGGAATCAGCTGGTGAGTTCTACAAAGAGTGTTCTAGACTTTCTCTAGCCTGCTGACCTAAAGCTTCCCTAATTCCTTCAAAAACCAAGTCCAAAGATTTAGAAACCACATGGTCCGACTTAGTTCCATCCATGACCCTGATAACAACTTTCATGATAGTTACTTTTCCTGTCGATGGGACAAAATGCCTGACAGAATTGTAACAGATAAATTGTAACAAGGCCCCAGACCTTCCCACAGTTAACACCAGGACAGAAGGACCGCGCAGGCCGTAAAGCTAAGCACACATAACATAGCAGGACCTACAAAAATGGAAACAAAGACCTAACCCATCCAGTTCCATAGTTCCGAGGAGGTCTCTAAATGAACTGATCTTGCTTTTCAGCTTCTGTAGTTCTGAGTCTGCCTAACTGTTCCTGTTAACTGAAGTGCAGCACCCCAGGACATATTTTTTTGTGCCTAAAAGCTCACCTGAGAAAGGCTGGGCGCTACATTGGGATCCCAACCCAGGAGGAATGGTTACAGCTGTGATTTCAAAGAGTTGTGTGGCCTAGCAGCGGCTCACTTTGCTCCTCTGTAAAGTGGCTCTTCCTGTGTCTGAGGAGACTGCAAAGCACAGAGGCGGTGCTCAGAGACGCAGTGATCTGGCAGCTCCACTGCCTCCCTCCTTCTATCCCCCCTCCTCCTCAGCTCTTCCCTCCCTCCCAGCTTCCTTTCTTCCCCAGTATTTATTTTTCTTCATGGTGACTGTGATGATGACGACGATGACGACGACGATGATGATTGGCTGGCACACAAAAGAAGAGCTTGAAATCAGGTGTGGTGGCATACATCTTTAATCCCAGCAGCACTGGGGAGGCTGAGGCAGGCGATCTCCGAGAGTTCCAGGCAGCTGGGGCTACATAGAAAGACTCTGACTGAGCAAAACAAAAACCGTAACAACAAAAAGAAGTGGTTCTGCTGCGATATTCTTAAGGGCGCCCACCATTTGTCCCCCATTGCCCCGATCTCCTCCTCACACCATGCAGGTCTCCTCTCCTTCCGTGTCACATATATTCCATTACCCTGGTTTGCCCCTCCTCTCTTTAGACTTCTTCTGCCCTCTCATAGCTTCATTTCCATTTTCATATCGTACACTCACGGGTGTGTGTGCGCCTGTATTTAACCAGATTCCTCGTATGAGAGAAAAAGGTGGCATTAGTCTGTGCTGTTCAGTTTTGTAAACTTGTCACAAACTAGAGTCATCTGGGAAGAGGAACCTCAGTCAAGGAATTTCCACCATCAGGTCAACCTGTGAGCATTCTGTGTGGGCACGATCTCCGTCCATGATTGATGTGGGCGGGCCCAGCCCACTGTGGGAGGGGCCATCCCTCGGCAGGTGGGCCTGGGGTGTATTTTAAAAAAGTATCTGAGCAAACCAGAGAAAGGAAGCCAGGAAGCAGCGTTCCTTGTGGTCTTTGTTTCAGTTCCTGCTTCCAGGTTACTGCGTGAGTTCCTGTCTTGATTTCCCTAAATGGTGGACTGTGTCGTCGGGTGCTGGTGGAGAAGAGGATGATTGTGGACAGGGCTCTCTAGAGCACCCTTGTCCAGTTCAGCCTCAAGGTTTCCTTTCCCAGCATCCCAGACACTGTTGCCCTCTAGTGGCCTAGACAGGTATAGGACGAGGCAAGGGTAGAAGGGAGTCACCGGAGGACAGAATGGTGGAGCAGATGAGACTCTTTTAAGGAGTGTCTGTGCTAAAGACACATGGTTTCACTCAGGGGTTGTGAGAAAATGGAAGGATGGATGAAGTGATGACAGACAAAGCTATCCACCTTGAGGGACACCATGTATGCCCGGGGTTCACAACTCACCAAGTTGCAAGGCCACTAGGATAACATGCTTGCTCAAGATCAAGCGGCCAACCAGGCACAGCGCTGGAGACATGCCCTGTGACTTGAAGGCACAGTCCAGCAGTCTGGGCATCTGGACCCTGTCTTAGCAGCACTACACCCAGGTCCTGCTCAGAGCTGGACAAGAGCAGGCTTGCTGGGAAGCAGCGGATGGTACAGCCTTCAAGCATGGACGCTGAGTCTTTCTTTGATAGGCAGCTGGAGCAGCACGCTGGGGAGAGGGGTGTCCCCCTTAAGTTCCACATATCATCTGAAAGATGTGTCCTTTTGGACTTTATGCCAAAGCCTTTGGAGTTCTTTTTAAGGGCATCTTAAGACCAGTTTTCACAATATTTTCTTGACCCGATGTTGGTCAAAGGGCTTAAACTCAAAAGGTGCAAATGTGAAAACGTAGGCCCCTTTCGGCCTTCTTCCAGCTCCAGCCTTTGCCCAGGTCCCTAGAGCCATCAGGGCACTCGTTCTAATGCCTTCTTTCACACAGGCTTGGTGCACGCACGCCGCCCACCCTGCACATGAGGGGCGTTCCTTTCCTCTGCACGGGTGCCTCACCCTGCACTCTGACATGCCTGCTTTTTCTCTCCGCAGCACATCAGTTAGCTGTGTGATCCATCCCAAGGCCCGTCAGGACGCCATCAAGCCATGTGGTGTCCACTGAATGCACATTTTACCCGACCCCCCTTTACTTCTGGGTATTTCCGGTTTTCTTGTGTGCGAAAACATACGGGGCTGGAGGGAGCAGCATGGACCCAGGACGCTTTGAAGTTTCACTTGTGGGACAGCCTAAGTGAAAGGGGAACCTAAGGATGCGGGGGCCAGAGGGCGTGTGCGCGGCCATTTTGATGGACGCTGTCAGATGCCTTCTACAACAGCAGAGCTGAGTCTCCCTCCTCTGAGGAAGGCATGGAGAATGGAGGCCTGCCTAGTCACCGTTCTGACTCTGTGGACATGGTATCTGTGTGATGTGTCATTGTGATTTGGATTGCCAGTGGGAGGAACTGTCCTGCTCTCCCATGCCATGCAAAGCAGACCTCATCTTAGGAACACTGTGACACGTGGCAGGAAGGGCCATGGAATGCCCCGTGAGGGTCCGGGCTGGGGCTGGTTCTGGTCAGTGTATGATGTGGCTGTGGTAGAGCTGTTCGTTGTTTTAATGTTCCAACTCTATGGCTTACTTCCTAAGCCTTGGATTTCCTGTTTGTCACGCTCATTTTATTCATGTTGAATGACCATGCTCATGGGTTCTGAGGGTCAGGAACCCAGGCAGGGCAGGAAGGCAGCCTTCGCTGGTGGACTCCAAGCTGGGGGCTGGAGCCACTACCCAACTGGCTTTTGCCACCGCGAGACAGGGTATGTGTGTTCCACCTCAAGGAAGAGAGGAAGATGGGTAGAAACCCAGGGCTGTGGAGTGGGCTGACTGATGGAGACCCAGAACAGGAGCGGCAGCCTCAGGATTGAGCCAAGATCTAGCAGTTTCTGAGGCTTTAAGTTGGGATGGGAACTGATCCTTGGGCCCTTTGTATAAACAGTGACTCCACACATCCCCCCTCCCCCCTTGCCTTTTGCTCTCCGGGCCTGAAGAGCTCTCTGACCAATGGGCTATGGACAGATGTTTTCACTTTCTTCTCAGAATGCCTGTCTCCTTTGCAAAAGGCCTTTTACTACTGGAGTTGACTGAACACACAGGAGGAAAAGGTCACCAGAATTCTGCAGTATGAGGTACATAGTAGGCATCTTATGCTTTTTTTTTTTCCTGAGTGGATGGGGCTGATGGATCTGGATGAGTTTGTTTCTTCGGTAAGGTGGCTGACGGCTGTGTGAACATGCAGGTGATAAAGGTTTTAAAATTTTAGGTATATAATGGGGGTCAGGGAAATGTGAGTTATGGTATCTGTTGAAGGGACAGATTAAACAAGCTGAAACACGGCTGTAGGGCTCTTAGCACCTCTACCATACAGTAGGTGCTGAGCTGATAGCGGACACCATCTCCACCATCACTATCGCTTTTATTTTTAGAATATACACATTCCCAAGTCAGAAGGGTCCCACAGGATGAATGAAATCGTCTTAAAATTAGCTGGAGTGTTCACTGTTGCCTGGGGGGCTGGTGTCTGCAGGTCATTCATGGCTCTCCTGGAATGTTGAACTCTTGTCTTCTGAGTCAGGTTTCTGTTCTGGGCTTGGAATGGCTTGGGACCTAGACATTGTGTGCTGCAGTGAAGGCCATTTCACTGAAGTCACTGCTCTCCCTTATCCCCCCGACCCCAGGACTGCAATATGTCCCCAAATTGAAGAGAGTGGGCAACGACCAGGCTGGCAGTTACTGATTGAGCGACACCCTCTAGTGGCTGTATATGGGAACACCAGGCAGCCCATGGTGAAGGATTGGGTTGAGATGGAAGGGGTGACTCAGAAGACTGGTACAGCCTTGCAGGAACGGAGTAGGAAGGGCAAAGCGTCATTGTCAGTCACTAGAACATTATCGAGGGGTCAAACAACCTCTCTGGCCTTCTCCATGACTCCAGCCAGCTGTAGGACATCTCTGAATGTTCCCTGCATTGTCTGGGGCTGGATCTTTTCTTACCAGGAGGGTGGGAGAGATGTAGCATGAAGGCTTACCTGAAGCCTTAGGTTATAGTGAGGGCTCTGGGAGAATTTTGTAAACTTGAAAACATTAAAAAATATTTAAAAAATATCCAGAGCCCTGGGTTAGGAAAAGAGTATCAGGTATCTGGTCCCCCACCTCACAAGGGAGAGCACAGCTAGATAATTGCAGGCCCAAGACTTTCCACTCTTGCCCTGTAACAACTATGGAACTTAGAGCCTCCAGTATCATAGGGTTTGAACTTAGCGGGAAACTCCAGAGAGAACATACTTGGATTTCCCCCATCTATCCAGACTCAGACCTTTGAGCTCTGCGGTCAGAGCTCGTGCTGTGGCCCTTAACCCAAATCCTGGAAACCTAGGTGCCCTTCCCCCCAACTTATTCTAGAATAAGTTCTTCTTAGTCATTTCTCAGCTTGTTCATAATGTATATGTCTGGGTGGGACCCTGAAATCTGAAGCTGTGAAACTCCCTTAAAGCCCAGCACAGTGCAGAACCTTCCAGATGCATACAATGGAGCCAGACCAGCCTTGTCTCTTCCTCATCCATCACGAGATAAAACAGAAGTCCAGAACAGGCATAGGCGCAGACTCCTAGCTAACTGCTCACAGGCTGGGTTTACATCAGGTCACCAGAAGCCAAGGTTATTCCCATGAATCAATGAGACCGTGCTTCACAAGTTGAGGCCTGGGCTCTATCTAATTCAGGAGTCTAAGAGTTTCTGACTTTTGCATCTGGCTAAAGCTCAAGTGTTCTCTCTCTCTCTCTCTCTCTCTCTCTCTCTCTCCTCTCTCTCTCTCTCTCTCTCTCTCCTCCCTCCCTCTCTCCTTGTATATATGTGTGTGTGTGTGTGTGCACATGCATGTGTATGTGTTCTGTACAAGTGTATAGAGGCCAGAGGATAACTCAGGTGTCGCTAAGTGCTGGCTAACATTTTTTGAAACAAGGCTCTTTACTGGCCTGGATCTTGCCCCTTGGGGCAGGCCGACTGGCCAGCAAGGCCCAGGCATCTGTGTCTCTACCTCCCCAGTGCTGAGACACAAGGGCATGCCACTATGTCTGGCTTTTTCATGTGGGTGCTGGGGGTCAAACTCAGGTCCTTTGCTTGCAAAGCAAGCACTTTAATGATGGAGCTCCTGAAAGCCTCCTTCTTAGGAGGAACTGGTCAGCACTCCAGCAGGAACCCTGTCTGTCCTCAGTCCCCACGAACCTTGGCTACTCTCAGCCAGAACACTCTGTGGAAGCTGCCCCGGGAAGTCCACCATTGTGAACCTCTGGGCATGGTGGTTCCTAACACTATCTGATGCCCAAGAAGTCTTCACAAGTTTCTTTCATTTTATCTTTCTTTAAAAAGTAGCTGGGAGTCTTGAAACAACAGGGAAGCATTTCAGAGGTGCGAACTTCTGCAGAAACCTGGGCCCCTGGCCTGACAAGCTGGGTATCCAGATGTTCTCAGTGGGGCGCCAACGAGGAGCACAGCTACAGGGTCAGCAGTGATGGTGGGGACCCCCACCTGCCAAGTGTAGGGTGGCTGTGCAGGTCACTGTGTGAGAGAGTGACATTATATCACATGGAGCTTCTCTCCCTTGCCTATACCACATCCTCCCCAGCTGTCTCTGGTCCTAATGCCCAGACTCCTCCCAGCAACAATGGCAGCTCATCGGCCAATGGCAGGGTGAGGACAGACTTGCCATTTGGTTTGTTTTACCTGAAGGCTCCTCCCAGTATCCTTCCTGCCTGGAGTTGGGGGTATCACAGTGAAAGAAAACACTCAGGGTATCCACGTGGAAGGTGGGTAAGTGGGAGGCCATCCCAACTGCTAACCCAGCAATCCTCTCTACTCCCCAAACACACTTGAACTTCTTCATAGACGTGATGTGCGGACCGAAGACAGAGTACCCATCACTTCCTTAGACGTCAGTCTCTATGGGTACGATGGGCCGCAAGGTAGCAGGGCAGTGAATGGGGTGGGCGCGACCACCTCTTAAGTTCCATTTAGCTTCAGTAGCCTTCGGGATTATTGAATAACAGGAATCACAGTCCCATCTGATCCTGTGCTTGGGTCTCCAAAGGCCTTGGGAGGCTGGTCAGTTGTTGCAAGGTCGTGGCACTACGATAGGGAGAGCAGAGTGGGGTGGGGGTAGGGTAGGAGGTGAGGGTGGAGCGGTGGGAGGGTGATCAGAGCGGGTGTTGCAGGCACTTCCAAGGGGATGTGGTGGTAGGCCTGAGGCCACTGTCTAGCCAAAGGACCCCTAGTGGCTCCTATACCACCATCCTGGATAAGGGTTTAGGCTGGGCCCTCAGAAGTCCCAGAACCTGTCTCTGGTGGCCTCATTGAAGAGGCAATGGCTGAATGCTATAGAATCGGCCTTGAGGGACTGGCCTGGTGAGCAGTTCTTAACTCCAGCTGCAGGCTAGAAGCAGAGCTCTCAGGACTTGTCAAGTTGCACCCAAACCTATACCTCCTAAATTGTAGCTTTGCAAAGACGGAGTCAGGACAGAGTCACGGAAAGATCTAGAAGAAAAAGTTTGTTTTGAGGTGCAGAGAGCCACGCGGAGGACACAAGCTCAGTCTCTTATGTCTGATATGGACATTGAAGAGCAGAAAGGAAACCAGAAGGAAGTGAAGAAAAACGTATACGGAGAGAAGGGAAGTTCCAAGAAATAAGGACGTGAAGAAGGAAGTGACGGGGAGAGGAAAAGGGAGATCGATAAAATATAACGCAAAGACCGGGCAGAGGGGAAAAGTAGCGGACAGTAGGAGTGAAGGATATGGAGAAAGAGCGGGGCAGGGGAGAAGGAAGGATCCCACAGCGGAAGTGCAGCAAGCCAAAGGCAGAGGCCAGAGCTTGAGATGGTCACTGGGAGCCATGCGGGTGCAGCCTGCGCTCCAACTTCCTGTCCTTGCGCTGGCGCCGGTCCTTCCGGTTCTTCTGCCTGGGATTTCTTTCTGCAAGAGAACACAGGTCGAGTCCAGGGAGGTGCTGAGAGACGAGGAAACCCCCAGTTGTCCCTGCAGACTGCGGACCTGGAGTGCTGGGCTCAGAGTCACCCTGTTTTAAATTTGGGCCTGGAGGTGAAATTGTTCCAGAAAACTCCTTGGTGATCCTAGGGGGCTGGGAGGACACTGGCCTGAGGGAGTGGCTGAAGTTGAGTGGAGCTGGGAAACAGCCTGCAAGGGCTGAAGGGCCACTTGGGTCAGCTCCCCATCAGGACTTAGGATGGCCTCATGGGGGTCTGTATGTCTGCCTCCCACCCCATGTACTACCTCACTGTTAATAAGGCTTCCTGCTGGAGACTGAGTTTCTTCTGCTCAACCCTGAGGTTTAGCTGCTGCTTGGTGTGGGCAGGATGTCCCGGAGAGTAAATCCACGCCATGGGAGCAAAAGCTACAATCTCATCCCATTCACAGGCGGAGAAAGAGCCTGGGCAGAGCTGGGGCGGGGGGATATTTGGCTGCAAATCCCAGACCCTGGTGTGTCCCACAAGCCCTGGACGAGTACGCCACATGTCTGATGTCTGATTGGTCTCTTTTCTCAGAGAAGGAGGCCAGATGATTAGCTTGCTCGGGACCCTGGAGTTCCTGCAGCCAGTTCTGATCTCCCTTTAGAGAAGTTCATCTGGGCTGAGGTGGCTGGGTGACCAGTGGCTGACGGCTGAGTGTGTGGACAGAATTCCAGCATGCTGTCTTTAGGAGGACCCTGGCAGGGTCCTCTGCCGGCCTCCCTCAGTACCTCGGTTTTGCTCATGGTCACTAGCCCAGGCTGTGCTTCCCCTAGTGATCCACACTGCTCACCAGCCTCTGTGGGAATCTACCTGTCCCCTGGGGCACTCCTCTTCCCAGCTGCTAGCTGCTGTTACTGATTGGCAGCAGGAAAGGCCGAGGTTCGTCTTGGAGCCATAACTAGCCTAACTTTCTAGTTTATAAGGTGTCTCCTCACCCAAGCCATTTTCACACGTTCTTTATCTCAAGGAAGTCTCCTGGGGAGCTGTGTGTCCTTGGAACTGGTGGTTCCACTCAGGGCACTGCCTTCCAAGGATATACGCAGATGAGCACACTATCTCTCCAGGGATAACTAACTGTGCTTTTGCAAGGAGCCAGGGTCTCAGCATCTCCCTTTTCAGGGCAGACTCAGTGTTACCTCAGACTAGACTGCCCACTTTTGGGGCTCCCCCCAATCTAAATCCTTGGAGGCACTGCGCACATCACAGGTGAGGACTGGATCTGGGGACATCTAAGCATTGCCTGAGGAGTCCTTGTCAGCTTTGAGGGCTGGGATTGGGAGAGATGAGTGACTTGTGTTTTCAACCTTCCCCTATGTCAGCCTGCTAACTGACTGTGCACACCTCCATTCATACCACCACGATTCCACTCACCTACGCTCCATCCCACCCACACATCCTCCCACCTACCTAGGTAATCTCCCACCCACCCATATACCTTTCCAACCATCTAGCTATGGACTCCCAAAACTACACCTTTCCATCATCCTATCTACTCACCCCAGCACCCTCCAACCATATATCCACCCACTTACCCACCCATGCAACCTCTCACCTCCCACCCATATGCTCACCCACTCATACAACTGCCTAGCCACTCACCCCATCCATCTACCTATCTTCCCTCTACCCAAGAACTACCCATCCCACAAGCTTAACATCTGGGTCCTGTTCCAGCACCAGAGACAGCCTTCATTTGAAAAAGGGCTTTCTTTGAGTTCTGGATGTCTAGTCTCATCTAGGCCCCATTCTCTGTCACTATTGACTACAACTTAGATTCTTCTTTGCCTACTGATCAAGATCTAGGCTCTCCTAGCCCTGGCTGTGTGACCCAGGGCCATGGGCCTCACACCCATCACAGTCACTGGTTCAAAAGGCACCAGTGACTATAGAAAATTTAACACACCATGCTCACGTGGTTAACACTGCTTTTCCGTGTTAATGCCAACTCCCTCGCACTTCATGACCCATGCGGCTGGCCCTCTCTTTTGTGGTTTTTACTGGTCTCCATTGGAAATCTGTGGCCTTACCCAGTGACGGGGTCCTACTTGAAGGGGTGGTATAGCCACAGGCCCCCGTTCTACTGTTGCATGGTTGACAGCATCGACACGGCAGCTGAGAGCTCTTTGCCTATGGTTTTAGAGTGTTTCACTCAAATGTCTATGGCTACCCTGGCTTTCTGCATCCTTGGATCTGCCTTAACTGACCCATTTATGATGGGCCAAGCACCGCCTTCTTGGCACCTCTTGCCTTTTGTATTCCAGTAGGTGCCACATTGCACTGCAGTCACAGGCTTTCCTAGGGACTCCACTAGCGATAACAGACTAAGTCCTTACAGTACGGAGGTCTGGGCAATGTAGAACAGTCTTCCTACTATGTCTGGGACACTTCTCTGGAAGTACCTGACAGGGTGATAATTAGCTCACAGAAAGCGTTGGCAGGCGGGGGCCTTTCAAGTGGCCTTGCAGATGTCATCCATGGGTGGTGTCTCTCTCCCTGGACCCATTTACCTCTGGGTCTTTCCCAGAGGAACCCTGCAAGCCCAGCTGCTCACCTCCTGGGCAGGGCCTCTTTATAGGACATTTCCTGGACTCAGATATCACTCGGCAACTTGCCATCTCTTCCTGCTTGGTGGGGCCAGCCTCCCGCACCCGGGTCTCTAGGCCCCAGCCTGAGCCACAGGTCTTCCCATTGTGTATGCAGGGGCTCCAGCTGCCCCAAGGGCTCGGCTCGCACTCCTCTGTGGGCGAAGAGAGAGACAGACAGGTGAGTCAACTGGCAGTGTGTGCCTCTTGGATTCAGTGAACCGGGCTCTAAGGATACCATCTCTACATGCAAGGAGCTCAGTCCGTTGCTGGGAGCAGAGAACTGCATTTCACAGGAGCCTGCAGAGAACGCAAGGAAGGCTGTGCTAGAAGCCAGAGCTGGCTCCCGTGAGTGAAGCGGAAGGCTTCACAGAAGGTAACAGAGCTGAGTTAAGCATCCCTGGCCAGCAGGATTTGAGAGGCCAGATGGATAGAATTCAGAAAGGTGCAGGAGTTGGACATGAAGTAGCTGGCTGCTAAAAGGTCCCCAAGAGCAGGGTTCTAGCTTTGAACTTGACCACATGCCTTTGATCAACTGTAGAAGGCCAAAGCCACCTAAGTGGTGCTGTGAGGGAGACAATGTGCTCATGGGCAGAAAGTTCTCAGAAGAGGGAATTACAGATACATTCCACTCATTTCTGAATGGGAGGCTACACCCAGCCCAGGGGACAGGAATGTCCCATCTTAAAGTCCTAAGTGCTGAGACCTGGGGCAGGAACAGGTGTACACAGCAGGGCTGAGAAGAGGTCTCCAGGCCTCAGGTAGCTATTCTGTCACCACCCAGGGGTTTCACCTGACCAGTCAAGATCGAACATTTACTGTTAGACTTGGGGTTGTTGGTATAGAGGGGCAGCTGCATTTAAGAGAAACCCGCCTGCTCCCAGAATGCACCATGTTGAGACGCTGCACCAGGAAGGCAGGGTGTTTGGAGGAGACAGAAGTGGTGGGAGCCCAGAAAAGCATGGGCCACACCCTTGGGTGCAGGAAGACTTCTTGGGGGAGACTGTGTTTCTGAGTCTCCAGGGGGGTAGGAAAGAGAGGCAGGAGGTGCTTCCAGGGGATGGAGTCCCCCACAAAGTCCCCAGGATGCTGAAGCAGGATGAAAAGGTCACAGATGGAGACCTTCTTGCCCAGACTCTGCCAGCGTCCAACAGGAGCCACAGAAGGGCCTTGAACAGCAGAGGCACATTCTAGTCACGGGTGGGCCTGCAGGCTCAGAGGCAGACCCAGGAGGCCACACCAAAGGAAAAAGATGTAGGATGTGTTTGATGGGGGGAACTTTACAGTGCTTCAGAATTCCTCTCAAAGATTCGGTACCTAAAGTGCTGGGGACAGACTGCATGTCCCTTCTGTCTCCCCCTGACGTGTAAGGACAGTCTTAGCCCCTCCAGGGATCCACCTGTCTCTCACACTGCTGGAGTCCCAGGGAGTGCCCGCCGTGCCTGGCTTTTACTGGTGCTGGAGGTCTGCACCTGCACAGCAAGCCCTTTCCTCACAGAGCCACTCCCCTGGCCTCACACAGCTACTTAAAAAAAATCTTCAGATGAAGTGACTTTCTTGAGACGGCTACTCTGTTTCTTGGTGCCTTGTTGGTGAGAAGACCCTTGGTGACAAAAGCAGTGTCAGAGTTGGTGACACAGTATCCACAATCCTGATGGTTACAATGGCACCAGAACCCTGAAGATTCTCTAAGTACCAACGTGGGGTCAGGCTGCCCACCACCCCATAACATTTCATGGTTTCCAAGTCTCATGTCCTTTTCCCCCAACGCTAGGACAGGAGGCCAGGGCCTCACTCACCCTGGCACTCCTGGTCAGGGCCTCACTCACCCTGGCACTCCCGGGTACTCTGGTGGGTCAAGGTGCCTGGCGGACAGGTGGGCAGACACTTCCCTTTGTAGAGGTGAAACCGCCTTTTGCAGCGGATACAGAAGTCCTGGCTGAAACAGCTCTCGCATGTGGCCCCGCATTCTGCAACAGAGTCAGGGACAACACAAATGAGCTGCGTGTGGTGGGCCCCATAGCTCTGCCTGAGGTAGGAGGGCTCTGTGCAGCCCCAAGCTCTGGAACACTGGGGTCGGGATACAGTACCGTGTCAGCAGCCACTTGGCCACTGTTGAGCTGGGCTCCACGTGAGGAAGCCGTCCTTTCTCATCCGAGCTAGGCTGAGCATGGGAAGTGATAACACTATAAACATCACACAGCAAATCTAGGCTGGGAGTGAAGCTCCCTCACCCTTCACCCACAAGACTCAGATTAATTTGTCCTAGGACACAGTGAAGATGGAGGAAAGCTTAGGGCTACTTTTCCTCCTGGAGCTAGACCCAGAGGAGGCGAGGAACCGGCTAGAGGCCATTCAGAACCCAGGTCGAAGTAAAAGTTCCCTGCCCTGTTTGTGCTGAGACTGATGGTGTCCTCTTAGGGCTGAAGGAATCAGAGAGGTGTCTATCTGGCCTCGGGCTGCAGGAACAACTAGAACTAGCGAGCTTGGGGTTGGGCAGGGCTCTGCTTCCTCCTAGGGTACGTTTAAGGAGAGGGTGGGATGCAGGATGCATCTATCTAAGGTTGCCTACGACATTGGAGGAGATACGTACTTTTGCACCTGTTGGCCTCCTGGCCACGGATTCCGAAGAAGCCGAGGGGACAGTCATGCACACACTTGCCGTACTGACGGATACCTTCCCGGCGGATGAAGAGGAAGAGCCTTTGCTGGCAGGTGGAGCAGCCATTCTCCTCCGAGCATATGACACAGCCTGTGCAGTTGCCCCCCAGACCAGTGCCTGCTGCAGCCAGACCAGGAGAGGGGGGGGGGGGGAGGGGAGAGGGGGGGGGGGGGGGGGGGGGGGGGGGGGAGGGGGGGGGGGGGGGGGGGGAGGGGGGGGGAGGGGAGGGGGGAGAGGGAGAGGAGGAAAGAGAGTCAGTCAAACCACACACGTGAGCTACTTAGATGGACTCATTGGGCTCTTAGCTGCATACAACAGAAGACTACATTTCCAAACATCTGTAGCTACTAGATATCACGTGATCAAAATCTGGCCAGCGGAACATAAAAGTAGGCATTTGCAGACCACTGAGATGAGAAAAATCAATGTGTTCTTTGCTCTCCCACTGTTACCTGGACTTTTTTTTTTTTTGTTATAAACACATTTCCTCTTTACTAAAGCAATAGTGTGTGTGTGTGTGTGTGTGTGTGTGTGTGTGTGTGCGTGCGCGCGCGCGCGCGCACATAGGGACGGGTGGGACCATCATCTTCTTGCCCAGTTTCTGAACAATACTCCAGTCCCCACTGTTACCATCTGGTTCAGAAGTCACGGGGAGGAAGCTGGGGAGAAGGTGAACAATGTTCGGTAGCAGGGCTCTACACCAAGGTTCTCGCGGAGATCTTTGCTAAATCAAGTGGGGTGTTAGTCTTCATGCCCCAAAGCTGCCACCGGTCTCTTCTTGTGCCTCTCTGAGCAGAAAGGGATCCTGAAGAGTGGGGCAGAGAGCAGCAGCAGGAAGCCAAAGAGACTTCATGGCAAACACGAGGGACTTGCACCGAGGGAACTCACGGAGAAGCTAAGCCTGAGGAACTTGCAGCAAGGGGATCCATGGAGGACTCAGGCTATAGGGTCTGGCTATGTTTTTCAGAGGCACGTGCCCAGAAGAGGGGGAACGCTGTAGACCACAGTGAGGATGTGGGCAGAGCTGGAATCAAAGCAGGATTCATTCTTGCAGGAGTCACTAAGGACGGATACGGAAGTTGCCCAGAGTGCATTAAACCGTTCTATGTTTACATCTCATCAAGCTGGGATACTGAACAAGCTGGTTGTCCACCCTGGCCCACCTGAGGCCATGACTCCCCACAAGAGGACATTCTTGGCTCTCCAGCTCCCAGCCCTCCCAGTCCCCTTAGTGTGCATTTTCCCCACTGAGGTGCCTCTGGTGTGTGAGGTACCAGGACCTCCCTAGAGTAGAAACCAGGGGCCACCCTTCCTCCTGCCAGCAGAGGGCAGTCCTCTCAAGGCCTGGCTGATACCAGATTCCCCATACACAGTGAGGGACTGTGGAGCTGTC
Source organism: Rattus rattus (assembly GCF_011064425.1). Taxonomy (NCBI): domain Eukaryota; kingdom Metazoa; phylum Chordata; class Mammalia; order Rodentia; family Muridae; genus Rattus; species Rattus rattus. The sequence goes on along the minus strand of NC_046158.1, from coordinate 131,238,895 downwards.
TGCTGTCTCTGCTTAGCCTTGGTTGGTTTCTGTCCCTCAATCCTTTCTCCCAACTTAGCAACCTGAGAGCCTTCCACTTTGTCACCCGTTTCTGTTGCTTACTCCTGAGAAGCTGACTGATGTGGTTGGCCCTCACAGGGTCACCCTGTAGCACATGAGCACTCTGTGACACACCCTGGGTACCAGGCAAGGATGCCAGTGACCTGGATGCTCTTCTTCCAGGAAAAGACTGTGCAGTGGGATGGAAAAGTAAAGACTTGGCACCTCCGAAAGTGGGAAGTCATGAGAGGGCCCTGGACTAGAGAGGGCAAACCACATCGTTAGAGCCAGACAGAGCCAGGTCCTCCCACGCACCCAGCAAAACCTGCTCAATTCAGATAACACGAAGGACAGACAGCAATGAGAGGAAGCCCTTCTTTCTGCTATGTGTGTAAGCCCTGAAGAAAAACCCAACAGCATCCAGTCAATCTGAAGGCTTGCCTCCTTACGCTCCGTAGTTCAGCATCTGAGCCTCACTACAGAATGGCTGTGTGGTTGGTTAGTTTCATGTTGAGTTGAAGCAGGACAGAAAAAAGAATATGGGGACATGGGAAGGGGAAGGAACCCCACCCTCTGGGGTGTAGCTGGAGACTCACTAGCTGAGAAGCATTAATCCCAGTGTAATCAGCAGCGTTGACTTGAGGGCTTCTCTCCTTCCAGATGGAAACCTGAAATTTTCTAGAACCTCCTTGTGCAGCTCCAGGGGCTTGTGGTTTTACTTTATTAGATTATAACCCCACCGAAGAGACACCCCAGAATCTCAGTGATCAAAAACGGGACTAGATATATGGGAGAGTCTGGTACCTTATCAGCCCATTTAGCAGGGACTAGGGAGATGGTTTAATGGACAAGAGCATTTGCAATGAAAGCAAGAGAACTGATTCAAATCTTCAGCACTCACAGAAAAGCTACGACTGGCCATGTAACTTTAGCACTGAGGGGCAGAGACAAGCAGATCCCAGGAGCTTGAGGCCGGCTGGCCTGGCCAATGGTGAGCTCTGGGTTCTGTGAAAGACCCTGTCTTGAAAAGACAAAACGGAAGGTAATAGAAGATATTTGATCTCCTCTTCAGCCCACTGAATAGATGTGCATCACACACACACACACACACACACACACACACACACACACACACACTACACATACTCACATACACATAAACACACAGACACATACACATAACACACACATACACATAAACACATACATACATACACACACATACATACACACACACTCACACATACACAAACAAACACACACACAGATATATACACATAATACACATACTCACATACACATAAACACACAGACACATACACATAACACACATACACATACATACATACATGCATACACACACACTCATACACTCAGAGACATATACACATAACACATACACACATACACATAAGCACACACACATAATACACACATAATACACATAAACAAACACAGACAAACACACATGCATACAGACACAAACACATACACAAACACACAGACATACAAAACACACACACACACACACACACACACACACACACACACACACACACACACAGAAGCTTCCAAAGTCCTTTCTATTGTCAACATTAGGACACTTCGGTGTGACACTTCTTTGAGAAACTTCCCTCCCCCAATGATCTTGGGAGTGTCATATTATTTCGAGTGCCTTTCTTTTTTTAAATAAATTCCAGCTCCATTTCATACTAGACTGTCCTGAAATGCTTTTCTGTGTCGAAGCCAAGGCTCTAGTTTTATCTATGAAGAGATTAAGGGAACTTCTTAGATGCCAACGATGATTGTGTGGGGTGTTCCTCTATCCCACAACAGCTGACAACTCGAAAGGAGGAAAGGTTTACCTCAGCCCAAAGTGTCAAACCAGTTCCGTCCATGATGGCAGAGAAATCGCGGTGGAGCAGAGCAGTTCCTGACTGTGACAGCCTACGGCAGAGGCTGTTCCCATCACAGTGGGCCAGGAAGCACAGAGGGAGACGGGAAGTTGGAGTAAGGAAAATCTTCAAAGGGTACTTTCAGTGACAGACGTCTACCAGGCTGGCCCTGACTCCTATCAGTTCGACAGCCTCTACAGTTTCTCTAGCTATGGGACGTTTCTCAAAACACCAAGCTGTGAGGGACATTTCAGATTCAAATCGTAACAGGAGGTCTAGGATGAAGCTTGAGGACCCACTTTTCTACCAGGTGACCGGCCACCGCGTGTCAGCAGACCTCACTTGGGAAACCACAAGGCCAAGAAAGTCTTGCCTGTCTGTGCCAAGAGACCCTGACAGAGATGTTTATGCCGGGTGGCTTGATAGCACACAGTCACAAAAGAGAGCCCCGCTGTGGGAAGAACAGATACACACGTGGTGGGGTAGCCATACCACAGCCGTACGCCACACACACAGCGCGGCCACGATCACCGGCTGAGGCAGAGCTAGTTATCATTGTGGATGCAGCTCAAAGCCAACGCGGAGAAGAAAGAGCGAGCTGTGTGGTGAGTCATGTGGAAGACGCCATCTGTATCAAGTTCAACAGCAGAACCATGACTTGTAGCGTTGCCTATCTGAGGTATCTGAGGGATGACACACATAAGGGGCACGCACGCTTAACTCAGGATGGGGGCACCTCTGGGGCAGAGGCGGGAGGAGTTGGGGAGGACGAGAGACCTCACTCATAGTTATCGTATCTAATTTGAAGCAAATGTGGACATGGAGAGATCTGGCCAAAGTGGCAGACGAGGGTGGTGGGTGGGAAGATGGCTCGGTCGGTGAAGTGCCTGCCGTGAAAGCATGGGGAACCAAGTTCTGACTTTCAGCAGCCATACAAAAAGCCAGCAGTGTGGAGCGTGGTGGTAACCTCAGTGCCAGGGAGGCAGAGACACGGGCTTGCTAGCCAGGCAGTCTGGCCAAATTAGAGGGCTCTGGAATCACCGAGAGACTCCGCTAACAAACAAGCAATCAAATGACATAGAGAGTGACTGAGGAGGACTTCCAGTGTTGACCTCTGGCTTCCACACGCTCATACACGCAAGCACACACAGCACAAGCATGTGTATATACACCAGAAAGTTAATTATATTCATTTTTAATTTTTAGTAGAGACTTGAAACAGTTTGCGGTAAAATCCATTTAAAGGAAAAAGAATTTAGCTTCTCTGGTGTACCGGAGGAGGGGAGTACTACAGTTTTAAAAGATGATTGCTTTGTGTGTATGACTGTTTTGCCTGTACGTGTGTGTGTTCACGCACCGTGTGCAGGCCTAGTGCCCACTGAGGTCAGAAGAGGGTGCTGAGTTCCCTGGGACTACAGTTAACAGATATTTGTGAGCCTGTCATGTCGGTGCTGGGAATTGAACCAGGGTCCCCTAAAACAGTGGCCAATGATCTTCACTCCTGAGCCACCTCTCTAGTTTCATAGGAGTGTATTCATTCTTCCCCATGTCCTCGGATCCCCTCCTGCCCCACCCTGCCCCACCCTGCCCTCACGTTTAGGTGATAGGTAGGGAAGGAAACGATCTGGAGGAGGGGCTTTGGGAGCCGTGGAGACCCAGCCTCAGGCCCTAGGCTACTCACTTCTCACATTCACTCCCCTTGTCCTCAGGAAGGGGCCGCTGAGTTTTAACAGATTTGTCTAAGAAAGGTCATTTCCCAGGCCCCCTTGCACTGTAAAGTGGTCACATGTGTAACATGTGGTCACATGTGAGAAAGGCACATTCACCACAGGAACCCAGGGCTTTAATGGGAGGAGGAGAAAATCTCACGCACCCCGTTCAGGTCACTGGGCCTTGCCAATCCAGCAAGGCCTGTGTTGCTGGGCAGGTCAGCACAGCGGCGTGGGTGGCAATGAGGTGCTCGCTCTGTGCCACACACCAGGGAAGACCCGTGGAGCTGAGCTGACACCCCAGTGCTGAAGGCAAGGGGCCCTCAACTGACACAAAAGTGTTGCCATGGAAACCTAGACACACTGCAAGTTACATCCTGCCATCGGAGTGCAAAACTGGTTTTCTTTGCAAACTGAATTTGTGGACTGAGATACCCTGCTATGGGGGGAGAGTTGCCATTTTCCAGCTGAGGAAACCCAGGCTTCGAAGGAATGTCTCAGGGCAATCCAGAATCAGGAGGAGGCAGAGACCTCCCGCTGTTGTCACCTCCTAACCCCCAACCCAGAGTGCAGGGCTTGTTTGTGACCAGCAGCAGGAGATGAAGCTGTGGTCTGGCTTCCAGGGGATTCAACATAGCAGGAGTGGCAGACGCCACGACCTGGGCAGGGCAAAACTGTCTCCAATGCCAGAAGAACATAACAGATCTCTCAACCTGACACTTGCAGTCTCACTGCAGACCCTGAGAGACAAGGGGCAGGGACTTCCTCAAGGGAAAAACAAAGTCTCAAATCTACAGAAATCCCTACTAGAGCCACAGCACCCTTTGAAGATACTGAGTTTTGCTGGAGGCAAAAGAACACCATAGGATCCTTCCTCTGGGAGGTGTGTGGGGTGGGTGAGGGAGGGAGGGAGACAGACAGAAACAGAGACAGAGATAGAGAGAAGGGGGGCCTTCTGACTGCATCCTTGACTCAGCAATTGGCTAGAGTGCCCTCTAGTGTTTCTACATTGTAATGGCATCTTTTGATTTTTCAAGGTATCATTAGACAGAACACTGGTGTCCCCTCAAGCTCATGGGAGTAGGAACACCAGTGCTCACTTTATGAATGAGAAGTGATGACTACTGGAGTTTGGACAGTGCTGTTCCAGAAAGATCCAAACAGGATGGTTCTTAAACCTGACTGTATCAAAGTCCCAGTGAGGCTCAGGAAGTGGTTAGTTTGTGTCCAAGTCTGAAACAAGCACACTGGGCCTTTCACGTTTCAGTGTCTTTCTTGTTACAGTTTCTTTTCCTTGAGCAAAGGAGCTGGCCACCAGCACGTGCTGTCTGGTCCTGGCTTGGGTCTGGCTTACCCAGGCCAGTCAGACATAACTCTGGAGAGTGACTTTGGATGAGAGCTGGTGGTCAGGGCTGTGCTCGGTAGCTAAGGACAGTGGCAGGTGGGGGTGGGGTCTTCCCCAAGGTAAAGTGGCCACTGGTGGGCACTGACATCTTTTCTAGCAAAGGCCAGCCCTCAGCTCACTTGACTTTTGACACATGTGGAGCCATCTATACTCTGGAACCCATTATCTGGCTTGAGCAGAAAGATCCACCATGCATCCTTGACCTGAGTGACCACTGGTCCAGATCCAGGCATGTGTCCCAACATGGGGTTTTCCTTTTCTTTAACTCAATAGGGGTGTGTGTTGTTTTATTTTATGTGTGTGCGTGTTAGTGTTATATGTTGTATGTGAGTGCATGTGCTGTTTGTGTGGTGGTGGTGGTGGTGGTGTGTGTGTGTGTTTGAGAGAGAGAGAGAGAGAGAGAGAGAGAGAATGAGGTGTGTTGTTTGTGTGGTATGGTCTGTGGTGTGTGCATGAGTGTATGTGCTATTTGTGTGGTGTGGTATGCAGTGTGTGATGTGGGGTGTGTTGTGTGGTGTGGTATGCAGTGTGTGATGTGTGGTATGTGGTATGTGCTGTGGTGTGTGGTGTGTGGTGTGTGGTGTGTGTGTGATATTTCACGCACGTCTTCTTTTCTGCTCTTTGGATCTACGAAGCTCTGGACGGTGGATGCTGGCGAGTGCTGCACAAACCAAGACCCTCCTGACAGTGAAGAGCACACAGCAGCAGAGCCAGGAGCTACATCTGAGCTTCAAAGGGAGCCTTCCTCCCACTGGCCCGCCGCAGAGACCCCGTCCACTCTTCTCATTTCTCACGGCATTTTCAGTTAGCATTTCTGTCACTTGCAACCAAATGATTTCTGACTAATACAGAAGCAGAGGAAGAAAGAGAAATAAACAAATGAGATGCAGAGAGAGACGCATCAGCCAGGAACCTCACGAGCTCCAAAAGGCAGCAAGGCTTCTAAGGACCATCCAGGCCCTCCCAGGGCTTGGCTTCCTCATGGCTCTGAAGAAAGGCACTTTTCCACTAATGCTTCTCTGTTAGCCTGTAATCAGAAAAAGACCCTGATAGGAAAAAGACCCTGGTCGGCAGCTATGCTTCTGCAAGACAGAGGGGCCTGCAGTACTACTGCCCTCTGTGCACCCCAGGGAAACCCTGGGTCTTTCTTCATGTCAGGTGGAACCCCTACCCTATCCTGGATCAGACATCCGCGTATAAATAAGCACATTTGGGCTCTAATTGCAACCTCATGATCTTTCTTGACGCATCAGAGTCAACGCCCATGTGAGTCTCCTGAATAACCGTCTCTCACAGTTGAGACCGGCTTCCCCCAGGGGAAATGCCAGTTGACCCCACAGGTATTGCTCCACGGTGGGCTAACAGCTGAAGGGGTCTGAAGGACACTGAGTCACCTATCTTTCTCCCAGTACTGGGGAACAAGTTAGCACTCGGAACTTCACTCCGTACAGCATGACAACTGCTTTAGGCTCGACCGTTTACAAGGTAACTTTGGCTTACAACTCTGAATGCACTAAGAAACCCAGTCCAGACACTCACTCAATAAACAGTTGCCGGACCCTTTGAGACATTTTTTTGGTGGGAGAATTCGAGGGAGTCGATGGATACATGCTTTGGGGGTGGCATGGTGTGCACCTGGGCAAGATCTGTTACCACCCTGAGCCCCACCTTTTCTAGGTCGAAAATGACACGATGGCACTCATCTTGCAGGGCTGCCGTGACGGAGGGAGACAGTGTGTGCTGTGAGCTCAGAGCCCAGCACACAGTCAGCATTTGTGAAACTGAAGCCATGGTTAGCATCTTGAAGAGGATGGTGTCACTTCTGTCTTCAAAACTATTTACAGATGTGTGCAGGTGACCAGGTGGACGTCCTGCTTCCTCTGCTCGGTGAACGACCTTTACAAGTCCCTTCTCACTGGTGCCTTGGTTTCCCCACTCGATGACTTGAAGTAGCAACTCCCAGCCCTGCAACCTTAGAGGGGCACAAACCAGCAGACTGCCCCATACATAGCTCATCTACACACTGAAGTGCCCTCCTGTCTCTACACCGACACGACCCACAGTGGAACTGTGAACCACCACGTAGCCCCCTGTCTCGTGTCGGACACGGACATGGGAAAGCCTAGAAGGTAGAGATCAAGGACTGGGGACATGGCTTTCTGTCACCACTGGTCTTATCAGGGAGCTTTAGTCTTAGATGAAGGGCAGGTTTGCTCTTTCCTCTGGGGACAAGGAATGACAAAGACCCTAGGGTCAGAGTCATCTGTGTCCCAGGAGCCAATACCCGTTAGACTTGGCCATTTAGAAACTGAGCAGACTTAAGGTCACCTCAATATCAACATACGCCACGGCCATCTTTTCCCTAGGGCTCCCGTGGACACCTGGGACTCAGACAATGACAAGCTGGCCCAGACAGGTTCATCTCAGCAGCCCACAGTGTGTTTGACATTAAAATGCCTGCGGTATCCAAGCCGAGTCTACAGCCCTACACTTTTTTTTTTAAAAAGAGTAATTGGAACAGATGGCCAGATTTATAAAATCAAGAGATTTCACATAAAAAGCTGTAATTTGGACTTCTGGAAAAATCCAGGGCATCCGCCAGTTCACGCTACATACTCAGGGTGGCCGTGACTGAGGCGGCCCACAGCGATGCTCTCAGGTGCCATTTGCAGACCCTCCAAGTCCGATGCCCATCCTGGTGCCAGGCATGAGGGAAGAAGCTCCAGGTCTCACTGTGACTGGGGAGTCAGTCGCACCCAAGACCCTCTCAGTGACAACGGGAAGCGAAGGATCTTCCGTTACTTTTGATTTAAAGCGGGGAAGTTTTTGCTGTGCTGCTCAGGCGGACCTTGAATTCTTGGGAACCCCCCTTCAGTCTTCCAAGTCTGTGGGACAACAGGTATGGGCCGCTACACTGTGCTAAGCAGGATCCATTCCCTTTGGGCATACATGGTTTCTCCTGAAGGTTGGTGGATCCTCTCTAGCTGTTGAATCTGTACTTTGGGAGGGCTTCTCAGGACCTGGAATGCACACATGGCTTATGGATCCTTCCTTGTAGTCTTCAAGCTCCACTTTTAAATCTACTAGTGCAGAGCAGGTTCAAGGCTAGACTACGTAGGTTCAAATCCCGGTTCGGACCCTCCCTTCTTATCTGTGTTACCACGAGCCAGCATCCTTACCTCTCTGTGCACCAGCTTTTCATTTGTAAGGCAGGAAACCTGTGAGTTCAGCTCACAGATACGATGCATGGAGCTGCTGGGCAGGACTGACAGATAAGAGGTTCTCAGTGATATCGCTGTTTGTGACATTTACCACCTGCCTGGCCTCCACCAACTGTGGCTGCTGCTTCTGACAATCACTGCAGAGCTGTTTATTTCAACGCCAACGGTTTTGGGGGCAGAGTTTCTTCATAATTGGGGTGTGCCCAGTGAAGTATGCCTTGCATGAGAACATGGTTTGTCATGGTGGACGAAAGATTTAATACAGCCGTCCTCAGGACTCCCAGGGCGAGAAGGTGGGGGAGGAGGGCAGGCAGAGAAAAGATCGTGGTCCTTGCTCCAAGCTGAGTCTAAGGAGGACCAGGGCAGGACCTGGTCCCTGCCCTGCCCTTGGGAAGGATCCAGAACCCCAAAAGAGGAGCTGCAAAGAGAGGGTTGGTTAGCACATCTCAGTTATTCCCCTGGCAATGAGGGATGCATGTCACTGATGACCAAGGGAAATGAACAACATCTGGGCGCCCGCCTGCCCGCTATGACTGCCACATATGGGAGGCAGTTGCCACCGCTGGAGGCTGGCTCCCAGGGCCAGCACATTCCAGCCTGGGGGGAAGATTGCACCATCCAGACTGGAGATAGCTCCCGGCTTGGAGGCTCCCAAAGAGTGCAGGCTTAGAGGCTTCTAAGTCCCTTCTCAGCACCAGGATGGGACATCTAGAGGTTACGCACTCAGCAGAATCCAAGGGCTTAACCCTGGTGTCAGTCCATCACCTGCTCCTTCAAGTCAACACTCAGTGAGAGCCGCAGGTCCTTCACTAAGGTCCTGAGAGCCTTCCTAATGGCATGCTAAGTCGACTGTCTTCTCCAGTGTTAACCCGACCTTAATGGAGGTACAACACCTCCCAAATGAGGGAAGGGACAGTTCTGGCTACCTCAGGCCTGACCCAACATCTGCCTTTCTAATCTCAGTCTCTCCCAGGAGCCATGGAACAGGTCGGTAAGGGCTTCTGAAATGAGGGGACAGTGGCTTGGGATCGCTCTGTCTACAAGAGGAACTTCAGTTGTGGACAGTTCCTCCCATGCCTCATATTACAGGAAAGAAAAGGGTTAGTTGGGTCCCTGTGTTCTCCCAGTTGGTGTATCTGTGACCACCTCTAACAGACTGAGATGACCCTGGATGCAGCATGGAGAAAAGCCTTTGGCCTTTGCTCAGTGGTGCCCCTGCCTGGCCTTCTGGTGGGGTGCAGGATATAGACTAGAAGAGGCTGCTTATACCCAACACCAAAGCCTATTTCTTCTCCCATCTCTGCAGACCCAGCCTGGACCACCAGATGTGTTCTGCCCTATTTGCTGCTCAATAGGAGAAGCTAGATTGGTGTCCCTGGTGGGAAGGGTAGGAGGTTTGCAGCAGAGCCAGTCATCCTCGGAACCAGCAATGTAGAGACCGGATCCCTCTTCTTGGGGCCTCGCTGGTGTGGACATACTGAGATAGGAAGGTGGTTAATATGGGAGCCACCAGCAGGCTTCTCCCAGATTGTCTCCCCGCAGCCCAGCCTTCTGATAGCCGCCAGTGCGGAATCATCAGAGAGCTGCCCTGAGGGGAAACTGTTGGAGAATCCACCAGCCTGCCCTACATGTCAAATGGGTAAGAAGGAACTGAAAAATGGGCCACGGAGACAGCTTGGTCGGTAAAGTGCCCGCAGCACAAGCATGGAGACTCAGGCTAATCCTAGAACCCACATAAAAAGTGGGACACGGTGCAAGCTTGTAATCTTATAATGTGCTGACAGTGGAGACAGACAGGGGGACGGATCCCAGGAGCATGCTGGTCAACCAGCCTAGTCTAACTGGAGAAACCCAGGTTCCTTTAGAGACCCTGTGTCAAAAAGCCAAGATGGATGCCTCTTGAGGAATGATACGAGGTTGACCTATATCCTCCACATACACAGACACGTGTGTGTACCTGCACACCCACTCGGGAACCCGTATGAGTATAGGTGGCCCTAGGTCACCACAGACTGCAGCAGCTTTTGCATGGGGCTCAGCAACACGGGGGCCAGAGCCCTCCAGCTGCCCACTGTGGGCATTGACTCCACTGGCCTTTCCCAGCTGTGAGATGCCAAGGGCAGGGTGGGGAAAGGGAGGAGCTCATGCCGAGCCCTTCGGTTCCCTCTGTCTATCTCTAGAGCAGCCCAGAGGTTGAGCTGAAATCCAGCTGGGCTGATGGCACAAGCAGAGGAGGGCTGTGCTCAGGGCAGCCAGGGGCATAGACTGCAGAGGCAGACGACCCAGAAGAGTCTCCCTAATTCTCGGTTTCCCTTCCTTTAAAAGAGGGATCCCTGTCCCCATATGCAAGGTCCAGTGTGGCAGCCTATGTGGTATGCTCAGAACATCTGGCAGGTGGCCGGCAATGGGAGCTGTGAACATAACCCTTGTACTTGGGTTTTATTAACTCACAGACAAGGAGGCTAAGGCACACCGGAGAGCGAGTTGCTAGGGGCTACACAGTGAGTGGGTGTGGAGCCAGGCAGTCTTAGAAACCAGAGGTCACTATTTTAGGTGCTGAGCATGCAGACCCCACGTAGCTTCTATCTGAACATCCGCCCCTTGTGAGGTAGAAGGCGGCTTTGAAGCATTTGCTTCCAGTGTTGAGGGAACCTGGCCCCACTGCCAGTGAGCAGCAGGGAAAGCCTCGTGGTCAGGCCCAGGCTGATGCCAGGGTGGACCCTGTCTGTCAGGCCCACGGTGAGCCAAGGGTGGACCCTGTCTGTCAGGCCCAGGGTGAGCCAAGGGTGGACCCTGTCCGTCAGGCCTGGGGAGACGGCAAAGGATGGCGAGCTGAGAGCCACACTTGGCTCCCCACCACACCCGCTCCTGGGAGCACATTTAGAATTTGATTTTTATCTGACCTCTCCCTGTGGGCTCCCTCCTCCTCTCAAATCCTGGAATTAGGAAAAGCCTTGATGTGACCTCTTTTCTAGGGCTGTGTGTTCTTGGGCAAGTCCCTGCCTGATAGTTAAACTATGCTTCTAAGGATGAGGTTCGCTTATCCATCCACCTCTCTATCCATCCATCCATCCATCCATCCATCCATCCATCCATCCATCCATCCATCCATCCCCCATCCATTCATATTACTGTCCTTCCATTTACACATCCGTTCATCCGTCCACACATCTAGCCACCCTTCTACCCATCTGTCCACTCATCCACTCATCCATGCATCCATGCATTTGTCCGTTGAGTATTTCTTGAACACTTCCTCCATACTTGAATACTGTTTCTAGGCTATAGGAATCCAGGGGGTGGGTGTGAAAGCAAGAAACAAGGCCCTCCCTTGTTTATACTGGATTTATTAAAGGTAGAGACAAAACAGATTTTGAAAACATTACATGAAACAGTACTAGACTAGAAATGTAAGCTTCCGCCAGACTCCACTTTGTTTACCAGTGGCCCTCGCCCCCACCCCAGCCCCCACGGTGCCTGCTGCACGCGCATGCTTTGTGGGTATTCCGTTGAATAACCTCGGTCCTCTAAAAAGTAAAACTAAACTCCCTGTGCTCTTCCCTTAGAATTGGGGTCCACCCCCTCCTGGGAGGGGACCAGCTCTCTTTAGTACCTTTCATCCCTTCCCTTGTACCTCTCTAGCTTGGGGTGCCTTCCACAGAGCACTGAAGGACAGCCCCACTGTGACTGTGGCAGCAGGCATGGCCCCTGCTCCCACATGCAGGTGGGCTTCTGGTTTGGAGGGGTCTGGAGGATGGGGAGTCTGGAACACCACACCCCAACTACACCCACATCTGTTGTCGAACTTGATCCACTGAGGACAAGCAAACTAGAGAGAGAAGAAAGGGATGGGGCAGGTGGAACAGCCATATTGTCATCATTTGACTAATTTATCACCCCAGTGTAGGGACGCCAATGGAGGTGACTGGTTTAAACTGAAGATTTCTACCCAGAGGGGTTCAAGGCTTTGGGGTCCCACAATGGGGCGCCTGCCATCCACATAGCACAGGTACACCTGGGACAGCTCTTCCTCTCTACTCCCTGGGACAGGCGCTGAGTTTTCGAGCTCTAGGAATTTTGACATGACAGTTGTAGCTAATTTGGTCCCCACTATTTCTGCTCACAACGCATAAGCAATAACAGTTTGGACATCACCTCCAAAGACCTGGATGTGAGAGACCCAGTCCCCTAATGAGATGTGGGGGAGCCTTTTGGAAGCAAGATCTAGGTTACTGGGGCACATGTTTGGCCTCTTTCTCAGCTTCTCCCTTGTGAGGGGAATAGTTTTCCCTACCTCTCCACCATAACTGTCACATACCCCACCAGGAGCCCACTGGAGCTGCCCAGAGGGGACTGGAACCTCCAGAACTGTGACCTAAGCAAAACTTTTCAGTTGTAAGTCATTGATCTCAGGTATTTCCGTGGTTACGGGAAAAGCCAGCCTGATCCAGCTAGGTCCCCGTGGGAAGGGGCCTGCCTGTGACAAGGGCACGGGCATGTGGGGACGAGAACCGGAGGTTGGCATCTGGCCTCCTGCACAGGAGAGAACTCTGAATCAGACCCATGCTTTAAAATGTAAGCACTGGTCTGGGTTCTGTTTTGTTGTTTTGTTTTGGTTAACCTTAAATTTACCAGAAAGTTTTGAGAACTGCTCTGTTACCAAAGATTGGGTTTTAGAGTTAAATTGAATTAGAGAGAAAAAGAAGTGTAAATTTCCTAGTGCATGCTCAGCCTGGTCATGAAACCAGCTACAGAGCAGGCCACGGACAGCCATCTGTAATACACAAACAACTTTAAAAACACAGTTTTTCCAAGACAGGGTTACTTTGCATAGCCTTGGCTATCCTGGAACTTGCTCTATAGACCAGGCTGGCCTTTAACTCAGTGATCTGCTTGCCTCTGCCTCTGAGTGCTGGGCTTAAAGGCATTCGCCGCCACCATCTGACTATGAACAGCTTTTATAAATCAATAAGGGGAATGCAACTCAAAGGGGAGCAAAGAGATTCCGAGCAACTCAAGGAAAGATGACCAACAGGACAGTTCTTACATAGCAAGTGGCTCTCTATCCCTGCCAGTTCTCAAGCTGAAGACTGGAACCAGGACAAAGGCTGGAAAGATGGCTCAGCTGGTGAAGCGCCGACCTCACACACCTCAGGACCTGCACTTGATCTCCAGAATCTACGTTTTAAACGGTCACAGATGAAGGCATAAGCTTTTGTTCCTAGTGCTGCTGAGGTCGAGACAAGAGGATCCCCGTTGAGTTCAAGTCAGTGAGGAGCACAGTCTTGGAGAAGGTGGGTGAGCATGTGAAGAAGAACGCCGAGGTGTATGTATGTGAAAGACTCCGTCCTCTAATGAGAGGTCGGGGAGCCGTTTGGGGGCAGGGCCTAATGCAAAGTTGTCAGTTACTGGGGCACACGTTTGGCCTCTCCATCTTTCTCTTCAGCTTCTCCTGTGAACAGTTTCCTCTATCATGGGCTTCTCCACTATTGCTGCTCTGTACCCAACCAGGGGTCTCCATAGACCATGCACACACATGTTAAAAAAATCAAAACAGACAGAATATTACTGTGACCTATTGTACAGGCAAACTGAAAATGACCAGCAACACCTGCCACTCTGTGCTAGGAGGTGGGCAACCTGGCAGGAAACAGCATTTTACTGAGGGCGACCCTTCAGTAAAGGGTCCTCAGTGGAGGAGGGGAACGTTTCAGAGGCACACGGTGAGTCCTTGGAGTCCAGGGTTGAGACCTTGGATCTGAACACATGCTTCTTCTTGCTTCTCATCTCCCAGCTACCGTTGTCTCCCCATCTGGACGCAGGCACATCCCCTGACTCAGAGGCCAGCACTGCCACACCCATTGCCTGTTGGAACTAACAAAGATTGAAGCTTTGCCACTCCAGCCTGACCTCAATGAGTGGACATGCAGTACAGGCAGGCCACATGCAGATGTCTCCAGAGGACTTACTGTAGTTGACTTGTTCAGGTCCTGCACTAAAAACATCAAGAAAAAAATAGCCCTGCACAGAACACAGGGGGACTTTCCCCTTGTTCCCCCATAAACAACACAATGGAATTATTTACAAACAGTTACATTGTCTGTGGCCTCCTCTGTGACCTCAAGCTTATATGGTGTCTTAGTTACGTTTCAATTGCTGTGACAAAACACAATGACCAAAGCAACTTACAAACAAGGCGTTTAATGTGTGGCCCACGGTTTGAGAGTGTTGAGTCCATGACCATCATGGCGGGGAGCATGGCAGCAGGCAGGAAGGCTCGGCACAGGAGCAGTAGCTGAGAACCTACTTACATTTTTATTCATAAGCACAGGACAGAGAGAACTCACTGGAAATGGTGTGGGCTTTTGGAAACCTCCAAGCCTGCCTCCATGGCACACCTCCCCCAACAAAGCCACACCTCCCAATCCTTTCCAAACAGTTCCACCGACTAGGGACCAAGCATTCAAATCCATGAACCTACAGTGGCTATTCTCACTCAAACCACCAAATAGGTCCATATGCTATGTTATGCAAGAGACTTAACACCTGCAGATTGGGGTCTCGAGGTGGTGGAATAGCACAGAGCGGTTGTTTTGTATCAAATACTGTACAAGGCACAGAGAGACCTTAGTGATCACGATAGCCAATTCACAGTGAAGGTTTCCATCCTGAAGGAAGTGCGATTCCCACGCCTCTTTGGAATATACATTCTTGGTAGAGGGACCAGCAAGTATAAAGGTCCTCAGGCTGGAGGGATCAGAGAGCAGTGACCAGGAGAGGAGAAATGGATGCTGAGGTCAGAGGTCAGAGGCGCAGAACATTAAAATGGGCTTACTGTAATTGACTTGTCTAGGTTTTGCATTAAATATATTACACACACACACACACACACACACACACACACGTGTTGATGTGTTGACAAAGCAGGCAAGGACTTTTTTGCTATTCCCTAAACAATAAAACAGATCTAGCTACAAACAGTTACATCGTATGTGGCCTTGTATATGACCTTAAGGCAATAAGCCAGGATCATTTGAATTTTCTTGAGCTGGGAAGTCACTGGCCAGGCACACTCAAACCAGTCTCTATCCCAAGCACACACCCCACCCTCTACCCCAGGCACTGAGGAGAAGGGACAGGAGAGGTGGCGTGGGGAGGGAGACTGAGAGCCCTGGCAGAGACATGGTGATCATCCATGTAGCTGGGAAGAACAGCAGACTCAGGAAAGAGGAACCATCAAGTCTGCTTGTGTGTCAAAAGAATGAAAGGGTGGATGGCTCTGTCCAGTGTCATACCCAGCAGATGACAGGTCCTTTACCT
The DNA here is from genome assembly GCF_011064425.1 of Rattus rattus. NCBI lineage: Eukaryota > Metazoa > Chordata > Mammalia > Rodentia > Muridae > Rattus > Rattus rattus. The sequence goes on along the minus strand of NC_046158.1, from coordinate 131,223,306 downwards.
TTTGTCCTCAGCTTCAAAGGGACTTTGAAATCCACTGCGCTAGCTAGTTTCACCTCAGCTTGACAGAGCTAAAGTCATCTGAGAGGAAAGAAGCTCAATTAACAAAATGTCCCCATTAGAGGCTGTAGGTGAGCAAGCCAGTAAGCAGCACTCCTCTATGGCTTCTGCATCAGCTCCTGCCTCCAGGTTCCTGCCCTGCTTGAGTTCCTGTCCTGACTTCCTTCAATGACCAACTGATATGGAACTGTATGCTGCTGGGTCGCGGTGTTTCATCACAACAACAGGAACCCTAACTAAGACACTCATGAACATCCTTCCGTGCCCCAGCCACTCTCACTCCTCCCAGTCCATTTCTTTTTTTGGTAGCAGTCTCCTCTTTTAGGGGACCACCAGGCAGAAATGGACAGGGAGAGGTTGGAGTCTTTACTCCAATCTGCATCCCACCTGCCTGTTTTCTGTGCATGCTCTGATCAGCCCTTGACCACTCTGAGCCCCTCTCGTCTGTGCGGGTGAGGTGTGCAGAGCGCATGCCTTGCAGGTCTGGGATGAGCCCTGCCCCTAGTGTGTGTTACTAAACTCACTACCACCTCCAGATCCCTACACAGAAGCTCAGCGAGGGTGGCTCACTAAGGCACATCATTAAGCACCAACTTTATCCTCAGAACCTGAGTTTCTCAAAGTTACCTCCCTTTGACTCATCAGATCCGTTTAAGATCTTCAGCCAGAATTAGAGCCCTGCGTAGCATTAGTTTTGAGCATTCCATACACTAGAGAAGCCAGCCTCCTGGGATACATGGCTGCCATCAGCAGTAGCTGAGTGCTCTGTGCCTTCCAGATGGGCCACAGCCAGTGATCCTCAGAACTGTCAGGTGCTCTCACTGGCCCTGTTATCCTGACGGACAGCAGTGACATTCAGGAGGATGTAAGCCTGGGTCCTTGCCTGGGTCTGACACTGGTCATTCTGTTGAACAGCCCTGTGTGCTAGTGTGCTTGCTTCATTAAAAGTCTGCTTTGTAAATCAGCCCACAGAGACAGCCACAGAAGAAGGCATGACCTGGGCAGGGCATCAAGAGTAGCAGCATCTATGTCCCCCTTGCTATTAGCCCTAGAGCTTGCCTGAACTCACTGGACAGCTGTGCCACTCAACGCCAGAACCCCTTCCAACATGTCTCTCTGTTTCTGCCATCAGCTGCAGGGAAGGTGGAGGGTCTGGAGACACGGATGATCCCCCATGTGGTCTGGGGTCCCAGACTTAGCTTGATTTCCTCTTGCATTGCTAGGGTACAGCCCCTTCTGAAACAGGCCTCAAAGCCTCCCCAGGAGTCACAGAGTGGAGTCTGGGCCCTAGAAGAAATCTATCCAGGGTATGGTGGTGGTCCAGCTTGGGCATCAGCACCTAAGGGAGCAGGTCTCCACAGCAGAGGCCAGACATGAGCAGAGGGATCTGGGGCGGGATATGTGACTTAGCCTAAGAAAGAAGGCTTGGATTCTCGGAGATTGCCTGGGGATATCCCATCTCTCCCTATCTGTGTGTGGCCTTGGCTACCAGATGCCTGCCCCCTGTTCCTCAAGCAAAGAGGTCTGCAGGACCAACTCATCTCAGAAGCCATACTATGATCGGGCCAGGAGAGGACTGGCATGCTGGCACTGGACCTGAGCTCAGCCATCAATCATCTGGATTTAAGTCCTGATTTGGCAAACCTTACTTTGTCAAGCTATTGTTTTGAAACATGAAATTTGCTGGTATTTGGCTGTTTTCAACCTACAAAAATGGCAACTGCACATGCTGCAATTAGTGCCCCTGCTCTAATTCTGTTTGCTGCTCTGTGGGATGTGGGTAACTCAATCTCCGTGAGTGGTGGCTGTGAGGCTGCTGTGCTCAGTAGTTAGAGCTTAGGTGCCAGGGCCACGAAGGATCTGAACCTTAGCTGTGTGGCCTTGGATAAGTTACCCAGCCTCTCTGGGTCACATATTTTCTCCTTTATGTAATTATATCACATGTCACCACGGGGTTATTAATCCCATGAGCACCTTGGAGTCAAGGTTTCTCAGCCGCTGGCTCAGTGAACAGTCTCCCAGCATTGTTGAGGGCTTGAGAAGGAACTGCTCTTACCCCGTCTGCAGAGGCAGAATGCAGTGGAGAGGATCACTGGTTGAAGCATTAGAAATTGTCATTCCCGTAGGTCAAAAAATTAGGCAGTCCCTCAAGGAGACCAAGGGCCATGTGATGTTTGGCAATGGGCAGATTTTGTGTGGAAAGAGCTGGGCAAGGTGCATGTTCTAGGAGTTACCACGCCAGGCCATTTCACGTCACAACAGCATCCACAGACTTGGCTCTGGATGAATGACCAGCCCTGAAATTATGACACCTTTAACGCAGACCTTAACCAAGTCCCCAGACCCCATGTGGTAGCTGCACACCCCCAGATCACTGGGAAACCCTGGGAAGGCTCCTGACCCTGGCTGCTGGCTGCCTCCCTCCGTCTGTGGGAGGTCTCCTGATGCCTTCTGACACTGATGCTGCCTGGGGAAGGCCAGAGCAGGCTAGCAGCCCTCAGCTACACAGTGGCAACAGAGGCTCCAAGGAGCCACCTTAGACTCCCCAGACCCTGGAGCAGGTTGTCTTATGATGTCCTTGGCACTTGTCCTCCTGACCTCCAGAACCATCGTTAGCTGATGACCTGACGCTGGCCTTTCCCGGCTGTCACCTCCATTTTTACATGTGTTGATCCCAGGTTTCCTTTTTTTGCATCCCCACCCTCCAAAATTCTACAATCACAATCAGGAGCTCCAGAGAGAGGGTTAAGCATGGACTGCTCTGCAAACTGTAAAATTCTGTACAAGAGGCTGGTTAACGACAGCACTCGGCACTCCACAGTAAGTGGGATTTGATCCTGTGAATTTTGGAACCAGAAAGATCCAAGACACACACACACACACACACACACACACACACACACACACACACACACACACACACACACACTATGTGACTCGATCCCCTCTGAATCAATTTTCTTCCTGTGTACAGTAGGGAGGAGGAACTGTATCCACCAGACAGGGCTGGGCTGAAGGCCAGTGTGAAGAGAACATGATGGTGTTTGTCACAGCTTTGGGGTATCTAATGCAGAAAGACCCCCAGCACCCAGACAGATGACTCCAACCTTCCAGGAGCTAACATCCAAGTACACTGTGGAGGGCACAGCACCAGGCTCAGGGCGACTAGAAGCAAAAGATTAGTGCCGTGTGGCTCACTGCCCTCAGCGCCCCCTGGGAAAATAGAGACCTGTTACCTTCAAAAGGTCCTGTGTCTTACATCTGTCCTATATTAGGCCAGATCGAAAGGGTCGAGTGTTTCAGACAGGCAGAGCTTGGGGAATGGCATCCAGATTCCAGTAACAGGAAGAACACATGTTCAGAGGCTAGTAAGATAGATAAAGCAGTTGGTGTGCAAGTCTAGTGACCCGGGTTCAGGTCTTTAAACCCATGGAAAACCCAGGCAGGTGAGGCGGCCGGCTTATAATCCCAGCACTCAGGAAGTAGAAACAGGGCTCCTCCAAGCAAGCTAGACTAGGCAGAACCAGCAAGCTCCAGTTTCGGAGAGAGACTCTGCCTCAATAAAGGAGAATCATTGTGCAAGATACCTGCCATCAGCTTCAGGCCTTCACATTCATGCGTACATGTGAGTATGCATACAGATATACACGCGCACCACGAAGGCATGTATACTATACATACATGAACACACACACACACACACACACACACACACGAAATATATTTGCATTGTACCCACACCCAAACTCATGGGTACCCACACCACATATTATACTCACATACATGTGCCATTACACATATTTGCATGCATGCTCTCATACCAGTGCACACAGCCCTACACACAGGCGAGCAGTAATATACTTCTTAATACTTAAAAGCACTCTGTTCTTTTCCGCGGGGGATGGTATGCCATGGCTTCTGACATGATCCAGTGTGGTCCACAGAACCTAGAATATTTACTCTGGTTCGTTACAGAAACACCCGGAACTCCACTCTCCTTTCTCCCATCCCGTCCTGTTCCATGTCATTCCATTAAAAACTCTGACTGTACCTTACTCAGATGACTGTGACTGCCAAGGGCTTCACACCCTCATAAGACACAGCAAACCTCGTACCTGTCACACCCAACTCCGCAGTGTCCCTTCATGGAGTCCTCGGCTGAGATTGGAACGACACACAGCCTGCCTATCGAAGGCTGGGCTGAACAGTACTGAAGGTCCTGTTGTGGCATTCTTCAGGGACATGCTGGGTATTGTGACATCAGTGACATGCGGTCCTCTGGACCCATCAGAGCCTGGACAGGGGAGCCCAGCAAATGTGGTATCCAAGATCCCTCCATGACCCACACTGGCCCTGACCACAGTGCGATTTCCATCTTCTCCCCATCACGTGCTCCCTAGAGCAGCCGGGCTCCCTTCTCCTACAGCTTGCCACACTGATGTCCTACTTGCTGCCTTGATGAGGCTCCTCCTAGACATGGCCGTCAGTCCCAATAGAGTCCCTTGCTAGCTCTAGGCACAGGCCAGGGTCCCTCCAAGGCTGCGGTTCTGTGCCCCAACTCAGCTGCTGGGAGTTCTCCATAGGCCACTTGACCTCAACTTCCTTGCCTGAGAAATGGGTATTCCACAAGGCACGGCAGAAGAAGTCCCCTCTGCAGTGCTCTGGTACATGGCCAACCCTCATCTCTGTGGTCTCTGAATCCCTGGGGATGGAGAGGGTGGCTGGATGGCTTCCCAGTGCCATGGCAGGGTAAGTGGAAAACACCTCTCTTTGTACCCAGATTGGTTTCACAGAGGCCGAGAAGGGACAGGCCAGGTGCAGAGCTCAGGAAGCTGCCTGCTTGCCTGCCTTCTGTGCAGGCTTCTGCTTTCTAGATTCAACCGGCTGCTGTTTCACCAAGAGGTCTGGGCAAGACTCCCCCACATCATTCCTCAGCACATACTAAGGGACCACCCTCCTCTGCCTCAAGGGAACTGGCTTCCCTTTTAGAGCCATCACAATGTCCCTCTGAGCCTGGCTCCATCTGCACACCAGCTCTTGGGGACACACCTTGCTCTGCACCCAGTCACTGCTCCAACCTGCAGACAGGAGGCGCAGGTAGCCTGTGCGAATCCCTTGTCTGTCCAAGTGTCGGCCTCGCCTCTGGATCTGCATGTAGGGCCAGAGCTTCCATTCGCACTTTGCACAGGACATTTCTTGCACCCACCTGACGGGCACCTGGAGTGGATGCCACCCCTTGTGATTTCACAGTAATCAAATGGGCTCAGGGGAGCAAGCAAAATGTCTCAGGGAAGCCAATGTTCAGGAAGTATCCTCTACTGAGCCTCTCTGCCTTAAGGCCTTTGCACTTTTCCTCTGGGATGGCGGTACATTTCTCCTGCGGCCCGAGGAGACGGGTTCTGTGGTTCCCACTTCTCAGAGGCTTTGAACCTCAGCTTCACCTACAGGAAGCTCCAGATCACTGAACTGGGGACACAATTTAAGGTCCCCTCATTTTGCTCCACTGCCCCACTGCCAGGCACACCAGCTCATTTCAAGAGAAATGTCCCCATCTGGTTCTAATTTATACTTAATTAATCAAAGTGTTTTGTAAGAGACCCTTGAGGTCCAAGAACCCCTTTCAAGCCCTTTCCTTTCATTCTATTTTGTAGAAACAGAAAAATTAGGTTTCATCAAAAACCAGTGATGACGCTGGAGTCAGAGGAGCCCAGGTCCATGAGAAGCAGACCCCAAGGGAGGCAGCGCAGACCAGGCATGTCTGGGGCAGGCAGGATATTGGGCCAAAGGCTGAGGTCGAGGGCGGGGTGTGGAGGAGGAAAGCAGGGAAAGGTGAGTCCCTGTTGGCTTGGATGTCTCAGCTTAGCATCCCCCAGGCTTCAACCCAACCTGGCAGGGAAGGAGGCTGCCCTGTGACGCTACATAAACAGACGAATGAGTGAGCAAGTGGGTAAGGCTGTGCTAGTATCCATGCATCTCAAGGACACATTCTCTAGCCACCGTCAGATCAGAGGGACAATGTCGAGAGGACCCCGGGGACCACGTGCACAGCCTCCCAACTCTCAAAGCCCTAGATAAGCCAAGAACTCAGCCAAACCCAGCACTGCCCCCAGAACATTTGCCCATAAGAACTGTGACCGCCTTGCAGAACAGGCTCTACGGAGGTATAGCCTCCATATCAGCACTAACAGGGAAACCGAGGCGGTGGGCAGAAGCAGAGAAGAAACTCTTTTGTCCAAGGTCACATGGCACGAATGGTTCAGGAGAGGGACTGAAGCCCAAGGCTGTCTCCTTTGTATCCTATGAACAGTCACAACCTCGCTGAAGACGCCAGGCCGGTGTGCACACCTGAGGCCCAAAAGCAGCCTCGTCATCTAACTGGGCCAATGCAAGGAGCAGCACTCTGCTCCCAAATTCCTTAGGAGGTGCTGGCGAGCAGGGCTAAGGGGAAGGACAGATGGTTTTCATGTCCCCTCCCCCCGCTTGTCCTCTTCCTTTCGTCGGTGAGAAGCATCTTAGAAAGCTAACTCTGCTTCCCTCCAAACTGAGGTTCCAAGAAAAGAAGACTAACCCAGCTCATAGGCTCTCACAACACCTACCAGGTAAGAGCTGAGCCCGCTGTTTTGCTTATCTGCTGTGCGAGCGAGCGTAGACAATTCCCCTCTCTGAACTTGCTTCCTCTCTGAAATGTAAGCACCCCCCTCTGCACTCGATGGGCTTTTGTAAGCAGTGAACGACATTCCTGCCAAGAAGCTGGGTTGGTTAATAGCAACAGGCACCCCGAGGCACCTGCACAGGCCGCTAACGGTTTACTTCATCTTAGCTATGGTTCTCCTGGTGAGGGGGAGACCGAAGTATATGGCTTCCACCTTAAAGACAAGTTGGCCAAAAGAAGGGATTTAAAACATCGTTTCGGAATGGAGAAGTATCTTGGAGGACTAAAAGGATCTCATATAGGTCAAACGGAAGTCTGAGGTCATTCTTGGAGGTCACTCAGCTAGAACCTTCAAAGGAGGGCCATGGATCCAGCTAGGCTGGCTCCAGTGACCGGCTCTGGACAGCAGAGTGAAGGTCATTCAAGGTTTCCTTCCACCTTCAGGACCCCCAAGTCCCTGCAGCCTGCCCGAGGTCCCCCTACACCTCTATTCTCTCTGTTCTTTGTCCAACTCCCTTGGCAGTTGGATCCCTAGACCATGGCCTGCTATTCCCACCCCACCCATACCTGCTTGCCCGTGTTCCCTGCTTCCTTACAGGAGTAGGAAAGGCTTTCTATGCAGATGGACTAGAAGTCCCTATGGGTAAGGCCACTCCTGTAATCTACCATTCAGTATTCTCAGACCCAGGCTCTCAGCCAGAGACCAAATCAGAGCTCCCACCTGCCTGTGGGACAGATCAGCAAAGCCACCTGCGTGAATGTCGGGTTCCTGCTCTACAGAGTGAGCTAGCCACTGTCATTAGGGCATCACAGGGATCTGAGGAGAGTGTGTATGGCAGGCTCTTGGCACGGCGGTCAGGCTTTGGCTGTTGATTCACAGACATCCGGAGTCCCAGGACCTGCCATGTTCAGACATAGGGCTTGCTGGTCCTCTGGCCCTCCCCACCAGCTAAGGTTCTGTCAACTCTGGCTCTGCAGGGGCAGTCGCAACTCACCTCCAAAATACATCTGACTGTGGCACTGAGGAACTGTGGCATAGCCCCCAATGTTTACAGGGCCCAGGCACAGTTAGTCTCAGGTTTAAGTTTCCTAGTGGCTCCAGGAGTTCCCAAAGGAAAAATCTCAAAGCTGTGAGAGAGGACAAATTTCTTCCGGGTCATCCCCGGAAGACTGCAACTTGAACATAAGTCTCAGTCAGGCTGAGACCTCCAGAGAGGTTTACCCAGATCAATTCTGGGGGTGACAGCAGGGGTTACAAATAGTGATAGAGCCCCACATGGGCCCTGGAGTCATTGATTTTCATGTGACCTCCCCTGGCCCAACGTGGATGCCTGGGCTGGCTTCTAAGTCACTAGCCCTGTCTTTTAGTACCCTGTTCCCAAGGATGGTTCCTTGGGTTTTTGGTGTCTGTAGAGTTACTCTTGGGACGCGGCTGGGAGGCTGGGGCCAGTGAGCCCTACCTCTAGTCCCTTCCTGGTAGTGCTTCCTAGGTCCAGGTTGCTCGACAGCTCCCCATGCTGACCCTGAGTCCAGGCATCAGGCACCAGACAAATACCCATATCCACTGGGCTACCACGAGTCTGCCTCGTAGTGCCTACCCACCACCAGCCCGGCCACATCTGTACCTTGCTTCTTCCTTCGGTACAGGGCGAGCATGTCCACTGCGTGGGCGAGGAGCAGCAGCAGGCAGAGTGGCGCCCGCATCTGGGCAGCCTGGTGCTCCTGGCTCCCCGACGGCCCGGCAGCCTCTGTGCGGCGACAGCTTGTGGCACGCGTTGAGCATCCGTGGGTCGCCGGTCGCTGCGGCCACCAGGGACCCGCCGGTGCGCCCAGGGCGCGGTGGGTCGAGTGAGGGCGTCAGCGCGGCCGCGCGGCCCGGGCGGGGAGGAGCCGGACGCTGGGCGGCGCTTAACCCTCGGGGGGCCCGTGCGGGTGCTAGCGGTCCTGCCCGCTCCACGCCGCCCCACGCCGCCCACCGCGCACGTGCACAGCCCGGCTCTAGGTACACAAGGGCACACGCAGTACTTTACACTCACCGGGACAGACCCTCCCTTTGCCACTTCTGCTCTTCTCCTTCCTCCTGCCCCCAGGACCCTCCTGGCTTGTTTTTCTGCTAATCTGACTGCCTCACCTCCAACACCAGACTCTTGCCTCGCTCTGGATCACTGTCCCCACCTGGCTAGGCTTGGGTTCTCTAGTATCTGGCCCTCTCCTCCTCTCTCTTCAGGGTGGAAGTGTGAGTATGCTGCTCCGCTCTGTTTCCTTTTCTTTCTAGGTATCCCAAACACTTTCTGGTCGCAGATTCAGAACTTTCCCTGCGGCAGCCTTGGGGAGCTCCTACTCTTTGACCCGGTGTTCAACATCTCATACATTTTCTTACCAAGGGGCCTGGGCCCCTGGGTGTATTTCTTCCAGCTTTATCTCCAGGATTGGGTTGTTTTTAACCTTTTCAGTGCCAAATTGCTCCTCCAATAAAACTATTCTCCTGCCTCCTGTTACCCTGTGAACCAAGCCCAATCTCAGTGATGCTGCCTCAGAGAATGTTTGAGAGCCATGAACTTGGCCTTCTGCTAATTACGTTACATAAGCTTCAGAGTAACTGACGTTTATTTTCACTAATTGTTCATTCGAAGCGGGACGGGATACCCAGAGAGACCAAGTAATTTGCCCAAAGCTGCACAGCAGACCCTTTCTCAGCTCAGTACACAGTCTCATCAGAGAGGGGTGGAAGAGAGCCTTGGAAGCCCAAAGGATAATCTCGCTTCCTGTTTGCTACACCTGTGACTTGATAGGGGTCCTGAAGCTGCTGTCCTGCCCATTCCACACCCCCAGCCCACGGGCACTGTGACCAGCCAGGTTCTGACGTCTCTGGTGTCTGTCTTCTCCCTTTCAGTCTAAGTCTCCAACTTCTCACGGTATTTTACAGTATTTTGCAAGCTTTCCAAGCCCCTTCTATGTGTTGTTTGTTTGTGTCTGTGTTTCAGAGACAATGTCTTATGTATCTTAGGAACTCGTTATGTAGCTAAGGATGACATTGAACTGTGTCTCCCCTCCATTTTCCCAGTGCTGACCTTCCAGGTGTGTAATACCACTTCCCGCTTCCTCTCACATCCTGAGCATTTTATTTTGTCCTGGCCTCTCCATGGATTGGCAGCCTAGTTCCATTCCTCCACTGACTCTTTCAGAAGTCAGTCATAATTTGACTCTCTTCCAGGAAGTTCTTCCTTTTCCTCAGTTCCTTACCTCTCCTGGGCACCCACATTTCCTCTTAACACATTGGTAAGCATAGTTACTTCTGTCTCCCTCTTTGCCCCAGTTATCTCTGCCTCCCCTTGCTTCCCACTCTTAAGGTACAGGTCCTTTACAGGGCTTTGCTGTGGCTCTGTCTAGAAAATTCTTCTCTCCATCTCCCCAGGACTTGGCTCCAGCATGGCCTACCCCCCAGACCCACTCCCGTCATGGCAGACGTACTGAACACTCATTTCTGCTTGTTACCTCACTCCCCTCTGCTCGCCACAGTGTCATGCAGGCTTGCTTTGGGCTGCCACTTGCCTGCTTGTGAGCTATCATCTGTGTGTTCTCCATGTGCCCAGGGCATGAAGTGAGCGCTCCATACTTTTGAAATGAATGAATGTATGAGTGCGTGAGATGAATGAGTGAATGACCGAGCATTCACTAACCCCCAGATTTATTGTGGGACCTGATTTTTTTTAAAAATGAGAATGACCCCATGGACTCAGATGTTCGAGTACTTGGTCCCCAGCTGGTGGTGCTGTTTGAGTAGGTTTAGGAGGTGTGGCCATGTTGAGGGCTGTACCACTGGGGTTAGCCCTTGGGTTTAAAAACCAGGCACCACTCCAAGCTCCTGCTCGCTCTCTGTAATGTGAGTCCTCAGTGCTCAGCTTCCAGCGTGGCCACCATTTCTGCCATCTTGTTTCCACTGTTATGGATTAGATTCTGGATCCCTACGGCCAAATAAACCCTTCCTTCTGTAAGTCGTCTCTGCCATGGTGATTTATCACAGCTATAGAGAAGCAAAACCTCAAAGATTTTCTAGTCTTGTGAGCCATGTGGACTTTCTGGGACCCCCAGAGTCTGCTTTTGAGGATTTAAGGTCCCAAACTCAGGAACTTTTCCCTCCCTTAGAGGGGCTGCAGTTTCTTGAGGGCTACTCTGGACACTTTAGCCTGCCATCTGGAACCAGCTACCCAGGGGAGACATTGAGGCTGGGGATGCTGATGGTCTGGGTAGGAACTGTGGGCCCGAGGATATTAGTGAGGGGATACTGGGCCCTGTCAAGGACAGTGACTTACAGCACATGCTCCAGACTAAATCTCCTCAGACCTGTAGGCTCAGGCTTCCCCTCTTCCACACAGGAGTCCCTTCCCGACCGTGGTTTTCTTTTCCATGGTTTCGGGTTATGCCGGTTGAGAGGGTCTGCAAATATGAAATGGAAAATTATAGAAACAGGTATTCATAACTTTTAAGTTGTAGCCTGTTTTACGTAGTGCCCACCTCCTGTTAAATCTGGTCCTGGACTTGAATAATGCCATTTTCTAGTATATCCCTTCTGTGTACATCAGCTTCCTGTTAACCATTTCGTGCTTGTGCTCAAGTCAGCCTCGTGCCGTTTATTAATGGTCCCAAGTAATGACACTAGTGATTCACATATGCCAGAGAGAAGTCAGGAAGCACTTCCTTTAAGTAGAGAGGCAAACGTAATATAGGATATCTTGAGATGGATTCATGTAACTTATTAAAGTATAGTTTTACATGTTTTTCGCCTTTTTATTAGCTGGTATTGTTAATCTTGTACTGTGCCTAACTTAGACATGAAACTTTATCATGGGTTGGGTGTATAGAAAAACAGTATATATAGGTGTGGTATATCTTGTTTCAGATGTGCACTAGGCATCTTCCGGATAGGCATCGTGGAGAAGGGGGACTACTCTACATGGTTTCAAGTTTCTTGAGATGGGCAAGGGTTTATGGAGTGGACAGAGATGTTCATTTATGTTCTGTTGACTGGAACTCGGCTTCTGTGCAGGGGTTGCTGGGAAACGTAGTCTAGTCCAGTAGCTGGAGTCCGCACAGTAGGAACAGGAAGAGTGGGAGGACATCTGCAACCAGAACACCTGGGCTTTCCATCAGGTCAAGTCCAGGCTCCCCAGAGCTCAGATGGCTCCTGCTCAGATGGCCAGCAGCCCAGGTTTGCCAGCGACTGTATTGTTTCCAGAATGCTGTGTTATCTCACCACATGGGGCTTGGTTTCGGCATCACCACAGTCAAGATTCTTAACAGAGCCACCACCACAGGACTCCCACATGGTACCCTCATGGCTCTGCCCGTCCTCTCCCTCCTCAGCACTAATCCCTAGCAACCACTCATCTGTTCTCCATCTCTGTAATTATGTTGTTACACAAATATTATGTAATGGGATTGTGAAGTGTGTACAGTTTGAGAGAGGCTTTCCGCACTCAGCATAATTTCCTTGAGAGTCACCCCATTTTTGCCCATGTGCTACAATCAGTTGCTGTTTACTGCTGAGTGGTCTTCCATGGTGATGGACATTAGATGTAGCCGTCTAGCCGTTCCCTCTGTTAGAAACATTTGTATCATTTTCCAAAACTTGCTTATTAAGAATAAAGCCACTCACTGCCTTTAAAAAAAAAAAAGTACCAGATAAAAAGTGCTGTGTTAGCTATCGTGATTGTCAAATGTTTTCCCCTGCTCTGTAATTTGTCTTTCATTTCATTACCAGACTCTCTGACAGAGCAAAGGTTTTTAACTTCAGTGGGTCTACTTTATCAACTTTTCCTTGTCGTAAATTATACTTTGCGTTCTAGTTTGCATTCCCGTTGCTGTGACAGACCCCATGACCTTTCAAAAGCAACCTGGGGAAGAAAGGGTTTATTTATTTCAACTGTATAGGTTACAATCCAGTGCTGAAGGGGGTCAGGGCAGGAGCTCAAAGCAGGAGCTTGAAGAGAAGCCATGGAGGAACAGCACTTATTGGCTTGCCGTGCTAGCTTTGTTGTACAATGGAGGGATGGTATTGCCATAGAGAGCTAGGCCCTCTTACATCAATTAATGACTAAGAAAATGTCCAGTCTCATGGAGGCAACTCCTCAACTGAGCTTCCCTCCTCCTAGGTGTGTCCAGTTGACAACCGAGATTAGCTATCACTAATCACTAATCTTTATTTTAACACTCAAGTCCAAGAACCTTTTCTAATGCCAAGTGTCAAGGGCTTTCTCCTATGATTTCCTAGAAATGATGTGACACCCGGTGGTGGCATGTGCCTTTAATCCCAGCATGCAGTAGGCAGAGGCAGGAGGATCTTTCTGACTTCAGGGCCAGCCTGGTCTACAGAGCTAGTACCAGGTGGACAGCCAATCCTACACAAAGAAACTCTGACTGGAATAACAAAAACAAAAAATGAAAACATTATGCCTCTGTTTACGTTCATGATTCATTTTGAGTTTGTTTTTGTGAGAAGTCTGGGGTTTAGGTCAAGGTTCATCTTCTGTTCGGGGACATCCAGTTGCTCCCATATGCTATGTGATTCAGCATTCCGCCTCTGTTGGACTTCTTTAACTCTCTTATCAGAAATAATTGGACATTCACATGGATCTATTTTGGAATTTTCCATCCCGTTCTGCGGACAGGATATCTTTGTGCCTAGCAACACTACATTGTTGGGGCTTGGGAGGGGGCTAAATCAATTTGGGCTTTCCGTACAGCGTGTGGTCCTGAGTTCAGATCCTCAGCATCCGTGTATGAAGCTGAACTCAGCACGTCTGTAATTGCAGAGCTGGGGAAGTGGAGGCAGTTCCCTGGGGATTCAGCCCAGTCAGTATGCTTAGGTTTAAGACCCCAAACCATTAACCCCTGGTCTCTACATGCAAAGTACACACACACACTCACACTTACACACACACACATACACTCTCTCACATACACACACACACTCACACTCACACTCTCACACATACCCACACACTCACACACACTCACACACTCACATACTCACACACACTCACTCACACACACTCACACACATACACACACACACACACACACTCACACACACACACACACACACACATACTCACACACACACACACACACACACACACTCACACACACTCTCACTCACTCACACACCCACACACACTCACACACACACACACACACACACACTCACACACACACACTCACACACACACACACTCACACACACACTCACACACACACACTCACTCACACACACACTCACACACACACACACACACACACACACACTCACACACTCACACATACACATACACACTCACTCACTCACACACACACTCACACACACACACACACACTCTACTAGTACTACTATATTGTCTTGATTTCTGTGGCTATACAGTAAGTCTTAAATTTAGTTAGATCCAATCCTCTTAATGCTTTTTTCAAAATTATTTTAGCTATTTTGTTTCTTTTGTCTTCCTGCATGCATGGAAACAAACTCTTACAATGTGCTTATTTGTATCCATAAAAAGTCTTACTGAGAATCATATTACTTTTGGGAGAAATATCTTCAATCTACTGAGTTGTCTCATCCACAAACATGGCACGAGTCTCTGTCTACATCGCATCCTTTGGTTTCTTTTCTTTTTTTTTTTTTATTCTTTCCCTTTTTTTGCTTCTGTTTTGCTTTGTTTTGTTTTTTGAGATAGGGTTTCTTTGTGTAGCAGAGTCATGGCTTTTGGGAGCACTTGGTAGACCAGGCTGGCTTTGAACTCGCAGAGATCCACTTGCCTCTGCCTCCACCCTTGCATTGAAAGTTTGTGTTTCCCGGTCCAGCCTTTGGTCTCTTAAGTCAGATTCCATTATTTCAGCATAGTGTTCACATCCATGTTTTGTCAGGTTCAAGGCTATTCCATTGCTTTGTTCTATTGACAAATTTAAATGCTGTTGGATTTTTTTTTAAAAAAAATGTATTTATTTTATGTATGCAAGCACACCATCATTCTTTTCAGACACAGCAGAAGAGAGCATCAGATCCCATTACAGATGGTTGTGAACCACCATATGTTTGCTGGGAATTGAACTCTGGAAGAGCAGTCAGTGCTCTTAACCTCTGAGCCATCTCTCCAGCCCCACCTGTTGGATTTTTATTTTGCTGTCTCCATCCTCATTACTAACATGTAGAAATATAGACAATTTTGTGTGTTGGTCTTATATCTTTTCCCTTGTTAAACTTGCTTTATTAGATCCATGAGTGTGTATATACTCACAGAGCTAACACACACACACACACACACACACACACACACACACACACACAGTATTCTGCATATACATTCTTTTTTACAGACAGTTGTGTTGCCTCCAACTAGGGAGTACTTCCCTTTCTTTCTGAATGCAGTGCCCTCTCTTCCTTTGTTTTTGCCTTACTGAACTGGTGGGAACTTCTAGCACGAGGTTGAAGAGGACAGAGGAGAACACACATCCCTGTCTTGTTCCCAGTCTGAGTGGGAAGGCATCCAGTCCTTACCAGTGAGTACGATATGACCAGTCAGGCTTTTGGGGATGTTTTTCATCAAGTTGTGGAAAGTCTTCTGGTTGCTGTTTACTGGTTGTTAAAATTATGAATGGATTTTTTTGAATTTTCATTTTTTTGTGTACACTGATATTCATTCAGTTTTTTTTTAAATACCGATAGATACCATACATTACCTCCTGAAGTGGCACAAGCCCCACTTGCGCATGGTTTTCTTAGTCCCTTTTTCTGAATGTTTTTTAAGAACTTCTGTGAGTGTATTTATTAAGGGTAGTGCCTGTAGCTTTTCTTTGTGTTCTCTCTTGATCTGATCCGTTGCTTAACACAGTCTTGGAAACCCCAGAAGAGCAAAGCAGACAGAATGGAATTGCACAGGCTCTGATGGCCACCCTGACATTTATGATTTAATTGATTGATGGATTGATTAATTAGGTTATTCAAAACCGAGTCTCTCCATGTAGCCCCAGGTGTTCTGGAACTCACTATGTAGAGCACGCTGTCTTTGAACTCACAGAGATCCACTTGCCTCTGCCCCGAAAGTGCTGGGATTAAAGGTGTGCACAGCCACTCTGGCTTTACCCCGTCATTGTAACTCAGTACCTGAAGGTCAACAGGATCCCTGTGCTCCACTCCAGCAGCGAAGACTGTTAAATCGAGAGGCATAAAGGCTGAAGTGGTGACTTGATGATGGAGTACCACTTACCCAGTGTGTCCTAACGTCCTGGTTTTGATCCCCAGCACATAAGAGCAAACAAACAAATACACGAATACATAAAAAGCAAGGATGTAATAAGACTTGAAGCTTCCTGACATAAAAGCCCAAATGTCTAGGATATAATAGAGAATTATTTGTCATAACGAGAATCAGGATAACCACAATTTTAACGAGAAAGTACACTCAACTGATGCTAATATCAAGATAATTAAGATGTTGAAATCATCTGACGAGGATTTTCAAGCAACCATCATAACAATGTTCTCGTAGGAAATTACAAATTCTCTTGAAACAAATAAAAGCATAGAAAACCATGACAAAGAAAAAAAAAAAGGAACCAAAAAGAAGTTACGAAGCTGAAAAAAAATAATGATAATTGGAAAAAACAACTTGCTAATAGACCCAGTAATAGAGTAGTAATGAGCAGTGATGGACAAACCCCAGGTCCCTCTCCCAAGGGACAGGGTGGCCCAAGGCATTTCCCAGCCACTGTCTCCCCCTCCCCCAAAGCCAGGAGGAACTGAGAATTTCGAGCTTGGCTGCAGGTGGTTCTGACTGAGCAGCTGACCTTCAAGGGTCAACTTCCTTTCTGTCTCGGGCCTGTTTCCTGTCCTGCGCCTGTCCTGCGCCATGTTTTAGGGGATTGGTTTCCACATGAACTTGACCCCAACTCTTTTTTTTTTTTTTCTTTTTTCCGGAGCTGAGGACCGAACCCAGGGCCTTGCGCTTGCTAGGCAAGCGCTCTACCACTGAGCTAAATCCCCAACCCCGACCCCAACTCTTGAAGTCAGGATCTGCTGAGACAATTCCAGATCTAAACCAAGGCAGAACGAGAGTAGTTTTCAGGATAAGTGACAGGTAGTGCCGGTGAGCTGGGAGCAACTGCCAGCCCAGGGAATGACCTCACTGTGTATGGTCCTTACCTTTATCTGCTCAAAATCTGTAAACAGGGACATTGGACCTCCCACCTCTCTTCAGGACTTCATGGCAGTCCCTATTCAACCAACATCCTCAACCGCCATCTTCATTCCCTGTGTCTAACTTTTCAGGGGTAGGGAGGGAGAAAGAGCCAGGCCCTCCTTATGAGGTATTCACACGCGTAGCTTCAAGCCAGCCTGCCCCTCCTGTGCTCACCCCTGAGGAATCCCAGCCCCCACCCGCCATTGATTCGCTTGTTGCTATTTTAATACCAGTGTGAAATAAATTGAAAAATTACCCACAAAATACAGGTTTTGAGCATCTTACTTGAAATTTCTTTCCATAAACAAACAAGTTTGATGAGATGCCTTAGTACCACCCTCAGACTCTCTTTAAACTTTAGTGTCCTGTGTCGGTGTGGAGTCTGCCTTGACATGGCCTCTCAGACAAAGATAGACTGCGGGGAGCCATGGTCACCTCTAGGGCTCTCGTTGATTCATGTCTACCCTCTGTGCTATGAAGGATCCCCAAGGCCCACTTCCCACCTCCTTTCTCGGTTCCCACAGTCAGCATAGACTCAAAAGCCATACCCCCCCGCCCACTATTGAAGCAAAGATTCCCTAACTGAAGTATGGCTTCAAACGAGTGACTTAATTGATCTCTGCCTCGGTTTCTCCACAGAAAACAAGGATAGTATCAGTCCATGAGGTTGCAGTAACGGACAGATGAAATGGCTCAGTGGGTAAAGCCTTCGCTGTGAATGCCTGATAACCTGACTTTGAGCCCCAGAACCTTCAGAAAAAAATGGTAGGAGAAAATCACATTGGCTAAATATATAACGAAGTTCGTAGAGGGCAACCCCAGGCCATGCTGTGGGACTTAAGCTACTGTTAGTTTCACAGGTAGAAGAGGAAGCAGATGCTTCAGGGAACGAGGCAAACCTAAGTGACATTCCAACTCTTCTCCAGGGTCACAAAGAACTAGCATCTGGCAGGCAAACTGGCTCACGGTCTCAGAAGGACAAGAGTCAGGCTCCATTTTGACTGGGGACCCAGGATGGATCCTGAGCCTTGTCAAACACTGAAGCTTGAACCCAATCCTAGCCAGAATGTCCCAGTTTGCTTCCTGTTGCTGTGCTGGACGTCATGTCCAAGGCAGCTTAGCGGAGGGACAGTTTATTTAATCTTACAGGTCATAACCAATCATTTGGGCAGAAACTCAAGGCAGGAGCTTCAAGCAGAAACCATGGAGGAACACTGATTACTGGTTTTGCTCTGTGTTCTGTGTTCTGTGTTCACGTTAACTGTGTTCCTTATACAGCCCAGGCTGCCTGGCCAGGGATGGTATCACCAGCCCACAGTGAGCTGGTCTCTCTTACATCAATTAGTAATCAAGAAGGAGCGCCATAGACACGCTCACATACGCAGTTTCATAGAAGCAATTCCCCAGCTCGGGTTCTGGCTTTCCAGGTATGTCAAGCTGACAAGCAAAATTAGCCATCACATTACTGCAGTGAACACGCTCCAAGGGAGAGTTCTGGCCGCATTATTAATTATAGACTAAAGTCATGCTAAAAATCCCAATCTTAGGTAGAACTCAGAACCTCAAATGCTATTTTTCACTGACCCTTGACGCCAGTCCCAGAATGGGCTTTGATATTTATGGTACACTGATCCCTAATCCTTGAGACAGACTGAATCTAACACTGACCCCATGTTGACTCTAGAGCTTGGCACCGTGCTGAGTGCTAACTCCAGCCACTGTCTAAGCACATTGGGGACCTCTGACTTAGATGCCACCTCTCCTGCCACCCATCTTCCCCCAGGGTTAGCTCATCTGTCCAGGAAGCAGTGAACCAGAAGATTGAGCATTCCTTGGAAAAGGTCCAGGTGTCAGGGAAAGATTCACGCGAGTAGGACCCTGTTTCACCTCCTGGGCTTGCAATTCCCAGGCGTACCCCAAGGAGAAGAGTCCCCAAAGGCCCAAGTCTTCTGAAGCCAGCGTGATGACGTGAGCTATTGTCTGGGTGGTTTTCAGTTTTGATTATTGAACAAGTCATTTCTGGTTTTGTGTCCAGCCTGGGGTAGTGTGGTTTCCCCCCTCCCCCTTCTGCTGTTAGAAGTTGTGACATTCTTTCAAACAAAGGGCGAAATGGAAAAACAACAGTGAAAATATTTCCAAAATATGTTCACAGTCAAGTTGATCCCTTGGTAATTGACTGAGGAGAGAAGAGATGGATTGAAAAGTTTTCCATCAGGAGGGGACAGTAGATCATGGTGGATGAGGGACAGGCATGTGGAGCCTGAATGTGGCTGCCAGTCTTTGTACTGAAGAGTGAAGGATAGAAGGGGACAGGGGTGGAGCCCGTGGAAATGAGGAGAAAAACCTCTGTGCCCTGGCTCTGGAGGAGCAAGCCCAGGAGCTGCTGTGTGTCTCGCAGTCTGGGGTCAGTCACCGATACCTGCCCAAGGACAAGATGGCTGCGCAGAAGCAGGATAGAACAAAGTCTCCCTTTGTCGTTTTTATGACCGCTGCCGGTGAGGTGGCAGGATAGTTCGGTGAGCCCCAAAAGCTGGAGTCGAGCCGTGGGCTGCGCCTTTCACTTATGTAACTTTAGCAAACTGCAGAATCACTTAGAGCTCCAGTCTCCTCATCTTTAAAAGGCAGATGGAAATTGGGTACGGAAGCTTAACTTGGCTAATACACGTGGTTCCTGGGGAGTGACAGGTGTGTCAGTCGTTTTTCCTGTTGCTGCCAGTAATGCCTGACAGAAGCAACTCACAGTGTGAAGGTATAGTCCTTGACAGAGAAGCTAGGGAGCTGGAGGGAGCCGGTCACATGTCATCTGCAGTTGGGAAAGCGAACCATGGCACTGTTTGCTTTCTTCCTTTTATTCGGTGGGGGACCCAGCCCACGGGATAATACCATTCATGTTTAGGGTAGGCTCTCTCACCCCAATTAACCCAGAAATCCTTCCACAGAAACGTCCGAGGGTTGTTTCCATGGTGATTCCAAGTCCATCAAGTTGACAGTCAAGGGTAATGATCACAACACTTGTACGAGGGGTTAGCTTGTTAAGGGTAAACAAGCCATTTCATGCGTACATGTAATGTTCAGGCGGCAAGGACGAATGGTAGGTCTCGTGAGTTGTAGCATGCATACTGGGTCCAAGGTCTCCTGCCTCACGTTCACTGGTGTGAGCGGTTGGGTTGTTGTGTTCATTCGCTCATTACCCAGCACTCACTGAGGCAGAGACTGGTTGAGGTTGAGGATAATGTCAGGAACCTTCAGGCTGGTGCACAGGTAGACTAGAAAAGAAGGAATTTTTGTAAAGTCACTTGAGTTTTAGAATCCAGGGCTGTGGGGGCATCCAGGAGAGGTATCAGGAGAAGCCTATAGAAGACTGGAGTGAGTCTTTTAGACTGGATAGGGCATATAGTATTTCATTCATTCATTCATTCATTCATTCATTCATTCACCCATCCATTCATTTAATAATACTTGCTCAGTACAGGTCCACCTATAGTTGAGAATTATGTGACACCTCTGCAGACATTTCATGCACTTATCTGGACAGCTCCCTAGAGGTCCTAGGATGTCTTGGGACCAGGATGTAACAGACTTGCCTCCCCGCCACCACACACACACTCGGCTTCCCAGAGGGGCCTGTCTACTTCCTTATTCATTAGGTGTGTGGACCAGGGCTTTCCTCTTCTGCCATGCCTCTGGCTCCAGTCTGTCTCCCATGGTGCACACTGTATTTGTCACACCTTGATCCCCTCGATGTTTACCTTTCCATGACCGAGAAGCCTTCTGCAAACACCCATGACTCTCCTGAAAGCTTCCAGTGCTTTAGCTTTGGGCTGAGGAATTAGAGTGCAAGAAGCCCTCAGCCAATGAGATATGGGGAGGGGTGGATGGATGGTGACCCCAGTACCCTGCCTTGGCTAAACGTCCACAGGAGTGTGCCCTTTGTTGCCTTCAGGCACCCTTTGGGGCTGGGCTCTGTCACCTACCTCAGCAGATTTGCTTGATCTGCGTTGGAAGAGCTCCTTGTGTCTCTTTGTTATCTCTGAGCCACAGAATTGTATGAAAACCATAGCCTGTGTCCCTAGCACCCATCCATGAAGTTGCTTTAACTCAACCTGAGAAGCCTGGGCCACGATCCAAGCTTCTTGCTATGTATTCGAGGACCCTGTACTGGGTCTACCCTTGTGTGCTTGCTCCATTGTTGTCTCTGGCCTAAAGAAAACTTTGTTGACAATATTGCTTGCCTGAGTTGTACCTGTTCTTCCAGACTCGGGTCCAGTGTATCTCCAGAAAATTCTCCAGACCACATTCGTCCATGGAGTGCCCTAGGGCCTGAGTCTGCTCCTGGCTTGTGGCACAAATAACATTGGGCTTTCTTTGCCTGTTCCTCTAGCAGTTGGCTGGGTTAGCATTCCTTCTGGGCGTGGCCTTGAGAACTGGGAACATTGGGTGGTGGACCTCAGGGGGCTCTCTGTACAGGCCTCTTCCTGGGGTCATTTGCATGTCTTCCTGGGGTCATTGCATATCATCCGATGTCCCAGGATAGGCTTGCATGCTAAGCACTTCAGATAGGGGTAATTTACTTGTTATAACATCCTTAAGTGACATATACGTTATCACTTGTGGTTTTTCAGCAGAAAAAGTCACTTATCTATGTCAGGGACAGAGCTAGGACAAGGCCTCAGGTCGCTCTATTCCTGGAGCCCTGCTCTCTGCTTGGTTACTCAGGACTGAGCTCATTGGGGTCCTCCTCTGGCTGGAAAGTGGTTTCTCTCTCTCCTCATCTGCTCCTCGTGTGGCGTCCATCTTCCCCCAGACCATTGTTATATGAATCCTGGGGCTGCCAAACTCCTTCCCTCCAACCACGTCACCTATCCAGACTCTTCCAGTCCCACTGCCTCAGTCTCTCTCCGGCCATCTGATTCCCACTGTAGGTGGAGTCTGAGGTGCGCTTTTTGGTTCCTTGGTTGCATGCCCTACATTCTCTGGCTTTCCTTTGCCCTTCTGAGATTGATGGACACATAAAACCTGACCCTAGAGCCAGAGCAACCTGGAGTGAGCAACCACTGGGAGGATTTTAAGTACACTTCCGGGAAAGACACACGGCCGCCGCCACGGTAGCATCAACAATAGTGATACACTCTATCGGTCCCCAGTGTCCACAGAGGCCACAACTTTGAGCTCCTATTCAAGCTGCTGACTTGTCAACAGCTGGGTTGCAGTCTCTCCTTTGGCCTCAGCTTCCTCATCTCAAGAAGGCTGGAGGAGGCTCAAGAGCATCGCATCATCAACTTCTTGTCGTTACAGTTGTTCCAAACAAGTTGTCAGGTCGCGATACCTCCTCTAATGGGAGCAAAGATGGTGAGAATCACAGAATTCCGGGACCATCATGAGGAAAGCTCTTCTAACGCCCCAGGGAACAACAAATAAGTAAGCAAAAGAAAGACCCACGTTATCACTTGTGCGTCGGAGAAGCCCTGTGAGGTGGAATTTGTTGTGTGTTAAGCAGATGTGCAGAGAGTGAGTCAGAGGACAGAAGTAGCTCAGCTAAGGTCATGAGTGGGAAGACTGGAACAAAGGCCAAGGGACCATGGGGCTTTAAACCCAGTGCTTTCCACTCTGCTCATTCATTTGTCCCCTGCCACTAACCTAGGAGCGACTACCCTTAGCCCTGATCACCCACAACCACCTGCGATCACTCACCCTCTGGTCTATGGACACTAATATAGAGCCTGGTCCTCCAAGAAAAACAGCCACCATCTTCATGTGATCAGCAGTGCCTGAGTCAAAGGACCATCAGGATTGGGTTTGTTGACTACTGATGTGCCCACAGAGGAGACACTGGGTGGGAACCATCACCAGAGAGTCTAGCCGCTCCTGCTAGTCATTTATATGCCATTCTGCCCTACTTACACATGGCCTTGGGGCCTTGGGAGGTTCTAGAGTAGATGAGGGCTGGGGAAAGTTCATGAAGGGAGCATTGCCTGTGTCCCTGGTGGAAAGCCATCATTCATGTTGGGTGAAGACCTTCCAGTGGGGCTATTTTGGGTCACCCTTGCTCCAGTGGCCAACCTATTACCCATGTTCTGTAAGCCCAATAAACTCATCTGCTCTCCACTGTGAACTTTGGAGGAATCAATACTTGGATCTCTCATTGGGACCTTATGGGAGGGGCTGGACATTTTTTATGTCTCCCCAGGGAAGGGGTTCTTGAAACAGACACCATCCTACCCTCATCTAAAGACACCCATCTGAATAAGATCATTCATCTTCTTGTCTACTAGACAACCGCTCAAGGCTGAAAGTCCACCGGTTGCTATTGCAGGGACTCAGGTCTGACTTGGAAAGAGACAAAGCCTTGTCCCACAGGGCTCACTTTCTAGTTGTAGGAGACAGACAACTGTCAAATGGTAGCACGCTGTGCTGAAGGTCTAAGACAGCAGCAAAGAGAAGTGAATCTGGAGAATGGGTCCAGGAGTAATCGAGACAGGCTGGTGGCTTATGGAGCCCCATTTGAAGGTGACTTTTGAGCAAATGTCTAAAGAAAATGAGGGAGGGACTCCTGTGATAACTTGGGAGGAAGGAAGAGAGAACAGCTGTGCAAGACCCTGAGGTGGGAATGAGGTAGAAAAGCTGGTGTGGATGGAACAGTGCAAGGAAAGCGAGAAGACACGGAGGTGGGGAATAAGACCTGGCAATCGCTGGGCTCAGGCACAGGAGTTGGCCCACAGGGTCTTCACAGAGCTGGAATGAGTTCTCATCTGCCGGGAAAGGGGCCATAGCTATCCTGCCATGGGTACTTCCCAGATTTCCTTCCTCAGTGGCACCCAGAGTGGAGGCCAGAAGGTTGAGGTCTGTGCATCAGCCTCTGCAGGAGCTGTCTGTCTTTTACCACAAGAGAGGCTCACAGGCACTGACTTGGCTATATCAACCCCATTTATGGAGGAGTAAACTGAGCTGTGGGGCAGTTGTGTAGGTCCTGCCAAATTCATCCTTGTTCAAGTCTGGATACTGGATATCCCCAGAATCCCCTTGTGTGAAAAGCCAGGTTATCAGAGGAGGACTACTGACAGGCGAGGGGACCTTCATGGCAGGCCCTTAGGTCTTTGGAGTTGTGGGACCTCAGTCTCTTCCTTTTCCTCACGACCATATGAAACATTTTCTGTGCCTTGTGCTGTTGCCATTTTGTGTAGGGCTGAAGGAGGTGGCCAGCCAGGTAATGGGCTAGAAACAGAAAACCATGAAGCACAGCCTCTAAGTCGAGTGCCTCAGGTGTATTGTTATAGTGGTGGAAAGCTAACACAGTTCCCTATCTGGTCTTTCAAAACCTCATTTGCCAGAGTGTCTATGAGCTAGCAGACCATGGAGGAGAGGCCCTGGTAGATTCCTTCACAGATGGGTTAGGAGGACATGTGAACCATCCAGCCCAGCCACCATCCCATGGCTGCTCAGAGGGTATGGCCTCCAGACCACAGTTAGAGAATATAAAAACAGGTTTCTAACTGACATCCTTCAGACAGCTCTTCTTGGAAGGAGAGGGAAACTAGCCATGGCTACCTCTGCTTGATGTTTTAACCTGAAGCTTGGGAACAGATGTGTTCTCTGACCGTTGGCTGAAAAGCTAAGCACTTTTCATGGAGCTGTCATTGTGTTTGGGGACTGGAGCCTAAGGCTTCCCTCCCTATGTCCACCATGGGTCAGTAACTGGCCCCACTGGTCATGGTTTGGGGAGGTGGGGATTGTTTGAATTGATGGAGCTCTCCCTTGACAGTTCTAGTGCTTTCTCTGCTTCCGTTGTACAAAGGCTCTGAGGCAGTCTGAGGAGCAAGGGGAAGGAGGAAGTTGGTCATCTGCTCATTGGGAACAGCAAGGAATGCAAAAAAGAGAAACCCAGCCTCTCCCTGGCTGGGGAAGAAAGCTTGGTATGGAAGTAATTCTGCCACGCCGGCCTCCTCCGAGCACTGCCCAAATGCTTTTCCGATTTCCAAACTTAATTAGGAGCCATTGCTGTAGCGTGAGTCAGCACTTAATAATGAGGGTGTTTATTAAGAAATGGGTAGAAAGAGCACAAGACAGTCGGACAATTCAAATCCCGGTTGTCTGAGTTGCTGGCTGTGTGGTCTTGGGTGAACTACTTGCCCTCTCTGAACCATTTTCTCGTCTATGAGTTAGAATGTACTTGGTAAGACCTGGGGGAGTGCTAATGGATCAAGGATATAAAATCTATCAGAAGGGCTGGGAAGGTGGATTGGTTGGATCCGGTGCTTGCTGTGCAAGCTTAAGGACCCGAGTTTGGTTTCCTCAAACCCACATCAAAAGCCAGGTCTGCAGCATACCTCTGTAAGCCTAATTTAGGAGAGGCAGAGACAAATTTGTAAGCTCTAGATGCTGTGAGAGATTCTGCCTCAAAATCTAATGTAGAGTGTGAGTGAGGAAGACAGCTGGAGTCAAGCAGGCCTCCATGGCAGGAGTTTAATAAATAGCACCTCACCCCCTCAACTATTCTCTTTCAAACGAGTAGGAGTGTTTTCACTTCCTCTGTCATAAATGCTCACCTCTCAGAAGGTCCCAGGCTTTCTAGCACTGGTGATTCAGGTCTAACCCCACGTACCTTCTACCCTCGCAGGGTCCTGAGTCTCCCAGTAGAGGCAAGCACTGTAGTAAAACATCTTGAGGTGAAGTGGGGGAGTCCAGAAGAGTGGGGTATCCTGGGTTGGGGTCTCAGAGGAAGGACCCTGAGGGAAAATGCTAGCTAGCATCTGGTGAGGTGAAGGCTAGGGAAAGAGCTAGCAAAAGCAGAGCAGGTGGATGAGTACCAGGGCCACTGAAAGTGCAGAAGGGAAGAGGGAAGAGGGAAGAGAGAAGAGGGAAGAGGGAAGAGGGAAGAGGGAAGAGGGAAGAGGGAGAGGGAAGAGGGAAGAGGGAGAGGGAAGAGGGAAGAGGGAAGAGGGAAGAGAGAAGGAAGAGGGAAGAAGAGGGAAGAGGGAAGAGGGAAGAGAGAAGGAAGAGGGAAGAAGAGGGAAGAGAGAAGGAAGAGGGAAGAAGAGGGAAGAGGGAAGAGAAGAGGGAAGAGGGAAGAGAGAAGGAAGAGGGAGAGGGAAGAGGGAAGAGAGAAGGAAGAGGGAAGAAGAGGGAAGAGGGAAGAAGAGGGAAGAGGGAAGAGGGAAGAGGGAAGGGAAGAGGGAAGAGGGAAGAGGGAAGAGGGAAGAGGGAAGAGGGAAGAGGGAAGAGGGAAGACGGGCATTTCTATTAGAGGAGGGTCAAAGCCACTGTTCTGAGCTGCATCTGGGACAAGCTTCCGAGTCCTCTGCTTCCTGGGGCAACAAACCTCTGTCACTCAGCACACTGGCCCATTACATGGCCCTTTTCTAGTTTTTAAGGAGCCCCGCCCTGACTCCCATTACTCTTCCCTACAAGGGGAGGGGCTTTCCATGTGGAGCCATTGAGGAAAGTCTCCCTCTTCAAACTGTCAGGAGTTTGCTGCTATTCATGCCTCCGCTGAAGGAAGCTGCTGTAGCAGGAGAGGAAGACACCCATGGTCAACCTCTGGTTTACACACGCGCACGCGCGCGCACACACACACACACACACACACACACATGAATACACACACGAATACACACAAGCACATGCAAATTTGATTTAAGAATATGTGTTTAAAATAGGCACAGATGAGTGAGCAAACCAAAAAGCCTTGCAGAATGTCAACACCCCATACGGAGAGGAGCACTTAGATGAAAAAGAAATATTGGTCATGTCTGGGTCCCCAGGTCCCCATCCCACTTGCCACCCTCTATGGCAGCAGTTCTCAACCTGTAGGCTGCAGCCCTTTTGGAGTTAAATGACCCTTTTATGAGGATTTCATATCATATATCATGCATATCAGATATTACCTTATAATTCATAGCAGTGGTGAAATTACAGTTATGAACCTAGCAACAAAATAGTTTTGTGGTTGGGGGTCACCACAACACGAGGAACTGCATTAAAGAAACCCAGCACTGGGAAGTTGACAATCACTGCTCTAGGGGGAGGTCATCTCTACCCTCTGATGCCCGCTGGCCTCTTAGACTAACTTCACCTGTCTTTAAGCTTGAGGAGCAGGCAAAGCAGCGGTCAGTGTGTATCTTCCTTCTTCTGCACCTTGTTTTGCCATGGCTTCTACAAAGGTGTGGGCAACTTTGTGCTAATAATTTTATACAGCACAAAGTGCATGCTCTCAACTTTTATTTGGGTGGCAGGTCTTGGACACCACTCTCATTACGTTGAGAGATTTACTCGTTCTCTTCAACAGCCCCGTGGATGCCACAGCTCAGCTGCTCCACTCCTGGATCAACTGAATTAATGGGGCCCCCTTTGATGGGCAGTTAGGTTGCTCCCTGCCTTGACCTATCTTCACGCAGAATCCATTTTCATAGATACTGTGAAAGTGTGCAGAACTGACTTTAGAGAGACGGAATCATGGGGCAGAGGGGGCATCTGCTCTGCTCTCACCAGGCAGATATGTCCAAGTGGCCTCATCCTCCAACCGTGGGACAGATGGTTGCCCTACACCTGGATTCTCAGTGCTCTGTTCTCATCTGCACCTGCATCCCGGTGCACCTGCGTCCCGGTGCACCTGCATCCCACCTGCATCCCGGTGCACCTGCATCCCAGTGCTATTCACTTCCCAAGTCATGTCCTTTGGGGAATTTCTTTTTCTTTTGCAGGGTGCCATCCAGGACCATATATCACCTTCAGTCGCTGTGTTTCTTTTGGTCTTTCTCTGCCCTTATGTCACTGAAACTTTGGTTCATGGAGTGTGTGTGTGTCCCTGAATTTGGAGTTTGTGTGTATTACCTCGAGTTTAGATTTAAGGGCTAGTGAGATGGTTCAGTGGGTAAGAGCACCACTGCATGAACATGGAGACCTGAGTTTAGATCCTCAGAAAGGGCTCGGCATGTTACCCACAAACCTGCAAACCCAGTCAGTGGGAGGAGTGGGCAAAGAAGGAAGGTTGGCTGGGGCTTGCCAGCCTCGCTTTAGATTCAGTGAGAGACTGTCGCAAAAGAGTCAGAGTGATAAGGCAGGACACTTGATGTCTTCCTGCGGTGTCTGGGCATTCATGGTGCCTTGGCATGCATGAGCATGCACAGACGCAGGTGTGCATGGTACACACACACGCGCGCGCGCGCGCACACACACACACACACACACACACGCATATGCACCACACACATTGCATACACACATACACAAAGAGAAAGACTACACTCAAGATATGCACATGTGGGACTGGAGTAGCTTGGAGAGAAGGCTGAGTAACACGAGGAGCTGTGAGGTCCCTTTGTCCCTCCTTGGAGATAACTTTGAGGATCTGGCTGAACAATGTTCACTTTTTCTCTGCTACATTGCTTCTTTCCCCCTTTGTAATTAATGAGTGACTTTCAAGGAAATGTCTTCAATTATTTCTCTATTCCTTGTTAAGGTGCTGGGACTTTTAGGAAGGTCACTTGTCATGAGCACTATCATGAGCTGCCCCAACGAAGGTCAGAGCCATGGGCTAACTGACCACTGACCGGACTGTCCACATCTAGGGGACCAGAGCAGACCCTTTCTCTTTGTAAGATGATTGGTTTTCTTGACTGATGCCATCTGGCAAGGTTACAGTTCACTCCAGTAACCCCAAGAGACCCAGGGCATCCTCTCCTGGACCCTTGAGGAGAAAGGCAGTATAGGAAATGAAGATGGCTTTAGGGAAACTTGGTAGCCAAATGACCTTGGCCACTGATGCCTCCTCCTTGGACCCAGTTCTTTCTACACGATCTGGATAACCATGTAAGTTATCATGTGAGCACCCATCGGAGGCATGAGGAATGAGTGTCAGGGAGTTCTCTATGGGGATAGAGGCCAGTCCCATGAAGGGAATGGGAATCCCACTAAGAGAAGAGTAAAATTCCCATGAGCATGTGTAGTAGCGTGAAAAGACTAGAGGGCACAGTGCCCATGACTGACATACCCTGACAGGTCACATTTTGTCTGGACTGGGGCCTCTTCTATCACTAAACTCAGTCATGCTCCCAGAGTCTCTGTAGACAGGATCTGTGTCTGCTCCTCCCAGAATCTTCAGCACTCTTCACAGAGCCTGGTGCTCTGTGGAAAGGGGAGGCTCTTGGAAACATCTTGGAGAGCTATAGCCACAGCAGCAGGCTGTAAAGGGAAAGGGGGAAGCAGGCAGACTCCCCTCTTCCCTGGGTCCTTTTCAGAATACTCTTCATCCAGGCAGATGACAGGATCTGGCCCACCCTTGACTTCAAGCAGATTATTGGCTGCCTTGGCCTACCTGAAAATGGACCACTTACAGATTCTAAAGTCCATCTTTCAGGTAGGCAGAGACAACAGCAGCAATAGCACAGACACCTATCTCCATGGCAGCCATTGTAATTCCTCACCTATCAGACAACACCCAAGGTGTAATGATCAGATCAGAGTCATTAGCCTGTCTCCTTGCTTAAACTCATAGCAATGCTGTTGATACAGAACAGCTGTACTTGGTAATGAACTATGGTGTGCTACTTCCATTCACATACACAGCGTGCATAAACAAAGCCAGGGTAATCAACATTCCCATCTTCTGATTCCCTGCTACTTCATGAAGGCCACGGTGGGCTTTTGAGAGCTATGGAAACTGCACCCTGAGTAGGGTCCTACAATCGGATTCTGCAACGTCTTTTCAGCTTTCATCATGAAAGTGGGAAGGTATTTTAACCACCTTGGTTATCATGAGATATCTGACCCAAAACACAAAATCACAGCCATGAAAGAGAAGACTGATGAATATTGTCTTTATCCATGGTCTGCAATCTACAATGGCAGTTAGGGCAGAGGGGTTGGGGGCAGCAGGAAGGAGGGCATGAAAGAGCCAAACAGCATGCACAGAAAGTTCTAGATCTTGATCTAGTCAAGAAGTACATTTGCAAACCATTCCTTGAGATGTACGCCTGAAGACCTGTGCGCTCTATGCACACAATACCAAGCTATCAACTCAGCTAAGTTCCTCTTTAGTTGTTTGTTTTCGACAGGCTGGCCTTGAACTCTCTAAGTTGTTGAGGATGTCATCAACCTTCTGAATGGTGAGATTCCAGAAGTGAGTCATCATACCTAGGTCTGCAAGGTGTTGTGGATCAAACCCAGGGCTTTATGAATACTAAGTAAGGACATGACCAACTGAACCATACCCCAGCCCTCTGTTTAGCTTTTACTTTAAATTTATTTTATTTACTAGTAGGGTGTGTGTGTGTGTGTGTGTGTGTGTGTGTGTGTGTGTGTGTGTGTGTGTGTGTGTATGTTATGAGCAGAAGGAGGTGTGCACGTCACTGCATGGATCATGCATGTAGAGGTCAGAGGACAACTTTGTGGAATTGGTTCTCTCCTCCAACTTTATTTGGGCTCCAGATACTGAACGTAGGTTGCTACTTTCACGTCATTAGTTGGCAAGTGCCTTTATCCTCATAGCCACCTCAACAGCCCCTCTATTTAGTTTTTACTAGCTACTAGTCACAAGTTTTCTGAAGAGATCCTGCATACTTCTTACATCCTCTATGGTAACACACAAAGTTAGCAATAATAGTAACTGCCTCCTCACCAGGTACTCCTTCCTTCAGCCAAGAAGAGTCTAGTGAAACATTGCTTAGCTCGCCTCGGAGGCATGGTAGGCTAACTGATTCAAAACTGATGGGAAATGACAGCAGTGGTCAAACCATTCATTGTCATGGGAACAGAGCACTTTCTACAGCGAGCAGAGCATGGCCATCTTGTCCCTTCACCTCAGCTCTCCCAGGAAACAGTTTGCTAGTTTCATGAAACAGATGAAAAAACAAGGACTTGAGCATCACACTGAGCTATCCCGAGTCTTGCAGAGAAAGAAATGAGGAAATTGATCTGCATAGTTGATTTACTCTCCTTAAAATGTCCATTTTGTGTAGGATGGAAACCTGTAAATGTTTTTACTCTGTAAATCCACAAATCCACACACACTGAAAGGCATATTCGCTGACAGTGGTGTGGCTAGGTTATGCAGTACCTTTGGTTTGGTTCTTGAGGAACCACCATATTGATTTTCATTAGTGGCTGCACTAGCCTACAACCACACCATCAGAGAAAAAGGGGGTCCACCTGACACCCTCAACAACTTTTGTTATCATTTGTCCTTTTCCATAAACACATAAACAGTATGTATGTGCGTGCATGTGAGTGTATGTGTGCATGTATGTATGTATGTATGTAATGTGTTGAGTGTGTGTACTGATTGTATGTACATGTCTGTGCACATTCTACACCTCACATGTGGAGGTCAGAGGGCAACTAGTGGGGTCTGTTCTCTCCCTCCATCATATGGGTTCTGGGAACTGAAATCAGAGCCATCAGGCTGGGAAAGAGCCTTTGCCCATGGAGACATCTCTCTGGCCTTTATTTGTTTTCTTAACGACAGAAACCTGACTGAGGTGACATGGAATCTCAACGTAGTTTTAATTTCTATCTTCCTGATAGCTAAAAATGTTGGCCATCTTTCACTTTCCTCATGGCTAAGGATGTCAGACATCCTTCACGGTCATTGGCCATTTGTACTTCTTCGAGAACCTTCCATTCGATTAACTCCCCATATATGGATTTGATTTGGTTTTCTGACTTTTAAGTTTTTGAGTCCTTTATGATATGATATGATATGTGTGTGTGTGTGTGTGTGTGTGTGTGTGTGTAGCTACAATGAGCTCCTGCTATACATTAGCTGTCTCTTCACTACGATGTTTCCTTTGCTGAATGGAAGTTTTTAAAATTTACATAAACGCCAATTAATCATTGTTGCTATTTCCTGGGTCCTTTTCCAAAAGTCCTCACCCAAGCCATGATCTTAAGGAGATTCCTAGCAACTCCAGAGTCTTGGGACTTACACTGAGGCACTTGACACAGTTTGAATTGACTTTTTTTTTTTAACAGAGTGAGATATATGGGTCTAGTCTCATCCTTCTACATGTGGGAAACCCAGCATTCTGCACAGCACTTGTTAAAGGGGTAGTCCCCTCTGCTGAAAAGCAGGTGTTGAAGCTGTGTGGGTTTCCATGTTGTTCCATGGGTCTAACGTCTGATCTTTCTCTCTTTGGGGTAGTATGTTCTTTGTTACCCAGATGCTTTTCCTTTATAAAGTCACATAGGGCAGCTTCTGTTCCTCCCCTTGCTCCAGTGTATGCCTGGAGACATTCTCATTTCAGATGCCATATGCAGGCTTCCTCTGTAATTAGGACGGGATTTTAGCTTAGTTATAGCCTCTTTCCATCTCTGGCTTCCTCAGGTGATGGACAGTGATTGTTTTCCCTGGTGCTGAGTTTTGTTAGTTTTGTCTTCAGTGTTTTGCTGTCGTGATGCTGATTCCTGCCGTGTCTACTCGATCTTAGCAATGACCCCTCTCAAACTCTCGACCTTCCCCTCCCCCCATTACAATGGCCACTTAAACATAGTTGTTTTCTTTGAGCACTTGGCACAGTCTCTATTCACCCTGAAAAGAGTCCTGTGATGTGCCTCCCTCAGTGATCTCTTCAAAGGCCAACATGTCTGATAGTTAATGAGGTTGCTATTTTCCACCAGGCTCTGGGCAGAGTGTCAAGAAATCCCTGTTTCCTATTGTGTTACACACACAGTCACCTGCATTTCAGGTTGCCCTAGAAAAGCCACGAAACAAAGATCAGGAGATTCTTGACTTCTACTCAAGCCCTAGTCTTCTACCCCAGTCATAATAGACTTTGACCAATGAGATAAGAGCAAACACGTCACAGGGGGAAGCTGGGGAACGACTTCTATCTTTGGGTCTTTGTTTCCTTCAGCTCAGGGAAGCCCAAGGCTGGCAATGAACCCAGACTGGCTTCCTGGAGGACAATGGGTGTGTGACGAGATCATTTCTATTACCTCAGCTGACGTCAGCTGAGTGGACTGTAGAGCACCAGGCATCTGAAGGAGACATTTAAGGGAGGCCAGACAGAGCCACATGAAGCTAAGCTAAACTGTGAAGCAATCCACTGTGGCTGTTTGGGTCACTAAGTTTTAAGACAATCCCCTTCCCTAGAAATGCTAAATTTTTGGAAGGGACTCTTTCCCCTCTCCCCCTTTGTCTACCTCCTTTCTTTGCTTCCTGTCCATATTATAACAGTGTAGCCATTTATAAACAGTCCCACAGTTACTTAGACAACCATCGTACTAAGAAGTGGAACTCATGACCATGAGTGAAATCTACCTTTCCTCCCTTAGATTGGTTCTGTCAGGTATTGTGGTTATGGAAACTAGGGACTTGATATGATTCTTAGTGAGTTCTTCACACAGGATAGGACAAGGTAGTCCTAACATTCTCGGCAAAGGGGCTGAGGTCCTCCTCTGTCTGGCCTGGAGCACCTCCCTTGGGGGCCTCTTTGGTCCCTCTTTCCAGTGAGTTTCCCTTGCTGGTTGGCTTTGAGCAGAGCCCTGGATGGACTGGACAAGGGCTTGGAAATCTAGGGCTCCCAAGTCCAGCCTTCCTCCTCCACAGCCTCGCTAGCACCTCTGCTGGTGTCTGGCTCCTCTAGTCCTTGCGTCTTTCTGAGAAACCATTCAGTTGTCTGCAGCCCCAGAGCATCTGCTCAGTACGTCTCCGGTCCATTGATGGATCTGCTGTAGTTCAGAGCTTCAAACATCTCGGCTCCTGAGTTTGTATTCCTGTTGTTCTTATTTGAGGGAACTAAAATTCATTTCGTTTTTATTTTGAGGCAGGGCCTCACTGTGGAGCTCTGGCTGTCCTGGAACTCATTATGTAAATCAGGCTGTCCTCAAACTCACAGAAATCACCTGCTTCTGCCTCCTAAGTGCTGGGATTGAAGATGTGCATCAGGGGCGGTTGTTTTATTTTATTTTATTTTATTTTATTTTAACAAGAAGAACAGCGATGTCTTTAGTTGGCTACTATCCCAGTCCCTTCCATCAGAGATCCAAGTGGAAAAACACTCTGGTACTGGGCAGAGCCTCAGCAAACCAGTTCATTAGTATTTTAAATGGAAAAACACTGCTTCGAGGGGCAGACGTTTACCAATAACGAGGGTTCTGAGCTCGTCACTGGACAGTCCGTGTCTCCCATGGAAGGGCTTGGCAGTCTGGTTTTACAGATGTGCTGGGCACAGCTCAAAAAGCGACAAGTGATGTGTTGAAGGAAGCGCAGATAAGCCACTGCAGGCTGGGCAGGCAGCAGGAGGGACAGCACTGGACCCTGGCCAGGAAACCTAGAAGTAGGGAAGCGGGTGGGGGTTGGGAGCTCAGTCTGATTCTTTTAAGGCTGTTAAGGTAGAAGTCACACTACCAAATACTTGCCACCTTCCCCCCTCCACCATAGGTCTCTGTTCAGAGTTATTTTTTTTTTTTTTTTTTTTTTTTTTTTTTTTTTTGGAGCTGGGGACGAACAGGGCCTTGCACTTGCTGGGCAAGTGCTCTACCACTGAGCTAAATCCCCAACCCCTCAGAGTCACTTTCTTGTAGGGTCCTCTGCCCTCCTGTGACTGACTAGCTATAATCTGCCTTACCTGTCCTTGCCTGTTGTCAGCCTGGCAAGGAATGACAGACACTCTGGTTGACACATCTAGTTGGAGTACCTGCTGACCCCTGTATCCTACTGGCTCCTGGATGGGGTGAGGATACCTGTCTTCTCACTCTCTTGCCTAGAACAGTACCTGGCACACAGCAAAACATGGTAATGTAAACAAACATGTACATGGGTTACTGTGTGTGTCCAAAGTTTTCCATGACAAACGCAGATGAGAGCTGGGGCGCTGATGGGGTCCCACTGCTCACAGAGTAAATACCCTACAGACACCTTCCATGGTGGCCCTTTCTCTTCAGGAACTATTTCAGTATCCACAATAGTAACTCCCTCCTGGGATGCCAGGGGGCTATAGCAGTGGGAGAGATACACAGTCCTCTTCAGGGGAGTGAATTGTTACCTTCAAGGCCTGCCCACGATATCCCTATGGTCTGCCCACAGGCCTAGCCTGTCCAGAAAGTGCCCTGGAAGCTAGTCTCCCCTTTAATTAATAAGGAGCAGGCTAGGGAGTGGGGTGGGGTCAGGCTCATAAAGTCCCTGAAGGATCTCAGCCTCCTGTTTATTTTCCCCAACAATGTTCCCCTTTCCCCAGAACAGGGTGGGGGCCCAGCCGGCCGCAGGCAGGGAAAAAAGCCTTAACCTCCACTGCCTGCTTCGCTCAGGACGTCGCAAATGACTTGCACTTTTCAATAATTACAAACTTAATGAAAAAATAATCTAACCCCCAAATAGGCCAGGAGCTCATGGCTGGCCCTGGCGGGAGCCCCAGACAGCTTCCAGGGTGAGATGCAAGGAACAGAGGCGCTCCTGGGAGGTGATGGGCAAGTTTTGCCTGGAGACTCCTTCCCAGAACTAGCCTTCACTCCCCACTGCCTTTTGGACTGGGCTCAAATACCCCAGTCTGTCTCTTAGAGCTGGTTTTGTTCTGCCCTCTATGAAACATCTCCTCCCAACCCCCAAAATAGAGGGAAAAGGGAATAGGTCTGTTGTATGCCGCAGCAAACCAGGAGGTGAGACTCAGGCACAGCTGGGGAAGACAGCATGGGTCCTTAGCCTCTTTCGAGTCTGTCTGAGTACAGTCAACATACCCTGCAGCCCACCCAGGAAAGCAGGAACATGTGCACCCATCCTCCTACCAGAGCTGGATCCCAGCCCCGCCTGTCTCCAACTCCCCATGGAGGACTCTAAAGGGATCTGGTGGTAGGAAAGATGGACCTCTACCTCCCTGACAGAACCGATGTGCACTGCACACATGTTGCATGCAGGCTGTATAAGGGCTCCCCATTTCCACGTCTTTTCCTCTCCACCCCAGCCCTGAGTGATAGGTGGTGGTACTGGTCCGCTTGCAAACGAGAGAAGAGTCCAACATTATGGAGGCTGTAAACTTAAGGCCTAGGACGAAGGCTGGGCAATGAGAGAGGCTTGAAATGAGCTTTGTGAGTGCCCAAGGGACACAGTCTTCCATATTTACTTTTGTGTCCTCAGAGCCCAGACGGAACTTGACAGCTGGTTAATAAAATAGTTTGGGTGTAGGTAAGAGTGCACAAAG
Organism: Rattus rattus; assembly: GCF_011064425.1. Taxonomy (NCBI): domain Eukaryota; kingdom Metazoa; phylum Chordata; class Mammalia; order Rodentia; family Muridae; genus Rattus; species Rattus rattus. The sequence continues at coordinate 131,187,241 of NC_046158.1, read as the reverse complement.
GTGTATAGTCCTAGAAGAGTTTCCTAGGCATCATCTTGACTTCCCTTCCCTGTTCATAAGCTCTCAGCTTTAAAGTGGATGAGAGCTAACGGGTTTCAGTAGCCGGGCTGAGAGATAGGACTTGTTTGGAAAACAAGTAGGGAGCCACAGTAGGTCCTTGGTAAAAGGAGTTCCAAGCTAGGAGAGGGATGGCCTTCGTTTGTCTTCATTGATTATAAGAGTTAGCAACCGAAGGTCAGTGAAGAAGGTCAAGCCATCTCTGGATGTTTCTTAGGCTTATTGTGTTTATTTGGCTGGTGGCTGAGAGTACCAGGCTTGGGCTAGCCAGACAGGCTCCCAGCTTGCATGAGGCAAATCCACAAAGTTATGGATCAAGGATCCCAGAACACGGCGTCTCCACTAGCCGCTTACAGATTTGGAATGTCACGGAATCCCTGAACAATAGATTCTTTGAAACTTGCAACTCCAGAGTCTCGGAGAAAGTAGGAACTTTATCTTCGACTAGAGGTGAGCATGAAGCATTTATTGAGTGGTTGCTACTCTCCAGGCACTATATACAAACATCAACTCATTTACTTCCCACCCCGCCAGGACACTGAGTTAGCAGCCACTAGAATCCCCATGGATGGGAAACTGAGGCATCACAAGGGCATGCAACTACCAAGGTCTCCCCAGCCAGTGGGGTAGGGCTCACAGTGGGCAAGGAGTGCTTTCTGTTTCCTTTTTCATCATTGTCTTTGAGACAATAGCTTATGTAGTCCAAGCAGGCTTCCAGCTAGCTATGTAACCAGTGATGACTTTGAACTTCTGATCCTTCTGCCTCCACCTCCCCATTTCCAGGATTATAAGCATGATAATACCATACCACGTTTTCTGTTGTGTTGTGGATCAAACCCTGGGCCAATCGTAACACTAGGTGCTCTAGTTTGCTTCCTGTTGCTATGATTAAAAAAAAAAAGACTGAAAGTAAGTTGGAGAGGAATGGGTTTATTTGGCTTATACTTCCACAGTACAGTCTATCATTGACGGAGGGCAAGGCAAGAACTCAAGGCAGGAAGCTGGAAACAGGACCCATGGATGATTGCTGCTCACTGGCTTGTTCTTTTGGCTTGCTTACTCGCTCAGCTAGCCTTCTTATATAGCTCAGACCCACCTGCCTAGGAAGGGTGACACCCACAGTGGGCTGGACCCTCCTACATCAACCATTAATCAAGAAAATACATCTCTCTTAGACACAGCCACTGGCCAGTCTGAGAAGCAATACTTCCATCAAAATTCCCTCCTGCTAGGCAGGCATCGTGCCAATGAAGCTAACCTCCAGCTCGCCAGGGACTTGAAGCCCACGGTGTCTAGATCCTTGGACTCACCCCATAGGCAACAATCCCAAGCCCAGTCTTCTACATGGTGGATGTTGGAACTGGGGTCTGTGGAGGTGAAAGGAGATTTCCCCAAAAGACAGACCGTCAGTGTTTGGAGAGAGAAATTAGAGTAGACAAAGAAAGGGTCAGGTTGGCAGGGGTCTGTTTGTGATCTGTGGCAGAGAACATGTCCGTGGTCAGCGGTTCCACCACCTCCATCACTGTTGCTTCTTCCTTCCCCGTCTTGAACCCTCCTCTCAAGCTGTCCTCACCAGGCCGGAGGTCCTATCTATGCTGAACACAGATTTTTTAGAAGTTGGCACAGAGAGCTTGCTTTGTGTAAGCAGGCTTTCCTCAGAGATGCATATTCCATGGGGGCTCAGAGTAGCTCCTCTGCTCATCTTAGGCCAAGGAAGATGTCAGATTGGAACTGTGAAGAGATATGTTCACAGAGTTCCATGCCTGGAGATGGATGACTGATATGGGATTCTCAGTCCCTCAGCTCCATCCATCACATGGCCTATGCATGATCTCTACAGTTTTTCTTCGTGTGTGTGTATAATGATATTTTATGTATTTACATTTCAAATGTTATCCCATTACCCCCCTTTCCATTTCTCTTCCCCCTCCCCCTCCCCCTCCCCTTGCTTCTATGAGGATGTTCCCACTCCCATCTGCCCACTCCCACCTCAACACCCTAGCATTCTCCTACACTGAAGAAACGAGCCTTCACAGGACCAAGGGCTTCTCCTCCTTTTGATGCCAGACAATGCCATCCTCTGCTGCACATGCAGCTGAAACCATGAGTCCCTCCGCGTGTACTCTTTGGTTGGTGGTTTAGTCCCCTGGAGCTCTGGGGTGTCTGGTTGGTTGATATTGTTGTTCTTCCTATGAGGTTGCCATCCCCTTCAGCTCCTTCAGTCCTTTCTCTAACTTCTCCATTGGGGTCCCCATGCTCAGTCCGAGGGTTAGCTGCAAGCATCCTCATCTGTATCAGTAAGGCTCTAGCACAGCCTCTCAGGAGACATCCATATCAGGCTCCTGCCAGCAAGCACTTCCTGGCATCAGCAATAGTGACTGGGTTTGGTGGCTGCATATGGGATGGGTCCTCAGGTGGGGCAGTCTCAGGATGACCTTTCCTTCAGTCCCTGCTCCACTCTTTGTCCCTGTATTTCCTCTTGTATTTTGTTCCCCCTTCTAAGAAGGACTGAAGAATCCACATTTTAGTCTTCCTTCTTGAGCTTCATATGGTCTGTGAATTGTTCCTTTGGTATTCTAAGCTTTTGGGCTAATATCCACTTATCAGTGAAGTGAGTGCATACCATGTATGTTCTCTTGTAACTGGGTTACTTCACTCAGGATGATATTTTCTAGTTCCATTCATTTGCCTAAGAATTTCATGTAGTCATTGTTTTTAATAGCTGAGTAGTACTCCATTGTGTAGATGTACCACATTTTCTGTATCCATTCCTCTGTTGAAGGACATCTGGGTTCTTTCCAGCTTCTGGCTATTCTAAATAAGGCTGCCATGTGTCTTTGTTTTATGTTGGAGCATCTTTTGGGTATATGCCCAGGAGTGGTATAGTTAATCCCTGAGCACAACAGCCAGTGGTAGATGGAGCCCTAAGGGGCTAGCTCCAGACTGAAAGCAGAAACATGTGGAAAAGACAGCAATCTGTACAAAGTGATGGTTCTCAACAGAGCTGTGCTTTCTAGATCATTCTAGAGTGTTCCCAAGGTCTAACTCTTATGAATGCTGGAATATCATCTGTCCTGCTCACTCCAAGGGTTTCCCCAATTCCACACAGAAGGTAATGAACTGTTGCACTGAGAGGAGTACAAAATATTAATGCCAAAAACTCATTCACAAATAAAAATACCCAAATTTCAGTTAATTATGAATTCAACCCACATTATGCACTTTCCCTTTTGTCTTGGGTTTTAATGTGGATTATATTTTAAGTATTGAAATATTTATCTTAATGACTGAAAACCTTTAAAGATTTATTTTTGATTATGTCTCCACCTGTCCTGTGTGTGTGTGTGTGTGTGTGTGTGTGTGTGTGTGTTGAGTGTGAGTGTATGTGAGAGTGTGTATAAGTATGTACATGTATCTGTGTGTGTGTGTGTGTGTGTGTGTGGTGAGTGTGAGTGTATGTGAGAGTGTGTATAAGTATGTACACGTATCTGTGTGTATGTATATGTGTGTGTGTGGTGAGTGTGAGTATATGTGAGAGTGTGTATAAGTATGTACATGTATCTTTGTGTGTGTGTGTGTGTGTGTGTGTGTGTGTGTGTGTGCTGTGTCCAAGAAGGCTGGATGTGTCGGATGTCCTGGGGTTTGGGTTACAGGTGGTTATAAGCTACTTGACACTGGTGCTGGAAATTGAACTGCAGTTCTCTGCAAGATCAGTACATGCTTTTAACTGCTCAGCCATCCCTCCAGCTCATGATGGAGATTTCTGATGCACTTAAATTTTACACTCAAACAAATGCCTCGTTGTCATTAGCACTGCCTTACTCCTGTATCAGGCTATACTGCAGATAAGTAGAAGTCCCCAGGGATCCTACATGACTGAAGGGAATAAAGGGGGTTCCCAGATCAAAATGACAAGATGACTGAGGCTAACAAAGGCAGTGGAAGGGCCTAGATTCCAAGGTTACCACCCTATCTCAAGGCATGTGGATAGGTTAGAGACTGTCTTGGGGGTAGGGCTAGGCACCCAGACCTTCTGTCCCCAGCATCTAAGGCATTGTCTTATTATCCAATGGGAAATTTTCCATCATTTTTCTGCACACTCCAAGTAAAAGCCAAGCCTTCTCCATGGCTCATGCCCTGGGAGGCCTGATCTGCCTGCCATACCCTTGACCAGCTGGCATCACTCTTGCTACAATGGCCTCTTCCCATTTCCTCAAAGTGCCCATCTCTTTCCACCCCAGGGCTCTTGCACATGCTGATCCCTGCGCCTGGAACTTCTTCCATTTTGTTTTAAATCTCTCTCTCTCTCTCTCTCTCTCTCTCTCTCTCTCTCTCTCTCTCTCTCTCTCTTGGGATGGGTCTCTCTCCCCTTCCCTGGTCCTCCCTCAAAGAGTTCATGCTCCTATCCCTCCTCCCCTTTTCCTTTGAGAGGGCACTACCCCCCTCCCCGGTATCCCTCCTCCCTGGTGCATCAAGTTTCTGCAGGATTAGGCACATCCTCTCACATTCAGGCTAAACATGGCAGCCCTCTGCTACATATGAGCTGGGGTCCTCAGACAAGCCAGTGTATACCTTTGGTTGGTGACTCAGTCTCTGGGAGCTCCCAGGGGTCCAGGTTAGTTGACATTGTTGGTCTCCCTGTGGGGTTGCCATCTCCTTGAGGGCCTTCGATCCTTTCCCTAACTTCCACAGGGGTCTGGCTCAGCTGTCAAAGGCTAAGCTCACAACCTGCTCTGCACTCCATCATGCTGCCCTCCACACACAAGAGATCAACTTTTTCGTGACCTTTGAGAGGGAGGAAGGGAACCCTCTCCAGGCAGCCAGGTCAGCTTCGTTAGCCTTAGGCACCTGCAGGGTGACAGGTGTCACAGTCAGATTGCCCTCACAGTGAGAAGACCCGTACATACCCCAGTCACCAGCCACGGATCACCCTTGGGGGGTAACGCATCCTTCAACAGCCCTAGGGCAATTCCCAGGCAGGAACCACCTACAACCATAGTTCCATAGTTGGCGTGGGTTTCAGGGGAGGGGGTCCTGAAGATCCCCAGCACCCCCTTCAACTTTACCATCATTCATGCAGCAGCATCTCCTGGTGGGCACTGCCCTCTTCTTAGACATCTAACTGCATATAGTATCCAGGTTCCCTCTTGTCATTCCAATACCGAGGCTCGGTGCATTGGGGAGTATGCTGAAGAATTCTATAGCTGGGTGCTAACCTCAACATGGGATCTCAGGTTCCTACTTTGGACTCTTCTAAGAGCACTTTCCTTTAGCCCACCTTAGCTCAGAGTCCCAGAAGCCACAGTTTCTGCTGTTATGGAACCTATAGACCAGTGAGATCTAGATACCTAGAAAGATGTACAGAGAATGTGGTTCTGAGAAGTGACTTGAAGCAGGGGAAGGCCACCTGGGAAGACACAGACATTGAGTTCAGCCTCAGTGGATGACAGATAATGAGGATGTTCCAGAAGGTAGAGCAGGGGTGATTCTAAATGGTGAAAACACAGATTTAAAGACAGCCTGAAAGAGCGAGACACATTAGGAATGGGCGTGGTCTGCTAGGACAGGATGAGGTGGGGAGGATAGAAGTGCCCAGCTCCATTTCTCTCTCCCCTTAGCATTTTCTGAATGAATGAATAAATGAATGAATTTCTACAAATGAGGGCAGGTAGGGAAACCAGAGGAAGGCCAGGGTGACTGTCCAGGTGAGAAAGGATGAGCCTAACCACAGAGGAGCCATGGAGTTGGAGGAAGAGGAAGAGGAAGAGGAAGAGGAGGAAGGAGTAGGGGGGAGGAGAAAAAGAATATACCCCTAGAGAGTTCAAGACCCAGAGCTTCCCTGGTACATCTCAAAATCTAAGTTGTACCATGCATGGTACCACATCCCTTGCCCTGCAGCTCTTTTCCCTTGTCATCCCTTGTCTTGCTTAAACTGTGTCACTGGGGACTTGTCTGACCACTGCTCCTTTCCCTTTCCCACTGACAGCGGCCTCTTCCCTCTTGTCTCCTTTGAACCGGTGATTTCCCTTCAGAGTCCGTGTTCAAACCCAGCACACTACAACTCTTGAGTGTGTGTCTGGGGAAGACCCCTCCCCCCGGGCACTGGAGCCGGCTATGACAGCTGAGCACAGGGCCACATCCTCGACACAGGTAGAGGCTCTGCCCAGCTGCCCACTCCCTCGCCCTCTCAAGGCAGCATGTGGTTGGAACTGGGGCTTAAAGTCTGGGTAATTGGAAACAGAGCAGCATCACTGAGGACAGCTCCTAAATGCTCACAGAGAAGACAGCACAGTTCTTCATCGCGGGGCTTGAAAGCCCTTCGTTAAAGTTGCCATCCGAACAAAGGCTCTGATGTAAGAGTTTGGACCCCACTGGAGCAGAGGATCCAGGGAACCAAGCTGCCCCAGTGTGCGACACAGAAGTCCTCAAGCCCTTGGGGAAGAAATCTTTCAGGCCCTCAGGAGGGAATGCCCTGCAGGCAGCATTCATTAGCCTTGTAGAGCTGACTCTACTGTTTGCAGAGAGAGAGCTGGCCTTCATACAGGAGACTCACTGGATGGGAAGGCTCCTACTAGAGCTCCAGGGACACCAGGGTCCATGAGGATCCCGTGTGTTGTTGGGGTGGACTTTGTCTCTATTTCTCTGCTCAGCACCCTTCAGAATAGGCTTCATCCTGAGTCTCTGAGGAAGACAGATTGGCTTCATGAGGATGCAGCCGCCACAATGAAGCAGTATTACACCCTGAGGAACTGCCCTCAGGTTATACTGTCCACGAGCCGGGAGGGATGCCACAGTCAGAATCCAGTCTCTGAGGCGGGGCTGGATTGGAGGGCAGGACGCCATCAAGCCTCCCATGAAGGCACATCTGCTTGTCAGCCCTTGTGTTAGCCGTTACAGACAAGGCTTGAGCCCCAGAAATACAAAGCCACTCTCACCATAAGGGAGAGGTGAAGGCAAGCACCCAGCCCAAGCCTGCCTGGCATTACAGCTCAGTCTATAAGGGCTCTGCCATCCTGCCTGCCAGGCCACATCTGTTTGAACTTGGGGCATGGCACTGGGTAATTAGAAGGATGACATTGCCAAGGGGCCTTCCCTGACACCCTCTCTGACAGCCTGACACTCAGTGGCATTGGCTTGAATTAAAGACGCACTCAGAGCAGACACATTTTGGGGCTATCTGAGGAGACAGTTAACTGGGGGTTGAGGGGAGCAGCCAACTTGGTTATGGAGGACTTCCAAGCAAACAGAGCCTGGAGAAGGAAAACACTCCATCCTCCCCGGGCTTTGTACGGCTACTCTGAAACCATAAGTAATTTTCTTCATTATGCACAATGGCAGGGGCCTTTCTATGTCTTCTGTATGCTTTAACCTTTGTCTTTTCAACAACCCCAGGAAGGTGGTGCCACTATTGATCCCCATGACTGGGTTCTAGAAACTGAGGCCCACGTAGCCTCTAGTCTGTTCAGAGTTCAGTAAACTCTGTGTCAGTCAACATTCCAATGCTGTAACAAAATGCCAGAGACAATCAACTTGAAATGCGGAAATGCTTATTCTGACTTATAGTTTCAGCCCTTGTTAGTTTGTGCTTATGGTTGACAGTGTCATGTATGGATGCATAAAGAGAAGGGCAAATATTGAAGTAGAAAGATGGATGTGTAAGCGCAAGGATGGATGCATAGGCGGAAGGTGGATGAATAGGTAGGATATTTGCTGGACATAGTTTGCCTACATGGTTAACTGGCTGGTTGGATGGTAACTTGGTAGATGGTTAGGAGGAAGGATGGATATGTGGATAGGTGGGAGATAGATTTGGGAGTCGGTAGGTGAACAGCCAAGTGGATGGAAAGGCAGGAGGGCGAGTTGGTAGCAAGCTTGAGGGTGGGTAGAATGGTACTCGGAGAAACACAGATGATTGCCTTTGGCCTCTTGGCCACCTCTTCCCAGCTGCCTTCTCCAGTGGAAAAATTGAAAATCATGGGCCCTGGGAAGACATTCCCCTGTGTGGTCTGTTAATAGAGGCCCAGAAAGGCCAGCCGAGGTTGTCAGCTCACCCCATACCAAGACCCTGTCATTAGCCACATTCCCCCTACCCTGCCCTAGAGTGGAAGTATGAGCTGGTGGCCAGTGAGGGGCTGGGCCCAGCCAGGCCCCTCATTAAGCCTTATTAAGACCACAGAGGGAGAGAAGATCAGGAGGGGAGCTTTCTCCAAAGGTCAGCAGTTGGAAAAAGAAGGTTCAACCATGCTCTGGGGAGGTCACATGCCCTTGGCACTCTTTCGGGGAATGTGGATGTTGCCTGGCCCATTCTGAGCCACCCTCGCCTTGCAAGCTGGGAAACCAAAGCTGGCAGGAGAGGGAAGAGGGGTCCACACAGAAGCCAGAACAGAGACAACCCTGTCTCTAGTCCCCTTGACTCGAACATTAGTCTTATCTTTCTGAGATTTACAGCAACGGGGAGAAGGGGAGGGAAAGGAATCTACATGGGTGGGCTTCACATTCTAAAGCATTTCTGATCATGAAGCCATTGGGTCTCCTGTGTGCTATCGTAGTCTGGGTTCAGGGGGTCAGCATCATACCAGAAGATGAACTGGAATGTATTTTTCTCCTCTTCTCGTTTCTGGGTGACATCATTTAAAGAAACACCCATTAAACAGCTGTCTCTGGCAGAATCCCAATCTGGGTGCCAGGAATATGGCACAGAGTGGCCAAAGTTCCCAGCCTCACAGGGTTTACCTTTCAGAAGAGTTACAACAGATGCAGACATAAATGAGAGATGGTGAAGAAAAGAAATAATGGCAGTGACAGAGGGTCATTTTTTAAAGAGATGGCCCAAGAAAGGCATCTCTGAGAAGGCGATCACTAAATGCTCACTAAATGCTCTCCCTATTACTAAAACTTGCTCATGGCCTCTCTCCATCCATGTCTGATCCCATGACCTGTTCTTGCCATCTAGACGGGAGCAGACCTGGGTTCTGAAGACCTGGACAAGCCTCCTCCCTGGTCTCTTGCCTTCCTCTTGACTGCTGAATGCAAAGATATGGCCCCGGGATGTAATAGCCACAGCGGAGGGGAGCCTGGGTCCCTGCGTTATCAACTGGAGGAGGACCACTCCTGACCAGCTCATCTATTACACACTGAGAAATGCACTCCATGACTGCTTGAGCCTGTAAACATCTCGGGGACTTTTGTCACTTACATTGTCTTGTGTTGCTTGAAAGACATGTGACAAACTGAGTCAGGACAGAGCTGAGCTCAGCATGTTGGAGGGATGTAGAGGGTGGGATCACGGTCAACAAAGCATAGAGCAAACGACAACAAAACGCAATGGTGTAAGAGGCAGAGAAGGTGAGACGGAGGAGGTCACAGTCAACCATCTTGATTTTGGAGAAAGGTCAGTGGAGGGGGAGGGGACACAGGCAGGGTAAAAAGGGAGGAATACTATTCGATTCATACTTTACAAAGATCCTTCTCTGCTGGGGATCTGAGCTGGAGGGATGCAAGTGTGTGAAGAAGCATGGCTGACACAGCATGCAGCACCACAGTGGGGAGTAACAGGGAGAGGGAAAGAATGCATTCTGGGTCAGCATCAGGAGCTGGGCTGGTGAGCAGCTTGCAGAGGGCAAGGGGAACTACATATCTCATAGGCCATCAGACACACTAGCACCTAAGCCAGTGTATGCTAACGGAAACTTCTGAGGTATCCTTCTAGCTCCTAGCCTCTCTTCCCAAAGGCACCACCACCAAACACACTGTGGTTGTCTGGCAATGTAAGCTTATCTGAGGACCTTGCCTCGATAGCTGACTGGACCAGACTTGGGCTCTTGACTGATCAAATCATTCTAGCTGTCAGAAGACAGAGCTTGCTTCATTCCCATGGGAAGAGAGCTAAGCCTCAGAGCTCTTTCTTATCAATGAAAACCCAAGAAGGATGGGAGGAATGTGTTCTTCAGTGGATCTATTCATTTACCCCATAGGGACACACAGATGGGGTCAACCTCCTTTATCCATAGCAAGAATTCATTAAATATAAGTCTACTGCCCCACTCCCCTATCCCACTTCTGTGTCCTACAAGCTCCAGAAACCCTTCCACACTTTACAAGATCTTCTGAGTGTCTCAGCCACCCCAGCCTAAATTTCTGCTTACTGTGTCACTTTTCCTGGGGACATGTAAACACAGCTCTTCTCCCCAGATAGGACACTGACAGTGAACTGAACAAGCAATTCCCCTCAATCCTAGCTTACCAAATCATTGAGTTTATTGGGCTACTTATAGAGTGAGGATGAAAGGTATTTACAGAAGTATGGTGACTTACAGACTGCTGTCACTGAAAAGTTCACCCATGACAACTGCATTCCTGGAACCCCAACAGGCCATTCACTGGTCAGACTCTCTCCTCTCCCCAGCAACTACTGCAGTCTTTATAAACTTAGGGAAGTCTTGTGGGAATCTTGTAAATTTCAGGAGCTTCCTGAGACTTATGAGTTCATGGACTTCCTGAGACTTGTAAGTTCGCTGACTGAGTCTTAGCATCCTTTCGTGGAGGAATATTTCAACTAGAATGAATGGTTAGGCAGCACCAGAAAATCACTATGTAAGAAACCACAGCCCCTTACCCACCTCCTTCTCACTGTCCTTTCTGTGAAGCAAGGCTCACTTTGCACTGAGTGTCCATCCTGAGAAGGGCCCTGCTTCAGCTTAGAAAGAAGAACCAGTCCAGAGAAGAACCCCTACCTCTGTGCCCACCATGCCAGATGCACATTTGTCTCTAGGCTACAGAAATTTCCCAGTTGCCAGGGTCCTACTGTAGATGCCAGGAGATGCTCCCCCAACCCCAAAGGGGCCAGAGCCCACCTTCCTTCGTGATTCCAACATCTGTAACGCTTTCCCTGCATCCCAGAGCCCTCCCCTCCAAATTCCTCCTGCTTCATTACTAGTGTACACACAACATGAAAAATTCAGCTGTCTTCATCATTTTCCATATTAGCTGACAGCCGGCTTCCACATGCCTGGGGGACACCATACCTCCTGTGTACCCCCCTTCCATTCCAAAGCAACTACCTCAAATGAAGTCCAGTTGTTGAAAACCTTTGGTACTGGGGCCTCCACAGCCCTGTCCCCTGGATGTCCTGCCTGAATGGTTGGAGGTTGACTCATGTCTCAGCAGACACAGGGCTCAGGGTAGGACCCTACTAAGCCTGGATCCAATCTTAGTACTATCACTAATGAGTGGGAGGCCTCTGTGTTTTCCCTGTGCCATCCAGAAAAGGCAAGGACATCCATCCCAGAGCAGATGGATTTGGATCCACATGCCAGCTCTGCTGCTGTGACTCCCTTAACCTTTCTGGGCCTCAGTTTCTCGTTTGCAAAGTGGCAGAAACGATAAAAGCAACAGCAGCGCTGTGACCAGGAGTCAAGAACACTGTGACAATGAGAACAGTTGACTCCCATCAAGTCCTGCCGTGTGCCAAGCACTGAGCCAGGTCCCTCCCTGCAGCCCTTTAAAGATAGGGAATGAAAAAGGCCAAGAGGTCAGGGGTCTCCCCCAAGGACAAGAAAGGGGCAGTGTGGGAGCAGAACCAAATGCAAATATCCCAAGTCCAGTGCTTAGAGTGCGTCTGCTTGCCCTGGTCATTTCACTTCCTCTCTTGGTCTTGAATGCAGGTATCAGGGACTTGCAGCCTTGCAGTGCCTCAGTCCCACTGTTCAGGTGATGGACATCAGGAGGGGAGGAGGGCATCACCAGTCACAGCTAAGATGAATCCTGAATAAGAAGTCCCAGGGTGGGAGGAGATGAGCTGTCTCCCTGAGCGCCAGTCTTGAAGGCTAGTTTGTTTGGTTTTTTTTCAGTTATCTGCACCAAATTGACTTTCTGCTAAAAGGGAGAATTTTCTAAGAGAAAATTCCAATGCATCTCCTACAAATTAAATTAGCCCACATGGAGCTTGATCCAACTAGCCATATCATCTGAGAATAGTTATGTTCGTAGTGATAAAGAGCTCTAATATTTGCATCGCCCTCGATCCATTGAAGTCCTATTTCTGGGTCTTGCACCCTGAGTGGTAAAACTTTGTTCCTTTGCATGGGCATTTGCGGGAGGTATGATTTATTCCCATCTTACAGCTGAGGAGGTTGACACAAGAGGTTAAATGTTCTGTAAGAATAGAAAGTGCGGTCTGGACCCAGACCCCTGATCGTTGGGTCTGTAGATGGGCCTTCACGTGACTCCCCGGGAAGCTGCTGACCTTCAGAGGAACAGCCACGAACCTCCAGAGTGTCTTTCGTCCTAGGCTGCTGCTTGGCACAGGTCGCAGCCGAGCCACTCAGTCACCGTGACAACTCTCGGAAGTCGTTTGCCTCCTCTACGTTAAGACAGAGTACACAGTACTCTCTGGGATTCTGCCTGGGGAAGGAAGCAGTGAGGAGCCTGCAAAAGTCACATCCGCTGAGTTAGTTTACTTCTCTGACCGCGACCCCAGCGCCGTGGGAAGTGAAGCATAATGGCGGGTGCTCAACAGATTTATCACTGGTGGCAAAGGGAAGCCTAAACAAAATGGAAGGGGATGGAAAATGACTCTTACAGCACATGATGATGGATTTCTATGGGAATGGGATACTGGGTAAAATCTGTGGTGTCAGTTTCCTGACTGCACAAAGCTCTGATCTGGGAGTAGAACTACCAAAGCTTATCTGGGGGAGAGACAAGCCTGCCCACCCTGTGTTTCAGAACACGTCTTGCTTTTAGAAAGTTGAGGCGTGTATGAGCAGAGAAAGGAGGGTGCTTACAATGGAGGAGCCAGGCCCCCAGTCGCACCGTCAAGATCATGGTCTGGAAAGCTGTGACGGTGCATGAGTGTTACCCCAGCACCCAGGGGACTTTGGAGACAGAGGCAGGAGTTCAAGATCACCCTCAGCTACCTATATTAGGGTCATGACTAGCCTGGGCTACATTGGTCTCAAATAAAACAAGAGAAATAGTGAATAGGAGAATGAGAAGAAGGGAGGAACAAGGAGAAAGGGAAGGAACATCAAAAGAGAAAATGCTGGGGGATGAACCAGCAGGCAGGGCTTTGTGCATCCTGGGTAAATGCTCCACCACTGAGCCACACCACCAGCTTCCAATGGCACTTGTCGAGAGGACGAGGATATGAACACCCTTCATTGTTCTCAGAATCCTGACATCATTTGTTTGTTTGTTTGTTTTGTTTTTTCGGAGCTGAGGACCGAACCCAGGGCCTTGCACTTGCTAGGCAAGCGCTCTACCACTGAGCTAACCTGACATCATCTGAACCCTGCCTGTTCACCTGTCCCATCTGGAGGACTTTCCGTTGCAGGTCCAGGACGGTGTGTGAAGTCTGTATCTCTGGTTTGGGACGCGGTAGTCTGCTGAAGGTGACATCCTGAGAACTGGGTCCGAGGTAGCCTTCCATTCTGATCCCTGCCCCTGTACACTTCCTGGCTCTCTGTTCCTATTTTACAGATGAGAAATGTGAGGGGCCAAACGGTGAGGTAACCAGGACCTTCCTGCTTCCTGTGAGAAGCCCATCTCCTTCTCCACTCTGCAGCCTCCTTCTCAGCCCCTGCCCGCATCACCCCAGCCCTCTCCTCTCTGCCGGGGAGATTCCTTCCTATGCTTTCCCCCTAAGTTCCAAGTGCCCTCCCTGTTCCTCATTAACAAGACTTTGGGTATTTTTGTCTCTCTGAGTACTGTATTCTAGTGCCAGCAAATAACTTTAAATAGGAAAAATATGCCCAAAATTAGACTGGAAAACAGGAAATAGAAAGGGGTTGAGCTGAACGTCAGTCAGCTCCCTGTGCAGAGAGGCGATTGCAATTAACCACCTCTGAGCACCTGGCTTTCAATCAGGAGCGATGGGGAGTGGACGCACCATCCAGGGACCGTGGGATAGGCCCATGTGGCTGACAGACTAGAGGAAAGGCAGAGGAAGATGGAGTTCGGAAGGCTTCTTGGAGCCTGTCCTGGAGGGCCTTTAGCCAAGGGCATTAAGGCTGGGGAGTTGAGAAGGTCACACTTCAGCTGTGGAGATCACTGTTGTGTCTACCTCCTGGAGTACCACGCGATGCTGTGGAAATGATGTGTGCCCTGCTTAGATCATCTAAGTGTCCACTGCTGTGTGGAGTTATGAGTTCACTCATTGCTCAGACTTGGAGACACTGCGGAGAGTTAAGGGATGCTCACTCCCGATTGACCGTTCCCAATCAAGACCTACTTCAAAGCATGCCCTTAGGTGTCATTCTCCTGTAAATACAACTATAAGAGAATCTCTTTACCTTTTCCCCACTCCCAGTTCGGCTGTTCACAGCAGCGGTGTGACTTTCTGAAGGCCTAACTCAGATCACAGGATTCCCAACTCCAAAACCTTCCCTCATTCCCCAGTCTCAGCACTAGGCTAAGCCCTCTCATACAGCCTTCATGGGGGCTTCCAAATTCCATCTTCCTGTGATGTTTCTTCTTGGTTCTCAGTTTGACCAGGTCTGGAATCAACTAAGAAACGTGCCTCTGGGTGACTCTGTAAGGGTGTTTCCCAGGATGGTTAATTAACTAAGGATGAAGACCCTTTCCTGAATGGGCATCACCTTCCACCTCTAGCTCTTATATTAAAAGGTCACATGGAGAAGCTGTTGCGTTTGCCTGCCTGCTTCTGCTTCCTGCTGGCGAGTGCGTATACACTGTCACTGCCTGTGACACTGCTGTCCTTTGTTGACATCGGAATACAGTTCTGTCTGCTTTTCAGCATGATGGAAGACCAGTGGCTCTCCAAGAATCCTTCCGGCCTTTAGCACCGGATGGGGACTGCTGAGGCTTGCAGCCTTGTAGACTGAGTAGCTGCCAGGCTTTCAGCTTTTCCCATGGGGAGAACCACTGTTGGCCTTCCCAAGCTGTGTGACTGACTTTTGGATACTTTATGGGTTCTTTATTCTATCTCCACCCCTATTCTAACCTCCACCGCCCAACACTAGGTAGGGGAGAAAGATTAAAGAGGAAAGGGGGCGTCAGTATCATTAGACTGCTTCCTGCTGGTTATGGGTTTGAGCCCCTTGGGCAAGTTTGATCTTCGCAGTCAGGATTTCTTCTTCTCATCTCTTTACACACAACCACTTGACAGACTGAAACAACGGCAACCAGCAAGAGCAGCAATAGCCACAGCCCCTCTGGGGCTGTAGCATTCATATGTCCTCTCAGGAGTCCCCAGCACTCCAAATGGCATACACTTGCAGGACCTATGTGCAGCTGGCAAAATCACGATCGTGCTGGAACATGAGGCAAATCACAGGCAGCTGCTGAGGACAATCTAAAGCAGCCCACGTCCATCCCACACCTGGGACCAGAACGAAAACATATCCCTCTAACATTTATGTGTTTAAAAAAAAAAACAACAAAGTTCTCACTACAACACCACACTGTAAAAATCAACCAAACACCCCCCCCCTTAATACAGATTGCATTTTTTCCTATATAGAGGACTCGTCAACTTCTCTTCAACCTTGTTTGCATTATGTACTCCTACGTCCGTGGTCATCATCCTCTTCCAGATTCCCCTTCACTGGCAGCCAGGTGAGGGGAGGTGGTTAGTCTTATTGTTCTATAATAATTTGCCCACTTTATGTCCCTATAATCATCCCTTTCATGCCCACGGCTACCTCCTTCCTGCCCAACCCCAGCACTCCCACAACACATGGGGGCTATGTCTTGAAACATGCACAGCTTCTTGGAGAACATGCACAGGTGTTTTCTGTGTGTGTAATTTGAATTTGCAGATATGCTTGGTGGTAAAGGACCTAGACTCCACCCAGCCCTGTTCAGCTGATAAAAGGGAGCAGGTGTTTGTTTTCTGACTGAAAAATCCAAAACAAGGTTCAAGGGATTCATTTCATCCACACCAGAGAAGGCAGACTGGTGAGACTTCTGTTGAATGTGAAACAGACAATGAAATCAAATTAGTCTTGGAAAAAGACAGAGAGGAACTATGGGGCACAGATAATGTTGAAGAATTCATGTCAAACAACATTGAAATGGATTAGGTGTTGAAGCATACAGTCCAAATAGTCATGGTCAACGATCCTTTGTATAGCTTAGAGGACTCTCCTATGGATATAACCAGGAAGAAATTGTTCAGGGTTGGAAATTGTGCCAAGCAGAATAACATTGCTGGCAGACTTCCAGCAGATGAACACAGAGGACTCTTCCTGATACTTGGTTCACTGAAAGGGCTCTAAAAACACAGGGAAAGAATATGGCATTGGTATATCGAAATATTTAAGAACAGTAGAGCTGAAGTTAGAACTCACCGTTGCCACCACAAAAACATATGGCCCTGCAGCAGCCAGGTCCCTATGACAGACCTGGGGATGGCAGAGATCTAGCAACAGAATTGGCAGAGCAGAGTTGCCGGCTTTAAGAGATGAGGTGTGGTGTTTGTGGTGAGGTTACAGAGGCTATGTACATTATAGCTACCATGATAGCTATGGATTTGGTTCAGACAGATTGCGTGATGGTTTGCATATGCTTGGCCCAGGGAGTGGCACTATTAGAAGGTGTGGCCTTGTTGGAGGAAGTGTGTCACTGTGGGGGTGGGCAACTCTTCCTAGCTGCCTGAGGATGCTCAGTCTGTTCCTGGCTTCGCTCAATGGAAGACGTAGAACTTGGCTCCTCCTGCACCATGCCTGCCTGGGTGCTGCCATGCTCCCGCCTTGATGATAATGGACTGCACCTCTGAACCTGTGAGCCAGCCCCAATTAAATGCTGTCCTTTATAAGACTTGCATTGGTCATGGTGTCTGTTCACAGCAGCAAGACCCTAACTGAGACAGAAGTGAAAGAGACATCATCAATTATTGTTTTTCAGGAATGCCTGACCACAAATACAAGGATGGAGGCTCGACTTTCCAGAGCACAGCACTGCACACTATGCACACATTACCTTACAGAGCTACTGAGAAGGACATATATTTTCACCACCCAACCCTGTGACAGTACGTACATCCTGAGTTTAGACCTGATGGCAGGGTCACTGGTGGAGCTCCCGTTGAGTCTGCAAACTGAAGATGCTGTGGTGGCTATGTTAAAAGGCAGAGCAAACACACAGCACAGGTATGTAGAACTCTCCTTGAATTCTACAGCAGGAGTAAGTGGTGGTCCTTAGAGTAGCCGAATGCTAGGTGGCATGGGTTTGTCAAAGGAGTCCCATTCTGGTGGTCCAGCCAGCCAGCAGCTGGATGGAGGTTATGGAGGTTGCTAAGGGGCAAGAGGGACATCGGTAAATATGACCAAGTTTTATAGGGAGGCTCCAGCGATTTTCATTTAAACATTGCATAAGTAGCCAAGGAGCAACGGATCGCAACTACTACAGTAGGAATGGAAGGGTGCCTAGCATGGCCGCGTGAGTGATGGGTGGGGAACACATTTGATTTTGATTGTTGACTCTTGGTTAATTTTTTTAAAGAAAGGAAACCCTTCACTTACTTTTAACAGTTTTTGCAATCCAGTCCTGTGACTCATGTCTACTCTCTTGTGTGAACGTCGGCGTTGCTCGAAGGAGCAAGGTTCAGTATTTTTGAACATAGCGGTCACCTAGGATGACATTATAATGAAGTTATTGGACTGTAACTGTTAAGCAATTCCCAGAATTCCTCTAGCTACTGTAGGTTATGTGCAGGCAGTACAGTGTGCTTAGATTAAAGCACTTGAATTATATTAAGTGTTGCTCTCGTACTGCCTCACACTGGACACGCTGATGCATGTTGAAAAGAAAAGCTTAAAGAACGCCATATAGAAGATGTATCTATAATTAAAAGTGAACGATTTGGGCATGTTTGTTAGTTTTGATATCATTTGATAACCTTAAGGCACATGATTTTGAAGCCCTTTATTCTAAGCTAATAGGGAAACTTTGAGGTACAACAGCGATACCTTAGAGTTTCTTTCCTAAGTTCTAGCACATGTCCTGAGATAAATCAGCATCAGGAGGCCTAGTTGGTCCAACAACCCACCCACAAATCAACCCAGTGACTCCAATACTTTATCCACTTACGATTATAACAGAGACTTTTTCTCAGTGTTTCTCAGTGTAACCCTCAGGAAGGTCCTGCCTGAGGGTTCATGAATGCTCATGAAGCATATAAGGAATATGCTTCAAGTTGGACTTTTGACTTTGACATTTCCATGAGACATTTACCCAGAGCACAGCAGAAGCAGGTTATTCATCCTGAGCCAAAGAAGTGGGGGATTGTGAGAGATCAGATCCTGGTCCCACTGGCCACTGGTACCCTTCCCTCATTCTGCCATGCCCACCAACAGTGGCACATGCTGTTCCTGACTGTTACATACCCATCCCTTAGCCACTGTGCTCATTAAGATGCTGCTGCTGCTTCCTGCAGGTCCTCTTGTGTCTTTTGGGAAGGACACAGGCCTAGAGGTCCCGGGAGTGAGGAGTGGAGAGAGTATGTGTAGCAGACCTGTATTGGCCTGATCAACTGAGCCCTGGCTTACTGAGTCTCAGGAGGGGCTGTGGGAGAATGGATGAAGCAGATGTGTCTTGGTGACATGAGGACAGCCATGTTGAGGACTTCAATGCCTCTGACTTATGAGAATGGCAAGGCCTTGCTGTGGTCTGATGGCTTCTTCCCAGCTTATTCCATTCTGCCATCTATCAATCAATTTGCCTTTTATCTGCAAGTGTGTGCTGCTTCATGGTTACAAGATGACTGCCACAGCTCCAAACATTACAATGCATCCTCAAAGATATAAAGAAGGAGGGAGCTAATGCCAGCTTGAGAAAACGTAGGCTGGCTGGGTCTTGTCCACATGGTGTCGAGCGAAACCTGTACTGTGGCATTTTTAATAAACTCCAGAGGCTGGTCATGCTCTAGACCTGGGGGACAAATAAGTCCTGAGACATCGGCTGGCCTGTCCTAAGCAGTGTTCAGAGTCAGACTACATGTTGGGCTCATAATCCATCCTCTGGAGCCCACTGTAAGTGTTCTATTTCAGGCACCCAGGAATAAAAACCTCCTTCGTGATCTTAATGTGTTACCACAGCAAGGACTCCTGGTTAGGAGTCAGCGTACACACTGCTGGGTTTTCATTTACTTCCCTTCCTCATAGTTGCCCTCTGAGTTTAACTCAGGCTACAGTCAGTCATCCAGCATCTTCACCTGACTGATCACAACCTGACTGATCACGATGCGTGCAGGGCGTAAGTCTGGCTTTTGTTTTCGTTTTCCTTTTCGTGTGGTGTACATAGTATTCCTGTGGATATGTGCAAAACGGTATGTGCTAGAATGCGCGCACGCGCGCGTGTGTGAGTGTGTGTGTGTGTGTGTGTGTGTGTGCAGGTGTGTACAAGCGTGTTTGTATGTTTCCATGTGCATGATACATATGTGGAGGTCAAAGGCAATATCGGGTGTCCTCCTCCTTTGCTTCCCACCTTATTTTTAATCATTATTTTATGTGTATGGATATGTTGCATGTGTGTCTGTGCACCACATGTGTGCGTGTTGCTCACAGAGGCCAGAGGAGGGCACTGCGTTTCCCGGAACTGGAGGTATGGAGACTTGTGAGCTCGTGCTGGGACTCAAACCTCTAGGAGAGTAGTTAATGTTCTTAACCCTGAGCCATCTCTAGCCCCTTCTACCTTATTTTTGAGAGAGGGTCTGTCAATAAATGTGGGGCTCACTGAATGATCTCTACAGATCTGCTTGTCCCTGGGTCACAGTCACCAACATCTGTCTGGCTCTTATATAAATGCTGGGGATTAAACTTGGGTTTCATTCCCAGGCACTGAGCATTTATAGACTGTGCCACCCCCTCAGCTCCACGTCTGACTCTTTATTTCCAAACACAGCCCTTCTCTGTCTTCCTCATCTCAGAAAACAGCAGCTTGGTCCCCCGGTCTCTGGGACTCCATCCTTGCATTTAGCCTTGGCTCCTCCTCCCCTCAAGTGCTTCAGAAAATCCTTAGGTGCATTCTGTCCACACTGCCTCCAGCGTATCCTCCCTCCCGTCCCCTCTTTTTCCCATGGTCACTGCTACACCTGGGTCACACGCTATCAGCTCCTACCTGGCACTCAAAGAGTTCTGGCTTGCTCCTTCCCTGACTCCCTGTCTCTTACGAGGCAGCCTTCACACAGCAGCCAGAACCAGACCTCAGGACACCTGTATAAAGTCTCGAGAACTCTTCTCCATATCCAGGATGCAGGGCCCAGCTGGGACCCACAACCGGACCCCTTCTCAGCCATCTCTAGTTCCCTCTTCCCCTGCCTCGGGTGCTCCATCATGCTGCCTTGCCCTCTCCCTACACAACGCTGGCTACTTCCCCTGCCAGCTGTCCCAACCACCTGGTTCTTGTTTTCCAGGCTCTGCTTGGCAAGTGCCACTTCCAGCAAACACGTCGACGGGCCACCTGTTCCTCCATGACGTGTGTTTGTGCCCTTTTAGTCCCCCCCAGGGCCTGCCATCTTCTGCCTTTCTCTCTAGACTGGGAGCTTCATGTGTCAAGGTAGATGCTCCTAAAATACTAAAGTAAGGAGTGGGGGAGAAGGAAGAGGTCAGAAGGGAGTGCAAGAGGGAAAGAACCAAATGAGGGAGGAGGGGAGGGAAGGAGGGAGGGAGGAAGAAGGAGGATAAGGGAAGAAGAAGAGAAAGAGGAAGAGAAGGAGAGAGGGAGGGAGGAGAGAAATCCAACAAGGCTCAGAGGCATCCTTGACACAGGACCCTGATTC
The DNA here is from genome assembly GCF_011064425.1 of Rattus rattus. Taxonomy (NCBI): domain Eukaryota; kingdom Metazoa; phylum Chordata; class Mammalia; order Rodentia; family Muridae; genus Rattus; species Rattus rattus. The sequence goes on along the minus strand of NC_046158.1, from coordinate 131,166,444 downwards.
TTCTCTATCCAAGTTATAAGTTGATTTTCAAGGGTCCAGACTGGGTGCTCTGAACTGCTGATTAGCGACAGAGCATTTGGGCAATAATGCTCCAACGGGAACGGCCTCTAAGTCCCCTGAGCTTAGCAGTCACAGTTCTTTGACTCTTTAGCCTGGGCATTTGCACAACTCCTGGCTTCAAGCGAGGGTTCAGCCTGCGTTTCATGAGTTATTTAAACAGCCCGAAATTCAAACGACAATTCCTTTTGCCTTAAGGACATCTAAGAAAACCTTGCTTCAGTTTCTGCGTAAAGGGGGTGAGAAGTTCTGGTCTCCCTTTCCACACATCTATCATCGTCCTGGGAGAAGGGCTGGCACCCAAGCACCCCTGCAGAGAGTCTCCTGGAAGCCCCGTCCTCAGCACATCAGAGCCCTGACCTCCCCAGGACCCCAGCGTCCCAGCCTACCCCTCTTTGCTCTGCAGGAGGATGTCTAGTCACCCTGGCCAGCTCACAGCTAGCGGCACAGGGGGCTTCCTCTAATCAAAAGCCAAACTGCAATTATAGCTGGGCTGAGGCTAGGCACACGGTGCCACTTAAAGGGGCAGATTTATAGGACATTAACAACTCAAGAGGCAGAGCACCAGGTGCTACAAATCATCAAAATTAGAACCAAACGGGTCCCTGAGGCTCCAGATACAATATCCAGCAGGGCCTGACTCTTACAAGGATCACCCGAAAGTCGCCAGCAGTGCTTCTGTCTCGGGGCCTTGGCGTACTGCAGGCACCGCTCGATGGTTCTACATGGGCTCCGATTCAGTGGAAAGTAGAATCGTCATGCAATCTTTGCTTTCTTTACATATGGCTTCCTGGACCAGCTGGTCAGCACCCTGGTTTATTTCTTATCATAGCATTTATTGTTTTTTATTGAGACAGGGTCTCCTGTATCCCACGGTACCCTCGGGCTCACTATGTAGCCGTTGATGTCATAGACATCCTGGCCCTCCTGCTTCTGTCCACTGAAGGCTGGGGTTACAGACACACATCACTGAGCCCAGTTTATGTGTTATTGGACATCAAACCCAAAACTTCCTGAATGGTCAGCAAACTCTCTATGAACTGAGCTACATCCACAGCCCCAAGCGTTTATCTCCATCTGATAGTGTGTGCTCGTATTGAGATTGACATCCCTACTTGCACAAAAGTAAAACACATATCCAAACTTAGAAGAATAATACTGTTCAGATACATTTCCCCATGCTGCGTGCTTTTTTTTCCAGCCCCGGGCCACCTGTGACGTTGTCTTGTTCTCAGGGTCAAGCTGCACTTCAACGCACTTGGCAACCAGCTCACCCCTGCTGTAGCTTCCTGGAAGCTCTCATCTCTTTCCTCTCAATGTTCCTCTGAGCAGACGAAAGTCAATGTGATAACAGATGTCCCACCCCCATTCTCCCATCGATACTTTGCCTCCCTCTCCCTCTCTCCCATCCTCATGTGCCCTGGGCCCTGCCATCTTGCACCCTTACAATCAACCCCAGGCATTGTTATAACTGTCTGGTTAATCGTTCCCCTTGGGAAGTAAATACACCACTAAATGCCATCTTAAAACAGAAAGCAAACTCTCTTCATTCAACGTTCTCCGTCTTCATGTCCTTTCCTTCAACACCAGTCAAGTCTTCTTCCTCTGGTCCACCAAAGCCACTCCCATCATGGTCCCCAACAGCTTCGCTGTTGCCACATCTGGGGTCACTTTGCAGTCCTTGTCCTGCTGGCTCCTGAGCATTGGATAAGATTCTCTTTGTAATTCCTTCCCTTCCTGACTTCCAGGTGTTGGTGGCCTAAGAGTTCAGCCCTAAGAGCCTTTCACTTCTTTCTCTCTACTTCCTCTTGATGACTTTGTCTAGACCAGTGGTCCTCAACCTTCCTAATGGTGCAACCCTTTAATAGTTCCTCACGTTGTGATGACCCACAACCATAAAATTATTTCTGTTGCTACTCCGTAACTGTGATTTTGCTTCTGTTTTGAATCTGTATTTTCCAATGGTCTGAGGCAGCCCCTGTGAAAGGGTCGCTCCACACCCTGTCACCCTGTGGTCATGCCCCACAGGTTGAGAACATCTGGCCTAACCCATGACTCTAAGTAACATGTCTATGTTGGTAACTCTAATCCGTCTAGCTAGAAGCTCTCGGGAACTCCGGCTTTCCTTGGAAACCCCATTGCTCTTGCTCTCTGCTTCCAGTCACCATACCACAGTCACCACACTGCAAATGAAAATGACCATGAACATGCATTTGATTAGCTTCACCCAGCAAAGGGAAATGATTCATTCTGGAGATACAGGCTCCAAAACCTCAGCCAAGATGGTGTGAGGAGTACGCAGTGGGCTCCAGAGAGAAGCCTGCCCTTCCTTTCAGCAAGGAAGGTGCCTTACTTCCAGGATGCTGGGATCTCCCAAATTCCTCTCCAACCTCTTAGAATTGCTTGAAAATTCTGTCGTTGCCGGGCCATGGCGGATGCACCCTTCATTTGCCTACGCTAAGCCAAACTGTTTCCATTTACGGCTCCTCCTCTCCGCACTCCTAGTCAGGGGCTCTTGCTGTCTTGTCTCCAGCATTACCAGCCACCTAATGTTTGTCAGATTAATAGACGGAAAGCAGTGACTCACTGGGGACTTATTTACTCAGGTGTTAATGAACTTGAGCATCTCCCATCCGTTCCCTTGCTTCTTCCTTCACAAATCATTAACTATTCGTCTTTGCCGTGTGTGTGTGTGTGTGTGTGTGTGTGTGTGTGTGCATACAAGCGTGCATATTTGAGTGTGCAGGTCCCACAGAGGCCAGAAGAGGGTGCAGGATTCTCTGGAGCTGGAATTCCAGGCAGTTGTGAGCTGTCCAATGTGGCTACTGGGACCCCTACTCTGGTCCTCTGGAAGAGCAGGTACACATTCAACTGCCCAGCCATCTCTCCAGCCCCATGATTATGCATCTCCAATGCCAATTAAAGAACTCTTTTGAAGGACTCGTCTTTTGTGATTTCAAAATTACAAACCCTTCCCCTAACCTGCTGACACCCAATTATCTTTGTTTGTATATCATTTAAGAAAAACCCTCAATTTGTAAGTTTTTAAATCTTTATCGGAAGGTGAAGCATGGAGGGAAATCACACATATTAGTAACAGGTCAGCATGTATAACTTTAAAAAAAATGAATGTTTTAGATTAGCATATATTTGTTCTCCCCCCGCAATTGCCTGCCCCCACACCCCCAATCAGTCCCGCCCTTCCCTCTGTCACCCCACTGCTTCCTTATCCTGTGTATTACATCACTCTCTCAATTTCCCAGCTTCCTCTGCTTTCATGATGTACACATAACTTTTAGTCTAGGTTCTTCATAAGGAAGAAGACCTGGAGAATTTGTATTTCAAATCTGGCCATTTTCCTCGATACAGTGATTTCCTGTTTTATCCAGTTTCCTGGAAATGTGATTCTGTTTTATTTAAGGCTACATAGAATCCCATTGCATATATGTTCCAATGGATTAATCCCTTCATCAGTCGACAGGCCTCCAGGTTGCCTCCATTTCCTATTTTCGAGTAATCTGCAATGTGCATGAATTTGTGAGCGCCTCCATGGTAAGACAAGTGTATGTATACAGGGCTGATATAGATGGGTCTTATGACAGCTCTACTCTTAATTTTTAAAGAAACCTCTGCGGTGATCTTCACAGCAATTGTATATGTTTGCATTCTCACCAACAGCAAATAAAGACTTTTCTTTTCCCACATCCAAAACATGGTGTTGGCTACCATTTCTCTTGGGCCATTTATTCTGACTTGAGGTGATTTGTCAATACCCTTTGTTTGCATTTCCCTGATGACTCGGGATGATATGACTAGAACAATTTTCTAAGAAACTGTATGCTTTCTTTTGGGAACTGTCTGCCCAGTTTGCTTGCCTAGTTAGTGACTGGAAGACTTCTTTTCCTTTTTTTGGTATTTAATTTTTGCAGTTCTTTATATATTCTCTGTCTTAGCCCCTGTCTGAGGTATGGCTGGCAAGGATTTTCTCCCATTCGGTAGCCTGACTGTTAACTCTGCAGATAGTTTCCCTCAGCAGGCAGAAGTGTTTTACTGTCATGTAATCCCAGTCGTTCACTCTTGGGGTGATTTCCCACGCCATTGGAGCCCTTTCAGAAAGCCTTTGCCTATGCCTACATCTCCAAGGGTCTTACCTATGTTTCCCTCTCCCCTTTCCAAAGCTTCAGGTCTTACATTAAGGTCTTTGATCCATTTAGAACTGTGCAGGGGGAGAGACATGGATCTTCCAGTCCTCCACACATGGAAATACAGTTTGCCCAGCACCATTTGCTTAACGTGTTAAGGGTGTTCTGAGAGAGCCTGTGTGGTCTGTTAAGTTAGCAATAATTTGACGTCTTCCTTTCCTAATCACAGCCCTTTAATTAATTTCCTTTGTTTTATTGTCTGGCAAAGATTTGCATACAATATTGGATAAGAATAAAGAAAGTGGGCACCCCTGTCTCATTTCAGAATTTATCAAAATGCTCTTGGCTTTCCCCCATTGAGGCGAATGTTGGCTATAGGTCTGTTATACGTAGGCCTGCCATACGTAGGTCTTCCATATGTAGCCTTTATTTTCCCGCCATATGGCCCTTCTATTACTCGTTTCTTTGGAGGATTTTATCATGGAGGAATGTTGAATTTTTTCAAAGGCCCTTTTCTGCATTGCTTAAGATGACCATGTGATTCTATTGTGCCTACTTATATGCTGTTTTGCGCTCATCGATTTTCATATCCTACACCAGCTGCACACTCCTAGAATAAAGTCAACTTGGTAATGGTTTGTCATCTTCTTCATGTGGTTTTGTTTTTTGCATCTGTCTGTATGACTTTTTTTTTCTTTTCTTTTTTTTCGGAGTTGGGGACTGAACCCAGGGCCTTGCGCTTGCTAGGCAAGCTCTCTACCACTGAGCTAAATCCCCAACCCCTGTCTGTATGACTTTTATTGAAAAATTTTACATTTATGCCCATCAGGGAAATTACTCCAGAGTTTTCTTATCTTCTTTTGGTATCAGGACAATGCTGGCTTCATAGAATGAGTTTGATAACGTTCCTTCTGTTCTATTTTATGGAGCAGTTTGAGAAGCATTGGTGGTAGCATTTCCTTAAAGGACTGACAGAATCCATGACTAAGTTCATCTAGTCCTGGGCTTTTCTGTGTTAGGAGACTTTTTATAACTGCCTCAGCCTTGTTGATTGTTCTAAATTTAAATTTTATAATTTTATATATGTATCTAGGAAGTTATTATTTTACAGACTTCTCCATTTTTAGAGTATAGAGTTTCAAAATACCTTAGATTTATTAGACTCTGGTAATCTCCTGTTTACCGCCCTGATAGGTAGCATGAACCTGAGAGAGTGGAGCCTAAAAATGAGGCTGACCAAAGTCTCATCCAATAGCTAACTTTAGTCAGAGCATCAGACAATTTATACTCTGAGGGTTAAGAAGAATCACATGAGTAAGATGTTCAATCACAAGGACCAGTCACACGTGGAAACAAACAGATATGTTTTTCCACAGAGGCACATGAATAACAGCAGCTGAAGCAAACTCAATCCACTCCAGTTGTGAGGAGCACAAGAACAGATTGCAAGAACCAGTCTGGGTTTTGAGGAAAACTGGGGTCACAAGCCTCTTGTGTTCTCATAAGCACTCAGAGTTCTCACATGACTCCATTCTTAGACTGTGTTTTGACAACCTCCCCCCTTTTGCTCTCTACCTTCATTAAGACCTTCTTTCTCATTCTTTCGGTTTACATAGCTAGGAGTTTGTCAATCATGTTTACTTTGTCAAAGAATCAACTCCTTGGCTGATGTAGGCGTTGTTCTTTTCAAACTCCAGTTTGTCAGTTTCTGCCCTGATCCTCATGATTCCTCCTGCCTTCCGCTTTGGAGTACTCCTGTCATTTTCTTGGAGTTGCAGGTGCATCATTGGGTTATTCCTCTGAGGTCCTTTTGTCTTTTTACCATTAGCACCCAGAGTAAATTGTATTTGCATTTGCATCCGATTCTAGGAACCTTACACTTGAACCCTGCTTTTTCAGTGTCCTACTAGGCATTCAAGAGTGTGTTGTTCGGTCTCTGTGTGTTTGTATACTGTTTGTGTCTCGTTCATTCTACTGTGTTCCGATAAGATGTGAGAGATCAATTTAATTCTTTTGTACTTGAAAGTCTTGATCTGTGACTTAGGAAATGGTCTATGTTAAAGGAAGTTCCACGGGCTGCTGAGAATATATATATATATTCCACAGGAGAGAGGTTTAGTGTGGGAGAAAAGGGCAAAGGGGGAAAGAAAAAGGGGTGAATGTCAGGATGTAACCACGCACAAGTAAGGATGGTCATCGCTGGATTCAGAGGTCACCTAAAGTCGGTTCCTGATGCCAACAACATGTATCTGCTGGGTGGAAGATTATATGTGTGTGTGTGTGTGTGTGTGTGTGTGTATACACATATAATATATAATATATATAGTGTATATATATTCATTCTACAGTGTGGCAAACACTGAAGCTTCTCTCTTTTTTTCAGAATCATTTTTCTTTTTAACTCTCCACGTATGTGCACGCAAGTGTAGTTGCTCACAGAGGCCAGGAGCATCTGATGCCCCTGAAGCCTGAGTTACCTGACATAGGTGCTGAGAACCAAATCCAGGTCCTTTTCAAGAGCAGTACATGTTCTCAAGCACTGAACCATCTTTCCAGCCCCAACGCTGATGTCTTTGTTGGAATTTCCAGCTTAGATGACATATTTAGAGATGAGAGTGAGGGCATCGGGACTATTTAACCTTTTGTGTCTATCACCTTTTTTTTTTTTTTAAATGAAGTTTGTAGTCACAGCATTTGGCGCCCCCCCCCCGCGCGCACACACACACACACACACACACACACACACACACACACACACTCATTACTTGTGCTCATAAGTTTCTCAGTGTTCTGCTTTGTTTTTGGTCAGCTTGTCACAAGCTAGGGTCATTTGGGAAGAGGGAACATCAACTGAGAAAATTCTTCTATCAGACCAGCCTGTAGACAAGTCTGTGAAGCTTCGACTTGAATGTTTAATGTGGGAGGACCCAGTGAACCAGGAGGAGCAAGCTAGTAAACAGTACTCTCCCATGGCCTCTGCTTCAGTTCCTGCCTGCATTACCGGAAGTCCTAACCTGTCTTCCCTCAGGGATAGACTACAATTTGGGACACGAAGCCAAACAAACCCTCCCCAACCCAAGTTGGCTTTTGGTCACACATTTTTCACAACAGTAAAGGGGCAATGAGGACACAATTATTAAATCTACTTGGATACTTTGTCAGATATTGAAACAGCTACACCAGCTTAATTTTTGTTACTCTTTACTTGATAGACTGTTTCCTATCAGTCTATATGTTTCTTGAAGATGGAAAATAGTTGTATCTAGTTTTTCAAGCCATTCAACTAGTCTGCATCTCTTTATTAGTGAATTTAAGTCATTTATAACGAAAACTATCACTTAAGATGTTTATTAGTAACTATAGTTTCATTGGTTGTTTTTCGGAATGGTTAGCTTATAGTTTGTTCTTGATTTTTTTCTCTGTATTAAACCTTTAGGAGATTTTTTTTTCCCTAGGAGAATAGAACCGATGGAACCTGATTGAATTTATCTACTTGTTAATATCCTCTTTCAGGCCTTTGATCATTTTTACCAGAAATGTTTTGAAATCTTCTCCTGGCATTTCATCTGTTTCAAAGCATAACATTGACAGCTGGGGAGTCAGCCTCCTTTGGGGGACTTGTGTTGCTCTGCCTTGTCTTGTCTGTTGCATTTCTGCCTGGTGATTTGCATAGTATCTCTTTAGATTGTTTTGTGGGGATTTTGTTACTGACCATCCTACCCTTAAATGCTCAGTAATGGAAAGAGATTCAGGAAGAAAAGGAAAAATGAAGATTTCTCAGTAATTAAAAACAAAATTAGGTAAATATAAGAAGGAATAAAAAGCAAAAACATGAGGATTTGAAAACCCTAAAATAAAATCAAAATACTACTAAATATGTGCTGGGAAGCAAAAACACAAAGGATAACAAAAAAAACACAAGAGAAACTAGGGAAGAAAAAATATCCTATAAAGATAACAATGCATAAATGATGTAAATATATAAAGGAGAAGAATAGCAAATCTAGTTTTTATGCATAGCTTTCATGGTCCACTGTGTTCTCAATTGCTATATATATACATATGTGTGTGTGTGTGTGTGTGTGTGTGTGTGTGTGTGTGTGTCTTTATCCCCTCGCGTCTTCCCTCCAATTCTCCCATATCCCCTTGAACAGTCCCCTCTTCCAATTTCATGTCTAAAAAAGGAAGCTATTGCTAGGTTATGTGGTGCGACCTCTACTCCCAGCACTTGAGAGGCAGAGACAGGTGGATCTCAAAGTTCAAGGCCAACCTGGTCTACAGAATGAGTTCAGAAGATCCAGAAACGCTGGATTGAAAAACTAAAATGATGGTGGTGGTGGTGGTGGTGGTGATGGTGATGGTGGTGGTGGTGGTGGTGGTGGTGGTGGTGGTGGTGATGGTAGTGATGGTGATGGTGATAGTGGTGGTGGGTGGTGGTGGTGATGGTGATAGGCCGTTAAGTCTAAGTGGTGCTGCCTATATGTGCATGAGTGTGGGGCCTTCCAGTAGAACATAAGAATCCTAGCAATGGCCGCATCCTCAATAAGGGATGAAACTATCAACTGCCAAGATCCCCTCAGTAAGGGGCAGGGCCAGAATGTTATCTGTCCCACCTTTGCAAGAACTGTTTCCAGCTTGATCGTGTGCCGATCCACCAGTGCTATGAGTTTATGGTGTCATGCTCAGATATTTGGTGGGGATTAAACCTCTGTTCTCACGCTTTCCTGGCAAGCATTTTACAGCATTCTTCTCCATCCTCAGGCCCTCGCATCCATGATAATGTCCCTCTTGGATCTCAGAGCAGGGAGTTGGTGTAGGTGTCCCATTTGATACAGTGAGGTAAAAATCCTGCTGAAGATGTGGCAAGAGAAGAGCAGGGCTCACAAGAAGATAAACATGATAAAAGGAACATGATAAAAGGGGGGACAAAACACTCACAGGAGGTAGAGGGTGGGAGGGGCTCGAGAGGAAGAGAGGAGGGGGAGGGGAAAAGGGGGCAGAATCAGGTATGGGAGGAGGGGCATGATATACAGAGGGCCAGGAAATTGAACTGAGGTGGGTAGCAATGGGGGATGGGGAACTGGGGATAGCCACCAGCAAGTCCCAGATGCCAGAAAAGCAATGGGGATGACATTAGTTGAAATATCCAACAAAGGGAGGGAGAACCTGTAGAGACCATATCCAGAGGTTAGGCAAGGCCCCCAGTTGAGGGATGGGGCCAAATTTTTAACCCAGAATTGCTCCTGTTTAAAGGAAATGAGGGCAAACTGTGAAGCAGAGACTGAAGGAAAGGCCATCCAGAGCCTGCCCTACCTGGGGATCCATCCCATATGCAGCCACCAAACCCTGTCACTATTGCTGATGCCAAGAAGTGCTTGCTGGCAGGAGCCTGATGTAGCTGTCTCCTGAGAGAATCTGCCAGAGTCTGACAAATACAGAAGCAGATGCTCGCAGTAACCATTGGACTGAGCACAGGGACCCCAATGGAGGAGTTAGGGAAAGGACTGAAGGAGCTGAAGGGGTTTGCAACAGCATAGGAAGAACAACAACAATATCAACCAACCAGACACCCCCCACCCCAAGCCCAGAGCTCCCAGGGACTAAACCACCAACCAAAGAGACCCATGGCTCCAGCTGCACATGTAGCAGAGGACGGCCTTATCTGGCATCAATGGGAGGGAAGTCCTGTGAAGGCCTGATCCCCTAGAAATGCCAGAGCAGTGTGGTGGGAATGAGTGGGTGAATGGGGGAGCACCCTCATAGAATCAGGAGGAGGGAGGATGAGATAGGGGGTTTGCAGAGGGGAAACCGGGAAAGGGGATAGCACTTGAAATATAAATAAATAAAATATCCAATAAAAAATGAAGTTGAAAAGTAGCTTTTTTCTGGGTCCTCAAAATTGGAGACTGCCAGTCATGCACAGAGAGTGGGTGGGACCAGCTGAGTTTGTGGGGTCTTGTGTTTCCCATGGTTTATGCTGCTGCTCCATAAGGATCCGGTGTGCACCGGAGCTCCCTTCACCATGGTTGCTTTCCTTTTTTTTTTTTTTTAACAAAGCTGGGGCCTCTGCTGGTCACACTGAGTTCTTCAGAAACTCCCTGAGGTGGCTAAGGTATTTTATCCTAGGGTGTCTCTGCAGTGTTGGGGTGGGAAGTAGCCACAGCACTAAGGTCAGTCCAGGAAGAGGACGCTCCTGTCTCTGCCTTCTCAGAGCTGAATTACTGGTGCATAGTGTTGCTGCATGGGCTGCTGTAGTGGAGATTAAACCGAGGTCCTCACACTTTCATGGGAAGTACTGAGGCCTGTCTTCAGCGTGAACACTCCACTCTTACGGCATAACATGTGCTCGGCCTTCTCTCTTTGAGAACCCACTAATGCTCAATACTCACAGGAACGAGTTCATCGGAAACTGGAAAATGAAGATGTTCGGTCTTTTCTTTTTCACTTCTTTACTAGAATAATCTGTGAAGAGATTTTTTCCCCCATTGTCTTTCGTTACTCCTACTGTTTGAATGTAAAATGTCCCTACAGGCTCATGTGTCAAACACTTGATCACAAATGACACTATCATCTGGAGAGGTGGTAGAAACTTAAGAAGGGGGAGGGCAGATGCATGAAGTGTTATGGGGACATGCCTTGCAGAATATCTCCTTGTCCTCTCCTTTCTTTTTGACTCCTTTCTTCCATGAGGTGGACCGCCTTCTCCTCCTCCTGAAACTGCCTCACCATGGACCCAGACCAACAGAACCAAGGACCGTGGACTGAATTCTCTGAAACCCTGAATTAAAATGAAGCCTTATTTTCCTAGGCTGCTTTTGTCGGGTACTTTGTTGAAGTAACTAAGGCTGTTACTGTTGCAATCTGAATTATGCCCCCTCTTTAACTCTACAGACTGTGAATGGTTGTTTTGGGCAACAGGGAGACAATTAAGATAAAATGAAGCCAAACGGGCTGATCCAATAGCAATGGATGCCTTATCAAGTGAAGATGCTCCAGGAAATTTCTTTCTGTCCACATCCACGCAGAGGCCAAGTTAGAAGGTAGAGAGGAGGTGGCCTAAAGCCCATGAGAGATTTCACAGACAACTAATTCTGGACACCATGGCCTGTATTTCCAGGATCCTAAGTTATAAGGAATATATTTCTGTCATTTAAGCCACCAGCCTGTGGTATTTTGTTATGGCAGCCGGAGCAAACTAAGTCACCAGCGGTAGACTTCGTGCACATAGGGATGAAGTTGCTGTTTGATCTTTTCTCTTTATTTACCAGATTCCGAGACAATTAATTTGTTTCTATCGTCCTCCAAGGGTCACCCCATGATGTAGATGCTTTTGTCATTACTGAATCACGGATTTAAGGATAGTTTATAAATTTCAATCCATCACATTCCTACTCTAACACTCAAACTGTTTCATCTTTAGCCAATAAGGAGCCATTTCATATTGGCACCAGAGTTCTTTGGCCAGATCTGTCTTTGAAGCTTCTGTATGGGATATGGCTGAACATTCCAGGTTTTCTGGTCCTCATGTCTTGCCTCAGACTGAAGATAATCTACATCTGCAAGAAGCGTGGGTTCCTGGTAATGAGGATGGGTATTTCAGGGAAACAAGCCAAAGTCTAGAAACATTGTTGCTTACTCCTGGGATGTCTGCTGTTTCTAGACCAGGGCCCAAGAACACTTGCCTAGCAAGTATAAGACCCTGGGTTCAATCCCTAGTCCTGGAAAAACAAAAACTCTAGATACTTCCATCTCTATTGATGTGTGTGTGTGTGTGTGTGTGTGTGTGTGTGTGTGTGTGTGTGTATGTTTATGTGTGTTACATTGACAATTTTGGATTCTGATGTCATAGAGATGAGAGAACTAAAATAGACCATAATTAGGCATCTGCTTTATCGTTATGGGACAAAGCAATCTCATAATATTATTAATATTCCCAGTTTTATCCATAATCACTAAGAATCATTCTTGCATGAGTATACTGTAGCTATCTTCAGACACACCAGAAGAGGGCATCAGATCCCATGACAGATGGTTGTGAGCCACCATGTGGTTGCTGGGATTTGAACTCAGGACCTCTGGGAGAGCAGTCAGTGCTCTTAACCACTGAGCCATCTCTCCAGCTACTAAGAATCATTCTTAAGGCTTATACATGGGCTCAGGAGATGATTCCGAGGATAAGAGTGCATGTTGTGAAAGCATGAGAATTTGAGTTTGAATCTCTAGAATGTTCATTAAAAGGACAGGTAATACACACACACACACACACACACACACACACACACACACACACACACAAACATCCATATACCTCCATACATCCATACCCACACATCTACCTACATACACCCATACATGCACAACCACACAAACATACACCTAAACACACACACATACACACACAGGTTTGCATGTGCAAGTCCATTCCTGGTCCCAGTCAATATTGTACTATTTCTTCCTCCCCTTGTTGTGTGGCATTTTTCCAAAGGAGATGGGACACAAATATTTCACCCCAAATAAAGAAGCAATGAGAGGCCAAAGAAATAATACCATCGAAGTCCAACTTGGAGAACCAGTGAGTTTTCAGGGCTTACTCACAAGAGTATAAGTGAAAGATTATCTACAGAGGAATCACTCAAAGACAGTTGGATCAATGAAAGCTCACCCAGTGTGGCGGTCAGCCCAGGAAAGCTGGAAGGCTAAAAGGTCACCAAACCCCTGGAGGCACCCAGTCAGAGGTCAGAGGGTCTTTTAGCTACCTGGCCTTTTTTTTCCTCAGGTCCTTACTGCTTATAGAACTTCAGGGAGAGAGGGGCCTTGTGCATCTAGTTCATTTTAGAACCTTCCTGAGACTTCTGAGTTGTTTACTTCCTGAGTCTTAAGTGACTTCCCTCCCTGATGGAATGTTTTTAACTCAGGGAAAGTTGCTGTACAAACCCCTCAGCCAGTCTTGCTCTATATTAGTGCTCACTTTCAATCCCATTCTAGATGGAGAGAAACTAAAGTATTTCTACTTAACTTCAGGACAGAACAAGGGTGTTCATTCCCTCCATTCCTGTTCCATACAGAACTTGACATCTTAGCTAGAGTACCAGGAAGGAGATGAAGAGATCCAGTCAGGAAAGGAAAAAGTCAATGGATCCTTATGTGCAGACAGCATGATTTTTATTTGAGTGAACATCTTTCTATGTAGCCTCGGCTACTTGAAACTCATTATGTAGACTGTGTTCGGCCTCAAACCTATAGTGATCTACCTGCTTCTGCCTCCGTAGCGCTGGAATTAAAGGTGCATGCCACCACCCCCAGGCATGTGATATGACTTTATACATATAAGACCCTAACGACTCCACCAGAGTACTTTCTACAGCTGATACATACTTTCAGCAAAGTAGCAGGATATAACATTAATAGACTTTATCTCTTAAATTGCATTCCTTTGTTTCTAAACAGGATTTGTATTCATACAGTGAAAGGCATTCTTCAGATTTTGGAATCTGTTTTAGGCCAGCAACATGCTCTCCCCCTCATGCTACCATTCCTGGTAGGATGTTCAGAGCCCTGAACTCAAATGATGGGACTTCAGAACTAGAGCTGAGATAGCTGCTGGTTCAGCCTGACACGGGGGTGGGGGTGGGGGGGAAATGATAGCCTTCAGCCTCGGTCACCTCTGGCCCAGCACTCTCAGCCCTGCATGCTTTCAGATTCGGGTGGTGACCTCGATCTGACAAAACCCACCAGCAACACCACTCATCAATGGCCAGCCATCCTGGCTGAAACCCAAGATGAGGATACCAGGCACGATGGGTGACTCCTCAGACCACATGCTTCCTCCCATGCTAGCATTAAGTAAGCCCCTGGGGAATCCAACACCACCTGGCAGAAAAGAAGCTTCTAAAAGGGACTGAGATTCCAACCCCAATCTTCCTCTCCCACTGCTCTCTCCTCCCTCCAGCCATGTGGGTCCTCCCACTGTTCTCCCAAGAGGCCAGGCTTGCTCCAACTCCTGGGAGTTGTACCTTTGCCTCTCACTCAGCTAAACCCTTTGTCCCTAGGGCTTTCTGAGCCTCATGCTCTTACACTGCAGGTATCTGTGTAAGTGCTACCCCGCTGGTCCATTTCCTCACCAACCTGTATCAGCCTCTACTAAGTGATAGGACTCATTTATCAGCATCCGTCCTAACCCTTGCTTTCTCTTTCCTTTTTATTCCTTCCATCGACAATTTCACACATGTACACAGCTTATCTTGGTCATCTTCACCCCCTTACACAACTCTGACATTCTCTGCCCACTTCTGCTGAACCTCCTCTTTCCCCCATCAAGGCCTCCTCTACCCCTCCTAGTTTCATGTCTTTGTCATGTGACCCACTGACTTTAAACAGAGTTAATCACACCACTGGGGGGTGGAAATGAGCCCTCCCCTTCCATGCTTGAATGGCGACTGTCTGGATCTTGTCAGGTGACTGTAGCTGCGGTGTGTACATTAGTGTGCCTGCTATGTGGAGTCCAGAAGACAGTTTTTTACTCTTCACCATCCTCATGAGCCTCTCATGCTTCCTGGCCTCTTTTCGACAATGTCCCCTGAGCCTTGGGGAGTGATGTAGACGCCCATTTAGGGCTGAACACCAAGCAGTCATTTATTCTCAGCTTTTGGCCGGTTATAAGTCTCTGCCCCTGCAAACAAAAATGTCTCTGACCAAGGTTGATGCAAACACTAACCTATGAAGGCATTTTAACACGTCCAATTTATACAACAGTGGTGGTAGTTCCCCAGTTCTCTGTTTCCGTGACCTCCCCAGCCAAGGGCTTTTGAGCAGGTTTTCAGAACCAAACCTCTCGCTTGGTGTTTCCTCAGAATATTCATCCTGTTTAAGCAGTCTATCATAATTCATCTGTTTGCTTCTCCTCTGCCTACTCCATTGAATTATAAGTCAAACTCCAGAGTGGTGGAGATGTCATCTAAGGTGTCTGTGATTATATTCTTATTCCCTCCCCAGCCAAAGAACTTGGGACATAGAAATCCTGGAGAAACATCTGTTGAATTAAGTCTCTGCTACCTGTATTAAAAAAAATAGAACCCCCTCCTCAGATAATGCTTTTGTGTATGAGGAATAGGGAAAACCATATCTATCAGAATGTGTACCTGACTCATCTATGCTTGGAGTCCGGATGGATTCGTTTGGATTTGTTTAGGTCTGCCCTGTACGGGGCTCGAATCCAGGGCCTTGCTCATGTTAGTCAGGCATTCCACCACCGAGCTACATCCCACCCCTCTTCTTACAGATTATTTTGAGGCTCACTCTACAGGGCAGCTCCAGCTTTGAGGGATAACAGAAAGGTGAGCCTGGAAATCGTTTGCAGGGCAAGCATGACGTAGACACAGCCGTCACTGTCTCCAGCTCCTGCCTGCTCTTATGTCTCCTGAACAATTATTTACACAGAGAAAGGTGGGCCCAGCCTTGTGTGATAGGTTTATGTATGACTATAGTGCAAAGGGAGCACCACAGAAGCAGGTACAGTGAGAAGAGTACATGGTCCTGAGAACATGGTGCCCGATGAGGAAATTAGACGGCTACGTCCAATGGTCACATAGCCATATACTCAAGACGACCAGGCAAGTGACTTAACAACTAGTTGGGGGCTGGGCAGACAGTTTTGTAAAACCCCAACCCCACCTCCGTCTTTAAGGAGATATCTCTGACCAAATCTTGCCAAAAAGGGATGCAGGCCCAGTATGGCCAGGTTTTCTGATTTCTCACTGAAAACCAGAAATCCAAATGTGTCTATGAAGCCTCCCAGTTTTAAATGTTGCCAGCAGAATGAAGACTTTTAGAAGCACTGTTTTCTAACTAACATTTCGTGTAACAAACCACCCTGGGCTTAGTGACGTGAAACAACTGTTCTGTCATGCCCACAAACTCTCTGTGACAGAAATTTGGACAGGATGAGTGGCGATGGTCTGACTCAGTTCCACGGCGTCTGGGGCTTCAGCTGGGAAGACTCAAGAACTGGCGCTCGAACCATCTGGAGGCTTCTCTACTCACATAGCTGGTGCCTGGGCTGGAATGACTCAGGCCGTGACTCGGCTGGGATAGTCCACTAAAGCCCCTACACATGGCTTTCCTTGTGGCCTGAGCCTGTCATGCATGGCTCTGGGTTCTGAGGCTGCGTGTCCCGGACGGGAGTGGGCTCTGCAGGAGAACCAAGCGGAAGTCGCCTGGCCTTTTACCATCTGGCCTCCAGTCTCACAAAATCGCTTCCACTGTATTCTACTAGCCAGGGCAGCCACCCCTAACACCCCCTGAATTCAAGAGAAGAGGAACCCAGCTGCCATCTCTGCAGGGAAGGACATCAACGGATTCGCAGGCTCCGCATTCTGGGTGGGCCATGCCTGTAGGGTGTGCAGGCCAGACTGGCAAGAACATCGCCAGCAGTATGCCTGCAAGGCATAAAGGGACAAGAACCCAACTGAGCCACTGAAGACCTGCAGCCAGCAGTTCTGAAGCACAGATTTGGAAGTGGGGCCACAGCAGAGGAGCTTCCCCCAGCGAGCTTCCTTGGACCGGTGGTTCAGATCCTGTGCCAGGCTCTAATACTGCCTGTCTATAGTCATACACTGGGACCACACACTCAGGTCAGTCCCCAGCCTCAGCGCTACCCCAGAACACACCTTCAAGTCTTATGGTTTGGACTGGAAATATCCCCCAAAGGCCATGTGACTAAAAGCGACTTCTTTACAAACCAGGGGTATTTGGGGAACTAGTGGGATTTGTAGAAGGTGGAGGCAGGTTCGGAAAGTGAGTCACTGGAGTCCCCTCCTTGAAGAGTAGATATGTTCCCAGCTCCTGCCCCTTTCCCAGTATGTCTCCCCTCCCTTGCTCTCCCCTGCTTCCTGGCTGTTATAGTGGGGACCACTTTGCTCTTGCGCATGCGTCTTTCCACGGTGCCTCACCACAGGCTCAGAAACAATGGCGCCAAATGACTAGAGTCTGAAGCTGAGTAAAATCAACGCTTTCCCCTGCAGGTTCATTTCCTCATGTATTTTGTCACAGTGATAGATGACTAACGCATTACCTACTACTAAGGCATCCTCTATATGGAAATATAGACCCAGAGCCGCGGCCATGTCCCTTCATCTTCTTTTCTAGGGAGATTTTTTTTTTTTCTGTTAATCCTCAGACCAAAAAGGCCAACCCATACGTACTCCAGATGTCACAGACTGAATGTGACCCCTGCAAATCAGTATGTTGAAATCTGCCTTGAGCGATGGCGTTTGCTGGCTTGGGAAGGGGACTGGTGTCCATACACAATGGGCCCGGCAGCTCTCCCTTGCTCTTTGCACCGCGTGGGGACATATTAGACGCCATTTTGACCAGGCAGAGGCCTCACCAGGACCAGCATGGGAACTTTTAGTACAGTGTGCAGTCTAGGCCACAGAGTTGCCTGAACATAAGCAGTCTCCCTTCTACCCACAAACCTGGCCTCACGCCTACCCCGCACCCATTAGGTTTACCCTTGAAGTGTTCCCTACCGGTTTAAGAGACCGGTTTTTTTTGGTCAGCACCTTGATCTCAGGCTCCCAGCCTCCGGAATGGTAAGAAAAGACTTCTTTATTTTGCAGCCACTTAGTTTATGGCTGTGTTCAAACAGGCCAAGACACAAGACCATCCGACACAAGTGGTTCTGGAGGGCCCGAATTGTTCTCTTGTGGCAGACACCTTTCCTTGCCAATTTTCAAGGAAGTGTGAAAGAAAAGGCATAGGGGGAGACAGCCATGGCCTTGGAAAGAGTCCGGAAGCTGGGCCGGGCCATGTGCCGTCTTGCTTATGTTTTTTCACGAACTACAGTGGCCCTGTGGAGCAATTTTTTTCCATTCAAGAGATGAACAAATTAAGTTTCTCGGTAAGCACAGCAAGTGTGTGAGCTCATGCTAGGTGGACTCATAAACTCACCTATAGGGGAAGAGTGGGCGGGGAGGAGCTGAGATTGACAGGTGAGGCCAACTGTGAAGAGGCTTGCAAGCTCATCAATTTGAGAAGTGAGGTAGGAGGGAGCCATCCAAGGTTCTGCAGCTGAGGGCAACTCTACTAATTAAGGCCGGTGAAGATAAAGCGATTCCTTCCAGTGTTTTGTTTTACAGATCCTTTTTTCCGTGGGCTTCTCATTTACAGTTGCCATGTAAGCGAAGAGTCTGGGAGTCACAGAGTCCAAAGTCCCAGCAGCAAAGCGAAGACAGTGTGTGAGCCTCTTGAGTCCTCTCCATGGTCAGCGAGGGGAAGTGGAGCCCTTCATGGCATACTGTACATCTGCCCTTCATTGAAGCCACCTAACATACTTTCTGTCACCTCATCTCTTGCTCCTGGTGATTCTAACAGGGCTGTCAATCATTGGCTCTGTGTGGGCAGCATGAGGTCCAGCCGATCAGTCTGAGTGACTGTCTAGGACAACATGGATGCTGGAGGAGAGCCAGCCTCAGGCTTTCTCAGGCCAATGGTCCCCAATCCCTGGCCACCACCTCTACTGTCATGTAGAGAATATCTTCCTGAGGGTGAGTCCCAGTGATGATACTTCAGGCTTCTCCAGAAGCCAATCAAGAGCTCCAGATTCCTTCTGGCCTGGACTGCGTTTGTAGGTTACTCTATTCTTGTCTCTTGTTCCAGACGCAGCCCTTACCTCTGTGCCTTGATTGGCATAAACAGGTTTACTCCACACCTCAATAGCTGCATTCGTGTAAGGCAATGAGTCAAAACAGCAACTGTAGGGAGTTTGTACAGAATTAAAGGCTTGTCAGACTGTGAGGTAGCAAGACCGAGAGGAAGGTATCAATGGAATGAATAAATATTGCATGCGATTATGTACAATTACTTATAATGTAAATTTATGACGTGTCTATATTTATATTTGTATGCACACAACACAATCATTTTCATAGAAATTTCAAATTTTGGGCTGTCCAAGTTTGTTTTCTATTGCTGTGATAGACAGCATGGCCAAAAGCAATGGGCGGGAAACAGGGTTTATTTCGTCCTACAGCTTAACACGAAGTGAAGTCAGGGCAGGAATCTGAAGGCAGGAACTGAAGGGAAGATCATGGGAGGATGCTGCTTGCTGGCTTGCACCCCTTGGCTTGCTCAGCTTGCTTTTTTATATAACCCAAGACCACTTGCCAGGGGATGGCACCACCCACAGTGGGCTAGGCCCTTCCATATCAATCATTGGTCATTTTAAATGCCTCATAGTCTTGCCTACAGGCCAACAATTCCTCCCCCACTAGTCCCTCTTCTCAGACTCTAGTTTAAGTCAGTACAGCTGACAAAAAACTAACCAGCACATAGACATACTGTTAGAACTCTCGAGAGTTCAGCAAAGTAACTGGACAGGTAATTGATAATTAAATATCAATAATATTTCTATAGACTAGCAATGATGAATCAAAAAAAATTCTTTGAAAAAACAAAACAAAACCAGAGCCTTGAGCTGGGGCTGTGGCGGCAGACTCACACCTTTAAGCCCAGAACTAGGGAGGCAGAGACAGGGGATCTCTGAGTTCAAGGCAGCCTAGTCTGCAGGATGAGTTCCAGGACAGTCAGGACTACACAGAAAACTCAGAAAAAAAAAACAACAACAACAACAGAGGAAGAGAAAGAGAGGAGAGGAGAGGGAGAGAGAGAGAGAGAGGGAGAGAGAGAGAGAGAGAGAGAGAGAGAGAGAGAGAGAGAGAGAAACTTCATTCACTATAGACACAAAAAATCTCTAGAGTACTAGAAACAACCTGTATGTGTATGCGTGGATATATGAGGGTGTGTGTGTGTGTGTGTGTGTGTGTGTGTGTGTGTGTGTGTAGGATGGATTATTTCAGGGCGTGAGGCTTACACAGAAAGCTTTTTTTTTTATTATTATTAACTTGAGTATTTCTTTACATGACCTTTCCCAGTTTCGGGCAAACATCCCCCCCTCCCCTTCCTTATGGGTGTTCCTCCCCCCTCCCCCATTGCCCCCTCCCCCAACAGTCTGGTTCACTGGGGGTTCAGTCTTCAAGGACCCAGGGCTTCCCCTTCCATGGTGCTACTAGGATATTCATTGTACCTATGAGGTTTCAGTCCATAGTCTTTAGGTAGTGGCTTAGTCCCTGGGACCTGGCATTGTTGTACATATGGGGTCCCCTCCAAGCTCTTCCAGTTCTTTTCTGATTCCCAACGGGGGTCCTATTCTCAGTTCAGTGGTTTGCTGCTGGCATTTACTCTGTATTTGCTGTATTCTGGGTCATCTACATCTGGCTCCTGTCGGGTCTGCACTTTTTGCTTCATCCATCTTGTCTAATTGGGCGGCTGTACACAGAAAGCTTTTTGACCTGCTGAGTACCTGTTAGAACTCAAACCCAAATGGCTGAGGTACCTATTTAGCATATCAAAGTGGACCTGACCTCCAGATTCTCCCAGCATCCCTCAGTCCTTACCTATTACAGGGTCATCCTAGCTGGCATAGGGCCTTCTACCCTAACCTCCAGCCCAGGAACTGAGCTAGGCTGCCCTTCCTACAGCAGCTCTTCTTCATATAACCCAGCCCTTTTTACTCCTCTTGCCCTCTTGCCTCTGCCCCTGGATCCCCACTCTACCTCTCCTCACATGGCCAGGCTCAGTTGACCAGCAGTGTCCACTCTTTCTCTCCCAGATACTTCTGCCTCTGCTTGTGCTCTCCCTCATGTCTACAAAAAATCCCTCAAACTGCAGAAGCAGTTTTCTTCTTTCTTTCTTTTTCTTCCTTCCTTCCTTCCTTCCTTTCTTATTCACCATCTTCTTTCTTTTTCACCATCTTTACCGCCCATTACTTTAATTTTATTATTATTCTTTTTGGTGGGTTTGTTACAGGGTTTCGAGATGTGGCCCTGGCTCTCCTGGAACTCTGTAGACCAGGCTGGCAATAAACTCAGAGGTCTGCCTGCCTCTGCCTCCCGAGCACTGAGATGGGCATGGGCCACCGCTTTTAGCTTAATAAGAGAATGGAAGGTAATTTATTGTGGTTTTCTTTAAAGACTTTTAAAATCATATTTAAGTATGTGTATGTATGTGTGTCTGTGTATGGGTATGTTTGTATGTCTGTGTATGTATATATGTATGTGTATGTATGTATATGCGTATAATGTATATTTATGTGTGTGCATGTATGTGTATGTATATGATGTATATGTATATATGTGATGTATATGTGTGTGTCTATGTATGGGTATGTATGTATGTCTGTGTATGTATATATGTATGTGTGTATGTATATGTACATGTGTATGATGTATATGTATGTCTGTGCATGTATGTGTATGTATATGATGTATATGTATATATATGTGTGTGTGTGTGTAATGTATATATGTATGTATATGTATGGCTCTGTGCACATGAGTGCAGGAGCTTGTGAAGGCCCTAGGCACTGGATCCCCTGGAGCTGCAGTTACAGGCAGTTGCTATTGGGTGGGGGCAGTGTAGGCACGGAGAACTGAACTCAGGTCCTCTGGAGGAGCAGTGTGTGCTCTTAACTATTGAGCCATCACTCCAGTCTAAAGGCAGTGTTTCCAAGCCCTCTCTCTTTGTACTTCCTGTGCCATGGACATCAAGCCTGGCTATGTGACTGACTTTGGTGAGTGATCGCATGGATGTGAGTGATGTTACAGTGCTTGGAGAAGAGCCTTCGGCAGCACCATGCTCCCACCTTCTTCCACCTCCCACCAGAGAATCACGTTCCAAATCAGGCTACCCCTCACCTGTGCCCAGGAGGTTAGGTCAGCACCCCAACCAATTGGGAGTGTAGGGTGAACAAGAGGATACATATGTGGCATAGCCAGGGAGACGTGCTGATTCAGATTGCCATGTTGTTATAACTCGGGGAGTCTGACTGATAGAAACACCACCCACTGAGCTGATTAAACGCTGCCATTTTAATTCATTGAGGCCACTGGTTCTCAACCTTAGAGGGTTGCAGAGCGGGTATCCTGCATATCAGATATTTACATTACAACTCATAACAGTAGCGAAATTAAAGTTATGAAGTAGCAATGAAATGATTTTATGGCTGGGGGTCACTATAACATGAGGAACTGTATGTATTAAAGGGTCACAGTAATAGAGAGACCAAGAACCACTGATTTGGGCAAACAACGGCACTTTATAAGCGGGACATTGATGTCTCCAGCCGGTTCCCCACTGTTCAGCTAAGCACGAGCATGCCCCAAAGTATTTACAGTGATTTTGTTTGTGTGTTTGTTGTGACAGCATGTCACTCTGTTTCCCATCCTGGGCTTGAACTTGCAGCAATCCTCCTGCCACAGTCTCCAAAGTGTTGGGATTGCAGGCATGCACCAATACACACAAGGTTTTTATTTATATAGAAAAAAACTTGCAAGAGATGACTTTGGGGGAATGCAGCAGGCTGCTTGCAGGCAATCCACCCTTCACATTAGCACTGTAGGGAGTGCCAAGTCCTACAGTGAAGGATTTTATTAGATCAGTATTTCCTGACACCACTTGAGGACAGGCCCCTTAGCCTGCTTAAGAACATCTAATGAAAGTTTGCTTCACGGGTTTCTCTCAAATAAATTTTTTTTCGAGAGTTGACAGACCATGGAGAATTAGCGGGTTGGTTTCAAAAGCAAAATCAAATTCTCTCATTAGCACATCAGTTGTTTCTGTATCCACAAGTGTTGTCCTCAGTCTGAAAGCAGAGCCTGGGAGAGCAGAACTCTTTCCAGTTTCCTTATCAGGAGATTAAGGCCACTGCAGGTAGGTAGGGAGGCCAGTGACTGACCTCCACTCCAGGACGGAGGTGGTCAGCACTCCTAGCTTCCTGACATTTGTGCTTTAATCAAGCCCCACTCATCCCTCCCAGTTTCAAAGCCCAGTGAGGAACCACAAACTCCCACAGCCTCTGGCGGGAAAGCTGAGGGGAACCCTTTGAAAGGTAATTAGCGGCCTTTGAATCCTAGGCCCTTTGATTTTGCTTCCTGGCCTTAAACAGTCACAGGAGATTTTGCAAAATGGGAGAAAAACAAGGCAGCAAGTGGGGGCCCTTCCACTGATGCTTTCCAAGTTGAACAGAGCCTGAGAGGACATTTGTCCCTGGAGGGGTAGAAGGGTGTTGTAGTGATGTCCCCCAATTCATCCATCCATCCATCCATCATCCATCCATCCATCCATCCATCCATTCACTCACTCACTCATTCAGTCATTTGTCATCCAGTTAGTTAATGGGTCAGGCACAATAACATGTATCGAGTACATACTTTTAGTTATACTTCATTCATCCATCCATTCATCCATCCATCTACTCATTCAGTCAACTGTCAGCCAGGTAGTTAATGGGTGCCATGTATTGGGCACATACTTTTAGTTATCATTCATTCATTCATTCATTAGTTCATCATGATGTGACATCTCTGTGTAGACTCAGAGCTGGGGTCCAGGTCTGTAAGTTTAAAGTTAGTGAGAAAGACAAACGGGTGAACTAATAAAAATTGTCACTGTTGAGAATAAAGTGCCAGGGGTTGGAGAACTTCTCAGCCAGTAAAGCACTTGTCACAAAAGCCTGAGGAACTGAGCTCAGATCCCCATAGACTTGTCAAAGACTTAGGGGTGGCCATCCGATCCGTAACCTGTGTAATCTGTGCTGGGGATCCCTGGAGCTCACTGGCTGGCCTATCTAATCAATCTATTAGCTCTAGGTTCAGTGAGGGACACTGAATCAAAAGATGAGGCAGGGCATGGCATGATGTCAAATGTCTTTATTCCCAGTACTCAGGAGGTAGAGACAGATGAGTTCTAGGCCAGCCTGGTCTACAAAGTAAGTCCCAGCCAAAGCTACGTACTGAAACCCTGTCTCAAATAAAATAAAATAGTGAAAAACTGTCATGGAAGACCCTGACATCAGCCCCGCCCCAACACACCCACACACACACACACACACACACACACACACACACACACACACACACACACACACACACGGTTCACAATATTCATCCAGAGAAGAGCAGGGAGTTGTCCTTAGGGGAGATATTATGGTTTGGATATCAAGTGTTCCCCAAAGGCTGCTGCTCTGGCTGCTCTTGCTGTAGAGGAGTGGTGGTGATGACTGGTGATGACTGTTTAATGAGCACGAGCTATCAGGAGGCAGGACCCAACTGGAAGAGGAAACAGGATCCATGGGGACAGTCACAGGAAGATTGTCCCAATCTTGTGTTGTTGTTGTTGTTGTTGTTGTTCTTCTTCTTCTCCTCCTTCCTTCTCCTTTTCTCCTTCTCCTCCTTCTTCCTTATTTTTCTTCCCCCTCCTGCCATCTGCTTATTGACTGCCATGAGGAAAGCAGCCTTGTCCCACCACGTTTCCACTGTAGTATTCTCCCACTTAGTAGAGAAACAACAGAGACACGTGACCACAGATGAGAGCTTCTCTCCTTTGACTCATGTTCCCGAGTATTTTACCATAGCAATGAAGATTGTTGGTGCTGTATCAGTGTGCTCCAATCAGTTCTGCAGCAGTACCCAAGTAACTCAGCGAATGAATTTGTAAAGTGGTCTCAATGATTTTGGACAAGGACACTGTTGCAGTTCTGAAGTACAGATTAGTTGGAAGGTAAGACTTGTTAAGCAATGGTTCCAAGCAGAGATACTAGGACAAGACTGAAGAATAGCGATACTGGAGTCCAGGTGATGATCAAGAGGTTTCTTATGCTTCCTGTCAGTTAACACAGGATGATACCCAGGCCATAATGGAGAGTATTTATTGAAACTTCCCCCTTGGACTATGTGTAGCTGCCCTCCAACAGTTCTAGTAATGAGCAGATGGGTGGGGAAACAGGAAAGAAGCCCTTTCCCGTGCCAGTGCTGCAAACTGCACAGAGAACTGACATTGGCCAGCTCCTAAGGTGCTGACAAGCCATTGGTGCCAACTAAGCCATGAGCTCAGATAGCACAATGGCCTTGTGGAGGATTCTGGGAGCACTGCCTACTACCTGGGCCCTCTGCTTCTTTGAACACACCCTTGACTTCCTGTTCTTCCTGCTCCTGTCAGGCCAGTGCACAGCCTGGGAAAGAGCTGAGTTAGCGACACAGTCCACCCATAGATGAGTACACATAGCTCATCGGCTGACAGGAGTTAGGAGTGTGAGGGAAAGGAAGGGAGAGGGGGAAGAGAGCAGCACAATGACATCCTTCTCACTCCTCAGTCTGGACCCAATTTCCAGCAACCTAGCCCTACTTCTTCTGAATCCCAAAGTCACAGCAATCAGGGAAAATCTTCCAGAAATCTCAGCATCAGTTTTGGAGATTCCCCAATCGGCTTTCGGTTCCTATGCCCAGAGAATGGTAGTCCAGAGAATCCGTAATTCTGATTGCCTTATGTCCTGTGTTCTCCCTTGTCCTAGAGTGAAAGATAGAGGGTGAGATCTGGACTCCCTGGTCCTAGAAGGTGAGGGCTGGACTGTGGCTCAATAGTTAAGGGCACTGGCTGATCTTCCAGCGGACCTGGGTTCAATTCCCAGCTCCCTCATGGCAGCTTACAACTGTGTGTCACTGTAGTCCCAGAAAATCCAATCCACTCTTCTGATTTTCTTGGGCACCAGTCACACACATGGCGCAAAGACTTACATATAAGCCATACTCATAAAATAAAAAACAAGTAAGTCTTTTTTAAAAAAGAAAGAAGGAAGGGACGTGAACACTCTTTTTAAACCCAGAGCTAGAGGGAAAGAAAACATATGCCCAACAAAGAGACATTACAAGCCATAAATAACCCTTTAAGAGTTTCCTTGCCTGGACAATCCCTGAATAGGTTGTCCAATTCCCAATGGTCAGTCCTAAACACATACACATAGGTGCAACATTGAATGTGCTCAGTGGTTTTGCCCGTGTGTGTGTGTGTGTGTGTGTGTGTGTGTGTGTGTGTGTGTGTGTGTGTGTAACAATAGTAATTATAGAAGAAAAGGTCATGGATTTGAGAAGAAGTGGTAGGGACATGGGAGGATCTGGGGGAGAGGGAGAGGTGGAAATGATGTAGATACAGTCATCATGTATGAAATTCTCAAAACGTAATTTTTTAAAAACCACCCTCTGGGGAACTGATTGGCAAGCATCTTCTGTGTTACTCAAGCACTAGAGGCTGCAAGTGATTACTTGACACCCACAGTGAGAGCTGAGAAGGCCTGTTGAAATGGTTGAAAATTCCCTCTCCTGTCCCTTCCTCCCAACCATCCAAGGAGGGCTAAACCCACACACATCTAACATTCTAAGCTTCTAAGCCTGATGCTCTCTGGCAATGTCTCCAGGGCAAGTCAATAGGAACCAGCCCCCAAAAGGGAGTCAACGAGGGGCTCTGAAATCCCAGGGAATATTTCTAGAGAGTACGGAAGGAGGAAGAGGAGCTGATCTTTGAGCAAGAGCCTGAGGGTGGCTGTATGTCTGTCTGGAGGAAGACAGACTTCCTCTGCACTGGCTATTTGTCAGTCAGCAAGAGAATGAGGCAGAGGGGCTGAGAGTGACCTGGAATTGCAGAGAAAAATAAGTCTAGTACACAGACTCAGCACTGTAGCACCCTGGAGACTGCCTGGTAGTAGTGATGTTTGAATGTGAACTTAAAGCACAAATACCACTAGAAATATGATGGAGACAAGGCATGTACAAGCTCCAGATAATCTGTTAGAACAGCACAACATCCCGCGCGAGTGGATGTGCCAATGGGGATGGGCGAATGCTATGTTGAATGTTCCCACCAAAACTCACATTAAAGTTCAATCTTTGGAGCTGGGAAGAAAGCTATTAGTAAAGTGCTTGCCTTGCAGACATGTGGACCAAGTTTGATCCTGTGAAACCATGTTAAAAAGAAAAAGAAAGAAAGAAAAACCCAAGCATGGTGGGACGTTCCTGTAACCCAACACTAGACAGGCGCCTGACTGGCCTACTTGGCTATTTCTAGGTCAATGGAAAAGTCTGTCTTTAAAAAAGAAAAAAAAAGTGGTTGTTCCTGAGGAATGACACCTAGGGTTATGTCCTGGCCTCTACACATGTGCTCACAAACATGCACTTACATGCACATACACAAAAGAAATTTTATATGATTTGTGATATATTAAGAGGTGGAGCCCTATAGGATCTTGAAGTGTAATCGTGTGATGAGGTCTCTGTCTTCTTTAATGGACTATTCTATATACGAGCTAAGGAATTGATGGTTTCTCTTAGAATTGGGTTTCTTTGAAAAGGCAGCTTGGTTCTGGCTTTGTCACACACCCTTTTCTGCACACTTCCTTTTCTAAGCATGGAAGCATGATAACTTGTGCCACTGGCAGAAGAGTCTTTATCAGATATAACTTTTCAGTTTTGGGTCTTCTGTACTCTGGAACAATGAGTTGAACCAACCTTTATTGCTTATAAGCTCTTCAGTCTCTGGTATTTGGTTACAGCAACAGAACCTGGATTAATACAACCATGAAGCTGTGGTTGTAAGTTTGCTTGTGACACTGTCCTATTTAGAGCTCTGAGTGACTCTGTTCTCCTAGCACTGAGGATTTCAGGATGGGTGATACCATGTGTAAATCTGCTGTGGCTCTGGTCTTGGCATAGCCGGAGAGGATGCTAGGTGTATGGATCAGCACTCCTGTTGGGAAGGGACAAAAGGTAACCAACTCTAGCCTTTCTTGGCCCAAAGCACAGTCTAGACAGGATCTTGGAGTAACACAAGTCATTGCTTCAAGTTGTGTGCAACATCTGGAAAGAGATGACCATGTGACTTGGTATTTTCTTTCTGGAAGGTAAATAGGCAGGATGAGTAAATGTGTAAATAACCTTCTACCTGGAAAGTTCTCTTCGAGGAATTTACCCAAAGGAAATCATTAAAGATGTGGAAAAAGAACTTTACCTCAGTGAATCTTCCCGCAGCCTACTTAGGAAATAACAGGAAACAGTGTGAACTCCCCCTACCCCCGGTCTCATAATGACTAGCAGCCTGCTGATGGGTTTCTCTAGCTACTTCGTCAGCTGCTAGAGTGAAAATGAAAAATTTCCACAGAATTTGGTGAGGTGGCTGTTTGGAAGTTTTCGCTGGCTCATGGCACACTCAGAGAAATGACAATAGAAGATGTTCACTACCTCTCTGCTCTCTTTTGGCTTCACGGTAATGATGGATGGTTATTATTTCTTCTAAAAAGGAAAGGACACGGTTTAATTGTGGCATAAACATAAAACAAAGTCTGGAGACAGCAAGTGCTAGTGGAATGCTGGCCTGTGGTGTTCTGTGAGTCTCTCATTATTTCATCTCTAAGGGGTGGCGCTGCTCATGACATAATTTCCTAATTTAAGGTAGGAAGACAGGCATGAGAAGACACCAGTGACATTTCCCTTCTACAAGAAAGCAATAGCCATCTCCCAAAATCTCCAGAGACTACTTACATTCCACAGCCTCCATGAATACACAGGGATATAGCAGCAAGAGAGTCAATCAAGAAATCAAGACTCTGCAGAGGGAATGGGATTAGCACATCAGGCTTTCTGATGACAACGGATTTCTCAGGACAAGGTATACCAGCCCTTCAAACAAAATCAAGAAAGGAATGGACAGAGAAATAGAAAATGACTATTGAGGAGCCAGCCAAGCCTGCCACACCTTAGGGAAAGAAAGGGGACAACCCTAGGTTGGTGCCCCCTGGTGTTTTGAAAAGTAGAATGTACTGGCCCATGAAGGACTGGAGACTAGAAGCTATTAGAATAGATAAGTGATTTCAAACCAGGTTTTTGTGTCACTGTGTTATTTAGGGGCTGCTGCTGGAGTGAGGAAGTGAAGGAAGAAAGGGTGCTGGTACTGGCTCTCAGTCTTCAACACAACTGCCTCCCTTTTCTGAATATTATATTGACTGTACATATAAAAGTCTACTGTATTGTGTGTGTATTTATCTGTATAAATGTGTACATACATGTGTATTTATTTACTTTCAAATATATGTACAAAAATATATGTATCTAGAAAGCTATTTTATAGGGATTTCAAAATGGAGGTGTTGTAGTAAAAATATAAAAAATAAAAAAAGTATGGTTGTCTTTTATCTCCCATTTAGGTCCAGCACCTCAGGGCCCCAAGATATCTGCTGGATATCTTAATTCTCAGTCAGCAAAGTGTCTCACCCGCTCTGCTCCATCCCATATCACTGCCAAAGGCCTCTCTCCAAGCCTGGCAGCAATCTCTCTTCCTACCTTGTTTTAAGACAGGTTTCCATGCCAGAAACACATATCCCAACTCGGTGGCAGCCCAGACCAGCCGCCCCACACTTTCTTACACTTAAATCTACACATGAAAGAACACACAACACAATAACCTTTGGCCCAATTGATAAGATATAATTGCCCACCTAAACATACAAAGCCCAATTCACATCCATCCCTTAAAAATATTTGTAACAACCTGTAAAGGTACAGCATGGAATCTTAACATCACCCGCCATATTGTCCTGCCACGGCTTCTCTCCCTGTCCCTCCTGTCTCTTCCCCATTTCCGTTCCAGTCTCCTCCTCTTCCTTCAAACTCTTCTCCCACCCATCCTTCCTTCTCGTCCAATGACAGGCCTCCTTCTATCTTGTACCTGCCTCACCTGTGATATCATCCCACATGGAGGTTTCCAAAACTTAAGTCTGTATTCAAAATATTTTTAAGGGGCTGGGCATGATAGCAAATGTCTTTAATCCCAGCACTCAGGAGGCAGATGCAGGTGAATCTCTTGAGAATTTCAAGGCAGCATGATCTACACAGAAAGTTCATGCCAGCCAGGGCTTATATGCATTAGATTTTTTTCTCAAAAGAAAAATCACACACCTTCAGTTCTAGCACTCAGGAAGCAGAGGCAAAGGCAGGAGATTCTCTCTGAATTTGAGGCCAAATTAGTCTATATAGCAAGTTCCAGGCTTGCCAGGGTTGCATAGTAAGACCCTATTTAACAAAATAACAACAAAACAACAAAACAACAACAACAACAACAACCACCACCACCACCACCTCTTGGACTTGTGACCGGCATTACAGTGCCTATATAATTTATACTGTATGCTATCCTAGTAACTGACAGTAGTTGAGAGTGGACTCACAGCACATTATTAGCATGACATTATATATCTGTCAACAGCCCTGGTCAGAACGAATACATGTGATGGTTCTAATATCACGATTCACTCATTTACAATAATTTTCACATCAACCAATTCACCTTATGTACGTATACATGTTAATATGTGTGAAAGCGTGTGTGGTACCTGCTCATCTGGGTGCACATATGCATGTCAGTATGTGTGCATGCATGGCTATGGAGCCTAAGAAGACAGCCTCATTTTTTTTCCCCTTTGGTACCATCTACTCTTTTGAGGCAGACTCTCTCACTGGCCCGGAGATCACCAATTGTGCTAGACTGACTGGCCAGTGAGCCCAGGGATTTACCTATCTGTGAGCCCCCAGTGCTGGGATTACAAGCCTGCTGCCACCATGTTGGTCTTTTTTTACACGGGTCCTAGGGCTTGAACTCAGTCCCTCGTGCTTGCCCGCTGCTGTCACTTTTAATACCCATTTCATAGCTAGGCTCAGTCTGGCCCCACAGGCAATCGGCCCCTGACTCCCGGATATACGTGGGTGCTACAACAGCTCTCTGTGGGTCATGGGTCATTCTTAATTTTTCTTTTTCCTGGTCTGTCTTTTCTAATTTTGATAAAATAAACAGACATGGCTTTTGTAATAAGGGGGAAAGACGCCATTTTAATTAAAAAGTAATAACCGTGTGGCCTGTGACCTTGTGGGCTGTTTGGACCATGCTTCCACAGCCCCTGCTGAGCCTGGCTTTCCTGGGCCTCTGCTTTCCCTGCCTCCCTGGCTTGCCTCAAATGTGCAGCCAAGTGAGAAGCAGGGTCCCTGCCCTGCCCCGTCCTGTCCTGTGAGTGGAGCCAGGGCTAGACACTTTCTGAGGAGCCGTCCTGGAAGGGTTCTGAAGCCCAGCTGGGGTCTGAGGGCTTTCAAATGCCAAGATCAAATGTGGGGAAGCTGTGCAGACCAATGCCAATGGCTGTGCTCTGTCCGAGCTGTTGATAGATATATGGCTTCATGCTAATGTGCTGTTATCACAGCGATTCCACCCTTGGCTACTGCAAGTCACCACCACATCTGGCTTGAATCTTTCCCTTATTATGACCTAAAAGAATGAAAAATAAAATAAAACCTGAAATCCCAACCACCCCTTTAATGCCCTGTCTTCCTTCCTCCTTTCTTCTCCTCCCTGCCGCAACCCTTTCTTTTCTCTGGTGCTCCAGAGACTTCAAGCAAGTTTGAAGGCGGACTTTAGAAAGTATCCCAGCTGGGGTTGGGGATTTAGCTCAGCAAAGTGGTAGAGCACTTGCCTAGCAAGAAGGCCCTGGGTTCGGGTCCCCAGTCCGAAAAAAAAAAAAAAAAAGAAAGAAAGAAAGAAAGAAAGAAGAAAGAAAGAAAGAAAGTATCCCAGCCAAGTGCTCTTGTTCCCATTTGACAGATGGTGACACTGAGGTCCAGGAAGAGCCCTCGCTTTCCATATCACCGTTCTTACTGAGCTGCCAGTTACTATGTGGCAAGCAGCCCAGACCCCTTAGGTTCCTGATCTATAGGAGAGAATGGTGCTGCCTTTCTGCACTAGTTACCTTTCTATCACTGTGATAAAATACCATGAACAAGCCAACTTACAGAAAGAAGGGTTTATTTGGGGCTTACAGCTGTAGATGGATAGGAATCTATCACCATTATGATGGGGCTGAGATAGACAGGTAGACAGCAGCAGGCAAACAGGCATGATGGAGTAACAGCTGAGGGTTCGATCTCAGTCCACAAACAGGGAGCAGAGATACACTGGGGATAATGACAGAATCTGAAGCCTCAAAGTCTCCCCAAGACACACCTCCTTCAACAGGCCACACTTGATCCTTCCCAAACAGTTCCACCATGGGTAGATTAAGTGTTCGTACACAGGAGCCTGGTGGGACATTCACACCACGTGTGCCTTGGATGGCTCCCCCCCTACAAGTTCCTGTGTTGAAGACTTGGTCCTCAAAACGGTGGGCCTAGTGAGGGGTCATTAGGTCACTGGGGCGTGCCCTGCTCTCTTGCTCTCTTCTGCCTCCTGGCTCAAGGCATATACAGTTTGCTTTGACATTGCTGCCCACATAATGTGCTGCCTTGGCCAGAGGCCCCAAGAAACAGGACCCTAAAACTAGACTGTAATCGCAGAAAACATGAGCAGAAGTATACCTTTCTTTTTAGAAGTTCATTAGGCCCAGGTACTTCATTTTAGCAAAAGAAGTTGACAAACACAGGTCCCTTACAACCAGGGAACCATGTTGTCTACGATGGCTAAGAAAAACAGAAGGCAGGAGAGGGACCAGGGAGGCAAACACTGGACTTAACATTATTGCTCAAGGGTTCCTAGTTTCCTGGGAGATCCGTTAGAGCTTCCCAGAATACAAGCCGTCTAATTTCTAACCGTAGTTTATTATGCACTTGGGAGGAAGATGGGAGAGACCATGGTAACTTCTGTCATCCTTTGTGTGCATTAAACGCTTCCTGAGTACGTTGTGAGGCTTTCCCCTAGGGGACGTCCCCCAGTTCTGCACTCTCCAACATCCTGGGGCCTCCACTGCCATTTAGGCTCCACCTTCACAGCTTCATACTATGGTCTCTTCTCAGGGACTCCTGGCACACACTGCCTAGCCACACGGTGACAATCTGAAGCCATGGAGGGAGACTCAATACGCTCTCCACCTTGTATCTTTCATGCCTGTGGAACCACGGGGACAGAGCTGCCAAGTTCTGTTGTCCGCTTGGGAAGAGCGTGACCCCAGTTGGACCACAGTGGCTGCAGCCTCTGTGCTGACTCAAGGGAAACACTCTCCCAAGCAGTTGCTTTCCAAGAGCAGGGAACCCTTTAGGCATTGTGAGCTTAGACTCCATCCTCTCCAATTAGTTTGGATTTTCACAAGTTGGAGCCTTTGATGGGCAGGGTCTTGCCCTGGGCTCCTTTCTTGCTGTCCCAGTGAAGAACACTTTAACAATTACATCCTCTTTATTGTGTGTCTTAGCCATAGTTAAACTTGTTTGAGTTCTTTTTATGGACAGACTGCATTTTAAAAAACATATTTCTGCCCTGCTTGTCTGCTCTTCTTCACTCTAGGCCTGGATAAATGCAGTCATAGCAGCCGTGTCTCGGCCTGAATCTTCTGTTATCCAGAAATTACCTCCACCATGTTGCCATTTAATTCAGGCTCACGCAAACCCTTACGACATGGGTAGAATGCAGCCAGGTTCTTTGTCAAATCTGACATAATTATAAATTGGATATATAAAATGGATTATAAATTGGATAGTCTCCAGTCCTGTCTGTGAGACAACCGTAGTTGTCCTCTGAAACCTCGTGAACTGAATCACTCACTTGTTTTCAACCACTCCCCGCCACCAGAATGGCCAATTAAACTCTGCTTACACGGTGGTAGGCAGTGGTTCTTTTTTTTTTTTTTTTTTTAATTCTTTTTTTTTTCGGAGCTGGGGACCGAACCCAGGGCCTTGTGCTTCCTAGGCAAGCACTCTACCACTGAGCCAAATCCCCAACCCCTAGGCAGTGGTTCTTAACCTGTGGTTCTCAACCCCTCCGGGGGTCACAGAGCAGATATCCTGCATATCAGATATTTATATTACAACTTAAAAAGGTAGCAAAGTTACAGGTATGAGGTAGCAACAAAACAATTCAGGGTCGGAGTCACCACAACACATGAGGAATGACATCAAAGGGTCACAGCATTGGGAAGGTTGAAAACCACCGGCTTATAATAATCAAAGAATCTTTCTTTCTAGTCGAGAATTCCAAACTCTTCCACATTCCTCTTGCAAAGCATATTTAAAGGCCAAGAACCACATGGTCAGTGTTACCATAGCAACAACGGCGCGTACCAATTTTCTTTATTAATTGCTCTTTTATATTGTAATAAAATACGCTGACAAAAGCAACTTCAGGGAGAAAGGGTTTATTCTGGCCAAGTCTGAAAGGATCATTCGGTCAGTGTGGGGAAGACATCTGTCTCTCTTCTTTCTCGCTTTCTACTATGCCCATCCTAGTATGTGTGAAGTGATACCTGATTGTGGCTTAGATTAATATTACCCTAGTTATTGATGATGAGCATTTTTTCATGTGTATATTAGATATTTCTGTATTTTCTTTGGGAAAATGTCTACTAAAACTCTGCTCCCATTTTGAATTGGTTTACTTAATGTTTTTATTGTGTTGCTGTAAAAGTCCTGTATACATCTTAGGCATTGTACCTTTATCAAAGATACGATGGTAAAATATTTTCTCTTGTGTATTATCTGTTCATTCTTTTGGTGGCATTCTTTGCATTTAAAAAAAATGTCACAGATTCTTCCTTTGGCTGTATGTGCTTGGTGTTTTATCTACTGCATGGTGACAAGATGAACTCTTTGGCATTCTGGGAGTTCTGTTGAGGACTGTCCTTCCTCCCTGAATTACTTTGATACCTTTATCGGAGCTTAATTGCTCACAGATGTCTGAACTCCAGTAATCTCTCTGTCTATCCTTAGCCTAGTTCCACAGTCTCCCGAAAGCTTTGTAATAGATTTTGAAATAAAGTCTTAAGAGTCTTATGAATTACCCCCTTGAAGATTATTTGACCATTCTAGATCTTTTGCGATTCCATAAGAATTTTAGAACTGGCTTATCAGCCTGTGAAATTTTTCAGCTGGGATTTTGACAGAAATTGTATTGAAGCTGTAGTTCAAGAATACAAATGTCCTGTGAGTACTCGGATGGTTTAGATATGTTCCTTTAGATGACGTTTTGTACTTTTCAGTGAACGTGTCCTCTTTAAATTTCTTCCTAAGCCTTTCACTCTAAGTGTGTTCCTTTTAAACTTTTGGATTGCTCACAGCTTACACACAGAAATAGAGCTGATTTAATACTTATCTTGTACCTTATACCTTGACGAACTCTTAATTATTTTTTAATTTTTTATGTGCATGAGTGTTTTGCCTGTATATCTGTATGTGCACCATGCACATATCTGGTGTCTGTGGAGGCCAGAAAAGGGCATCAGATCCCCTAAAACTAGAATTACAGGTCATTGTGAGCTACCATGTAGGTGCTGGGAACTGAACCGGGTCCTCTGCAACAGCAACAAAGTGCTCTTGACCACTGAGCTGTTAGTGCTCTCTCTTGCTCTCTCACTCTCTCGCTCTCTCTCTCTCTCTCTCTCTCTCTCCCTTCCCCTCCCCCTCCCCCTCCCTTTCCCCCTTCCCCCCTCTCCCTCTCCCTTTCTCCCTCCTTTTCTCTTTCTTTTTCTCCATATCTCTGTCTCTGTCTCTGTCTCTGTCTCTCTCTGTTGTGTGTGTGTAATCCTTGGAATTTTCTATAAGATTATGGTCATGTTATCTGCAAATTGAAGTATTTTTGTTTATCCCCTTTTCAATCTGGATGTCTTTTATTTCTTTATGATGTTACTGTTATACAGTATATAAATTATATCTCTATAGGTTGTAGGCTGCCAGGACAGACTTATAATCAGTTATTTAAATAGTAATCTAAGTTATATGTATGCATACTGTGTACCTTTAATGACTACTTTATCTTTTAATATGGAGTTGAGTTAATCTTGTGTTCTTGACTTCATCCTGAAAGACTGAAAGATTCTCTTTGGAGTATTTTCTTGGTTTGGTCCACTTGTTTGTTTTGGCACTAGGGAGTCAATCCCATAGTCTTCCACATGCTATACAAGTTCTCCACCACTAAGTCATACCCCAGCCCTTGTTTGGTTGGTTAATTTGGTTCGTTTGGTTTGTGACATGGTCTCACCATGTAGCTCAGTCTGGCCTTGAACTTGTGATCGTCCTGTTACAGTAGCTGAAGTGTTGGGATTGTAGCCATAAACTAACACACCAAAAACATGAAACAGGTGTTGGTTTCTTTTGGTGCTTGGCATTGCCCATGGCTAGGGATTAAACCTGGGTAAGCACTCTATTAATGAGGTGTGTCTCCAGCTCTTCACTTAGTTTTCTTGAAGGGTTGTCTGCCAACATCACCTTGTTTTTGTTTACCTAAAAATGTCTTCATTATTCATATTTCCAAAAGACACCATGGTTTTTACATTTTATACATTTATTCTGTGTCCATGTATAGAAGACATTATGTGCATGCCATGATGTAGAGGTCAGAGGCTGGAGCTGGCTTTTTCATCCATCAAGTGAGCTCCAGGGACGGGACTTGGGTCACCAACCTTGGTGACAAGTGCCTGTACCAGCTGAGCCATCTTTCTGGAATCGGATACAGAATCCTGATTAACAGTCTTCGTCTTTCGGTGCTTTAAGAATGTCATCTGCTGCCTGCTAGCCTTCGAGAGTTCTTGAGGGAGCTCAGCTATTGTGCTTATTGGACTCCTAATACCAGACAAACCACATCTTCCCTTTTGTTTTCAAGGTTTGAGCCCTCTCTCTGACATTCAACAGTTTGAGAGTGACGTGTCCAGATACGAGCCTTTGAACATGTGCTATTTACATCCGTTGGCTGTGAGGATGTGTAGGTTAAAGTATTTTCAACAGATGTTTTCTTCGAATATCCTTTCTTTTCTAGGAATGACGTTATGTTTAATTATGTCCCACAGACCTCCCCAGTCCTGTTTGTTTTTCATTGTTGTCTTCTCGCTGATGCTCAGACATGGAAATCTCATTTGGCCTACTTCAAGTTTCCCAACTTTCCCTTTTGTTTGCTCCAGTTTGCTGATGTATCCTCCCAGTGAACTTCCTATTTTAATTACACTTTTCAACTCCTAAATGTCCACCTACTTCTTTTTAAAGAAACTTCTATCCCTTTGTTATTATTGCCTATTCAATGAGACATCACCCCACTTTCCCTTGGCTCTTTAAAAGTGATTTCCGTGGCTCTTCAAGTATATTTTAAATAGACTACTTAAACTATCTGGGTAAGCTCGACATCTAGGCTTCCCAACAGAAACTTTCTATTGCTTGCTTCCCCCCACCTTGTGTTTCTATAGTTTCTTGTATCTGCGTGGCTCATCATGCAGGAGACTTCATACAACATAATGCAGATGCCCTAGACACGAGCTGTTCTTCCCTCCCCGGATGTGTTCCTTGCTTTACTGACTTCTCTGAACATACTCTGTAAGGTCTGCATGCTTTTGTGTGCCTGGTAGTGAATTTCTGTTCAGTTACTTTAGTCAATGACTGGGCAGAGGTTTCCTTAAAGACTTGGAACAAGTTACTCTGTCTCTGCAAAAACACACCCTATCTTTGTGTGCGCTCTCAAAACTCAGCCAGGCAATTGGTTACCTGCTGGGCTTTCATTTCATGCTTATGTGGAGAGAAAGTGTAGGACCCTTTTCTGGACCAGTGCCTGAGTGTGGTGGGCACTTCCCAGTCCTGCAAGCGTACAGTTTCACAGATTCCCAGTAACTGGTCAGAGCTTTCTGGGGCTCCTATGAAGCTTCACCCTCTAGTTATTCAATTCATTATTTTTTCTTTAGCCTATTGTTCTCCCCAAATTTTATCTGCCACCTAAGTAGTCCCAAAGTTTCCCAACTGCTTGTAAATGCCTTGGCAAACATTCCCCAGAGAAAAAGACTCAGCAAAGGGCCTTCTGTACAGGGTAAGTTGGGAGTCAGGTAATAAAACAGCCTTGCAAGTGGGGTCTTCCAGAGGCTCAGCAGATAAGAAGAAAAATGTCAAGTCTTAGGCCTTGAAGGACATTTCACCCCATCTGCGCCTTCAGGCTGTCAGGATGATTTTTCATCATGGATGTGGGCTGTTGGTTTCCAAAGCTATCACAACCTTCTAATAAGGAACATGGAAGTGAGGCAAGACCCCCACAAGGCCCTTGCTTCAGTTCACACTTAACTTTCTTCCTTTGTGTACGTGTATATATGTATGTATGCATGTATATATGTATGTGTGCATGTATATATGTATGTATGCATGCATATGTGTATGTATGAATATGCATATGTGTGTGCACATGTAGGCCACAGGTCAATGCCAACTGTCTTTTTTCCATCACTCATGTCTCTCACTGAACCTAGAGCTCACTGGTCTGCTATAGACTAGCTGGCCACGAAGCCAAGGGATCATCCTCTTTTCCTCACAAGCTCTGAGATTAGAGACGTAAGCGCTGTGCCCGACTTTTCACAAGGGTGCTGGAGATCCAAACTCAGATGTTCATGCTTGTAAAACAAACCTATTTTTAAAACCAATTGAGCCATTGTCCTAGTCCCTTAACCTTGAATAAATGATCTCTCTATTACTATGAGACTTTGATCAATTACAAAGGTTCTGAAAAGTTTGTTTCTGACCATGCTTTCCAGTTTTCTGGTTGCTTTTTTGATGGATAAGGGTTCACTCTTTGCTCCTGTTTCTGCCCTCTACATACCACCTTATTAAATCAGTACCACAGCTCCCCCACAAACCCCAGGCCCCAGCACTGTCAGATAAGGGCTCAGGGCACTGGGCCAAACTGCACCACAGCTTCCTTCCCAGCCCCTGCACTAGCAGCAGGTAAGGAGTCCCTGAACCCTCAGCTCCACAGTCCAAACTTCTACAGTTCCCTTAGTTCCCGGATTGACTTGTAAAACAGTTCCCAGACCTTCACCCAGCCAGATCACCTCCATTCCACTCAACCAATTCTGGACACACCAGTCTCAGCGTAGAAACTAAACATGAGAACTCATGCCAACATGTCTCCCTAACTGCTGCCACAGTCCTAGAGAAGGTGGTCTTGCCATCACGATCTCCATTTGCAGATGAAGGACTATGAGACCCAGAGAGGTGATGTGCAAAGCCCCCATCCAGCTGAGGGTGGGGCTGGGGTGCAAAGTAGAGCCCATCTGTGGGGCTGGTGTGGTGTAACAGTCTCCTCCCAGACCTAAACATTCCTCTCTGCTCCTTAAAGGAAGTAAACAACAACACAGCTTCAAGAACTCCCTGGAACTGAGCAGATTCACTAGGCCCCTCCCTACCAGAGGATTCAAAGCCCTGCTGAGATGCAAAGATTCTGAGAGGAGAAAAGCTACAGAGATGATTCAGACCAGAAGAGCCACCTGGAAGAGGTTCAGAAACACTGAGGCTCCTGGAAAGGACCCTCTCCAGGCTGTAGAGCTGCCTGCAGGCTGTGCAGTGTGCTCCGGCTTGTGTGAGCATCTCCTATCCTGGGGTGGGCCTTGGCGATGCACCCGTCTTTGAGTCATTTCTGCTCCTGTGAGTAACCTCTCCTGCTTATTCCTATAAGTAACTCTAGTAAAACTCATTGGTTTACCAAGTTGGAGTACTTTAGGGGTATCTGTACGTTGGACTGTCATGGGTTCCCTGTCTGGGGTGACTAGGTGAGTGTGTTTTGTCTCCTCAGGAAAAGTTTTGTCACACAACATATATACACCAGGATTTTTGTCTCAGAATTGAGCAAGGGACACAGGTTTTGGGGAACCAGGAAGTAAAGTCACCACTTTGCTTCTGTCCAGTTAAGGCATCTCTGAGCCTTAGTGTCCCACTTCCTATCACTCTGCCTCAGCTTCCCGATCTGTAAAATGAAGCCATTGGCTTTTCCTATGTCTTCTCTAGATTTTGTTTATTCATGGAGCTTGGAGCATCCACTGTCCCCTTGCTCCAGTGAAGCTACATTGAGGCCAAGCCTGGGCACTGCTGCCACAGGGAAGCCCTGCCACTCCAAGGCTGGTGGATGGTGGCAGGCAGCAACCCGATGTGGCATAGGGCACTCACATGGGGGTTTTAGGTGACTCAGAGAGGTGGCCCAGCAGTTATCAACAGCAAGGTCCCTGATGAACACTGCTCCATAACCAGGCACCAGTCTGCCCTCTGGCTCCCCATCTGGACACCCTGAAACGGAGAGCCAGGCTGCTTGCCAGGGGTGGTCCTTGTTTCAGCTGTAGGCCCCTCCGCTTCTCTCTCTTTCCTCAACCCCCCTTATCAGCGAAGCCGGCAGGAATCTAACAGTTTTCAGCACATGAAATAAAAGATTTTTCTTTTAAAAAATTCCTATTCCTGGGTTGAGAGATGGCTCAGTGGTTAAGAGCACTGACTGCTCTTCCAGAGGTCATGAGGTCAAACCTCAGCAAGCACATGGTGGCTCATGACCATTTGTAATGAGATCTGATACCCTCTTCTGGTGTGTCTGAAGACAGCTACAATGTATTTATATATAATAAATAAATCTTTAAAAAAAAAGGTCCCATTCCTTTCCTTGACCCTACAAGACTCAGATAATATTGTTACCTTTGACTCCAAGTCTCATCCCTTGTTTCCCTCTCTACTCCGGCCACACATGTCAGGCATCTTTGGTCCTTGGGAACCTTTGCACCCGCTAGTCCCCCTGCCTCCGTCATCACCTGACTCCATTCATCGCTGGCTCTCTACTCTGATATCCCTTGTCAGTGTGGTCTTCTAGGCTAAAGCACATCCCCTCACCCCTTATCCTCCTCTGGTGTGCTTTCTCCTTAGGACAGTTTTGGTACGGAAGCCACTAGATCCATTTTTTTAAAACACCAGTTTGAATTGCCATTCTTTTCGAACTAAGTCTCTATAAAGACAAGGGCTCTATCTGTCCTGCCAATCAATGGCCCGGATCTGGGTCACTCAAGACCCTAAGTGATGCAGGAGCCTGACCTTGCTGCCATTGTCAGAACAGGAGCGACAGGGA
Organism: Rattus rattus; assembly: GCF_011064425.1. NCBI lineage: Eukaryota > Metazoa > Chordata > Mammalia > Rodentia > Muridae > Rattus > Rattus rattus. The sequence continues at coordinate 131,125,507 of NC_046158.1, read as the reverse complement.
GGTCACTCAGGAGAACTAGAACACGGCTGCAGAGGAGGCTAGCCTCTGCCCATCCTGCTTCCCTTCACCGTCCACGTAGGTTTGACCTAGAGGGTGAGCTGGGCCTTTTTCTTTCTTTCCGTTAGAGTCCAGCCAGGCTGGCCCTATCTGCCAGGCCATGTGAGCGAGGTGGAAACTATGGCACTGCTGGATGGTCTGGAGTTCATGTGCTGCCAGCCAGTTGCCGTGACTCACCACAGCCACGCCACCTGCCAGGCCTTTCCCAGGCTGCTCTGGTCTGGAAGCTTGTCAGCCCTGCAACGGGGAAGAAGTGGAGCGGGCAGCATTCAGGAGGTGAGTTCTCCAACTCTCTGGGGGGCGACGGGCAGAGGAAGGGATTCCATCAGGGAAGGAGACCTTCGTGGGTCACACAGACATTCAACAGAATCAGTCCTTCCTTTCCTTGCCCTACAAGGCACTGGTAACATTGGGGTTCTCTGTTATTTCTTCTCTGATCTCATGGCCCACCCCTTATCTCCCTCTGCACTCTGGCTACACACATCAGGCTTACCGTAACCTCAGGGTACCCTTGCAGTTCCAAACCATGCCTGGGGCATCACTTGACTCAATTGCCAGCATTAGGTCTCCATGTGTGGTGGGATACAGAGAGCATCCTTGAAGTGCCACCGCCTTTGTAAGTTTGGTCTGCTCCTCAGAGTCTCTCTCATCATGGGAAGTGCAGAGGATGGAATGAGGGAATCCAAAACAAGGTACCCGACCCAGGGATGGAGGGTCCCGGAGAGGATGTTAAGGAACAAGAAAAGGGAGTAAAAGCTTGCTTATACCTCATGAGCAAAAGCAGCTAGAGGCTCATTCCATCTCCTCAGCAGTCAGGAAGGGAAACCAGTTAGTAGCCCCATTTTATAGAGGAGGAAACCAAGACCCAGAGAAGCTGAGAAGTGCTCCATTTGACCGGCATAAGAAGCTGGAATCTCCGAGCCTGTCCGACTGTCCCTTAAGCTTGATGCACACCCCACCGCCACCACCTGTAGATTAAAGATAGCCTTAGCTGTGCAAACTCTGTTATGTGGTAGCATCTTTTTATTTCCCTTTGAGGAAACACAGAGTTGGCCTTTATAATCCAATCCCTTTAGACCGTTATAACATCTGTATCATCTGTATCGTTCCCTCGCAATTTTAACAAGTGAAGTAAAATCTTACAATGTAATCGTTTTCATAGCTCTGTAAGGGTCGTGATCTTAGTTCGTTCCCTTGACAACTGACATTTAACAGGGCCGTAGACACCAATAGCTGATTCTTACAACAGCAGCCAAAGAAACCATCACCTCTTTCTCTCCCCTTCACCTTCATTGATGGGGCGGGGAAAGCAAAGCAACGGCATCCCATAAGGCCTCCCTCTCCTGAAATCAAATGATGTGCAGAGCTGAAGGTCGCGATGTAAACAGCCTCCTGGGGTCTTATGGACCTCCCGGGGTATTGTGAACCTTCAAGGATTCAGTGAAAACCACCTGAAAGAACAAAGCAGTAAAAAGGTGCAGGCCCCGCCCCTTTCCTGAGCTTTTTGTATGGATACGGGCGCCCTCTAGTGGCTTCCCTCGCCTCTACATGGGCCTTCCAAAGTCCCTGCAGTTGGAAGGGACTTTTCATGCTTATACTTATCTCTCTGTTCTTGGCGTGGGCTCTTCCCTTTTCCCAGCCCTTCCTTCCCTCACCTGATACCTTCAGAATAGCTCACAGTATGTGAATGGTCCCTGCGTTGACTTCAGATTTCAGGGGTGGGTTCCTGCAGACTGGGAGAAATGCTGTCAGAGGGATGGACTTAGAATGTGTATTAGTTATTATTAATACTATTCTTTTTGCCAGGAGATACTAACTGGACAGGAAGCTGCTTGAGGAAAGAGGGTTTATTTTGTCTCATTCTTTTCCTTGGGAAGGCATGGAGGTGAGATTAACTTCTGTCCCTAGCCACAGGAGCTTGGAGCACAACATGGTGGAGAAGGAGGCAGAGAAAATGATTATAACTGGGTTGGGCCTCCTAAACTCCTCTTTCTCCAATGAAATCTACCCTTCCAAAGGTTCCACAGGCTCCCTCAGAAAGCACCACCAGCTGGGGACCAATTTAAACAGATGAGCCTCAGGGCAAGGTAGAGAAGGGGAGATATTTAGAGGAACTAATTGTTCAGGCTTCGAAGGGTGACAACGGGAATCTGTGCTCCTGTACCATACCACACACTTCTGAAATCTCAACTTAGGGCATTGGCATTTGAACTGAAATGGAGTTATCAATCGCCCAAGATTCCAGCTCCCCACTTCACACACCCATACCACCTCCTCTCTCACATTCACTCATACTCTCCACTCACATACCCTACTTCCCCACACGCACATTTATTCCCACTTCAGCGGGGTACATGGTCTCAGAAGATGCTATGATATGCAGGAGCTGGGAGGCTAACTAACGGGAGACTTCATTTATACAGCTTTTGGGAAGTCAGCATCCAAGATGGGACTTTTTCGTAAAACACTTCGGTTTGCTCCTGTAAAATTCAACTCATTGATTCCCCCCAACATGGACTTGGGTAGAATCCTGTCTTTGGTATGTTGTTGGTACCCTATCAGGGATGAATAGAAAGGGATTCCTCAGGGGAAGTGTTACACTATCCAACTGTTTTGTAAGCACATTCCATAGTAAATCCCTTCCTGCTGGATGTGGAACACTAGGATTCTCATTCATTGATGGGGTGAGGGGGTGGAGTGACATAACCATTTAGTAACTCCATTTGTCAGTGTCTGATAAATATGAGCCAGTTTAATACCATGCAATTCCACTCAAAGGAATTTACTCAAGACAAATGCAAGCATATGTTCGTGCCAAGACTGGTACAAGAAATGGATAAAATGGGTTATATCTATACAACAACATAAATAAAATAAAAACAGAGAAAAGATTGACACCTCCATCAGGATGGGCAGATCTCAGACATGTCAAAGACAGACAGACTCAAAAGAATTACATATTTCTAATTCCATCCATAGAATGGATACTTCAAGAAAGATGCTCTTCAAGCAGCAATGAGTACAGTATGCTAACAGTCTCCAGATGTGGCTCCACTGTACTCCCAGAGCAGCCTCTCTCTTCAGAAGCAGCCTGCTGAGCACGGACCTCAAGGACACTTAAGATGTTTGTAGAAAGATGCTATCAACAGGTGCTCGGGAGACAGCTCGGCCTGCTGCACCGGCATGAGGATGCGGGTTTGATTCCCAGCATCTGCATAAAGACATCAGGCAGAGTGGGATACAGTTACAATCACAGCACTGGGGAGGCAAAGACTGGAAAATACCTCAATCACAGATCTGTCAGCCTACTGAATCAGCAAGCCCCAGCTCCCAGTGAGAAGCCCTGCCTCAAAAACAAACAAAGAAACAAAAAACCAAGGTGGACATTTGTTAAGAAATGGCACTAGAAGGGTTGGGGATTTAGCTCAGTGGTAGAGCGCTTGCCTAGCAAGCCAAGGCCCTGGGTTCAGTCCCCAGCTCCGAAAAAAAAAAAGAAAAAAAAAAAAAAAGAAAGAAATGGCACTAGAGGCTGTCCTCTGGTCTCCAACACACACAAATGCACACACATACACAAATGCACACACACACACGAATGCACAAACTCACGAATGCACACAAGTATGCAATGCATACAGAGAAAGAAAAAGAAAGAACATGAGATACTATCAAATAAAGTTTAAAATAAAAAAGCAACCTACAGAAAGAGAGGGAATATTTGTAAATCAATGCAGCCAATATAGAAATAACACTTAAAACATATGGGGAAAAAAATCCCGAAAATTAGAAAACAAGTTGATGCTTTAAACGGACATTTCTCCAAATAAAAGCCACACCAGAGGATGTTCAGCACCACAAAGCATGAAGGAAATGCAAACCAAAAGGACAGTGGATGCCATAATGACACCTAACACAGCGTAACAAGAAAATATCACTTCACACTCATTAGAGTGACTCCTGTCAAAAAATGCTGGCCAGATTGAAACCTGTATGCACTGTATATGGGAATAAAAAGCAGTATAGACCCCAGGTAAATAGTATGTGTGTAGGTCCAGGTCCTCAAAAACTTAAAAATAGAGGGTTGGGGCTGTATCTTACTCAGAATTCTTGGTAGAATGCACCAAGCCCTGGACTCCTACGTCCAGCATCACATAAACTAGGAGTGGTGGTACACACCTGTAATGCCAGCATTCGGGAGGCGAAGGCAGCAGGATCATATATAATGAGTTTGAGGCCAGCCTTGGATACATAAAACCCTGCCTTAAAGTAATCAAAAATAAAAATGTTGTATGATCCAGCAATTCTCTCTCTAGGTTTAAACCCCTAAAGGCACAGAAGCAGAGTCATATATGTACGCCATGTCCACAGAGTCAAATCCACACAGATAGAAAGTCGAATAGTGGCCGGGCAGTGACGCACACTTTTAGTCCCAGCACTCAGAAGGCAGAGGATCGAATCACTATGAGTTTGAGGCCAGGCTAGTCTACACACAGAGTTAGTGTCAGGACAGCCAGGGCTACACAGCCAAACCCTGTCTCAACAACAACAAAACAAGCAAACAAAACCAACCACGCAGAAAGAAAGTGAAGAATTGTTGCTGCCACCCACTGAAAGAGGAGGATGTGGGAACTTGCTGTTTAATGAGCAGAGTCTCAGCCTGGCAAAATGAAATAAATGCCTGGAGCCGAGGGGTGGTGAAGCTTACACAATACACATGCCCTTGGTGTCACTAAATTAAGTGATTACGAATGATTAAGATGACAAATAAACTCTGTTCTGTGTGTTTGGCCACAATATAAAAAAAACAATGTTTGAAAAACTAATAGTGTTATATTAAAATTATATTTCAAAAGAAAGCTGTTTGCTTTTAGTGGCAATTGCACTGTACACCCAGTGGGGAGTAGAGGGGAAGTCTTACACTCTAGTCAGCCATTTGGTGGATGTAAAGAAAAATACCTCTCGTAGACATCTCTCTGGAGGTCAGCAGCTGAGCTGAAGCGAAAAGAAAAGGATGCTAGTTGGGCTCTTCCTCATTGGTCCCATGGCCTGACCTGTAGATCCTATCTTAACAGTTTCCAAGGGAGCACAGAGCTTGGAATGTACACATTGCTGTCACTTGGCAACCAGGAACTGGTGGCTGCAGCCACCTACTAGTTTTTCCTTTCACCCTATCCCCTAATCAGGCATGGGCCCCTTTCCACCTAGGTAGACTGGGTCTACCGGGGGGCCAGGGAGGCATCTCCCATCTGCTCCCTGTCTCAGCTCCTCCCAGGACTCCCAGGGCAGACCCGGACCCTTGCTGATGTAGGTAAGTCTACAGAAACACCTGGATAGACCAAGGGAGGCAGAGAATCTTCTTACTTTTTCTCATGGGTGGAAGATGCTGGGGACAGGATGGATGGAACCCAGGCCCTCAGGGGACTTATAGGCTGGTGCAGAAGACAGCTTAGCTCTGTTCTTTCAATGCACTAATGCCTTTTCCAAACGGACTACTGGGACACAGACTTTCTGAGGCACAAATCACCCTTAGCTGAGGTAGGAGGACCCCAGCAAATGTCATGTCCTGCTTGTCCCAGAGGTCACCAGTAAGCACCAGAATCACTTCCTCTGAATTCTGTAACTCTCTACCTGAGGGCTTTCCATAATTCTAGAAGAAGCTCTTACCCGAGTGAAATACTATCCTAGTTTCCCAGTCCTGAGTTGGGACATCTCTGAGATCTTTTATACTCTCTCCTCACTGTTTGCCAGCAAGTGTGAGTTCCAACTGCTCTCAGAGGCTTATCAGGTACCTCCTTTAGCCCACCCTCCTGCTAGCAGCTCTCAAATAAAGCCACTCAGGCTCCCAACAGGATCTCCTGTAGACTAGGATGGCCTTGAACTCATCACCAATCTGAGATGGGCCTTAAGCTCCTTACACCCTGCCTCTTCCTCCCAAGTCCTGGGATTACAGACACAAGCCACCATACATACCTTCAGTATTGACTTTTGGGGGAAGCCACGCTAAGAAAGGGAATAGTGTATAAAAGAAAAGGAAGTATGAGAGCTGCAAGCCATAATCAATGGTATGCAAAGCCATGTGGAACCAAGGGTAGGGGTGGGAGAACTGGTGGTTTAGGCCTCATTACCAAAAGACAAAACAACAGCAGGAAAAAGAAAGAAAGAATAAAAGAAAACCTTAAAAGCACTAATAAAGATGACCAAAAGTCCAGCCTGAGTTTTGCTATCATCATGAACCAGCAAGTCTAACCTACTTCAGTGATAAAATTCTCCACCCTACTGGAGCTGATTGCGCTCTCTGTTGCATGCCTGCCCCCTTGGCATACCACCAGACTCCTCCAGCACAGTGTGGAGCAGTGGCTCTCAACCTTCCAATGCTGCGATCCTTTAATACAGTGTTATGGTAACCCCCCAACCTAAAATTACTTCATTGCTACTTCCTAACTGTAACTGTGCTACTGTTATGAATCATAATATCTAATATGCAGGATGCCTGATATGCAACCCCCAAGGGGCCATGACCTCCAGGTTGAGAACCACGGGTGTGGGGAGTAATTAAAGATGAGGAAGAGATGAGAGAGGCAATGTTGATTCTCCAGTTACACAGGGAGAGCCCCATTTCCCACCTTGGTGCCTGCACATGCTATATTCTTTTACAGGAACATTTTTTCTTTATCCTTCCATGAGAGTTCTGTGCAACTGCCATTTCTTTATCCAAGAAACACTTCCTGATCTTCATTTGACACATATGCTTCCTGTGGGCTTTGCGTAGGCCTCTAAGCACCTCCAAACGACAGATTTCATACTGGCTTGCTTTTTGTCTATTGAAAAAAAAAAAACACTACAAAGTTCCATCACGGCAAGACCTATGGCTTGTTCGCCTAGGCATGAGGGCTGAGAGAAGTCAAGGCCATTGGAGCCAGGCTATCAGAGAATGAAAGGACACTTGGAGGTGATATCAGAAAGGCACAGGGCCTGTGAGTAAGAGAGTGGCAGACCTAGAGTGACCTTCTCCTTTGTGGTGGGAACTCTGGGTGACTTGGGCCTAAGGAACATGGTCTTCCCTGTGTTTTAACAGAATCTCTCTGGTTGTAGGCTGCAAATAGGGCAGCCAAGCAAGGCTGATGCCAGGCAACCAAATGAAAAATGACAATGGTTTGGGTCATGGTCCCAACCAACATGAGAAAATTTATTTGACTACAAAAAAAAAAAAAAAAAATTGGACTTCAAGAAACTTGGAGAAACATCTGGTGGTAAAAAAAAAAAAAAAGTCTTGATGGAGATCGAGGAACAAGTGGCTGACATTTGGCAATTAGCAGGTGTGGTCAAAAGCTGTGTTTTCTTGGGTGAAATCATTTCAACTCTCTCTCTCTCTCTGATCTTTTTGTCACTTGCAAGATGAGGGTGAGTAATAAGATATACCCCATGAATTTGTTGAGAGGGGCGTGAAGGTTTTGGCACAGGAGTTAGCATGCAATCAACATACATATAAATGCTCTCCTAGAAACGCAACGACCAGTTCCGAGGAGCATCTCTACTGCTCATTGGCTGATTGTGACACGATTTCCAAATCTACGTAGTGGTATAGCACTGTCATCAACACCAATTGTATAAGATTGGATCTGGAGAGTTCAATAAATTCATTAAAGTTTAGCATGCAGAATAAAGTGCTACCAGGCAAGCACTGAAGGCATGCTAATAAATTACTATGAAAACATCTAAGACAGACTGCCTAAATTCTTCCCTGGCCTAGTACACACTCCACTTCGCAGATGAGAAGTCTACTGTAGATGGCAGCAGGCGGCCTCTCCCCAGGAACTCAGCAATCCATCCACTGTAAACAGAAAGGCTTTGAGAAGCTACGTCTTACCCCCGCGCTTCCTAGCGGAACCCTCTAGTTCGGTGGAGGTGTTTCCAGCCCGGAGAGTCCACAAATCAGCAGCTATTTCCGGTGCGAGTTTCTGCGTTTCCGCGTTTCCGCGCAGGTGCAGACAGAGCCGAAAGCGAAGGCAACATTCAGAGGCGTCACCGCTGTTCGCAGTCCCGCTTCTCTTAGGCGGAACGGCTTGCTGCACAGTCCCCTCCTCTTCTTCCTTTCCCACAGAAGCCGCAAACATCCATGGCGGGCTTGGAGGTTCTCTTCGCGTCGGCCGCGCCGGCCATGACCTGCCCACAGGACGCACTCGTCTGCTTCTTGCACTGGGAAGTGGTGACAAACGGCTACTATGTCTTGGGCACCGGCGACCAGGTACGCTGCGGAGCCAGCCTGGGTAGAGGGGAATCTGAAACCAGAGTCTAAAGCCAGGGCCCGAGGCTTCTGACGCCGCACTTTTGCGCCCATGACGCTGGTGCCAACAACTGGCACAGCGTGTGTGTAAACTTGAGAACGGAAAGGCGTCCAGACACAGCTAAGCAGTCGCTTAGGCCCTGTTGTGTGGATTTGACCGAGACAGGCTAGTAGCTTCCTCAAGGTCCTCATCCACCCGATTTCTCCAAATCATCTTTATCACACGCTCATGCCATGGAATACTCAGTGCTACACACCCAACTCTAGTCATCTGGATCCAAGCACCAGTGTGGCAGTGAACTTTGACCCACTCAGCCATATCCTAGGACCCCTTCCTCACCACTCAGCATGATGGATCAGCCACAGCCCACTCACTGCCCATTCAGTCTACAGGCCTAGAAACAGAACCTAGGTAGCACTTACCTAGTAACTACACACGTAAACCTTGACTGTGAGCGTCTTCCCCTAGCTGTCGTCACCAGAATCCCGTCTATTCTCTCATCTCCAGATTCGGCCTCTTGGCCAATGATGCTTTGCTGACACCTCCTTAGTATCACTATTTCTCTGCCCTAGCACTCTCCATTTCTCTGCTCCTTCCTCACAACCCTCACCCTCCATGTGTGCCTGTAGGTTTTGGGGTGAACTGGCCTTGGTTCCCTTTCTGCCCTTTCATTTACTGTCTGCTCCATCAGAGGAAATATCCTCCTAGCCACAATCCCCACATACAAACATTTGGGGACTCAGGACTCTGAGCCTGCCCCACTGTCACTGTCTTGGCACTCATAACTCAGACCAATTCTGAAAAGAAGGCTCCCTCACCCCTTGGATTTTGTGGTGAGATTTTAATCTTCCTCTCATTTCTAGCTGCATCAATTCCCAAACCCCTAAATATTTTTAGCTTCTTAGATATCTGTCTGTCTTAGGACATTGTCTCTCCTTACACAGCTTTATGGACACACGTTGAACACCCTGAGCATTTAACCGGGCATGGCCCTGCTGGGTTCCATTCATGTCTGTCCTATATAACTAGGAACTCAGACCACTCAGCCCCCTTTCACCCTTTACCCCCGTCAAAAGGAATCAATACATAAACATTTTTACTGATTTCTCTCCTCTCCCCTTCCCCATCTTCTCTTCTTCCGTACCTCAAGTAGCTCCTCAGGATGCAGGATCCAGACATCTTTGGGAAGGCCTAGGAGCCTGGGGAATGGGACTTTTAGAAAGCACTGTCTGCTGACCAGCTGTCTACCTCAGTGCTAACTCCAGCTTGCCCCTAGAGAGGACAGTGTTTGGGTTTCATACTAGAATGTTTGTTTGTTTCTTATTGCCCATTCTCCCAAAGTCCTTTCAGGGCTCAAGTTGCCTTTACCCTCCACTCTCTGCTGACGGGTATGCCTTTTCAGGGTAGAAGAAAAAAAAATTAATCAATTAAAAATTGAGAGGCTATTAACTGTTAACTTATCTTTAGAGAATTTTATTTTCCAGAGGGTATTTGTGTTGTCTTTAGCTGCCTCCTGCCACCCACCTTCTGTGGGTGGTAAGAGAGAAACAAAGCATGCACTTGACTCTGTAATACCAACTCAGCAGTTAGAGAGCTGTGCTGCCCACTTTTTCTTTGCTTTTGTCTCTAGTGCTACAGAGCTGGGCTTGTAATATTTGATTTCAAGAACAAGTTTGTTGACTCGAACAAAGATCAGGCATTGATTGGTCTCCTTGTGGAGAAGGCCATAGGTACAAGTTAGAAAATTTGACTTTGTGTTGTGGGAGTCTGAAGATTATAAAGAGAAAATGAGCCGTTTTTGAGTGCAGTTTTGGTTGGTTGGTTGGTTGTTTGCGTTCTAGCCCAGAGGCACTGGAGTGAGCTCAGTGGTCATTAAAAAGTGTTTCTAGCCTCAGGATTTGCCTAAGAATTACCTTTACCTTCTTAGGGCCAGTCTGTCTGGGAAGGATCTCCAGCCTGACCTGCTCTGTCCTCTCAGGCCTTCGAGTTTTCATCTGAGGGAGTTAAATGATGCTTTGGTTACCTGCCAAGCATAGCCTTCTGGGACACTTGATATTTTATATCAAGGTGCAGAGGGCAGCCACATGATGTGTTGGGCCTGTCTGGATGAAGCATCGTCTTACCATAGTGAGGCACCAGCTTTATCTGTTGTTACCTGACCCCAGTGGTTCTCTCTTGCTCTGTCGAGAAGGTGTTGATGTGGGGAGCAGAAGAGGTTGTCTGTAAGCCAAGAGAGCCTGCTAGTAGGGTCAATGCTGTCCATATAGGACAGGAGAAAGTAAAGTCAAAGGTCTTGACAGAACATGGGTAAGGTCTGCCAGCCTTGGCTTAAACACCCCAAAGTAACCCTTGAAGTCCACACCACAGTAGCACATTACCCAGTAAGGCAAGAGGGTTTCTCAGGGCTGTGGCTAGTTTCAGTTTTGTTTTCTCCTTACTCTCCTGACTCTGCTTGAAGCCCAGTTTCCTTGTCACCTAGCCAAGTTTGATGGGACTCCTCTGCCAAAGGATTTCCAAGTACCAGGGGTGGCCTTCCCTTGCATTTGCTGTGTAAAGTCCTTCCTGTGTGGACCTTTGTCAGTGTTCTCCATCTCTAGCCTCACTCCTTCCCATCCCACCATGTTCTCATGAGCACAGCTTCTGGTCATGCTATTCTGTGTTGACAATGTAACGTGTGCTTTTTCATCAACGGTATTGGTCCATAAACTTTTCCCAACTCCTCCCTCTCCCCCTGTAAATTCCCACTTCATGGATTCTCCCTTTGTATCCCACTCATAACCCACAGAGTCCAGTTGGTGCTTCCTGACAGAATATTGTTTATCTTGGTGACTTGCTCTTAGGAAGGTGGTGTTCATGAGTGCTATGTGCATGGTGTGCCCAGAGGAGAGTGTTTCATAGAGTTCCTCCTCTTCTCCTGGCCCTTGATTGCCAGTGGACACTCAGGCACACACGCGCGCGCGCGCGCGCACACACACACACACACACACACACACACACACACGAATACTTTAATTAGATCTAGTGTGTTCCTTCTGACTGCAGTGTAATAAGCCAGTGTCAACTTAGTATGCATTTTTACCTCTGCTTCGACTGTTTAAGCCCAGGCTGGGATGAAGGTGGACACTGCTTCTCAGGCTCCCATGTATCTCCACAGCTTCCTTCTAGGCGGACATTTGAGTCCTGGCTTATATGGTCACCTAAAAGTACTAAGTACTGCTAGATGGTATCCCAAAGGGACTGTGTAAGTTCAAATTCCCGGAAGTACTGTCTGAAGGTTCACACATGCCCAGTCAGACTCACAGTCCTAGGCTGGTGTAGCCTTCATCTCACTATTTCAGCTGCCCTTGGTAGCTGGTACATTTGGAAGGCCAAACAAAGTTTATATGGTTAGCTGCGCTTTCTGTTGCTTGTTTTCCAAGCCTTCCCTATGTCTGGTTATTAATTCTTATCATTTGTGGTTCCTTTTCGCTGAAGTGTCATGGCTGAACAGAAGCTCTAAGTTATGGGTAGCCTCACAAGTGGCCTTGTGTTTCTTTTAGTGGTCCTGCTTAAGAACTTTATTCCCTACCTGAAAGTCACTGCTTGTTTTTACTGTGAATTGGGAACTACTCTCATACTTTAATGTTTGAAAGGGAATGTCTTTGTTGCTTGGGTTTTGTTTTTTTTTGGGGGGGGGGACTTTGAACACAAGCTAGAGTTACATGGGAAGAGGAGTCTCACTTGAGAAAATGCCTCCATAAGATTGACCATGAGATAGGTAAATCTGTAAGCCATTTTCTTGACGAATGATTGCTGAGGGAGAGATGGCCCAGCTCACTGGTTGGTTGGTCCTGGGTGGGGTGAGTATGACAGCAGCCTGAGCAAGCCAGCAAGCAGTTCCTCCAGAGCTTCTGCTTCAGTCCCTGCCCCAGGTTCCTGCCTTGACTTCCTTCTATGATACATGATGGTATAGAAAAATCAATAATGAAGTAAATAAAAATAAACCCTTTCCTCCCCAAGTTGCTTTTAGTTATGGTGTTTTAATCACAGCAATAGAAGTTATAACTAAGACAAGGAAATCTTAGAATTATGAAATAGGAAAAGAAAGGAGACACAGATATATTTTACAGCCCACCGGCTTGGCAGAGACAAACGAGAAGGTAATAGCAATCCTACAGGCTGCGTGTAGTACCAGAAGATTGCATATTGCAAGGTGAGAGTGCCCATCAGTATCTGGTACACAGTTTGCTTTTATCTTATGAAAGTTCTTCCTCTGGGCATACCACATGTGTGCCAGATGTGTACAACAATGTGGTCATAGCAGCATTGTTTATAATGGGAAAAAACCAACCTCTAATGAACTTCTAAGTGAAATTGTAAATCCTAGCATATTCTGTTGTGCAGCACAGTATAGTTGTGCCTGTGGATCAGATACAGACGACTGATCACCTTCCCAAAACAACACTGGATAAAAAGGGCAAGGGTTGGGCCAAGAAGATGGCTGAGTCAGTGAAGGTGCCTACCCTGAAAGCATGAGTACCTGAGTTTTCGTTCCTAGTGCCTATATCAAAGCCAGGTGTGTGTTGAGTAGAGGAAGAGGCACTTCCCTGGAGCTCACTGGCCAGCCTTCTGAGTCACTTAGTTCCAGGTTCATTGAGAGACCGTGTTTCAGACAATAAGGTGGAAAGCAACTGAATTCAAAAGCATTAGAATAGATGGGTGGGTGGGTGGATGGATAGTTTATATTATATTTGTATATATATTTAGTTTATTTAATGTGTATCAGTGTTTTGTCTGCATGTATGTCTGTGTGTCTTATGCCTGTCTGGTACCCACTAAGGCCAGAAGAGGGCACCAGATCCCGTAGGACGAGTTACAGATGGTTGAAAGCCTCCATGTGGGTACTGGGCGTCAAAATGGTTACTCTGGAATAGAGTATCCAGGCTGAGCTTTGTGTACAGTGATGTAATGTGAAGGAAACGAAAACATGATACAAATACAAAAGTCACACATACACACACACACACACACACACACACACACACACACACACAATGCAGAATATTGGTTGTGCATAGGCTTTAGTGGTAATGCTTTTGACTGATGACACTGAACTTCTATGCTGATGAAGACCACATAAGGACCTATTTTACAACTTGTAAATCTTGTTTGTGTGCTCCATTTGGGGTTTACGATCACGATTTTTATCAAACCGCCTCAATTGTTGGAGTCTTTTAGGATCTGTGCTTTTAGTCATTTGTGATGCCATTACAGATAGCCCAAGGTGTGAATTGTGGGAAATACTGCTTTTAATTCCACACTGGTCTTATTCTTGTTAGGATGACAGAGTAGAGAGAGTAGTAAAGCCAGGGCTGTTAGTTATTTTAGCTTTTGGTGGTTCTGGGACCTAGGTCCTCTTACACGGTAGGACACTCTACTACTTAGCTCTAGTCCCAGCCCAAGGCCTTAGCTTCTCGGCAGGTTCTTCCTGTGTTGTCCTCAAGGCAACCACACAGCTGAGTAGACTGGTCGTTCCCAGACCTCTAACTAGCTGTGTATCCTTGGACACGTCTGTGGTGTGAGGGACGGGATGAGGTCTGGGCAATATGGTCCTTTGTAGTTTTGGGTTCTGAGGCCAAGCTCTTCCTATTCTTAAGCCTGGTGTCTTCTCAGCCAGACCCCAATGATAAGAAGTCAGAACTACTGCCGGCTGAGTGGAACAGCAATAAAGAACTGTATGCCCTCCGGTATGAGTCTAAGGACGGTGCCAGAAAACTCCTTCTGAAAGCTGTGTCTGTGGAGAATGGCATGATCATCAACGTGCTGGTGAGTCTGAACCCGGGTTCTGCTCATTGTGTGGGGTTGAGATGCCTGTTTAGAAACTCATTTTAACAGTGAATTCAGAAATGTCCCCAAAGTTTTTACCTAGCAATCCCACCTTGGGCATTTTCTCCTGAGGTGAGAAACCATAGTGTATGTATGTAGGAGAGCTTTGTGCTCAAAGGTGTTCATTGCCTCTGCTATACTGAAAAGGAACTTCCTGTTCACAGCAGCACTCACTGGCAGCACAGGAGGTAAAGGCTACTGTAGTTAGCCCCAGCATCTCTTTTATCTTCGTAAGTAAGGAGTTGTACTGCCTGGGCCCTTTACAGTCCATGAATCCTGCTCTGGAGCGGACACCTCCAATACATTGTACACGTGTATATACCTTCTGCCGTCGTTCCTTTAGCCTGCCCCTCCTCTTGCGCACGCGTACGTGTGTGTGTGTGTGTGTGTGTGTGTGTGTGTGTGTGTGTGTGTGTGTGCGTATGCTCTTGCATGAGCGTTCAGCCCTGACTATCCACCTTACCTTCCAGAAAAGTCTAAATGATAGCTTTCTTTCTATTTCCCATTTGGTACCTACCATGTCTTGTGTTTGTGTACTTACCTGTGCTCTGCTCTAATGCTCGTATTCTCCCCTGAACTGTGAACATGGAAGTAAATGACTTTCTTTCTGTTCCATTTTGTCTTGGTTGCATGTGCTTACAAAAGTGTCTGACTGCATTATTTGTACTTGACTTTTCCATTCAACATGTGTGAAGGTTACTTCACTGGCCTTTTCTTTATTGGTGAACATATAATTCTTTTCTAAGAACTGGGTTCTTAGTCACAAACAATTCCTTTAGGTTAATTTAAGCGGATTAAAAGAATGGAAATAGCTCATTAAGGTAGATTCAAAGTTACACATCTCCCCAGGGCTGGAGAGATGGCTCAGTGGTTAAGAGCACTGACTGCTCTTCCAGAGGTCCTGAGTTCAATTCCCAGCAACCACATGGTGACTCACAACCACCTCTAATGGGATCCGATGTCCTCTTCTAGTGTGTCTGAAGACAATGATATACTCACATAAAAATAAATAAATCTTTAAAAACAAAAACAAAAGCAGTACCCCAAACCCTAGAAACCACTGTTGCTTGCCCTCTTGAGGTTGGGTGTTGATTAGTACTCAGTCTGCAGTGCTCCATGTTCCCTTCCTGAGCAAGATGCCTGCCCTTAGTTGGGCCTGTTTCTGTGCTGCTCCAGATTATGGTTGTGTATGCACTGGGTACCACAGTTCGTTGCCCAGCTTCCCTTGTTACCAATAAACTGGGAAATAAATATACCCGTCTCTCATTTTCTGTTTTCACTCTTCTAGGAGCATGGCACACAGCAGGTGGCAGACTTGACTCTGAACTTAGATGACTATATTGATGCAGAAGACCTGAGTGATTTCCACAGGTACTTCTAAAGGGCGTCTTTCCACGAGAAAAGGCAGAGGGACTCAGTAGCAAAAATAAGGAATGGTATCAAAGTGCCCGCACAACCAAGTATGGGCAAGAGAAGTACTTGCCGTAGACACAGCCAGTTCTCAGTTCTCTTTTTCTTTACTATCTGCTGTTTGAAGACTGTACTCATGGAAAATGTCTCAGGAAGTAAAATCTTGCATTTAAGAGTCCACAGATGCGGGGTTGGGGATTTAGCTCAGTGGTAGAGTGCTTGCCTAGCAAGCGCAAGGCCCTGGGTTCAGTCCCCAGCTCCGAAAAAAAGAAAAAGAGTCCACAGATGCTACAGTGGCTACAGACTTAGGGCTAGGCTAACTGCTTCAGTCAAGAATAAGGTCCGTAGGGGCCAGCACGTGGCTCAGTGGGCAAAGCTGCTGATAGAGGTGCCTGTGCACAGGCATGACAACCTGAGTTCTGTCCCAAAGTCCCCAGACAGCAGGAGAGACCATGACTGCAGATTTGTTTTCTGATCTCCACACCCTGCACATGTATGTGTGACACTTTAAATGAAAGTTTGCTTACATCAAGTACATCTTCATTCCACTCCCAACTTTTTTTTTCAGAACCGAAATTTAGTTTCCACCTGCTCACTGTTCCCACTGTTGTGTGGCACCAGGGAGGTACCTGCGTTACAAGCCATGTACCTACACATATCACCTCCATGTTGGGGTTACTCTTAGTGTTTGTACAGTGCGCGAGTTTGGGCATACATACAGTGGCATATGCAGCGCGTCAGTGTCTTAGGGCAAAGATTTACACTGTAAGCATCCTTGTGTTCTGTTTGTCCCCTCCCCCACTGTCCCCAGAATGCCTCGGCTGGAACAGGAGTCCATGCAGACTGTCTTCCGAAGTGGCTGTGCAGCTCTGCCCTCCTGCTGTCAGCAAAAAGGAGAGCTTCTGCGGCCCACACCCGTGTCAGCATTTGGCACTGTGATAGTGGCTTCACATTGTTTTAAGTGTAGCCCTCTAGAGGCGGGTGTGGTCATCTTTCTTGGGCTTATTCTCTGTGTAGTTCAGGTCCTTTGCTCAGGTTTAACTTAGGTTGTCCCCTGCTCACTCAGTGTCATGAGTTCATTGTGTACTTTGGGTAGCAGTCCTTGACTGGTCACTTCTCCGTGTGTTCTCTCCCTATTTGTGGAGACATTCTTCTGACTTCTGCTTATAAAGTTTGAAATTTGTAACCTATAGAAGAGAGACAGTTTGCAAAAATACACAATGGATACCCATTTAGCCATTACCCAGATTAGCGAATTTTTAACACTTTGTTTCTTTTGCTCAATTTTCTTAAATTGTTTTATATTCTTGAACTATCTGAGGATTACTTACAGACTATTTGCTTTGTTTTCTAAATTCTGCAGCATGGAACAACTGTGTGTGTTGGGGTGGATGGGAGGGAGAGAAGGAGGGAGGGAAGGAGGGAGGGAGGGAGGGAGGGAGGGAGGAACTCTGGCATAAATCCTCACTTATGACGGGTCTCTACTGTTTCATGGCTGTGTACACCGAGCTGGCTGGTCTACAAGCTTCAAGGATTCCTCTTTTGTTTCCTGTTTGGCTGTAGGATCACTAGGATTGCAGGTGCATGCTACTGTGCCTGGCTTTATAGGTTCTAGGGTCCTCACACTTGAGTAGCGAGTGCTTTTTCCTTTTTCTAATACCTTCGCCTAAGCTGTCTCCTTAGACTAACAATTTCATAAGAATATCATCTTTCTTAACTTTAAAACACTTGGGAATGTAGCGTCAGTGTACATATAATAAGCAGTCCACATTCTGATTTCCACACCTATCCAACAGTGGTCTTCAGACCTGAGCTTTTATTTTAGTTTTTTTTTTTTCCCATTGCATTAATTTTTATGTCTTTTTAATTAGCGTGGTTCCTAGACATTTTTTCATTTTCTTATTTTTTAAAACTTGAAGAGTGTGTGTGTCTGTCTGTCTGTCTGTCTATCTATCTATCTTGCTAAGTACGGCAGGATCCCTCAACCTCCCTGGCAATTTGTTCTTCATTTCTAGAATTTTTTTCACTTTAAACATTTTATATAAACAGAATATGTACTCTTGGGCTTGGCATTTAAATTGTAGGGCACTCTAACTTTTTGTTCCTCTCATTTACTCTATGTTGTGTGCTTTTTATTTCTCTGTGGGAAACCCCGAGTGCTGTGGTAAATTCCTGTTTGGTTTAGTTTGGATGTTACTTACATCCACTATAGTTAGGCGTGCACCCACTTCTCTGCATCTTGGCTTAGTGCTTTATTTTATATCATTTGTTGACTGTGCAGTGATCTCACTGGGATCATTAATTTGCATTTCCCTACTAGTGAATGAAGTTTTGAGGTGTTTTGTCTTGTTGATGCAGGATTTCCTTGGAAATTCGTCATAGGCAAAAAGTTTCATTCCTCACCTTTTAATCACTATGATTTTCTTCTTTTCCCTTTTTACAGTGCCTGTAGCTTCTGGCATTGTGTTAAATAAGAATTGCAGAGAGCTTCCTTGCCATGTTCCCACAGTTAGTGGTAGAAGATTCAGTTTCCACCATTGGCGTATAGCAGGCGTATAGCTATGGGCGTATAGCAGGCGCTCCTTAGTAAGCTGAGGACATGTTCCTATATTCTTAGTTATTAGTGCTGTTTTTATCATAAGTGCATTTATCATATTGTTTTGTGCTTTATCCATTGGTATAATTTTCTGATGTTTATTTCTTATTTCTTAGAACAGTGGGAGACATTGATTTGTGAATATTAAACTAGCCTTGCTTACCTAGAGTAAATTCTATTTGGTTATACTGTATGATTTGAAAATATTTTAAGGTCAATTTTAATATTTTTGAGAGGTTTTTGTTTTGAGTTGGTAAAATTCTGGTCTGTAATTTTTTGTTAAGTTTGTCTAATTTGATATCAGACTAGCACTGGCTTCCTGAGACAATTTGAAAGTGCTCCCACCTGTGCTTCTGAAAGTAACTATTTTTTTCACAGTGAAAGTAAAGTTTTGTATCTAGGCTTTACTATATTTATGTCTTGAGATGTGTCTTTGGAGGCAGGCCATATATTAGTTACTTTTTAAAATGCCATGACCAAGGCAACTTACAGAGTTGTTTTTTGGGCTCATGGTTCCAGAGGGCTAAGGGTCTGTCCCGGAGAGGAAGCATGACTTACACGTGCAGGCTGGAGCAGGATGCCGAGGGCTTACATACTGAACCACAAGCAGGAATCCAAGAGAATAAACTGAGAATGATGCATGCTTTTGAAATCCACCCAAGTGACACACTTCCTCCTGCAGGGCCACATCTCCTAAACCCACCCTAACACTGCTACCATGGGAACCAAATATTCAAAGGCAGAGACCATGGGGGACATCTCATTCAGACCAGTACAGTGTGGGTTCAGCCTTTTCCTCTTTGATCCCTGCATTCTCTGGAAATGCTTGAGTTCCACAAGTTCAGAGACTTTTGTTTTGAGCTCTGATGTGGTTTCATATGATCAGGGAGCACATTCTAGGACTTCAGGTATGGAGTTTGCTCTCTGGACTAGGACTTGGTTCATTTTAAAACTGCCAGGTTTTGGAGCCCCAGAGTTCTGCCCACTTGCTGCTGCCTAATCTGGCCACCGCACCTCAGCTGTAGCTCATGATGCTTATCTCTCTTGGCGAGAAGGGATGCCTGGTAGGGGCATCCTTCCCAGGATCTGGCCGAACTGAGCCTCAGACCCTACCTCCAGCGCAGGACCAGGAACTTGGCTCATCCTCCCACAGAGCCTTTTCTTCCATGACCCTTCCCGTGACATGTGATGAACACATAATGACGCTGAGGGAGGAGTGGCATGGAGACAGAGGAGCAGCCAGTCCAGGCTGTTCCCCTACCCTCACCTCTTTCTGATGGAGTGGTAAATGAGGAGGGGCAACTCAGATGCCTAAGAAACTTAGGCCCAAATCTCGGAGACAGCGTCAGGCTGTTGCCCCCCTCACCCAGGTCCGCCGGACGGCCCGTTCCCACCATAGTAATCAGGCCAATCGCAGGGCCAAGACTTCTCAGGGCCGTCGTCGCCGCCCATGCCATCATCAGAATACTGTATGTGAGATTCCTAGCCAACTGCAGGAAGCTGAATTCTTGTCTGAATTCTGCAGGACCTATAAGAATAGTGAGGAGCTTCGGTCTCGGATCAGATCTGGAATTATCACACCTATCCATGAGCAGTGGGAGAAGGTTCGTTTAAGCAGTCCCCCTCGGGAGTTCCCACCTGCCACTGCCAGAGAGGTGGACCCACTCCGGATTTCCTCACACCATCCTCATACTAGCCGGCAGCCTACTTGGTAAGTATGGAGCCCCCATTGGTCAGCCCATGAGTTCATGGTAGGATCTCACTGTCCATCCCATCCTACTGTTGACCCTTCCCTGGTCTCCAAGTGTCTTCAGCAGACTTGTTGAAAGTGTTAGTGTGTAGAGGTAAAAAAATAGAAATGTGAAAAGATCAGTGAGTTCTGGTGTTACTAAGTTACTCTGACTACCAGCATCCTAAGCTGCCTGACCTTTCTCCATCTCACATAGCCCTTCTGTGTGCAGGGATTAGAGGCTGCTGCCCAGGGGAATCAGAGTTACTCTGTGTGGAGCTGTGAGCCAGACTTTTGGGGGAATGCATAGGGACAGAACGCCATCCGGGAGAAGACGCAGTCCCAGTGTCTTCTCCGTTTCACTGCATTTTGTTGTATGCCATCACCTCTGACAGCTTTAGAAGATGGCCAGAGAGCTGCTGAATGAATGAATGATGTCTGAGGTCTTTGCAGATTAGGGTTAGCAGCAGCAGTCCTGGAGAATTCTACTCCGATGAAGGAGACAAAGACCAAGGAACTGGTCCAGCGCGTCCTAGTCTGGACAACAATATAGTTAAGACTGGGGTCGGCACTGTACTAGGGAAGCGTCCACTGTGTGAATACAGTATAATATAATACAATACAATAGAAGCTACCATTGGCTTGTTATGTTGGCTAGGAGTTGTATAGTTTTGGTTAGTTGACATAGGTAATCAATTAAATTCTTTAATAATTGGCAAGTCAGTTTAGTAAAATCTTTTAAAATATTGGCTCCTATAGAGCAAATGAAGAACAACCAAAAGTACTTTAGGAACTGCTTGTGCTGTAAAGCCTACTTATTCATGGAAGGGGACAGGCAGTGTGGCCTGCCTAAGGTCACTAGCCACTAATAAAGAAGCAGAGTCAAGGTTGGGGTCCAGGTGTCTTCATTCCCACCAAGTGCTCTAGCCATGGTCTCAGTATGCTTGCAAGATTTAAGACTAATGGCTGGACAGTTACCAAAGTGGGTGATTTTTAGACCCGAAGCAGATGACTCCCATCATAGTTGTAAACAGTGCTAGGAGTCTCTGCCCCTTCACACATGGCACAGACATGTGTCTCACCTCTCACCTCCCACACCTTCATTTACTGCCTGGAAACCACCCCTCTGTCCTCACACATGGGTCTGTTTTCTGAAGTGTGGAGTGGCCTGTCTGGAGCTTGTCAGGGATGTTGGATCTATTCAGCTAAGAGTATCAAGCTGGAGAGGTCAGGCTGCTGTAATGGAGAATGCCAGGTGGAAGGGACTTCCGTCTCCTGAATACTCTGGATTACTAAAAGCTGTCCCTACTTAATTCTGTACCTGTACGTGTGCACACGCATCTAAGAAGAAGAAATTATGAAGACTACAACTACATTCCTTTCCCCTCCTTCCTCCCTCTTTGTTTGTTGGTCTTTTCATTCTAACCCACTTATGTTAGCTCCATCTGTCTGCAAATAGTCAGGAAATTGTCTGCCTCACATTAGGTCCATTGTTTTGAAAACAAATTTTCCTATGCTTATCCAGCTTCCCGAAAAGTAAAGCTTTAGTATAAAGCCCTTATTTAGGTCATTCTAAATTTATTTTTGATCCTTAACAATCTGTCTTTACATGGGATTTTTACAGTTTGTGTTCTGCATCTTCTTAATAGTCGTTTATTAAAATGTTACATGTCTCTTAGTACTTGCTGGTTTCTTTCTCCAGTGCTCTCTGACGTTCCTGACCTGTGCGTGCAGTATCTCAGGCATGGCAGGCCTTGAGTGACAGTGCCCATAAATACTCCTCATCCAATTCTGTACCTACCTGTGCACACACACACTCAAAAGAAATTAACACATTCATAAGAAGGTACCTTGATATCCTTTCCTCTCTGTGTATTTGCTCCCCCCCCCCTTTTTCTCTTTCTAGTGCCAAAGATGGGACCAAAGACCTTAAACATGCTAATATGTGCTGTACTGCTGAGCTGCACTCAGTGGACTCTTATTTCTGCTTGTGTATTCCATCATTAAGTGATGTGGATTTTGTTGAAGATGGCACAGATTTTGGGGAAAAAGAGTCATAGTGTTGAAGCTCTAGTTGGCAGTGGGGCCTAAGAATGAGGTAGATTAAAGTCTCATGCAATAGCCAACTTTATTTAGAGCATCATACGATTTATACTCAGGCTTAAGAAGAATCACGTTAGGTGTTCAGTCACAAGGATAGGTCACATGGCAAAAAAGATGTTTTTCCATAGAGGCTTATGAATAACAACAGCTGAGGTAAATTATCTGCTACACCTACACCTGGGAGGAACACACAACACATTCCAAAACCAATTCTGTGTTTCAGAGAAACCGAGGTCACAAGACTCATGTTCTCTTAGACTTTTCTCACAAGCTCTCAGAATTCTCACACGGCTCCACTTCTGGGCTGCGTTCTGACAGAGCAGGAACCTGTCCGCTGTCCTCTGTAGTTATTCTCTGCTGTTGGAATAAGCACTGACTGCAAGTAGTCATTGTCTTTGTGAGATCATTGCAGTATTGAATCTTCAGCTGCCAGTGAATTTCGTGTGTCTATGTAAACTGTCAGGCCTCTGAATGGATCTTTTCATCCATTATATTGAAAGATTATTTGAACATTTAGAAAACACTAATTCTGAGATGCATAGATCTGCTAAAAGCTCATAAGTTTTATTTAAAAATATCAAAAATCTCATTCAAAACTTACTAATATCAAAAAAGTAACTTGGATTTTTGTCACATAAATGGCGAATACAAATTTCCAATTTGCTAGTTTTTACTTAAAATTTCATTTTTTGCTGGGCATGGTGGCACATGTCTTTAAACCCAGTAGTTGGGAGGCAAAAGCAGGTGGATCTCTGAGATTGAGGCCAGCCTGGTCTACAAAGCAAGTTCCAGGACAGCTAGGGTAGTTATGTAGAGAAATCCTGTCTTGAACAAAAACCACCCCCCAAATATTACAATAATAATAATAATAATAATAATAATAATAATAATAATAATAATAAAACTTTTTCATTTTCTGATTGGTAACATATACTGCCTATTGTTTTCCCTGAGTTAATGTGTTTCTTTTGAAAAAGTGTCAAGTATATAGTCCCATCTGAATGACAACAGTTTGTTATTCTTTCAGGAAAAGATGGTTTTCATTAGAATATCTCTATTCTATTTATAGCTAAAAACAGTCGACACTCTTTCTAGAAGGGCATTGGTACATGTTATCTTCCCCAGTGAATCACATTTGCATATAAAAAGACATGCTCAAAGGTAGATATTAGAAAACATCCGTGATTATAGTTAATATACCCAGTAAGTCTCCATTGGAACACACTAATTTTTCCTTTGTGAGAGGATGTTAGTTGAAGATAGCGTCTTGGTTAGGGTTAGGGGATTGTTTCTGTTTTGCCCTTGCTGTGCTGAGAAGACCCTATCAAACGTGAACATGTATGTATGCCCTGCATGCGCTGCCACAGTCTGAATTCACTTGTACCCATGTTGGGAAGACACTGTTTCCGTGGTGTCAGCCATGCCCTCTGGCTCTTAAGGTCTTTCTGCTTCGTCTTCTGGATAGCTCCCTGAGTCCCGAGGTCAGCTATTTAGTGAAGATGCCCACTTAGCACTGAGTATCCCAACACCTCTCGCTCTGAGCACTGTCCAGTGCTGCCTCTGCTTAGTTCCCATCGATGACTGCAAGAAGCGGCTTCCCTGAGCAAGGCACTAGTCCAGAGATGGAGCCAGATGTCCTTGTAGGTCATGTTATTGCTTTGTTCCTTTAACGAAACAATCATTTATTTGGGTTTCTCTGGGCCCTTGGCCTATTAGTCTCAGGTTCTTGGCCACCCAACGGTGTCAGGCATGGGTCCTGTCTTGCAGAGTGGGCCTGAAGTCCAGTCAGAAAATGGTTGGTTACTCCCACATTTGTGCCACCATTGCACTGGTAAATCCTATTAATTTTGGGGGTTTTATTTTGTTTTGTTTTATTTTTTGTTGTTCATTTTTTGTTTTTGTTTTTCTTAGAACCAGAGAATCTTGAATACTTTGATTTTTTTTTTTAAATCCAGGGATAGAAAATTTAGTTCAATAATATTCTTATATCTACTATTGGCTCATTCTACATATTCTGTACAACATACTCCATGTGTTTACCCTCTCAGATCTGTCATTTTACAGATAAGGAAATAGATTAATATACAGTTCTTCGTAACCAAGAAGAAACAGAACGTTTGTGTTATAGTAAAGTAGGATATTGAATGCCGCTTATTGAACTCTATGTAACAGGTAGTAAACACTATCCTTTAATCTGTATAGCAACCCTCAGAAATAGATACTCTTGTCTATATTTTGTGGAAGAAAATCCTGGGCTTAGGGATTTCATGGCTTACCCTAGGTCATACAGATGTTAAATGGTGAAACTACGGTTTGAACTCGAGTCTCACTGAAAAGGCTTTGCTTTTTCTATCCTTAAGTTACTCTCTGACATCATATGTCAGGCACTGGACTAGGGCTCTGGCAATGTTTGATGAGATATGCCCCAGTCGTTAAGCAGTTTCCAGCTGATGAAGACTAATTGTACCTTTCACTCTTACCATGTGTCTTTAAAACAATGACAGAAGTCTGCCTGAGGTACACTGAGCAAAGAGAGCAGAAGGTGGTTCTTTGGCTATCATTTAAAAGTGTATGAACTGGAGAGGTGGCTCAGTGGTTAAGAGCACTTAGTGCCCTTATACAGGACTTGGGTTTAATTCCTGGCATCTACATAGTGGCTCACAGCCATCCATAACTTCAGCTCCAGGGGATCCAGTGTTCTCTTCTGACTTTCGTGGGCACTAGGCACATATATGCACCTATATATATGCAATTCATACACATTAGCTATTAAATTAACCTATATACTTTTTTAAAAGATGAGTGCAAACTTGATGCTATTCAAAGTGATTAGTTTTTATGGTCAAGGAAAAAGTAGAGCTAATGAAACTATGAATCCTCTTGGGTGAGAGTGGCCTCTGCTAGTGCTAGCTGGTGTAGGAAGAAGAGGTATGTGTGAAGCACACAGCAGTGGACAGTGTGTGCCTCAGCTGGATTTGATTCTGAGATCATGGGGGTCATCTAAAGGTCGTAATCCCTTTAACTACTGATTTTTTTCACCCTTAATTATCAAATAAGAGAAAAGGGGGTAGGCACTATTATTTCCTGGTAGAAAAGTAGGGCACAAAGGTGACCCAGAGTGGAACAGCTCATGCGTGTTGGGGTGTGGTTCAGCCCTTTTGTATTCTTCTTTTCGACATGTGTATCAGCAACTGTTTCAGAAGGGATGACAATGGTCTGGATTGCTCCAGGAACAAAGCGTGGTTACTACAGGAGCATGGGTTGTACACATCTACTACACTGAAGAAACCTTCTGCCTGTCTCCTACTTCAGTAACTGCTAACTTCTATCCCCTCAGGAAGGGAGGGGTCCTATGTTCATGCTTTGAACATGAGCATGTGGTTCTCAACCTTTGGGTTGCTACCTCTTTGATCCTTTCACAGGGTCACATATCAGATATCCTGCATATTGGACATTTACATTACAATTCATAACTGTAGCAATATTAGTTAGGAAGTTGCAATGAAATAGTTTTATGGTTAGGGTCCCTACAACATGAGGAACTGTATTAAAGGACCATAGCATTAGGAAGGTTGAAAACCACTCCTCTTGAGCCCCGCCTCCTCTGTGAAGGAATGTTGGTGACTTCGAGCTTATGGGAATCTTTGAGTAACAGTAGCTTCTGAGAGTTCAAATGGGCCACAGCCATATCACGCCAAAGGACAGTAAGAGACGGACATGGGCATCTAAGCAGGAAATCCGGGAGGGGTGACGGTTTCTGGTGGAGTGTGTGGAGCTGAGATGCTCATTCGGAAGCGGGCTTAACTGGGAATAGAACCCAAGGACGATGCCAGGGATGATACACGTGTGTTTCTGGTTTAATCACTACTGTCTACTGTTGAAGCCATTCCTGTCAGCAAGTCCTTTCTTGTCCTGAAGCATGGTTTACCATCATTGTGCCTTCTTGGCTGTTGCTGGTAGACTTAAGAGCTTAAAAGTTGGAGATGCCCAGGCAGTGGTGGCACATGCCTTTAATCCCAGCACTCAAGCAAGCAGATCTCTGTATATTTAATGCAAGCCTGGTCTACAGAGCAAGTTCCAGGACGGCCAGGACTACACAGAGAAACCCTGTCTTGAAAACCAATCAATCAATGAAAGATGTGGATGCAGAGAATTTATGACAGGTCCCTGCCAGTCTGCTATAAAATCTTTTACTCCAAGTCCAGAACACAGATACAACTCTGACGGCTGGCCCTGAGCTGTACAAAGTGATTGTGTGTGTGTGTGTGTGTGTGTGTGTGTGTGTGTGTGTGTGTGTGTGTGTGTGTGTGTGTACCCTAAAATTTAGCCATAGGGAGCAGTGAGCAGTATGATGGCCCCTGTGATGCATTTTAAAGGTGTTCCCAGGTCTCGCAGAGTGAGTTCTTAAAAGTGTGTTTGCCTTGTAGTAAGGCTGTGGAGTACCTACCAGATAGCCCGACGGCCTGAATATACGTTATTGGGATGGGCCTCGAACTCTCCCTCCTCCTGGCAGTTTTGAGTGTACGAGTTGTTTAGCAGGCCCCTCCTTTGTTCTGTTTTTGTTTTTCCTCCTCCCCCACTGGTTGGGAGAGAAGAATGGAAATTTTGGTTCCTTGGGAACTTTTATTTATTCCTTACTCATTCTCATTTTGGCTCTGGAGCTTTGGCATTCTCAAAGAACTCAATCTTTTGGAGGGAAAGGGGAAATACTAGAGACTGCAGAGGTTTATGGCCAATGGCCGTCCAGCAGGCTGTGCTGCAAAGAGACAC
Organism: Rattus rattus; assembly: GCF_011064425.1. Classification (NCBI taxonomy): domain Eukaryota; kingdom Metazoa; phylum Chordata; class Mammalia; order Rodentia; family Muridae; genus Rattus; species Rattus rattus. Next base: position 131,098,695 of record NC_046158.1, on the reverse strand, counting down.
AGTAGACAGTGGGATTGAAAGTCTGCCAGAGCTGTGATAAATAGGTCGAGGAGCACGTGCCGCACTGGGGTTCTCACGCTTCTATCTTGTTCACCTGAGGAACTCTTACACTTTAGCTGCCAGATTTTGGTTTCGAAGTAATATTTCACGTATCCAAGTTCTTGAATCTTACATAAAATATAAGAATTTTAGTAAAGTATGAATACAATAGAATATATCTGGAGATTATTTAATAATGTATCTTTATTCAGACTCTGCCCTTTATTGTTTTAACTTTTTAAAGATTAATTTCTTTGTTTTTGGTGCCTGTGTGATTGTGTATGTACCTCATGCGTGCAGGCAGCCATAGAAGCCAGAAGAAGATGTCAAATCCCCTGGAATTGGAGTTACAGGTGGTTGTGAGCCATCTGATTTGGTCCTAGAAACCAAATATATGTCTTCTACAACAGCAATAGCTCTTGTAACCGCTGAGCCATCTCTGTTGCCTCAGTTTTAACTTTTAATTCTTCATTTTATGTATATATGGGTATTTGGGCTGCATGTATGTATACCATGTATGACATGCCCATGGAGGCCAGACAAGGACACCATATATTCTGGAACTGGAGTTATGGGTCGTTGTGAACCCTGATGCAATGCTGGGAATTGAACCCAGGTCTTTTGGGAAAGTAGTCAGTGCTCTTAACCACTGAGCCGTCCCTCAAGCCCTCACATCCACCCAGTTTTACCTTCCGCTCAGCTCTCATGTTATTTGCAGTTTAATGTGATCAGTGTTAATCTCTGCTAAGGACACTGTCAGGTATTCTGTATATTGTGATCTTTTGATCAAGTGTCTTCCTTGTCTGGGGTTCGGTGTGTCTCTGCTGCATCAGCTTCAAGCCCCTGGGAGCATAGGTGCCTGGCTGCTCTGGGAATTGTGGTAATTGTCCTTGTTTGTTTCAGGCGTGATCCCCTGAGCCCATTTGCTGTCGGGGGAGAAGACCTAGACCCCTTTGGGTGAGTATTTCTGGGGAGGCAGCAGCAGTATGCCTTGCTCCGTGGCTTGCAGCCCAGCTCATCCCATTTTAGAACTTTCGTCAGCCTCCCTTTGGAGTGAAGGAGGCAGTTGCTGAGGAATCATTGCTGCTTTCTATGCTCTGCCATACCTAGAGCAGCTCAGAGACAGAACCTGGGACCCTCCTCTCTCCAAAGGAGGCTCTCAGCCTTCCTGGATGAGAGTCACAGGATGCAGAAGGAAAAACCACACAGTAGGCAGGCCACAGGCTGTAGAGTGGTGGCTCAGGCTATGTGGTGCTGACCTCACTCCACAGAGGGAGTAGTCTCTGACTCTCATCCTGTGCCCAGCAAAGGTTCTGTTCTCTGAGTGAGTCAGAGGAGGTTTAGCTCCCGCTGAAGAGTAACCCCGCTTTTAGCCTCTCAGTTTTAGATCATAGGACTCACTTAACTCTACAGAGCGGCTCAGACAGTGACCTCAGCATGTAAGGAACATTAGCCTATTCATCCCAGCTTGAGTGCATGAAGTCAGGTCCCTGGAACTCAGTGAGGGACAGAGAATGTCAGGAGCCAGGCTTGGGCAAACCACAGGCAGTCAGCAGCTGTGCTGAGGTCCTTAAGGAAAGAGCAAACCCTCATTGTGGTCATGATGCTATTACTCCTAGACTAAGGATAATACTCTACAGAGCTGGAGAGTTCTATATTGATTCTGACCAATTCTAGCTCCAATACTTGACCGCTTGATCTTACTATGTGTAAGACATGGCAGAGATCTCTGTCCTGTGGACTCATGAAATCCTTACAGAGCTTTCTGTGCTGCTACAGGCCCTTTGGCTTCAGCTGTATCCTTGCTCACTTCTGACTTGATCTCATGTGTCTTTCCAGACCTTCTAGAGTAGTCATCCTGGTCAGTTTTAATTCACTGTACACTTGTCTCTCTTCTTCAAGGGCAGTGAGTCCCTGTAACATCTGCTTACCCAGCTTCCTTCCTGTCTCAGGTGTCAGAGAGGTGGCATGATTGTGGATCCCCTGAGATCCGGCTTCCCAAGAGCACTTATTGACCCATCCTCAGGCCTCCCAAACCGGCTTCCTCCTGGTGCTGTGCCTCCAGGAGCTCGCTTTGACCCCTTTGGACCCATTGGGACCAGCCCATCTGGGTAGGTATTCATTCAGGTTTGCTGAGAGGTGGGACTTGACGGCCGCTCAGCTTAGCTCTGTTCAGCATTGCAGCCTCAGATATCTGACTCCAGGCACTGAGTTCCCACTGCTGCCTCCCTGGAGGCCTTCTAGGAGTCCTCCTCACCTTCTTCCCTTGGTCTCTTAGTTGCAGTTATTAATGCTTTGATGGAACTCCATGAACAAAAAGGATCTTGGGAGGAAAGAATGTATTTGTCTTATACTTCCACATGATAGTTTATCATTAAAACCAGGCCTGGAACTCAAAGAGAGCAAGAACTTGAAGACAGGAGCTGGTGCAGAGGCCATGGAGGAGGGCTGTTTGCTAGCTTGTTTTCCATGGCTTGCTCAGCCTGCTTTCTTACAGAACCCACCAGCCCCGGGGTTGGCCCTACTCACACTGGGCCTGGCTCTCCCCATGAATCACTAAGTAAGGAATACTCTACAGGCTTGCCTACAGTCTGATCTGTAGAGGCATTTTCTCTCAATCAGCGTTCCCCCCTCTCAGATGACTACAATTTGTATCAACTTATCCAGCACACTGGTAACCCTGCAAGGAGGATGCAGGGGAAGAGATGCTTACGTCAATCGTCCTTTTATAGAGGAGAAGGACAAGGCCAGGAGACTGGGTGTTGAGCCGTAGTAAGCTTTAGTTCCAGGCCCTTAAGCTCCATGTCACTCTGTGGGCATGTTTCCTGTGGAGTCAGCCTCATCCTCCAATTCACTAGCCCCTCTTTACATTGCAGACCTAATCCTGACCATCTTCCCCCACCGGGCTACGATGACATGTACCTGTGAAGGCCTCAAGAATGTAACATCTCAGCCTCCCTTTCACTCTCCAGGAGCTACCACCATTGGCCCCATCAGCGTCTGTGTTCTTGTGGGCTTGGGGCAGAGGTCTCTGCCCATGTGTTTGCAGACCTGCTGGGGTTGTATCCCCAGCCCTTACCAGAGCCGAGGTGCCTGCTGCAGCACCCCACCAAGCTGCATATAGGTCCCAAGGAGAAACTAGTGTATCTCAGTCACCAGCTCCTCCCACTTCCAAGGAAGACTCCGGCAACATAAACCCTCCACCCGATGCAGTCGCGGTCACAGCGCTATAAGAACAGAATGCATTTTGGATGTTATTATTAAGAACCAAATGTCAATACAGAATTCATGTTGCCGATCTTCCACTCTCTTTTTTATGATAACGCACACACTCTTTTAAGAGTTTGATACTTCATATGACTACAGGATTCCTACCAGGCCCATTCTTCTCAAGCAACCCCCTTTCACAAGTTACTCTTGCTCCTAACATCACTAAGATGAGCCCCAGCCAGGCTCTCTGAGTGGAAGTGTGACTAGAGCCCTATGAGCCATGAGGAGGATTTCACCAAAGCAGGCACACTAGGAAAACTGCCGTCTCCTCCCAAGGGTGTTCTCACCAGTTGCTCCTGTCTGCACAGCCCGTTGACTCTCCATGGGCTGCTGTGGCCTGTAAGTAGAGGAATAAACAGAACAGACCTGTAGGCTAACCTCATTCTCTTCCCAATAGTGCCCCTAAAGGAGTCCTTTGTCTTAGGAGCCTGGTAGCTACCTGTGAAGTCAGGTGCCTTCACTGGAGCTTTGTATATGTCTATATGGAATGGCTCTGGGGACTAGAGAAGAGAAAAAGAAGGAAAGTTGTGTCTATAACTGTTCCTTTCCTCCTGGGGCTGACAAGAGCATAGGAACATGGGTCCAGTCAAGTGGGGTATTAAACTTCATGAGGAAGGGGAGCCTGTCCCTGGAAGCCTGCGCCCAAGTTCTCTCTATCTAGAATTATCTAGATCCTTTGAAGCCCCAGCTGACAGACATTGGCAGTGCTCTAACCCTGTGCTATGGAGCTGGAAGGAGCACAATGAACTACTGTGCCAGGAGACACCAAGTCAAAGGACTAAGTAATTCCTCCCATAGCCAGAGCCCAACCCTGTGTGGCTCCAGGACAGAGGGGTAGATAGACTGAACTGATAGGGAGGCTGGGCCTAGGGGTCAAACTAGCATGAGCAGGCTCCCTAACTGTTGAGGATCCCAAGGGTCAGGCACTGACCACCTTGAAGCTCTAGAACATCTTGTGCTCTGAGGCCACAGACTAGGCAGAGACAAAGACAAGGCACTGTGCATCAACTTTAGCCTCGAGGGCTGGCAGATGGGATTTTGTTGGGAATTGGGTACCTGCAAAACAGCTTAGGGCACTTCGCTCATTAAAGCATCCATTTTTTATGCAAGGAAACGTTTAAAGGAACAGTGGCTAGAATTCTCCAGATAGTTTGGGAAGGTAGATAACTTGAACCCTGATCTAAGGAAAAGGTAAAAATTGAAACATTTTCCTATGGGGCATTTGGGTAGCAAAAGTCAAAAAGATAGCCATACATTAGTTCTGTTTTCTACAGACAAAAGGCACAGTGTTTCTGGAAAAAGGACTGGTTTAGTTTGGTTTTGTTCCAATAAGTCTCCTTACATAATAATCTCTAAGAAACATAGTATCAGATGTGGGAAGCCTCGAATGGTGCCTCCAAGAACTTCTGGTCAAGCTGCTAGAACCTGTCTGGGTCTCTCGTCACGTCCTCCTTCCCAGTTGTGTATAGCCACCAGCAAGAGGGAATGTTTCGGGCATATGTTCTATAGTACCTCTAAATTGGAGTCTAAGCAGTAAACAAATGGCACTTTATAACCTGTTTTTTAAAATAGCTTTATTAAGAGAATTTACATAACAATGAAATTTGCTCTTTTAATGTACAGTGGGTGGTGGGGTATTCACAATGTTGTCCATCCAACCCCAGATTCCTCCAAAAGAAATCTCCCCACTGGCAAGCAATCACTCCCATTTTCCCTCCCGAGCCCAGGCAGCCCCCAGTCTGTTTGCCTATTCTAGACATTTCCATAAATGACATCACTCACTATGTGGCCTTTGTGTCCAGCGTTTCCCATTCTCCGTCCTCACTGTTCATGTGATTGTAGCATCAACATTCGCTGTGGCTGTACAATCATCGTGTGGCTGAATCGTATTTGTTAATTTATCAGTTCATGGACACTTGGACTGTTTCTCCTGTTTGCTTGTTATGCCGAATGTTGTTAGCATTCAAGTACAGGGTGGGCTTTGTTGCTTTGTGTAGGCAGATGTTTTCAAGTCACTGAATTTTTCTGGAATGGATTTTCAGGGTCCCATGAGGTGACACTTTAAATTTTCCAAAACAGCCACACTATTTTCATACCAGCAGTAGTGCCCCAGTTTCTCCATATCCTCACCAACTCTTGTACCCAAACCAGTGGTGTCAAGCCATATCTTGTTTGTATTCTTGTCCTGTTTGTTTTTGTTTAAGTGGAAAATTGACCAAGACCATGCGGAGCAGAGACCACAGCAGCTTGCCTTTGGGGAGGACTTGTGGCTTTGATAACAGCCGCCTGGCAGTGGCTGTGACTACGTGGAGTTGGGTTTGACTTTGGGGGTGTTCTAGTCTGGCTGTGATACATGAAGGCCTTTTCTCTGGGGGAAATTCCTGAGACCTTTGGACATCTAGTAAGATTCACAGCATCATTTTCACTTGGTTTGAAATTTCATCGCTCACCCAGTGGCTTACAAATAGAATCAAGGTCTACTTCTAGATCATTGTCTTATGGTGCTAAATAAGACCACTCATACTATTTCTAGGATGCACCGGCCCACATCCCACCCTCTCTTCTTGGCTTGCTGTCTTTTCTATTCTTAGAGCTGGCTGCGCTCTGCATTGCATTTATCTCCTCAGTCATGAGCTTCAGCCAACCTCCAGTCTAAACCATGAGCCTCCTAAGACCTCAACCCCAGGAATGTGTCAAGTATTAAATGGAGCTACCTACATCCCTGTGCTAGTTAGTACCTGTTCACACATAGCTCAGGAACAGGTAACACATCTGTACACATCCCTCCGGAGCCCAGCTTCCTCATGACTTGTCACCAATGACATTTTGTCATTGATCTACAGCTGTCTTCACAGGAGGAAAAACCCATGGACCACTTCATATTCTGTCACCTGATTTTGTACATACACTTTGGTACAGTTCCAGTGAAGAAAGGTCCCACCACCAATAACAATCCCCCAGGCACATCCCCACTTTGACCTGTCAGTAATACTTGTTTGCTTGCTGACCACTGTTCATCTCTAGCACAGATGCTCAAAGGCTAGCAGCCTAGGCCTTGTTTGCCCCTTGGGATGCCACACCCTAATAAATCACTTCACTGGACTTGACCAGGAATCAGAACAGGTCAACAGGCAAGCATGGCAGAGTGAGGGTATAGGCAGTGAGGACTGGCAAGGCTCTGGTAACTGTCCAGGTCTTAGAATGCATCAGAGAGTCTAAGCACCTCACTAAGGCAGTTCTTGTGGAAGTGGAAGGCCCGTCCTCTACTCAAAACAGAGGATCCTGGGTAACCACACGCACAGTGTCATTCCAAATGAGCTACATGAAGCAAGTGCTGGGAAAGTCACAGTGTAATGGTTCAGAGCAACTGAGTAGGAGGACCAGCCTGGGAGTTCAGGACATACGTACTCATTTAACTTCGGGGCAGGATCACCATAGTCTGAGAAGTAGGGACTGGACAACAGCAGCTGTCCAGGTCTGCATCAGAAAGTGACTGTCTTCCCTTGTCACCTCGTGTCCACTCAACTCGGATTCAGGTTCAATGGACTGGCTCCACCTGGTTGTCAGACCCTATCACCCCTCAGACTCCAGCAGCAAGAGATCCTGGGGAAGCTCTTGTACTCTTTCCCCATCTCTGCCATTGGGAAGGTGCAGTGGAACAGGTCTGCTGAGCCTCCTGTGGTCATGTGTTAACAATGCAGATGGCTATCACACCCTTGCTCGCCACAGTCTCATTGTCTCCTGAGACTCGTGTATGTAGACAGTACATCCTGAGCCCCAACCCACAGCTCTAAGCAAAGACATGCAAGGTCTTGTTTGTGAAGTCCAGTTGTAATTCACAGATCACAAGGTTGGAGAGCAGTGAAGAAGTCTTTCTATTCAGTACCACCGACAGCAAAGTCTTGTTAGGAATGAATACTCTGAGGGCCTACTCCAGACCTACCACTTCATTTATGTCTGAGTGTCTTACCTGCATGTATGTATGTGTACTAGATGCATGCCTGGTGCACACAGAGCCAGAAAGGGCATTAGAGCCCCTGGAATAGGAGTTACTGCTAATTGTGAGCTGTGCCAGGGCATTGAACCCGGGTCCTCTGAAGAACAGCAGCTGCTCTTTTCTTTTTCTTCCATCTTTATTAAATTGGGTATCTCTCAGCAGCTGCTCTTAACTATCGAACTGTGTCTCCAGCCCCAGTGAACCTGCCTTTTGACAAGTTTCCCACCTTCCATGTGCACACTGAATTTGTGATGTTCAAGGGTTGAGATAGCCCTTTAACTTCACCTGGATATCAGGAACAAAGAACTGAGTCCGTCAGCTTTAGTTGATGGTATACATGATTAATGAATTCATATTTTCATTGTTCCCTGGTTGTACCCCTAATATATACTCCATTCCCTTAACTCTATGGATCATTCAAGCATATTTATTTCATAAGTGTCTTTAAACATTTGGGTGCCCTTGTGAGATAACATACTCTTTAGGTCATTAGTCATTCAGCCTCACTTCTAAACCTAAGAGGGTTAGGAAGGTCTCGTAGCTTGATAGAAATCAAGTGTGGCAATGGCTCCAGCATGTTATTGGTACAGCCTTCCTCGTCTGTGAAATGGTGCTACCCCTGCCTGTGTGACTGCTGGAGAGTCTCACTCAACGTGCCTTACCAAAGGTAGTGGGAGCTCAGTGGGTGTCAGCAGCTGTCATGGAAGTCGTAAAGAATGGAGCTCAAGGACAAAGGAGAGGAACTCAGGCCAAACCAGTGCAGGAGACAAGTGTTTATCTGGTGCATGCTGTATGCACAGATGCTTAGGTCAGATTGTGCTAACTACAACCTGAGGTGAAGATTAGGGGCAGTAGGCATGGACACACTCCTGAGGGGGTGGCTGAACTAAACCAGCCTGGCTCTAAAACTTTTCAGTAGAACTGCACCCAAACTTCACGTGAGCATGGTCACCAGGCAAAAGCTGTCGCAGAATCTGGAAAAAGTCAGGACCTGTCTGAGAAATTCTACCTAATGCCATGGATGGGCATAGACTAAAACATACTGTTTTCTGGGTGTTCCTCATGTTCCTTCATACTTAACAGCTACTACACCAGCAGAACCCATGTTAGAGGGGGCATCTGATGCCACGGAGCACAGCCTCCACGCTGCAGGAGACATGCCCAGTAAGCTCCTTTGAGGGTGAGCTAAGGAGTTCTTCTGGGCCTCTGGATTTGGGATCAGCTGGGCCTTGCCACATAGCCCCAGCTGCTGCTCACCTTGGTCCTCTGGGGTTGGCAGTATAGAAGCTACTCTGCAGTAAACAAATGAAAGAGCTAGTCCATACCAGATGCATGAGGAAGATTTCCCCAGGATCACAGAGCACAGAAACTCTTGTCTTCACATCCAAGGCTTCCCTGTGTAGTGTGAACCAAAACTATCATGGGGTCCTTAGTCACAAGAACAGGCCAGTTCTTCCTCCTAGCTAGCCTGTTAGGAAGCGCCATGTCAATTCAGCACCCTGGTCAGCGCCCTCTGTGGTGCTGAGGAGACCTCTAACTTCATAAGCTAGACTGTTTTCTAAGCCAGGATAACCAGAGTGCAGAAAGGACCCGGCCCTCTCTCCGATCCTTCACACCACTATCTCCTCAAGTCAGCACTGTACATCTTGGAAATTCTCCAGATAAAAATAGACCTGAACTTCGGAAGACAGTCGGTATTCCTTGGGCTTTCATTTCTCGAATGCTAAATAACGCTCTAGAACTGCCCATGGCAGCTATTCAAACCTGCTGAATGGATGAGCAAGGATTCCTGGGCGGGAAGCATGGGACTCATGTATCCCTGGCCTGCAGTCAGGAAGTGCCCACCCTCTTGAAGGTACCCATCTCTGTGAATGACTTAATAAGGCCCAGGAAAGGGAGTTGGCATTCCTGGCCCCAGCAAATGACATCTCATTGACTATTCCCTTGACCTCAGCCACAGTGCTCACCTTGCCACATCTGTGCACCCACAAAGTCCAGCTGTCCAGTAGCAATTAAAAAATTTGAGATTCTGGTGACCACAAAGCAACAGCCGGTCGGGGCCACAGCAGACACTCCCCTTTATTACCACCACTGTCATGGCCATCTACTGTAGTCATTGATGTTACCTGCAAAAGTCTGCAGACATTTGTGCTTGGGCTCCTTCCTGCTTTAATCTCTGGTGTGAAAGAATAGGAACTACTGGGAGAGTGTCAGCAATAGTGACAGCTCACCTCTGGACACCCAGCCCCCCACAAGTAACTTCAATAAAAGAAGATGTGGACACAGAGAAATCAAGAGAAGGAGGCTGGAAGGAAGGAAAGGAGATAGATTTTGCTGAATGTCATTGGTCCTGGAGTCAGTACTGACCCAGATGCCACACCCCGGGAAGATGTTGGCATGGTAGCCACCTTCTTTTCCTGTCCCTTTGTTCCCCCGGGCCAGAAGAATGGGTGGGTCTCTCTTCACTTTCTGCTTTTCCTTAAGCCCAGGAGACCAGTAGCTGCCACCTCAACCCTGGAGACTCAGAAATCAAGTGGGAAAGAGCTGCCAAGTTTAGGCATGGAGTCAAAGCCATGTCCCTTGGCTGGAGTACGAAGGGACTTAGAGGAGGGCTAGGGTGTGATGCAGTGTTGCCTCCACAGTGCATCTGACGTGGAAGATCCAGACAAACCTACGAGTATAGGGGGACAGACCCTGTCACCACATTACCACCCTCACGCCTCTACAGCCTTCTCATAGTAGCCCACATCTGTCCCTCTTAGATGATGAAGCCCAAGCACCCACTGTGGGTCCCACTGCACTCTCCTCAGTCACCTGTGCTACACCACCTGCCTACTTCATCTCCCACCTGCTGCTGGTGCTGGAGCCTCTTGGCCTCTCCCTCCCCTCCCTCCCTCCTCCCTCCCCTCCCCTCCCTCCTTCCCTCCTCTCTCTCTCTCTCTCTCTCTCTCTCTCTCTCTCTCTCTCTCTGTGTCTCTCTGTGCGTGTGTGTGCCCGGAGTGTCCCGTCCACCAATCTTCCCATCAGTACTTCCTGTTTGTTTAAGATTCCCGTTAAGCATCCCCTTTCTAAAAGAACCTTCCTGACCCCCACACCTCACAGGTCTCAGGTCTTCCTCAATCCACCTACACACACACACACACACACACACACACACACACACACACACACACACACACACACACGCTCACACCATCCTGCAAAGACAGCCAGGGCTGTGTACATGTGTTGTACCATGGAAGGATACTGTGAACAAATGAGATAACAGCTGATATTTACTGAGCAATTGGGAAATGCAGGACACTGTGCTTTAAAGACATAATTTGCTGCTCACCAGACTTACAGGGAAGGTACTGTGACTAGCACAGCCCCTTTGCAGAAGAAGAAATGGGCCAGGAAGCACTAAGCCAGTGCCAAGCACCTGAGCGGTCAGCCCTTACACCAATGAATCAATCAGCCCCCGTGGACCTTCAGGGTTTTGACTCTTGTTCCTATGAGATTCGTGTAGGGGCAGTGCTGAACCATGAAGGTGTCATACACTGTCCATCTACTTGGGACAAACCAGTTTAGGAAGAGGAATGATGTAGGTAAGAGAATGCACAGGGCTCAAGGGCAAGAAGCTAGAACAGGACAAAAGGCCAGGCTCTGCCAATAAGACCTTGGTTCTTGTCAAATGAGCAGTTTGGAAACTTGGGCGAGCCTCGACTAAATCTAGTAACTCCCATTATGCTCCATCTCTAAAGATACCTAACTCCTGGCAAGTAAATGCTAACACACCTCCACTGATGGGCGCTCCCTACCACTCCAATTCAGTCAGCACCCCAGGAAGCTCCTGTCTCCCAGATGAATCTAATCCTGAGAAAGCCAACACGCCAAATGGGAGATGTCTCCCCACCAGTATCAGACCCACTGACACCCCATGTCCCCTCCTACAGAACCTCACCTCTGGCTTCTTGAAGCCTCCCATCTTTTGCCCTGCCCTTTGTCACCCACGGAAGTGGTAACTAGCATGATGTGGCTCTCCCAGCTCAGTCCCCTTTCCAAGTACCAGGGTTCTGGAATCCTCCAAGAAAGGAAGCAGGAAGGGAACTATAGAGAGGATGGATTCTGGCTGTTGCTTAAGACCACAGGGTCTGTGGCTGAGACGGGAAGAAACCATAATCGGTTTTCCAGAGGATGCCCTGGCTTAGAGCTCTGCAGCCAGAGGCATCGGCCTTGGCTCCTGAGCAAGGTTAAAGGAGAAAGCTGCAGAGGTGTACATGGGTACATTGGGAGAGAGAGAGAGACAGAGAGACAGAGAGAGAGAGAGAGAGAGAGAGAGAGAGAGAGAGAGACAGAGACAGAGAGAGAGACAGAGAGAGAGACAGAGAGAGAGACAGAGAGAGAGAGAGAGAGAGAGAGAGAGAGAGAGAGAGAGACTGCAGAGTGTACAGAGGGTGCATCGCTCAGGAGTGTGTTGTGTACACACAAACACACACACACACACATTTGAATGTGCACAGAAGTGTGTATGTAGGGAGGAAAATATTTGAAAGAAAATCCCTAAGAAGGTGATGCTCTTCCCAAGAAAAGGGCCAATGTTGGTGGAATCAGCCATCAATCCCCATTGGCTGGGAAGCCCACATAGTACAAGCAAGGAAGCAGAGGCAGTGACAGTCATCAGCCCAAAAGTCTGGACCCAGAAACCCCAGGGCCTCGGATGAGCGAGTGTCTCCCGGGTTCTGTCATCACTGGGCTATGTCATGGCAGGGCCGGGAAGAGGCACCTTTCTCTATCCAGAAATCCCCCGAAACCAAGCTGAATGAAGGACCGAAAGGAGGCTCCAGCTACAGAGCCCACTGGCAAACCACACCCATACTCCTAGTCATGGACTCTTCTGTGTCACTTATACTGACCCCAAGGCAAGGGCTCTGGGAAACTGGGCAGGGACTGTGGGGCTCCAGGACCTTGCATAGGCTGCCCTGACAGGAATAGGAATTTTTTGTTTCATCCTTTCCTTCAAACACGAATGCCCATTATATACGCCAACCATGTTTCTTACCCTAGGAATGTGGTGTGACCCAGTTAGCCCATGCAAACAGCCAGGTAGGGTAACTTGCCCACACAGCCAGTAAGTGGCAGGACTCATATTCAAGCCCAGATCTTATCAGTTCTGAGGTCACTATCTGTGGATACAATGAGAAAAGCAAGATTTGGGGGCCTGGTGACCTAGGAGATGGGAGAGGGAGTTCTTCGAAGTGAGACAGGCATGTTCCAGCAATCACAGGGACAACTAAATCTGACCCCAAAGAAACCCACAGGGAAGTTCTCAGCACTCCTCATTCTTCCCCAACTCCTCCCTAACCCTCGGTCCACCGGCCGGAAGAGCTCAGCTACAATCCTGGGAAAATGCTTTCAGCATCTCTCAAATCTTCTTAATTCACGGACAAGGTAATGACTGCCTTGATCCAGCTACAAGTGGCTTCTAAGTAAGTTTTCCTACAGGAATGCAAAGCAGAATCCTCCGGCTTGAAAGAAAGAACGAAAGGAAGGAAGGAGGAAGGGAGGGATGGAAGGAAGGAAGGAAGGAAGGAAGGAAGGAAGGAAGGAAGGAAGGAAGGAAGGAAGGAAGAAGCTGCTATGCCTTATCTTCTAGCAGTTTAGCCCCTAAATACGTTTCATCGTGTTTAAACTCATCTGAATGGACGGTTCCAGGCATATACTCTCAGTAAGCACCATGGCCTAACATTCCCCCTTTACTGCCACAGGACTCCATATAGCATTTATCATCATCCTACAGATATGGGGAGCTGAGGCTGTCACTGGCAATGGCTGATTTTACTGTAATTCCTCTAGATTGATTCCTGCCACTTGGTCCAGCATTTCCCCTGCTACAGCTGGGAGAAACCCTGACCTATCTAAAGGAGCCCTGGGCTTGGGACCTTTGGCTCCCTCGAGCTTTGTTCTTTTTAAGCCACACCCTCTCCGCACCATAGCAGAACCTCCAAGGCCAGGCTGCATAATGTGGTCCCCTTCAGCCCTCCCCCAGCCCCGTGCTCCAGGCAAAAACTGCCAGCGTGAGCAGACACTTGATCTGTCTGAAGCTGTGATATTCTACCACCCAGATGTTCAAGCTGCCTGGGCTGAAGGTTTGTGTTCCACATAGTCAGGAACTCTCCAGCCTAGGGATCCTGTGCCTCCCCATGTCTAACCCTCCCCGCAAACAACTAGGATGTCAGCTTATACAGCCAGCTATGAAGGAGGTCAAGGACTCATGAACATGATCCCTTTAGAGTCTTCCCGTAGCCCAGACAGTATGTGCTCTGGAAGTCCTCAGGAGCCTTTTGGACTGGACAGTGCCTCCCCCTAATGTCTGCCACTATCTCCCTGCCCCCCTAATGCCTACTTCCATTGTCAGAAGTTTAAATACAGTTTGGAGGGGCGCTGGAACTTTTTCGCCTATGAAAGAACACAAACAGAAACCCATGTGGCTGGAGTCTCCAGGCCACTTGAGTGTACCCTAGTTCTTCCCCGGTGACGGACAAGTGCATTTCACCAAGAAGGGCAGCTGGACATCGCAAATTCAGCCTTAGAGAAAATTGTCTCCTGCTACCAGAATGAGATCAGTTCCAAGTTACAGCCCACCAAGGAGGGAAGGTGATAAGGTCCCAGCTTACAGAACTACAACTGAGTCCTCAGATCCTGATGCCCAGGGGAAACTGTGCTTAGTAAATGTGCCATTGCGGAGAATCAGTCACTGTAGGAAATCAGACTCCCCCACCCCAAGACCAGTTCACACGGCGTCAAACTTTGGATTTAACCAAGCCTACTCGCCTGGGGTCTGTCATGAGACCACTGTCTCCTGGCAATGGTAGTCACCAATGCTAGGCCAGAAAGTAGCATTGACAATGGCCAGTCCCTACTAAACACCCTCGTCCCCTGAAGGATGGCCAGAGGCAGACTGGCTTCCTATTCCCAGGGCAGAGGTGGCCCATCCTGTGGCACCAGCTCCTCTCTGATGTGACTGAGCGACTGAGGTCTGGAGAGGGAGACGTTATGTTTTGACCAGTGGGGTGCTACAAGGGGTTCACCTCAGAACCAACTTTTCCCATCATCATGAAGCTACACTCTACCCTAGAAGGTCAGGTCTGAAAGGTGCCTGTACATAGTCAGTCACCCAGCACTCTCACTTGGCTAATGAAGACAGCAGATGTCTCAGAATTCCCCAAGGCATGAAGAACCGAGGCGACCTTTCACATGACTCCCAACCCTGAGAAATGCCAAGCAACCTCATCTTCTAAGAGCAGTGGTTTCCAAAATGTATTTTTAGCAGCAGAAGCCATCTTCAAACAAAGCCTTATGCAAAAAACTTCAAGCTGCAAACGCATCAGCTGTGTTTGCCTGAGTGATGCCTAAGCCAGGCCCCAGGCTGCCCCCACCCCAGCACCAAAACTCCCTCCACAGCACCCTCTGTGGATCTCACTTTGAGGCCCCAGGTTTAGGAAGCCTCCAAGCTTTGCAGCTTAAAGCAGCAAAACAGGGTGGACTCTTACTTAAGAGCCCTGGGTGGTATAGCTGGTCTCTGAGACTTGGACAACCTCGTTCTCTACTAGGACCTGGCCTCCGTCCCCAGTGAGCTGCCTCATACGCAGGTTGATGGAGCCGTAGGTCTTTCTGGATCCCCTGCCAGGGACAAAGGACTGCCTGCGGTACAGCTCACCCTTGCACAGAGAGACCATGAGCAGCACAGACAGGAGCATGCCACCCACCGTGAGCAGCCCGAGGCCTGCAATGATGCATTTGTCCAGATGTGAGCCCAGGCGGGCATAGTACATCTCTAGGCGCTCCATCTCCCTTGCTGTCACTGTGTCAGGGTTGACTCTGGCCTCTCGGGGGATGGCGTATGCTGTCACCACCAGGAGGATTCCGCTCACCAAGAAAACCAGAGCTGAAACAAAGCCATAGTCCACTGGGCGGCTCACAGGTTCCAGGCCCGGTCCCTCCTCTGAATGCAAAGAAAGGTCATCGCGATGGGACCGGGACAGTGAGGGGACGCCTCCAGGGGACCTGGGGGAGTCACCCAGTCTGGTATCCCCAGGGTTCTGGAAATGGGCCTCCTGCTCCTCAGAGAAGAAGCAGGCGTTCTCCACACCCATCCTGGGTGGCGCCACTGGGCCCTGTGGGGCTGGTCTCCTTGGGACCTGGGGACCATTGCTCAATGTCTTCAGTTCCAGACCAGGGGGAGATGCCATTGGGAAGAATGACCCAGCTCATCCCTCGGCCCCTTGGCAGCTAGAAGAGAAAACAGAATGTCAGTTGAATGTGCCTGCTGGAGCTTAACTTCACACTTGTCCCCTAGCACAGTTTTGGGGAGCCATGGACAGTAGAGCAATGTGACCCATGCGACATCCCCACCTCACAGTGACTGGTGTACTTTGGCTCTCCTGGCCTCAGTTTCCCCACTGACCAAAATCCCCAGTGACATTACTAATACCACTCTCTACTCCACAGTACTAAGGAGGGGTTGAGGTGATGATGGAGGAATTTAGAGGGGCTATGGGGTCCGTATTACAGCCTCCTTGCTGAGCTTAAGCAAATGATTGAGTTCCTCTGCAGAAGCAATGTTCCCATCTGTAGCCTGGGAAGCCTCTCTCATACACTGTGGTAAGGATTTCATCTAGTGACACTCGTCAGGCTGTGGCCAGTTCAGCTAACAGGCAATGTTGTATGAACATGTACGTGTAAGGTAGGGTGATGGTGTAGGTGTGGCAGACCTAGTCAAAATGGTACCCGTACTAGTGGGTGGAAGCCTGGTGTGGGGGTGATGCACAAGTGGGAAACTCCCTAGCAGCCAGACGATGGGAAGGGGGACCCCAGAGCCCAGCGGGGCCAGTTCACAGAGGATTGTGAAAGCCAGGCCAAGAAGCAATGGGCAGGCAAATTGTTGGAGCCAGGAAGGCTGGGATTTGTGTGGATTTTAGAAGGTGGCAGATCAGATGCATGGAGGACAGGGTCCAGGGTGGTAACAGGACAGAAAGGAAGGTAGAGAACGGAGAGCCTTCGTGTAAATATGTAGGGGTTGAGAAGTGGGGACAGATACCTGGACACATGCCACACAAACTCACTGCACATGTGCACTTGGATCAAAAGGCCACCTACAGACTGAGCTCACGAGAGTGCTGCTTGTTTCATTTCCAAATCTATTCATTGAGTTTTGGTGAATTAGTTGTGCGTGTGTATGCAACTAATTCATCAAAACTTATATATGTGTATACATGTGTGTGTACACATAGGTGCCATACAGATACACATACACATACAGCATATAATAAATACACTGATCTAGGATTGCTGTGGATTCTCCATCAGAGAGCCCAGACCACCTGAATCCCAGCTTTCCCGCATGTCCATGTGTCTGTCTTTTCTTCCTTCCCTTGGTACCTGAGTCAGGTCAATCCCCAGAGCCATGTCTATGCAGCAGACACTCATTCCTAACTTCTCTTGCAAATCTGGCTGCCATGTTCCACCATCCCCTCACAACACAGACCTGGCTGGCATTGATTGGGCTTTTCCCTTCTGTGGCTCTCAACTCTTCATAGGTACACCTTCTTGGCACCTGTCACTTATGATCCCACAGCAGAAGCACAATGTTCCATACATACTCTGACGTCCCGAGGGTACATACATTCGCAGCCCTGGCACACAACTGCGCAGGCAGCAGAGACCCTAGGTGTGGAGTGGCTCTCCTGCTCTGACTCTCTGAACTCTCTGGTCACTCTCCGGTGTTCTGTGGGCAACACGAGCGAATAACTGAAGCGATGGCAAATGGATGGATGGATGAATGAATGAATGAATGAATGAGTGAATGAATGAAACTCGGAGGGGCAGAAGTGAGAAGTCTCTGGCCTTCCCATGTGGATGTGTTTGTTCTCTTAGCAAACATGCGGCCTTTCATCCCAGTTCAAAGACTGCTACTTCTCACAAGTCCTTTCTATCCCGGTGTTCCTCCACACCATCTCTGTTTAATATACGCTGAGCATTGACTACCTGTTAGACTTTCCGGTTAGCACCTTACTCAGGAATAGCTCAGCTCTGTCACCGTGTTTTAGAAAACACACTCAAGAGCCCATGGTATATGTATGGGGACCAGGGGCCAAGAGTTGAATATGTGTTCCCCACATACTCTCTGATCCCTACATACTTGTAAATCCCACACACTCCACCATCCTTCCCTGACTCTTGGAGCCCTCACTTGAGACAGCAGGCACGGGCATCCTGATCTCTCAGAATCCCCTGTTTTCCTGGTCTGCTCTCAGTTCCCAGAGAAGGAAGGGTTAGTTGGCTTTTTTACTTTTTGTACCAAAAGCCACTTAGAGCCTGAAAGTAGGTGCCACTTAATGGCTCCCACCTGTCAGGCCCTCGGCAAGCTCGAAGAACATGGGAATGGTCCACAACACCTTCCCTAGATGGGTACATTAGTGCCTCGGATCCCAGAGGATATCTAGGGTACTCAAATTCTTAGAACAGGAGTCTCTTGTACCCAAAACTTTTTCCTTAGGCTGCCTGGGTGAAGGAGCAAACACACGGAGGCTTCCTCCCTCTAATAGCTTCAGAATGTCTTTCTCTCATAAGATGCTTAGTAAGTTACTAAAGGGCATTCCTACCAGTTACCCAGACAACACACACACTTGCATACACTTACACACACATACACACACACTGGTGCTCACAGATCACACTCCAAACACAAAACCACACCAGTTATTGTAATTGTATCTGCAGCCCTATGGTTCCTGAAAGACAAGCGCCCCCTACCCCAACCCCACCCCCCCGTTCCATACTCACTGTCCCCTGGACTATTCCCACAGCAATGCCCACAGACCCGGGAAGTAAGTGTGACTCACAGATCCACGGGTCACTCTGGTGGTACCCACGAGAGGGTAAAATTGGGAGAGAGAGGGCGGGATGAGAGAGGGAGGGAGGGAGGGAGAAAGAGACTACCTCTAGCACTGCTGAGATCTAAGCAGGATCCACCCAGACCTGCCCAAGTCCAGCACTCTCACCCATGGCGCATGCTGACACCCCGGAGCCAGACACACTGCGAGGCTGGGTGAGGCTTCGCAAACCCAATCGATAGACACATGCACTCGATAGTACACAAAGCCTCGGGCGCGCAGATGCAGACACGCAGGTCCACGCGGTTATACCCAAAGTTCTGCGCGGAAAGCCCCACTAACCCGGCCCCCCGCCTCCCGGGCGCCCGCCGGCCCGCAGTTCACACCCCCTGCTCCTGCCCTTGACCGCCAACGCCACGGGCCGGAGCAGGCCAGACCCGGCGGGTCAGCGCTCGCAGAGGGGCGGCCCTGGCAGGCTGGGGCTCGGTGGGGCCGGCGTGCTCTAGGGTGCCCCGGACGCGTGTCCTTCGTTGGGCCGCGAGGTCAGGCGAGCTGTCCTTCGCAGCCACTCCCCGCCTCAGGCCCTGCGCCGGCGGCTTGCGGTCGGCGTGCGGAGCCGTGTCCGGCCTCCCCAGTCACCGCACGCCGGAGCACAGGGCTCCGGGCTGCCGAGGGTGTGCGCAGATCCCTGCTCGGCCGCTGCCTCGCCCTCCCCGGCTCCCGCCCCCTTCCCGGCCCGCCCGCAGCGACTGCCCGGGCGCACGTACCTGCTCGCGCCGCGCCGCGCCGCGCCGGGCTGCACCGCGTCGGCCGCTGGGGGGCTCGGAGAAGGGACAGGGCAGGGAGGGAGCGGCGGATCCTGGAGCGCCGCTGATCGAGCTCCGCCCGCGGCGGGCGAGAGCGCCGGGAGAGTTAGCGTGGGGAGGGAGACGGAGGCGGCTGCGGGTGCCCGGCCCCCACCGCCCCTAGAGCCACCTCTGTCTCGCCCGCGCGCGCTGCCCGGGGAAACCCGAGGCTAGGAGCCCGCGGCGCTGGGTGCAGGGGCGGGGCGAGGGAGGGGCGGGGGAGAAGACCCCTCCCCTGCCTCTGGGGGAGACCCTGCTACACCCGGGGATGCTTTTTCCACCCCAGGTAGGATCCAGGGTCCTCTTCAAGGTCTGAAGACCCGGAGCCTCATTGCTGCGTGGGGCTCGATGGCTCACGGGCGCCACGTGAAGGCAGAAACGAAGCCTCTACCCACCTCTGTTTCTGATGGGTGTCCTTCTGGGGCATTGTCCACAGCCACGCACACTCTTAAGCCCCAAAAGTCACCTGCAAGGCCCCTTCTGCTGGACAGCCTGTCTGGCTTCCTCGAGGACACACTGAGGTCCCTCTAGTCATTCCTCTGACCTGTACCGAAGTGGGGCCGGGGCAAGTGCACAGGTTTCTGTTTTAAGGGGAACTCCTCCCTCTTGGAGGGCCTAGGCCAAGCCCAAAGGGAAGTCTGGTGAGATAGGAAAGGTTATGGTTTCTGAGAAAACTTCATGGCCAGCTTCAGGAAGGTCTTATTATCTCTCTGAACTTCATTGTCCACCGTTGTCCAAGGGAATCATAACTGCTGACTCAGGACTCTGCTAGTGTGAGAGGAGGCCATTCTGATATCCAGGAAGACAGCTAAGGTGAGAGAGCCCTACCGTGGCCCTGCTGGCAAAGACTCATAGGTCCTATTCCAAAGGCATTCAGTCCTCACCCACTAGGAGAGCAAAGACTGTCTTGGAAGCCTTGCGGGCCAACATAACCAGGCCCTGTGCTACACCTCCAGAGCTAACCAGGTCTGCCTCCCTCTATCCTTCCAGGCCTGAGCCGATTGCATCTGCACAGGGAAGCTGGCAGCGGTCACCGATCCTGTGCAGTTCCTCTCCACCCCTCACGGAGTATGACCTTGTGCAAAAGTCCCTCTTTAAGCTCATTTCCCATCTGTAAATGGACTCAGGACTTACAGGAATTCCATGAGATCCCAACCATTAGCGTGTCCTTAGTTCCTTCCCTGTCCTACATAGTCCTGCCTCACAGCACATCCCCAGGGGTCACCCCATTCTCTCACTTCCCTCAAGTCTTTGCTCACATGTCACCTTCTCAGAACCACCTGCCCAGGCCATCTTCTTAAAGAGTAGCGCCCTGGCACCGTTCATGCCTTGGCGCCCTGCATGCCTTCACTCAGAATTTCTCTCTAAGGCGTTCATCGGCTCCTGAGAGTGTATTTCCTTGCTCAGTGTCACTTCTGCTTAAAAATAAGTAACATGCTGGGTGGCAGTGATACAGCCCTGCACTGGGGAGGCAGAAGTAGGTGGAACTCTGAGTTCGAGGCCAGCAGGGTGTACAGAGTGAGTTCCAGGACACCCAGTGCTGCACAGAGAAACCCTGCCTTGAAAACCAAAATTAAAACCAAACCAATCCAAAAAAGAGCCAAGTAAACAGTACGGGCCTTGTCTGTTTCCCTCCCTGGTGTATCCCCAGAGACTTAAAAAGGAGCCAACAGGTAGGAGGCCCTTGATCTATATTCTTTGAATAAAGAATTGAGAGATGCACAGCTATTCTTTGAGCTCCTACTGTATACTTGCAACTAAGCAGAGGACATCCCTACCCTCAAGAAACTCCAGTGATATTCCAGAAGGAAAAGGGATACACACAGGTAGTGCTGTAGCTGCAGTAAAGTCTAACAAAGGTTCCTGTGCCGTATGCATTGGCCTCTCAGGCAGGGTGCTTGAGTCTTGGGGATGGGATAGCTTTTTAGCAGAAGAGGGGACTGGACCAAGACGGGCACTTACATAGATGGCA
Source organism: Rattus rattus (assembly GCF_011064425.1). Classification (NCBI taxonomy): domain Eukaryota; kingdom Metazoa; phylum Chordata; class Mammalia; order Rodentia; family Muridae; genus Rattus; species Rattus rattus. The sequence continues at coordinate 131,077,698 of NC_046158.1, read as the reverse complement.
AGGCAGATGGATCCAGCAGAGGACTCGCATGGGGCAGAAGGGAGCACGCGGAGCATGGGCACGGAGGGGTATGGTCACAGTGGGTGCCAAGGTAGGAGCATGGCAGATGAGGCTGTGCTGGACAGGAGTCAGGTTTCTGCCTTGAAGGCCAAGAAGGGCGTTCTCAGAACAGCAGGGTCCTACGTGGAAGAGTCTCGGTCGAAAGTTAGCCAACCTCCTATCCTTTCCCGTGTGAGTTTGACTTTTGGTTGAAAAGCTCAGGGTTTTTGGTTTTACAAGGCCAGAGATATATTCCAAGTTATTGGGCAACACCATTTAGATACATGACTCCTGTAAAGAAAGCCAGAATGACCCACACAGCAACGGACGAGAATTGAAGCAGTCAATATGAACTCATGTTCATCTTAATATATATGTGGGTGATCATGCATAGAAATACTTACAGAGCAGTCCTATGTGCTTCTGACGCCATGGGTTACCATGCAGACATGGCCAAGTCCGAGAACCACACCATGTATAACCAATCCTGATAATGGCACAGAAATGTCATCAGGAAATCCTGGTCACAAAGATATGAATCTCTTAAGAGGGTTGACCCAAGTTCCTGAGGAACGTGTACTTTGCCAAGAAGCACAAGAAAGACCTACAGATGATGCAGGCCAACAATGTGAAGGCAATGAGGGCGTGTGCAGAGGTCATCAAGGTCCTTGTGAAGCCTGAAGCAGTTAAGACCAAGATGCCAAAGGGCCCCTGCCACAAACACAGTCATTTGGCTTTCATGGCTCACTCCAAGCCTAGGAGGCAGATTCTATTCTGCATGGCCAGGGGTAGCAGGCTACGCCAAGCAAACCCCAAGCTCAAACCGAGGCCGCGGCCATAGTCCTAGCTCTGGCCCAAGCTTCTGCTCCAGTACAGGTTCTCAAAGGTGCCCAGGCCCCTGTGAAGGCCCCATAGAAAAGGCGTCTGTCTGCCAATGTGAAGGCAGATGGAATTGTGGGACGCTCCCACACATTATTTGCAGGTAGTCAGTGCCCTACGGGTTTGTTTGTTTCGCAAATAATCGTGAGGCAAGATCTATTTAAAAATATTTACAGAAACGTGCATATACATGGGTTCACACACATGCATTTCTTTGCTAGGAGCAATTGTACTTCATAGCAAAGAGCACACATGCCTAACACAGAGATCTTGGTTTCTTTTACGTGTGTGTGTGCACGCGTGCACGAGTGTGTGTGTGTGTGTATGTGCGTGCGTGCGTGCGTGCGTGCGTGCGTGTGTGTGTGTGCCTATGGGAGTCAGTTCTCTCCTTCCACCATATGGATCCTTGGAATCAAACTCAGGTTATCAAGCTTGGAGACAAGTGCTTTTCTGGCTGAGCCTGAGATCTTCGATACCATTCTTCAATAAAAGGAACCAGGACTCCTTGGAGCAATGAGGCAGAAAGCATATAAGATGAATCAGAGTAAATTCTACAGCCAGGGCTGGAGAGATGGCTCTGCAGTTAAGAGCAATGGTTGCTTTTCCAGAGGACCCAGGTTTGATTCACAGCACCTTCATGGCAGCCAACAACCATCCATCTGTAACTCCAGTTCCCAGGGATCCAGTACCCTCTTCTGGCTTCCATAAGAACTAGGTATGCATATTGTACATGGATTACATGCAGGTAAAATACCCATGTGCATAAAGTAAGACAAATAAATTCTTTAAAAGATGTTTAATCAAAAAGAAGTCAAAAAGACAGAGTACAGCTGGATGTGGTGGTACATGCCTTTAATCCCAGCATTTACGAGGAAGAAACAGGTGGATCTCTGAGTTTGAGGCCAGCCAGGTCTACACAGCAAGTTCCAGGACAGCCAGGCTACACAGAGAAACCCTGTCTTAACCACACACACACACACACACACACACACACACACTCACACACACACTCACCACACACACACACACTCACACACACACACTCACACACACACACACACACACACGCACACAACACACCCACACACACACACACACACCCACACACACACACACCTACACACACACACACACCACACACACACCCACACACACACACACACACACACACACATACACACACACACACACACACACACACACACACACTCACACACACTCCACACACACACACACACCACACACACACTCACCACCACCCACACACACACCACATACATACACACATACACACTCAACACACACACCCCACACATACCACACATCTCATACACACACAGATACATAACACACATACACACACTTACACACACATATACTCACACACACACATACACTCACACACACACACACACACACACACACACTGATGTGATCATATCAAAAGGCACAGGTCAACTTAAAAGTGCTGCCAGCCAAATCTGGGGGAAAAAAGTTGAGCAACAAAATGGAAACTGGTCTAGTGACTCTGGGTTGTCACTGAAAGCATAGAAGAATATTCCTGACTCCATCCTGATATAAATAGCAGAATGGATCAATGAAAGGACAAACTACTGGACCGTATTTTATCTGTGTGGCCCTGTGGTCCTCAAAGCATGGGAACATAATGCCCTACCTCAGACATTGACTGTACCTAGTAGCGGCCTTTCCAAGGGTGTGTGTGTATGGTGAAGGGAGTTCATAGGAACCTGAGAAACCTGGTGCACTTCCCTGGGCCAACACTTAGTCCAGGTCCATTCTAGTGGTCAGATTATGGTGCGAGTGTGCATCCTTGTTATGAGGCAAAGGAAAAGATGCTTTAGTTGAGTGAGGTGGTGCACCACTGTAGTCCTACTATTCAGAATGTTGAGTCAGAGGATTGCTGTAAGTTTTAAGTTTTGTCCTGTCTCTTAAAAAGGAAGGGGGAAGGGTAGTTCGATGTTTAAGAGCATTTTCTGAGGGGTTGGGGATTTAGCTTAGTGGTAGCTAGGCAAAAGCGCAAGGCCCTGGGTTCGGGTCCCCAGCTCTGGGGGAAAAAAAAAAAAAAAAAAGAGCATTTTCTGCTCTTGAGAAGGACCCAGGTTGGGTTCCCATCTCACAGACATGGTGATTCACAATTGTTTATAATTCCAGTTCCAGGGGATGGGATGCCCTCTTCTGGTCTCCTCAGGCGCCAGGCACTGCACATACACAGTACACGCACATACATACATGCAGGCAAAACATACAAAAATCTTAAAAAATGACTCCATCACAATTAATTTTTTTCTTTTGTTAATCTTTATTAACTTGAGTATTTCTTATTTACATTTCGATTGTTATTCCCTTTTCCGGTTTCCGGGTCAACATCCCCCTAATCCCTCCCCCTCCCCTTCTATATTGGTGTTCCCCTCCCCATCCTCCCCCCATTACCACCCTCCCTCCAACAAATCACGTTCACTGGGGGTTCAGTCTTGGCAGGACCAAGGGCTTCCCCTTCCACTGGTGCTCTTACTAGGATATTCATTGCTACCTATGAGGTTATAGTCCAGGGTCAGTCCATGTATAGTCTTTTGGTCACAATTAATATTTTAATTGTCCCTTTAACCTTTACAACTCACAACCTCAATCTAATCACGTGATCACACAGATTCTGAGCCCAAACTATGGGACAGGCTATGAAATACTTGAGCAGTTCCCTTCAAAACTGAGAAACTACCACAGGCCAGAGGAGCTTAAAGGAGAAAGTAGTAACTACATACATGTATCCTGGGTAGGAAAGGGTTAACATTGGCACTGTAGCGTCAGAGGAAATCATGGGCTTTATCATGCTAATATCATGTTGGTTTTTACACTGAAACAGACACACAGTCCTAATTTAAGGACATTTGGAGTGAAATATATGAGAATGCTGTACTATCTAACCTCTCCCCCTTTAATAAACCAAAACCAAAAAGTTATTACCAGGCAGAGTAGCACACAGCCACAATCCCAGCAATTGGGAGGCTGTGGCAGCAGGGGAAAGGAACCTTGGCTAATAACTGAGTTAGTTGGTTAATTACCATTCTCTAACAACAGTCGGTAAAGCTGTAACTACCCAATGGGAAATTATACTTCAGGCTTCCTGAACGTGAGGACTTATATACCTGGAAACAGGTCCCAAGGGGCATGAAGCCTTTAAGCCAGGAGGGGACCCACACCCACTCAAGAAGTACTGTTCTGCTGGGCACAAGGATTTCCACTCACAGCAAAGCGTGATGACACAGGAGTCCCTGTCCTACATCCTCCTGAGCAGGTCAATGCCAAGTGTGACCTAATGTCATCTGTAGATGTGGGTACCCAGTTGAAGTAACAGCAACCCCGGGAATGATATGGTCAGCCTTACGTTGTGAATATCTCCTGCCAGCTACTTCCATGCACAGGGAGGAGATCAAGAAGGACAGGTCATGTGTGCAGTTTTTATGGCCTTATTGACAAATGGTCGGTTCTCAATCAATTAGCTGTGATTGTGTGAGAAGATGTGACTTGTGAAACAGAATGCAGCTCTTCTGGAGAACATTAGAACATCACTTTGTGGTCTAGAACTTTCCAGAGTAGTGGGAATGTGATAAATGGGGATACATGGGTGTTTTGGTTGTCTCCTGCTGTATTACAAGTTACCTTCAAACTTCCTGGCTCATGTTTTCCAAGTGTGGGACAGCTCCATTGTCTTCCATGGGGTGTCAGCAGGTGGCATAGAGATCTGGGAGCTTTCTTGTGCAGCTCAGACTTCACCATGTATCTGCGATTTGGTTCTCAATGTCATCGGGAGTTTCCCTTCTTCACACAGTTCCTCCATGGGACCAGCTTGGGCTTCCTTACCTGACAGTGATCTTCGGGTAGTCAGAAACCTTATACAGCCCTCAGCCTTCCCAAAAGAAGATGCTTTAGGACATTTTAGAGTCAAAGCCTGGCATTATTTCTACTGCATTGTGTTGCTCACTACAGCTCAGAGCCAAGAGGAAGGATCTATACATGGGCGTGAATCCAGGGATCACTGGATGCAACTGAAGTAACCTCTCCAATCCTTCATACTGTGTCTATATGCATACATCTATCACCTTACACACACACACACACACACACACACACACACACACACACACACACACACACACACACACACGTCATATTGCTTAGAGTAATGGCAAAAACAAAAAACTTATCTGAAGCTGAAGCTGAAGCTGATGCTATCAAGACTGCTCTTCACTCCTTTCTCCCACTGGTATGGAGTCCTTGATGGTGTATGGCACCCTGAAAGGATTCTATTTTCCAGCTTCTCTTGCAGCTACGTATGGCCAAGTAGATGGTAACTGAGAAACATGTAAGTTCCCCAATGGGAGATAGATATGTTTTCCTTGTCTCCTTTTGTGTTTCTTGCTGTCGGGATGTATATATGTATGCTTAGTGGCTGGTGTTTAACTAGGCAACCATCTTGAGATATTTGAGTAGGACAACAACAAGCCTGAAGGAACCTGGATCCCAGATGAATCGAAGGAAACGATGACCTGGAGTAATTTCCCACATTTCTATGTATGAGCGAAATCAGCTTCCAGCAGCCATCACTGTTATTCGAGGTTTTCCCTTACTCAGAAGAACTGTTCCTGTGTAACAGAGTCAATTTCAAGGCAGTATAAGTAAATCAAACTGAAAGTGGATGGAAAGAAAAGGCATAGGACGGGCTGAAGTTTGAGAAATGCAGATTTGCTCCACCTTGCAAATGTTCCTGGTGAGAGAACAAGTCTGCAGGACACAGAGGCCGGCAGCTGACACGAACAGTGGTCACCCAGTGAGCCTAGGTGGAGGGAGCTAGAAAGATGCTCCTGAAAACAGAAGCATCCTAGAGGCCTGGAGATGGCTTCGTGGTAGAGCCTTGCAAATGTGAGGATGTGGGCCTGGTTAGATAGGAGGCAAAAAGGATAATCTCCACTAGTCAGCTAGCCTGGCCTCCACAGCAGTTCACACTTGAAAAGGTGGAAGAACCCACACCCAAAGTTGTCTTCTGACCTCCTCACGTGAGCAACACACGCCACCCCCATGTCAGTGAAGTGGAGTCACAGAATGACCAGTAAACGTGTCCAAGTCCTCAGAGCTGGCCTCAAAATCAGACCTCAAAGCTGAGTACGGTAACTAATAACCCATTCCCTTGGGCCAGTCTGAGACGATGACCTGAATGCTATCCCCAACCCTACTTGGTTCATACTCCGAAATCTAGAAGTGTTGGTGACTGTTGATTCATGTCCCACACCGGCCTGCCTCCTGCTTTTCCTGGGGCACTAATGCTCTGCTGGAAAAACCCAGTGTCACATCCATGGGATATGGCATAGGGATGGAGGACAGGAGTTGGAGGCACATTCAAGACCCTAGAAGAGCCCCCTTCACACACACCTCCAGCTATACCTTCTGTGGAAAGAGAACGGAGGAAGACAAGGAAAGGAGAGAAGCTGACACCCACATCCCCAGCCTCTGTAAGAGCAAGTGCCTCCATCCAACAGTTCCTTGAAGCTAAAGACCTTGCCATGTCTCATCCACTGATGGACACTGCCCAGGACATCAGATTAACAAGACTGGAGCCATGCCCTTGGATTCAGATCACTCAGCATGCTGGCCTGCTGAAGCCGAGACCATGCTTGCTCACGCGTCTCCTCCACTCATACAGGGTATGTAACACACGTGCATGCAGAGTGCACATAGAGTGGTTGGCTAGGACATTCCTGCATATACAGGATACGCATGTACAGCAGTGTATTCAGAAAGTGTTCATGGGGGGAAGATGAGTGGACATATCTGTAGAGGTCAGAGGTCAACCTTAGGATTTTCACAAGCAGTCCACCTTGTATTTTGAGATGGGTCCTCTTTCTGGACTTGCCAACTAGGCTAGACTGGTGGCTAGTGAGCTCAAAGGATCTCCCCGTCTCCACTTTCCTAGTGCTGCAGTGCTGCAGTTGAGTCCTGAAACTTGAATTCTGATGCTCACACGTACACAGTGAATACTTTTACTGTCTTTGCAGTCCTTCATCTGCCACTCTTGTGTCTTAGCTTTCCTGTCTGCTTAGTAACAGTCACAGAAGTCCTCTTTCACGGATGTCACAAAGCTATTGTAAGGACAGATTTGGTCATGAACATGCAAACGTATGGTAGAAAATAAACCATCAAATTCATAGGTAAAAGGACTTGAATTGGGGAAACCAAGGGACTTGACTTCTGCTCCAGCCATCTGTCAGGTTGTGAGGACCCTGTCTGGACTCCTGTACTTAAGAGAGTCAAATAATCATATCTTCAATAAAACAGTGTATTTCTCTTGCAAAAACATTTCTTTGGCAGTCTATTTGGCTAACATGGTGGCTTCCACCTAAAGTAGGCCTGAACTTTATCTTTTAAACCCACATGGCTGATTCATCTCCAGCCATAGCAATGTCTGGAAGTTGGCAGAAGGTAGCACTGGGATCAGGGAGGAGCTCCTCTCCATCTCTTAAGAGCATAAGACAGAAATTGAACATATAACTGCCACTCATATTTCATTGGTCAGTATTTAATCATGTGACACCCATACCTGCAAGGAAGCATGGGAGATGTAGTTTTGGCCATGAGAAAAGAAAGGAACAGATATTAAACCATAACCTGTGTGTATTTAAAATAACATTCTTATTTATCCTTTGCCATTTTTATACATGTATACAATGCATACTGACTCACAACCTCTCTTCAGCCTCCTCCAAGATAGCTCCACATCTCCCTCCCAACGTCATGTCCTCTATTTTGGTCCACCAAGTCCGGTTAGTACTATCCACATGTGTATTTGTGTGGGGTCATCCCCATGTGGGCACATAGACAACCTCCCAGCATCAAATGCCAAGAGCTGCTCACCAAGGGTGGTGATTCAGTCGCCCCTCCCATGTACATGCTAGGACCTTTAACTGGCTTGACCATGTGCAGGTAGCCACAGCTGCCGAGTTCATGTGTGAAACAGCCACCTCATACCCAGAAGGCAGCATTCACAGCTCCTCCCCAGCTCGTTCATTCTCTCCACACCTCCTTAGCTATGTTCTCCAAACCCCGGGGAGATGGTCAAGGCAAACGAGCCGTCTACAGCTGACCTACGGTCGCTTATTCTCAGCACTTTGAATAGTACTGCCTCTCTGCTAACCCTTGCCTACTATGCTTACATTATGTTTACATTTGTATATGTAAACACAAATATTAGACATTTAGCAAAACAACAGCAGTAGTCCCCACCCACTCCAGGGCCTATGACCTCTCTAGCCATGGGCTTCGACTGTGTTTACAATGTCTGTAGAGCACAGACTACAATTTTTGTCAATGGTGTTTTATTTTCTTGGGCAGCCAGTACTCCATATAAGCTATATATTTTTCATTTGAAAATTGTTTTATGCCCAAACATTGATGTGTGCATATATATATGCATATATATACATATATATATATATAGAGAGAGAGAAATATAGATATATATATGTGTGTGCGTATATATATATTATAAGGTTTGTGTTATAAAGGGGTGGGGTTGGTTAGTTTGACACAGCATCTCAGGTATCCAGGCCGGTCTTGCCTTTATGTAGCAGAGGATGACACTGATTTTCTGGTCCTTTTATCTCTACCTCCCCAGTGCTGAAATTGCAAGTTAGTACCATACCATGCATACAGTGCTGGAGATCCAACTCATGGCTTTTTGCATGCTAGGCAGGCATTCTGCCAGCTGAGCTACTTACAAACACTGAGGCCCTGAAGAGGATGGGAACCCTACAGGAGGACCAACAGAGTCAACTAACCTGGACCCCTGGGAGCTCTCAGAGACTGAACCACCAACCAAAGAGCATACACAGGCTGAAATGAGGGCCCCTCACACATATGTAGTAGATGTGCAGCTTGGTCCCTGTGTGGGTCCCCCAATAACTAGAGCAGAGGCTCACCCCAAAGCTGTAGCCTGACTGTGGCATGTGTTCCCCAACAGGGCTGCCTTGTCTGGCCTCAGTGGGAGAGGATGAGACTAATCTGTCAGAGATGTGATGTGGAGGGATGCCAAAGAGGGGAACTACCCTCACAGAGGAGAAGGGGAGGGGTGTGAGGGAAGGCTGTCTGTGAGAACTGGGTGGGGGACAGCATTGGGTATAGGAAGGAAGGAAGGAAGGAAGGAAGGAAGGAAGGAAGGAAGGAAGGAAAGAAACTTTTAAAAATAAAAATAATAAAAAATAAAATAAAATTTGAGACACTCACGTATTCCAGCCTGACCTTGAACTTCTATATGCATATAGCCAGAGACGGCCTTGACTTCTGATTCTCCTGCCTCTACCTTCCTAGTACTGGGGTTACAGGTCTGTACCGACACACCCAGTCGTACGTCTTCAGAGTGGTAGAACTGGAACTCGTGCTTCCTTCATGCTAGGCCAGTGCTCTGTCAGCTGAGCTGAATCCTGAGATAACGTGAGATTTTGAGTCTGTTGGTTGTTAATAGACTCTCCTATCTGATGGATCAAGGGCCCACGAGTAAAGTGTGAGGACTTGCCCAGTCAGTACTTAATCCCCAGAATGCACTGTGGGGTCCGGCACACAAACCCACCCTGATGTCAGGGATGACGAGTGGGTGACCGTTCTGGCTTTAATGGTTTCCTCTTTCAGAAATGTCAGTTCTTTGCCGGTCCAGGCGTTCTGGCTCCGTGTCTCCTCAGGTCTACATGCCAAGCCATTTCGAGCCTATAAAGTGAAATGTTCTCAGGGCCAGGAATCCTCAGCGGGATTAACAAAAGAAGTGAAACACAAGGAACGACTTTGTGGGGGAGTTAGTCATCCGCTGTGGAGGCCAAGGGCAGGCACCACTCTCCTGCCTCGCACTCCAGCTTTTCATGCCCGCCTTGCAGGGCGAGCACACTGGGTGGAGCCTCTCCCGACCCTCCACCAACTTAAACAGACCAAAACCTACCAAGCACTCACTGGTCAGGGAAAATTATTCTAATTCCAGCTGTCACCACTTGCTTGAGCGAGCCTCTCAAAGCCTCAATTTCTGTGTTGAAAGCGGTCAATGACCAATATATCTGTAATAGATTGCAAAGCGACTACACTATATTAAAATATAATAGATTATATGTACATTTTATATTAATATATACATTATTGTTATTGGGGCTGGAGAGATGGCTCGGTGATTAAAAGCACTAGCTGCTCTTCCAAAGGACACGAGTTCGGTTCCCAGCAGCTACACTTTGCCTCACAACCATCTACAACTCTAGTTCCAAATGCTCTCACGCCATCTTCAGGCCTCAGTGGGTACTTCTTTCACATGGTTCATAGACTCACACAGACACACACACATCCCATACATACGGAATAAAATAATAAACTTAAAAAGTATAAACAGGAATGAGGCCCAGCACACAGGTCGAGGTTCCCATACCTTCTTCGTTTCCACAGTCTTGTCATGTTGGAGACCGACTCACTGAGTCAAGCCCATTGGCGTGCCCAACAGTGATTTGTTACACAGTTAGATTCCAGTGCTTTAATAATGGCTGTCTGCAGAGTACCTGACAGCTGACATTGCATCTCTCCCAAGCTTTTAACTCTTCTGTACTATCTCTGAGTTTTCTGCGGTTGTTGGGGGGTGGGGTACCTTGGCGCAATGTTTGGGCCTTGCCATCTGTAAAGGTTTCAAAGATGGAGCAAAGCCGTCGATGCTTGTCAAGGGCCCAGTGTAGAACATTGATCAATGGCTGTCTCTCATCCTGAGATCACCTTCTGTGTCCTCTGCCACCACCACACCATGTGCCCTCTCTCCAGGTCCTCCCACTGCTTGGTTTCATTTGGTCTCCTTTTGGGCCCTTCCAAGATGGTGGCCCTACTCCTGTCTACGCTACAGCACAGCGCATTGCCAAGATCTCTTTGTAAATGGATGTACATTTTTGCTTTCAGCACAGACTTGGTTGTATAGCTTGCCTTGCCCAAAGGTGTGTGAGGAGAGGCCATGCGCCAGCTTCGAACCTGGGCCATAAAGGGACTTCCTGTGGTCCTGCTGTTCCTTTACTTTGCTTGTTTTTTGGGGGGGGAGGTTGTTTTTGTTGTTGTTGTTGTTGTTGTTGGTTTGTTTGGTTTTTTTTTCATTTTCAGACACAATTTCAAGTAGCCTAAACTGGCCTCAAACTCACTAAGTAGCCAAGAATGACCTTAAATTTCTGTTCTTCCTGTCTCTACCTCCCACCTGCTGGATTTCCAGACGTGTGCTACCGTGTCTAGGTGTCTAGTTATTTGCAATGCTGGGAGATCGAACCCAGGACTTTGTTTCTGCTAAGCAAGCATTCTATCCGCTGAGCCGAATCCCCAGATCGTTCTTAAAATCTTACCGTTTGCACTGCCAAGAGAACATGTCCAGAAAGCCAGGAGGATGGCAGGAGACCTGTGGAGCAGCCTCAGACCTTCAGGTGTGTGGCTGGCAGCAAATCGTCATCGCACCAACCCGCTAACTTCTGTAGGGAAGCAGGCAATTGCTGTGCTGTGGATATGTGTCCTCGAAAGATCGACAGGTAAAGACCTGTGAGGAGGCAAGGGAACCTTGAGCATTTGAAGCCCAGAAGAAAGCTTTCCAGTCATGTGAAGGCAGCATTAGGACCCTGGTGCTCTTTTGTATGCCTTCCCCTACGTGGCTATCACAAGATGAACAGCCCATTCACCCCCCGACACACACCCTGCCATGGTGTGCTGCCTCGCCAGCTCCAGGTAACAGGCTCAACTGACCACAAACCCAAACTTTCACAACTGAGCTAAAATAAACCATTTTAAGTCCATTATCTCCGGTTTGGGTTATAGCAACAAAAACAGACAAAAACCCACCAAAACAAAACAAAAACAAACAAAAAATCCCAGAAAAGTGATAAGTGAAAGTATGGTGTTTTAGAGATGTTTGTTACCAGTGCTCTTGTGACGTGCCTAAGTTAAAATGAGATCAGACCTAATGGGCTCACATGGTCACCACCCACAAACAGCTCTATGAACATCAGCCACCATGAGTCCAAGATCTCCTGTCTGCTCTGAGGTGGCAACGGTAAACTAAAGCATCCATGTTCCAGAAAGTCATCCATTTCAGGATATGTGGCACAAAGTCTGTAAAGAGTCATTTCTGGTCCCCATGTTTAAAAGCCTCGCATATGTGGCCAGCAGCTATTTTTTTTTCAGAGCACTTTGGTTCAAACACGTGACAGCCAAGCCTGAATAGAATTTGCACACAAATTTTGTCTGTGTGCTGCCATCCAAATGCATCTTGGGATGTAAACCCCAGAGTGAAGGAAACATGATTCTTCTACCAACCCACTTTAGAAATTTCCTCTCACACTGAGCAGTTTCCTTGTGTGTGTTGTCATTGTGGGTCCTGGGAGGAGCGAGAGGAGCGTATATATGAGGGTGGCTGTAGGGGCCTGAGCTGAGAACATGGCAGGAATTCACTTTGCCACTTCCCTTTGATCTGTACCTAGGTTCTGTATCTAGAATGGCTGTGTTGGCTCCTGGCTTGGAATTTCTCATTCATGTGGCCAGAGTGCATTTTTGAAAACCCTACATGAGAATACATCATGTTTATTCCCACTCTAACACGAGTTTGGGTTTTATTTGTTTCTGTTTGGTAGAATATCAACTCCGGCAAAACAAGGGCGTTCTCTCTCTGGTTTGGCGCTTCTGCTGTGCCTGGGGCAGAACTTGGTACACAGTAGACAATCAATAAATGTTTATTGGAAGGGATAATGAAGGAATATCCTCTCACAGTGTGCTGTGAGAGATAAACGAGGGATCGGACAGGACCGGATCTGCTTGCAAGCTGCAGAGTCCAGTGCAAATGGCGCCTACTGTCTCGCTGAGGAACAGCTGGTGTTGCTAGCTTGGTGACGCTGTGATTTCCAACCTCTCCTTTTGGCTGTCATTTTACTATTGCTAGATGGCCACTGAAGCTCCAGGCATCAAATCCACATTCCGGGCAGACGGAGATGACAAAAAGCAAAAGGAAAGAGGAAACAGCAGTAACATTCCCCAGTTTTTAGGACAATAAAATTTTTCTTAATGTGTAGGAGCACATTTCTGCTTTGATTTCCCTGTGGGGAGCTGTTCACCCGAGCATCCAGAAGCTAAGGGTTATGGAGAGTCAGCATCTCCTTCACTGATACTCCACAGGTGAGGAAGGGAGTGGTAGGAGACGGGATCACAGAAGGAGTATCGGCCCCAGAGAATATGTGGGCTGTCCACTCTATACAGGAAGCGTAAAGAAACCCCAAGAGGGGTAACTGTGCCTCTCCACTGTCACTGGCCTCGCTCAGCCTCACAACCCTGCATGCCTGTTGTCATCAGATTCTCTGATCTTCCGGAACATGCATGCAGATAGCCACAGCCCTGGTTTCTTCCCTTCCTTCTTGTTTCTTCAAAGCACTGAAGCTTTAAAAAAAAAAAAAAAAACCTACGTCTTTCAACGTGAACCACGTCCTGCTCTCATTAATTCCATCCTTAGGGACTTAGCTGCCAGCCGAAAGGAAGCTGGTGACGATGCAAGCCAAAGGTCCCCCGGGTCTGTAACCAAGTCATTGCTAAGGACTCTATCAAGGACACTGAGATGGAAATGCCGGGAGAGCCAGCTGCAGATCTTGGGCAAACCCTGGAGTGGCTGAGGGAGGAGCTGGTAAGCTTTTTCTTTTGCCTTGTCGTGTCTCCAAAATATGTATTTTGAGGCTTCTGACCACACCACACACACACACACACACACACACACACACACACACACACACACACACACACACACCCTTCCTAGGGCTTCACTGGCTGAGATAGGGGGCTTCAGGCTGAAGTTTGGGCTCTGCAGACACCTTACCCAATCAGCCACCCAGATGGAATTCTGGAATGGAATGGAATTCTTAGGTACCGGAAAAGTGGGTCATGGCCTATATTGGAGACACTGGGTGCTGGCCAGACTGGTTTTAGCATTGTACTGGGTGATGGGACTGCACCCAGCTCTGTTGCTGTGTGGCCTCTAGTTAGTGCCTTTACCTCTCTGAGCATCGGTTTCTTTAATCGCAAGATGAAGGGTATCAATAAAGCCAACCTAAAGGTTGTTGTTTACAGGCTTCCGTGAGAGATGCCTATGATTTATCTTACAAATTCTTGGCACTTACAATTAAACCTGACTCCTGGGAGACACAGAAGATACCCAGCACATTAGCTGGAAGCGGAGGAACCAACCAAAGTGAGAGTGAGGGAAAGGAAGGCCAGGTAGGGCAAAACCGATGCTGGGCTGGGCCCAGCCATGAGTATTGAAACCAGCACCCACTGCAGAGGGGCCAGAAAGAGCCAGCTGGCCTGCGGGACTTCCTCTCAAGTATTGAAACCAACTATGCCTCAGAGGAGCATGCAGGAGGACATCTATCTGTACAGTGTGTTCCTGTCCCCTGTTTCCAGCTGGTAAAGGCTTATCCACGGGTCACTAATTCTCCTGTGTATCTATGCCACGTTACCTGGGAAGCCAGGCACCATGCCTTTCACTGTGGTATTTTCTCCAGGTCCCAAAATAAAAGAGGCACCCCAAAATATGTGTGCACAGTAGCCAAGAGGGAGGAGACCGTGTAGGAACATCTGAAGAGAGAGGGAAAGACAGGATCATCCCAGTAGACCTTGGTGGTTTGCTAGGCAACAGGCCAGCTGGGAGGCAACCCTGACAGGGTTCCTCCTGGGGCTGGGGTCGCAGCTGCTGCTGAAGCTGCAGCCACGGCCTCCCAGCAGCACAGCTGGCTTTTCCAGCACACAGACTTGGGCTCTTCTGTAAAGTTGTTCAGTTTGGGACACACAAAAATAAAAATCACTTTTCTTTTCTGAACCCCAGGTCAACTCCTCCTCCTCTTGGTTGCTGTGCACATATTTTGGGATGCCTTTTTTATTTTGGGACCTGGAGAAAACAACACAGTGAAAGGCATGATGGTGCCTGGCTTCCCAGGTAACATGGCATAGATATTCAGGAGAATTAGTGACCCATGGGCAAGCCTTTACCAACTGGAAACCCCAGGACCTTGCATGTGAAATGTTACTCCATTGAGTCACATCCCAGCCCTCTTAAACACTATTTTTAGTGGAAGAATAATTTTAATAATTGTCACTTGTAAAGAGAGGCAAAGCTTGAAAGTCTCGTGCCTCACACTATAGTGGTGCTAGAGGTCGTTCCTAGGATTCTGTTGTGCCTGAGTTCCTGCCTCATCCCTTGAACATCTGCATCTCTGAACCTGGGCTAGTGCTCCTGGGTTCTATAAATAAAGAAGCAGGCTGGAAAAGTCATGATGAGCAAGCCCATGAGCAGCACTCCTCCATGGCCTCTGCATCAATCCTGCCTCCAGGACCCTGCCTAGTTTGAGCTCCTGCCTTGACTTCCCTCCCTGGAGTGTGACTCAGGATGTGTGACCCAAATAAACCTTTGCTTTACTGAGACAATCGATGCTGGTCAGCCGGAGCTGAGAAATTAGAGGTGATTAGGAAGAGAACGGCATCGCTGAGGCGAAGTGAACTGGGGTGTGTTTCCTCAGGCAGAGCACACAGAAGCTGTGCTCCAGGGACAGCTGAACTTGGGTAGTGTAAGAGACACCCAGGTGGCACTGGCCTTGAAGCCATGAACAGCTGAGGCTTTGCACTGCTGAGTGGCCAGGAAGTGTCATTGGTGAAGGTACAGCTTCAACAGCAGTTGACGATGCAGGATTGAAAGGGTCATGCTGAGAAGTTGAGGCTTGGCAGTGTGCAGAGTGCCCAGGAGAGGCTATTGGTGTAAGAGCAGTCCAGTTGCAGCAAAAGACGCCGGCATTTTGGAGATGCCTGTCCCATGGGATGACCACCAAGAACGGAGCCAGCTAGATCCGGGAAGACAAGCCGTGTGTGCTGCAGGCTGAACTAGGCTCTCGGCCTGGAGATCCAGAACTGAGCCCAGATACAAGCCCACCTCTCTGCAGGACACCTTCTTTGTTGCCAGGGGGCGGGAGTGTTACAGCTCCAAGTGTTACAGCTCCAAGTGTTACAGCTCTCAGATTAATCTCTACACTACAGCATGCTAATATCCCAGAGTCACCCACTGCCATCATCCTGGATCTTGAAGTTATTCACACTGTTGTTAGAGTTTGATACTGGATCTTGTTATTCTGATTGTTCTGATCTGATTGTGCTGTCATTCTTCCCTCTGGAAGAAAGTATTTAACTTTTTAAAAAAATAGAGCCCATAGTTGAGAGACTTTGAACTTTTAGAAGAGATTTTGGATTTAAGAGACTTTGGATTTTTAAAGGGACTGAATGTTTAAGTGTTTAAATTTTTAAAAACTGTGAGACTGTTTAAGTCTGTAAAATGTTTTTTATTGTGATGTTAGTATCAACATGTGATCTTAGGGATGGACAAGAAAGGAGAGGTTGTGGCTCAAGACTGTGGCAAGTTGACAAGAGGGCAGTTGCGCTGGCTAGTTTTCTGTCAACTTGACACAAGCTAGAGTCATCTGTGAGAAGGGAAAGTCAATTGAGAAAGTGCCTCCATCAGAGCTGGCTGCAGGCAAGCCTGTAAGAGATTAGTAATTGATGTGGGAGGCCCAAGTCCATTGTGGATGGGATCAACCCTGGGCTGTTTTTCCTGGCTTACATAAAAACAAACAAACAAACACCTAGACTGAGCAAGCTAGAGGGAGCAAGCTAGAAGGCAGCATTCCTCCGTGGCCTCTACATCAGTTCTTGCTTCTAGGTTACTGCCCTCACTTCTCTTAATGATGAACTATGATGTGGGAGCAAATACCAAATAAGGCTTTTCCTTCTGGGCTTCTTTAGTCATGGTGTTTCATCGCAGCAGTAGTAACGCTGACCATGACCGAAACAACTTACAGTAGGAAGGGTGTATTTGACTTACAGTTCTAGAGAGTGTCATAGTTTGGAAGCATGGCAACAAGCAGTAGACATGGCAGTTGGAGCAAGAGGCTGAGGCTCACTTCCTGAACCACTACAAGCAGGGAGCAGAGAACGAACTGGGAATGACACGTGGCTTTCAAACCCTCGAATCTCATCCCCCAGTGGCATACTTCCTTCAGCAAAGGCCACAACTCCTAAACCAACCCAAACAGTACCACCAATTTGCAAGCAAACATCCAAACCTCTGAACTTATAGAGGACATTCAGACCACCACATCAAACTTGGCGGCAAGTGCCTCTACGTGCAGTGCCATCCTGTCAGCCCTACGGTTGTGCTTGGCATACACATGAGTACAGGGGCCAATGGAGGCCAGAAGAGGGCATCGCATCCCTGAAGCTGGAGCTATGGCTTCACAGCAAGAGAAACCTAACAAAGAAACAGGTTATCTAGCAATGATACACAGGAGGCTCACACAGGCCTTAAACAAAAATGTTGCCATTTTCTGTAAGGCTCTTGGATGCCCTTAGATCTTGGTATAGCCATCCTCCTTGAATACGGAGAGACAGTTGCCCTTCTGTGGCTTTTCAATGAACGCTGCAAAAAAATAATAATAATAAAATGTCAGCACAAAATAAAGTTTAATGCTTTAAAATAGAGAGCGAAGCAGTCAAAAGTCAACATGCCTTTGAACAAATAAACTCACAGCATGTTAATGAAATATTTAAATAATTGTTTTTTGAAGCAAATAGAAGAATTGAGCCTGCTTTACATTGTTACAGTTCACTTTACACAACTGGGCTCTCTTTTCTAGTTCTGTCTTCAGTCTACTGAGTTACTGCATGTCACTGGAAAACTCCACTGTATACTAAGAAGAAGAAAAAGTGTGTGTGGGGGGACACTTACCTTAATCATTGTAGGACAAGTTGTTTTGAAATTACTAATGCTTTGAAAAGGTTTGGGGGACCCAGATGTTCCCAGGATGTTTCACAAGTGCTCTAGCCGCTGGGATGGCTTCACTTCGTTGCTAATGACAGAAGTCACTAGCATGCTAATCCCAGTCTGACTGCGGTGGCCATTCTTGGTTGTCACTTGACTCCGTCTGGAGTTAACTAAAACCCAGGTGGCTGGGTACACCTGGGAGGGATGTTTTTTCTTAATTAAATTATTTCAAATCAGAAGGCCCACTTTTAATCCAGATCTTTTGAGGTGGGAAGATGCACCTTTAATATAGGCTACACCTCCGGTAGCTTATATAAAGGAAGCTCGCTCTCTTTGCCTGCTTGTTTTCACCCTCACTGGCAAGTCCACTTCTTCACTGGTATTAGAGCTTCTTCAGGAGTTTGGCATAGTCTGAAGACAGGCTGAGATGTCCAGCCTTGTGAATTGAACAACAACTGGATTCTTGGAACTTCCTTTGGTAGACAGCCGTGACTGGGCTAGCTGGACCACAGCCTGTAAGCCATTCAATTAAATCCCCTTTCTCTATATAGATCCATTCTATAAGTTCTGTTCCTCCTGGGAATCTAATATCCTGACTAATATTTGCTTCTTACCATAAAATTTAAAGGACATGGTGGTGGTATCTCTGTCATCTTCAGAGCATATCTTTCATTCATCCCATAAAGGTGAGTAATTTACTCTCGGTCTCCTAGATTCAAAACTGAGGAATAAGGCATCTGTGGCTTGGGTGAGGAGGTAGGGGCTTGTTTCCGCTGAGACAGGAAGGAGACTGATGGGCACAGACAGTGCTGTCACACACTCATGCCTCCTCTCTCCTAGGCTGAGATGCAGATCCAAGACCAGCAACTGCTGTTCACACTGAGGCATCTGCACAGCCTCCTGGAGGAGCTTCGAGCTGAAAGCACCCACTGGGTGGACACAAGGCCCAGCAGAAGCACATCACCTTTCCGAGTGAGGCTGGGATCAGAGGGCAGGGCCTGCCAGCCTGTGCCAAGGCAACTGCCCCAGCTGCTCCAAGAGGAAAAGAACAGGCGAAGCTCCCTTCCTTAACCAGCCAGAGGATGTTCATTAAATTCTCCTACCGCTAGTAGAAATTGTGTCTGCTATGTGTCCTTGAATCTCTCACTTCTTAACTGTCTCTGTCATTTGCCAGAGGGTGTGTGTGTGTGTGTGTGTGTGTGTGTGTGTGATAAATTATATGTTTTATAAGGGTTTATATAGCTTTAACCGAGGGTGATAATTCTAGCTGTAGTAATTTTTCACAAGGCAATTGTTAAAGAAAGATTATAATGTGCAAAGATGGTTGGTTACCTACTGTTACCTTGGTGAAAAATCAGAACATCTATAGAGACTTCCTGACTATTCTCTGTGCTCCTGTTAGGCCCTCTTGTCCCCCTTTATCTGATAATGAAAGGTCCTGTTGCACCACAGATCACAGAGACGAGCATGTCAAACATATAATTCATGTTGGCTCTAACATTGTGATTCATGATTGGCTTAATTCATGGGCATGTGACTCAACAAAGCCAACCACAACCCTTCCCTGGGATTGCTATCTGGACACTACCAACCACACCTCCACAGGTAGTTCGACTTCTTTTAGGCTGTGTTGACCTTTGCCAATAAGCAGTGTAGGGTTAGACTCCAGAGCAAGAGGTGAAAGGAGGGACTGGTTCCTTTGTCCCCTACAGTATCTTAGAGGTCTCTTGCAACACTCGATGTCACCCACCAGAGCTGCTTCACTTCAGTAGGTGGCACCAGCTCTGAGTCTAAGACCCAGCCTGGAGGTCCCATCTAAGCTCAGATGCTCCCCCTTCCCCCTTCAGATGTCTGCAGGCCAGCTCTTCAGGCTCCTGTCTGTGTGGTTTAAATTTTAATCCCTCAGCTTCATTGCTCCCCAGCACTGGGGGTGGCAGATTCTTCCTGTAATTGTTAGCTTGGAGTTCTTTTTATAACCTCTCGTCTACTCAGTTAACTTTATACTTAGTTAATAATTCTTTGTATTAAATTCTGTGTTTCAAAAACAAAAAAAGAAGTGTTGGGAACAAGCAAAAGAAACTCATTCCAAGTATGACCACTTTGTTTTCAGACTCCATTTAATCATAAGGAGAAACTAAACTCACGGTCCTAGGCCCTAGGGGAACTGAGGGCTTTCCAATAGCTGAACAGCTTCTATTATAAGGAAACGACTGTCTAAGTCCAGACATCTCAGGGACAACTTGTAAGTGAAGAGTTGTCTGAGTCCAGACATGTCAAGGACGACTTCTCCATGTTGCTGGCAGGGTCAAACTGAGTTCATGTTCCCAGGCCCAGGAACTTACTCCTATCCTGCTTGATGAAAACTCTCTTGCTCCAACCCCTTATGTCAAGATATGATTGGACCGTGCTACAGCCTACCCTGCTTCCCCCTGCCTTCTGGTCTCATCCTTTACATATGCTGTGCAATTTCTCCTCACGGCTGTAGTTCATCTCTTCCACGGCATTGATTGATCAGTAGTGGCCTGATTACAATAAAATTTTGTCATCTGCATCGACCTGCTCTTTGAGTTATGTTGGATTTAAACAGACCCTATAACAGACGGTAAAAAAGATGTGACCTGTTTCTTACCTATTCTCACTAACACTATTTTTGCTAGTCTTGCCAACACAGCCCTAACTTGAGTATTCTAAGGTTTTCCAATGCATAAGACTAGGAGGCATAAATCAAAGAGGAGATCCAGAAGGAGGGGAACGCTGTTGTTTATGAGAAGCTATAGAGAAGATGCTCACAGCCCCACCCCTAACTGAGGCTGCGAGGAGACAGACAATCTGTTTTCTTTAAGTCTGTGACCTCTAGTAAGTCAACCCAGTGCCGGTGGATGGCCCCATGCCCATGAGAATATGGGCAGTATAAATTGGATTCTGTCAGTAATAAAATAAAATTAAAATTAAATACATGAAATTGGAATGGGGGTGGGTTTTTGGAGTAGTTGGGAGGAAGAGTGGGGCTGAAAATAATTAAAATATATTGAATGAATATATGAAATTTTCTTATAACTAATAAAATATTTTTTCAAAAGAAAGAAACCTTAGCTCAAGATGGGAGTCTCTCTTCACCCTGCAAGCACATCACATGTGACGCTTGGTGTTTTGAATCTAGCCAGAACTCAATGTCACCAATTGAAAGTTTTACCAGTACAGCCAGTAGTGGCTGTGATCCCAACACTTGTAGAGACTGGGGCAGGGGGATTGAATGAGATCTAGGCTAACTCTGAGCTCCACAGTAAGGACTGAGGAGATGTGACTCAGTGGCCTAGCACATGTCTCGATTTTGTGGGGCTGGATTTGATCCTTAGCATCACAAAAGGAAAACAAATATTTTCACATGCTTGACCCCAACTACAGAGATGGTTGTTGTCTTAGGGTTTTATTGCTGTGAAGAGACACCATGACCATGGCAACTCTTATACAGCAAAACATTTCATTGGAGCTGGTTTACAGTTTCAGAAATTTAATCCATCATCAACATGGCAGGAAACATAGCAGTGTGCAGAAAGACAAGGAGCTGGAGAAAGAGCTGAAAGTTCTACATCTTGATCTGTAGATAGCAGGGAAGAGACTCTGAGCCATACTGGGCATAGCTTGAGCACGTAAGACCTCAAAACCTGCCCCCACTGTGACACACTTCCTCCAACAAGGCGACACCTCCTAATAGTTCCACTCCCTATGGGCCAGGCATTCAAACACATGAGTCTATGGGGGTCGTTCCTACTCAAACACCATAGTTGTTACGCTTATTTTTAAATTTAATTCCAACACTACCATTTCTTGTGTGTCTGTGTGTATGTATATGTGTGATACCTATGCACAAGCGTGCACATTCGGGTGGAGGCCAGAGATCATAGGGCATCTCCCCAATAGCTTTTCACCTTAGTTTTTGAGACAGTATCTCTCAGTGAGCTTGGAGCTTCCAGCCGATTGGCAAGTGATCTCCAGGGATCCTCCTGTCTCTGCTCCCTTCACAGGGATTACAGGTGTATACCACATTGTCTAGCTTAAAATAACAACAACAACAACAACAACAACAACAACAACAGTGTGTTCCTGTGCTTGTGTCTATTGGCCACAGAAATATGGAAGTGGTGTTCAGGTGACCACAGAGGGATTTGGATCTCTGTTGTGTGACAAAACGTTTCCTGGGGAGACACAACACAAATGTCTATTCACCCCAGATAGGGAACTCACAATAGACCAAAGTACTGATGCCACCAGGGTCCAATTTGGTAAACTAATGGCTTTTATGGGGGTTGCTTAGAGGAACATGGATGAGGGGATACTTATGGAAATATAAATGACTCAAAGACAACTGTGTCAACAAAACCCAACCCAGTATAGGTGACAACCCACAAATCTGGGAGCCTGGAGCACACTGCACAGCCTGCAGACAGCTCAGCAGATTGGAGTGTCCTTTCTAGGTGCTTCAGGTGGCCCTGTCTCTTCCAGGCAGTTCAGATGGCTTCTGGTTTTTTCCAGGCAGCTGGTCTGGTCTCAAAAGTCTTCTTGGCAGCTCAGCTTCTTTTTGTCTCAGAGGGAGTCTCAACTCCCTCAATTCAACTTTTATTGCTTACTCGTACAGGGAGGAGGCCATTAAATCTGGCCAGTTTCAGGAATTTCCTGAAGCTATTTTGAATTGTTTACCTTTCTGTTTAAGGAGCTTCCTGTAGGATGGGATGTTTTAATCTCGGAGAAAACTGTTACACAATTCTCCTAAAGCTGGAGTTGCAGGCAGTTGTGAGGTGCTTGACCTGTGGGCTGGGAACCAAGCCTTGAGTCTTCTGGAATGGCAAACCATACTCTTAACCCCAAGACATCTCTCTAGCCCTCCTGTTTTTCACACTGATGCTTGAGATCAGAACTCGGGTTCATGATTGTGTGGCAAGTACTTCATGGACAGAGCATCTCTGCCATCCCCTCATTATTTTTTTTTTTACATTTTGCTCTTAAGATAAGTAGCCCCAGGCTCTTTGAGCTTCATTCACCTTATCTTCCCATACATAACAAGAGGATGATAACAGCACTTCTCACTATTATTGTTCAAATGAAGTAGACTCATTCATATATAGCATTTCATACAGCACTCCAACCTGTATTTCATACCACTAATAACTGGCAATTTATTCTTGCTGTGGGATGCATACTAATCTTTGAAACCATGAGAATGACAAATGGACACGCTTACTAATAACCATCATAAAACGACATACCTGCTTGGCTACGCAAAGGAGAAAAGACTGTGGTCCCCCATGTCTAGTGACACTGCTACTACCCTATACCTGGTCCAGCTTCCTATAGCTAACCCAAGACGAAAAAATCTGCCATCCCCACTTCCACAGCTGCTCCTCTGAGAGGTATTTTCCTGCTCTGAAACCTAAAATTGGTATTTGGTTCTGATGCAAGGTCAGAACAAGCAGACTGAGCCCCAGTGCTAGAAGCAACACCCTGAGCACTGGTTGCAGAAGGCTGGGAATTGACTCTATCCAGATCAGCCAGTGAGCACCAGGGGGAGCACCAGTTGCGAAAGGCTGGGAATTGACTCCATCCAGATCAGCCAGTGAGCACCAGGGGGAGCACAAAGATCATGATCTTAGAAAGGAAAAGGCAGGGCCTTTGTCCACTAAAGCAGCAAAAGCAGGTATGCAGAACCACCCCAGTCTGGATATCCAGGGTGGCAATGTGGTCAGATGTTAACAACTCAGGTACAGGAAGAAGAGCCATTCAATACATGAAACCCATAGCGACTTGAGGCATCAAGGCAGGGCTAATGCTAGACTAATGATAAATGACCACATTGGTTCTGGTCTTGAGCCATGCATGACACCTGACCAAGTATGTATTTGTATGTATAAACTACCCCAAACTTCAGATAATAGCAACAACCATCTTATGCACAGTCACTCTTGGATGTTGTAAACCATCTCCCCTCGGGCTGGGAGTTACCTGGGCTTTACCCAATGGGTCTCCCTTTGAGGGTATCAGATCCCCTGGAACTGGAATTATAGATGGTAGAGCTGGGGATAAAACTCAGGTCCTCTGCAAGAGCTTCAAGTGCCCTTAACAACCAAGCCAGACACATCTCCAGCCCAAGTAATACAATTTTCCTATGTTTCTGTTTGCTCCGCTGTAAAGTGAAGGCAATAAAAGAAACGACCTCATAGGGCTCTTGAGCAAAAGCAGCGTACTGGCACATCCCTGGCACATAGGAAGAACTCAGGGTGTCTTTGTTATTATTAACAATAATGGGGGCCGAGGAGATGGGTCAGTCAATACAGTACTTTCCATGCAAGCATGAGGACTTAAGTTCAATCCCAGCACCTGCATAAAAAGCTAGGTGATGAGGCAGAGAAAGAGGATTTCTTGAGGCTTGCTGGCCAGCAAGTGTAGCTGAACCAGCAAGCACAAGGTTCAGTGAGAGACCCAGTCTCAAAAAAAAAGAAAAAGAAAAAAAAAAAGTAAAGTAGAGAGAAATTGAAGAAGACACCAGATGTTCACTTCTGACTTTCACACATATAAGCATGTACACACACACACACACACACACACACACACACACACACACACACTAATGACAACTATGTTTTCTTTTATATTTATTTATCTTATTGGGGGCAGAATGCACCACCTGTCACAACTCTCATGTTGGGGTCAGAGGACAACTTGCGAGAGTCGATTCTCTTCTTTCATGATGTGGGCTCCAGGGATGGAACTCAAGTTGTCAGGCTTTGTGGCGACAGCTTCTATCCACTGAGCCATCCATTGGCCCTGACAGCTACAACTTTGAAGTCAGGGTGATTACAGGGTTTGAAGGGACAGCCTTACTGCCTGCCTTCAAGTCCCAGCTCTGCCATTTACTACTTGTGTGCTCTTAGGCACGTCATTAAACACCCCGTCCCTCAGTTTACTCATCTGTAGAACAAGGCTAATACTGCCTGTCCCCCAGGGCTGCTGTGAGGAATAAAGATAGTAATAATCTCAAAGCATTACCAGTGCCTGACACCTGATAAGGATTACATAGCATCATACAAGCTACTCATTGCCATCTACAATCGTCCGCTCTAACTTCTAGTACACGTACTGCAGTGGGATGTGTAACAATAGTATTGAAAGGAATCCAATCAGCATCTCTGCAAGAATGGTTTTACAGCCCGACTTTATGGCTGAAGGAACTAACAGGTGACACTAAGCCTCAGACCTAACTCCTGTCCAAGCAGAGCTCTTGCCATGCTCCCGAGGTTCCCATCAGAACACGGTGGAGACAGAGGAGGTGGGGGTGCCAGGAAAGCAGGGCTCCTGCCCTTTCCTTCTGCTAGCATCTGGGACGAAGTGGCCTTTGGCCATCCTGCCCTCAGCGCATCTCAAGTTCCACTCAGATATGACACTTCCACCCTGCTCTCTTCTCTGTCTGGTCTGCCTTTCCTAGCCCTCGGTTCTGCTCTTTCACTGAGTAAAAGTCAGTTTTCCTAACTGAAGATCAAAGTGTTGGCCAGGCTGAATCCCTCCGGGGGTTCACAGGGAGAATTTGTCCCCTGTCTCTTGTTATTGCTGGTGGCTGCAGGTGTTCCTGTAGCCTGGACCTGAGGCCACACGATTCCAGTTTCTGCCAGTCCTCTGGAAGATTTCTGCAGTGGATTTGTGAACTCTTCCTGTCTTCCTCTCATAAAGAAGCCAATGGAAGAGGTACCGGTTCATTTAAAAACAACTTGTCACTCACAACCCACATGCAGGAGGCCCCAGACTCTAGTCTTTAGAATATCCCTATGGCCATGGCTTGGGAAGCCCCTAGTTCCTAGTATCAGAAGCTGCATTCTGAAACTGTGAACCAAAGCAAAATCTTTATTCTTTTAAATTGATTGTCTGAAGTATCTTGCCACAACATTGGAAATTTAACACATTTTTATAAATTGACTGGATGATAATGGCTCAATATTAATTTTCTCCACATTTTTGCTGATTAATCATGACAATGCTTTTGTTGTCTTGTTTTCTATAAAAAGCCTAAGGAAAAAATTCTGTCCTACAAGGCAAACTTTTTTATGTATGGATAATTTAACAGCTTTCTTTGTGTGGTAAAGTTTAATGACATGTAAATTCCTAGGATTATTGTAAATTTGGGGAAATCACTAAGCTCCTTTCCTATTGGAACACTTAAGTCCTGATGTCTAGTGACTAATTCTAAACATTCTTTGGGCGGACAGCACAGAAGCAGCTTATTTTGATGTTCCCATTGTAGTGGTATATTCATTCTGAGCTATCTATTTTCTTTATCCATGCCTGCATTTCAGGTCAAGAAATAAAAAAACTTAAATTTCTCTTAGGACTTTTATGATTCAACCACACAGACACCTTTTTTTGTGTGTGACAGCCTCACTATATAGTCCTTGATGACCAGAATTCACTATGTAGACCAGGTTGGCCCCAAACTAACAGAGACCCACCTCCCTCTGCCTCCTGGGTGATGGGATCAAAGGCATGTGTTTTCAGGCTCTAGCTAAACCCTTTCTCTGTCTCTCTGTCTCTGTCTGTCTCTCTGTCTCCGTCTGTCTCTGTCTGTCTCTCTGTCTCTCTCTGTCTGTCTCTCTCTATGAGATGGGTCTCTCTATGTAGCCATGGCTGCCCTGGTACTCTCTGTATAGTTTAAGCTGGCTTCAAGCTCACAAGTTTACTTGCCTCTGTCCCGTAGGTGTTCGAGTTATAGGCCTGCTCCAGCACTCCAGGCCTTCCTTTTAATTAATTAGATTATTAAACGAGCAGTAAAGTACTCATCACTTTGACTTCTCTTAATGAATTACTGGTTCGTTATGCTCTGCAGGACGGCTCTTCTACAGTCGTCTGATATTGCCAGGGCAAACACTCCACATGAGATGTGACCCTACTACAGTGATTTCATACAACAAACACTCTTGCTGGCTGCTTACGGTGCTGCTACATGTGGTGCTCAACAAGCACAAGCCTGTGCGTTTTGGGTGATGCTGTTCTTGTTGTTTTAATTAGAAAGGAAGAAAACTATTATGCTACATTGATAACTGGATATGCTGCACTGCCAGATTTCTGCTCTGTGTATATATGTACATTCATATGCATAACTCTTTTTTTAAGATTTATCTATTATGTATAAGTACACTGTAGCTGTCTTCAGACACACCAGAAGAGGGCATCGGATCCCATTACAGATGGTGTTGAGCCACTGTGTAGTTGCTGGGAATCGAACTCAGGACCCCTGGAAGAGCAGACAGTGATCTTAACCACTGAGCCACCTCTCCAGTCCTTATATGCATATTTCTGCATGTGAATAAGAGTATGTTCCTGCCATGACAAGTGTCTGGGAGGTAAAGTCGTCATCTTCCACCTTTGTCGAGACACCATCATTGTTGGTTCCCTGGCTAGCTGGTCTGACAGCTTCCTGGTATTCGCCCGTCTTCACCCTCCACTTCTGAGAAGGACACTGGAGTGACAGACATTTACATCCTGTGTCCAGTTTTTACATGGGTTCTGAGGGTTTGAATCCAGGCCCTTACGCTTGCCACTGAGCCCTAGATTTCTGCTTTAACTGGTCTCTGTGAGAGCCAAATCTTCTATGGAAGTTATTATGTCTGAGAATGAGAAGTAGTCCATGTTTCCTGCCCGGTGTACACACTCCTGATGCTAAGCACTAACACAGTTTTGACCCCGGGACCCTCATTCCCACGGAGGTTGAGTCATCTCAGTGGGTAATAGTTGTGTTTTTAGAAGCCATCTTACAGAAGATGGATAATAATGACTT
Organism: Rattus rattus; assembly: GCF_011064425.1. NCBI lineage: Eukaryota > Metazoa > Chordata > Mammalia > Rodentia > Muridae > Rattus > Rattus rattus. The sequence continues at coordinate 131,050,072 of NC_046158.1, read as the reverse complement.
AATCATAGATGGGAACTGACAACGGCCCCTAATGCATGGATCTCTTTGAACCTAAATTAAATGTGCACTTAGCTCTGCCTTGGCTGCCTCCCGTGATTCACCAATACAGGGTGACAGGGAATTAGAGTGGAAGAAGATATTGATCATAAAGGATTACAGTTACATATAATTCCCACGAAGTATACAGAAATACCTGGCTGCGGTGCTGTAGGCAGTATCCGGGATACGTTCCGGATATGTGTATGAGCCCCAAGGAGGAAAGTGGGAGCTGGACTTGAATATGAACCCTGTTTCCACCATTCCCAGTCACGTGGCCTTGGAATATTTCCTTACTCCACAGAGGGAAAACTGATAAGTACTGTGTGAGGTAATCTATGAAGATGTCCAGGAAGGAGCCTGGGCCATGTTTATAACTGGATATCACTGTTTCAGGATGTATCACTGATACTTACTGTAAAGTTGAAGAGAATTAAATTAGCCTTGGATTGTTATGTTCCTATATGATTTTCCTCAGACTCAAGCAGCTGGCATTAGCTATTAAAAGTTATGACGATTCAGGCTAAAATGTTTACTGCCCCCAAAGGAGATGAGAGGGTAGGTCAATATGAATGGATGATAGTTCAAATAATAACAGTGATGACAATAGCCAATCTGTATTAAGCGCTTTTAACTGTAGGTCCTTTACATACATCACCTCGTTAAATTTTTTTGCCATACTCCATGATGCAGGTATTTTTGTTATAAAAATTTCCATTTTATAGGTGAGAAAAAATGAGGTTCAAGAGGATAATGTCATTTTTTTTTCAGGAACCCCGAGTGTGGTAGGGGCAGCAAGTTGGGCTATAGTCAATTATTTGGTACCTCAGATGAAATTTGTCTTGCTGAGTAGAGTGCCAGTAACAGTAAGGAGGAATTTATGAAAAAACAACTCCAGAGAGAAAAGTAATTCAAGGATGTGGACTCTTTGTACTGGTCAGCCTCACTTCACTATTTGGGAGTTTTGAAACTATCCGCTTGCAGCTGTAGGAAAGGAACCACGGAGACTTTCCAGCCATGAAGTGGTTTTCTTGCTTAAATATGGACCCTAAGAAAGGCTTAGGGCTGCACTTGGGTCTCCAGTACTCAGATATAGTCAGTCACCAGCTGGCTGAAATGAAGATTTTGAATTGGCTCACAGATTTGTGTTTGAGTGGTCTATTCTAGTGGGAGCCCTGCAACACAAGCTTATAAGTGGAAGTGACTAGTACACAGACTAAGGGAGTTCAGAGAAATCTCACTTTTTACAGTAAGACCAAAGTGCCTAAGTCCTGTTCCTGCCCTACCCTGACACTTTTGCAGAGATCTATGGGTTTGTTTGTTTGTTTGTTTGTTTGTTTTGGAAACAGGCTATCTCTGTGTAGTCCTGGTTGTTTTGGAGCTCGCTAATGTAGATCAGATCAGTGAAGAACTCTTGGAGATCAGATGTAAGCCACCACCCCTGGCTCAGTTCCCAGAATTCAAGCACAGACCTGAGCAGGTGGTTTATACGGGATGCCTCAGCTCTGCCTTCTAGCCATATGGTACACTTGAGCCTCTTCAGCCTCCCTTTGTTTCTGCAGTCTTAACCTCTCATACTTCATCTTACATCCTTCATCACCTCACGCGCCCCCAACCCCCGCCCCATTCAAACCACACCCCTCAGGCCTTGCCCTTCACTAGACCCACTGAGCCCCGCCTCCTCACAACCCGCCCACTTTCACGCCCCGCCTCTCCATACTTGCTCCTCCCACCTCTCATCACACCCTCTCCACCTCTCTACCTCGCGCCCCACCCATCTCTCTCAGGCCTTGCCCTCCCCACCTCTTATCACAAGCCTCACTCAGCCCCTCCCCTTGTGCCTCCTGCAGCCTTAACCTCTCTAACTCCAAACCACAACATCTCACGCTCCGCCCCCCCACACCACGCCCCTCACAGCTTGCCCCGCCCCTCCACACCGCGCCCCTCCAACCTCTCCTCCAAACAGCACACTCCTCACTACTCAGCCCCGCCCCACCCTTCACGCCCCCGCCCCGTCACGTGCTTGTTCCCTCTCACAGCCCACAGCCCCGCAGCCAGCAGCTTCAGGAGACTTGCGTCTGGGACCCTCACACGCACGTGGCTTCACAACTCGTGGACTCCACACTGAAAGCAGGGTGCTGTGCGGCCTGTCCGCGAGGCCAGGAAGTGGTAGGCGGATTGGGTGATTTCAGGGACCCTTGCGCCATGCCTGATGTCTCAGTGTTCTCTCAGCTCCTGGCATCAAGCCCCCGAGGCCCACTCTAGGAGCGGACCTGGTTCTGCGGGTCTGTAGCCTGGGTTTCCCACAGAGCGTGATGTCTGTGGGGAGCATGTCACTGCGCAGACCTTCCTGCCACATCCCCAGCATCCCTGGCTGCGGCTTGGCTCTCAGCCTCTCCGTCCCAGACCCTCCCCTCAATCTCATGCTCTCTTCTGAGGCCTTCATACCCCTCCCCTCAGGCCCCTACCTTCACCTCAGACTCTTAGCCATCAGGCTCCCTTGCAAGGCCCCTTGTCACCTCCCAGGTCACACCTCCAGGCCTTCCCTTCCCTTTCTTCCCTTCCCTGGATGGGTTTCCAGGAATCAGTCCATCCCCTGCTCTGCCTTCCGTGGCTTGGCCTTCTCTTTCGTGAAGTAATCTCTGAAGAACTAACCCTGCGCCCCTGGAGAATCTGGGTATTGGTGGGAGGAGAATGGGGAATCCGTGGATTCGGGGGAGGGCCGTGAGCGATGAATATATACACAGTAAACCAAAGTCTCCAGAATTGGCTTTTAAATTTTTATTTATTCTTTTAATCTAGTACCAAAAAAATTTTTTTTAAACTGCCTCACAGTTGGAGGCATTTTTCTTAAGTTAGGTGTGGAGTTAATTCCAAGGCAGAAAAAGGAAGTCGAGCCATCGTAGGGCACAAGCCATAGCCAGTAGCAAAGTGTTTCTCTACGGACTGTGGTTTGGTGGATTGTGTAACCTTTACTTGATTCTTGCAGTGGAAATGGCCATTGATCCAAGTTGACCTACGTTTTTAATTCTGTGGCTGACTTTAGGTTTGTCTCCATTTTGGCTCAGTATTCCCTTTTACCAAAACATTCAGTAGGAAAAAAAAGCTAGTTCTGTGGTGGCAGTTTCACGGGACATATGAAAGTAATAATTTGTTTTCCAAAAGTCAAAGTGATATGATATCTCTCCTCATTTTTTCCTTCGAAATAGAGCATTATTTTGCCATCAGTAGTACAGGTTGTAGAAATATCCGTTTATTTCCTGTCTTTTGTGTTAAGCAGAAATCCTAAGAGCCTTGCTCCAAAATATTAGAATTCAATAATGGTTTCTTTCCTGACTTTTGATTATTTTTCTGTAGTTTCTTTCCTTTCTTTAAACTTTGTAGCTCTTTGGAATTCTGCCATTTTAATTTCAACATTAATATATTTATAGCCAGGCATGGGGTACATATGTGTAATCCTAGCACTTGGAAGCAGAAGCAGGAAGTTCAGGGCATCCAGACAACCTTTGTCTATAAACAACCTAATAACAATACCAATAGCAACAACAACGATGACGACAACAATAATAGTAGTAATAATAATAATAATAATCAGTACATAATATTTAGCATCCTAAAGAGAAAAATGTGGTTGTAACCCTGGATATAAATTAATGATCCAACATCAAATTCTTAATTCTTAGGAAACAGATGACCTTAGTTTTGTTTACTTTTTTCTATTGTTCTTTCCTGTTTCTAACTCCCTTATCTCCCTAGAAACCTTTATGTACTTATTTTACTGTTAATAAGAAGATAAATTATATTCTCTGTATAGAAAACAGGAGGTCAATTGATCTTATTGAATACATTTAAATTGAGTGTGGTTCACAAGTTTCTAGACAGAGTTTTATCCTTACTTTTAATAATACTATAAATAACATCCCCTTTTTAATGAGAAATTTAATAACATTGTGTTAGGAGATAATTTGAGTATTATTCTGTAGAATTAATGGTAAGTTTTTATCGCAGTAAAAGAACACCAAAAAGGTTTTCTTATCAAATTGAAGACATTTGTTTTGTGTTCTCTCTAGTTCCTTAAATACAACTAAGGAATACAGGCAACATGTTCTACACTCATGTGCTTATGAGTAAACGAGGGCCACTGGCCAAAATATGGCTTGCAGCTCACTGGGAGAAGAAACTCACAAAGGCCCATGTGTTTGAGTGTAATCTAGAGATAACTATTCAAAAAATTATTTCACCTAAGGTATGTTTCTGATTAAAAATGATAATCTATATTAACCATGGCTGCTGTAGAAAAATTAAAACATGTTTCCAAGACAGTTTTGCTTCTCAAAACTTTTTATTATCCCCAAAATTATAGTCTGCACAAAGGCACTCTACTATAGCATTTAAGTGAAGCTTTGCTAAAGCTTTCATGGCTTTGCTGAATACGCAAAAATAAAAGTAAATTATTTTATATGGTGAGTTAAAAGGTGGTTTACTTTAGTAAGAATATAACACTTGCTTCTTGAAGAGAAATTATAATTTTCGTAATTTTCAAAGAACAGGATTACAAGCCTAATTTTTATTTTTCTAATGTTTTTTAAAAAATCATACAAAGGTGAAAATTGCACTCCGAACTTCAGGACACCTTCTTCTGGGAGTCGTTCGAATCTACAACAGGAAGGCAAAATACCTTTTAGCAGATTGCAGTGAAGCATTTCTTAAAATGAAGATGACATTTCGCCCAGGTATACACGCAATGTTATTTTGTGTCTTGATTCTCTTTGGATTTTCATGTTGGCTGGTCTCTTTTATTGGGAGCATACTGTAATTTCAGGTGAATATAATGAATATAAACTTCATTTTGGCTGAATCTTAAGATTCCATGAAGATATAGTCTTTCCCTCGTTCTTTTCCCGTGTTTGTAGGAAATAGTTATACTTCCAAACTTGTTATGATTTCTGTATTAATATAAAATATACTTAAAGTCATCACAATTGTATAAGAAACTGATATACTTTTTTAAATTTTATTTAATCCTTTTTTTACACTCCAGATTTTATCCCTCTCTGGGTCCACTCTTTGACTATTCCATATCTCATACCTCCTCCCCACCCAGTCTCCATGAGGATGTCCCCCCCACCCCCTCTCCATTCCCTGGAGCCTCCAGTCTCTTGAGGGTTAGGTGCATCTTCTCTGACTGAACCCAGACCCAGCAGTCCTCTGCTGTCTATGTGTTGGGGGCCTCATATCAGCTGGTGTATGCTGCCTGGTTGGTTTGGTTAATTGAGACTGCTGGTCCTCCTACAGGGTTGCCCTCCTCCTCCGTTTCTTCCAGCTTTTCCCTAATTCAACCACAGGGGTCAGCAGCTTCTGTCCATTGGTTGGTTGTAAATATCTGCCTCTGACTCTTTCAGCTTCTTGTTGGGTATTTCGTAGGGCAGTCTTGATAGCTTCCTTTTTTGTTAACACTCCATAGCCTCAGTAATGGTGTCAGTCCTTGGGGCCTCCCCTTGAGCTGGATCCCACTTTGGGCCTGTTGCTGGACCTTCTTTTCCTCAGGCTCTTCTCCATTTTTGTCTCTGCAGTTCTTTCAGACAGGAATAAGTATGGGTCAGAGTTTTGACTATGGACTGTAAACCCTATCTCTCACTGGATGCCCTGTCTTTCTGCTGGAGGTGGGCTTTGCAAGTTCCCTCTCTCCACTGTAGGGCATTTCATCTAAGGTCTCTCCCTTTGAGTCCTGAGAGTCTCTCACCTCCCAGGTCCCTGGTACATTCCGGAGGGTTCCTCCATCTTGTACGTCCCAAGATTGCCTGTTTTCATTCTTTCTGCTGGTCTGAGGGGCTTCAGTCCTTTTCCCACCCAATACCTGATACCTGTCCCCTTTTCTTTTCTTTTCTTTTTTTTTCTGGAGCTGACCGAACCCAGGGCCTTGCTCTACCACTGAGCTAAATCCCCAACCCCCGTGTCCCCTTTTCTACCCAAGAAACTGATACGCTTATTTTTAATGGGTCATTTAGTTTGCCATACCTGTTCTTTTACTTTATGAGAACAAAATTATTGACAAAATGTAAACAGAATTCTTGAGGATCTTAAATTGCATAGTAATTATGAAGTATTATCAAAATTCCTAGACATTCTTCAGTGTTGGGTTTTTTTAATATGTGTTACAAATATAGTGCCTAAAATTTAAAATGTACACACGCATCATTTTCTATTCCCTAGATAAAGGCCTTTCCTCCATCACTAGTCTTCAAGCTCCCTAAAGGAGGCATCTTTATCGTATACATTTCTCTAAGCTCTTACAGCACTTGTGTTAGTGCCTTTCATATACCATCCCTCCATCAACATTCATGGACTCCACTGATAACTCTTTTTTTAATCTTTCTCATTTAAAATAGTTTTTAAGTCTTTAGGTAGACTTTTTATGCACTATGTTTTACATGCTCATTTATTATATATGTATATCATAAATATTTATTGACTCATGCTTTGTGCTTGACATGATTGATGTTAGGCTTTGAAATACAAAGACAAGCAAGATAAATAGGTCTTTTTCAGTCAGATGAGGAAATTGGATAATGAAAATATTTTAAAAACTTGCTACAATAATTACAGATCGTGGGCATGCTGAGATTAAAGGCATGTGCCACTGAGCCCATTAGTAATCGTGCTGTAAAGGAAGCAAGATCTACAACAGAAAATACCGAGAGTTCATTTTCCAGGATAGTTGGAGAAAACCTTTGTGAGGGGATAGAAGTCAAACTCACACTTGGAAAATGAGAAGTACTCATATACATATGTATGCAATATAGGCAAATGAATCTACAGGTACAAATGTCTCGAGGTGGAAAAGAAATATTTGCCCTTTTCAGGGAACAAAAAGGCTAGAATGTATGTGGAGTCTAATGGTGGAGGAGAGTCTCCATAGAGTGTAGGGCTACAGAGTTAATTTATTCACGCTTAAATCTTTAAGCATGAGAACTATCTGATCTCATTACTTTTGATGACTGTTACTATGGATACTTCCCAAAAAAAAAAAAAAAAAAAAACCCAGGATGCTGAGGGGCAGGAGTGGATATAGGGAAGCCCATGAGAGATGATAAAGATTTATTGGAAGTTTAATGTTTCATAAGGAACCACTGATTATTGTGTTTCTTTTTCATTGTTTTCAGGACTGGTTGACCTCCCCAAAGAGAATTTTGAAGCAGCTTACAACACTATCACATTACCAGAAGAATTTCATGATTTTGACATCTACAATACAAAGTAAATTAGTTTGCTTTCTTGATGTTTTATTGTTTTCATATTCAGATTTGATGAAGGCAACTTCAGTTAGAAAACAACTGAACAAGCACAAACGACAAAGGCTTAAATTGTAGAAATTCCAAAGTACAAAACCAAAAATGTCTCCTTGATTGAATGTTGTTTGTAGTATTGGCAGTAAATGTTCATCTAGTAAATATTAGTTAAATAAATGCCTTTCGTACAGTAGGCACAGTTCTAGGCAGTGAAGAGATACCAATGAATAAAACAGTTCCTAGCCTAATGGATCTTATATTTTCATTAGTATAATAGATAATAACAAGTAAACATGCAATATGAAGATAAATATTGAGACAAATAAATAAATATAAATAATACGATTGTCAGGGAAGGATTTTCTGATAAAGTAAGAGCACAAGCCTGGAGGAGCTAAGGGAGTAAACTTATACAGCAAGACAGAAGAATGTTCTAATGGAAATAACCAGTGAACTAAAAAGTCTCAGAGGGAATGGCCGAGAACCAAGTGGAAAGGCACAGAGTCCACTGGACATGTTCAGGAATGGAAGTGAGATGAAGTGGAATGAAAGAAAGACTGAGGAGTAAAGGAATGAGGTCAGAGAAGGAGCAAGAGATGCAGGTGACATAGGGTTTGTAGGCTACAATAGGGTTTTTATCTTGCCAGAGGAGTATGCACAAGAGTTTTCAATAGAGAATAGAGGAGTGACCAGATCTCACTTGGTCTCAGCAGGCTCCCTCTGGCTGTTTCACTATAAAGGGAAAAGAAAAGAAAACTAGTGAGATTATTTTAGTAATCTGAATGAAGTAGTATTGGGCCAATTTTCAAACTTCACTTTATTAATATACATAATTAAACAGTGGCAGTCAAATTAATGGATATGTATGGAAAGCAGAGTAAATATGATGTTTATTAATTAAATGTACCCCTAAAGAAATAATGACTAACTTGGGGCATAAAATGGAGCTAACCCCTTACTGAAACCAGGATAACTAAAGGATGAAGGTTGAGGAAGGAGAGAGAAGGAAGTGAGGTTTTTGGACAACATAATTTGGGTCTGAGTTCATGTGTATGTTTCTCTGATTTCATGTGTTGAAACCTAATCCCCATGGTGTTGGTACAAATGATGGGAACCTTTGAACATGATAAGGTTTTGAAAGCTGAGAGCCCTCCTTAATGGGGTCAGTGACATTATAAAAGCGGCCAAGGAAGCGTTCTTACAGTTCTATTATCTACAGATAGTAGAAAAGCGTTGGCTATGGGGAATAGGCACGTACTAGATACTAAATCTGTGATGCCTTGATCTTGGCCTTCCCAAACTCCAGACCCATGTGCAATAAATTTCTGTTTATAAATTACCCAGTTCTTGTCAGAGCACTGACAAAGAAAGGCCAAAGTTAAGATGCCACAAATTCAGAGTCTTTGCTTCCTGGTTCATAGAAGGCCGTCTTTCTACATCCTTACCTGGTATAAGATCAAGATGACAGTGCAGGGCCACACATGAATTCTGTTCATGAAAACAGAGCCTTCATGACCTGGTTGCTTCTTAAAGGCTCATCTCTTAATAACATCACCCTCAGAAGCAGCTTTCAATATCTGGACCTGGAGGGAACTCAAACATTCAAGTCATAGCAAGGGTGACTATTTTTCAAATGTACAAGAAAGATAGTGCCTGGAAACCGCCACTGGATTTATTAACCCAAACACTACTTGTGTCTATGTGTGTCTGACAGCTCATGCTCAGGAAAATACTACTGAAAAAATAAACAAAAAACTTTTATTGTAATCTGCTTGTAAGTTTTTTTCAATAGCTTATAAAACCACATTGTTCTTCTCACGTATTTCCTAAATATGTTTCTCTATAGTGATATTGATATTTCAGAGCCCCTTGCTCAGAACCAAAGTAGACCAGAGGAAATCACACTTAGAGAAGAATATAGCACTGATCTACTTTTCCAAACTGGGAGCTTTGGTGAGACTACTTGAGAAACTAAAATTGTAAAATGTCATCAGTTTTATTTGCATTTTTGTATGAAAACAGTGTTAGTAGAGGTGTCTATAGAATGGATGTTCTCGTGCATAAAAATAGTCTGCAAATGGTTTTCTTTTCTTTTGTCTGTTCTAGGTGCTAATACTCTGTCTTCTGGTGAAATTATTTTATCATTGTGCAACCATTTTTTATGAATTCTACTTCTTAAATTTCTTATATACCAGATGCTCTAATAGACAAGAACAGTACTAAATTTAAAGATATAAGTTCTGGGTGATGGCAAATGCCTATAATCCCAGCTAGTTCTTTATAGTAAGAGCCTGTCTCCCTTAAAAAAGAAAAGCAGTTTCTGCTCTCAAAGGAGACATCCAAATTAACAGTTGGTATAGTTTGTGTGTGTGTGTGTGTGTGTGTGTGTGTGCGTGTGTGTGCGCACGTGTGTGTATGCTCATAAAATTTCTTCAAATATATTTTCTTCAACGTTTGATGGTTATAACAGATTTAAGTCAGCTTGAGAGTGAGGAAGGAGAAATGCTACCACAGTAATAACATACAGTTTGATTATCAAACATGAAATGATTTTTTTTGAAATGTTAAACTATGTTTTGGTAAGGCATATGGTTTTTGGTTTGTTTTGATTGGGTTTTTTAATTCGTGGGGTTTTTGTTGTTTTCTCTGTGTAACAATCCTGGCTGTCCTGGAACTCACTTAGTAGGTCAGGCTGGCCTTAAACTCACAGAGATCTGCCTGCCTCTGCCTCCTGAGTGCTGGGATGCCTGACTAGGCATAGGTATTTTAAAATGAAGTGATACAGTGTAACCCAACTATTACTTCTAGCTTTTGTCTCATGTCATAGTTACATAATTTTTGTATTGCTTTACAAGGTTCATGAGAATGCTGTGTTTATCTTTGATATTCGTTCAGTGTTCAAAGCATTGGCCATAGGAAGATGGCCTAAACTTGTTTTGGGACAGGGATGTGGAGTCATGCAAGTAATGCCTGAGCTACATCGCTGACCTCCGTTTCCTGTCCTGTCCCCTCTATAGTGCTTGCTATCTGTCGGGTGTCTTAATCTGTGGTGAAGGACACCTGTTGTCAATTTCCAATTTGTGCTGTATTTGTATAAACTGAGTCAATTATTAGATTTGAAAGTGAATGGTTAGAAGATTAAAAAATCAGAAATAAAAATTCAAGTCTATAGTTATAAATATATATGTAATTATTTTGCTGAATTATTATAAAACTTTTTTAAGTTCTTGGCAAGCCTGGTATTTGGCTGTGTATTCCAGGCTAGCCTACAGTTTGCAACAACACTCCTTTCTCAGCCTCCAAGTATTCAGATTACAGGTATGCATCACCATACCAGGGGGTTAAATATTATTTTTTGTTAGATATGAAACTACATTTTCTGTCAGCTTCAGAGTAGTGCTGATTGGTATGTTGTTGTTGCTGCTGCGCTGTTGTCGTTATTTGGTTGGGTTGGGTTGGGTTGGGTTGGGTTGGGTTGGGTTTGGTTTGGTTTTTTTGAGGCAGGGTTTCTCTGTGTAACAGCACTGGCTGTCCTGGGACTCCTTTAATAGACAAGGCTGGTCTTGAACTCACAGAGATCCTCCTGTCTCTGCCTCCTGAGTACTGGAATTAAAGGCATGAGCCACTGATTAATTTAAAAAAAAAAACTTTTGAACTGTCTCTTATCTCTTCTTTCTACTTCTTAACTGCAGCGTTATACTACCCTCCTGAAAAATCACCCTCTATTTTCTTCCCTGGAAGAGTACTTGTCTTTAAGCTCTTTGGTTGTTCACCTATCAGTCCTCTGCCTAAGCACCTGTGACTATATCAAACCCCTGAAATTCCTTTGCCTCTCCTCGGTGCCCTCTACCAATTCACTGCTCCTCTATTTGTTTTGTTTTAGCCTTATAGGCATTTTCCTCTACTGAAGCATATGTTTTACCATCTACCCAGTGCAGCATAGTTGTTCACATTTTCTACCTTCCATCACTCAAATCAACGGACAAACATTTTAGTCTATCAGTAGGCCTAGGTTTGAATCTGGACTTTGTCGATCAGTTTGTGTATACTCAGCAGATGACCTAGCTGAGCCTCATGGCCCTGTCTGTAAAGTTGTGATCCTGATGGCAATATCACAGGTTTGATTTTTTATTATTCTTTTTGTTCCCTCCAACAGTATGTGATTTTTCTCTTTGAACCTTAAGAAATAGTTCATATTAATATTTTCTGTCCTAGATTACAATATAAAATTGAAGGTTCTTATTATTTCTTCTCTGTAATCTCTGGGTGGATGGATAGACAGACAGACAGACAGTCAGTCTGTCTGTCTCACTGCTTAACCCAGTCTTACCTGTTACTCAGATTGGCTTGCTGCACTTTCCGAGTACTGGAATTAACTGTGCAGCGAATAATCAGTTTACCCTCAGACTCTTGAAATGTTGAACACTCAGAACTTAGTGTCTTGTTTCTAAGTGTTGTTCTCAGATTGACTAAGGCTTGTTTTCATTTTAGGAGAGAGCTGCACCTGAATGATTTAAACATGTTCTTAATTCTTTCCTAAACTGTCATTTAGTCCATTTAGCAAATCCTTAATCCAGTGTGATGTATGTCTATACGGATATTCAATATGGGTGGTGCTTCATGATTTTTGCTGTATAACAATTAACATGGGTTACTGGAAGGGAGAGAAGATCAACATCTGATCTCAAGGGTTCGAAATCATGGACATAATGATTTTAAAATCCAAAGAGTAGAAAGAACATGCCAGAGCCAACTCTGGGTCCTCTGTAGCTATCAGTATAACCTAATGACAAACTATCTGGCTTCAAGCCTTTCATGATGTTTTCTTATTTGTGCAATGAGAATCATGTCTTCTGCTACATAATATAATTAACTAAGTGCTGGGTTAGTGTTGGCTGACTGCCTGTGTTCTTTTTAGTATTCCATCTCCAACTTCTAGTATATTCTATAAATATTTACTGAATGGATATTAGAACCCAATTCCTTAATATTTTAACATATCTTTCTTTTTGAGGTAGAATTTCTCTTTGTAGCCCTAGGTCCCAAATTCTTGTTAGGCATAAACTGTTGAAGCAGTTGTCTATATGAAATGATATGAAATAATATGTGGTTAAACAGAATGTGACCAACACAGTGTATGGGGAATAAATTTAGTCCCACAGCATTTTGACCTTCCAGGATATAATTAAACTATGTCATAACTATAATTACTAAATGCTCTGGCATTTTTCCTATTGTATTAGGAGAATATTAAACTTGAAATCTAGTCTATGTGTCTTCTATCAGATATTTCAATAATTTTAAAGCTTTTATTTTCCTTATAGAATAGGATGAGCTATACTAGATAGTATCTGTTTCCTCTAACTCTGAAAGTATATGTTTGTATGATTAGCTTGACACTAATGATGTGCATTTATATAGGGGATGAACCTGAACTCCTCAGAAGACATAGCTTCTTTGATGACAACATATTGATGAACTCCAGTGGTCTTGTAGTTGAGCATAGTTCTGGAAGCTTCACTGAGGAAAAATCTTTGTTCTTTGACAATGGAGATGGGTTTGGAGACGAAGGGGCTGCAGGAGAAATGATTGGTATGCTTTCTGTCCATAAAAATTAAATATTTATTTTAATCAAATCACTGTAAAGCATCTGTTTTGTTACATCAAATTGAATTTTTAGTGCTTGTAAGCCAACTTATTTTTCACATTATGTTTTCAAAGTCTAAGTATTTTTAGACTAGGCCTAAATTAATAGTCATCTGTTTAAACACATTTCTATGGAAGCTATTAATTCCTGCCTATTTTTATTTGTATTCTTGATTTTTTGAAAGGAGAAATGAGATTAGTATACAAAATCTACTATATTATGTATTGGTAATGTCTTCTTTAATACAAATTCTGAAATAGATATTCTTGTATTCTTATTGTAGCATTTTATATTTAAATTACAATATTTGTATAAATACATAATTTGGAGAGACACTGAGAAAACAAAAGTATGTATTTTAAAGATTATTAATTAATCTGAAGTACATTTACAGATTTTTTCCATTTTGCATTAAAAGTCTAGTTAACAGTCAGGCAGAGCAGCTCATTCCTGTAATCTTAGCATTTGGGAAGCTAAGGCAGAAGAATCATGAGTTTAAGGCCAGCCTAGACTATGTAAGGAGTTCTAGGTCAGTATCCTACATAATGAAACTTGTCTCAGAGAGAGAGAGAGAGAGAGAGAGAGAGAGAGAGAGAGAGAGAGAGAGAGAGAGAGAGAGAGAGTAGGGAAAAGAAGAGAAGAGGGTCAGAGATAGAAGTGTGGTTATCCCTCCTGTAAACCCAGGGCTTCCTAAACTTTTTCCATCCACAACATCCTTTTGCCCAAGAAATTCCTACATGGTCCTGGGTATATAGGTTTATAAAAAATGTATACAAAGGGTTGGAGAGAGAGAGAGATCAGTGGTTAAGAGCACTGATTGCTCTTTCAGAGGTCCTGGGTTCAGTTCCCAGCACCCACATTAAGGCTCACAACCTTCTGTAACTCCAGATCGAGGAAATCCAAAGTCGCCTTCTGTCTTCTGTGGGCACTGCGTGCATGTGGTGCAGACATATATACAAGCAAACACCCAGACACATGAAATTTAAAAATATATTTAAAATGTTTTAAAATTTCTATACAAACCAAGTATTAACTGAAAAATAAATTAAAGAGATGTATTCTGAAACAATTACTTAGTATACTATATCATTTTACCCCTTGTTAAAATAAGTACACATGAAATGGAGGTGATGCTTGTTTTCTTTTCTTTTTTTTTTCTTTTTCTTTTTTTCGGAGCTGGGGACCGAACCCAGGGCCTTGCGTTTGCTAGGCAAGCGCTCTACCACTGAGCTAAATCCCCAACCCCAATGCTTGTTTTCTTACATTAAGCCAAACTAAGTCTTGGCTAAACGATTGATGCTGCAGGATGTAGAGTCTTTTCAGTGTTTTCAAAGTTTACCAATATTTCAATTTTAGAATTTGTAATGCTGAGTTTGTAACACTGCTTTGCATAAGTAGTCATACAAGATGATATAAGTATGTTTAGTTATAATCTAAGAATGTGCTATTTACGAGGAGATATGATAGGGAAGTATTAAATGTATTTACTGTAAGTAAGTCATTATGCTTCTGTTGGAACAGAAAATGTTGTACACATAGTAAAAACAGTGAAATTCATAACATACAGTAATTTTGAATCTGTGCCAAGATATTTCAGACCGTGTTCATGGCATTGTATGACACATGTTAGCACACATAGTGCAAAGTGCACATTGTGTGTCCAGACCCAAGGCCACTGTAAAGTGGTGCAGTGAAGCAGGGGTGAGCACTGCCAGAATACATTTGATGGTTGATTGGTTCTCCCTGTGGCCAGAACCTTCACATCACGCTACCCTTCCTAATTCAGTTATGTGACCCCCATATGGAGTAGAAACAAATAGTTTAAGAAGCTGCAGTAAAGTGTCTTATGTGAAATAATGCTAGTAAATGTTTAACAAATAAAAATATTTGTTTATGCTTTTAAAGACCATCTATTGCAAGATGAGAATACCTTTTTCGAAGACACATACTTGAACAAAGAAGATTTTCTGCCCCCTGAGCTTCCCAGTAGTGTGATGGGTATGTTGGAGTCTTCTGCATATAAAATGTACAGATGCTGATGTTCAAATCAAGTTTCGGAACTTGTTAGTTTCAGCAGGACTGCAATGGAGAACACTGTCCTTCATATTCAGTTATAGCCCAGGAAGTTAGATTCTGAAAAGGTCGTTAACCAGGGCTGGCTTTCATAGATCACATTTATTCCTCCCAAGTAGTATGCTTTCAAATCATAAAAAGTAATATATGCTATATGGAAAGAGAAATTATCACCATTAATAAATAATTGGAGAGAAATTATAAATTTTTCAATTGAGCATATTTTCTTCTACTTGAAATTCTTATCAGAGAATCTCAGATAAATTAAGGCCTTTAAGATAGAAAATTTTCCTTAAGTATTTAAAGCCTACTTAACCCCATTTTTGTTTTTCCTCAGTGTTTGATATTATATTTGCTTTCTAGCACAGTAATCAAAATTAGAAATATAAAAATTATGGCAATCAAAACTTAGCTACGGTTCTTTGTAAATCCGTTGATGGTTCAAGTGAGCATAAATGTTTTGGTTGTTGTAGACATTTATATTGGAAAATATTTTTGTTTTCATTTCTGCTGTGATGTAGCCCAGCCTGAGATATTTCATATGAAAAAGAGGGTGATATTACTTGACATTCTAATGTTGTAGGGCCCAGATCATTGTTACTGAACCTCTTTGCCTATGTTAACATTCATGATTCTAAGAATTTATGTACCATCCCAGCTAGCAATGTGTCCTCAACAATTCTTTATTTCTCATATTCTCTTCTAATGTGTAGCATAGTCCTATATTTTTGTTTTTTTTCTTTTATGGTGCCTTTATTAGTTGAACCAGGTAGTTCAGATGACCACTATATACCTGAAGATGAAAAAATAAATGAAATAACATTAATATCAAATGAAGAAGAAGGATTTACTCTTGACCCAATTGATGGTTTAGGTAAGAGATTTCATGTTTTTATTTTTATGTTTGGTGCCCTGATATCTTAATTGTTTTGAGATATGCTGGTGGGGGCTGACCCAGCATCCCGTTTCCCAAGGAAGACAGCAAAGGGGGTATGGAGTCAGCAATAGGGACCTAAAGTTACTTACATCTGGCAATCTAACTCTTTCTTGCTAATCCAGGGCCAAAAAGCTACTGGCTTCTGGCAGTTTAACCCCTGCTTAAATATCATCAAAGGATTAAGAAAAAAGTGTAGTTACTTGGGCTCTTTTCTCTTTGGCTGAAGCCCCCCACATACATACACACACACACTTCTCCAGACAAGAGGCTCAGGTATACACTTGAGTGTGTGTGTTCTCTCTCTCTCTCTCTCTCTCTCTCTCTCTCTCTCTCTCTCTCTCTCTCTCAATCCCTCTGTTCAAGCCTGACTCCCTGCTTCATCAGTTTTACAAGTGCACATACATACTTATGTGCATACACATATACCTACATATATATGTATATACATACATACAGACATACATATATACATTTGGTAGATGGAGCAGAGCCCCAACAGCCAGACTATGTTTATTTTCTCAGCTTTTCCTAGACAAAAGTTCTTTGTAAAATTACCTCATAGATAAAATGTTTCACAAATGGGAATTATAGAAGGATATCTATAGTAAGTTCAGAGCAGTGTTTCCTTCTGTAAGCTCATTATAAGTTCAAAGCAACAGTTCCACATGGCCTTGCTTTTTCATAGTGCACACTGTGGCTTCATCCTTGGACTTGACCTAGAGTGAGTGTCTTTCCTTGATCACAAATCTGTCCCAGACCCATTTCTCTTCCTAGTGTAATTTACAAAAGCTCATTGTAGTCCTTATCATGCAGCCTTTACTTACTATTCTATGATGGGTGCACCCTATTCTTGATCCTAACTTCATTACGCTTTTCTGACAAAACAACTAAAACCATCTCCTCACATTTTCTTTCTAAAACTATTTGAATCAAATTAGGAATTCTATAAAGTAATTAATTCATCTAAACAGCATTAATTCATGAAAGTTCATCTTCATGTTGACCTGCAAGAAATTTGCCCAACAGAGTGGGCTGATGCCCAGGAATCACTAAGCTATGTAATAGTAGCGGGAAAGGCACATCAGCAGCGAGAAGCATTCCTGGGACAAAGTCTCTGAGGCTGTGCCTCTCCATATTGCACCCATTGCAGCCATGCAAAATGGTGGCCATCTCCAGGAAACTCACTTGCTTGCCATAGCCTTTCCTAGATGGCTTCTGTCAATATGTAAACAATCCATACAACACTATAGAGGGCTGCCAGCAAGGTAATAGCATTGGGCATTAAACAGAAGAAGAACATGAAAGAAATCTTAGAGAATTCTCTATCACATTTAATCCTATTCAAATCATAGGACCAGTTTGGGAGAGTGGAAACTTAAAAACGAGTTCAATTCATAGTATTTTCAGCTTTACTAAATAAAATCTTGACCTCTGGTATGGAATTAGCTGCCTACTTTTAATTCATATATGAAGTTCAGTGTGGAGGTGAAGTACACTAGAGAGATACACACTAATATCTTGAAACATCCTTTTACACATTTAAAAGCGAATAGAAAGGCTCTTGACCCTTCCCCCTTTGCTGAGCTTCTTTAGTTGCCCCCTTACAAGTGAACAGAGTCCCTGCTGAGCATCCTCAAGCAATGCCTTGAAAATGGATCAGCTCTTGACTGCTCAGATGCTCCAGCTTGGCAAAACCTTTACGGAGCATGTTTTCAGAGAACAGAAATATTCATTTTCTTCCCACTGCAGCCCTGCAGATTATCTGTGACTTTTAAATTATTTATTAGCCAAGAATATCATTTTACAAAACTTTCTAAGTCCATGTACACCTGCTTCTCTCTAGATATTGCTGATAGAAGGAAAAGGAAGAAGAGAAGGTTGCTCATCGATCCCGTCAAGGAGATAAGCAGCAAGACTATGCATAAGCAGCTTACTTCCTTCATGGACACTCTCATGGTTCTGGACCTCGCGCCCCCCACGCAGAGACTCATGATGTGGAAGAAGAGGGGAGGAGTGGAGACACTTCTGTCAACTGCTACCCAGGATTTAATCAATGAAGACTTGAAAATGGTGATTGTTTCCATCTTTTACATGAATATGATATTTGTTTACAAATAAATATTTCTTCATTCACAACATAATTGGACATGTGGGAAAAAGAAAGCTTTGCTTTCAAACTTAATTTGTTTAAAAAATATATATGAATGGCTTTTGCTTTTATTTTTCTTTTCTTTTTCCAGAGACAGAGTCTCACTAAGTAGCTCTGGCTGTCCTGGAACTTACCATGTAGACCAGGCTGGCCTCAAATATACAGAGATGTGTCTGCCTCTGCCTCCTGAGTACTGAAAGTAAAGGTGTGCACTGCCATGTCCAGCTTGAAAAAAAAAAGAGTCTATGAGCAGCTTTTACTTTTCTAGCGTATGGGCTTGTGCTTTACTGAGTTGCTTTAATATAAAATTGAGAATATAACGTGTTGTTACAGTTGTTCGCAAAATGCTTCCTGTCCTTGGACTATAAACTTGCAAAGTTGACACTGAAGGAGTCATTAAGGAAAAAAGTGGGAAACCAGCACATTCTAGGTGAGACTTCGTAGTTCTCTTAATGTCAAGGGGAAGGTTGCATAAACAAAAAATTGAATTTTATGTTCCAGAAAGAAAACTGGGTTCAAATCTATATTTTCCGCTATCTCTATAGAAGAATATCTTAAGTTAAAATATTACCCTAGTAGAGCAGTTTTCTGCTTTTCACGTTCATTTCTGCCTCAGCACTACTGAAATGAAGAAATATAGGCCAACCCTGATGTCATACCCAACTATGTATGCTTATAATATGTGAGACCCTAGGTTTAATCCCCAGTATCCTCTCCACACATGTACAGAAAATGAAATACATCTTTTCTCTTTCTTAGCTCCTCCACTCCAAAGGCAGTATTTGTAAATTCTTTTAAAAGAAAGCCTTTGAACCTAGCAGAATGTCATTTTAAAATAACCTGAAATATATAGTGATAAGGCTAGTGCTTAAATAACACGACTACTCTGAGACAGAGATCACTGTCTGCCTGCCTAAAATAAAGTTGGCAGATTGTTAATAATCACTCGTTGCTGTGACAGTTATAAAGTAATAAAACCTGTGTGATGAATAAGCTTCCTCTTCCCAGTGACCATTTCTGAAGACATTAGGATTTACAGAGTACGCACGCCATGATGAGCTTACACTACCCTGCTGTCTTTGAGTGGATATGTGAGAGTGCACGAGGACGGATGGCCGGAAGATGACGGGGAGCGGGAATGATGTAGAAGCTGAGAAGGGGAAGGGAAGATAGAAATTATGTGAGACTTGGGGGAGTGTAAGAAAGTCGCGCACTCCTTACTGAGATTCTTGGATTCCAAGTGACTGGTCAGAAGTTTTCTTTTTTGCATAGCCATATCCCAGATCAGTTTGAAATGCACTTTGGTAACATTTTCTTTCCTTCTTTATGATGAAGATCCCTCAGTGGTCGAAGAGCCAAACTCCCACAGTGAGTTAGGTCAACCCCAAGATGGGAAGGATGTGACTGACGAATCTATGGGTAGCTTTCAGGAGAACATCAACAGGAATACTAACTCTAAGGTAAGTTAACCAGACAGAATCATGTTTGTGATTATTCATAATTTCATACTGAAATGTTTTATGTGACATAATAGATGATTTGTTTGAATCTGGTTTTATATAGAGACCCCTACATTTCATGAGTTTCGTGGTCCCTTGGAACTCTCACCAGATCCTTGTAAATAGTTTCTTACCTATCTTTTTCTTCTAAGAATAACATGCCCAACTATCTTGACCTTCAATTTGAAAGATTATCTAAAAGTCTATGACCAAAACAAAATAACTTTGTCACTCTGAAGAAACAGGAAAACTAAAATCTTTTTGAGGACAGTTTTTTTTATTTGAAAAGCATAATTATTCACAAACAGAAAAATTATGCTTTAAAATATTTTTCTCTGCTGGGTGTGGAGGCTCATGCCTTTAATCCAAGCATTTGGGGTAGAGTCAGGTAGATCTATGAGTTTGAAGCCAGCCTGGCCTATAGAGTCCCAGAATAGCTAGGGCTACACAGAGAAGCCATGTTTGGGGTAAGAAAATACACATACAGGAAGGCACACAGTTAGAAAGACTCCCAGAAAAACAGGGAAGGGAGAAACTTGGGAGGCAGAAGCCTTCATCACAACCACTGAGGGAATTCAGAGTTAACCCACATTGAAACTGGGTGTCTGGAGGAAAGAGTTCCAGGATAGACGAAAACAGGACGGGCTTTGCTAGATGACGATAATAGACTGAATACAGATGCCATGAGTTGCCATGCTAGCTGTATTTTGGGGGCTTGGGCATTTTCTAGAATTCCCTAGAATGCAGCTACTGAAATTCTTATTAGGAACACTTGTTTAATTTATGATTTGGGAAAGGAAAGAATCATTGCATTTCTCAACTACTTATTTGCAAAATAGATATTTTTCTATGTGCTGAACCAGTTCTTTTCACTTTTACTCCTAGTCTATGCCCTAATCTTCAGTTCTAGTCTTACTTTGTTTTCAAAATGGTGAAGAAATAGGAAATACAGTAAAGCGTGGGAGCACATTGTGAGTTGGAGGGACAGAACATGCTGATTCTGATCGATCATTTTAAAACCTCATAAAACAATTTTTGTATACAGTGACTATGAATTTGACATTATTTAAAATATAGAATATTCATAGATATTGAAAAGAGAGCATGATACGGCTCTCAAGTGTTTATGCTAAAGAATAAAGAGCAATGCCTTCTAGTTACTAAAGTATTTGAAGCTGAAAAAAGTGAGGAAAGTATATTAGGAAATGTTTCTGACTTACTCGAGATCAGAGGCGGCCGCTGGGGAGTGGATTAGTGACAGGTTAGGGGGAAAGGGGCCAATGCCTTAGAGCAGTGGACTGAGGAGGAGATGGCAGAGAGCACATTTCTGACCTAACATTATCCTCCTTTCCTTGTTTTGGCTCACCTTCTGGAGGATTGTATGTATGTATGTATGTATGTATGTATGTATGTATGTATGTATGTATGTATGTATGCATTTGCTTCAGTGACCACTCTAGTGGCAGAGTCCCATCACAGCCCTCACTCTCACCCCCTCTACTCGCCCATTCTGGTTTTTTCTTTCATGCCACAGAATCCTGGTATTGGCCTCAGTAACCGCTAAACAAAATGCTTGAGAGGGAAGTGGTCTCAGGGGCCCATCAGGAGAGGCTCGCAGTGGAGAGGAGACATGCAGAAGTAGTGTGCAGGGTTCTTCAGGTGTGGGTCATATAGAAAAAGAATATTAGAAATTAGAAACTGATTATCTTGGGCTTCTCAGAAAAGTAAATTTGAAAATATAGTTAGTATATTTAGGCAGTTTGAGAAATGTCATTTGTTAATAAATCATTTAATCGAATCGAGCTGTTAATTTTATAACCACTAACAGAATTACTGTAATTTCTGATCTTTAGCAGGACATCCTCGAAATGATTTCTCCAGCTGCTGAGGGCTTTTCTT
Organism: Rattus rattus; assembly: GCF_011064425.1. Taxonomy (NCBI): domain Eukaryota; kingdom Metazoa; phylum Chordata; class Mammalia; order Rodentia; family Muridae; genus Rattus; species Rattus rattus. The sequence continues at coordinate 131,028,543 of NC_046158.1, read as the reverse complement.
TGGTGAGTGCCTCCTCGACCCAAGAAAATCATCCAGCTGAATTGGTAAGTATATTTGTAGTCTTCAGGTGACTTTTTCATATTTAATTAATTAATTGTTTTTAGGTTTAACATAATTTTATTCCAGGGCAGAATGGTACCCATGGGGATGGGAAGCTTCCCTTCTCAGAGGGCGAGGAGGAACGGAGAGATGGGGGTGTGAGGGTGGGACTGGACGGAGAGGAGAGGTGGCCGTGGTCAGGATGTAAAGTGAATAGGCAATGAAATTAAGGGCAGTGTTAAAGAGAATACACTGTGACAGCAGTTGATACGCACGGAAATCTGACCTCTAACGCCTTTGCTTTCAAACGGTGTCAGAGTGTCGTTATTACAGTCAGCTCTGTCATCTATAGCATCGGTTTCCTTTTTTTTTTTTTTTTTCTTTTCTTTTTTTCAGAGCTGGGGACCGAACCCAGGGCCTTGCGCTTGCTAGGCAAGCGCTCTACCACTGAGCCAAATCCCCAACCCCCCCTCATTTTCCTTTTTTAATAGTTGTTCAAATTACACAAGTTATTCATCTCTGGTGTTAAATTATAAAAAAATATTTAAAATATATTTATATATTAAAATATGAAAAATAAAGTCAGATAATGAAAATTTGTCTGCTCAAAGGGCCACATTTCGAAAGCAAATCCAAAAATTTGACTCACTGACTCCAGATGCATTACTACCTGGTTTCTTTCTGGTGTTTTTTTTTTTAAGATATATACATATAAAAAGAAATTTTTTTAAAAGATTTAAATTTTTTCACGAGTGTTTTGCTAGTATAAAAGTACACCACATACATTCCTAATGCTCTAAGGGGCCAGAAGAGAGTGTTAGGTCCCCCAAAACCCCAGTTACGGTGACTGTGAGCCACCTGTGGGTGCTGAACCCAGGTTTTCTGCAAGAGCAGCTAGTGCCATCTCTCCAGCCCGAGTTACTTCTTTGAACCTTACCCCAGTTGTTTAGTAAATACTATCAAATCACCTATTAAGTCCTAGCATTAACTTTTTAGATTTTTTAAAATTTATTTATGTGCAGGAGTGTATGCCTATGTGAATGTACGGGCACCTTGTGCATACAGGTTACTAAAGAGGTCAGAAGAGGCCTGGGGTTACAGAAAGTTGTCAGTTACCTGATGCGGTGCTGGGAAACCAAACCAGGTCCTCTTCAAGGGCAGCAAGAATTCTTAATTTGTTTCCTTGTTTTGTTTGCTATTGCTTATTACCAGCCAACCTGGCCTAGGAAAACTGATGAAGTACGTCAGAACTACATCTCATCCACAGCCTGTTCCGCTTGTTGTGTTATGGTTGATACCCGCCCTGAGCCAAGATCTCATTCGCAGCTCAGAAGGTGTAGTTTGTAAGAGATTAGGCCAAATTCTTTTAAAAGGGTTCCTACTCAAGTTTTTAATCCTGAGCTGTCTTTTGGAGCGATTCAGCTTTAAAGACAGAAGAGTAAACCTAGTCACAGGACAGGACAGGCAGTAACCTAGTCACATGACAGGACAGGCAGTAATCTAGTCACATGACAGGACAGGCAGTAATCTAGTCACATGACAGGACAGGCAGTAATCTAGTCACATGACAGGACAGGCAGTAACCTAGTCACATGACAGGACAGGCAGTAATCTAGTCACATGACAGGACAGGCAGTGAATTAGCTCTATTCACAGACAAAGCACCTCAAAATCTGAGGGGTCTCAAGCCATTTTTAAGGGTGTTTATGTCATCAGCTAAGCTCAGATAGGGGCCTTACAACTTTGCTAACTTCACTTTTCAACGTTCATAAAGGCACAGCTCTGGGCTGCATCAGCAGTGAGACTGCACAGTCTCCTCTGATCTTCTCATCAGAAGACGTGATGGGGGCGAGGTACAGAGTTGCACAGGTTTTTGTTATGTGACAAAGCTTTTGTTGGGGAGACACCAACTCACTCCAGACAGGAAACCCACAATAGACCAAAGCACGGATATCACCAAAGTCTAGCTTAGGGAACCCGTGGGTTTATTGGGGTCACTTACAGGAGCATGTGTGTGGTTCCTTAGCTCTCCTGCAGAACGGAACACTTTGCTCTCGAGTAAACTGTTAAACAACAGTCGTCCTATATTTCTGTCATTCTCTTCATCAACGCATGCATTTTTTGGCAGGACTGTGTTACAGTTTTGTTTCTCTAGTAGCTAATACAATGCTTGGTTAATAGTAAACATTCAATTAAATTTGTTTAAGTGAACTATTTATTGATCATTCAAACAGGAGTCATCAGGCAGCAAGCAAAATACTGAGGCAGAAAAATGGAACCAAAGATTATTTCAAACATTAAATGAGTTACGGGTAAGATGGCATTTTATTTTATTCATTTACTGTCTGTATGCAGATGTAGTGTATATACACATGTATGCGCCCATTCTAGGATGGATACATGTATGTGCAGGTACTTGTGTATTGGAGGCCAGAAATTGATATGAAGTAGCTTCCTCAGTCACTCTCCACTTCATTTCCTGAGGCAGAGCCTCTCACTGAGCTCAGTTTGCTAATTCTAGCTGGTCTAGCTAGTGAGCTTGCCCTGGAGATCCCTTACCTCTGACTACTGAGTGTTGGGGTTACCAGGCCTAGCCAGCATTGCTGTGTGCTGCAGCGGATCTGAACTCCACTCCTTATATTTGCACAGCAAGCACTTTATCCAGTGAGCCATTTCCCTAGCCCTTTATTTTTAGAATAAAAATAAATATTAATTTGAGCATCTAGATATTTATGGAAACAAAACATTTTTTATGTTTTTGTTGAGGACAACAAAAGTCCACTGGCGTGAAATGGTTTTGAGTAATATCCCTGGGGTTAAATATAGAAGAATAAGGTTATTAAAGGATGGCTAACAGTTTTTGTTTCAAAGATTATGTAAAAAATCAGTTTTCACTGAAGCTTCATAGTGTGATTACAGTTATTTTCATCTAAATGTTATAGTTGTGTTATTTGGCTTATTACCTCTTTTTCAAACATTACACATACATGGGTGTTTTCCTGCATGTATGTCTGGGCAGTTTGCATGCAGCGCTTGCAAAGGCCAGAAGACTTTGGAGTGCACGAAACGAGAGTTCCAGATGGTTGTGACCCTCCATGAGAACGGGCCTGGCCCTCAGCAAGAACAGCCAGTTCTCTTAACCACTGAGCTCTCCAGTCCTTTACTTCCTTTGATTTCTTTGGTGTCTGTGTAACTATCCAGAAATATTTCTCCAGGTTCTTGGCAATGTAATAAAACCCACCGACCCATCATTCTCCATTCCCCTGAGAGGGTCCTTTTGCTTCTCCTCCTCTTGCTCTCATTCATACTCATGACTCTGTCTCCTCCAGACACAGGGGAAGTTCCTGCTCTTCTTAGTTTCTCTTCTGTGCTTTGGCCTCTTACCTGAAATCTTTCTTGTAGTACTGTCCTCATGACTTCTCACGATGTGGTCTATAGCAGATAGCAACTTGACAAACAATACCTGCAATTTTGTTTATTTTTAATTGAGCTGGATTGGTGTCTACATATAAAATACTTTAGCTGATAAAGTTTTGTGACATGTCTAGGATTCTTATGTTGTTTTTGAAGTCAGGAACAGTGCTGTTTTACGGTCATCTTGGTGAACTTTACTTTCTTTCTAGAAGCTCTTAGATCATTTTTCCCCCAATGCTCTGAAATTTCATGATGAGGCACTCTGAGGGGTTTTTGTTTTGTTTAAAGTTTATTGTATTGCCCTGTACTGAGTATTTTTAATCAGTATTTTTATATTCTAGGACTTTTTAAATTTTGGACTTTCTGGTGCTGGAAAGATAGCTCAGTGGTTAAGAGCACTTGCTCCTCCAGAGGACCCTCATTTGACTCCCAGTATCTACATGGTAGCCTACAGCCATCTGCAGCTCCAGGTCCAGGGGGTCGAACGCCCTCTTCTGTCCTCCAGAGGCACCACACACTGCACAACATGCATGCAGGCAAAACACCCAGAAACAAAATGTTTGTAATTAGACTTCCTTCTTGCTGGTTGTCTGTTTTCTCTTCTTGGAGAGTTTATACATCAGATAATGGTCCTTCCTTATTTATTCCTTTGTATAAAACATTTTCATCTCTATGTTTTTCTTTGTATTTTTATAGTCTCTAAAGATACTTTGTGTCTAAAAACTTTGTGCCTTAGTTTTTGATAAAATTTGTTTTTTGTTGTCTGAAGTTTTGCTATTGTTTTAGTTTAGTTTTTAAAATTATTGACTATTTTGGTTCATGTAATCCCAATCTTTATTTAATTTTTAAAGGTCTTTACAGAGGTATGGTTGATAAGTAACAAACTATACATATTAAAGTGTTGTTCACTTTTCCTAGTTTACTTAGTAAATGCATTTGCAATTATTTTCACATATGAAAACTATCTCCACACTCAAAATAATGAACTTACCTGAAACTCCCTCACCTCCTCCTTCCCATGGTGTGAGACCCACTCCCTTCCCCAAGCGACCACTAATGTGCTTTATTTGCTGTCATCCCGATCACTTTTTGTGTTGATAGTGAAAAACTTTAGCTTAAGATTGTATTGCTTTCTTTGGCCTTTTATTCTCTTTCTGTAATTAATATTAATAATAATATTCTTATTAACTATATTTATTAATATAAATATTAATTATTATAATATATTATAATAATTAAATAAAATATTAATTAAATATTTTTATATTTCGATAAAATAAATATTAATTATATAATGTATTATAATATATTGATATAATATATTATTATTATTATTATTATTATTATTATTATTATTATTATTATTATTATTTGCTCTTTAATGTTAGAACTCTTACTCAAATATTTAATGATGGCTGTGCCCACAGTGGACTGGACCCTTCCATATCATTCATTAATCCAAAAAAAAAAAATGCCTTACAGACTGCCCCCAGGTCAATCTGATGAAAGCAGTTCCCAGATGTTCCCTCTACCCATGTTGACAAACAGGACAGAGTCAGGCCATCTTCCTGTACATCGTGGAGCACCACTTAGTCCCTATTTGTGGTTTGATGTGTTTCCCCTCCTCAGTATCCATGTCCCAAGTCCAAAGCCTCAGTAGTTGGTACTTGCAAAAATGGAACCTTCTTGCCTCCTGCGGCGTGTGGGTAGACTCTGGTCTCTGTGGAGCTGTTGCATTGAGAGAGGGTCTGATTTGTACATTTGTGCTTTTGATCTCACCCCAATTCCTAACCACTGAGCTCTAATGACTCCAGTTCCCAAGTTTACCAGGTTCTGTACCTCAGATTGGGCTGTTCTCTGCTGACTTTCTCGCAGATACTTACTGTCTTAGTTTGGGTTTTTATTGCTGTGAAGAGACATTATCACCAAGCACCTTTCAAATGAAAACATTTAATTAGGTCTGGCTTACAGTTTCAGTTTTATTACGAGTTTAATCCGTTATCATGGTGGGAAGCATGGCAGTGTCCAGGCAGACATGGTACTAGAGGAGGAGCTGGGAGTTCTACACCTTGATCTGTAGACAACAAAGGAGACTGTGTGTCACACCAGGAATACCCTGAGCATATCAGAAACCTCAAAGCCCATCCCCACAGTGACACACTTCCTCCAACAGGGCCACAGCTACTTCAAACAAGATGGCACCTCCTAATAGTGCCACTCTCTATGGGCCAAGCATTCAAATATGTGAGTCTATGGGGACCATTTCTATAAAGCCACCACGCTTACCTTTCTCGATTCTGTGGATCAGCTGTATTTCTCTCTCTCTCTCTCTCTCTCTCTCTCTCTCTCTCTCTCTCTCTCTCTCTCTCTCTCTCGTTATCTGTTTCTTTGCCTTCACTTAAAAACGTTTCTGTAGGGAACAGAAATACGCACACGTGTTCTGTCTTGTATATCTGGCACCTTAGGGCTTTCTTGTTTTGTTTTCTTATTTGGTTAATGTTTTTAGAATTTTTGAAGTCAAAAAGGCTGTCATGGGAGGAAAAGGCCACATAATCCACACCTGTCTCTCAAGGAAGGAAATAAATGAAGGTTGGGTATGCCACTTTTGAAAGGTTAATAACGCTAGACTATGCATGTGGTTGAGAAAAAGCACAATGAATTATTTTCCCTATTAATGAGCAAGTACTTTATACTGTCAAAAACTTGCATTGACATTCCTAAACATGTCTTCCAATCACCCAAGGAGGGTGATAGGCATAGGGATACTGGCAAGTATTTGGTCCAGTATTTCTGGCTAAATAAAAACTATACATTTGTAGGAATGCAATTCCAAACCCTAAATTTCATTAAAGGTGCTATCTTCCTCCACAACTCAATACCACATTGTATGTTGCTTATTTTCCAGTAGGTACGCAGTGAGGTTTAGAGAGCTCCCACGCCCCTGCCACTGAAGCCTACAAATACACTGCCACATTGACTTGAAGGTTATTCTGATGGCTTTAAGGAGAAGACAAGCATGGGCTGATTAGTCATTAAAACTGAGTCCTCAACAAAGTCCTGTGGGTCTTTTCCTGCTTGAAATACTAAACTAATTCCACTTTCCATAAGAAATGCTTATTTAAATGGGTTTGCTCTCAGCGACCTGTTATTTAAGCTTATTGGAGTCATTCTGTTTCCCTTTTTAAGGATATAATAGTTACTTATAAGAAAATTGCAGTATTTGTTGTTCATTACACATCCACAGACTGCTGTGCCTCTAAGGATTTTGTTCCTCTTCTTTTTTTCTCTTTTCTATTTATTTTCCTAGGAATTCAACAAAATGGGAATGCAGTTCTTTAGTTTGATAAAGCTATGCAGAAACAGTGACCGGAAACAGGCAGCTGCCAAATTTTATACTCTTCTCATCCTGAAGAAGCATCGGGCAATCGAGCTGAGCCAGAGTGCTCCCTATGCAGATGTTATAGCTACAGTGGGACCAATGTTCCATAAGCTATGAAAGGAGTCCACAGCACGCAGGTTCACACCATCGCTCACACTTCTGTATAGACTCTTCAGTTTGATGCAGAAGCCATCTGGAAGCAGCTGATGGCCATCCATTTCATAGACAGGCTGGCCTCCCTTTTTCTATCTGGAGGTCAAAACCAACACAGCCAGAGTTGGAAGCCTATGTGGAGACAGGTATTTTTTTTTTTTAACCTAGCTGATTTGAATGTCTGTCATTTATCATTGCCCTGATCTGAATGTTGCATTTAGGTTGTGTGTAGGATACATTATAAAATACCTCCAGGAAACATTCAAGGCTATTTCTAAAACACTGCTTTACGTTGGGTTACTAAAGTTTGTGGGGCTAATGAATGGTTGATATTGTCTTACGTGTAGATATTAGTTTATTTGAGCTACTTTGTATCACTGATAGTGCCTAATTCCCTGGGTTTTAATCTAATACCCAATTATAAAGAGCCTCTTTGAATATATACATATATATTTAACTATAAGATGCAAATAGCAGAATTATTTTAAATATTTTTATTTTTAAATTAATAAAAATGTTTTTTGATTTTTGGTATACAGATCTAATATATATATTTAAACACACACATATCGGGGTTGGGGATTTAGCTCAGTGGTAGAGCGCTTGCCTAGGAAGCGCAAGGCCCTGGGTTCGATCCCCAGCTCCAAAAAAAAAAAAAAAAAAAAAACACACACATATCATAATCTAGACATAGTCATATCATCTTTTAAGAAATTATTTTGGGTTATCACCTTGTGGAAGTTCCCCTGTTCTATAGCTAGCTTCTATTCTCCATGACTACACTTTTGTCTAGTTGGGAATGTTATATAAATGGAATTATATAGCATATAACCTTCTGAAACTGGTTTCTTTGACTCAGTTGCATTTCTTCATATGCAACCAAATTCTTTCATATGTCGGTATTTTGCTCCTATCAAAGGCTGATAGTATTCTGTTGCCTGCTTTTATCTATTAAAAGACTTTAAATATTTCCAATTTTATTATTACAGAGATGCAAGCATATGTAGTTTTATACATATAAGTGTTTATTTCTGTAAGAATAGCATTTCTGAGTCATATATAAATGTATATTTAACTTTATAACAAATTATTTGCCAGAGGTTATACCACTTTGCATTTAATAAAATATAAGAGCTTCAATTTACTTGTGATTTTGTTTGTTTATTGATACAGGGTCTCACTATGTAGCCTGGAACTTTATTGTAGACCAGGCTGGCCTTGAACTCACAGAGATTACCTGTCTTTACCTCCTAATTGCTGTGTGAAGGTATGTGCCACCACGCTTTTAGGCTTTATAATATTTTTGTACCTGTTTTCATTTTAACCCAATTTTTCTTTAAATAAAATATTAAAATACAAGCTAATTTTTAAGATGAAATTGTATGCTGGGGTATTTATAACTATGCTAAGTCAAAAGCTGTACAGTAATGAGAAACATCAATGGGGCAAATGCTGGCACAAATGAAAACACTCATGAATCCCCCTGTGTCATTGAGAATCAAAACGTATCTATTGGACTGGAGAGATGGATCAGGCATTAAGAGCATTGGCTGAACTTCTAGAGGACCCAAGTTCAATTCCTAGCAGAATCTCAGCTCAATGGACTCCATTTGCTGTTCTTTCTTTCTCCTTCATACCTCGGGTGGAAGTTGGCATTCGTATTTGCATGGCTTTTCATTCATTTGTAAATCTACACTTTCTTTTAAGTTGGAGGTAGTAGGAAGAGCAGGAGATGGGGAAGGAGGAGCATTGTAGCTGAAATATAGAATGAGAACATAGAGTTGAAGAACAGAACCCTGGAGAAGGTGACAATTAGTTCATGGTAATGGTTTGTGTGTGAATGACGAAATTGAAGGTCTGAATGACACTTTAAAAGAACTTGAGTTTCACAGTTGATTAGTGTAGAACTTAGTTCATTAGCTTTGCTTCCTAGCTTAAGTCAGCTTGGAAAGTTGGAACATAGTGAGAATATAATCTCTGGAGGCTTGGAAGTCCTGGAAGAGAAATATCCAAATCTTACCTACCTCAATCTGAGTGGGGATTTTTTAAATGGAAGACCCTCCCAGGACCAGATGGGTTTAGTGCAGAATCCTATCAGGCCTTCAAAGAGGACTTAATACCAATACGCTTCAAATATTCCACAAAATAGAAACAAAAGGAACACTACCCAATTCCTTCTAGGAAACCACAATTACACTTATACCTAAACCACACAAAGACCCAACAAAGAAAGAGAGCTTCAGACCAAGTTCCCTTATGAATATTGACACAAAAATACTCAATAAAATTCTTGCAAACTGAATCCAAGAGCACATCAAAACAATCATCCATCATAATCAAATAGGTTTCATCCCAGGCATGCAGGAATGGTTCAACATATGGAAATCCATCAATGTAATCCACTATATAAACAAACTCAAAGAAAAAAACCACATGATCATCTCATTAGATGCTGAGAAAGCATTTGACAAAATTCAACACCCCTTCATGTTAAAAGTTCTGGAAAGATCAGGAATTCAAGGTCCATACCTAAACATAGTAAAAGCCATATACAGCAAACCAGTAGCCAACATCAAATAAAATGGACAGAAACTTGAGGCAACCCCACTAAAATCAAGAACTAGACAAGGCCGCCCACTCTCTCCCTACTTATTCAATAAAGTTCTCAAAGTCCTAGCCAGAGCAATCAGACAATAAAAGAAGGTCAAAGGGATACAAATTGGAAAGAAAGAAGTCAAAATATTACTATTTGCAGATGATATAATAGTATACTTAAGTGACTTCAAAAGTTCCACCAGAGAACTACTAAGCCTCATAAACAATTTCAGCAAAGTGGCTGGGTGTAGAATTAACTCAAACAAATCAGTAGCCTTCCTCTACTCAAAAGATAAACAGGCTGAGAAAGAAATTCGGGAAATGACACCCTTCACAATAGTCCCAAATAACTTAAAATACCTCAGTGTAACGCTAACCAAGAAAGTGAAAGATCTGTATGACAAAAACTTCAAGTCTCTGAAGAAAGAAATTGAAGATCTCAGAAAATGAAAAGATCTCCCATGTTCATGGATTCACAGGATTAATATAGTCAAAAATAGCCATTTTGCCAAAAGCAATCTACAGATTCAATGCAATCCCCATCAAAATTCCATCTCAATTCTTTATAGAGTTAGAAAGAACAATTTGCAAATTCATTAGGAAAAAAAACCCAGGATAGTGAAAACTATACTCAACAATAAAAGAACTTCTGGGGAATCATCATCCCTGACCTCAAGCTGTATTGCAGAGCAATAGTGAGAAAAACTGTATGGTATTGGTACAGAGACAGGCAGGTAAATCAATGGAATAGAATTGAAGACCCAGAAATGAACCCATACACCTATGGTCACTTGATTTTGACAAAGGAGCTAAAACCATCCAGTAAAAAAAAGGATTTTCAAAAAATGGTGCTGGTTCAACTGGAGGTCAGCATGTAAAAGAATGCAAATCGATCCATTCTTATCACCCTATAAAAAGCTCAAGTCCAAGTGGATCAAGAACCTCCACATAAAACCAGATATACTCAAACTAATAGAATAAAAAGTGGAGTAGTGCCTCAACCACATGGGCACTGGGAAAATTTTCCTGAACAGAACACCAATGACTTATGCTCCAAGATCAAGAATCGACAAATGGGATCTCATAAAACTGCAAAGCTTCTGTAAGGCAAAGGATACTGTCATTAGGACAAAAGGGCAACCAACAGACTGGGAAAGGCTCTTCACCTATCCTACATTCGATAGAGGGCTAATATCCAATATATACAAAGAACTCAAGAAGTTCGACTCCAGAGAGTCAAATAACCCTATTAAAAATGGGGTACAGTGGGGTTGGGGATTTAGCTCAGTGGTAGAGCGCTTGCCTAGCAAGTACAAGGCCCTGGGTTCGGTCCTCAGCTCCGAAAAAAAAAGAAAAAAGAAAAAACATGGGGTTCAGAGCTAAACAAAGAATTCCGAGTTGAAGAATATGGAATGGCTGAGAAGCACCTAAAGAAATGTTCAACAACCTTAGTTATCAGGGAAATGCAAATCAAAAACAACTCTGAGATTCCACCTTACACCAGTCAGAATGGCTAAGATAAAAAACTCAGGTGACAACAGATGCTGGTGAGGATATGAAGAAAAAGGAACACCCCTCCATTGTTGGTGGGATTGCAAGCTGGTACAGCCACTCTAGAAATCAGTCTGGAGGTTCCTCAGACAATTGGACATAGTACTACCTGAGGACCCAGCTATACCACTCCTGGGCATATACCCAAAAGATGCTCCAACATATAACAAAGACACATGCTCCACTATGTTCATAGCAGCCTTATTTACAATAGCCAGAAGTTGGAAAGAACCCAGATTCCCTTCAACAGAGGAATGGATACAGAAAATGTGACACACATTTGGAGTACTACTCAACTATGAAAAACAATGACTTCATGAAATTCATAGGCAAATGGATTGAACTAGAAAATATCATCCTGAGTGAGGTAACCCAATCACAAAAAACCACACATGGTATACACTCACTGATAAGTGCATATTAGCCCCAAAGCTCAAATTACCCAAAAATACAATCCACAGACCACATGAAGCCCAAGAAGAAGGATGACCAAAGTGCAGATGCTTCAGTTCATAGAAGGGGGAACAAAAATATTCGTAGGAGGGTATGTGGAGACAAAGTTTGGAGCAGAGACTGAACGAAAGGCCATTCAAAGCCTGCCCCATATGGGGATCCAGCCCATATATATATACAGCCACCGAACCCAGACAATATTTCTGATGCCAAGAAGTACATGCTGAGAGGACCCTGATATAGCTGCCTCCTGAGAGACTCTGCCAGAGCATGACAAATACGGAGGCAAGTGCTAGCAGCAAACCACTGAACTAAGAACGGGGTCCCAATTAGAGGAGTTAGAGAAAGGATTGAAGGAGCTGAAGGGGCTTGCAACCCCATAAGAACAACAATATCAACCAACCAGAGCTCCTAGGAACTAAACCACTACCCAAAGAGTACACATGGAGAGACCCATGGACCCAGCTGCATATGTAGCAGAGGATGGCCTTGTTGGGCACTAGCGGGAGGAGAAGCCCTTGGCCCTACCAAGGCTGGACCCCCTAGTGTAGAGGAATGTCAGGGCTGGGAGGTGGGAAGTGGTGGGTAACTGGGGAGGGGAACACCCTCATAGAAGAAGGTGGAGGGGGGATGGGATAGAACATTTATGGATGGGAAATCAGGAAAGCAGATAACGTTAGAAATGTAAATAAAAAAATCCAATTTAAAAAAAAGACCCAAGTACAGTAGGAGCTTTGCAAAATCTTTAAAAATTGAAGTTTCAACTTGCTTAAGTGAGGTCACAAACCTGGAAGATTACAGAGAAAGTGTTTTGAGATTGCTGCAGCAAATGGCATGCTTAGATGGACTCTGTCAGGAGGATGATGAAGAACCAGACTTGGGGAGGATAAAGAGAAAGGTGATGGAGATGAAACTGGTCCACCTGAAGTTTATGAAGAGAAGGAAGAGGGGCATGAAGGAGGTTCACAAAGGGGGGGAAGTGGGCTTAATACTTCATGAAAGAAGAAATTCAGGGGAGGATAATTGTACTGATGAAAGGGAAGGGAAGGAAGAAAAAGGTAGTCTTTAGGGAGAGAAAAGGAAACTAGATGACCAATAGAGCCTTCTTTTTTTTTTTTAAGATTTATTTATATTAGGTGCATAAGTACACTGCAGCTGTCTTCAGACACACCAGAAGAGGGCATCAGATCTCATTACAGATGGTTGTGAGCCACCATGTGGTTACTGGGAATTGAACTCAGGACCTCTGGAAGAGCAGTCAGTGCTCTTAACCACGGAGCCATCTCTCCAGCCCCAGTGCCGAACCCAGGGCCTTGCGCTTGCTAGGCAAGCGCTCTACCACTGAGCTAAATCCCCAACCCCATGCCTTCTTTTTTTAATGGACAAAATATCTGATCAGAAATCTCACCAAAAAAGATACAAGGGTTGCAGGTCATTAGGAAAGGCAAATGAAGGACACAGAAAGGCCCCCCGATATATACACGTGTGTGTGATGTAAAACCAGGTCAGGAAGTTTGGTGAGGTAGAACATATTGAGACCTGGAGACTCGGTGGGTACAACAGCTCAGGCTAAAGGTATCTATCGAAGAAAACAGTATCCATCAAGAGATAGCTATCTAATGATATGTAGATAGATAGATAGATAGATAGATAGATAGATAGATAGATAGATAGATAGATAGAGATATCATTTATATGTGTATATATATGTTACACACACACACACACGGAGACCATGCTGCACATCTGTTACATATGTGTACGGGGCCTAGGTCCTTCCCATGCCATGTTCTCTGGTTGGTGGGTTAATCTGAGTGAGCCTCTATGGGCCCAGGCTAATTTATTCTATAGGTTTTCTTATAGTGTTCTTGATCTCTCTGGCTCCTTCAATCCTTTCTGCCCCCCACATCTTCCAGAAGATTCCCTGAGCTCTACCTAATGTTTGGCTGTGGCTTTCTGTGGACTGATGGGTGAAGCTCAGATGACAATTATGCTAGTCTCCTGTTTGCAAGTATAGCAAAATATCATTAATAGTGTTAGGAGTGGGCTATCTCTCTCATGGCGTGGGTCTCAAGTTGGGCCAGTCATTGGTTGGCCATTCTCTCAATCTCTGCTCCATCCTTAGCCATGTATATCTTATAGGCAAGACAAATTATGGGTCAAGGGTTTTGTTGCTGAGTTGGTGTCTCCATCCCTCCATTGGAAATCTTCCCTAGAGAGGAGGAAGCCGCTTCTGATTCCATATCCTCTACTGCTAGACGTCTTCACCAGGCTCACTCTCATAGATTCGTATGAATTTCCATTGCCCAAGGCTTCTAGCTCTTCCCTGAAATGCCCCCACCACTGATTCCAGTTCTATCTCCCTCCATACTCCCCACACTCGATCCCTTCTGTTCCCCACCCCACCCCTGCTTCTACCCAGTTTCCTCCCTCCATCCACTCTGATGTCTATTTTATTTCCCCCTCTCCATTGAGATTCCCTTGCGCCCTCCTTGTTACTTAGCTTCTTTGGGTCTGTGGATTATAGTATGGTTATCCTGAACTTCATGTCTAATATCCACTTATAAGTGAGTACATACCATGTTTGTCTTTTTGGGTCTGGGTTAGCTCACTCAGGGTGATCTTTTCTAGTTCCCTTCATTTGCCTGCAAATTACATGATGTCGTTGTTTTTAGTAGCTGAGTAATATTCCATTGTGTAAATGTAACACATTTCCTTTATCCATTCTTCAGTTGAGGGACATCTAGGTTGTCTATTGTTATAAATCAATAAAACTGCTATGAACGTATTTGAGCAAGTGTTCTTGATACGGTATGGTGGAGCATCTTTGGGGGATTGGTACAGCTGGATCTTTTTTTTTTCCAGAGCTGAGGACTGAACCCAGGGCCTTGTGCTTGCTAGGCAAGCGCTCTACCACTGAGCTAAATCCCCAACCCCGTAGCTGGGTCACCTTCTTAAGGTAGAACTAGTCTCCATTTTCTCAGAAACTGTCGAATTGATTTCCAAAGTGGTTGTACAAGTTTGCACGCACACCAATGGAGAGGCGTTCTCCTTGCTCCACGTCCTCACCAGCGTGCATGAGCTGTCCCTTGAGGTTTGGATCTTCGCCATTCTGATAGGAGCAAGATGGACTCTGAGTCATTTGGATTTGCATTTTCCTGATGACTAAGAATGTTGACCATTTCTTTAAGTGCTTCCCGCTCATTTGAGATTCCTCTGTTGATGATTCTCTGTATAGCTCTGGACCCCATTTTTAATTGGGGTATTTGGTTCGTTGATGTCTACTTCCTTGAGTTCTTTATGTATGTTGGATATCAGACTTTTGTCAGATGTGGTGCTGGTAAAGATCTTTTCCCATTCTGCAGACTGCTGTTTGTCCTCTTTATGGTGTGCTTTGCCTTACAGAAGCTTTTCAGTTTCATGAAGTCCTATTTATTGATTGTTGATCTTAGTGCCTGAGCTGCTGTTGTTCTGTTCAGGAAGTTGTCTCCTGTACCAACGTCTTCAAGGCTATTCCTCGCTTTCTCTTTTATTGGATTTAGTGTATCTAGTTTTTTTAAAAAATTATTTATTTTTGTATATGAGTACCCTGTAGCTGTTGTCAGACACCATAAGAGGGCATCAGATCTCATTACAGATGACTGTGAGCCACCATGTGGTTGCTGGGATTTGAACTCAGGACCTCTGGAAGAGCAGTCAGTGTTCTTAACCACTGAGCCATCTCTCCAGTCCTGTGTATCTGGTTTTACATTGAGGTCTTTGATGCACTTGGACTTGAGTTTTGTGCAGGGTGATAGATAAGGATCTATTTGCATTGCAGACATTCAGTTACACCAACACCATTTGTTCAAGATGCTTTCCTTTTTTCATAGTTTCGGTTTTGTTGTCAAAAATCAAGTGTGTAGGTGTGTGGTTTATTTCTGGATTTGATTCTGTTGATAAACCTATCTGTTTTTATGTCAGTACCATGATATTTTTATCTGTAGTACAGCTTGAATTCAGGGATTGTGTTACCTCAGAAGTTCGTTTACTGTACAGGATTGTCCTGGGTTTTTTGTTTCTCTATATGTAGTTCAGTATTGTTCTTTCAAGTTCTGTAAAGAATTCTGTTGGAATTTTGATGGGAATTGCATTGAATCTGAAGATTTCTTTTGCTAAGTAAGATGGCCATTTTTATACCATGTTAATCCTACCAATCCATGAGCATGGGACATCTTTCTATCTTCTGATATCTTCTTTAATGTCTTTCTTCAGAGACTTGAAGTTCTTGTCATACAGGTCTTTCACTTACTTGGTAAGAGTTACACCAAGATATTTTATATTTGTGGCAGTTCTAAAAGATGTTGTTTCCCTAATTTCTTTCTCAGCCCATTTGTTTGTATAAGGGTAGGCCACTGATTTTTTAAAATTAATTTTGTATCCAGCCACTTTGCTGGAGATGTTTATTGGCTGTAGAACTTCTCTGGTAGAATTTTTGGGGTCACTTATGTATACTATCATATCATCTGTGGATAGGGATACTTTGACTTCTTCCTTTCCAATTTGTGTCCCCTTGATCTCCTTTAGTTGTCTTTTTGCTCTAGCTGAAACTTCAAGTGCTACATTGAATAGATAGAGATGGGACAGCCTTGTCTTGTCCCTGATTCTAATGGAATTAATTTGATCTTCCATTTAATTTAAAGTTAGCTTGCTGTATATTGAGTAGAGAGTTGTTCAGTTTCCATGAGTTTCCATGGCTTTCTATTGTTTGTTTCTATTGTTGAAGTCCAGCTTTAATCTGTAGTGGTCAGATGAGATACAGAGGGTCATTTCAATCTTTCTTGTATCTGTTGAGACTTGCTTTGTGACTGAGTATATGGTCAGTTTTGGAGAAGGTTCCATGAGGTACTGAGAAGAAGTGTGTGGGTGGCATGTTCTGTAGATATCTGTTAGGTCCATTTGATTCATGTCTGTTAGCTTCATTATTTCTGTTTAGTTTCTGTCTCAGTGACCTGTCCATTGGTGAGAGTAGGGCGTTGAAGTCTCCCACTATTAACATATGGGGTTCAATGTGTGATTTAGTTGGTGATGCCATTTGGACCATGATGGGGCCCTGGCCTGTACTGCCACCAGGGACTACATCTGGGTCTGTGACTTTGCAGCAGCAGGAGTCTGTTAACACCTAAGGCCAAGTAGATGTCCCTGGTGTAGGCTGGCATCTGGGCACCTGTTGGTGTCTGAGGGCTGAGCAGAAATTGCCCCAGTCCTCGCCTGGGCATCATGGGAGAGCTGAACCTGCCACTTGTCTGCAGTGTGGAGAGATGCCTTCCCGCCACACATATTCCTTGTATCTATCACATCAGGCAGGAGAGCTGGCCCCGAAGTCATCAAAATAGGAGAGCAGGTCAACTCACTTGGTCAGCATTGTAGAGTTGGCCTTGGATATGGGAGTTGCAGGTGAACCAGCTGATGGATAAGTGCCTGAAAGCAAGCCCTGTCTCTTTCTCAGACTAGGGAGAAACACCCTTCCTCCTCCCTCACTCCTCAATCCCTATGGCAGGCAAGAGAGCTGGCCCTGGAGTCATGGGAATGGGGGAACTGGGCCTGCTCCTCACTGGCTGCAACACTCAGGAGAATGGACCCTGCACATCACCTAGGCAGCAGGGTAAAGTTGGTCCTGGTTTCAAGGGTTGTGGATGAGCCAGCCTGAGGGCATAAGAGCCAGAGATCTGGCAGGCTGACCAGCTCAGGTACCTCTCAGGCCCAGATCTAGGGCTTTGAATTGACCCACCCAACATCTATCCAAATGAACTGCTGGAATGCAGGACGAGGCTGGTCTTACAGACCCAAAACCACAGGACCTCCATGACACAGGGCAACAAAAGGATATCCATGAGGAGTCCCAGTTAGGTTCCAGTCTTGATGCAGTAGCAGAAGCCAGAGGGTTCTACAGAATTAGGCTCATCCTCTCCCACTGGGGAAAGACAAGGCAATCAGTCCTCTCCTACATATGTGCCAGGGGGCCTTGGATCAGCCCCAAGCAAGGCCTTCAGTGATGCTCTTAACTCAACGAGTCATTGAAGTGAACATTTGCAAGCAAAGAAGTGTGGAGAAAAGGATATACTATGAAATGCACTATGACACAATTAGAGCTTCTACATCAAAGATTTATTTTTCTCTGTTGGGGAGTTTGGTGGCCCCCAGGAGACCAAGGGCTCCAGAGATGGTTGAGGATGTCCTGCTCACCCAGTGCTATAAAGCTTAGCAAGGATTCCCTCAGTTTGTGTAAGGGAGCTTGGCTTTCGGAATGGCAGCAGTGGGCACCATGGTATTGTCAGACTACTAGACTGATTGGGCTGAGGTGAGACAGGAAAGGCCCACAGTCCCTTCTGCTCCTCCTCATGTCTGTGCTGGATGAACCGAGACTTAACTTCCTCTTCCTTCAGGTCGAGTCTGACAGCAAGGAACTTGCCAGTCTCCATGTCAAGGTCAGGGTGGGTCTCAAAATGTGTCTTTCATCCATCCCAGTCCTTGTGGCCCTGAGGACTTGGGTTGCAGGAGAACCCAAGATTCTCCTATCCTGACTATAGCAAGTTTCAGGTATTTTGGATAAAATAGGACACAGTGGGAAGTGTTTCCTCTTCCTTAGGAAGTGTAGCAAACATGGTTTGAGCGGTATTAAATTTGCAATAAGGTAATAAAAAGCTCATCAACAGAGGTAACTGTTGATGTCACCAATCATAACTGCCAAACATATTTTAAAACTCAAGAAGAGGATAGTCTACTAAAGTCACTTGGTCAGCTGCCAGTTTTGATACTTGTGTTGTTTTTCCTCCCGGGCTCCTGTGCCTTTTGTTAGAAAAACCATCTTCATTCCTCTTTTTTTTAAATATTTATTTTATTTATTTACATCCCAAATGTTGCCACCCTGTCCCCGTCGTCCTTCCTTCCCAGAATTCTTTACCCTATTGCCCCTCCCCTTTGCCTCTGAGATGGTGACCCCCTCTCCAGGCATCTCCCTTCTCTGGGGCATCAAGTCTCTACAGAATTAGGCGCATCCTCTCCCACTGGGGAAAGACAAGGCAATCAGTCCTCTCCTACATATGTGCCAGGGGGCCTTGGATCAGCCCCAAGCAAGGCCTTTAGTGATGCTCTTAACTTCACTTTCTCTCAGAATGTCGTGTATTACTTTCACTCGTGAAAGATGTTACAGTCTGTTTGACAAATTCGTTTAACCATTAAGTTTGTTCTGCTTTCTTTTGCCCTCCATTGTTTATGATGAGAAATCTCAATTATGCAAAACATTATTCTATAGAATTAGTATATCCTTTTTCCTTTCAAGATAGTTTTCTTGGTTTGGTGGTTATTAGTACAGAAAAATATTGCCTATATCTTGGCCGCTATTAGGGATGCATCAGAAAGCTACAGCTGAGGGCTGTATTGCTCTATCCTGCTCCGCTGCCAGCCTCCCACACGTGCACCTGGAGTTAAAGGTGGACCATTAAGGCACAGAAGCCAGTAGGTGTTCACCTCCTTCAGGACCATACCTACTCTGATGGAGTCTCTCCTCTTCCACCTGCCATTTCCTGCTGTTCCAACAGCCACTGCAGGATTGGCTGAGAACTGAGCTGTGAGGAAATGGAGAAAGATCTGAGAGGAGAAATGACTCCCCCACACATACTGAGCATCAGATGCCTCCTTTCCTGATCTCAAGGCGGAGAGGAAGGGGTTGTTTGGGAGATTTCTTGTGCCGGTTCCCAGTTTCAGAGTTTGCTGTCTGGAGCCCAGGCTGGAGGAAATCCAAGGAAAAAAAATGCTAAGTTCCTGCCACTCCAGTGACTTAACCTCACTGGCCTTCTCCTTTTAGTTAGCCCTGTTTGTGGCTTCCCTTCAGAATGCTCCCATAGCTCCCACGTGTAGGTATTTTGTTCGAGCTTCCTTGCTGCATTCAGTAAAAGCAAGGTGCTTACCCAGAGCTGGAATGAAAACTGGTTTTGAAACTGAAAAAAACAAAAAAACAAACAAACAAACAAAAAAAAAACCACTAAATGTTTCCTAATTAGTACAAAATAAAATTACTGATTTCTTTGGAATAATTTTATCTTCTTTTATGTTTGTAACCCTCATTTGTTGCAATTTCCCTTATACCTACACAGTGATTCTCTTCTCAATTACCTGCTTTCTGAGGCTTAGGAGAATTCTTTACTGGCTGACACCATTCCAGATGGGAGTAGTGTGGGTGGAAGAACTCTCTTGCTTTGGGGACATTGTTAGTGGAGACTTCTGGGAAATGTAGTCTTCTAAATAACAAGGAAAAAAAATAAACCCAGGAAGATGATACGAAGATAGATCACAATCTTAGAATTTTTTCCCCATAAACATGCAATGATTACATGGTATTCTTTTGTTTTGCATTAAGTATGAAGAAGTTACTTATTTAATTTAGGCAGTCATTAAGACAGATAAAACATGCCATCATTAGCCCTCTGGTATAGTACTAGTTTTTTGTTTGTTTGTTGTATGTATTTTTTTTTTTAAATTTCCCATGACTTTTTCAACTGCAATGCACTGTTCTTGCTACAATTGCTCTTTTTGAAATTTTGCACAGTGTATATAATGATGGCCCTATGAAAAGAGAATTCAATTTAACTGGAGATTTAATAGGGAGAAAGTGTAACAAATGCCCCCATAGCCATTTATTGGTTTAAAAAAATAGAAAAGAAAGAAAGAAACCCTGGTGGATTTAGTACAAATACGGACTGTGGAAAAAGATTTGACTCATAAGGAATAGAAACATTAAAATAATGACTTTTTCATAGATATTATGACTATTTACAAAGCTACTTTTGAAATAGCAGGCCAATACTACAGAGTCTTAATGTAAATTAGTGAAGTTGCTTTGCAAATTCTGTTGGAAAATTCAGTTTGGACAAAATTGCCGAGGGCACCAAGCTCAGTTTTGCTCTCAGACTCAGCCAACATTTACTGACCACCTTCCATATGCTAGCTTCAGTTCTAGGCACTAGAGATACAGCAAGAGGAAAATGTTCTTTCCCCCATAATGTGTACATTCTAAGGGTGGTGATATAGATTATCTAGATTAACACTGTCTTTTTTTTTTCAACTACAGATAATTAAATACAACAAAACTCAGACATAAATGCATTTAGCGGGGTGGGCTGCCGGGGAGACGGCTCAGCTGTTCGAGTGCCTTCCAGTGAGCATGGGGAAGCTAAACACCCATGTAAAACACCAGGCATGCAACTCTGGCATAACTGAATCAGTGAGTGAGCTCCAGCTGTGCCCATTGAGGGACCTTGTCTCAAAAACTAAGAGAGTAGTTTTTAAAAAGACCTCTGGGGTTGGGGATTTAGCTCAATGGTAGAGCGCTTGCCTAGGGGCGCATAAAGGCCCTGGGTTCAGTCCCCAGCTCGAAAAAAGAACCAAAAAAAAAAAAAAAAAAAAGACCTCTGGTGTATACACATACACTCACGGACACACATGCAAGAACAAATGGAGGAAGGAAGGAAGAAGAAAGGCATATTACTTCTCTCAGGACCATGACCAAATCGCTGACAGAAAGAAACTTTAAAAAGGAAGGATTTATTTTGGCTGTGGTTTGAAGGAAATGTAGTCTATCATGTGAGAGAAGACATGACAGAAAGCTTATGGTCACTTCGTGTCCTCAGTCACGGAGCAAGGAGATAAATGTTCCTATTCAACGAGCTTTCTCTTTTAACCTTTTATTCAGTCTGGGCCATAGCCCACATCCAAAGTGGGCCTTCCTTCCGTAGGTAAATCTCCCTGAAAACACCCTCACAGACACATTCAAACATATGTTTCCTAGATGATTGTAAATCCAGTCACGTGGACAATGGCAGAAGACCTCCCTGAGAGAGCAGTGTCTGAGCAGAGACTTTGAGGACTGGAAGAAGTAACCTGGAAGTCTCGGTTGCTCCAAACCCGTGGAATAGCAAACAAAAGCTGGGCGTAGAGAGGCCCAGCAAGGAAGAATTTGCTGAGAGCAAAATGAGTGATGGGCAATGTCATTTAAGAGGACACCAGAGAGTTGAGGTAAAAGAAGGGCAAGATGACAAGGTGATAGAAGAAATCCCAGAAGGATGTGAGCAAAGGCACGGCTAATCAGAAAGGGCTGGCTCACGAGGGGGAAGCCCAAGCCCCTTCCCACTGCACCCAGTGGGCAGGCAAGAAATCAGGCCAGCAGGTTAACTAATTCGCAGTCAGAAATGGAAGGCCTAGAAATGGACAGTTGCAGTCCAGTTTCCTGAACTTTGTGGTCCCTTGTGCCCTTTGATGTCAGGTAGCAGACTGGAGACGAACCCACAAGGATCACTTAGCTGTATAGTGCACATCTTTCCAGCTTACTATTTTAATACTGTAAAGGATAACATTTCTTAAATACCTTAGGGTATTTAAGATTTTTTTTAAAGCCAAGAGCTGTTCACGATAAATAACTCCTGTTACTCACAAATTGGTTTAGGAGATCAAAACATGTTTCTAAAAGCGTCCAGATAATATTACTACTTAATGTATGCCAAGGAGTGAGATACCGGAGGCCCAGAAGCTGAAGGGATAGACACCCTGTGAAGTCCTCCCCTTCCTCTACCTCCGTGCAACAGCTAGTTTGAGGTAATAAAGGACCCCATGCCTACGTGTTGAAGTCTTGGCTCCACGGCTCTCAGAGCGAAACCAACTATCTCTTTAAGAAGGAAAGTGAAGACGGGAGGTTTACGCAGCTGCCGGCGAGCTTCCGACTGGCTCATCCCCCTCCATCCACCTCTCCTCCCCCGCCCTCCACCTCTCCCTCCCCCCAGCCCCAGCCCCAGCAAGCACCGGCTAGCCACCTTCAGCTGGGGCTCGGGAGAGCAATCCCGCTACCCTCCCGGGGCAGCCTAAACCATGGAAGCCTTCGCAGGTGATGACAAGGACCCCGGGGACCTCCGGGCCCACCGCCCAGCCTCACCCGCCGCACCCAGGAGTGCAAGTGCGGGGGTGCGGGGCGCCGGCCAAGCACAGGAACTGCCCTAGCCCGCGGCGGGCAGCGTGTCCTCCGAGCTTGCAGGCTGCGGCTACCGGCGCTCACCCGCCCCTGTCTCTCTCTTCCCCACCGCCGCAGGTTGCTGATCATCGTCAGGCGGCTGCTGCAGCTACTGCAGAGGCGCTGCGCCAAGCTGCGCCGGAGTCGTGCGAGCCCGCGGGACTGCGGAGGGCGAGTGGACCCAGGTGAGGAGGCCGCGGCGGGGCTGGAGGGGGCCTCTGTGGCTCCGCGGCCGCCGGGGACAGCTTGAGACCGCTTGCTGCGGCGCGATCCTGTAGGGGCACCAGCCGAGGAGGGGATTAACGTGACTCATCCCTACCCTCCCTCCATCCCCCTACATCCTTGTAAGCACCCCTCTCCCTAGCGTAAAATTTACTAATTAATTAGAGGATGCTGATTTCAGTAGGGAAGACGCCCAGGGTCTTCTTTAACATCTAGTAGGTGGGTTTTAGGGAACTAACCCCTCGCCCTTCCTGTTTGTTTTTCTCTTCTGGCATTCTGCAAACATGTGAGCTTCTCTTTAGAACCGCACACCCACCCCAAGGTCAAGCGTCAACGACTGCCTTCCTATCTTGCCCACTGAAAAACATCAGAGCCCTGCAGTAGATCTGGTAGAATTTCCCATGATCCCTAGAGTGGGCAATTTGCCTCAGTCTCCCTGGAGCTTCCGTGGTATATATTGTTTTCTCTTTCCACTCCCTAGCAGGGAGCCAGGCGGCTTGCAACACCTGCCAGCCTGAGAACTCCCCACATTCCCCTGCCTCAACTCTGCAGGGGTGGAGAGCCTGCTGGTCACATGCCGCCTGTTTCCTTAGCCTTCTCTGCCCAACTTGGGGTACAGACTTGGGTGGGTTGGAGGAGTTTCCCAGAAAATGCTAGTCTCTGTAAGTCGAGGGGTGTAAGAGTGAGAGAGCCTGAGGTTGTGGGCCTTAACTTGCTGCTTGGCTCCAAGTAGCCATCTTACTATTTTTTGGGTGTGGGTGTCTGTCTGCTTGTCTGTTCTGTGCCAGAGCTGGGCTAGATGAACCGTACAATTTCAATATATCACTTGAGCGTGGCTTCAATAACTCTGGAGACTTGTCTATTAGAACCATTCAAGTTTAGACCCTTGAAATAATTGGGGTCCCCTTGGTTATTCTCTTTCGACTTTGGATTTCTAGAGTGAAATGTTGACCTTGTGGGTCTCACCGCACTGGAGGCATCAGAGGATTCTTTGGGGGAATACCCGTGCCCTGACAGTTACTTCCCTTCCCCAAGCCTTAACTCCCTCACTTGTGAACCTGGGCGAAGGGCACCTGCCTCAGAGTGTTAAGGGTGAGATGAGGTTCATATGGAAGCTCTTGCGATAACAGCTTGAGACACACAGTAGGTTTTCAAGGATTCAGCATTTGAAGGCAAATTAGGAGAGAGGGGAGTTCTTCCTTACCCCACCAGATTCTTGCAGAGCAATCAGGGGATGAAAGCATTTCCATCCCAGGAGCTGTGACAGTTGTAGCAAATGATGGTTGCCTGCAGTCATGTATAACCCAGCCATTGGCTTGGAAGACCCTGTCATCCATGGGCGGCATCCCACGGGAACAGAAGCACATGGGTCTTGAGCGCTGGCAGAGAGCAGGAACCAGGCTCGCAGATCTCAATCTTTGCCTCCCCTAGAATAATCTCTTCTGAGACTGAAGCAAGAAAGTCACGTTCTGGGGCCCGTATTTCCTATTTTCCATTTCCTTCTTCTTGTTGTCATTCTCAGCCGACCACCCATCCTGTCTATCTCTAGTTTATTCCAGACACCTTTTGCCCTGTGCTGGCCACACAAAGGAGGTTCCCAACAGGGTGGGGTGGAGCTTTTGCTGCGGCACCAGTTAGGTCAAAAGAGTGTGATGCACCCTCCCATCCCTTCTGCCCTAAATCCCCGCTAGACCATGAGCTTCTCCTGGCAGAGGCCCAGCCTTGGCTTCCCTGTCTCCAGCCTTTGGCCTATGACAAGGCATAAAGTAGGTGCTTAATAAGTGTTGAGTTAAATACATTGATGAGGCCTCCAAACCAACTGTATTGGGGAAGAGCCTGAGGTGAGTTGATTTTCAAAGGTCAGGTGTTGGTTGCCATGGCATTGAGATTACTAATATTCAGATTAGTATATATTGAGATTACTAACACTTACCCATGCAACATACTAACAGCACTAACTGTTACCATTAGACATCTTACCTGCACTTCTTTCTTTTTTTTTTTTTTTTTTTTTTTCTTTTTTTGGAGCTGGGACGAACCCCAGGGCCTTGCAGCTTGCTAGACAAGCTCTCTACCACTGAGCTAAATCCCCAACCCCATTACCTGCACTTCTAAGGCTCCTCCTTAGGGATAAAGGAAGCGGATGTGCCTGAGAATTTGAGGCTGGCAATCAGGGTTCAGATGGCACTGGGTAGTGAGCCATGATTGGAGAGGATCGGGAAGAGTGATTCCAGCCATCACTGTGGGCGGCAGGGGAGCTGCACAGGGCAGCCAGCCAAGCTAATATAGAACGCAGTAGAAGGTCAGGAGACCCAGGTCCCAGACTCCATCCAAGTGCCACTTCCACGTGTGACCTTGGGCTTCATTATTTTAGTATTTGTTCATCTCCATCCATCTACTGAGGAGATTGGACTAGATGATCCCTGAGCTCCTTCTGGTTCTGAAATTTTGTTAAGAGGACTTTTAAAAATAAAAATGGATGACTATGTATTATTCCTAATATCAGTTATAATATACAGTGCCCGAGCACTGTAGGTGGGTGGTCCTTATTGTATCTACTAGGAAGGGAGGAGACTGTGGCTTGGAGAGACACGGGATGGGCCTAGGGATGGCCAGGAAGAAGTGGTGGTCGGTCTGGCTCAGAAGCATTGCCTCTTTCACAGATCCTGCCGCCTCTCACGTATCCTTTGCGATGGCCTGTGTGTGTGGTGTGTGTGTGTGTGGTGTGTGGCATGTATGTGTGTGTGTGTGTGTGTGGCATGTGTGTATGTGTGGCATGTGTGTAAGAGTGTGTGTGTGTGGCATGTGTGTATGTGTGGCGTGTGTGTGGCATGTGTGTATGTGAGTGTGTGTGTGGTGTCTGGTGTGTGTGTGTGTGGGTGTGTGGTGTGGGTGTATGTGTGGTATGTTTATATGTGTGTGTGGTGTGTGTATGTGTGTGTGGGTGTGTGTGTGGTGTGTGGCATGTGTGTGTGTATGTGTGTGTGTGTGTATGTGTGTGTATGTGTGTGTGTGAGTGTGTATGTGTATGTGTGGCTTGTGTGTGTGTGTATGTGTATGTGTGTGTGTGGCATGTGTGTGTGTGAGTGTGGTATGTGTGTGTGTGTGTGTTTGTGTGTGTGTATGTGGTGTGTTTGTGGTGTGTGGCATGTGTGTGTGTGCGCGTGCGTGTGCGTGTGCCCTTGCACACAGGCATGGATTTAAGAGCCAGGAAAGCTGTGAAGGCTTGTGAGGGCAGATCACACATCTCCCCAGGATGACTGCTGCAGAGGACGGTGCTGGGCTGGGCTGAAGAGTGTGTGAGTCAGGGCTGCAGAGCTCTTGCAGAGTTCTGCTTAGCTGATGGATGGAGGGTTCCCTTTCTCAAGGAGGCCTCAATGACAGCCATGACAAACGTGCCTTCTGGGTGCTCCCTGTGCGGTACCCCAACCTGGTTTCAGTTATTTCCTGCTCAGACCATCCTAATGTGTAGGCTGCGTACACCCGTCATTTTACCGATTTTGTGGTGAGGATGCCAGGCAGACAGGCTAAGCGTTGCCCAGAGCTGGACAACTGAAATGCTACAGAACCTGACGAGTATAGCGCTGGGGACACAGGGGTTTGGGAGTCAAGGAAGTGCTTTTAATTTGAGCCCTCCCTAGGGTTAGGGTTAGGGTTAGGGTTAGGGTTAGGGTTAGGGTTAGGGTTAGGGTTAGGGTTAGGGTTACCTTGGGTGAGAGACAGTGTCCCCATGGCTCAAACAGACTGGATGTGCTGGCCGGCTCGGAGTCTCAGTGTGAACCTATCCCAGCACAGGGTAGAGGGATTCTCAGTCCTTTTGAACAGGGCTCAGTGTTTGTTATCATTCATTAGCTAGGCTCTGGGCCAAGAGCATGGGTATGGGAGAGATCTAGAGCCAATCCTGAGTTTCAAGAAGTCCAATATGCAGATCTGGAAAGATGTCTAGGAGGTATGGTGGCAACCATCATCTGGGAGCAGAGAAAGAGTGGAAGGTCCTTCCCACACAGTGAGTCAAGAAGACCTAGAGATCCGATGTGATTAGCATCTCTAAACCCTATGCTGGGTTTGAGAACAATGATCGTAAGATTCTTCCCAGTCCCAACAGTGTCAGAGTCCTGGGAGTTCTATTTCCCAGTAGCATAGAAGGACCACCTATGGTCATTCTATAACACTGTTCGGTTGAATTATACAGTTATCCCAGGAAGAGCAGACCCTTTGAGGCGTCTAGAAACAGGATCTGCTAAGTTTGGTTTTGTTTTTGCGAGACAGGGTCTCAAGCTGGCCTTGAACTCAGGATCCTCTTGCTTCGGCCTCCTACATGCTGGGATTATAAGTGTGTGCTACCCCACTTGGAAGAAGTGTGACTTTTTTGTTGTTATAGTCAGTCTGTGATGACACACAAGGTAGTCTTTTTGTACCTTGTATAGCTGGTAGTGTCTGTGAATACCCAGAAGACTCAGCTTTTCCTCCAGACAGTTCTCGGTGTCTCATGCACCAGGAAGAACCACTTACCTTGAGAAGCTGCATCATTGTTCAAGATTTCTCAAAAGGGCAGGGGCCAGAACCATTCAGTAACAACACAATTTCTGAGTCATGTGGACTCTTTCTGTGTCTAGGCCACCCAAGCCCTAGAGGTGGGCAGCTGGTGCTCGGTGCTGGTAAACACTGAGCCAAGAGTCCTTGCAGAGGGAAGTCTGTGTTCCCAGGCTGCTCTACATCTCTTAATGGATGGGATATTTATGAAGTGTTTGTCACATGCCCAGCACTGTCGTCTGAATTGAGGTACTGAGCCAACCCTAAAGGAGTCTCTGGGAGGCAGCCTGAGGGAACGAGCCAGCATGAGGAGTCCAAGACTGGGACCCTTCCCTGCATCCTGCTGTCTACTCGATGCCAAGCCTGAGATCAGGCCTCTCACCTCTCCATACCTGCAGAGTAAGAGACAGAGGTTAGCCAGGCAGTGGTGGTGCACGCTTTTAATCCCAGCACTTGGGAGGCAGAGGAAGGTGGATCTCTGGGTTCAAGGCCAGCCTGTTCTTCACAGAGAAACCCTGTCTCAGAAAGAGACAGAGACCAGAGACAGAGACAGACAAAGACACACAGAGACACACAGATAGAGAGACAGTCAGAGGTGGAGATGAACAAGGGCCCTTCAAGCTCCGATGGGCTAAGGACTTCACAACTGTTTTCTTCTGTGACCACTTTGGGGCAGGGATGGGGGGTGGGGTGGGATGGGGTGGATAGGGACCAGGTACCTGTAACTTGAGGAAGACTCAGATAATGTAACATGAGGCAGGAACAAACGCTCTGCGGATTTGCTAGAGGGATAATGTTTGGGAATGGCTCCATTCAAAGCCACCTCTTGAAAGATAGAACACCTCAGATATAGATAGATGGATTCCTGTGTGTTTGGGTTTGGGTCAGGAGGAGCAGCAGGAGCCTGCTGTCATATGGGGACAGGCTGGCTATGTAGCAAGGGCGTGCGTTCACAAAAGTCTGCACCTTTGGGAGTCTAGCCTAGCTTGGCCAGCTTTTTATTTTGCCAGATAAGGACATTTCAGATGATGCCCAGAGTTTTGTGGTGTCCTATTGTACGAGAAGAGCCTCTGAACACCTCCTGGGCTTCAGTACCAGAAAGATACCGCTCAAACTGAGTATATTATGCCTTTTAAAAAATCTTGCGGGCTGGAGGGATGGCTCAGTGGTTAAGAGCACCGACTGCTCTTCCAGAGGTCCTGAGTTCAATTCCCAGCAACCACATAGTGGCTCACAACCATCTGTAATGGATCCAATTCTCTCTTCTGGTGTGTCTGAAGACAGCTACAGTGTACTTACATATAATAAATAAATAAATCTTTAAAAAAAAAAATCTTGCTGTAGGCTGGGGGCATAGCTCAGAGTGGAGCACTTGCCCACCATGCAAAATCCATAGTGTCCTTCTTCAGCACCACAGGTGGTGGAAGTGGTGGTGGTGGTGGTGGTAGTGGTGGTGGTGGTGATAGTACATTTTATAATTATTTTCGTATGGCTGTTTTTCCTCATGTGTGTCTGCACTATTTGTGTGCCTAGTATCCGCAGAAGCCAGAAGAGAGCATTAGATCCCCTGAAACTGGAGTTCCAGATGGTTGTGAGCCACCGTGTAGGGTCAGGGACTCAAACGTGTCCTCTGCAAAAACAACCAAAGCTTTTAACCACTGAGCCATCTCTCTAGCCCCCAAAATAACCCATAGACAAAGCCCTAACTCGTTATCCATATTTGCTCTAGTTTATCTCAGGCAAATGTTGTTGTTGGCCCGAGTCAGGCCTGAGAGATCTTAATCCTCATCTGGTTTCCTGAGTCTGTTCCCTTGTCTCTCTCTGCTGAGGTTATTAGAGGGTCTATTTACCAATAGAAACTGAAGCAAGGGCCTCCCTCCGGTGCGGTTCTCTGCAAAGGCAGAGCGAAGGCTGGGCTGTAGTGCTTGCTCTCTGGAAAGAGACCGTTGCTGTCTTGCTCTGTCATTCATGACTGCAGGGATGCCAGTCCAGGCTTCTCAGATCTGGTCTTAAAAAATGTGACCAGCGAGGTAATATTTCCAGTGCACATATTGAAGGATGTCCGTTAGGTCATCGGTGACCTCTGACAGAAACCTGCAGTGTTAGGCATGCAGTGTTCAGCCGTCGCTGGCTGGTCTGTGGAGAATGAAAATCAACTGGGAAGGAGGCTCGTGCTAGGGTAGGCCCCTTCCGCAAAGCTGGAAAGGCCTTGCTTGGGCAGCTTGCACTCATTGACCCTGCCTCTGTGACCTCCAAGGCCCTAGTTGGGGTCCCTCATTTTTAACAGCACTGTCAGGGCTGCCTGGGGACTGAGGCTTCCTGTACCTCTGTACCCACTTGCCCTAACCACGCTTCCCACCATGGAGGTTCCAGAACCTCAACTGGCACCTTTAGTAGGGGGTCTTATTGAGTGGCCTGTGAAGCCCGGCACAACCCCTTGGAGACGTGAGGAAAGGCCCCTGGTGAAGCAGTTTCTGTCTTTGGAAGCTGAGATACTGCTGTCCTGTGCTTGAGTGGAATATGACCTGGCCAGCCAGCAGGCCGTCTGCATGCTGCTCTGTCACATGGCCACTCGGGGAAAGTGGACTCTGGTGGCAGAGGAAGCCTAGAGCGCTCTAAAAGAAGGGCCTCAGAGGAGCTTCTAGTTAGCAGGAGGAAACCCAGGAGCATGGTTTCAGGGCCTTCCAAGATTCAGATGAAAGCCACTGATGGCAGATGCATTCTTGTGGCCCCGCTTAATCAAATATTCATCAGGCAACCAAATGTGATAAGACTATTCTAGACATGTCAGGGGAGGCAAAGATACAACTATTCATTTACATCCATTCTACTGAGCATCTGTCTCAGGTCCAAGGTGTGCTCCCTGTCCTTGGGGAGCTCTCCAACCTGGCTGAGTTGGATGGATGGATGGATGGATGGATGGGTGGATGGGTGGATGGGTGGATGGGTGGATGGGTGGATGGGTGGATGGGTGAATGGGTGAATGGGTGAATGGGTGAATGGATAGGTGGGTGGGTAGGTGGATGAGTGGGTGGATGATATACAGGGCCTGCTACATAGAAATGCTACTAAAAGATATGTTGCAATTGGCCTGGGAGATTTGGCAAACCCAGATGAAAGGCAAAGACTTTCCAGACTGGCTAGGAGAAAGAGAAACAGCTAAGGGCTCAGGGGTGCAGGTCAGAGGTGGAGACACGCTTGTGTGTTTACCAGACCATAGCTGGGTCCGATTTTCAATCCCTGCCTCCCAAAAGAACGCCAACCAAGGCCCTTCATCACAGGTGACCCATGTTTTATAGTGGAAAGCACAAGGCTCAGAGAGGGGAAGCAGTTTGCCCAAGATTGCTGTCACGTGGTTTTGGCATCGAGGCACTGTTCTCGGTCTAACTGCCTCTGGATAGCTATTCATTTGATGGCCTCTGGATAGCTATTCATTTGATGGCCCATGGGCTGGAGCTGCTGCATGGGTAAGCGCATTGTCACAGTTGGGAAGCTGGGACTTCCAAAGGGAGTTGGCCCAAGGTTTTATGTTCAACATGGCAGGGGTCCGGACTCTGACCTCCTGGCTTCCTATACTGTAGAGACAAAGCAGGGCTCCGCAGGGGACCCTCTGCAGGTATTCAGAGTCCTAGGAGACGCCTCCATAGCGCTGAAGGCAGAGCCCAGCCCAGTACTTGCCAGGTGTCATCCAGGGAGGCAAATTCTAGCACAGAGCACATTCTCACTGCTGAGGTGAGGATAACAACTAACGAGCAACAAGATGGTGCGTTTGTGGCTGGAGAGGAGGCTTGGCAGTTAAGAGCAGCTGCCGCTCTTCCAAAGGACCTGGGTTTGGTTCCCAGCACCCACATCTTACAACTGCCTGTAACTATTTCTAGGGGATCGAACACCTCTGACCTCTGAGAGAACCTGCACACAGCTCCATATTACTAAAAATAAATAAATAAATCTATTGGGGGTGGGGAGAAGATAATGAGTCTTCAGAGCTAGCTTTTGGTGTCAGGGCTGATCCCGTAGGCCAGGGTGTCCTGGAAGGAGCTCCCGAGATGATAGGGTACTGAGTCGCGGCTGAGCCTGATTCAACCTGCAGTGCAGAGGGTCTGGAATTCCAGGACAGGGCACAGCGATGCAAGCAATAGGTACCACTCGTGTTCCCAGGAGAAAGAGCAGCTGTAAGCTGGTGTTTCAAGGAAGGCCTTAGAGGAGGAGGACCCAAAATCCTGGCAGAGCAAGGGCTGAGGGAGGGCAGAGGAGTAGGAATGTAAAACACAGGGATCCCAGTTTGGTGTTTGGTCTGAGGCTCCCAGCAAAGGACTCATCCTTGTTCCCTCTGGCAATGGAGGCCCTGGAAATCCTATGTCAGCCTTGCAGGGAAACCAATTTGGTGCTGTCCCTCTCGTCCCCACACATCCCTCTCTTCCTTGTACTGTTCACACGCACACACCACCTTCCCTTTTGGAAGTGGCAGACTTTGGATACTGAGCTAAGTGTGAGCGAAGCCTGCTGAACGTCACCTCTGCAGTGAGACACAGTCAGTTGTGTGACAAAGGACACCTCGTGACCTTCGGGGTCCTGAGCCTGTGTAGTGAAGCCGCTGATCAATTCCCTGAAGTGGCTGTGAGTCCTGTGGAGCCCCTCATGGTTCATGGTGGGCAATGGCTTCAGAGTCCAGTCTGACCGACTTCCAGGTCTGCTGTTTGTCAGCCTGGGGTCTGAGATGCACCGTGTGAAATCCTTGGCCATGTTCTCATCTACCAGGGAAGGGCCAATCGTTCCTTCCAGAGAGCAGATGGATGCTCTCCTGAGAGCCTGTGTGAAAGCGGCCCAGAGTGCACCAAGTAGCCTCCCAAAGCTGCTTCCCAGTCACCTTCTTCCCCAGGCTTAGCCCCTCTCCCCTTCTCAAAGCCCCAATGACAAAACACTGCTGCCTGCACAGACCCAGTCCTGAGAGCCCACCAGGGCCAGACAGCGTTAGGATCTACAGGGACGATTCCAGAACCCCAGTTCTCACCTCCCCTTGTCTTCTGATCTTCCTCTCCCTCATTCCGCTCTCAGAGGAGACTGGTGCACACCCATTCTTCACTCCTCAGCTCTCACCCGGGCTTTTCAAAGGAAGCTCATGACCAGGGCGAGCGAAGAGCTCCGAAGGACTCTTGATGATGTGTGACTGAGAAAAGTCCCTAAGCGACCTTGGACTTGATGTGTTCCGGATCAGCGGTCCCCGCTCTGTACTTCCCCTCCCTCTGTGACTTCCCTCACCCAATCCCTCATTATGTAACATTCTTCCTGGTAGGTGTCTCCTTGTGTCCAAGGCCCAGGTCAGATGCTGTCTCTTTAGGAATCCACTTCTGAACCCCACGGCTCCTCCTTAGAAGCTGGGCCTTTCCCGTCATGTTAGCTCTGTGTGGTCAGAGGTGAGATGGCCCCTCGCTACCGCCAAGAAAATGTGTTCCTCTGTGGAACTCCAAGACTGAGGGCGAGATTGGCCCCTCCCTTAGAACTGAGAGGAGGTGGGTATTGGAAGGGTCCCAAAGGTCAGCTGTTCCACCAAGAGCAGGGCTCAGGTTAAGGCTCTCCTGGACCTTTTGTCAGACTTTCTGAGTGGTCAGCCATGGGAAGCACAAGTAGAGTGCCCTGGTTAACCCTTTTAGGCTCTGCTGGGAACAAGCCATTTTACTTGTCTGGCCTTGTAACCTCTTTGGTAACTGGTCAATGTAATTAAACTTAGCCTCAGAGGAGCAAATTGAAGTGAAATTAAACTGGATTAGGAAGCCCATCTGTGCCCCTGTAGGGTTTAGCCCATAGTAGATGCACAGTAAGTTCCGGGGAAGTCTGTTCAGTTGCTTTCTCCTCCCCACGGGGGTTTAAACAGGCCAGGTGCTTGCAGAACAGGAGGGTCACCTAGAGAAATGTCACTCAGAGGCTGTCACTCACTGCCAGTCACTCTGAACTGGTGGGCTTTGGAGCCCCCACGTCCTTTCCTGCTCTGCACTTCTGAGATCCTGTGAATCCTTGGCTCCCATTAGTCGATTATTAGTCAGTTAGGGTTCATCTTGAATGTCTGTTTAGCAGTGATAAAAGGCAGATTTCTGTTACAGTCATGAGCTAATTAGAGGCTTTGAAGTGGCACAGTTATAAAATCCCAGCCAAGAAGAGCTGAGATGGAGCTTGGGAAAGGAACCCTGATGGAGTGGTTGGAGCCTGCGTTTGTTAGATTTGGGAAGGGTGCATGATGGCTGCTCTGGGGGACTTCCTGGGGCAAGAGTATCCCCTGTGGCCTGGCGGGAGTGTGGCACACAGGAAGCACTCTGTGAGGGGCTGAGTGAGTAGATGACAAGCAGGCATGGTGTCTCTATCAGATGAGCTATTTGGCCAGCAGGGTTTTCTGGTTACCCCAGAGGCCCTGTGGCAGCTTCTCCCTCAGAGTATGTGTGTGTTGTGTGCTTAGCTTCCTAAGACTCGTGCTTGCCACTCCTCCCCCTCCTCCCATTTCTCCCACCCTCCCCTCTCTTCCGCTCCTAGCTCTGTGAAGTGCAGTCAGTAAACAGCTAGCTGCACATATTTAAAGTATCCCGTGAGGTCATTTGGGCAAACCACTCTCAGAATTAAGATGATGATTCCCTCCTGTTCCCTAGAAGTTTCTCTTGCTTCTTTATAACTTGTTACTCTCTAGTCCTATCCCCTCGTGCCTGGGCAGCAATGCTTCCCTGGGGGGGGGTGCTTTTAGACGTTTCTAGAAATGTAACTCTACAGTGTACATTTTGGAGGGTGTGGCTTTGTTCATTCAGTCATTAGTTGGAGTCCTGTTGTATATATGAATAGATGATATCGTTGGAGTACTGGGGAGATGGATCAGAGGGTAACGTGCCTACTTGGAAATCATAGGAACCTGAAGTGAGACCCTTAGAACCCCATGAAAATCCAGGCGAGACGGTGCACACCTGTAACTCCAGCCCTAGGGTGGGGGTGGGGGTGGGGGTAGGGCGGAGACAGGTGGATTCTGAAAACTCTTTGACCAGCAAACCAAGCCAAAGTAGCCAGGCCCAGGTCCTGGTAGAGGCCCCCATCTCAAGAAATAAGGCACGGGATGACATACAACATTGACTCTTGGTGTCTACAGATGTCCCCACATGTGAGTACACTCAAAGATACATGTATACACACAGATACATACATACATACATATGCATGGATACACACATACACGCACTGAAAAGGTAAAAACTGGTGCGTTTGTTTTTGTTGCTGAGTAATGTTCCATCGTACGCATAAAAGACCAAGCGTGACTGGTTTGTTCATTTATGTCTTGTTGGTTGTGGGTTTTTTTCTGTTTCTTTGCCGCTACAGACACGGTTGTTGCGAACATTTTTACACAAATCTTTTGATGAACACACAATGTTTTCTTGGTTTATTTGAAGTCCAGCTTCAGCTTGGAGAGGGGTTCTGAGGAAGGGGTGTCTAGAAGCCTCGAGAACAAATGACTCAAAAGTCAAATTGTGGGTCCATGCTGGCAACCTGTGTTCTGCTGGAGACAGCTTCCAGTCTAACTCTCTCTCTCTCTCTCTCTCTCTCTCTCTCTCTCTCTCTCTCTCTCTCTCTAACACACACACACACACACACACACACACACACACACACACACACACACGTTTTGCTTGTGCTAGTTCTTCAAGCAGTTCACTTCACTCCTGCTATTCTAAAAGCAAAATTCTCTGGATAGCTCATCCTCTGCAGATCATAAGCCCAGTCTCTTGTTTTCCATATCAGTCTGGTCATTTACTCCATGATTGTCCCATGAATCGGCATCCTGTGACCCCAGCCCCTTAATTCTTAGGGAAGAGCAAGCAGACGTTTCCTTTTAATATTGCAAAAGAATTCAGAGCTCTGCCTGCCTCTGTCAGGCACAGATGCTACCTGGCTGGAACCCTGTCCTGAAATTAATTATCATTTCTACCACACTTGGGCTAACCTTGCTCTGTCTCAGGCAGATCCTGAACTCAGGAATTTGTCTGCCTTTGTAAGAATAAACAAAAAAAAAAAAAAAAAAAACCAAACCAAACAAAACAAAAAACCTTGCAATCCCCACTCCCTAAGTCTCTTTCTCGCCTTCCTTAGCATCTTTCTAACAAGTTGGCTCACAGTGCTGCTGCCTCTGTCCCTTTAGATTCCTGAAGTCCCCCATATGATTCACTTTGCGTCCTTATTTTTTTTGCATAGTTGAGAAATTATATATTTTCAAACCCATAGTTTTAGAGTCTTCTCCACAGCCTTAAGGGCTGTCCAGAAGGTCCCAGCATTTGCCATTTTGCTGAGACCTTAGGCGCACCTTTGCCTCCCGGTCTCCTGCTCTCTGATGATCAGGGAGTCGTTGACATCAACAGGGAGGACATTCCTCAGAGGACTGTGAAAATATGTACATTATTATACAGACTTGCCTCACACAGCAGCCAGAGACACTCATGGAGGACCATGCCTGCTGGCCCTGTCCCAGCAGGAACCATGCCAATCTGTCCCCGCCAAGGCCATGTGGGACTCAGCGTCATTCCTGTAATTAAATGGACATATCATTTGAAAAACATGCAGTTAACTAAGCAGGCCCAGTCCACAGTCCCACGCCAGTTTGCAAGAATCCTGAAGAATCCTGGTTCCCCCATGTCTTTTCCTACACTTGGAGTGGTTGGCATTTAGCTATTATGGTGATGTGTGAAGGAGGGTGCTTCTCTGTGGCCTTTGTTTTCACTTGCCTTTCCTAGTGACCAACGGTGGGACCACTCCCTCTGCTCTTGGCAGCCCGTGTATCAGTTTTGGTGTCTGTTTGGATATTTCCCATGAAGGGGGTGCTGCGGCTCTCGCTGAGCTGTTGGTTATTCATTTTTGCATTCACGTTCTTTGTCAAATACTTACATTTTGCAAATATTGAGTTTTGGTCTGTGGCTTACCCTCCAGGACCTAGAGAATTTTATTATGTGTGTATGTATACATATGTATATATACATACATATACCTCCATTTTCTGGATCCAGTTCTTATTGCTCTCCACAGGTGTGCGTAAGCTTTTGACGTTGCAGCATAATGTTTTCCTTTCTCTCTTTAGTTCTGTACACGAGAACTGCATAAACCATTTACAAAAAGAAATTCCAAATATAATATTTTAAGTACATATATCATTTTGTGTTGGGTCATATTCATATCTGTCCTAGGCCTGGTGCAGCTCAGGGACGCAAGTTGAACTCACCTTAGAGTCCCTTCAGGTCAGTGTCTGGAGCTATCTATGGGACACAGGTACTTAGAACCTCACTGTGCAAACAAAGACCCTGTGGAAGCTTAGTCAGAGCTCATCCATGACTCTGATTTTTCAAACTGTTCCTGGTGCCATTAGTCCTGTGACTGTGGGAGGGTCTGGGTCCTTTCTGCCTCCTTCATCTATAAGATGGACAACAGAGCCTTTCTGTGGATGAGAGCTGAGTGCTCTAGCTGTCCATCCCCATCCAAGGTTGAGGAGTGTGGGTCTGTGTCATTGACATCCTATGGAATGGGGGGAATGGGGAGAAGGGGTTGTACACATTCAGAAAGGCCTGTGGGACTTGGCCCTGGCCTGGATGGGACAGGACGATGCCTGGCAGCCTTCTCTGCTATGCTCTGGCTCTCTTGAACAGGGGCAGCATTTCCTTCTTCTGCAAAAAGCTCTTCCACGGCCTGGTGGCATTGTCTAGGCTCAGAAGCCAGCTACTGGTGGAGCAATACTCTGAGGGGCAATGGTGGGAGCTATGGATTTGACCCATGTAGAGCCATTCACAGTTTCCCTGCCTGGACGATCTTGCAGACTGGGAGGCCTGAGAGATTCCCAAGAGCTTTTTAGAGGACACTGCATGATCAAGGCTGGGACCCCACATGAACTCAGTCAAGGTAGCTGGGAAGAAGGCTTGAGGGTGTGGGTGAGGTTGTGATGTCACAACAGCTCTGAGAGGCAAGAAGTGTAACCTTCACTTTATGGATGTAGAGACCAACGCACCAGGAGGTCAAAAGGTGTGTGGCCATGGGCAGAAGTACGTTCTATCCCCAGGAGAACAGAGGAACTTTCCAGAGCCCCCTTTTCTGGTGCCCAGAGTAAATCTTTAGGGATCTCAAGATGCCCAGGTCATCTGTAGACTGCTTAGCTCCCTTCAGCGGATGCTTTCTCCTTGATGCTGAAGTCGGCCCTATTTCCAGGTACCTGGGAAGATCCCTCGCTGCCTTTGAAGGCATGGCGTCCCGTCTTGCTCCGCCTTTGCAGATGAACAGATGGCCGGGTTCTCAAGCCCAAAATGTTGCTGCCCATAGTTCACAGGCTGGAGCTGCCACTGTGACTTGCACCCAGAATTGGGGCTGTTTGTGTAGAGACTTGGAGCTGGGGATGTTGCCATCCCTGAACAAAATTAAGGTTGCACTAATACAGGAGAAGGAGGCGTGAACCCTAGGAGGAAGCGATTGGTGTCCATGGCCTCCCAGAGGCCTAGACATCATCACCGCTATTCTCTTCTCCTTGTCCCTCATAGGCCATCTCTTCTGGCCCTGAAGAATGGACCTCCTGATTTCCTCTTGAAGCCACATCTGCTTCTGGCCCCTCCCCTCCCATCTCATGTTAGCTTTTATGGCCCTCTTAACCTGTCTCTTACCTGCTAGACTAGGGCCTGTCCTCATCTCTGGTGCAAGGCCCTCCACTATGATTTAAACCTGACCTTCATCACTAAACCTGGCTTGACGTTGAACCGGCTAGCATTCCAACACACCCATTTACCTCCTGGCCCAGCCTTGCTCTCGACGGCCCCTGTGTCCCCACTGAAGGTGGCTGCACAGTCCCCAGCCACCACAGCATTCTGGAACTGCTGACCCCATCCTTAAACTTAAGAGAGCACCTTCACGGGAGGCTCCTGGGAATTCTTCAGAACCCTGTTCAAGGGCTCCCTTCTGACTCCTGCAGAAACACTCTTCCCTCTTGCCACATAGGTGTGAAGACACTGGCCACAGAGGAAAACGGACAGCAAAATAATATCGAACGGCTCTTGTGTCTGAACTTAACTTTGCCCTTTAAGGCTTCTGTCAGGAACAGTGGTTTTACAACGCAGAAAACCCAGCCATTGTGCAGATGTCACGGGTGGGAGGACTCAGCTGGCAACCTGATCCTTCAAGAAAGCAGTTTGGCTGGGAGAACATCCAGACTCTTTGGTCCTAGAATCCACCCAGGGATCCATCCTGAGGAAATAACATTAAATGTGGAGCAATAGCTACAGACAGAGAGAGCAATTGCACTGGCTTTGGTAATGAGAAAGTACTCGTGGTTAGCAAAAGGGAAGAGTTAACCATCGTGGGCCAGCGATGGAAGATTACGCAAGGCATAAACCACTGTGCGTATGCTCGAGTGTCTGTGTTGATGTGGGTGTGGGTGCGTGGTGCACGCTCGTGTGTGTGAGTATGAGCACAGCCATGCCCCAGCACTTGTGTGGAGGACAGCCCTGTGTGTCAGCCCCTCACCTTCACTTGCAAGGCTGTGCGGCCTTCTAGCTTCCAGGGCTTTTCCTGTCTCTACCACCGTTCTCACTAAGAGCCCTGGGATTGCAGACACACGCTTCTGTGTGCAGCTTTTACAAGATTCTGGAGATCCCAACCGCTCTTCACGCTCGCACAACACGTACTTTACCCGATGAGTCATTTCTCCAGCCCCCAGAAAACACGTTTTTATAAAGACTGCACCATATGGACAATTCTTAAACCATGCTAAATTTTTTACAAAATATGAAGATATATAGAGATTTATAGATATAGATAGATAGATAGATAGATAGATAGATAGATAGATAGATAGATAGATAGGTGGGTGGGTGGGTGGGTGGGTGGGTTTGGATCTGCAGTGGATGCCAATATCTGAACATCCTCTGACTCGGATGCTCTGGGTCAGACTCTTGATGGACAAAGTCAGTGCGTGGTGGGGCCTAGGCAAGAGTGGGAAGGCCAGAGTGCTAAGGAGGAGAAAGTGGAAGATTTGGTTCTGTGTGACCCTAGTGCTTGCTCTTGCCAAATACCTAGTCTTCAAAGGCTAGCGAGCACTTTCTGGAAGTCCTAGCCCAGCTATGTCGTGCTCCTGTGCTAGGAGTTTCTGTGCCGGGCCCTGGCCGTTATTGTCACAACAGCAGTGCGCCTTAGTTACATTTAAGGCGCTCGGCCCTGAGACGACTGTTCTGAGGGCTCACAGCTACCCTGGCCTGAGATTTGAATCCCGAGGGGTCTGACTTACCACAAGGGACCCCCTGAGCTGGTGCTAATAGCATTGCTTTGTACCGAGCCTGGAACATACGAGCTACAGCTAGACCTACTGTGTGCACATCTGTGAAAAATAAACTGAACTGTCATCTTAGGCTTGAAGAGACACCATGGCCGTGGCAACTCTTATAAAGGACAACATTTAATTGGTGCTGGTTTATACATTCAGAGGTTCAGTCCTTTCTGTCATGGCAGGAAGCATGGCAGCATCCAGGCAGACCTGGCACTGGAGGAGATGGGAGTTCTACCTCTTGTTCCAAAGGCGGCTAGAAGAAGACTGGCTTCCAGGCAGCCTAGGAGGAGGTTCCAAAGCCCACCCCCACAGTGACACACTTCCTTCAACAAGGCCACACCTCCTAATAGTGCCATTCCCTGGGCCAAGCACATTCAAACCACCACAACTGTTTTTGGTAAACTGTCAGATTTGTGGTACTATGCTTTACAAAGTTACAGCAAACTAGAAACTATCCAGTACCATGGCACATCTTCACCCACGCATAACCTTGCCTCATGTGGGTTTCTGTCTAAATTATATCTTATTTAATACATATCGATTCATATCCAAAGACACATACCCAACAGCTCTGTGGTTCATCCCTGCGGGAAGTGTTTCCGACCAATGTATTTCTTTGTGAGCCAGCTCTCCTGTGTAGAGGACTGCCAGCTAGTAATTTAACACAAGGCTTGGGGCGATCATTTCAACCATGGAATCACGAGCAAAGGGTTGCAGATCTGGCCATTCATAGACCTCGACTAGCTCTGTGCTTACAGTAGATGAGGTTGACCAAGAAGCCACCTTGTTGGGGTGCAGTGGCTCAGTAGTTAAGAGCAGTGGCTGCTTTTCCAGAGGACTGGGTTCGATTCCCAACACTCACACGGTAACTCAAAACCATCTGTGACTCCAGTTCCAGAGGATCCAATGCCCTCTTCTGGCCTTCGTGTGCATGGTGAGCAGACATTCACGCAGGCAAAACACTCACCTAGGATAAATCTCTTTTGTAAAAAACGTCACGACGCTGTCTTGTGGTCAACTGAGGACATGGCATGCACTCAAACTCATGCCTGTGTGCGAGTGACTGGGGAAGAGTTGAAATTAATTTTGATTATTACATTTTTATTAATTTTGAGACTACAAAGAAATACCGGCAAGTAGATGGCTTTACAAATATAAAATCAATGAATAGTGAAAAGCAAGCACGTATGTTAGGTTTTAAGATCTGACATCAGGCTTTGGGGTTGCGGATAGACCAAATGGGATTTCAACAAGATGGGGAGAAATAATTTGGAGGGGCAGCTGGAATGAGCTCTGAGTTCTAGACAGTGCCCATGCTGCAGAGGGCGGGAGGTGAACGGAAAGACTGATTGTAGAGCACGAAATGGCTGCTCTCGTTCTTGTCCTTGAGATCCAGTTGTTAGCTTTGTGCTCAGGTCTCTGCCAAGGAGTAGAATCAGCCTTGAAAGAAAGATGACCCACTGCGTGAAGCACCAAGCAAGAAGACACCGTGACTGTGCAAGCGGAGTCCTCGCTGCCTCCGCTGCTGAAAAGCCAGCGCAGACACTTATCATTCAGCAAGTGTGAGGGTGTGCTCTGGGCAGAGCATCCGTACTAGCTTAAGGCCTGGGAACACAGTCAAGGACGAGATGGGCCCATGTCTTACTTTTCTGGAGCTTATAAAGATAGTGGACAAATAGGTGTATAAATATGTGGACGCCGAGGATGCTAGAGAGCAGTGAAGTGTGGGAGGGGAGAGGGAGACTGGGGTGGGAACTTGCATCATATTAAGTGGGGTGCATTTAAGAAGACACCCCGGGGGCAAAGATCCTCCTGAAAGAGAGAGTGCTGAACAGAGGTGTGGGGGTGGGAGCTTGCATCAATATTAAATGGGGTGCATTTAAGAAGACACCCCGGGGGCAAAGATCCTCCTGAAAGAGAGAGAGAGAGAGAGAGAGAGAGAGAGAGAGAGAGAGAGAGAGAGTGCTGAACAGAGGTGTGGGGGTGGAGCTCTCCAGGCAGAAGAATTAGCAAGTGCAAAGGCCCTGAGGAGGGAACTTGTGAGAAGGTGTAGTGGGTGAGGGGAGCAGTAGGAGAGGATGAAGACAGTGGATGATGGAAAGAAAAGGGTGTCAAGGACTTTAGATCAGCCAGCGTCCCTCGATGGGAGGCATTCATTGAAGGGGGTGCCACAGTCTGATCCCTGTTCTGAGGGGACTCGGCTTGCCATGGGATTGTAGGGGCTAAGAGGATTGCTGCGTCCAGGGACAGCTGGTGGCGGCTGACACTGTGGATGGGCACTGGCAGCCCTAGCAGGGAAGGAAGGGTCCCACAGCTCCCCTGAAGCACATCAGAGGCTCGTGCAGCTGGAGCAGTGGGGTTGCTGTTAGTCTCCGAGAAGCAGAGTTCTGCGGAAAGACTAGAGTTGTGCTTTCAGGAATGCTAATCGTGGAGTGCTATCTTACACCCAAGCAGCAGTGTCCTGAAGGGCCATTGTTTGCTAGACAGTTATTGGCTTGTGGGGTTTTTTTCTTTTGACTTTTTCTCTGCACGCCACCCCCTCCCCCAGCTAGAACCAAGGTGGAAAAAATGTTTGGAGGGAGCTGGATTTGGAGATAGCCCAGTCCTGAAAGTGCTCGCTCTGAAAGCCTGAGTTTGAAACCTCTGAAAGCCGTGCGTGTGACACACACTTCTAAGGCCAGCTCAGAAGTGTTGCAAACAGCTCATTGGCTAGCCTGGGCTAACCTGTGAGCCCAGTGAGAGAGACCCTGTCTCAAAAGACAAGATAGATGACTCCTGAGGAGTCATCTCAAAGCTGACCTCTAACCACCACATGCATGTGCACACACTGGAACGTGGACACATAAACACATGCACACACATACACACATACACATGCAATGCTTATGAGGTCAGGAACCTCTGAAATGCAAATTGTTCTAACATCATACATTAAGATT
Source organism: Rattus rattus (assembly GCF_011064425.1). NCBI lineage: Eukaryota > Metazoa > Chordata > Mammalia > Rodentia > Muridae > Rattus > Rattus rattus. Next base: position 130,985,917 of record NC_046158.1, on the reverse strand, counting down.
TTGGATTGAAAAGCCTGGGAATATGTCTCAGTCAGTAAAGTAAGTTATAAAAACTGAACACACGGGCCCAGCACCCATGGGAAAAACAGGTTTCAGTGTCTGCAATCCTGGTGCCGGAGAGATAGAAATGGGTCCAGCCAGTGTAGAGAGTGATTGAGGAAGACACCATCACCTCCACACATGCACACATGTATAAATTCACATGACATATATGTATGTCACACATGCACATGCATTCACAAAAAGAACTAGGATTGGGATAAAGAGAAAATATATGCACTACATTAACGTGGGTCTGGAGAGATGGCTCAACAGCTAAGAGCACTGACTGCTCTTCCAGAGGACCCGGGTTTGGATCCCAGCACCCGCATGGCAGCTCACAATTAACTGTAACTCCAGTTCTAGGGGATCCAGTACCCTCTGTTGGCCTCCATGAGCACCACACTTGCCCGTATACAGCATGTGTACCCATACATGTAAAACAAAAGCCATCTTGGTTTTGTTCGTGTGTTTGTTGTGTGTGTGTTGTGTGTTTTAAGGAAGACAGTGGCTGTGGAGACAGCACAGGGAATAAAGCCCTTTCCAAGTCTGCATGAGGGTCAGAGGTCAGATCCCCAGCACCCAGGAACAAAACCAGCTACGGCCATACACTTTTGTAACCCCCAGCACTGGGGGTTGGGGGGGGTCACCAAAGCTGAGAGGCCAAGAAGGCTAATTGGTGGGCTCCAGATTTTAGGGAGATCCCTTGCCTCAAAAAATAAGAGTGACAGAGACATCAGAGACCAACCTCTGCTTCTCTGTACATACAGGAGTACACACATTTACACTCACGTGCGCATGTCACGTGCGCGCGCGCACACACACACACACACACACACACAGAGTCACATAGTGCCCAGTGAGGTGTCTCAACAAGTAGCAACATTTGTTTTGTAAGCGTGACAACCTGAGTTACTTCTGTGGGTTTTCTTCTACACACACTCTCTCTCTCTCTCTCTCTCTCTCTCTCTCTCTCTCTCTCTCTCTCTCTCTCTCTCGTACATTATTGTTGTTGTTATAACATTTTTTAAAATAGTTATGAAGATAGCAGACAGGCGTCCTCTGTGCGAGCTCTGCCAGCATGGAGCAGCCTTTATTACTGCTGATGCCCATCATTGCTATCCCATGCACAAGTGTAATCAGCCCCATTTGCAGAAAAACCAACTGAGACCTAGGCGGATCCAGTGCAGTAGGAACCTGAACCCAGGTGCATTTGATCCCAGAGCCAGGCTGGTTCTGTTAAGTTAGTTGGTTTCTCCGTGAGTAAAAACTTTGAGGCAAGAGACGTTTAAGCGGGGCCTGAGTGTTTGCAGACTCTCCGCTTACAGAGCATCTTGAAAATGCGTGTTATGACTAAATCAAGAGACAGGACAGCTTCTCTGGAGGACTTTTCTGGAGAGGGGTTTAGCAAACTGCCTGGCGCTTAGCCAGCCAGTGCGAGCGATGCTGGACTTTGCTAAGAGCCAGGGAGCTTCCTGGACGTGAAGGGTTTCAGCTCCGTGTGGGAAAGGCCACCAGCAGTCATCTGGACAGGGACCAGCTGCTAAGCAGGCAGGGCAGCTGGCAGCTCCAAAGAGCAAGCATGGAGGAGGGAGGAGGAGGCTGCAGTGAGGGGCAGGGCTTGTGGGCAACACAGGGCACGCTTGGGTGAGCCATGCTGCATCTCTGTACGCAGCTCACGGGCCTCAGAAACACAGATGCGACTTGGCTCCCAGCAGAAGCAGCAAGCCGTGAGGGCTGGTGGGATCAGAACGTGCCGGCCATGTTTCAGGGTCATGCCTTATGATACCGTTGCTCATACTGCAGGCTTCACAAGCCATTGGTTTTCTGCTAACAAAAGTATGACCAGTGGACTAGACCCCTGGGTAACGACCCCTTAAGGCTGGTCAAATGATGCTTTCACAGGGGTCACATATCAGACATCCTGCATACAGATACTTACATTGTGATTCACTACAAAATTACAGTTATGAAGTAGCCACAAAATAATTTTTATGCTTGGGGTCACCACTACATGAGGAACTGTACTAAAGGGTCACAGTGTTAGGAAGGTTGAGAGCCACTGGACTGACTGTCAGGAAATGCTGGTGGGGTCAGGAAGATTGGTTTTATATGTCAGTCCTGGTTTGACTTTACCAGCTGGTGAGGCTCTCTGGTCACTAATTGATGGAGAGCTGTCTCCATGAAAAGGGGCTGTGGAACCAGGCACAACTTCTGACATCTGCATATCCAGGCCCCATGAACAAAACAGAGCTCTGGAAGGTTAGCTGGGCTGGGTTTCAAGGGCACTGCTCTCTCTCTCTCTCTCTCTCTCTCTCTCTCTCTCTCTCTCTGTCTCTCTCTCTGTCTCTCTCTCTGTCTCTGTCTGTCTCTCTTTCTGTCTCTGTCTCTCTATCTGTCTGTCTCTGTCTCTGTCTCTCTCTCTCTCTCTGGCTTCTCCCTGCCTGCTCCCAAGGAACCGGTTTCTTTCTGTAACACCCACGTAAGCGGTGTCTTTATTGAACCTGTTCCTCATTGACCAGAAAGAAGACAGACCCTAAGTCGTGTTTAAATCAGCGGGAGCTTGGTATTAAACTCTCTGACTGTACTCACAGTGTAATGGACCCTTTTCCCCTGGGGCTCAGTCTTACCCTCTTGCCTTGTGTACCTGCCCTAAAGTTGGTAGAGCACTTACCCCTCAGCGTTCCTCCTAAAGCTTCCCCTTTGGAAAATCTCTCCTCCTTTTCCTTATTGAATTCTGCCTGCTTTTAAATGAGGATGGGTGATGGAATGGGTGAAGAAGACCTTTTGCTGGAATCCAGCTGCCGGCCCACACTTCTCCCATTTGCTGGGCAACTGCAAACACATCACCTGCTCTTGCGGGATTTTCATTACTTTGCGGGTAAAATGGTGACAAATTCTCCCTGAGGTATTTTCCATGCTCGGCTTCTGAGGCCACATTAGCCCCTTGCTGGTATTTGAGATTGGTGCTGGCATAAGTAATGATGAGAGCCTAGGATCCTAAGAGCCAAGGCCCAAAGAGCAGAGAGAAGGCACAGGGATGGGACGTCGGCATCATCCTCTTCCTGTGCTGAGAGGAGGAGGGGCAGGAGGGGAGTCGCAGAGCCTGACAGCTCTATCAGTCAGGAAGCACAGGGAAAACATATGCAAGGCTGCCGGGGGGCCTCCATCTGCCAGGAGGTTACCAAGCTGAAGTTGGCACCATGACCCCTCTGTTCATATACCTCTCCTAGTGTCTGCACAAGGTCTATCCTGGAGCAAGTGGGATTGGAAGGAGTGGACCCAGGATTCCCCTACTGCTCCCTGCCTGTGTAGGAGGCCTGCCAGATGTTGCCCTGGTGAATGGCCTGGAAGAGGGTACTTGTAACTTCAGAATCAGGTGATGCCTTATCAGACTCTCTTGAGGTGTATACAGATTATCTATAAAGAAGGGCAGATCCCTTTCAGAGTTAATATGGGAAGAAGCATTCTGATTTCCCAAGGTTGCCTATCACTCTTTTCTTACCTTGGTTGGGTCTCAAAGAGACCCATAAACAAAGGAGGCTACAGCAGGTGCCTGGAGCAGCTGGACTTGAGAGAAGTGAGGCAGGCCCTGGATCACCACCAGTGACCATGTAATGCAGCTCAGAGCTCCTGAGGGTCTCGGGACGGCCTGCACTGTCCCTGGGCTGTAAGAAGAGAAAGTTAGGAGTGGCAAGACCAGGGGTCTCTGGATAGGGCTTCTCCTTTGCTTATAAGAACGGTAAGAGTAGTCCTGCTCAGGTTAGAGGGAAGGCACAGGAAGAATTCCTTGGAAGTAGTGTCTGTACTGTGCTTGCCTCTGGCCTCAGGTGAGGGCAGAAAGCTGGCCTTCCATCCTGCCCTGCTGGTACTGCCCAGTATCTGAACCATCCTCTCCCTTCTGGACCGTGCCTGTCCTTTAGCAATGGTTCATCTAAAATAGAGATTATGTGGGGTTTATCTTGTTTGGGATTTTAAAACTGAGGTGTAGTTCACAGACCATAAAATTCATCCTTTGAAGAATATACCACCAAGAGAACAGACATCACAAAATTGTGTAACCAGCTCCATTATTAATCCCCAAGCATCCGTATTGTCTTCCTCAAGAGGTCCCACTCCTGTCGGCAGCTGCTCTCTGCTTCTCTTCTTCCTTTCTTGGCAAACATTAAGTGGCTTCACTCAGTGACTTCTGTCTGTCTGGATTTACCCATGAAATGTAAACAGAGCTGTTCGGTACTCATGTTTGCATCTGGCTTCTTTCACTTAACGCAACATCTTCGGGGCTCACTCAAGTTTCGGCACATGCTACGCCCTCATTTCTTCCGATGGCTGAAGTCCTGGTGCACGGATGTGCAACACAGCACATTATCTCCTATTGACATGCAATGTGCCTGCGACAAGCCTGTGCACAGTGTTTCAGTGCCTGCCTCGTTCCTTGGGAAATCTATCTAGAGGTGGAATTGCAGGCTCACAGGCCATCCCGGTTAGATTTGTAGAGGACTCGCAGACTGTGGTTTCCACCAGCCATGCATGAGAGTTTCTCCACGCTCATAACCGTACTTGCTGTCGCCTGTTTTCTTATAGCAATCCTGGTGGACGTGTAAATTTTGTATCTCAGAATTCGAACCTGTAAACATCCCCCTTGTTTGGGGCTATTAGGTAGTACTTGAGATTTAACTCGGGGTCTCTCACATACTCTGTAAGCCTCTGCTAGTAAGATACATCCTCAGCCTCCAAATCCCTTAACAAACGGCCTTACCCTGGTTTGGTTCCCGGCACCCACATTGTGCTTCACAAAGTCCTCTTCAAGCATCCATGGGCACCAGGCACACATGTGATACACACGTACACGTGTAAACAGTCAGACACATAATAAAAATAAATCTTCTTAATTAAAAAAGAGTAAAGAATTCTAAAATCAAACAAACAAAAAAAACCCGAAATGGTCTATTGGTCTGGGGAGATGTCTCCGTTGTCTTCACACACATGCACGCACGCACGCACACGCACACACACACACACACACACCTTCAGACTTTCTAGTCAGTTTTTGTCCTTGGGACAAAACATCTCAGCAAAGTGAAAAGGAGATTATTTTGTACATAGTTTTAAGTACTCTTAGCCCATGGGAGAGGGGCATAGCTGTATATATAGACTCTGTTCTGTCTTCTGCTCTGTGACCCAGCCTGTGGGATGGAGGCCCCCACATTCTGGGTGGCCTCTTCTAGCTCCTCTGCTCCGGAATGCTGCCCTCCCCCACAGATACCCAGAACCGCACTTTCTTCATCCCCAGTGCTGACAGTCACTAATCAGCACACCTTCCGTGAGAAGAACGGATGTGAGGACCCCATTGGCTGGAATGGAGGGGGAAGCCTGAGCCCGCCCTGCTTGGAGGTCCAGAGCGAAGTTTCCTCAGGCGGTGTGTCTGCCGGCCGGCCGAGGCCCGGGACCAGTGCTGAGGCATCAGAGACTAGTCCTGTGGAGCCGCCTCAGCCCTCCAGCCTTTCCTGGTTGCCTTGGGAACCCCTGCAGCATTTGGCCGATTTGTGGAACAGTCCTGCCACTGTTCTGGGGTTGCCACAGTGAGAACACAGAATCCAATGGCTCTGTTGAATGGTTTCAGTGCTGGGAGTGGCTTGTGCCAGAGACAGGAAGTGATCTAGAGAAGTCCACACCCCACCCCCAACACCTACTATCTTAAGTGTGGGAAGGCTGGGCTTGAGTCTGCTTATGTGAGAGGATGAGACTGCCCTGAAGCCTGCAGAGCCTGGCCCGCCACCTCAGTGGAGCTGCCCTGAAGTTCTGAGGTTGGCGGGTAGCTGCTGGCAAGCATCCAGGCCTGTTTCCATTCCCATCCCTGCATTAGCATCCAAGGAGCACACGTTGCTGTATCTGCCAGGGAAGAATGTTCCAGGCTCTGCCTTGGCGGAGATGGGTCCCTCCCAAGCCCTGGTTGCCATGCACTGCTTTGCACAGCTGTTGGAGGCGGATTCATCAGCTCAGCCCGTTCTGTTCTCTGGGGTCTCGGGGTTGCTTTCTTCTTTCGTAGATGGCTGATGCTTTGGGAAAAAACACCTTCAGAGGTATATTCCGGGACGTTCACTTAGAACACTGGCTGACCCAAGCACCTGGCTGCTCCCCCTATTGAGTAAGATGCCAGGACCCCCGAGAACTGCAGCTTCCTAATCTTAGAGTCGCAGAAACTGACCTGGGAATCCAGTCAATGCCAAGACGGCTTCATTCCCCAGTCTCTTGTTTTGCAAACAGCCCTAAGTCAGAATGTGGGACCCAGATACCCCAGGGATCATCTGGTCTAGCTCCATGATCTAGCATGGGGTTCTAAACCATTGTATTATGAACAACTGTGTGTTGATTGGTGTTCGTCGCTATGAAATACACCAGGGAACTCCAGCCAAGGGGTTAAGACAGGAAGGGATGGGGGCTGGTCCCTACAGGAAGCCCGCTGGGCACAGGGCGAATGCACAGACCTGGGGTGGGGTACGGTAAATACCTCAAGCAGAGATATGGCGGTGCCTTGACAAACAGAGCTCTCATTATGTACACATACATACACATGCACAAGTACACATGTGCATACATGTACACACGTACATACTAATGTACACACACACTCAGAGAGGAGAAGGGGGAAGAAAAATGAAGAGGAGACTGTTGTAGGTGGAAAGGACTTGATCACTAAGATTGTGTTTCCCATTTTGTTTTCACATGACCATGAGCTTCTGGTGGATTTCAAACGTGCTCCAGGTCCTTTCTCTGTTACTCCTGATGCTGCCCAGACCCATGCCCTCCTAAATTCACCCCTGGAAGGTTTTCACAGCCTCCCACGTGGTCTCCTTTCCTCTGGTCCTGCCTGTTCCCTGCCAACACTATCCAGGGCTTTCTCACAGTCACATCTCCTTTGTGGGAGAGTTCTGTGCCTCCCTGTGGTCCACTGGACAAGACCCTGGCTTACCAGGCTATGTGGCCCCACTCCCACTGATCCTCACCTCAGAGCAGCCATGTTGTTGAATTACTTACTGCTTTTGGCCATGCTGCTCTGTCTTCCCACCGGTGGACTCCTGCCCATCCTTCCAGCCCCAACACACGTTCGTGGTTAGAAGAAGCTTTCTTTGACCTTCCCGAGATGTTTGAAGGTCATATCACACTTCAATTATCTACTTGCAGACCCACTGTGTGCTCCTGTTTGTTCGATGGCTCTTGTGTGGCAGCCATGCCTTATGCAGGCGATGTTTCGTGTTACTTTCACAGCACCCAGCGAGGAGGTGCAGCTCACGGTGGGAGAGGCAGAAGTAGGCAGGCTTGGCTGAGGCATGCATTAGGAGAGTACAGGAGCCAGACTTCAACCCCAGACCTGCTCAGCTCTATTTCTGCACCCTTCCAGTTCCTGCTTCTCATTCTAAGCCCTTCGGCAGCACTGGGCATGGGGATGACCAATCCAAGAGGCAGATGACTGAGTAGTTGCTATGGAGTGTGCACAATGGGGAAACGGGGACACTGGTGTGAAGAGGGGTGGGTGCCCTTGGGGTTGGAGGGATGAGAGATTGTTGGCCGCGCTCCCGTGGCTTAGGGTTTCCTTTCACCTTCTATTCCAAGTGGCTGCCTCCAGCTGCCTGGGGACAGGCCTGTGGGAATCCAGGCCGAACAGGCCACATGACAGTGAATGCCATGGCAACATGCCTCCTCTCTGGGGCTATGATGAGAGGGAGGAGTTGAGAGGACGCAGGACACACACCGGGGCCTCTGGGCAGGATCCTGAAGAGGAGGTACCCTGTGGGCCTGGGTGGCTTCTGCCTTCCCAAGAGGGACCCTGCCTGTGAGGTCGCATCCCAGCAGGGGAAATACCACTTCCACTCTGCCCTGAATTAATGGCTGGTTCTGATCTCCCAGGAGACTGATAGCTGTGTCCAGGTACAAATGCCACCCCATTCCCACCCCCAGCCAGGGAGGAAGGAAAACAGAACTCAAGAGGAGGGAGAAGCCGGTTGCCAAGCAAGGTTGTAGCAGAGGCAGCAGGGACAAAGCTCACATTGTACGAGGGCCACATGCGGTTTTCATCTAGTCCCTCTCACCTGCCTCCCAAAGCCTGGACTCTGCTCACTCTTCAGCCACACTCATCCGGGCATGGTAGCGAAGCCATACTGGGAGGTGAGGCCTGCTGAAAGGTGCTTCCTCCTCCAACAGACAGGCTAAGGCAGGGAGAAGGGTGTTGGTGGGAACAGAGCCAGTAAAGAGACTAGCAAGGGCTCAAAGGAAAGAAAGCTGCTCGCGGGTCACCTGACCACAGAGGACTCACTCTGTGGCAGGCAGTCCTCCCAGCTTTGTCCACTCATTAGCAAATACCATCCCCCCACCTATCCTATCCAGCTGCTCCTACCATGTCCTTCTGTGCCCCGGAGACAGGGACCCCTGTGTGCCTCTCTACACAGGCATACAGTCCACTGATTCCCCACTTTGTGCTTGCCCATGCCCTCCACTGTGGGTCTGGTCCCGCTGCTGTTCCCAGAGGCTCTGCTTGGGTGACTGAGCCTGGAGGATGGGATGGTACCAAGCTAGGTGGGCAGCTCAGGTGACGGGCATGGTGTCAGTGGCTCCTGCAGCCCAGCACCTGACACCTCTGGGCAGACAATGCTGGCTGTGTCCGGGCCCTCTAGGGGAACAGACCGTGTTCTGTATCACAGCCAGGAAACTGGCCATCTGAGTAGTGTCTTTGTCCACTCAGGAGATGGTCCCACTACTGTCCAGGAGAAGCAGGCTCCTGGGGGGCCCCTGACGTGGGAAGGAGGTAGTCCCTGGGTCAGGAACTCTGGGGTTTGAGATCTCAGTATCTGATGCTGGTCTGGTTCAAATACTGGTCCTGCCACGCAGCTGGGGTGTGACTTGGGCAAGTCCTTTTGCTCGTAGTGGCCCTGATTCCTTATCTCTGAGAGGGGACTAATCTCGGCACTTCCTCATAGGGCTGTTGGGAGAAATCAATGGCGTGATGTACGTAACACATGTAGCACGGGCTGGTGCACACTGGGGCTTGGCTTGGCAGCTGCTTCCCCGCCAGCACGGGCAGAGGTCCAGGGCATGGCATTCTCAGCTAAGCTTCCCCAGGCGATTGTCTACAGTCCCTCTCCCGAGTGTGCAATCAGGGGCTGCCACCTCTCGGTCTGGCTCAAAACTAGCCTCCGGCTGCAGAAAGCCTAGGTTTCACTCTCTTGACCTGAGAGAGCTCTAAGCTGACGCTGGTGTAGCCCTGATCCCAGACAGCTAACCCTCTGCATGGGGTCTCTCCCTCCCCCTTATCCCTAAAAGACATCCCTGCAGAGCTGTCCCTTGTCACTACTTGTCTCTCCTCAGTAGAACATCCTAAGGACCCCAGCAGTGGAGTCAAAAGACCTGAGTCCACCCATCTCTTCTCAAATCTCCTGGGCATGTGAATGTTTTGCTAGACCCACCCACCCTGGAATACTCAGCACCTAGGGAGGGCTTCTTACTCTCTTGACCTTGGCCTCCTGTACATGAGACCTGTGCTCAAGTTCTTGGGATGTGCTGAACTATGTGCATGCATGTTTCCATGACAGAAGCTGGCTTGCTTGCATGCAGCATGGCAATCAGAGGGCCCGGCTGCTTGTCCTGCCTCGTGGGCCTGAGCATGTACAGGGACATGTGTGTGACACATCTTGGAATGACCTATTTTGTCTGTACCCATTTATCTTTCTACACGTGTGCTGGTATGTCCGTCTGTCTTGTCTCCTTTGTAGCCAGGAAGCCCCGAACCACGTGCCAACTGGGAAGGTGACGGTCCGAGAGCCCAGCCCGGCCTAATCGGGGGCTCCGACTCCTGCACCAGGAGCCGTTCGACCTGCAGCCCCTGCCAGAGAGGGAGGACTGGATGTGGGAGGCAGGATCTGAGGGGCAGGAACTTGGGGAGAAGCAGGCTTTGCTGGTAGAGTAGAAGATCCTTTTGCTGCACTGGTGGACAGGAGGCCCTTGTCTGACTGACAGGGTCTTCCCCTCTGGGTACCTTCACTGTGACTTGGAAGATCTGGGGTTGGACTGATGACTTCTAGCTACCCCTGAGGCCCTGAGGACTGAGACTTTAAACTGGGGTTAGCAGCCTGTGCCAAGCCCCACTGAATTCACTGGCAGAGGCGGCTGCCTGCAGTAGCCTGTAGGTCCTCGCTTGATTCTGGGGTGTCGTGCCTGAAGGGCAAGAGGAGAAGTCATGCCAGGCAGTGGCCCCAGTGAGAGGATGACATGGCCCGGCCCTGCCCTCCCTACGCCCCCCACAACCCGCCCTCTTTCCTCAGCCCCGGGAACACCGCCCATCCCACCGCTGACCAGGACCCGCAGCCTCATGGCCATGTCCCTGCAGGGAAGTAGACGGGCCTCTGCCGGATCTCGCAGGTGAGTATCTCCCTTGTCCACAGCCTGGGCTTCAGACTCAGAAGGCCTTGGGCTTTGTCTTGGAGTATGTGCAGCAGACTTGTAGTGTGCCTTTAAGCCAATCGCGACCTCAGTTTCCCCATCCTTAAAATAGGCTGGGCCGATCCATGCCACCTCCAGGAACTATTTAAAGACCCAGATGACACGGTGGATATAACAGTTATCTGAAGGTTCCCATCAGCGTCAGTTCTGCCATTACCAATCCCCATAGGCAGTCGTTTCTCCTTGGGCTCCCACCCTGTGGGCCCCCCTCCTCCAGTCGCCTCCTGTCTGCCCTCTGTTTCAGTTCATGCATGGATACCCTTCCCCGAGCTGAGAGAACCTGGGGCCCACCATTTGCCCACAGCCTTGTCTAGCCTCCGTTCTTGACCCTGGGGACCTAGGAGGGTCAGCCACCTTCTGGTTTCCATCTTGATTTCCACTGTCTGTTCTGTCACCCTTGTCTGTGTGTGTGTGTGTGTTCCCCTCCCTGCTGCCTTTCATCCCTGTGATGACCCTGAAGCGGGGGCACTTTGGGCCGCAGCGGCCTGGCAGTGTTCGCCCAGTGCCCACAGCTGCCTGCCAGCCAGAATGAGCAGCTGCCTCTTCTCCCCGCCTCCAGGCGCACGTCTCCACCTGTGAGTGTGCGGGACGCCTACGGCACCGCTTCCCTCAGCAGCAGCAGCAACTCTGGCTCCTGCAAGGGCAGTGACAGCAGCCCCACACCGAGGTAACCAGCTTCTCCTTCCAGCCTGGCTGGGCTGCCTGGGAACATGGTACCCAGGAGATGGGGAAACAGCACCGTGCTCTGACCATCCCACTTGTAGCATTCTTACTGACACTGGCCTAGACCAGCTTAACTTCGTCCACCTGAGCTTTGGCTCCTGTCTGTAAGATAGACACGAGCAAACCCAGTGAGAGGTCGAGGCGGAAGTCAGAGACAGGCGACTCCCGAAACATCATGGGTCTTTCTTCCTCCTGCTCCACCCTCCATGTGAACGTCTTTTGTCCTAATGATCCCAGATGGCTCCTGTACCACCAGCCTTCAGGTCAGCAAAGCAGATAGCCCCCTTTTCGTTCATTGCTTGGAGAAGGGACACTTACTTGCCTGTGAAATTTTGTCTGACTTCATTCGTTAGAACTAGGCCATTTGACTTACCAGCAACCAGTCCCGTTAATTCAGAGAGGATCAGTGTTTTCCCCCACAGTGGTGCCATGCCAAAGAGGAGAAGACAAGATGTATATGGGCATTGCCTCAGGCTCTGCAAATGCAGATGTGCTACAGATGTGGCATGTGCTAAGTTATGGTCTGGATATAGTGGACACACACATGAAATACAGAGTCACCTGCAGGGCAGGTAAAGGAATGTTGTGGGTCCTTGAAGACCAGGACGTTAGAACCAGGTGCTGATGGGGTGGCCTATTTGCTGGGTGCTGGAATACAAGTAGGAAGTGAAAGGTTTGGGGGACCTGCAGGCTTTGGATTTGGCTTCCTGTCTCCAAGGCTTAACTTTTCTTTGCCATAAAATGGACCTAATAATCCAGAAATATCAGTGAATGGGTTTGCAGACTGCCCGTGTATCCTGGACCACAGTGAGGCCTGAGGGTTATGAACACAAGAGGACAGGTGTGTTCTGACTGCAGTCCCACAGTCAGACTGCTCCTTCTCAGTAGAGAGACGCCATCTGTGTTCAGTGATGGCCACAGCCACTAAAGCCACAGACCTCAGGTGTTTCCACCAAGGTGTGGATGCTAGGGAAATAGTCCTGTGTAAGACATGTGCCCAGCCTCGGGCTTCCGATCTGCATCTGGAAAAGCCTGAAATTGGAAGCTTCCAGACTTGTCTATTACGAACGGTTTTATAACGCATCTCCCATCTGAAGCCCCTGGCACAGTCTCAAACCCCAGGTCGAGCACCCGTGGAGAAGTCCTGTTGCCCAAAATGGAGGGCTGCAGCCTTGAGGGGACAGGACACATCACCTAAGGGCCTCACTGCAGTCAGGCTGTCTCTGATACGTACGGTCACATGCTTCTAATTTTGGATGAACACACCACAGAGAAAGTGGGGAGAGGGAGAGGGAGAGAGACTCTAGAAACTATAAACATGTATTAAATGTTATCTTGGAAAAACGTCCATGAAAGCAACTGAGAACATTCAAAGCCCCCACTTGACTGTAACCCTCATCCTTACCAGTTTGATGTCGTCTTCATCTCCTGCCTCATGCCAGGCTGAGGACTCTCTTTACTCGTCACAGGTCTGTGTCCAGCTGTCAAATCCCTTGCAGAGCAGGACGACAGCTACAGTCTAAATGGAGGATGCTATACGGCTTCTTCTCTTCTGAAGAGGTCTTAGCCCAAGATAGGAGAGCCTAGGCCTCTGCAGATGTGCTACAGATGTGGCATGTGCCAAACTATGGTCCCTTTGCCCCATGCCAAGTGGAAGAGAGGCCGTATGACCTGGTTTCCCTCTCTTTTGCCTCCTTCCCTATAACACTTTGCAGTCTACAGTAAATACGACACAGCTTCTTCCGTGAAACTGTAAACCTGCCTTTAACGTGACCACTTCCACAGTGGGTCTCCGTGGGACCTATCTTTTCTGGCCCTATGGAGTGTCTATGCTGGGCCTAAGTGCTCCCAGCCCCTGGAGCATCGGGGTGTTACGGCTGCAGACTCAGTCTCCAGTGTAAGGGAACACTCCTGGGGTTTGAAACCAAGAACCAACTAGGGCAGATCCTGCAGCCAGGAAGCTGTGGGTGGAACCGTCTGGACCACAGTCCGTTATGGAATCAGGGAGCTCTCCTTCCTAGTAAAGCCTTGGCCAGCCCTCCATCCTGGCTCCAGCGGCCCTCTGAGTAGAGGCTCCTCCAGAATGGTGTGGTATGACACACTGTATCAGTTGCAGAAGGCACCCAGTCAGCTGTCATTCAAGACCCTGCTGCTAGTTGTCCACATGTGTCTCTCACGTGCCCCAGAGCATAGGTGTATAACATGGTGGGTATCCTGGACCAGGCAATTGCCTGTAAGGGCAATGTGAAGTTGGTGTATATACACATAGGAGGACATGCAGGTGTACAACACCTGAGACACCCCGAATTTCTTAAGAGGAAGGATCGGCCAGACCTCCCAGCGTGTCTCTGTAATGCAAACTTGTATGCTCCCAAAGGAGGGTAAAGAGAGTGCATCAGGGTGTCCGACTTCACGCCTGTCTGCCCTCCCCATTCCTGTCCCTATGCTAGATAGGCCATCAGCTGCAGGGAGAAGAGTGTCTCCTCCTAGGAAGAGTTACCTCCTCTGTGAGTCCTCATCCTCCAGGCCTTCTTGGAACCTGCCCTTGCCCCCCGTTCGTTCTGCAGCCCGGGCTCAGGACGCATGAGACTGCATGTTTGAGCCAGCCTCTCTGAAGTGAATGTGTGTTCACAGGACAAAGGCTTCCCTGAGCCTCCTGCTGCAGGGAGAGCCCACACATGGTGTCATAAAGCACTTAGCACACACAAGCCTCAGGAGAGGTCCCTTTTCCCTAAGCAGAGGAACCTTTGAGTCCCTATCCTACACTCAGAGGAGCTTCACTAAACTCTCCTGGCAGGAGGCTGTCTTTTGCACCCTCACGGCCCACACAGGAGGGCTGGTGGCACAGGCTGAGCTGAATGGAGTTAGGCTGGAGGCCCCTGCTCCCTGACCCTGCCCTACACCCAGCCTGCCGTCTTCCTCCCCCACCCCCCTCTGATGGACGCACCCTTGCAGGCGCTCCATGAAGTACACACTCTGCAGTGACAACCATGGTATCAAGCCTCCCACGCCAGAGCAGTACCTGACTCCGCTGCAGCAGAAGGAGGTTTGTATCCGGCACCTGAAGGCCCGGCTCAAGGACACGCAGGACCGGCTCCAGGATCGGTGAGTGGCAGGCAAGGGAAAGCCCTGGGGACACCCACCAGCTCCAGCCTGAGCAGAGCCAGGGCCCTGGGGTATCGCCTGGGAAGAAAGAATGGCCTTACTCCGTCTATCTGAACCCTCCTCTCAGCAAAAACTCATTTGGATCAGTGGGAAGGGGTCCCTAAAAGGGCTAGACTGTCACACCCCTTACCATAGCCCTGCAGCTCCTTTAAGTGGCAACTTCTCCCCTGGATCCTATCTTCCCAAGTTGCTGAACCAGAGTGTATCTGACTTTTTATCCCCGGGGGTGAGAAACAGCGTTTTAGCGCCCCCCTTCCCTCTATACAGAGACATGGGTTTCAGCATGAGACAAAGGTGTCTCGGCCCATCCACCTAGGCCCAGAAGCCGTCCTTCATGCCCGCTTCCTTCCTCTAGATGATCAGGAGATGCTAAGGGAGAGGCCCTGCTCATCCTGGAGGTCTCCTAGGGCCTCGGGTCCAGTTGTGCTCATTCTCAGGTTCCTGTAGGCACTTAGCGCTGCCCCTCCTGGTGGTTTCATCTTTAGAGCGACGCTTCAGTGGTTGAGCACCATGGCCCATGCGTGCTGTGCTGGAACTCAGTAGACTAAGGAAGCAGTTTAAGTTGGAAGACAGCATGGAATGCATAGGAGGCCCTGGCATAAGCAACAAAGAGTCCTGTTAGGGTGGGCTGCCCTGCCTCTTATCTCTTTCTCCAGTGTTCCCTGAACTGTGTCCGTTCTGAGCTGGACCAAGCATCACAAGGGAGTAGAGCTCGGGCCAGGCCTCCCACTGTGTCTGCTTCTCCTGAGGCTTTTTATACCACACCTCACCCAAAGTATTCTCTGTGCCACAGAATTGGCCCATCGAAAGTAACCACTGGGTGGTGTGTAGTGTTAGCACAGTTGACACAATCTGGTGACCTCTTCGTATCACCCCGTTCCCCTTAGCAACCATTCCCCATCCTCTCCAGTCACCCATCAGCTCCCGCTGCTCCTTTCTGATCACCAGCTCCTGGCACCCATTCATCTTCCCGTCTTCATCGATCTCTGGACGTATTAAGAGTACAGCATGCGTGACCAGCCTCTGCCAAGCAGCCAGTCCAGTCTGGTTTGTTGTGGTTTTCAGAGTTCAGTGGGTTTCAAGTTGTGGGCTCTGCCACCTTTGAACTAAGGTTCCTTCTTCAAGTTCCTGCCCTCTTCCTAATGACACTCATAGTCGATTGGCCTTTTGCACTGACGTCCATGAGGAACTAGCAGCCCATCTCCCAGCTTCCTCTCTGGGCCAGCCAGTAGTGGCACGTCGACCATCTTGTACTTGCCAACCCCTTCCTTTAAGATGTGGTTCAGATGTTGGACCTGTAGTACCAGGCCAGTTTAGGAGTGGGAAGTCATTGACCCCAAGGTCTAGCTGGCTCCAAGGAGAGAGGCACAAGGTGCAGCCAAGCTGAGCATACCCAGCTCCTCCTCAGATTCACCTCCCAGGGCAGGCATGAGTGAGAAGGGGAGAAGAGGAGAGAGAGCAAGGACCCCATGCCTGTTGATCTGCCTGCTCAGGTAGTTCCAGTTCACTGCCCCCTAGCCGTCCGCTGCTCCTATCCCTTGTTGGATGGCCAGCCTCGCGTAGAGGAAGGTGCTCCACGCCTAGAGCCTGTTCCGGAGTGGAAAATCTATGGTGCCTTATGTGGTACAGTTACTCTGCTAGACTCATAAATCCTTGCCCACCGCTTGAAGCCAGTGCCCACTGAGTCTCACCCTGATTTGCCCTCTTGTCACCTGTGGCATGGTTCACTAACCACTCCCTCTTTAGCATCTCTGGGTCCGTCTGTTTACTTAATGTATATGAGTGTGGTGTTACTGACACACCAGAAGAGGGCATCGAATCCCATTTTAGATGGTTGTGAGCCACCTTATGGTTGCTGGGAATTGAACTCAGGACCTCTGGAAGAGCAGTCTGTGCTCTTAACCACTGAGCCATCTCTCCAGCCCCTGGGTCCGTCTGTAATTGGGAGACTTGAAGGGCCTTAGCATATCTGGGTGAAAGTCTTGCCGTGCTCTGCTTGCTGGCGCAGCCCCTCTCTTGGTGACTGTGCACTTCCCAAATCCATTCCTCAGCTTCTCCCCTTGACAGGAAATAGAGAGAACGTAGTAGCATGCGTACAGGAGAGCCACCCAGTTCTCCTCCCTCTCCTGTGACTCATTCACCACTACTGGTCTTTCCGAAAGAGGCTGAAATGATCAGCTCCCCGACCAGCAGCAAAAGCTGTCATTTGTCACATGTCACCATCTTTTCCCTGGGGGTCAGGAGGACAAATGTCTCTCCGCTTAAAACCCAAGCTGCTTTCAGTAGGAAACTGTATCCCTCCCTAATGTTTGCCATTTTGCATTAAGAGTTTATTACGTTTTTATAGCAATAATCTCCTCAATTAAGGAACCGTGTCGTCTCCTCTGGAGAGCTTGGCTCCGTGGGTGAGATGGGATGTGACTCCTACTGCCATTTTTTTCTCCCCCTTGAAGGAACCTCTCCTGTTTCGGCCCCTGGTTCCACCCACCCTTACTCCTCCCTATGGGGTCAAATCCTCCTACTTTTGTCTCTAGCTTTGAGCCATCCCATCAGGGGCCATCTGTGCCTGGTGACATCTCCTTGCCCCTCCACAGTAACAGTGACAGGTCAGGAGGACAGGCTGTGAGCAGTCATGTTGTCTTTGCTTACAGGGACACAGAGATCGATGACCTTAAGTCGCAGCTGTCCCGCATGCAGGAGGACTGGATCGAGGAGGAGTGCCACCGCGTCGAGGCCCAGCTGGCTCTGAAAGAGGCCCGCAAGGAGATCAGGCAGCTCAAGCAGGTCATCGACACTGTCAAGAACAACCTGATCGACAAGGACAAGGGGCTGCAGAAGTACTTTGTGGACATCAACATCCAGAACAAGAAGCTGGAGACGCTGCTGCATAGCATGGAGGTGGCCCAGAATGGAGTAGCCAAGGAGGAAGGAACTGGGGAGTCGGCAGGCGGGTCCCCTGCGCGCTCCCTCACCCGCAGCTCCACCTACACCAAGCTGAGTGACCCAGCCGTCTGTGGGGACCGCCAGGCAGGGGATCCCTCCAACACCCTTGCTGAGGACGGAGCTGATAGCGGCTTTGTGGCTGCCGATGACACCCTGAGTCGGACGGACGCCCTGGAGGCCAGTAGCCTGCTGTCATCGGGAGTGGACTGTGGCTTTGAGGAAGCCTCGCTGCACAGCTCCTTCAACCTGGGCCCCCGCTTCCCTGCCAGCAACACGTACGAGAAGCTGCTGTGTGGCATGGAGGCTGCCGTGCAGGCCAGCTGCATGCAGGAGCGGGCCATCCAGACAGACTTCGTGCAGTACCAGCCTGACCTGAACACCATCCTGGAGAAAGTGGGCCAGGCTCAGGGGTGCAGCTCGGTCCTCAAGGACAGGCACTCAGAGCTGGATCTCCACCCTTCAGGGCCCAGAGACCCCGACTCAGCAGTGGTGGTAACAGTAGGTGACGAGCCGGAGGCCCCAGAGCCCATCACCCGCGGGCCAGCTATACATCGGCCTGCAGTCAACTCTAACCCAGGACTGCCAGTGAGTGTGGTGTGTCCAGTGGAAGAGGAGGAGGAGGCAGCCGCCGCCGCCGCCGCCACCGCCACCACCACCACCGAAAAGGAACCCAAGAGTTACTGGAGCCGCCACTACATCGTGGATCTGCTGGCTGTGGTGGTGCCAGCTGTGCCAACGGTGGCCTGGCTCTGCCGCTCCCAGAGGCGTCAGGGCCAGCCCATTTACAACATCAGCTCCCTGCTGCGGGGCTGCTGCACAGTTGCCTTGCACTCCATCCGCAGGATCAGCTGTTCACTGAGCCAGCCGAGCGCCGGCTCATCCGGTGGCTCCCAGCTCTGAGGCTGCCAGCCCTCCACTTTGGGCAGCCTGACCATTGATTGTAGGATGCCACTTGCTGCCCTCCATCCCACCCCCACCCCCATTGGCTTCCTCTTAACTTCCTTTCAGGCCCAGAATAGCGCCCCCCACTCAAGATGTCAGTAGTGTCAGGGATTCAGAAAGGCATCGCAAAAACGTCAAGAGAAAGGGGTTAAGATGGCTAATTGAAGAGGGAGAAACTGGTAAGAGCGCCCCTCCCTCTGTCCCCTCAGCCCACCCAGACTCTAGACAAGGCAGGCCCTGCTCAGAAAGTCTCTGGCTTATTGATCTGAGGATCCTCCCCTCTTTTGAACCATTCTTGTCAGCACCTGGCCCACTCCATGCCTTCTCTTCCAGGCCACCCCTTGCCCCTCTCCTTGGGCTCCTGGACCAGTATTACCTCCTCAAATGGAGGCAGCCAGGACTCAAAATACAGAGAACCACTCCACACAGGGTCTGGCTTCCCTGGTCCCACCAAGGCTCCAGCTCTCCTCCCTTGCCTAGGATGCAGAAGTAAGGTCCAGCTGGAATGACCAGCTCAGGCAGGAGGGTAGGTTCTGTGTCTGTCTGTCTGTCCTCTTGGCTTCTGGGTGTGTTAGATCTTTGTGAGATGTCCAGTACCCATCACTACTCCTAACATGCTTATCGTGGGATTGGGAGGGAGCCCTTACCCAAGCCCCAGCACAGAGAAGGCAAGGCTAAGGCCCTTCACCTTCTGAGATGAGTCCACCTCATCTGTAGCCGAGAGGTACCTCAGTGAGTTGAGAAAGTCAGAGGTCACTTACCGCAGGCCCCTTTGGCCCCAAGCCCTACCTATGTTTGCACTCAGCTCCCTGCCCATCCCAGAAACCCCAGGCTGCTTGCTTTCTGGGATGAGGACTTCTTTCACCCAGCTGACTCCAGAGGAGGATGATGGAAGATGGCCATCAGGGGGCACCTCCAGATGAGTTTCTGAAGCCACAACATCTGCCTCTCCATGCCAAAGCAGGGTCCCCCAAGTGTGCTTCCCAAGCAGGGGAGTGGCCAGGTAGTGTGAGCCTGTCTGTGCTGCTCCTGGTCCAGGCCTAGTCAGCCTGAGAAAATGCTGTGATCCTCACTTCCCTCTTCTTCCCAGAGAGGTCATACCTACCTGACTGGCCCACCTCCAGGGAGCTGGTAGAGCCCTGCATCTCACCCTCTCTGGCATGGGAGCCTCTCTGGTTCTCTGCTAAGGTCGCTTGTCCTCACTGTTGCTCCAGTGGCCACTACTTGACTCATGAGTTCTGCCCCACCACTCTGTGCCCTCCAAAGGGGCACCTGCATGCACTGGGAGTGGGCAGCAGCCAGCCTAGCCATCAGGGCAAGAGCCCTCTGCCGTGCGCTTTGTGCCTCCAAGCCCCCACCCCCACCTTGGTTGGGGCTGCAGACCAGCCATCCTTGGTGGAACGTTCCTACCCCAGCTGAACCAAACCCAAATGCCTGAGGCCTCGCTGGGGCTGCCCCATAGGACACTGGGGTGGTACCATGGAGAGACAGGGGATAAAACTGATCCAAAGCCAAGCCAGGACTGGCCACGGACCCAGTCTCCTGCGCCGTGTACTCATGGAGCTCCATATGTCTCCCTAGCAACAGTTGAAGCTCTACTGAGAAAAATAAATGTATGAACTATATTTGACAACATAAAATCCATATATTTTTCACCATTTGGCATTTAGTCCAACTTTGCAGCCCCTCTGTTCCATGTCTTGCTGTCTGGGCCTTCTTGTCGTGTCTCGTGTTTGGTGGACTTGGGCAGGGCTACAACTGTGGTCTACTCTGTTCCTGCTGCTGGAGAAGCCATTGAGAAGGGTCCAGGTTTGTAGAGGCATCAAGTGGAACTGGCCACCACCCTGCTCCTGCCGTGACCCTCGCCCTGCCTATGTGATCGCCTGTGAACTCACCTACAGTAGAGATCCTCTTTCGTGAGTTCTGCCTCTCAGAAGGGCTCTGCTCCTTGCCAGAGCAAGTGGAGTGAGCAGCTCATTACCCAGCCATGGGATGACCCTGGAACCCTGCAGGCTGGGGTAATGGCCCTCTTCTTAAGTTTATATAAGCCCGGAGTCCCATATCCTTACAAAGGGGTTGCAGTGCCCATGCAGTCCCAAGAGGTAGGCTTGGAGGTAGACACTTGAGCAGCCTGCTGTTTCCAGATATGGAGAAGGGGGCTGAGAGCAAGGTGGAACTGGGCCAGGCTCCCCTTAGATACTCATCCCCAAAGCTCCCCCCTTCCCAGTTGGCTGCAATTTTCCCTCTTGCCCTTGGCTCCTGGAGCAAAAATGTTAAGGGTGCTCCTTTCCCCTGCCTCCAGTCAGAGCAGACAAGGTCTCGAGGAAGTGTCCCCAGGAACTGCCTTCTATAGCTCCTGAGGCCTTGGAGCCCAGCAGCTTGAAGTAGTGGCTCCTTTGTTCTGGAGCCCTCTGACAGGGCTCCGTGAGGACTTCTGGAAAGAGGCAACGCTGAGCAGAGTTCACGGTCAATGTGTCCAGGCAGGTAGCATACATAGCTTTTCACTGAGACTCCTCTTCACCTGTACAGGCACAGGACAACATATCCCAGGCTCTAGGGCCAAAGGCCACTGAGGGGTCTCCACCCTAGGAACTCATAGCCCCCTTCCGATCTAGGCGACATGTGAACTGGCCACCGTGCACTCACATTAGGCTATCTTGACAGATTCCAGGGGACACAGGAGGGGGGCTGTGGGAAGGGGTCATAACTCTCAGTCTCCTTTGTCTCTTTGTTCAGACAGAGTTGTGCCTGTAGCAGACAGCTCTGAATTAAAGCATGAACACACACACAGCCCCTCAGCCTGGTGTCTTTGTACCGTGTCATTTCTCTGAAGTGTGCTGGGGTGGGTGAGAAACTCACCACAGCACCCAACACAGACAGAATCAGCTATTGGCTGGCCCAGCCCCACCAGACCCTGCCGTGTAGAACCGCCCATCTGTGATCAGGCATAGGTTCTAGAATCTGCACTCTCTGATCCCAGGTCCCCAGCCTGCTTGGCACGAGGAGAATACTCCAGCTCTTTAAAATAGTCTCAAAGTGGCTTTTCTGGCCCATTCTGTAGCTACACAAAACAGCCATGACCACTCAGCAGGGGTCCCAATGCCCCTCAGTGCCAACATCCCTATGACAAGCCTGCCGGGGCACATAGACCACTGCTCTCAGGCACACAGGTACGACCTTGGCCTGGCCGCTGTCCGGAAACAAGAGCTGCCCTGGCATGTCATGGGACCAGAGATCCTGGAATCTTCAGGAGCTTTCATGACAGGGCCCGTGTTTTAAATCCACTCTTTATTTAAAAGACAGTAAAGGGTTACAACCAGCCTACAGACAGGAAAGGGTTACCATTGGTCTATACATAACCCGTGACAAAGATCAATGAAGACAACACACAAGGCACCCGTCTGTCAGATCAAGGGGCTGACTTCCTACATGAGGCAAAGGGACACAGCAGCACCCAGTGACATTCTGCTGTTCTGCCTAAGTGCCCAGCACCTAGGGCAAAGAGCCAGATGCCTAAATCCGCCTGTACCTCAGCATAGCTAGGAGTCAGGATCCCAGGAGGCCTAGAACCGGCCATCTTAGACCCATCCAATATACATCCACCTGGGACACACCCCTGCAATACCCAGACCCAGGCAGCAAGCCAGCTGCAGCCTGTCGTCTGAGGACTGCTGTCTTCCCTGCAGGATGGTGGGAAGCCCACACTGCCCTCCTGGAACTTCAGGTGTCTGGAATGGAGTGGTCCATGGTGTGGTGAAGCAGCAATGGAGACAACCTAGACAGGGCAATAGTGACAGTGACTGAAACCATAGCTGTTCTTCCTTTATCCTTACTCTAGCCTGTTCACCCCAGAGCTGCATTGACTCCCCACTTCTAAGGACCTCACGTCATGAGAAGCTACCACGGAGCTTATGAAGGGTCAAAGATAGAGTAGCCCAGACCTGTGCTCTGGGTCAGCACCAAGGCTGCCAGGGCATGGGATGGGGACAGGGGCAGGAGCGGGGCGGGGGGCGGGGAGAGTGCGGAGGTGGGGTATTAGAGCCTTACTTTTTGATCATATGCTCGTAAATCACAGTGGGGATGATGGTCAGTGTGATAACATTTCCAGCTGTGGTCAGAATCTCGATAATCTTTTTGTCCTAGAGGAGGAAAGTGCTTGGTCATCCTGGGTACCAGGGATACAGGGATAGCACTGCAGCCCAACTGGTAGGTTAGTATGGCTATGGCTGGAGGACACCATGCACACCTCACACTTGCCTGCAGCAGCTGCTGCCGAGGACCCTGGACATCTCAGGTGGGTACCATTCCTCTCATCTGAAAATTGCCAGGGTCATAGAAGCATGACACTGGCCTCCCATTCCTCGGAGGCCAGCCAGTCATATAGACCTGATGGCACTGTCTCACCAACGTGATTCTTAGGCCCCTCCCAACTTTGCTGGGCCCAGTCACACTTGGGCTCCAGTGGGAGACACTGGATTCACCTGTATGCACAGGCTCCTGTGGGCTCACCAGCCTGAAGTCCTCTCCCCACCTCACTGACTAGTAAGGCAAGCCTGAGAAGCTGCTTAGATCATGAAGAGAATAACAGACGACCTCCATGCAAATAATGTCCAGCAGTTGAATGACTACACTGTGGTGATGAAGCCCCTGGTCCCTGCTCAGGCCCTGGTGACCATCATTGTGCATTTATAAGGAATCTGGTTCTGTATTTGAGGAAGAGATGCTTCAGAGGACTACTGATGGTCACAGACTTTGAGATCAGATGACTGATCTCAAAAAGTGTAGGTACCAGACACTGCTCACGAGCACAGGCCTGGTGCCTAAGGGTCTCATGGTACCACAGGTAGGCAGAGTAACCTGTAAATTACCCTTGATGCTTCGGGCCATCTGTGCAGCTGTAAGACCCACAACCAAGCATGGCTACTCATAGCATTGTGACTGAATTGGTAGCTTTTCAAAACTGCTCACAAGTGGCATTACAACACTCGGATTTTCAAGCCCAGACTGTGGTGGCCTTTTGCTTGGTATGCTGATCGCAGAGAAATGAGAGAGGAGGCACGGGGGGGAATCTCAGATGCAGAAGAGTTTCCTGAGCACAGCAGCACAGGCCACCAGAATAAGCCTCCACAGAAGGTGAGGGGAGACTGCCCCCAAGGAAGCAGACACACGATAGGAGTGGCTTGTGGCCACTATGGGGTCATGAGGTGGAGAAGCACAGCTGCTGTAGAGCAGCACGAGGTCAGGACTGGGTCGCTTTCATCTGTCCATGGCTCAGACCACACAACTCACCTCTTCCCGTTCCCAGAAGTTACCCATCTTTCCAGATCTATAACATGTGCCTAAAGCCATGCGCACCTTCTTGCTTCGTAAAGATATAATTCATCTGCCCTCCCCGAAGAGTAAGCCGAGGTCAGAAATGGATTTCTAAGTCAGTATTCTAGAGGAGACCCCATTACTGTGATCAGCATCCACAGAGAAGTGCCACAAGGAAGAGGAAGAGAAGGAGGGAGAGGAGGAGGAGGAGGGAGAGGAGGAGGAGGAGGAGGAGGAGGAGGAGGAGGAGGAGGAGGAGGAGAGGAGGAGGAGGGAGGAAGAGGAGGAGGAGGAAGAGGAGGAGGAGGAGGAGGAGGAGGAAGAGGAGGAGGAGGAGGGGAGGAGGAGGAGGAGGAGGGAGGAGAGGAGGAGGAGGAGGAGGAGGAGGGAGAGGAGGAGGAGGAGGGAGAGGAGGAGGAGGAAGAGGAGAGGAGGAGGGAGGAGAGGAGGAGGGAGGAGGAGGAAGAGGAGGAGGAAGGAGGAGGAGGAGGAGGAGGAGGAGGAGGAGGAGGAGGAGGAAGAGGAGGAGGAAGAGGAGGAGGAGGAGGAGGAGGAGGAGGAGGAGGAGGAGGAGGAGGAGGAGGTGGTGGTAGTGGTAATGTCTTTGTGGCCAGCAGCAACCTGGGGAACAAATTCTTACTAGGCATCTACTCATTCTGATTAACATTGCTCAGAGCTCCACACATGAAGTCATACTGAAGCCTCCAACAAGCTTAGGATGGGGAAGTTGAGGCTCCGGCAGGTTTCACAGATTCTGCAGATAGGAGCTGTCCCACCCTCATCATCTGAACGGTGCCGACATTTCCTGACAGAAATGCACACCTGACAGAGGTACACCACCGCCTACCTTCAGCCCAATGACGTTCTGTCCGTTCACCTCACACACGTAGTGGTTGGTTAGAAGTCCATTGCGGGCTGCAGAGCTTCCCTTGACCACAGAGACAATCTTCCCCTTTTTGATGAAGAAGCCAACTTGACCTGAGCTGTCTTTGTGCATGGTGACAGTCCGCTGGAACGGCCTGGTAGAGAGTGACAGTAAGCTGGGTGCTCGGGTGTGGCTGGGGCCAGGCAGGGAGGATGCTGGGGACTGGACACTGACCTGTCCCGTACAACCATGACGATCTTCTCCGCTGATGCCTTCTTCAATGCTTTCTGAGCTTTGTGTGTGCTCCACCCAGCACAGTCACACCCATCAATCTGCAGGATCTGGTCCCCAAAGCGCAATCCCACAAGGGATGCTGGGGTGTTGGCCTGGACCAGCTGCACAAAGAGCCCCTGGAAGGCAGGACCCCAGAGTCAGCAACCCTCCTCTATGATCTTCTTTCCCCATATCCTGTGAGCTTATAGTGTAGTGGAACCCAAGATCCGTAAGGGATACACAGGTTACCCCTATTTTCCTGGAAGAGGAAACACAGCAGACCACACAGAGTAAGCTGAATCACAATTTCAGCGCCATGATCAATTCTCCTGTACTGCCCTCCCTAAAGATGTCTGGCTGCTTTTCTCTACAGTCATCAGGAAGCCAGACCCACAGGAATTAGGGCACAGGAAAAGGGGGTGGGGGTAGGGGACTCTTGAGTGGCAGGAGTATTGTATGGGGCTGATCCC
This sequence comes from Rattus rattus, assembly GCF_011064425.1. Lineage (NCBI taxonomy): Eukaryota > Metazoa > Chordata > Mammalia > Rodentia > Muridae > Rattus > Rattus rattus. Next base: position 130,960,690 of record NC_046158.1, on the reverse strand, counting down.
TGCAGCAACAAGGCACAGCCTCGAGGCCTCAGATATTAAGACGCCTTTTCAGAATCTTCTTTGCTGTGAACAGAGGCTCTCTGAGTCCTGGAAGGGGAGACCCCTACATACTAATGCCATCTCAGGCTGCTGGGTGGCTGTCCCAAAGGGGAACTTGTATTCCTGGGGCTGTGACAGGGCTATCTAGCACCAGAGGAGCACAGTCTCCTGCAGGGACTCCGCTCCAGACACTGCTTACCTTGTCAACAGCCTGCAGACGCAGTCCAGTCTTGCCCCGCTCATCCTTGCACAGGTGGATCTCTCGCACACCAGGCTTGATCTCTGCACGCAGGACACCTAGGTCGTTCCCAGATACTGGCGCTGTCACCTGGCCAGGTCCAGGGCTAGTGACCACCATCTGCAGGCACAGTAGTGGGAGTGAGGGTCATCCAAGCACTAGGGCCCATGCCTTGAGGGTCACTGAGTTCTAGGTAGGGATGAGTAAAGTGGACTGAAACTCCCTGAGTTCCCCTCTTACACACTTGGCAGAGGCTGAGAGAAAATGGAGCTCGATGAAACTTCTAGAGAGCATCAAAATCCACACCCCTAAACATGAGGGGAGGGAGAGAGGAAGCTGGGTTCATGGAGGGGTCACTGTATTTTCCAAGGGAAATTAATATCTAGAAAAGATGCACTTAGATTTCACTTTTAAAAAAAAAAAGCCATTTTCACAGTAAATAGTGAACCATCAAAGGTGGATGACAGGGCTAGTTTTGACTTTGTCTTGGACAAAATAATCTGATTCAAAACTTAAAATGAACAAAAGTCCCCTCCTATGGATATCCAAAAGCTGCCCAGTCTCACCAGACACTGGACTGGACAATCTGGCCAGTGCAATGAGGCAAGAAAACAGAAAAGATCACACAGGATGGAAAGATACAATCGCTCCTGTTGACGCCATGATCGTCCACTAGAATGTCTGCAGAAATCTAAAACTCCTAGCTATAAGTGAAACACAAACATTCCTCAAGGTCTAGAATTCATTGTCAGCTACGAAAATCAACTGTGCTGGGATGGAGACCTCACACCTGTAGTCTTAACTACCAAGGAGGCTGAGGCAAGAGGTTCACTCAAACCCAGGAGTCAGAAGTCAGCCTGAGCCACGGACTCAACTATTTATCTACACCCTGACCAACCTCCCCCAAAAAGGCAGAAAAAAAAATGAGATATGTGTGAATCTAACGAGACATATGTAGAGACTATATACTGAAGGTGACAAAAATCTAGGATTCAGAAACGTTTAAGACCTAAGTAAACATTGTTTCCTGGTTATGCACACAGGAAGAGCTAGCAAAGCCTCGGACACAAAGGACGTTTCTATGAAGACTCTGTGGGCTGTTTTGGATACAGGTAAGGTCCCCTAGCTTTAGGTAGAAAGACAAAGGGTTGTGAGTAATGACATTTACTCAGACAAAAGACAAAATGTGAGAAACCACACAAACACACCAGGATGTCTCTTGTCACAGTATCCAAGGCTTCGGATTCTAGATACCTCAGTCAACAGCTATCTGGGAAATCCAGAGAGATCCTTACTGAGGGGAGCACGGGTGCTCTGTGGCAGAGGTCGAGGTCAGTTGGGGGTAGGGGACTATCTCAACAAGATCTACTACAGCAACGGACAGGCAGGGGCAAAAATAGGAACCACGACATAAACTGCACCCCAAAAATCTACTCAAATTCAATTATAAAGTTAAATGTAAACAAAACCGTAGTAATTTCAGCACAATGTAAAAGAGAAAATCTTGAGGACTCGGGGCTTAGGGAAATTTTCTTTATAAAGCAAACTCAAGAGAAGTATGGAAAAAAAACCTTGACCTCATTAAAATTAAAAGGTTTTCCCCTCCTCTGTCAAGGAGATAAAAGCTAAACCTAAGACTCAGTGTGGTATTTACAACCCATGTATCTGATGAGGACCCCAGATTATAAAACATAACCCCTAAAGCCAACCTTTAAAAGTCCAATTAAAATGCATGAAATGGGGCTGGTGATTTGGCTTGGCCCGGAGAGTGTACAAGGTTTAATCCCCAACACCACACAAACCAGGTGTGGTTCACACCTGGAACCCCAGCACTTGAGAGCTGGAAGCAGGAGGGTCAGAAGTTCAAGAACAGCCTGGCCAGACCTTGTCTCATGCAGTGGGGACATAATCAGATATTCCATATCACTAACCATTAGGAGAATGCAGGTGAAGACCTGTCATAACTCGTGATGATGCCAAGTGCTGGGGAGGATGTCAAGGCACTGGGTATATTTGGCACCACTGGCAGGGGAGGGGAATGCACAGACAGCCCCTCCAGAAGATAGCCTGAGAGCAGCTGCCTGTGAACACTCAGTTGTCACATTGTGTGATGACTGTATTGCAGCCTGCTATGTCATAAATGCCTTCGTATATAAGACTAAGAAACTGTAAAAAGGAGTAAGAAAAAAAAAAGGAGTGCCAATTATGTGTGCATGGGGACCTGAATTCAGAGTCTGAGAACCCACATAAAAAGCTGGGGAACTGGGGAGACAGACAGGCGGATCCCTGCCATTCAGTACTCAGCCTGGATGAATCAATGAGCTTCAGGCCCAACGAGAGACCCTGTCTCAAAAAATAAAGATGAGAAGAGACAGAACAAGACATCGACCCTAGTCTACACCCACATGCACATATAACACAGACCTACAACATAACACATGTATACAACAACACGTATACAACATCCTAGTCTATACCCACATGCACATATAACACAGACCCACCACAGACCCACAACATAACGCACAACATAACACATACATACAACAACATGATACAACATCCTAGCCTACACCCACATGCACATATACCACAGATACATGACATAACACATGCATACGACATCCCCTAAGAGTCATCGTTTCTGATGTATGCTTAGATAACATTCAGAAATGATAAAATTATACAGACAGAAAAACAAAGTTGGGAGAACAAGGCTAGGAGTGTGGCACAGTGGTAGAACAGTTGCCCAACATCCGTGAGTTTCCGAGTACTGCCAAAGGGGGGGAAGGGGGAATAGGAAGAGTAAGGAATGAAAAAAGAGAAATTGGGCTGGAGAGATGACTCAGCGGTTGAGAGCACTGACTGCTCTTCCAGAGGTCCTGAGTTCAATTCCCAGCAACTACATGGTGGCTCACAACCATCTGTAATGAGATCTGATGCCCTCTTCTGGTGTGTCTGAGGACAGCTACAGTGTACTTATATATAATAAATAAAATCTTTAAAGAGAGAGAAGTTGCCAGGGGCTAGGGAGGATGTAGATGTGACCACGAAGGGATAGGAGGAGCGCTTTCTGAGGAGGGACGGTCCTGTCTTTAGATGGGTGAGGGACTGCCTTCATTTGACAGAGTAAGCTGACAGAGCTATAGACACACACTCTACTAGTGTAAGTTGTTGGTCTTGCTACTGTACTGCGGATGTGAAAGCTACACTTGATGAAATAGACAGTTTGTCTTTGCAACCTCCTAGGACCCTCTACTTAAAAACAAAAACACTTTAAACATGGAAAGTAATTACAGTGATAAAAATTGCCAAGTGTAGGGCTGGAGAGAGGCTGCTTAGCAGTGAAGAACATCTGTTGCTCTTGCGAAGGACCCAGCACCCACATGGTGGCTCACAACCTTCTGTAACTCTAGATCAAGCGATCTGACATCCTCGTCTGGCTTCCTTGGGTACCAATCACACATGAAGTACACATACATACAGGCAATCATATACATAAAAATAAAACAAATCTTTTTCAAAGGCCACCAAGGTGGAGGTGTTCAATTTCAGCACTTGGAAGGCAGAAGCAGGCAGATTTCTATGAGTTTGAAGCCGTTGGGTCTCCATAGCCAGTTCCAGGTTAGCCAAGGCTACATAGTGAGACACTGTCTTTAAAAAAAAAAAAGTAGTAATCATAATTTAGAACGAGTACTAATCTGGGTCCTAATTAATGGTAGAAAGAATGTCTGGGTTGACACACACACACACACACACACACACACACACACACACACACACCTTTTAAAATGGCAAGACCAGAAGGTAGGAGATTTAGTGGCCACATAAGGCAGAAGACAAACACCTACATTGTCACCATCTGGAATTGGAGACAGATTCTTCTGAACTTCTTGGCTAGAGAGGGACAGTCCCATATAACTTTCCAGTTCTGCTAGGTTTGGATACAGCTCTGATGGGAAGGAAGAGACAAGGTGTCACTTGGGCTTATGCAGAGCCACCTTGGCTGGCCCAGGGCCACTCTTTTTCTGTGAAGCTAGGAAAGATTACCCTGATCGCCTGATTATGTCATGCGTCCCAGGGATGCTTGCCAATGGCATGAGCCAGCTCTGCTGAAGGCTTGAAGCACCTTTGTCTAGGAGCAGCCTCAGACACTGCGACCCCCCTATGCTGCTGAGGTGCTCACCTCAGCTGCTTTGACACCCATGGGAAAATTAACACAAAGCGACAGCAGGTGCAAAGACCACTAGGGCTCTGACAAGAGGAACCATGGGCCCTAATTTAAGCTTCTCTCACAGGACTGACTCACGATTGCTTTGAGTTTCTTTATGGGCTATCTCAAACATCTGGTCTCCCCAAAATGGCCTGACCATCCATGCCAGCACCAGATCAGACCATTTCTGCCTCAGCAGGTCAGTTTCTCCAGGGTTTCCTCAAAGGCTGAAGGTTAATTGTATGTGAGCCCCCACTAAAGAGACAGGTGAGAAACAGGCATTGAGAAGTGGTCAGAATACTGGGCCATAGCCTCAGAGTCAGCATAGCTCACACACCCAGAAGTGGGCCTGCCCAGCCCTGGGAACAGGAGCTCAAAAGTGCCCTTCTACGCCTGAGTGACAGGTCCAGCAGTGCAGAGGTGAGTGATGGTGTTGAGGCTGTCATTGTATGAACACTGGGGTCAGGTTCACTCACCTGAAAGTGGGGGTGCAGAAGCCATCGAAGCTGGCAGAGTGGGCATCACAGTGGGCATCATGGGTGAGGCTCTGGCTTGGGCCTGAAAAAAGAACATGAAGTCTTGCTCGCCTGTGGCTTGGATCCCAGGAACTCTTGGAGCCTGGGACTGTCTGAGGCAGGGACTCTGAGCATTGAGTATGATTCTAGACTTGTGGTGGTGGTGTCCTGGAACCCTCAAGGCTCTAGACTGTAAATGTAGCCTCTACATATATACACCAAAAGACTGCACATGCCCCTTCACTTGGAGCGTGCTCTCAGAGCTAAACGGATGTTCTATAGCATGTAGGGTAACTGTAGTTTACAGTCAGCCATCACTAACGTTTCAAAACAGCTAGTTGAGAGGAGTTTGAGTGTTCCAAGCCCTAAGAACTGATATAAATCTGAAATGACGGATGTGTCAGCCGCCCTGATCTGACCAGTACAGTGTGCACACAGGTTGAAATGTCACATGTACCCCCATGATTATGTATAGCCACAAAGTGTTAATTAAAAACCAAAACTATATTTTTTGTAATGTGGCCTCTCGGGGGCCAGGGAGATGGCTCAGTGGTCAAGAGCACTTGCTGCTCTTGCAGTGGACCTAAGTTCAGTTCCCAGCACCCACATCGCAACTGACAACCATCTACAGCTGGCGTTTCAGAGGATCTTAAGCCCTCTTCTGGCCTCTGGAGCACTGGACATGCATATACATGCATGCAGAGAAAACATGCATCTTATAAAAATAAATGAATCTCTCCTTAGTGCGGTCTCTTTGGACGTGCATCTTTCTGGCAGATCGTCCTCTGGTGCCTGTGACCAACTATTTTCTATCCCTAGCAGCCAAAGCATGAAAGTCAACTCCCAACCAGGGAGAAAGGCTGAAATTTCCAAAGGCTTCTGGGAACATAGAGGGGGTGGGGTGGAGGAGGAAGAGGCTGCTAGAACTGGGTGTTCTGAACCCAGGCCTGGCTTTCCTGAGGAAGCTGGCGCCTGAGCTGTTCCTTCAGAGGATGAGAGAAGTGCCAGAATCCACCTCACCGTGGCTGCTTTGCCTTCCCATGTCTGCTCCCACTCCCTGGGCCTTGACTCCTGGACTTTACCCATCAGCACTGGGCCCTGGGCTTCCCTGGAATTCCCAAGGGCTCCCAGTACCCAGACTCCTCCAAGATAAGCCTTAGTTATTAGTGTTGATCCCCAAGGCTACCGTCAAATGGAGCCTGGTTCCTTACCTGGATGACCTGGCCCACCTTCAGATCCTCCAGAGACGGGTACAGGACAGACATACTGCCTCCTGAAGCACACTGCAGAATGCAGAAGGTGATCAATCGTTAGAATGCTGCTCCCGTCCTCCTGAAAAAAAGGCAGGACTGCTGCCACCTGGGTCCCACAACACACTGAGACCATCACCAGGAGTTACTATCCCATCTTAACGATGAGAATTTACACCAACCAGTTTGTTTCTCCAGCTCATAATCGCCACCCATAAGGTTCCATATTTGACTAATCCTGGACCTTAGAAACCAAATCTAATGGACCATCCAGGATGTACCTAGAAGAAAAGACAGGGTCAAGGGCCTCACTTTTCCTGCCATGTGTAAAAAGTCAGATGAACTAGTAAGGTGTCCCCATCCAGATTGGCAGACAGCATCGCCCATAACCACAGGCAAGTTGGAACTTAGCACTTAAACAGAAAGGTGGGGGACTCTAGAAAACCTCTTCTTTCCCTCCTGCCTATTTCAGCTCCACAGTCTGCTGCCTGGCAGAGGATTACTATTGCTGTGGTGAAACACCATGACCAAGGCAACCTGGGGAGAAAAGGGTGGTTTCTCTCACACTTCCATGCAACTGTCATCACCGAAAGCAGTCGTGGTATGAACCTGGGGGCAGGAGCTGATGCAGAGGCCACTTTCTGACTGCTCTCCATGGCTTCCTCAGCCTGCTTTCTTGGAGAACCCAGAATGACCGTCCTAGGGTAACACCACCCACTGAGAATGTGTCCTACAGGCCTGCCTGTAACAGGCATTTTCTCAACGGAGGTCCTGTCCTCTGACTCTAGCTTATGTCAAGTTGACACAAAACCTAGTTGGTGCAATTGACCCTTTGTTAACTTGATAAGCACATCACTTAGGAAGTATAACCTTTCTTTTCTTTTCTTTTTTTTTTTTTTTTTTCCGGGGGTTGGGGCCGAACCCGAGGGCTTGCGCTTGCTAGGCAAATGCTCTACCACTGAGCTAAATCCCCAACCCCATAACCTTTCTTCTCTTGGTGTCCTCAAGATCTCATATTAATACTACAATCTACCCTTACAAATTCAAACATTTTAAGTGTTCAGTCTCTTTAAAAACCCAAGGTCTTTGGACTGGAGAGATGGCTCAGTGGTTAAGAGCACTGACTGATCTTCCAGAGGTCCTGAGTTCAATTCCCAACCAAAACTTTACCACAGCTCACAACCACCTGTAATGGGATCTGATGCCTCTTCTGGTGTGTCTGAAGACAGTGACAGTGTACTCACATATATAAAATAAATAAATCTTTTTTTAAAAAGCCAAGGTCTCCTTAAAATCCAAAATATCTTTAAAAATTCAAAGTCTCTCATCTGCAGGTTCCTGTGGCATCAAAAATCCTTTCTTACTCCAAATGTTAAGAACCGAGTGGCAGAGCTGTTGCATAGCACTCTGGAGGCCCTGGGTTCTACACCAGCACCACAGTCCTCCCTCCCACGAACACATAAACTGGCCACATAGTACAACACTGTTCCACGGGGAGGAGGAACTGAGGGGGGAGGGGCACTGCACACACCCACACTTCATCATCCTGCATGAGATTCTGCAGACCTAAGCAAGGCACTCATCAGTGTGGCCCAACTATCGCCTCTCAAAAACATGCCATTTCCTCCCTAAGTCAAATGCCCGGGGGAAGTATGCCCTTCTAGGTTCTTCCCTTTACCTCACCCAGTCATACCTATTGCCCTTTGCTAGGAGGCAACTCCAGCTGGATGCTCCACCCTGCCTGTCACCTCCCTCTTGCTGGGCCTACCTCCCAGAGTAGAGGTCACTGCCCTGTTACCCTGGGCCCTGACCCCAGAACGGACTCTGAGCTATACACCCACTTCGAACTCTTCAGTTATCCTGTGCCTTCCCTGCTCACTACCTCTACTGATGGTTAAGGTATGTCCTTCTTGCCCACATGTAATAGGAATGCTAGGAGGTGGCGTAGGGAATGGATTAGGCTGTGCCATGATGATGTGAACCCAGCCCAGTGACCCTGCATGACCTACAGGCACCTAGGGCATTCTCATGAGTCATTTCTCCCTCTGTACCTGCTGCCCAACCCAAGTTCTCCTTAACTCCCATCCCCACCATCCCTCTTGTGTATCACCAAGTCCCCTCTCACCCATATCCCTGTCTGCCCATCATTACTGACACAGCACTCCTAAACAGGTCATGACCTCTTTCTCTGCTCTTCAGACAGTACCCACCAGGCCTTTTAAGCATGAAGGTAGGATGTTGTGGTTTTGCTTAAAGCCCTCTGCCTCTTGGAGAGAGGAGCTGATGCAGAGGTCATGGAGGGGTGCTACTTACTGGCTTGCTCTTTGTGGCTTGCCTCAGTCTGCATCCTTGGAGAGCCCAGGACACCAGTCCGGAGTGGTAACACCCACAATGAGATGGGCCCGCCCATAGGAATGACTAACTAAGAAAATGCTCTACAGGCTTGCCTGGAGCTGGACCTCATGACGGCATTTTTTTTCCCCAAAAAGTGGAAGGTTCCCTCCTTTCAGATGACCTCAAATTGACAGAAGAACTAACCAGCACAACTGACTCCTTGCCAACCTGACATACAACAACAACACCGTTGAGCCATTGAAGTTGATGTCTATATGCGGGTGAGGGCAGGCATAAGAAAAGGCAAGGCCTGTGATTGGGCATTGAAAAAGTAAGGCGGGGACAGAGTTTTTGTAAGGCAGAAGAGAGGACAAAAGTGGGAAGAAGAAGCAAGATGAAGGAGGAGAAGGACGACCCTTAAAGGGCCACAGGCAGTTATGAATACGTCATAAGGGATGGAATTTTATAGGACAAATTGTCTTACCTAGGTGGGCAGTTTACATCATTATCAATTGGTTGTGAATTTATTGGGTGGACGTTTTGTGGAATGAGAATTTAAGATATGAATCTGGTTGCTAAATTAGAAGCGTATGGAGTTTTGATTTTAATGTGTTACTGGGAGTTGTGACTACAACCCCAGGGGGCGGATGTTGGGAAAGTGAGCAGAGTCTGCAGCAAGAGTTGCCAGAGGGCAGCTGCTGCTGGGCTCAGAGAGTGGCCGGGGGCAGCGTGGAATGGAGATTGGGAGCGCAGTGGTTGAGACCCTTTACTGATTGAGGTGAAAATACCCTGCAGATGCCATGTGGCCCACCGGAGCTGGCACTAGTGCAGGATGGTAGAGATTCTGTTTTAATATTTACCGCTACAAGCCATAGCCTTTCCTTTCTTGCTCATCTAAGAGCATACAGTAATATTAGCATCAAAATGTAAAACGGTCCAACTTTTAAAAGTCTCCCAGTCTTTAGAAATTCAAACCCTTAAAATCGTCAGCCTTTTTAAAAAAAATAGTCCAAATCTCTCTAAAAATCCAAAGTCTCATTAAAAGTTCAAAATCTCTCGACTGTGGGCTGCTGTAAAATCAAAATAAGTTAAATACTCTTATTCCATGAGAGAAGAACCAAGGCACAGTCACAATCAAATCAAAGGAAAACCAAACCTCAGCTCACTAAATAACTCAGTGTCCGGCTTCTGGGATTTGCTCACAATCTAAGGGCTCCTCCAAGGGACTTGGGTCGCTTAGCCAGCTCCACCCTCTGGAGCACACACGGTTTGTTTCCAAGGTTCAGGCCAGCTCCGATCCAATGCTGCTGCTATTTTTGGCAACCATCCCATGACAGTGGCATCTCCAAAATGCTGGGGTCTTCTCTATGACTGGACTGCACGTTCACCAACAGCTTCTCTCAGACACTCATCAGGGGACCCAGTCCTGCCACACCTTGCTAGGCCACAGCGGCTCTCCATGACCCCTGCACACCTTCCAAACCAGTACCATCTGGGGGACACTACTATAGCACATGGTACAGCGCTGACGGCCTCTAGAACACAGCTTCAGTGTGCTGACTCTCGGGAAACACTTCCCAGACTTCTCCTCACTGATGCTGCTCTCTATTTAATCACCGTCTCTCAGCTATAGATGATTAGCATCGGTTGGGAGCTCTGGTTGGTTGGTATTGTTGTTGTTGGTTTTTTGTTTTGTTTTTTTGTTTTTGTTTTTTGATATTTTTCATTTACACTTCAAATGTCATTCTCTTTCCCAGTTTTCCATCCATAAGTCCCCTATTCCCTTCCCTTCTTCTATAAGGGTGTTCCCCCTCCCCACCCTGACATTCCCCTACACTGGGGGCTCCAGCCTTGGCAGGACCAAGGGCTTCTCTTCCCATTGGTGCCCAACAAGGCCATCCTCTGCTACATATACAGCTGGAGCCATGGGTTTGTCCATGTGTACTCTTTGGGTAGCGGTTTAGTCCCTGGGAGCTCCGGTTGGTTGGTATTGTTGTTCTTATGGGGTTGCAAACCCCTTCAGCTCCTTCACCTCCTTCAGTCCTTTCTCTGACTCCTCCAACAGGGGTCCCATTCTCAGGTCAATAGTTTGCTGCAAGCATTTGCCTCTGTATTTGTCAGGCTCTGGCAGAGCCTCTCAGGAGACAGCTGTATCAGGCTCCTGTTAGCATGCACTTCTTGATTTCATGAATATTGTCTAGTTTTGGTGGCTGTATATATATGGGCTGGATCCTCAGGCTCTGAATGACCATTCCTTCAGTCTGTGCTCCAAACTTTGTCTCCATATTCCCTCCTGTGAATATTTTGTTCCCCCTTTTAAGAAGGACTGAAGCATCCACACTTTGGTCATCCTTTTTCTTGAGCTTCATGTGGTCTGTGGATTGTATCTTGGGTAATTCGAGCTTTTGGGCTAATATACACTTAGCAGTGAGTGCATACCATGTGTGCTCTTTTGATTGGGTTACCTCACTCAGGATGATATTTTCTAGTTCCATCCATTTGCTTATGAATTTCATGAAGTCGTTGTTTTTGATAGTTGAATAGTACTCCATTGTGTAGATATAGAGACAGGCAGGTAGATCAGTGGAATAGAATTGAAGACCCAGAAGTGAACCCATACACCTATGGTCACTTGATCTTTGACAAAGGAGCTAAAACCATCCAGTGGAAAAAAGATAGCATTTTTCACAAATGGTGCTGGCTCAACTGGAGGTCAGCATGTAAAAGAATGCAAATTGACCCATTCTTATTGCCCTGTACAAAGTTTCAGTCCAAGTGAATCAAGAACCTCCACATAAAACCAGATACACTCAAACTAATAGAAGAAAAAGTTGGGAAGAGCCTTGAACATATGGGCACTGGGGAAATTTTCCTGAACAGAACACCAATGGCTTATGCTCTAAGATCAAGAATCAACAAATGGGACCTCATAAAACTGCAAAGCTTCTGTAAGGCAAAGGATACTGTCAATAGGACAAAACGGCAACCAACAGATTAGGAAAAGAACCTACATCCAATAGAGGGCTAATATCCAAAATATACAAATAACTCAAGATGTTAGACTGCAGAGAGCCAAATAACTCTATTAAAAATGGGGTACAGAGCTAAACAAAGAATTCACAGCTGAGGAATATCGAATGGCTGAGAAACACCTAAAGAAATGTTCAGCATCCTTAGTCATCAGGGAAATGCAAATCCAAACAACCCTGAGATTCCACCTCACACCAGTCAGAATGGCTAAAATAAAAAACTCAAGTGAAAACAGATGCTGGCGAGGATGTGGAGAAAGAGGAACACTCTTCCATCGTTGGTGGGATTGCAAGCTGGTACAACCACTGTAGAAATCAGTCTGGAGGTTCCTCAGAAAATTGGACATTGAACTACCTGAGGACCCAGCTATACCTCTCTTGGCATATACCCAAATGATGCCCCAACATAGAACAAAGACACATGCTCCACTATGTTCATAGCAGCCTTATTTATAATAGCCAGAAGCTGGAAAGAACCCAGATGCCCTTCAACAGAGGAATGGATACAGAAAATGTGGTAACATAATGTTTTTACTTCAGTAATTAATCACAGCAGTCTTCAGCCCCAGCTTACCAGAACCACCGATTCCTAATTCAATCTATCAAACAGCTATGATAGTCTTTGCTTCTCTCTGAAAACTCACAAGTCAAACCTCCATCATCTTCACTGCTTTTAGCATTATGTTCTAATCTTCCAACCTCACAGCAGCTCACCAACCTTTGAACACTCAATGGCTTTTCCAGGCCAAAGTTCCAAAGTCCTTCCTCAATCCCTCCCATAACGGCATGGTAAAGTAGATCACAAGCAACATTCTACAGTCCTAGTACCATTTCTGTCTTAGGTTTATTGTTGCTGTCATGAAACACCATGACCAAAAGCAATTTGGGGAGGAGAGGATTTATATGACTTACATATTCTGAATCATAGTCTGTTGAAGGAAGTTAAGGCAGGAACTCAAACCAAACAGGAACCTGGAGGCAGGAGCCTCCTAGCAATAATATGTCGGAGGTAATATATTTGGCCCTTCCACTTCTCACCTAGTAAAGCAAAGTTCTGGTATTTCAAGACCATGCCCTCCTTAGGAGTGGAATCAAACACCAGAGGACTAAATGCACCTTATGTCTTAATCTTGGGTAGTTCCTTAAATAGAAATTGTCAGATCATAGACCTGCCCCTTTAAGATGATCACTCTATGGGAGCAGATCCTTCAGCCTGATTTATGCTCCTAGCCAGAACCTGACTCCTCTGTGTTCTCTGTTACATAGTCTCTCCTCTATTAAATCATGTGCTGTGGCACTTCCTGCAACTCTCTGAAAGGATATAAAATTCAATTTTTTTTCTGACACGACCCCCCTTCCCTGTTCTGTCTATGATAGAACTCTCTCTTTTAATGAAGTTCCTCTCTATGTTTTAAAGGGAAACCTCTCCTGTCCTTAAAGACCCCATTCATGTTGTCTCTGATAGAAGACATCATCTCTTCCTAATGCTTTCCCTTGTCAAGTTATGATCATGGCTCCTGTGGTCTCGAGGAGGCTCTTTCCCCTAACAAAGTTTATTCTTGAAAGGTATTTGTGTGTGTGTGTGTGTGTGTGTGTGTGTGTGAGAGAGAGAGAGAGAGAGAGAGAGAGAGAGAGAGAGAGAGCTCCTTTCCTAAACCAACCAATCAACCCGCCCACTCATGTACCCACTTCAGCCCCTCTCATCTGACATGAACGCATGAAAAAAAAATCTGAAAATAAAAAGTCCACTTCTAATTTGTACTGAAAAATATAGGTAGCATGGTCAGGACTCCTTCATTGATGGGCTTGCACCTGCTTTCTCACAACTCACATACCCAACCAGCCCTTTGCTGATTTCTGTTGCCTGTCTGTCTGGTTGCTGGAACAGCTGCAGTTCCTTGTCTGAGGCTAGCCTTTCGGGGCAGAAATGAGGATCCTAAGTCAAGAATTTCCTAGGGGCAGGAAGTATACGATTCTAACCTCCTTTTAGATCAAATACAGGAAAAGACCCCTTCACCTGGCCTGCCCTATAATGTTCAACCTCCTGGAGACTTTTAGCCTTGAAGTAACCCTCAGCAGCTACCATCTACCAAATTATGCTTTGCCACCAGTATGCACTGTGCAGATATGAACCTAAGAGGCCACCTGTATTCTTTTTTCTAACAGTACAGCAAAGGAGCAGATGCGTTTCGCAACTGCCCTTTGAGAGAAAACCGGCTCAGAGACCCACTTCCTGGAACACTTTCATCATTGTCTTTATAAGAAATGGTGCATATTCTTTTACTGCAAACTTCCCTGTCTTCACTACAGGGCATCCTTGCCTGGGCAGTAACGCAAGATGAATCTCAACCCGTTTCTTTCCTTTAAAAAACGAGAGCACATGGGCACAGACGCTGCACTCTTCATGCACTGAGTAACCGGGAGAGACCAATTGTCCAGCACCCATCCCCGATACATTCCCGCGTCACACGGTTCCAGGACCCACAAGCCGCCTGCACTCCCCATCGAAGGCTCAGAACTTAGCCGGAAGCTGCGTCCCCGCTTGTGGTCTTTAACGCCTGCGCAGAAATCCTGCTCAGCTGCGTGTGGTGCGTATAACGCATGTGCAACAAGTCTATTTGCGCGTGCGGGGCGCGCGCGGGATGTCGGGGTGGGGCTTGTGTTCCCAGGATTCCCCACGGCTGCGGAGTCACCTTCGCAGCCTTCCCCCCGGAGTTCTAGACTGTCCCCGCGCCCAGCTTCAGGTTTTCCCTCCTCATGCAAGCCTAAAGAAACTTAGGGTCTGTGGTTCTTCCGAGGGCCCCCTTGTGGGTCTCGGCTCGTCAGACCCTTTGGCTTACTAGGCACTGAGGCGGCAATGTGTGGAAGAAGAGAGCAAAGTCGACACTCCGCCCCACTGCTCTGCTCGTTCCAAAAAGGAGATATCCTCTCCCTTTGATTTAGAAGCGCCTCCAAATCCTTAGGTGTTGCTTCTGGTGTCATGCTCTCAGAATTCTGGCATGGTACTGACTCTTGACGTGCCCTGGTTGAAAATGCAGGTGCACCAACCACCAGTGCTGGAACCATGGGGCGTCTGCTGCCTAGGAAGTGGACTTGGCTGAGGGATCACTTCCTAGGGAAAATTAGACCCAATTGCCCTTTATGAGGGACTCAGGCAATGGATTCCATGGGATGCAGGGGAAAAGCTGAAAAATCAAGGAAACCTCCAAGAGGGAGAAGACCCGCCTGTGGCCATGAAGGATGGAATGCTTAAGCCAGTGAGAGTAGTGTTATATCCCTGGATAGGGAGGTACAGGCATAAATCCCACCAGCTTTTTGGATATTTTTTACCTTCAGGAAACTACCTTGAAGTTTTCCCAAATCTTGACTGCAGCCCCATCAAATACACATATGAACTGAGCCAGAAATCTGGGATTTACCCTCAGACCCTGCCTTTACCTGTTGGTGAAATCATATCTAGCTCTTACATCAGAATTAATCTCAGACTTCAACATGACTTTAAACATTTCATGACTGACCCCTGGTGGATGTGCCTCTGTCCTTACCCCCACTTACTCACTGCATTCCCTTCATTTCAAATAGCTTGCTGATTCTAAAACTCAGCTTGCTAATCTATGCCTTCACGCCTTGGCACAGCTGTTCCCTCTGCCTTAAATGCCACCCGCAGTTCATGTGGTGAATTGTTCAGTTCTAAGCCTGCCCCTAAATCCTACACCCACACAACCCCCAAGGATCTTTGTAATGACTAGTCATTATTCATTCCACACAGATTTAGGAAGTGCCTACTGTGAGCCAGGCCTTTTGCATTTCCTAGATTGCAATTCCACCATTGCTTTCCCTGTCATCCTCACTAGCTGATGTGAATCGCCCTGTGTCTCCATAAAGTAACAAGAGAAAAAAAAAAACGACATAAGGAAGAGAATCCTGAAAACCTAGTGTGTAGGTAGGTAGTAGCTATTTCCTTGGAATTGAAACAACATTCTCTCCTAGAAGGGAGTGGGAGGCCTGAGACTCAGGAACCTAAGGGAGCATAAAAGACTCTGAGAAGCTCCGAAAGCTGGTTCACAGAGCCCTCCCCAGGGTTATGTAAGCAGTGAACAATTGTGAGGGCAGAGAAGGTTCTTCTGGAGAGCTTTTCGCAGTCATCACCGATGCTAGGTGAACTGCCTGAGTCACACAGCTGACATGGATTATTTTATTTTGGTTCAGCAGTTTTCAAGTGGGTTTCAACCCCTTTTGGGTTGAATGACCCTTTCATAGGGGTCACCTAAGACCATCAGAAAGCATCTATTTACATTATGATTCACAACAGTAGCAAATTTACAGTTATGAAGTAGCAACAAAAAAATTTATGGTTGGGGGGGTCATCACCACAACACGAGGAACTGTAGTAAAAGTCACAGCATTAGGAAGGTTGAGAACCACTGTCTTGGTTGGTCTGTCATTGGTTGTCTGAGGTGAATAGATGTTTGTACACATCTCCCCAGATATGTCACCTGACACCTAGATAAACATTCTTCCAATTACCACCTGTAGAAAGTCTCTTAACGAAAAACTAAATGTAGGAAGGGAAACTTCAGCCCTAATGGAGTACACATAGAGTGACAACGAAAGAGTTTGCTTGGTTCCTGCAATTAGTTGACTTCTCTTAAGGGAACCCATCCAGTCCTTGCTCCTAGCAACTTCCCTTCCCAAAATATCTTTCGATTTCCATCCCAGAGCTTTCTACATTTCTTAGTATTGTTAGCAGTCAGGCCCTGGGGAATCAACAGGGCTGGAAAGGGGCCCATTAGCCCCCATCTTTGAACTTAAAGAATGAGAACACTTTGTTCCAAACTGCTGGAGCTCTGGGACTCCCACTCGTTCCTGTGGACAACTCATCTATCCTTCAGAAAACAGAAGCGTGGGTTAATGTGATGGGGTAATAGCTTCTGTAAGGCCAAATTAGCCCAGGGATCTGGTGAATCGGCGAGGAGGAGGCTGTTGCTAAGCCACAAGCATGTACCTCCTCCTTCCTGGGCTGCACTGTACCAGAGGGAACAGGACTCAGGAGAGTCTGTTCTCCCAATGAAGGTCCAGGGGAGACAGAGCAGAAGCCAGGGCTTTAGAGCAGCTCAACCTACCGTCTGCCTCTGACTGTGAGAGCAAAGAATGGGCTAGGTTCTATGACATTTATTTTGTAACGACAGTAAAATAACATTTCCTTTCAGCACAGAGTTATCCAGGCATGAGATAGCCATTTAAATGAGTTATACATGGAGACCATTTAGCACAGTGCCTAGCATAAATAGGCAACTCCATAGCTGTCTGCTCACCCACTTCTGACCACCTCCTAAGTCCAGGTACTGTTTTGGATGGCCATGGTAAGAAGTGAACAAAATTAATCACTCTTTGATGTAGGGACTTTGTAGTGAAGAGCTGGATTAAAAGCCCCAAGGTTTTGTGGGCTGTGTCAGTGGTGGAAAGAGATGAAGTGGGATGGAGAGTGGAGGGGGCAGTAGGATTAGGGGAGCCTTGCTGTGGAGGAGAGAGAGACATTTCAGTAAAAGCTTAAAGAACTGGGTGGGCAAGAACATTCCAGGGAGATAGGTCCACTGCACAGACCCTGGGGTGAGCATGCCCTCAGTGTTCAGAGGACTTTGAAGGAGGAAAGCAGAGAAGACAGGAGAGGCTCAGATCCTGGAGGGCTCATAGGTCTTGGTGAGAATTTTGGCCCTTCTTGAGTGAGAGAAACTAGGGAAGTCTGAGCATCAGAGAGCCATAGCCTTCAGGGCCTTCTGGCCAATGAATGTAGGATAGATTAAAGGCAAGGGTAGGAGATAGAACAGTACAGAAAATCATACATCCTTCAAACCCTGCCTGGGATCAGAAAAGGAAAAGCTTTGTTCTCGTGTCATTCCAAGAGTGAAGCAAATTAAAAGGCTACCTAGAAGTCCTAGAAGATAGGACAAAGGAGGAAAAGAAATTGGTTGTGAGCAGGTCCTGTTCAGTTCCTTTATCCCAGCCAATAGATTGTCCTTACCTGCTGGCTCCTCACTCCGTGCCCTTCTCCAGCTACTGCAGCCTCCTGGGGTGTGCTGGTGGCCTGTGTCCCAGTTGGGTTCCTGCTCTGGGAAGGGTGGTGCCTGTCCCTTGTTCAGCTGACTCACCGTGGACTGGGATGGGCCCAGGTTAGCCTGTGTGGCTCAATAAACAGAGCAATCACCCACGTAAGGTCTTCGCATGAGTCTAGATTCAGAGGCGGGGCTAAAGTATATAGCTGATCCGAGCTGTTGTAGAGATGTGTGCAAATGAGCTACTTGGCCCACTGAGGAAGTCAGCACAGGCTGTGGAGGCCTTACCCTGCCAGTAGGCAAAGTCGGTTAACTGGAGAGCATGGAGATAGATGTCCTGGGTCTTAAAAGGTGGCCATATTTTGTAACCTAGTATATTTCTTAGAAATGTATTACAATGCAATCTCTGGATCACAGTGTTTCTTTTTAGTAAAACCAATCTAGAAATCCCAGATGCCTGACATTGGTTAAAGGAGCCACCAATCTATTGAAGATGACACGTTTATTAAATCACTTCAGGAAGGTGCCAAGGGGAAATATAACCACGAGACAATGAATAATCACTACTGAGGTCATACCTCTGGTTTTGTTTTCAGTAAAGTGCATACTGCAGGAAGCCTAGGGAGCCCTGCCCCCTTGCCTGCTCTGTCATTCCTTCCGAGATACTAGGAACCAAGCCTTACACTCCTAAGCAAATGCTGCCTGACCCCTCCAGACCCTGGTGAGCTTTTCAGTTTGTACTTCTGTGTAGATTCCAATAATGGAATCTGTAGGAGTGTGTGTGCGTGTGGTGCATTTGCCTGTGTGAGCATGTAGATGTCAGAGATTGTCAGTCTTCCTCTATTCCTCTCCACCTTAGAGTCTCTCATTGAACCTAGTGTTCACCATTCCAGCTGGATTGACTGTTCAGCAACCCCCGGGATCTGTCTCTGCACCTGTAGTGCAAATGTGCTGCTGCTCACAACTTTCCTGTGTGTGTGTGTGTGTGTGTGTGTGTGTGTGTGTGTGTAAAGGTCCTCATAATACATAGCAAGCATAGTACCCTTTGAACCATCTCTCCAGCCTTGCTTATGATTTTTTTCTAAGAAAGCAGTAAATGTTTGTTTTTTTTTATTTCTTAAATCTACTTCTTCCAGTAATCTCCTGGAAGAATTAAAGAACTGTGTTGAGATAGGACGGGATTTCTTCCTTTATTTCCCTTGTCATTTTTTTTTTCTTAAAGACAGGCTCTCTGTACTTAGCCTTGGCTGTCTTAGACCAGTCTCACTTTGAAGACATACAGATCTGCTTGCCTTTGCCTTTATATTTAACGTGTGGTGCCACCAAGTCCAGCTCTATTGTGTCTTTTTGATCTTGAAGCTTTTGAATGTACATTTAACCCACTAATCATATGAAAGTCAAGTTTAAAAAAAGAAGAGAATTCCCGATGGACATAATTGGATGATGGTATCTAGGAAGAGACCCAGGAGTTACAGGCTAGAAAATCCCCTAAGGAATGACACAGTGTGCCCACTCAAGGTGAGGTAGGTCTCAGGGATGCTGGCCAGGCAGCCTCACAGTACAGTCCCCATGATGAGTCTGGCAGGATTGTACTCTGCAGATCCTGAGACACTGCCTTCCTGGTGAGGAGCCCAGAGCCCAGGGTGCCACACATGGAAGACATCTCAGGCCCTGTTTGTGTGGCCTTTTGCCTCTGACCCTGAGAATCATATTACTCACGTGTCCCAAAGGTTGAAAATTCAAACCTTGGTTAACTGAAGGCAAGGCCTACATATTAGACCTACAAAGGATGTTCTCACAATTAATACTGGAACCAGTGCTGTGATTGGGCCTATTTCTGTTTCTCTACAGACTTGCATGGATAACTAATGGTTTAAAACGCTGGTGACCAAACATTCATTTACAAACTCTGTCAGCAATGTGGCAGATCAGTGCCTGAGCAAGCAGTCACCAAGACCTTCCCTCTGGGCCCCACAGCTTGTCCAGAATCCTCTGTTCACACAGAGGCTGCAGCCTGCAACTGTTGCCTGAAGTTATCTACAAGGTAACATCCCCATGCTTCCATGGCAGAGTGCGGATCTGTGACCTTGTTTGTTTTTCAAGACAGTTTCTCTGTGTAGCTTTGGCTGTCCTTGAACTCCCTCTGTAGACCAGGCTTTCCTTAAACTCAGAGATCTACTTGCCTTTGCCTTCTGAGTGCTGGGATCAAGAGTGTGGGAACTTCTTAACCCTGGGACCTAGCTTCCTGCCTAAGAAGTACTTAAAAAAAAAATACACATTCCTCCTAGAAAAAAACCACCTCAGTTAAAAACTTACACACTTAAGTTACTTAAAAGGTTTGGTTGGGTTATCTGAGCTAAATGCCAGGTCTATGACATCACACCGATTTCTACATCTGAGCTGGGTTTCCCATGGCCACCTGTTGCACAGGTTGGTCCTCAACACTACATGCATTAGTGGTGTGAAGTACCTGGGAAACTGACATGGAAGTGGGAGGCCACTGTCACAGTCCCAACCCTATGACTAAGATGGATCTAGAGCTGGATGGCTGTGTGACAGTGGAGGAATAGGTCAGTGTTGAGAGCTGTGGCCACCATGGAAACCTGGGAGACTCGGTGTAGCAGATGAGCAGTAACAGAAGAGGCTTTGAGATGTACAACTGAGAGTACAGGAGGAAAATGTCTCGAGGACAGCAGTCAGGGAAGGTGGTGGCTCACACCTTGAATCCCAGGAGCACCCAGGAGGCAGAGGCAGGTGGTTCTCGGAGTCTGAGGCCAGACTGATCTAGAGTGAATTCCAGAACAGCCAGGGCTACAAAAAAGAATACAGCAGAAATGAAGGTGAGGTTGACACCCAGACAAGAAAATTTCTTTGACACGGGATGAAAAAAACCACTTGAGTTTTATGTGTTCCCTGCAGGCAGAGATATTGGAGGGAAACGTCTGAGTGCCTATAGGCAGAGGCACTGGCGTTGGAGACAACTGATTAGCAAACAGCAAGACGGACAGTTTCCTTCAATCAGGTTGCCCATCTCTCTACTTACCAGGTTATTCACAAACTGCAGAGTTGTGTAATATGAAGCTAATTTGGAAACATTCCTAAAGTGGATCACGGTAGTACATATATTTGGAAACTAAAGTAGGATTTTCTTGGTTTGGAGACCCTGGGCTATATATATTCCAGGCCAGCCAGGGAAAAAAGACTCTGCTCTGACTCAAAATAGCAAACACGGAGGATAGGAGAGGTACCGTGAAATGCTGTCCTCTAGATAGGACATGGCCACTGCACACCTAAATTCTCTGCAGCAGTGGTTACCTGTACTCATCTAAACCAGTTAGCATTCTAATATGGATCATGGGGCAGCTCCAGAGGCTCTGCCTTACCTGAGGAGTTATCAGCAATTAATGCGAGAGGCACTTTCCTTTCCCCTCCCTTCCCCTCTTTGTCCGAGACAGGGTGTCACTATGCAGCTCTGGATGACCTGGAATTATGTAGACTAGGTCAGCATGGAACTCAGAGAGCCAAGTGCTGGGATTAAAGGCGTGTGTCTCCATGGCCAGCCTGAAAGTCACTTTTATTTGGAAAAGCCTTTTAGCGAACTTGAGACCCTTCAGAAATTAAGTTAATTGAACATGCTTCTAAACCTTAACTTTTAAACTCAAGACGTGGAGGGGGAGTTTATCATGAAAATCTACAGACAGCTGAAGACTGGCATTTTTAGCTTAAAATTGGAATTTCAAATGAAAACGAAAGATCAACTGGAATTAGAAGAGTACAGGAAGGCATTACACGTAAGGGTCTAGTTGTATGGATTGGTCAGCTAGCGGCTCATGACATAGTAACCTTTCACTTGAGTGAAGTATGCGACTTGGTACATAAGAGATTAACCTCCTGACCATGTCACCACGTGACCGGCTTCCTGACACTCACTGGCCAGCCCAGCCCCCTGCAGTTAAGAGACAGTACCTTTAACTCAGATATTTGGTAATCAAGCGGAGGCAGTGTGTCTGATGGTGGCCTCCGAGCCTTCTCTTTCTTGAGGTTATTAAGTATTTGAGAGCTTTTCTAGGAACTTGTCTGACTACAGCAGGAGGAAGATAGGGGCTTATAAAGTTTGACCTTCACAGCAATGTTGTTTGCTGTTCATTCAATAGTGGCCGGTTACTGTAGCTAGAGATTTCATGCTTTTTGCTGACACAAATTATAAATTTTACTGTAAGATGAAAATAAATCAGACACAAAACCACCGAGTCATTCTCTACTGCCAGAAGCAAGAAAGGCTGCTCCACAGGGAAGGAGACACTGTCTTCTGACCAGCCTCAGGAATCTTGAGGGTGCCTCATAACCCAGGCTAATGTGCCACAACTGCACTGTCCCTGTGGATGATTATGGTGGGCCAGGTGCTGCCATGGCATTCCTACGAGCTGAGCATTTCACTGGCCTCTTACAGGCTGGCCTCCACGTTCCTCGAAGCAGTTGCCAGATGACTCTGAGGGAAGCACCCTACTTGGTAAGGGCCACACTGTCAAGCATGGCCACAGCAGAATGCAGTGGTTCGAAGCCCTGGCCTCCTGCAGCTGGGCCACAGCCTTCTACCTAGAGGACTCCACTAGTCCTAAGCAGCTTTAGCTTTGAAAACAGGCTGGGAAGTGGCACCTTTTGGCTACTGCCAGATAACATTGGGGTTCCTTTAGCAAGAGAACAGTTCCACAATAGCCAGGGCTGCAGAGGGAGACAAAGAGAGGCATGGACGGAGCAGCCTCAGGCATCCTTGCCCAGGTGTGCACAGGGCCTGAGCCAACTGATCCTCCCTGGAACTGTGCCTGCCGTCCCTAGACAATGTCCTGAGGATACAGCATGGAAGAGTCACGACCTCCACAGCCCTGTGTTCCTATGGTAAATGGAGATCATGTGTGCTCCTTGTGCTTTCTCTGCACCATCTTTTTGTTTTTTCTTCTCTCCACCCTCTCCTGCTTTTTGGAGTGTTTCTAGGCCAGGTAGGCAAGGCCACAGCAAGGTCACAAACACAAAGCTCACTTCTCACACATGCACACGCCTGCCAAGGGCTGGCGAGTCTCCTGACATCAGGTTCCAAGGCGGTAGAGTAACTGTATCTCAAAGGCTGTCAGCAGCTGGGCACAGGGACGAGGTCTCCATCTGGGAAGTAAACACTCCAAATGTCACATTCTACCCTAGGCGACCTCGACAATGTAAAAAGGGTTTCAGAGATGCTATTCCATCGAGTCTGGAACCCAGAACACAGACAAAGTTGGTATCAGACTTGGCCCCAGGTATCAGGTGACTCTGATCACCTTGGGAGAGGGAGAACAGGTGTTCACAGGCATCTACACAAACCTGCTGCGACCTCCCCAAGGAGGAAGCCAAAGTACTCCTCACTCGGGTGAAGCAGCTGGCCCTACTTTTCAAACTGCTCTGCCTACAGTTGTATCCCCTCAGAACTCATGCACTAACCCCAGTGACACGACACTCTTAGAGTGTGATTAAACATGAAGACGGAGCCACGGTGAATGAGACGCACCCTCTTAGGAGCCTTGGACACTTGCAATTCTACAAGGGAGGACACTGGGGATAATGTATTGTCTAGCTCCTCTTCTGGGAGAAATCGAGTGTGCTCTAACTGGGGTTGAGCCTTGTATCCCACCGTCTATCTCATTTAAGCCCCGGCCTGTCAAGCTTGTTTCACTGATTCCTGTTCTAGCAATGAGACTGGTGGAAAGTACCCACAATTCAGTGCTTACAATCCTAAGGTGGCAGGGACTGAGTGTTCCTATTTGGGGCTTGCATAGGCCACAATTAAGGTTGGAGGGATGGGACGGGTCCCCTCAGGAGCAGTAGCCAGGGTTCCTGAGGGGCTTGGGGTGAGGCTGTACAGACTGGCATCAGATTAAGTCTCTGTGGGAGAACAGTAAAATGAACCATCACCATCTTTGAGCACTCGACTGTACATGCTAGGACCTGAACCCCTGGATTTGGGGAATTATCTCAGAAACCCCAATTTAACCCTTAGTGTCAAGTCAAATTTTACAGATGAAGAAATTGAGGACCAAAGTTTAGATTTCTTGCCCAAGGTCAGAAATGAAAGCCAGATTAGAATCCAGGCAGTTTGGTTCCAGAGCCTATGCTTTTACTTGCTATTTTATGGGTGTGTGTACATGTATGTGTGTATGTGCAAGTGTATGTGTGTGTGTATCCAGTTCCCATTCCCTGTGGGGAGGCTTCCTTTCCTTTTCCTCTGATTCCAGGAAAAAGGAGGGACCAGGTCCAGCCACCAACTCTCCATTCCTACAGCTGGTGCATTAGGCAGATCTGTGACTCCCAATTACAGAGAGATTTAAAAGCTTCCACCTGGAGAGGACCTGAGGCTGTAGATCTCGTTCACCTCAATGCCTCTGCTGAGAGCTGAGCCCCTCCAACACGGGGCTCAGGAGCCAGGGTTCCTGAAGAGGGTGGAGTACAGCGGGGTGGGGTGCTTCCGTGCAGAACCACTCACACTGTTGCACAGGGCCACTGGGCTCTGGCTTGCATCCAGAATAGTTTTTGTTGGCTCTCCTAGACTCCATGACACCAACTTGATTTTTAAAGAAAAATACAAAGTACACTTAATAAGTGGGGGGGTTTTTTTGTTTTGTTTTTTTCTTTTCCGGAGCTGGGGACTGAACCCAGGGCCTTGTGCTTGTTAGGCAAGCGCTCTACCACTGAGCTAAATCCCCAACCCTTAATGAGTGTTTTTAAGTTTGAAAACAAACCAACATTCTCTTTCAAAAAGTTCTTAACTTCTGTTTGTAAGATTTGCATTACACTGTCCCCTTAGTGAAGTGACCAAAGTTCTTCACCTCTAAACTTCATTTAGCAATTTTTCCTATAATCACAATGAGCCCAGAGAACAGTCTAGCACTTTGTACTTCTAAGGTTGTTGCCTAGCTGTAGGAATCAGACTCCTGCCATGTTTGGTGAGCTCTATTTCCATGTGATATCATTTCAGATGATAAAGTCGTGAGGGATCCGATCTGCTGAAATGCTGGTTTCATAACTCGCACTCCACCCGCTGGCTGGCATGTTCTTGGGATATCAGTCATCTGATACAACCTCACTCCACAAATATTAAGACAGTGTGTAAGCATTAGTCACGACCCAGTCGTCCACTTTCTGGGAGATAGCTCCTGAGACCAGCAGGACTGAGATGTGGCATCAGGCAGGTGACATCACTGCTTTCTGAGTTTCCACATCACTGCCTGAGAACTGAAACTTCAGTATAATTTCTTTCTGATGCTAAAAAGTCCAGAGGGATCACAAAGTCCAGGGAGGGAAGACTGTCCAAGCACATGGCCATTAGGGACTGGGGTAGCCCCACCCCTACTCCTCATGTGGCCCTTATACTTTCACACAGTTTTAAGAAATATTACATCGTTTTAAAAGTATGTATGGGTATCTTGTCTGTGTGTGTACACGTAGGTGCCTGGTGTCTGTGGAGGCACCTGGGACTGGAGTTGCAGATGGGTGAGCCACTATGTTACCCAATGTCCAGTGTCAACTTCCCTGGAGTGCAAATACTTTACACAGCTGCTCACATCCTCCCCCTCCCTCTTCATATGCTGAGGTCACTGCTAGTGCTCTGAACAGTTATTTATAGAGTCAGGAAGTTGTGCTCAAGTATTTTTTTGCACCTTACTGCCTTGGTTCTCAGATGCTCTTTTTGAGGACCTGCCTCCCTAGTTCTGGATTACAGGTAAGCACAACAATGCCTTGTTTGTTTGTTTACATATGTTCTAGTAATCCATCACAGGGACCAGGAACCCCAGGGCAATTACAAAAAACAACACGAAACAAACAAACAAACCCCGCACCACCCGTGGCAAGGCCATATGAAAATTTACCTGTTATACAGCTGGTCCTGCAAGATACAGAGAATAAGAAAGGCCAGCCAAACACAAGTAAGTAGCAATCACAAAGGCATCCTTTCCTCAGCAATACTGGGAAATACAGACCTCCATTCTCTGGGCAAACAATTATCCACCCAGAATAATAGTTCAGACAAACTGCCACTGAGATTGTTGACTACTTAGACACTGTGGCATCGTGGCTGGAGTTCCAGTGGGCACTTACACCTGCACAAAGCACTCTGCAGAGATTGACCAGACATTCCTCCAAGGCATCTATTCCTTCCAACCTGGAATGGTTACATGGTTTGCCTAGATGGAGTGTACCGAAGTCCTACTATGTGCTTTGCAGCTTTCACAGCCTTTGAAAGTTTTAGAAACTTGAGACCACAAGACCAAAAAGCCTGGGGCACATTATTATCTGGGCCATTACCACAGTAATATAACGTGAAAGTCTTAGAGCAATTTAAAACTAATCGGAACTCTTTAAAAATGTAATTAATATTTAGGATACAATACTTTTGCTAAGTTTTGAAAATTCTATTCTAACTCACTTTTTCTTTTCTTTTTTTTTTTTTTTTTTTTTTTGGAGCTGGGGACCGAACCCAGGGCTTTGCGCTTGCTAGGCAAGTGCTCTACCCCTGAGCTAAATCCCCAACCCCTAACTCACTTTTTAAAAGAAGTCTAAACTATGTAGAGTGGAGGTGGGAATGCACTGAAACCCACAGACACTAGGGAACTCACTGACGTGTGTGTGACAGATACCCCTTTGGTTAGTCCCTGCTGGTCTCACTGCTGTCAAGCTAACCCAGCCCTCAGGACCCTCACTTTCGGTTCCATTGCCACAGGAGAACCTCCACTTCCTTTGGCCACTCCCTGCTCTCTGCTGCTTTCGTGGTGCGTGGTGCCATTTACTCAGCTGTCCTTCCCTTCACTGCAAGTTAAGAGCCTACATCAGCACTGTCCTGTGTCAGGCTGTAATCACTTCTGCAACCCAGCATGCACTGGCATAATAATTACAAGACACTCTGCAATTAACTGGATTTACTTTCCAAAATCTTGGGCACATGCTGCTTTTGAGGAGAGTTAGAAATAAATGTTAAAATAGAGTGCCCACCAGTAAGCATATCTGACAATATATCATCCGCAGATATACACCCCCAACAGCATGATTTTCTCCCTTTCCAAAAACTGACAGTCATTTGGCTGTGGGCCATGTAGCTCACTGCTGTGGCAAACCTAGCCTCCAATGGGTACAGAGCCCCGCTACCTGGGGTGCACACACCTGGAAGTTAAGCAACTTGGGTGACCTCATCACACATTATGTGCAGAAAGCAGGAGTGCTGCCTTTGCATTTAACTTTAGTGCATTTAAAAAAAATTTTTATGGGTGTTTTTGTATCTGCACATATGTATGTACACCGCTTGGTGCTTGGTTCCCTTGGAAGCCTGAGTGGGTACTAGAATGGCTGGAACCGGAAGTTACAGACAGTTATGAGACACCATGTTGGTGCTGGGAATCAACCTGGAATCTTCTGGGAGAGCATCCAGGCTGTTGTTCTATGTGATCCAAGACTTTCTTTGGCCTCCAGGAGATCGATCTGCACACATGCAGCATACGTTCACACACAGAAAAAATGTTTTTTAAAAAATGTCTCTGGGGGTATGGTAGGATCTGTGTGGCAAACAGTATGAGACTTTTCTGGAATGAAGTGATCTTCATGAGGGACAAAATGTAAACAAACACTCCTTGCTTATATGCATTAGGGGAACTGTAGTGTCAACCAGACATTTCAACAGTTCTTAAATAGGTATTCACCAAAACTCTTACTTTGATAAATCTGTTAAAATAACTCTGAGGAAAATTAAGGTATAACTCTAGGCTATTACTCCAGAAATCCAAATTAAGATAATTTAATAATTTATGTATTTAAAAAAAACCATTATTCAGGCTAGCAGGGTAACTGGTGAAGGTGCTACATTCAAGAACCCACATAACAGGAAAACCAACTTTTTCAAAGTGTGCTTTGACCTCCACACCAATGTTAAAAAATAAAAAAATCAACCATTATTCCAATGTTTGACAACCTCTGTATTTTAAATTACTAAGGAGAACATTTTAAAAAATAAAACAAAACAGGCAGTGATCTCAATATGTAGAACAGGCTGACCTGGACCTCCTGAGAGACCCACCTACCTGTCCTGAGTGTTGGGATTAAAGGTGTGCACCACCGTGCTTAGCTCCAGAGTAATTTTACAAGGTGTTTGTCAAGGTATTTGGAGCATCCTGGTGATCAGCATTAACTAACGTTCAGTAAGAAAAACATTACTGGGGGTGGGGATAAGAAAAGAACAAGACAGTCTCTGCATACCTATCTAATAAGGGGCAAAGACTTAAATCCCTGCATCCTCCCTTCACAATCCTTCACACATCTGATGGGAGCATGTCTGCAGCTGACTCCCTGTTAAAGGCAGATTGGGTCTTCTCCCTACCTGTCTAGAGCAGGAGAGCAGTTAAGGGATATGAGAAGGACCATGACTGTCCCAGCCCAGCTCCAGGCAGTTCCTGAGTCACACCTACAGTCCCCGCGCCCACCATGGCCAAGGGGAAAAGGCTGCTCACTGATGCGTTGTCAAGTACAAGCACTACACACCTACAAATCATGTGCTAAAAGGGGCACAAGGCATGTGCAAGCAACCTCATGACACAGAGCTGAGAAAA
Organism: Rattus rattus; assembly: GCF_011064425.1. Lineage (NCBI taxonomy): Eukaryota > Metazoa > Chordata > Mammalia > Rodentia > Muridae > Rattus > Rattus rattus. The sequence continues at coordinate 130,932,400 of NC_046158.1, read as the reverse complement.
GCCAGCATAAAGCACTTTTATTGCAATAATAAAACTTGAACCGCATATGTAGTGCAGAGGCAGGGGACAAAAGCTTTCTCTCACCAAATCACTACACAGGACAGCAGAGGATGAGAAGGAACTGAAGGAGGAAAAGCCAGGAAGCTGGGATCAGCAGAGAGCCAAGCATCAAAACCTGGGAGATGCTGAAGCTGTGATGACCAGCATCATTTTCTTAGAGAACACTCAAGGATTTGTTGTGGTGGCTGGGCATCCATTGGGTGGTGAGTCTACAAACAGCACCTTCAGTTTAAACTTTCCACCAAAGTTCTTAGAATTTAGTAAGTGGAGCTTGATAGTTACAAGATTACAAAAGTCCAGAAAATCCATTAGAAAAACCATAGGATGAAAAACAAATTAAGCCAGGTCACAAAGAAGGCTTCAGAGGTCCCTGCCGACCCAGGGACAGATATTGTAGTGTTCACCACAGCAGTGAAGGGACCTGCTTTAAAAGGCAGTCAGTTTTAGGTGGGAGGCCTGTCAGAAGCAAAGGCTCTCCCTCCCTTCCCACTTCAGTTTGGGTAGGGCTTTCGACTTAACAGGACTTCCCTCACTGGAGAAAAAATCCAGCCCCCAACAGCATCTCGAATCTGCTATGGCTTTGCAGCACAGTAGCAGAATGTCTTAATATATAATAGATAAAATTTTCATCCAAAAAATAAAAATAAAATAAAATAAAAATTCTTGCAAATCCCACCCCCAACACCAATTCCTATTCTAGAGTTAACCCATTGCTTGTGCTGTTAACACTTGATAATATACTTCATTGGAAACTTAGATCTCAAAGACAGAAACTGAGTCTTCACCCCAAAACAAAGTAACTTGAGGTTTATGGCATACAGTTTAGGTCAACACACATACAGAAGGGGGAAGAGGACATGGAGGTGTCCGAAGCAAAGCTGAGTGACGGAACACATTCAGTCAGGTAGGTGTCTATACAAAGAGTGGTGGGACATCAGGAAAAGCTCCCCATGGATTCATGTGCACCCATCTGGAGGTACCAGATTCCTCCATGGCAGATCTGTTGGGGACAGAAAATCTGTAAGTTCCAGCAACTCTGTTCTCTGTGTGGACAGTCACAATATTATCTGTCATGCCAAGTCCTGTCCTGAGCAGCTGAGGTCTTTTGGGACCAGGCCAATTCTTACAGCTGGAGAAAGCAGATGGATTGCCCAGGTTTTCAGGCAAGCAACTTTTTTATGCTCAACTTGCCACATGTGGTTCATATGTCTTGTGTTAACCTAACATTAAGTTTAGCATGCTAAGGACAGGAGGAGGCTGCCCCTACCACCCCCATGCTGTTATCACTGGAATCCAAATTGGCTTCAGGTTTCTAACAAAAGCATCCTCACCCAGCCCCCGGTTGTGTCCTCTGGATTCCAGGGGTAGAACAATCAGGAAAGTCTGGGTCAGTTGTAAGGGTGACATTCATGTGTGAAGAGAGTCTAATAGTCTAATAGCCACAAGAATAAGGCCATGCCACTAGGATACTGAGCTTAATGTTCTAAGAATGAAAGAAGAGGAAACAGGCTTCAGTTCTTCTTTGCCACCATATGGATGTGACCAGGCCCAGTTTCCTTCACTAGAAAGAACAACTCAGGCTCCTACAGTTTCTTCCTAGAACTGTCTGACCTTAGGCAAAGGTTCTTCCTAAGGCAGCTCAAGCTGACGTGCTGCTTTTGTAAAGGTACTTTTCTTATTAGCTTTTAGAAGCACAGGTCAGAACCAATCCAGAAAGAGTTATTTGGTCTGTGGTTCCACAGACTTCAACTCAATAAGCTACATATAAAAAGTTTTAACAGCTGCCATTCCCACAAGCTCCTTTAATACACATGCTATCCTGTTCTTGGAATGGTCAGCTCTTACACTGACACTAACACAGGGGTTGGGGGTGGGGACATGACACACTGGACCTATCAAGGGAGCAAGGAAGGTAATTAGAGCCCTTCAGCATTAAGTACTCTTACCCATGTGCAGAGCTAAGGGAGGAGGCCACTTCTGTCATTCCAGTTTTAGAAGCTCCACATCAAAAACAAGAGTAGCATGTGGTGGGATGATGCCTGGGTGCCCGGTGGCTCCATAGGCATAGTCTGGGGAGATTATCAGTTTGGCTCTCTGGCCCACACTCATCTGTGAAAGAACAAACACATGCAAGGATTAAAATTACCTGGATGAATTCCAATCTCTGTGCTGAGCTGGTTACTAGGTGTCCTTGGCCAGGACAGTGTTGACCAAGACATCTAGTGACTGCAGCTGCCCACCCAGCAGGCAGCACCCACACTGAAAACCTCTGGAGTTGGGAGCAGCCACTTTAGATGGGACCCAATGGCAATGAAAAACCCCTCCTGACTTTTTGAAGTGTCAGTACTTATTGGTATCACACAAACGGTTCTCATACTGTATTATTTGTACAATTAGGACAAGGGGGAGCAGTGTTTATCAGATGCAACCTTTTCATGTGTGGTTAGTGTAACCCATCGATGTGGCATTCTCAACAGCACTTTAATAAAAAGCTTAAATAAAAAAAAATAAAAGGGGTTGGGGATTTAGCTCAGCGGTGGAGCTTGCCTAGGAAGCGCAAGGCCCTGGGTTCGGTCCCCAGCTCGAAAAAAAAAAAAAAAAACCAAAAAAAAAAAAAAAAAAAAACAAAAACAAAACAAAAAAAAACACAAATTACAATCTGAGGCGAGTCCTCAATTCTATGCTTCCTATATTTAGATTTAGCACAGGACCTCTATAGCTCAGTGTAGCATAGGCTAGCCTCAAACTCTTAATATTCTTGCCTCACGTTAGGTCAGGATTATAGGTTTTAAAGAGCACCACACCCAGCTTACACTTACAATCTTATGGTGAGACATTTAAACAAAAAAAGACAATGTTTCAGAGGCATCACAGACTAATACACCATGAACACCCAAGGCCTAAGTGTGGAGACCCAGGGCATGTCCTTCTCATTGGGAATTAAAGAGTTACATGAACCAATAAATGTATTTCAAGCCTCAAAAAACAAAACAAAAACAAACAAACAAAAAACAAAACAACCCAACCCACAACCCAATGATTTTTCTGGGGAACAAGATACCATATATTTCATGTATAGTATTTATACATTTATACTAAGGGAAAATATCTTTAGAAGGATAGCAGTGTAGCTCTCAATAACATGGAATTTACTGTGCAGCCAAAGCAGACCTCAACTCTTGGAAGATACCCCTGCTTCAGCCTCTGAAGTACTGAGATTATAAATACCATAGCTGACTCAAGTCCTTGGCTTGATCTAAGAAAATTCAAAACACCTATTTCCATTACACAACAATTCTACTTTCTAGAATATTCTAACAACCTATATATGCATCACAAAGGATAATGACTTCATACACATATCCATACTATGGATTAGTAATCAGAATGAGAGATCCCAGTGGGCTTTTAAGATACAACATGGAAACATAGCTAAAACATTGTTAAATGACAAGAGAACCTTTCAAAACTGCACCTATGACAGGATCCTGTACCTGGAAACAGAACCAAACCAGCATCAAGAAATGGAGACTGAGGTGGGTGGGAGTGGCGCATGTCTTTATGTGTACCTCTTATCTCGAGTTCCAGGGTAGCCTGGTCTATAGTGCGAGTTCCTTTCTAGGACAACCAAGGCTACACAGAAAAACCCTGTCATGAAAAACCAAAAAACCAAAAGGAGAAGGGGCATGTGCCTCACCTATCCCCAGTGTGTCTGTCCATCTGTGTTTCAGCCCAGCCCTGACCCCATAGTACATGATGACCTGAGATTGAAGGCACCTGCACACCCTGAGGATGCCTCAGAGTACAGCCCAATACAGGCTGGAACTGAGCCTATTTTCTAAAACTTACCCTTCAGTAATACTTGCATACATGTGAAACGAAGACTGCAAGACAGGCACACAGTGTTTTTTATGCTACCAAAATACTGTGAAAGATTCAAATGGCTTTCACGAAGGTTCTGGTTAACTGAATTATAGCACCTGTACCTCTCAGAGAGCATTCAGCTATATGGATATGACCATGTTCAGCCACAGAAGGTCAAAGTTGAGGAAACAAAGTAATCCCCAGGCAGTTTTGTGCAGGAAAAGGCAAGGAAAGTGTATTTGTGTGCTAAAAAATGCAAGAAATCCCACGAAGCTGGAGAGATGGCTCTCTCTCCACTGGCTGCTCTTGTAGAGAACCCAAGTTCAGTTCCCAACACCCACATGGCAGTTTACAACTATCTCTACTTCTAGTTCCAGGGAATCCAATGTCCTCTTCTGACCTCTGAGGGCATGAGACACTCACCCAATATAGGTAGGTAAACATACAGATAAAAGTAATACATTTGTTAAAATAAAGAATGAACCCTCAGAGTGTCACATGTGGGGTGTTAGGCAGATCCTAGGAAACGAAAGAACATACCTGGGCTACCCCTTCTTCCCAGCCTCGGATCACCTCCTGCTTGCCTAGTGTAAACTTAAAAGGCTTGTTTCTGTCCCGAGAGGAGTCAAATTTCTTCCCATCTTCAAGCATCCCTGTAAGAAAGTACAGTTGTAGCATGAGCAGCCAAAAGAAATGGTGTGAAGCCATTCAGAAAGCAGTGGTACAGGCCCCATCAGCACAGCAGGGCCAGTGTGCCTGGTCAGGCATTTCATCTGGGAACTGAGCCGTCTCTGGAGGATTTCCTATGGCCTTACTGGGCAGCTCTGCAGACGGCCGATGCCATGCAGCCTCTCACCTCACTCTGAGGTACAGCTGCTACCTTGCTCTGAGAGTAGGCTCCTTGCCATGACCTTTCCACACCATGGACCTCTCAGGTGGTAACGTGGTCTCCTTGTATAAGGTCCTCCCCTACAAGGGCAGTAATCCCAATTCTGCCGTAGTACTTATATGACAAGCACACGGCATGTTCTCCACCTTTCTCCATGGCTGGCTGTGACTATATACACTGCTGTTCGCTATGGTGGTGACTGAGTCCTCAACTAGAGAGAGAAATGCTCTCAGCATCATGGGGAAAGAGACAACAGGAGAACAGCTTTACTAAGCACTCTGGTGCTGCCTTATTTTAAAAAACAGGAACCTGGGGCTGGAGAGATGGCTTAGAGGTTAAAAGCACTGACTGTTCTTCCAGAGGTCCTGAGTTCAACTCCCAGCAACCACATGGTGACTTGCAATCATCTGTAATGAGATCCAATGCGCTCTTCTGGTGTGTCCAAAGACAGTGATAGTACACTCATACACATAAAATAAATAAAACCTTAAAAAAAAACCAACAAAAACAAACAGGAACCTGAGCATGGGCTAGCTTTTGAGTTGTCAGTCTTCCTGAGAAAGTGGCAAATAACTTGGTTATCTAGAGACACTGGAAGACACTAGCACCCAACCTACTGCTGAAGCCCATGTTTCACATCCCAGTTCACAGGTCAACCTCTGGCAAGAAGTGAATTAATCTGCTCAAGGGACAAAATGAGACAAAGCCCCTCATACCATGCTCCTTTTACTAGACTGCTTCCCAAGGGTCAAGCACACCACAATGAAAGGTGAACTCCAGCAATGGAGATCGCAAAGGGTGAGCACCATGAGAAAAGGGGAGTTAGACATCTGTGGCAGACATCTGAAGTTCCCTTTTCAAAAACATCCCTGGCATGGATTTCTCCGGAAACCAGTGGCAGCCAACTGAGGTAACTGACCCTAAGCTCCTGAAAGCTCTCAAATGCAACCCCAGGCTGGAGGGGGCTAGTGGTGGGCCCAGAACTGATATGCAACACAATAGGGTTTGAAGATCCATAAAAAAAAAAAAAAGAACTTTCCTGTGCATGTGTATGTGTTTATGAAAGTGGAAAACCCTGAAAAAAATATCCTAACCTAAAATGTCAACCCTGGTCAGCAGACTGTGGAAACGAGATGAATTGAGGGCACTATTACATGTGCTGGACTTCTAGACTTTAACCAAAAAGGAAATGGTAGAGGCTGCTGTCCTGAGCAAGGCTCAAGACCAATATCCTGGGCAAAATGCACGTCACACAGCCTGAAGACTGGCGGTGAAGCACAAGAGGAAAACAGGAGCTACCTTGTTCCAAATCTGTGAAGAAACAGAGTATGGAACCCTAGAACTGCTGAGCTGGGATATACATTTAATTTGCTTTTACCAGAATATAGTTACTTCCCGACAGAAGGACTGACAAGCAGTAGATTTGAATGGCCTCTCTATCTGTAACCAGTCTCTAGGCCACAATACCTACTATACACATGCCCACTGCCAGTACAACTCCTGCCCCAGGAGCTCCCCCAACTGATTCCAAAGGTAGGGAAAGAAAGACACCAAGATTCTCAGAATGCTTTCCCTGGACATGTGCAAGCCTTTCCATTCTGCTTTTGGACCTGCTTTAACAGAACTAAGGAAACCTACTGTAAGGTTTTGCAGCGCTCTTAAGGTCAGAGCCAATGAACCGGGGGCCTGTGAACAATGAAGGATACTGATAACTAGAAATAGACTCTTCCTGGTCTGGGCTCTTCTGAGCAGACCCTGAGTTAGGACCCAGGACAAAAGAGCAATTCCTGGCCTTTAAGCTGAACTGTCTGCAAGAACCTGCTGGGGAAAAAAATCCAGATAAAAGAAGCTGGATTGAAGTTCAGAGAGGAAGAACACTCACTGGCTGTTCTTCCAGAGGACCTGGTTTCTGTTCCCAGCACCCACACAGTGACTTACAACAGTTTGTAACTCCATTTCTAGAAAGCTGAAGCCCTCTTTCTGATCTCCATGGACACCCAAACATACACCTGGTACATACACATATATTCAAAACACTTATACACATAATTTCTTTTAAAAACTCCTGAGCCAGGTGTGGTGGCACATGCCATTAGCCCAGCACTTACGAGGCAGACAGACCAGCCCTAGTCTACAGAGTTCAAGCACAACCAGGGCTACACAGAGACCCTGTCTCCAAAATGAATGATTAAACAAATTATTCTGTGAAAAACCGGACCAGAGGGGCATCTGAGCCAAGGCTATAAAATAATTCAGGCCCAGAGCCCCACTTCTCCCAGTGCAACATCAGGTTTCTAGGAGTGCTCTAGCCCAGCCCCAAAGATGGGCTACTCAACCTCTCTCTGTGCCACTTATACATGGGTTCAGACCAAACATACAGGCCAGTCTAACTTTGATTCTTTGGAGTAACTCTCATCTGTGTGGTCTGGAGATCTCATTTTCAGTTCACAGGTCGATAGGGACAGCTCAATCTACCGGGAACACTTTATGGAGTATCAGTAGTCTAACTTGAGAGACTTGGGAAGGTGAACATGAATCAGTAGGGGTGGCACTGTCACATAGAGAAAGCCAGGCCTTAGCCTCGCATAAGACAGTAGGAGGGATCAGGGCCAATAAGAATGTCAGAAAAGACACCGGCTATGTCTCTCTTAGTGAAGTAAAAATCAGTGAAGACATGAGAACAAGTGTACAGTTAGCTCTATAAATAAGCCAAGCTCAGCCTCTGTCACTGTCTGTAGAGTCCTTTTATAATTCCTCTAAGCATCTCGTGTCCTCTGTGGGTCTTGCCTCAGCATGAATCTGTCTCAGCTGATATCACTGTGCAAATCAGCCCCAGTCTGCGAAAGCAGCAAAAAGCTGAAACACCCCACCAGAAATTTTTTGATGCATCTCTACAGAGTCCCAAAAATGGAGCTCAACTACACAATGTAAGGTGGGTAATATGTGTGTGGTTAGCAAAAAATCCTTCATCACGTGCCCTTTCACATGCTTACTTTAACAGACAGCCTTTCAATGTCTGCTTCAGTAAAATATTCCTTACAAATCTGTATTAGCTTTTCACTTGTGTCCACTTCAGGAAAAAACTCCAAAGGACGGTAGGCAAACATGCTTTGCCTTCTCAGTAGGGCTTGTGGATACTTATGGCCGAGTATAACCTATGTGAAACAAAGCTTCAGTTGATCTACTCAGCCCCAGTGAATGGAACAAGAAGGCCAAAAGTGCTTCCCTGACGCACACCTACACTGTAACTCACAAACAATCAAAACACATAAGAACGTCCTTAGGAGTAACTACTTCTCATTTTCAAAATAACCTAGTTAGGATTGCACTAAATAAATCTCATAATACATCAATGGGTTATAACACACAGTTTAAGAAATAAAGTAATCTCCAAAAGAATTCTATTATTTCTTATCACATCTGAGCATAGTTCTGACCTGAGCAGGGCCACAATTTTAATTACAATGAAAGTGTACAATATACTCTGCATAGTTCTTCATTCTCAAAGGCAGGAGAAAGCTGCCTCCTGCACGTGACATGCACTGGTGCTGCTTTGCCTGTTACCTCAGCTGACTAAAAACAGCGGGCAGGAAGCTCAGAGGGAGCTTCTACCTGTAGTTAGTTCTTCAGTGAGGGATGCCTACTTCTGTATCTTAAATTCATAGGAGACGTGGAAGCGCAAAGGCTGAATCTGAGTGTGGCTCAGGACACGGGATCACCGCCTTATTTTCTTACACTATTTCACAGGAGCTCTTGTCTAAATAAAGAGGACTTGAGTCTTGCTCCAGAGCTTCAGACCACAGTCATTTCCTGTCAATCTATTTTATCTTCCCAGGAAGGAGTGACAGTAGGAGGTATTCTTTGGGGTTGAAGGATTTTCCCCCCATAATTGAATTCTTTTTGTAACATTGTATTTAATTATGTACTTAATGTATAAGGGTGCTCTGACTACATGTACGGATGTACACCAGAGGAAGGCATCATTCCCATTACAGATGGTTGTGAGCTGCCGTGTGGTTGCTGGGAATTAAACTCGGGACCTCTAGAAGAGCAGCCAGAGCTCTTAAAGTAAATAAATATCTATAGGGTAGTTGAGTGTGTGTCACGATGGGTAAAAAGGTTCTAGAAGGAAGAGATGCAGAGGAAAACAAATGTTGAAAGACAGGCATGAGTGTGCATGTAGCTTTCTGAGAATTATGCTTCTCAGCTTTGATGGCAGAACACAAGAAAAGTGGGTAGAAATCAGCTTGATAGGATTTCTGTTATCCACCAACATGGAGAAAATAGACAAAACTGTCTCTGAATAGCCAACCGACCAAACTACCCATCTCTCCACTATAACTAGGAAACAACCTCAACGATACAATTTACGACATGAGACATAGTAGTCACTGACAGCTGGGAACTAAACAAGGCTATCTTCCAATGGCTCCAGCTCACATCACTGGGAGTTTTCCTGAGGTGGGAACAGGGATGGCACTCTAGGCAGCAAGAGTCAACTTAATGGACCACCACTTATTCACCCCCTGCTACGTATACAGAAGTTAGGAAGCTGGGATTCATAGTCACAGTATATCAAATACTATACTTCAAGTTATGTGTGTTCATGTGTGAGTGTATATGTGCTGTAATACATAAACGGAGGTCAAAGGACAACCTTAGATATTACTCCTCACCTCCCACCTTGTTTGAGACAGTCTCTTGTTCACTATTTCATCCTCCATGCTAGCTGGTCAGCAAGCTTCCAAGGACTCTGTCCTGATCTTCTATCTCACTGAGGGAGCACAGGGGTTAGGTGCTATCAAGCCCAGCTTTTATATGGGGAGTCTACAAGTCCTGAGCCATCATCTTTCCAGCCCTCAAATGTTACTTCAAAATGGACCATGGTCCTAAATGTAAACGCTAAGCCTGCATAATTCTCTAGAAGAACACATAATCTTAGACTAGGCAAAATTTTCTTAAGTATAGGATCAAAAAACACAAACCATCAAAAAGAAAAAAACTAGACACTGAAATCCACTTAACAACCAACCAACAACAAAACCAATAAAGGCAAGAATGAGGAAGGGTGACTGTCAAGTTCAAAGGCCAGCCTGAGCTACACAACACAGTCAGTCTGGGCTACACAACAGATTACCAAAACTGAGTAAGAAAGAGCTGATTAAAACAGACAAAGCTTTGAACCTGTACTTCCCTGAAACACACACACACAGGGGGCAAGTGAGCATAGGAAAGATGTTAACATTTTCAATCATTACAAATGCAGATTAAAACCATCAAGGATATTACTGATTAAAGTAAATAACTAAAAGACTGGCTACATCAAGTATAGGGAGAACATCACACTGTTGAGTGCAAAATAGCCAATTACTCTGGAAGGACTCGAGTGTAAGCACTTGTGCCCCATATGGCCCGGCCATCCTACATTTCAGTATCATCTTAGTCTACATCTATTTGACTATAAGACTCATACACCATGTTTAGAGCAATTTTTAACATTCACTCCTAAGAACAACCCAACCACCTACCAAATGGTAAATGAACACATGACCCATACACAGAAACTGCTCAGCAACAAAAAGGAACAAATTATCCATAGAGAAGTCAGAAGAATCTGAAACACACGGAGTAAAAGAAACCAAATAAATAGTTAACATTTATGAGTAATGTCTAAACTACAAACTAGCCAGGCATACAGGCATTCATCTTTTATCCCAGCACTCCAGGGGGCAGAGACAGAAGGATCTCTTGAGTTCCAGGTGAGCCTGGTCTATACAGCAAGTTCCTGGGCTACAGGCCCTGCTCAAAAAAACAAAACAAAACAACCCCCCCCCAACAACACACACTCACAAAACCAAAACCCAAGACAAACAAACAAACATCCAGTAAACTAAGCTCAAAGAAAGCACAGTAGCAGCTAGAGTAGGATACAGATGGGAACTTCGCAGGGAATTTATTTAGCTGGGCCTAAGAAACTGTACACTGTTGTGGTCTTTCAGACAGTGTTTCACTATTTAGTACATATCCATAACCATTGCATGTAGCTAAAACTGAACACTTTAAATATGTGACATTTACTTTATGACAACTGAACTTTAACAAAACTGTAACAAAAAAAGACCATGGAGGTGCCTGTCTACATTGAAGACTGGGAGAGATCATTCTGAGGTCACCTGCCTGCAAGAACAGAAGAAAAGTAGGCAGTGATTTTCACCAGCCCCCTGCATATGCGCAGTCCCTGCTTCACACAGGGAATGGAAGTAGGACAAAGACCCGGGAATGGGTCAGGTCTCAGCGGTGCTCCATCCCTTTGAACTCCTAAGCACCTGGAGCTCTTGAGTGGGGAAACCACTGCCAAGTTGCCCCCAGAATATCCTAGAGGAAAAGCAGATTCAGCTGGGAGAGGGCAACCGAGGCTACTGTTCACATACAGCAAGCTTTCTCCTCTCAAGGCCACACTTATACTTGCTGGTAACAGTAGCCACTTTCATTTCTGATTAGACACAAACTCCACCTCATGAGTGAGAGCTGTCTGAAGAGCTGTAGATTCTGCGTTTCCAGCCTTAAATCATGGTACTAAGGGGCGAATGAAGCTCAAAATCACAGACCTGGACTCTGTCCTACGTCCCAGTGGCATCTGGCTCAACCCTTGGCTCCCCCTGCCTGACTTATGGACCAACAGGACAGGATAAGCAGGAGGCTTCCATATTTAGACCTTCTTCCCTACATGGCAAGCAGCAGCCGAGGGACGCTCCTGGAAGGGCTGGCTCTACTTTCCAGACCTCTAAGTATCCAATTAGAGAGGAAAATGGGAGGAAGTAGGGGTTTGGACACCCTCACAAGACAACAAGAGGAGTAAAGGCTCCCTCTGCACATAGCCCACGCCATTTCTATTCCATGCAGATTCCTCACCTGGGGGAATGAGGCTCAAATCCTTGCAGGGGAGAAGGATTTTAGAGGAGTTTGGGGAGAAGACTCAAGTCTATCTCCACAATAGCATGCCAGGCAAGCACCCATCAGCCACGCCCAGTTCTGGAGTGTGCTCTTGTTCATGAGTAATTGGCAAAGGGAAAAAACACAGGCAGCGCCTGGAAAGCACAGCACCAGAGCACCTGTACCTACCATAGACTGTGCTCCCGGTGCTTGGCTCAGGCCACAGAAAAAGTGAGGGCCAAGATCAAGACTCAAATCCATGAGGACCACTGGTTATCATGTTAGATTATTCTGGCATTTTGCTTTTCGGAAAGCAGAGTCTCAGTGCCCTCTACTTGAGTCAAGAGACTCAAGTTTCAGTAGTGAAATCTCATTCACAGCACTCATCAATCTTTACACGAGGTTTTCAGAGGCAGCATTTTACTGACTAAAATACAGGATGGTATAAAGAGAAAACTTTAAACCCCCATATTTAAATCAAATAAGATGATCAAGCAACTAAACAGGACAAAACCAAAGCTAAGTTCCTGTCACTTGCCCATGGGAGAGGGAGAAGGACTTGCTAAGGCTGAAATCCAGATTAGTTTCCTAAGTGCAACCAGTGCAGCTGCTGAATGAAAGGGGAGCCACCCAAAAGCATGTCAGCTTGCAGCCGTGCAACTGAAACCACGAGAGACACCCCAGGTGAGCACTGCCGGAGGCCTCATGACATACCTGTCCCTCTTCCCTCTTCATTAGACACAGAAGCTTCCCAAAACCCCTTCTGCATAACTTCTGTGTTAGAAAGACAGCATTCCCATGCTCCATTCACCAAAGGGGATGGGGAGCAGTCAGCTGTATGTTTTCAAAGCTAGTCATGATGGTTACACTGATATGATTCAACAGCATATACATAAGAATGGGTATAACCAGAAAATCAGTGGGGCTGACAATGAGTCAGTACAGGAAAGAAAAAGAATGCTGCTGCTAGTAATGAACTGGAAAGGCTTGGCATTTAGACTTCTCACAATAGACTTTATTATAAAAAAACATAATTGGTGTTTGGAAAACACCATACTCAAAGAAAAAGCAACGGCTCTTCAGCAAGTGTCTGAGCTGTTTTAGGCTCCCTTGACTACATAATTAAACCCAGTGAAACCTTCTGCACTTAGAAGGATACCCTGGGTGAATGGTATGGCCAGAGGTCAAGAGCCTATCCAAAGTAGGAACCAACTCCATCCCATCACTTGCCTGGTTCACTAAACGCAAGCACATGCCCAACCATGAGGAAACCTTTGTCTTTGGCCAAATCCCTTTAGATTCTATGACCAAAAGTTTTCAAAGTCAAAACCCACAATGGGAGGAGCTGTGCAACAATATGAAGAACACTGGTAGAGTTAATTCTTCCCCTGTGGGTGTGTCATTCAGTTCCCATGTTAATCACAAAATAAACAGTGGCTAGCCAGAGATAGTATGTGTTGCTCAAGGATATACTCCTCTCGAATGGTTCATCCCCTTCCCTGGCTTCTCTGCTTCTGTTCTTGCTTTCCCTCCAGCATAAACCTAACAAGAGTAGCCAGACAGAGCCTTTGAAACAATACAAGGAGACCCTTGCTTTTTAAAGCCCTCCCATGGCTTGCCATCTCTTTCAGAAGGCTTTCAACTCCTTAAAGTGGCTCACAGGAGCTGCCATCTCTGATCTTACTGCCCACCTCCTCCACCTCTCTATAGTCTGCATTCACATCAGACTACTTTTGTACTTACTGCTGGGCTGCCCACACTCTTACTCACACAGCCCTGTGCATTGATGCCCTAACTCCTTCGGCTGTATTACTCTCACTTTCTCATGGGCCCTCTGCCATCTAAAATCTTGACCTGTTCTTGTCTCTCTCCTTAGCGCTAATGAATACATTTTTGCACAATTACATTAATTATACCTTTTCCACTATAGCTAAAAAATCTACAAGGGTAGGAATTGTGTTCGCCTTCATTCTTAAATTCCCGGTGCCCATACAGTACCGTGTACACAGACATGAGTTCATATAGAGAAATCAAAGATAACTCCTAATTCTAGGCATATGCACACTTGGATAATTCTTTCCTCTTGCCTGCCTGAGGCACAGACACTCAAAACCAAGGACCACTGCTTCCAGGCAGTTCTGGATTACAGGTGCCAGCTGCCACAGCGATTTCAATGCATGGCTCTCTCCTACCTCCTGACACTATCACTGAATAGAAGGAAGGGTGAACTAGGAGTAAAGGGTACAAGGAGAGAGCAACAAAGTCCAAAGAGAAGCTTAAGTACTTTCTCTTTCTAGACTGAAGAAAACAGAAACCTCCTGCCGCAGTACCAGGCTTGTGGGAGTGGAGGTAGTGTATAGCACTTACGCAAGGGGGCCACAAACCCCACCTCACCCTGCCCCCAAGTCCTCCACCCCGGGAACAAACTCCAGTTCAGGAAAACAACTTGAGTGGTTGGAGTTCTTGGGACAGAGTGCACACAGAGCGTCCCACTACAGTGAGTGAACCTCTAAAGAAGCAAAGCTGTAAAACCTGCTTTGGAAACTGATGATTTCACTGAGTTTGGTTTGGGATAGGATCACTTTCCATTGTCTTGGATGTGACAAGCAGAAAAATAATACCCTCATGCCCTAAGATTCCAGGATGCTTCAAGTTAATATGGTCCAGCTAAGCTGGGCTTAGAGACACATGCCTTTAACTCCAGTTTTTGGGAGGCAGAGGCAAGCAGACCTCTGCGAGTTCGAGGCCAACCTGGTCCACATGGTTCCAGGACACCCAAAGCTACACAGAGACCTGTCTTGGGAAACAAACAAAAAGATGGCCCTATGGTTATAGGTTACTAAACCTCAGATGTGTTCAGACTAGATAGCAACAGTGCATACAGCAAAATGGCCACCTGTGTCGAGGCAGTAGCACTTAGGCACACATTATTGCTATTTCACTTTTCTTTCTTTAAAAAGCTCTCCAGGAAGTGGCACCCACATGTGAGAAGCATTCTTTGGGGGTAAGACAAAAGAGTTTCTCCTGTCCTTACCTGTGAAAGGAAGACAACAACAATTCTGTAATTGATTTGGGAACTCACAATACCATGGAAGGCAACCCTTCCACAGCAGGATCCATTTCACAATGCCAACATCTTACCAAGCTAAGGAAATCTGGCAACAGAATCAAACCCTAACCTGTTCACACAGCCAAGGTAGCTCGGGCCAGCTGCACTGCTCTCACACAGGGAGCTTCCTCATGCACATACCCTGAGGTAAGGCTGTAGATGGGCACTCGCTCCACTCCATCTCTTCTGCATTCCTATTTCAACCTGTCAAACAGGAGGCTGTCTTGGCTGGGGCCAGCCACTTCAATCTTTTTTGTTTGAAAAAGGGTTTCACCATGTGAAACTTGAACATGTTCGGTAGACCAGGCTGCCCTCAAGTTCATGATACAGCTGCTCTGCTAGAGCTAGAATTAAAGGCCTGAGGCACCACACCTGGCTTCCAAATGCTTCAATCTTAAGCACCCAAGTCTGACTACTCTGAACAGTTTTGGTGCCAAGACCACAACTTAACCTTGTTCCTACTCTAGACACCACAATAGACAGGAGCTCCACCGCCTGGTACATGGAGCATAAGGATCTAAGTACAGCTCAAACAGTACCGTAGCTGCCCCATGCCTCTCTGCTCACGAGGTACTGCTTCTCCTGAATTCCTGCCTGACAGCATCCATCACTTGCTGATGGCCTGGGCTAGAACACCCTCACCCTTGGGATACAGCTGGGCGCTATATAATCCTCCAAGGGAGGATAGAATCCATGTCAGCTCAAGGCATGACTCCAGACTCAGAGGAAGAGTGCTCTATGGCAACATACCAAGTTCCCTTAACTAACCCTCTGCCTACCACTCCTTCACACAATCCATTCCAGTTCTTGGGCCTTGCATAGGAACTCTTCTCCAGATGGCCATGAAGTCAACACCAAACTTGCTGTGTGTGATGCTGGAGGGGGTGTCACTCATCAGGACTTTCCACCTGTCTCCATTAAAAGCAAACTCCTCCTTCCCCATCCCTCCCTGCTTTACTCTCTCCATTGTGTCTTTCACTATCTGACATGTCACACTGTCATCCCGGTCCCCCTCTTGAGCTAAACCCTACTAGGTCAGGTCCTTCTCTAGTTTACTAGCCACTTGTGGCTGGTTTGTTGCTGCACAAAGGGAAAAACAAAACAATAATAACAAAACATTGTCACTACTACCCATACAGCTCCAGCCTGTTTTGTGACAAACACTACACACTAGAAAAATATCACCTGAGGCATTTCTTAAATATGAGCTTCCCCCCAGACATCAGGTCACCAGCTACGAAACAGCTGGTAGAGGAGTGACTAAAATAAAGCAGAGAAGAAGCAAGAAAACTAAAGAAAAATTAAAAGTAATAGGCCAGACTTGGCCTGGGAGCTTTGACAGCCCTAGGCAGACTGGAGATGATGCCAAGGGACCCTTGGCTTCTCCATCGACACCAAGAGGCGATGGAAGACTTAAATTTGATCCCAAGGGCAAGATTTCCAGCTACATTTTAGGAAGATTAAAAAAAATCCTTCAGTCCACTTGAGAGTTCTCACAATGGCAATGGACTACTGGGGCCTCGAGAAAAGGATATGCACTAGGATAAGCTTCACAGCAACCACGAGGCAGGGAGGGAGGGGCTGTGGAAATCCACTCAGCCTTCAAGGAGTTAGTGTATGGCTTACTGTTCCGCCTCCTCCCTCATGTCTCAGTCAAGGCTTGTAATACCCCTTAGAAATCACTAGATATTCTCAGTGGCACTCAAGTCTTCTTCAAGCCTGTACTCATGCTGGGTCCTGGCAGAGGTCACAGAGAACACCAGAGAAAGGCTTATCAGTGGCACAAATTCATTATTGGCATCTAAAACATCCTTGAGGTTGTGGCTTGGAGACAGAGCTCAGAGTTGAAACATTTGGCTAGTACCTGTAAGGTCCTGGGTTCATCCCTGGCATGCAGGGCTCGGGGCTGAGGGGCTGGTCACCTTACTTCCTTTGCTGTTTCTCTGGACCCAGTCTAAATAGCAGAAATGGACACTTGGCTAAAACTCACATGACCAAGAGTTATTAACCCAACCCAAGCCTCAGTCATTCATATCCTTCCTCTCAGTCACTTAGGCAAACGACCTGAGCCAGACATTCAAAAGGAAACAGAAAAACTGAGCATGGGCACGAAGGCTTCTACCACCCACCAGCCTGAAGCATAGATCTTGAACAGAGAAATGACTGAGGCGAGCAGAGAGAAAGCCAGAGATAAGAGATAGGGGCTCTCTCCTCCCTCCGTGGGACTCTGCTGGCTTCCTGTCTTTGAAGACCCTCTTCCTCCAATTTTAAAGACAATGTTCTCTTCTCTTCGAAATCTCTTTGAGACAGTCTATTCTCAGTGACTTAAAAGCCTTAATGCTGCGGAAGTGCTCTCACAGCACATCTACCCCCTTCTCTCACGCCCCCACAGGTCTCAAACAGGTTCTTCCTGGGAGGCTGGTGGCAAAGACTCTTGGGAACAAAGCCACCCGCCCTCAGAACAGCTTATTCTGTGATTGTGAGGCACAGCTGGCTTCTCAGTAAGGCGTCTTTGTGGAGTTTATCAAAATGAAATAAAAAAGAAAGCTTTTGTTCTAATGTGTGCCAGGGTCCTGCTGTCGTTCTGGGAACGTGTGGGTGGGTGCCGCCCACATGGAGAACAGACTTGAAGAGGCATTAGGAGTTCTGGGACCCATAGTCATCTGGGTTTTTTTTTTGGGGGGGTGGGGAGGGGGAAGGCTCCAGACACTCTTATAGGGACAGCTCACCAAGGAGCACCGCAAGTTGTTTCTGCCTACATGCCAGTACCTGGTTTTCAACAGCAGTGACACATAGGCTAGGCAAGGATGAGGGGCAGTCTTGAACACAGACAGATGTCACCAAGAGGACTGGGAGAAGTCAGGGAATGACTTCCTCCTGAGAATGTATCCAGTCGCTCACATTCTCAACCTGTGGGTTGCAACTCCATGGGGGGGTCCAACAACCTTTTCACATGGGTTGCATAAGACCACTGAAAATATAGATATTTACACTATGATTCGTAACAGTAGCAAAATTAGTTATGAACCAGCAACGAAAATAATTTTATGGGGGGGAGGTGTCACAACATGAGAAATTCTATTAAAACTGCCTTAAACACATGTTTATTTTTTTTTAAAGCAACAGTATTCTTTTCCAACTTGCTATCAAAGATGACTGAACTGATGATTATTCTTCTACTAACCCTCCCAGACAAGATGCTGACTGTGGTCCTATCACAACAGCTACTTTGATTTGATCTGTTCTCACCAAAGATGTATTTCAATATTCCTTCCACTGGCAGCTTTTTAAAGGTCCTAGTCCTTAACTCTTGCCCGCTTCTCTACTCAAGAAGTCACAGAAATAAGGGGGCACAGGGAGGAGGATGTGAGCTGCCTTGTCCCTCAAGAGCGGGATCCTCCCCTGATTAGGGAGAGAAGGCAACTGGAGCCAGAACAGCTCAGCCAGATCAGCCAGAAAAAAAGGTGGGGGTGGTGGCAGTGGAGGGGAGCGGGGAGAAGCAGAAGAAACAGAGGAAGGATGGGGAGGGGGACAAAGGAAAGGGTGGGAAAGGGAAGGAGGGGGAGGGAAGCCGATTCATATCAGCTGTGGCTACAGCACTCAGCCTATGAAGTCACAGTCTGCTACCCCTCCCCCTCCCCAACCCAGGAAGACCTTGTAAGGGCATGGAGTAAAAGATGGTCCCAGGGCCAGCAGTGTTGATGGTCCTGATGCTCGAATTCTGGCCTGGAGTGCGTGTCTTTAAATTTTCTTTTGATTTAGTTACTGTGCACTGTATTCACGACCCCTCAGTTTCCTTTATCTTTAAAAATGGGGTTGAGAAAGTCTCTACTCTCAGAAAAGGGAAAGGGGAATGACATGGTAAATACATCCTTTGGTCTGGTAATCACTGCCATGGAGGCTGAGATTTGCAAGTGGCTCAAAGAGAAATAGACATTGCATTATCTATTTCCGAAAGGGCACGTGAAGCCACAATAATGACTTAGCAAGTGGGTCCTTTCCCACCCGCCCCAGAAAGGTGAATTCAAGGGTTCCAAAGGGTGGCTGGGCAGACTAGGAATTTTCTTCCCTTAACTACTGAAGGGAGAGAGAATCCCAAAGCACGGGGAAAGGCATCATGCCAGCGGGGATCGGAAACGGTTTAAATCTTCCTGAAGGGGTCCCTGGCCCGGAGCGCGTGACCTCCGCCAGGCGATGAGTTCGCTCAGCCACAATTTCTACGCTTGGACAGTAGGCTCCCTGCGGCATCCGAGGCCGCTCACCGTTCAGGGTGTATGAGACTGCGCCAACCCGAAGTCCCGTCCCGCGCGGCGGGCCCAGCCTGTCCCTCGGGGCATGGCCACCGCCCAGGCCTCGGCCGCCGGCCACGCGGCCACCACGCCCCGACTCCCAGCCACAGCCCCTCCCGCCCGGCCCCACCCGGCCGGTCCGACTCACCGGTGTAGTGTACCACGCAGGTCTGGCCGCGCTTCGGGAAGGTGCGCCCTGAGGAGAGACAGACTGCAGGTGAGTGGCTGCGAGCGGCGGCGGGGGAGCGGGGCAGCGGGTGTCTGTCTACTCACCGTCTCCAGAAGAGATGGTCTCCACCTGCACTCCCATGGCGGCGGCGGCGGCGGCGTTGGCGGAGGAGAAGGACGCGGGTGGAGGCGCGACGGGCGGCGTGGAGCCGAAGCGGACCTGGCGGCGGTTCAGAGGTTCGGCTTCGTCCCTCTCCTGTCTCCTGCGCACGCGCACCGTACCTCACAGCACGCCCCGCCCTACTTGCGCGAGGCGCTCACATCCCTGGAGCGGGGCAGCTGGGCGGAGGGACCGGAAGTCCGGAGGCCACAGACCCCCGGATGCAGCTGCGGCGGAAGGCGCGTCCTGTTGGCTACTCCCAGCTTTCCTCTGCGTTTCTCCGCCTCGGAGACGCCGCAGTAATAACGGGACAAATCAGCTACTGACGAGCTCACTTAGAGATGCTTTACTCTTACGCACATCTAATTGTCCTGTAAAGAGGATAGTTGTGAGTAGGCCTTGCACCTGTAGAACCAAGGGGACGTCTGCAAGTGGCCTTAGGTTCCGAGCTTCTTATTGGAAGAGTCAATCAATATTAACACTGTCTTGCATGAAAGCCACCTTCCCCCGAGTACGTATATAGTAATATATATGGAAATGTAGAAAGGAGTGGTGGCGCAGGACTTTAATCCCAGCACTCGGGAGGCAGAGGCAGGACTGGTCTACAGAGCAAGTTCCAGAGCAGCCAGGAAAGAGAAACCCTGTCTCAAAAAACCAAAAAGAAAAAAAGTATATGTACCCATCCACTCGAATACTTGAATTCCCTCCTCACACCAGCTTCCAAGGGGGCTCTGTGAGTTCTGCTCGAATACCTTCAGTGCTTTAAAGAATAATAACTTAACGGGCTGGAAAGATGGCTCAGATGTTGAAAGTACTGGTTGCTCTTCCTGAGTTCAATTCCCACACCCACATGGCTGCTCACAACTGTCCGTTATCTCCAGTTCCAGGGAATCCTACACTCCGAGTGTAGATGCATACCTAGGCAGAACACTCATTCACATAAAGTAAAACTGCCAGCGGTGCTGGTGCAGACCTGTAACCCTGGTGCTGAGGATAGGAGCTTAATCAGTCTAGCCTATTCAGTGAGCTCCAGGCCAGTGAGAAACCCCGTATCAAAAGAGGTAGACAGGGACTACGTTCCCGAAGACCCTATGTCCAGCCGACCCAGTCTGCTCCATCTTAGACTTAAAAGCCAAGTTCAGAAACTCAGAAGCTAACTCTGGCCCTCTGGGACCTGAGGAACTGTACCTTAGCGGGTGCACACCTTGGAGAGGCACACACCTTCAGTTTATTGGACTGCCTGAGCAAATTGCAGTATCAAAAAAAAAAAAAAATCCAAACAAACCAACCAGCAAACACCTTTAAAACATTTTATGGAGTCTTCCTCTGATAAATCATAGAAGCTTTTGATTTTTTTTTTTTTTTTTTGGTGACATCTGGTTTCTGGTTCTGTCAAATTCCAATCTAGGAACTACAAACTTCTCCAAAGGTGATTTGCACCAGGACAGTCCCATAAACAAACAGAACCAGAAAGCCCCGGCCGTGTTGAAAGCTGATGTAAACCAGTCTAGTCAGTGTGATAATTCCTGTCTCTTCAGCTGGGTCAGCTAACCAAGATGCTTCTAGTGAATACCCAACTACCCTAATGCCCTCCCGGCCTTTGGGTAATATTCCAGCCTTCCTGGGCTCTGACAGTGGCACCCTAATTTTTGCAGGAAGTAGGTATAGAGGAGAATACATCTTTTCTTGTTCTCAACAAAGGGTTGGAATTCTAAGCCTAAGGGAACTAACTCCCTGGCAAAGGAGGCAAATCTGATACTTGTAGAAATCACTGACACACCGAGATTATGTGGCCTATCTATGCTCACCAAACAGATATAATTTATGATTTCATCATTTGATACATTCCGAATTTTGTTTTCGCCAAACAATAAATAAAGAATGCCAGGACCCCACCAAAGATTCCACAGGGACACAGGAGGCAAGCGGGGAGTGAAGATCCAGCCTGCCTCCATCTTTGGCGTAAAAGCCATCTTATCATAAAGACAAAGGAGGCCCACTCCTGTCTATGGTTAGGCCTCTGCTTCTCAAGGATTGGGCTTATGCCCTACCTGCACCCTTACCTACAGATAGTAGTTGGTTACCACCTGTCCCAGGAATGGCAATCCTGTCTCTGTTTCAAAGAGTGGTTTACAGCCATCTTGCAATCCTACCCTTGTTGCAAAAGATTATATGACCACCTAATGACTACCTAGTTATTATGACAATGACTGCCTGCTGTTCCCACCTTGCAACCGTGTCTGTGTTTCAAGACATCATTAGGACTGACTTGTTTGCCCTGCTCCTATAACGCCACCTATTTTGCCCATCAAATCCACCATTTGGAAATTCCCTACCCCTGAGCTATGAAAGCCTTGTCTTCCTCACATCGCGTCTAATCTCGAACCCTGCCATAGGGAGAGGCAGCCCTTGTACATGTTTAAAAAAAAAAACACTCCTGTTTTAATTAATGGTGGTTGTCTTTCTCCTCCCATCTTTGGGATTAACACAGGTTCCACGCATATGTGTGCACACAATTTTGAATGTACATATGTACTCACACAATGGATATATATTTAGCAATATCTGAACCTAGGTGACCCTTCATTATGGGAAAGCTTTCCTCTTGCTAGTTTGAATTGGACCTTCTGCTGCTTACAGCTAATAGATTCTTGGCTTATGTAATATCCCAGCTCCTAGATATCGACCTTGAAGAGACCACCCTTGCTTGTTTCTCAGCTGCCTAAAGGTGTACGTAATGACTACAGGGAACTCCCCTGCCGAAACATGCCCCAGAGTCACTCTTCTTAGAACCCTAACTGTTGGGCTTCACCCCCAGAATCTCACTGTAGTGTGAGGTATGACCAGAGAGTCTGTATTTCTAAAAATTCAAAAGTAATACTCAAGTTAGTTGGCTTTGGGTATCGAAATATTGTGGTCAGAGCCAGGTGGTGGTGCATGCCTTTAATCCTAGGACTCCAAAGGCAGAAGCAGGCTGATCTCTAAGTTCCAGGCCATCCTGGTCTACAGAGCAAGTTTAGGACAGGCAGGGCTGCACAGAGGAAACCCCGTCTCAGAAAAAGGGGGGAAGGAGCTTTATCTGGGCTTTTAACACCAGAGAATTTCTATCTCCATGGCACAAAGTGAGCAGGTAGCAGACAGAGGCTGTTCACCTTACAATGGACCAGGAAACAGGAGTGAATGAGGAACCAGGGGCTGCATGTAATGTTCAAAGGCCCACTCGTGGTGAACTATCAGTTAGCTGTAAGCTATATCTTCCTAAAATATTGCAACCAGCTGTGGAATAAAGAACATAAAATAGGAACATTTCACACTCGAATTCATCAAGCCATGACAATCTCGTTGGCCTGGAAACCACATTTGGAAAACCCACTAGTGTAGAGGAATTGCCCACTCCTGAAATGAGGACGTCTGAAATTTCAGTGATCTGAGGTTGAGTCAGAGGAGAGGACAGAGCCTAAGTGAAATGATGCACGCTAGTAAGTCCTATGAGTTCCACAGGAAATGTAATTCCTACTTTCCTAAGGGAAGGCATCAGACTTCTATAACTGACATTCTCAGATAACTCCTAAAAATGTCTGCCCTGTTTTCCTTTGTCTGCTGTCCCCAGGTAGAACTCAGGGTCTCACTAAGCCCTGTGTGATCTAGCTCTATTTGGAAAAACAGAAAAGACTTACCTCCCTGTCCTAGTTTGCTTTCTACTGCTGTGAGAAATACCATGACCAAAAGCAACTTGGAGAAGAAAGAGTTTATTTCAGCTTACAGTCCACGAGTTGGAGCGGTGACACAGAGTGACAGCTGGGCTACTGCTGAAGGAAAAGTCGGAACAGGGACTCAAGGCAAAAACCTGGAAGCAGAGGCCATGGAGGAACCACTGCTCACTGGCTCTCTCTCCATGGCTTGCTTCGTTATACAACCCAGTAGCACCTACCTGGGGATGGCACTGCACGTGTTGGGCTGAACCCTCCCACGTTTTCTCAATTGTAGTTTCTTCTTCCCAGGTAACGCTAGCTGTGTTGAATAGAGAAAAACCAACCACCGAGTTTCCTCGTGCTCCTGACTCTCACATGCTATATCCATAGCTTTGAGCATCACGTGCTGGAGTTTCCTGGGCTTGTGCTAACAGAAAATGTTCTGTTCTGCTGCTCCCCTTGGCTCTTTAAATATCAGAAAGGTTTAGTTCTGTGTAGCTCTGATTTATACTTCTCAAGGGCTTTTAGGGCTGCAGAAAAAGCCTTAATACCCATGAGTTTCAGAGACTAGACTGGAGATTGCGATGACTGTGGTCACAAACAGGGACTCATGGTTCCAAGGGAGTTACAAAGCACCGTGACCAAGAAACAACTGCTCTGGAAGGTCAGGGAGGTCTTCAAGCTCCAGCGAGAAGAGAGGCAGCTTAGACAGCAAGAAATGCAACAAGGGCTAGAGAAGTATCTGAGTGGTAGAATGCTTGGCTAAATGTACAATCCGCCCTCCCCCCCAAATTACAAATAAATGCAGCATTTGGGGTTTTAGAGGTTTTACATATGCAAATCACACAATCCTAATCCAGTGCCCAGATTCCTAACTTATTGTGGAAGGAGTCAATTCTAGAAGGGCCTGTCACTCTTGTTTTGTTCTTTGGCAGGTCTCTTGTAGATGAGGCTACCCACTACGTAGCCAAGAATGACCTTGAAATTGTAACCCTCCTGCCTCCATCTCCTAAGCGCTAGGATTACAGGAATGTCTGGTCTTCCATGGTGCCGGGATAGAATCCAGAGCCTCATGCATACGAGGCAAGCAATCTACTAATAGCTCCACCCCCAACCCAAGGCCATGTTATTCTTAACAGTTTCTCAGAAAACACATTTCTGTGAAAACACAATTTGCCTGCTCATGATTCCAACACAAGAAGCCATTTGTCTTTTATCCGCCTTCTCAGTGAACACGGGAGTCTGTGAGAGACATAAAACTCAGAGTCCCTTCATGGAAATAGCCACTGTGAGTTCCTGGTCCCTAGCATCTAGTGGACATGGGGTAGAATGTTATTTCAGCATACGATGGACTCTCTGAACATTCCCAAGCCTGGGGTAGGCTCTCTCCATTGTAGTGGACCCTTCTATGGTCCAGGGTCATTTTCTCTCCAGCTTCTTAGTGGAGAATGAACAAAAAGCTCAGACTTCCAATTCTTAGAGCTCCTTCCCTGTTTTCCAGGGCTATTCCCTCTCAGTGGTTAGGAATTAAGGTCTGTCATGTCTAGAAAATTTGGCAGGGAGGTGGAAGAAAGGACATCATCTGTATTTTAAGACTTCATAACTGTCTAGATTAATGGTTCAATGGGCTGAATATACTTAAGTATACCCATTATGTGAATACTTGAACACAGGTTTATTTCTCTGTCTTAGAATATTGGAGCCAAGGCACCTGTCCATGGCAGTGGATACGACAGTATAGGGTGACTGTTTCTAGGCTGCCTTTGAGCTTGTAGTCTTTAGCAGGTGGCTGCCATGAACATTCTGTTGTGATCTGTGTTTAAGGACAAAAAGAAAGGGAACTTGAGAGTTTTTCCTGGCCAGGCCTGGAATGATACCAGCTCTTCCATTATCCCCCAGCCATGTTTAACTGCAAGGGCGGCTGGAAGGTATGCCCAGAAGGAGAGGGGACCAAAATTGGGTGGTCACACAATGGCCTCTGTTTGGCTATGTGTGTTTGAGAGCCTCCTCAACTTGACTATTGTAGGGAACGTCAAGATTGTGTGAACACCCATAGAGAAGGGGAGGGGGAGGGATTAGGGGGATGTTGGCCCGGAAACCGGGAAAGGGAATAACAATTGAAATGTAAATAAGAAATACCCAAGTTAATAAAGATGAAGAAGAAAAAAAAAAAAGATTGTGTGAAGAATCTTCTACCTTAAGCCTTGTTTCCTGAGTCAGAAGCGGCAGCACAAAGTGACAGTTGGCTACTACTGTTTACCGACTTGTTCCGACTCATTATTTACAAAGAAACCTCACTGTTGGCATTGATCCAGAGTCTGAGGCAGAGAGCAGGAGTACTTGATTTGCTAGTTAGGCCTTTGAGACACTGCTCCTACCCCAGCCCTTCCCTCTTGTTCACTTCAGAAGCGAACTCCCTTTTTCAAAGGTTAGTTTTTTAAATTGTGTAGATGCATATGTGTAGGTGTGTTTGCAGGAGAGCGCCGGTGCCTGTGGAGGCCAGAGGCATCAGGCACCCTGACGCTGGAGTTACAGGCAGTTGTGAGCCACTCAGTGTGGGCGCTGGAAATCAAATTTAGGACCTCTGCAAAAGCGGTACTCACTCTCACCTGCTGAGCCATCTCTCCAGTCTCCTCCCCACCCTCCACCAGACTGTGCAAAGCACTGCTGGGCTCCCAAACTCCCCTCCTACTTCTTCTCCTCCTCCTCCTGTGTGTGGGCTCTTTTGCTGCTAGAGGTTGCCATGTGAACAACTCCAGCTAAGGAAAGCAGATGTCTTCTCTCTGGGGATCTGAAGAAAGTCATTGTACCCCCGCTTTAAAAGAGGGGGCTTACACGTGCGATTTTCGACGTTGGTAACCAGAGGCAGGAGGATTGCCTCAAATTCAAGGCCACAATGGCTACGGAGTGATGCCTTGTCTGTGGAGGGGAAGAAGGAAGAAAAATTAGGGAGGGTGGGGACTTGGGTTTCTACTCAATATTTCACTTATTGCCCTTTCTTCTACTGAGGGGAGACACACACACACACACACACACACACACACACACACACACACACACACACCCATGTTTTCTTTCTTTTTTTTTTTTTTTTTTTTTTGGAGCTGGGACCGAACCCAGAGCCTTGCGCTTGCTTGGCAAGTGCTCTACCACTGAGCTAAATCCCCAACACCCCCCCCACGTGTTTTCTTTATTCATCTACTTACCTGCCAACAGACATTGCTTCGCTTGTTGTGATCAATGTTACTGTACACCTGGGGTGCACACGCTCCTTGACTTGCTGATTCCTTTGAATGTATGCTGGTGGTGCGATTGCTGGCTCACTTGGTATTCTAGTTTTGGCTTTCTTTAAAGAACTCCATGCTCTTTTCCACAAAGGCTGTATTAATTTACCTATCCTCCAACGCTACTTGAGGGTTCCTCTTTCTTGCAACTTCACCAATATTACTTTTCGTCTCTGTATAACAGCTGTGCTAATCAACTTTCCGCTGCCCAACTCGACTTCCTGTAAGAGGAAGAGATGTGTATTTTGTTCATTGTTTCTGATGTGTCAGTTCTTGGTCACTCGGCCTTGATGCTTTGGGCCTATGGCAGAGCAGGGCAGCATGGTGGAAGCCCATGAAGACAGGGTCTCTTTACTTCGTGGATGCCAGAAAGCAAGGAGAAAGGAAGAAGCTGGGGTCCCAATACCAGTCCAGGACTGGTTTCCAGTGGACGTTCTTTTGACCCCTAGGCCCACCTTCTAGGCCTCATAAGCTCCCAGCAGGCTAAAGGCTGGCAGCCAGCTTCTGCATATTTGTCTTAGTGGTACTTAGATCTGAACCAGAGCACCCCCCAGCCCCGCCCACCCGCCTGCCCCTTTTGTTTTTAGAGACAGAGCTTCTCAGTGTAGCCCTGGCTCTCCTGTAGACCAGGCTGGCCTTGAACTCAGAGATCTGCCTACCTCTACCTGCTGAATTAAAAATATGCACCCCCATCACCCAGTTTGCAGTACCCATGTTACTGAGTTGATCACTGTAGTTGTAATGTAATGCTCTTCCCTTGGGACTGTGACATTAGCAGTATTTCTATGTACCTGTTGGCCATTTGAGTGTCTTCTTTTGAGAGATATCTACTCAGACCATTTGCCATTTTCAAATCGTATGATTTGTTGTTATGCTTTTTCTGCTGGCTTGTTTGGGTTCCTTTCATATTCCAGATGTTAATCCCTTGATAAAGGATTAATTTACTAATATTTCTCTCATTTTGTAGGTTATCTATTAAGTAAAATTCCCCTTGTTGTGCAGAAGACACACGTGGAGATGGCACAGTAGGGCCCATTGCCTTGTACATTAACATAAAAATTTCAAGCATCTTATAGATTAAGCAAAGCAATGGTCACCCAGAGCCTGGGACATTCTAAAAACAAAATATGCTTCTTAGAGTCCTGGGTAGAAATGAGGACTCT
Organism: Rattus rattus; assembly: GCF_011064425.1. NCBI lineage: Eukaryota > Metazoa > Chordata > Mammalia > Rodentia > Muridae > Rattus > Rattus rattus. The sequence goes on along the minus strand of NC_046158.1, from coordinate 130,904,789 downwards.
GATACCTGGAAAGAGTCCCAGTTTAAAGTGTTTACAAAGCACACAAAACTGCATGTCCTGTAAGGATCCCATGGCAGATGGATCATAATACACGCCCCCTCGTGTGTGTGTGTGTGTGTGTGTGTGTGTGTGTGTGTAAGTCAGTAAACTAGAGATGAGCTTTAGAGCAACAATGTAAACAAGCTGCACAGGCGTCTTGGTCACTTAGAGGCTGCCAGAGACCTAACTCATTGTTTGAAATGGTAGGGGGGTTGGGGATTTAGCTCAGTGGTAGAGCGCTTGCCTAGGAAGCGCAAGGCCCTGGGTTCAGTCCCCAGCTCCAGGGGGTGGGGTGGTGGTGTGTGAAATGGTAGGAAATTAGGAAATAGGGAATAAAGGCTGTCCCGTGTTTAATACCTGACCAGCAAATTCCCTCATCAGATTACTCCAGGTCACCAATGTCAACAACAACAACAACATGATGGCATTAAAGCCACCATGATGAATTGATTCAGAGTTCATGTAACCAAGAAATATCTCTATTCCTTCATGGCTGCCAGTGTCACAGAAACAGACACCATGTGACTGCAGAAATGCAGTGGCTTTGCCAAAAACCAAACAACAACAACAGCAACAAAAAACCCAACCCAAACAAAAAACCTAAACTTGAACATGCTCGTTCCTCTTGGGAAATCCTGGCATCCAATGGTCTTCACAGTGCTCTGCCTGTCCAGGCTCCTACAGTGTGGGTGATCTTTCACACGCATTAAAAGTTCATGACATGGCATTTCCCTGTGGTTCTAGCTGCTCAGGAAACTGAGGCAGGAGGATCATTTGAGTTCAGGAGTCGAAAACCAGCTTTGGCAGCATAGCAAAAACACCCTTCTTTAAAAAAAAAAAAAAAGTTTCAACAGGAAAATGGGTAGTGTGAAATAAACCCCCCCATACCCTGTCCCTCAGCTCCCTCCGGAAACTACAATTATACTCCAGTGTAGTGGTTCTCAACCTGAGGGTTATGACCTCTTTGGGGTTGAATGACCCTTTCACAGTGGTTGCATAGCAGATATTTACATTATGATTCGTAACAGTAACAAAATTACAGTTACGAAGTAGCAATGAAATGACCTTAGGGTTGGGGGCACTAAAGGGTTGCAGCATTGGGAAGGTTGGGAACCACTGCTTTAGTGTACCTCTGCAGAGTACCATGTCCCTAGAGAAAAGCAAATGTGGCTTTAGAAACATTTTGCTTTGTATGAACGAAAGTGTCTACATGAAATTTCTACCCCCTGCTCTGCAAGCACTGGAGAGCACAGGTCCTCATCTTAATGTCCCCCCCGTCCAGGCTATGGGACTTTGGGGAGTATCCACAGCCCACATTTCACTTCTTTAGTGAGTTAATGTGAAGGAAACCAAGGAAAATCTGAGCAACTTCAAATCCCACCTCTTGGGGAGGCAGGTGGGAGCTCAGGTCTCCCATGGTCTCACACCTCATGAATAAACCTTTCCTTTTACAAAACTTGCCATTTGTGATTGGCAGACAAAATTTTGTATCCTGGGGATTCTGAGTCACTAGCCCTAGGGCACCTTAACAGTCCACGGCACAGATGAACTGGACTCCTAGAATCCCCTTACTTCATCTGAGTCTTCATCTTCACACGCCAAACTCCTGTTCTTCATGAATGGCCACACTGCGTTCCCCTGCAGATATGGATCATGTTGCTTAAGCACCTTGGATGACAGACATCTCAATTTGACTGTGAACCTCTATTACAGACTGTGATGGTTTGCATATGCTCCGCCCAGGGAGTGGCACTGTTAGAAGGTGTGGCCCTGTTGGAGTAGGTGTGGCCCTGTTGGAGTAGGTGTGGCCCTGTTGGAGTAGGTGTGTCACTTTGGGTGCAGGCTTTAAGACCCTCATCCTAGCTGCCTGGAAGTCAGTACTCTGCTAGCAGCCTTCAGATGAAGATGTAGAACTCTCAGCTTCTCCTGCACCATGTCTGCCTGGATGCCACCCTGTCCCTGCCTTGATGGTAATGGACTGAACTTCTGGACCTGTAAACCAGCCCCAATGAAATGTTGCCTTTATAAGAATTGCCATGGTCATGGTGTCTGCTCACAGCAGTGAAACCCTAACTAAGACACAGACAGATGCAGGACTCTTCTCTGTGCCTCACTCAGCTCCCAGAAGCCTTTGATTCTCCCCAGCTACCTGCTCTTCCTAGAACGTTTCCCCTGTATTCTACAACTACCTGAATCCGTTCCCAGGTCTCCACTTGAGATCTCGGGGAGGTCATGTCTGCATGACATGAGACTCTCCCTCGCTCCCGTTACCTTATTGCTCCCATGGTTGTCTCCCTGCAGATTAAACATGGGTGGCTCATTATGTGCTCTTGGGTCTGGTACAGGACAGGAACTCACCAACCCTTGTTGACTGACTAGTGGATACCCTGGAGTCCATTTCTCTTATGGGTTTTAATATCCTAAGTCTTATAAGAGAAACGTGTGTGTGTGTGTGTGTGTGTGTGTGTGTGTGTGTGTGTGTGTGTGTGTGTGTGTAAGCTCATCTTTGTGATTACAGGTGGAGGCCAAAAGTCAATCCCAGTGTCTTCCTCTATGACTCCCCACTTTTCTTTTGTTTATTTATTTTTCTGAGACACTGTCTCTCACTAGAGCTGGAGATCAATGTTTTGGCTAGACTGAGCCCCATGCTCTGCCTGTCTCTGTTCTTGGCTCCCAGCCTAGAGTGCTGGGGTACAGACCCATGCCCTGTGCCCACATTTTACATAGGGGCTGGGCATCAATATACAGGTCCTCGGGCTGCACGCAGTTTGCCCAGTGAGCCCAGAAGAGAGCTAGCTGCATTCTAAAAACTGCCTTTCCTTTGTGCTCAATCTTCCAGCTGCCTTGGGCAAGCTCTTTGTCTGAGCATCAGAGCCTACCCGCCTCCTGCTCCCTTGGGTACTCCAGTACAAGCAACTCTCTGTTTTGTTAAATTCTCACAGAAAAGCTCATAGGTAAAGAGAGTCATTACCTTCCTTTAGAAACAAGGGCACAAAGGCTCAGAGAAGGGCAGCTTGTCTAAGGACAACAGCCTACAGGGTGGGTGTGGGGATGACTCAAACCCAGACTGGCTGAGAAACCTGGGTTGTGTGTTGGTCACTTCCACCTGTACTCTTGGGGTCCTAGGTATTGTGTTAGATTATTGTTGATAACGCTCTAGGGACTTCTCCCTAACTCCAGTTCTACCTCCTGCCATCTGGCGGGGAAGGTGAAGGTAAAAATGGCCAGTGTCTTTCGAATTCTGGTCACTTTAGTGAACCTGGAGATCAATCTGTTAGCCTGCATAGAAGAGTAGCTGTTTCCTATCTTCGGGTTGAGAGGCTGCTGATCAACTAACCAGTAGGAGTCATGGGCGCCTCAGTTAGATGGGCCATACCCTCCTGTTTCTGATCAAAGGATGAAGTCCTGGCCCAGGGGTATGGGTGCTGCCGTGAACACCCTGGGCTGACTCATGTGACAACATGTCCTTGAAGTCTGCCCTCCCCACCTGACTCCTCACCTGTGGGGCATGCCCAAGGCCTCTCGGAGCTGGACTGTAATTGCCGAAGCCACCAGGCCTGGGTGACATGTGGGAGCTGACAGGTATAGAAAGCTGTTACCGAGTGTTAAGGCAAGGTGCTGGGGTTAAGTGTGTCGGCTCCTTGAATTCCACTCAGAGCCCAGTTTACTAATGGGCCAGTATCAGAGCATGCAAATGAACGAGGGGTGGGCACTGAGCCCAGGTCTCCGAGATCCATTCTCAGCTTTGCAGTCCTTCTCCCTTGCCAACATCCAAGAAGGGCTGGATGCTTATGAGGTGAGATGCTGTCCTGGGAACCGGCTGTCTCTCAGATTGCCCAGATTTTTGCTGGACATGAGGCCAGCACCCACCAGGAAGTCCACTTGCTACATCTGCACATGGGCCATACAGCATCCCAGGCCTGGGCAGAAAGAGAGGGATGAGCAAAAAGGGGCTATTAGGAAGGGAGAGGCCATGACTGAGTGAGCAGGAGGCCTGTAGTCATAACCCAGCTCTATGCCCTGGATCTGCCTGTCTAGATTCTGGGGACAGTCACCATGGCCAGCATCTGAGGGGTGTGTGCCACTGGGAAACCGATTTCCGCTCTGGGCACCATTTCCTCAGTGTGAATGGGGAAGATGACTCAGCTGTGTTTATAGCTGCTGTTCCTAGAACGCATCTGCCTCCCTCCCCGCCCCCTCTCTGAGTGTGCACGAGGCTCATATCCGAGGTCAGCCTTCAGTGTCATTCCTTAAGGCCATATACCTTGTTTATAGAGACAGACTTTCTCACTGGGACTTAGGGATTGACAATTAGGCTAGACTGCCTGGCCAGTGAACCCCAGGGATCCATCTGTCTCCACCTTCCTTACACTGCAATTTAAAACCACTGTGCCATGCCTAGCTTTTTTTTTTTTTTTTTTTTTTAAACATGTATATGGGGAACTGGACTCAGGCATGCTCTGTAAGCATTTTACCAGCTGAGCCGTCTCCCTACCCAGGATGCTTTGTCCTTTCTAACCCCCCTCCTTACAGGTCTCTGCCTCACAAACGTCCTCAGATCAGCGTCCACAGGTCCCCACATGTCCTCAGACAGTTTTCAGGGCATGTACAAGGACACATTACATTTCATAATAATGTCAGGACACCCCTTGTCTTGCTTCATTTTTGTTTTATGAATGCCATTTTCCAGAAGCATGGTCTAGGGCATTGCAGCCAGCTGAAGCAGCTTTGGGGAAAGCCTCCTGTGCTTTGTTGAGCTAGTCCACCAGGAGGATTTGCAGCTATGTAGAACAGCACTATTCCTCATGCTAAGAGAGAGTGGAATATGACTCTAGACACAAGAGTGGTGCACTGTGAAGGATGGCTCAGTGGTTAAGAACACTGGCTGCTTTTCCAGAGGGGCCTGGTATCTACATGGGAGCCAACAACCATCTGTAATTCTAGTTGTAGTGGATACAATGCCCTCTTCTGGTCTCCATAGGTACCAGACATACACATGGTACACAGATATGCATGCAGACAAGACAAACATTGGTATTCAAAATTATAATGAAAAAAAAAATCCTTTCAGGTCTGAAGCCTTTAAGAGCATGAAGAAAGTCAGGTATGGTGGTGATCTCCTGGAATCTCAGCTCTCAGGAGGCTTAAACAGGAAGACTGTTATAAGTTTGAGACCAGCATGGCTGGGCTACATATATATATATGTGTGTGTGTGTGTGTGTGTGTGTGTGTGTGTTTGTATCTATATATATGTGTGTGTGTACATATATGTATATACATACATATATTTAATGTGTATATATAATGTATATGTGTGTATATAATGTATATATATGCATATATTATATGTATTTAAGTGCAAAGGGTTCCTATGACAAAACATCTAAGAACTGGTGGCAACAAGATACAGCTGGTCTAGCTCAGTGCTGGCCTATTCCAGCAGGTAGGCAGCCTGGGTTATATAGTGGAACACTGTCGAAAGGGAGGACGGAGGAGGAGGGGGAGGAGGGAGGGAGGGGGAGGGGAGGGAGGGAAGCAAAGCACGGCTGTGTCAGTAGCTCAGCACTCAATTCCTTCTGAGTCCATCCCCCTTCACAGCACTCAGTACAAAACACTGTAACTTAAAGCGGTTACCAGACCCCTTTTCTGGAATGGCTGTCCTGTGTGTGGTTGACACTGTTATGTCAGCGCCAGGGACATTACACACAGAGGCTCAGTGAGCACTTAGGGCTGAGTATCCACCATGGGATGGGAGGATGGCAGGTGATCTCAATCTCCCTAGAGGATAGTGACACTGTCCTCATGAGGCCCTGGTGGCATGAAGGGCTGTCCTCAGAAGTGCCCATCTGGGTATAGGTTACTGTAGCTGGTCTATCCATACTGGCTGAGGGTGGGAATGGGTGAGGCGGGCCAGCAGGGAGGACCGCTCAGCTTGGCTGGGCTAGGCAGGGTTAGGGCACCAGAGGACATGCATGTTAAGGAAGGCAACGATGACCCGAGGAACCACAAGAAGCAGACCCAAGATTGTGGTTCAGCTGAGGTGAAGAACAGATCACGGCGTAAGGGCGAGCTAGAGGAAGGGAGGGGTCTCTTTGCAGGCCCTCACCAGGTGTGGAGGAGCCCCACATTCTCAGTGTTTAGGGCAGAAACAGGTGTAGGAGAAAAATCCTGATTCTGCTGTGTCCCTGGCCTTGACTTTGGGACTGAGCTTGAGGCTTGGCCAGTTGCAAGGAAGTCTAGAAACAAACCCAAGGAAGGAGTAAGGGATTGCTCATTAAAATTCCCAATCCAGTGCTGGCAACGAATGCCAGTTGTTTTCTTATGATGATTTTGATGTTTTAATTTTTGAGAAAGAGTCTCACCGTGTAGACTTTGCTATGTAGACAAGACTGGCTCCAAACTCAGAGATTTGCCTACGTATGCTTCCTGAGTGCCTGGCCTAGAGGCCTATGCCACTACTCCCAGCACAATGATCTAGGGGCGTGGAGGCCTGATCCTCTATTCTAGATCAATGACCCTGTATCTGACCTTCATCCCAGTCTGTAGGACTCTGAGACAAGGCAGGTAGATTTGGGGAAAGGGCTCTGGCACCTGCTTCACATCATGACCAGTGTGTAGAACACAGGCTGTCTGGGTGGTGCTCCAGCTTTGCCTCTTGACCCTGCTTTTCAGCAGAAGCCCCAGGATGCAGCCCGCTGAGCTTTCACCGGGGAGTGCTGTGGCTCGAGGCCCCTCTGCTGTTGGCTTACACAAAGAGTCTGGATGTAGCAACTAACTCCTCCTTATCTCTGATCTGCTGTGAGACAGAAGACCTTACTTCCTGTCTCTGAGCCCATTTCCTCTTCTGTACCACAGGACTAAAAGTCATCCTTTATTTCCAAGAGGCGCTAAGCTCTGTCCGCTGGTGGGAATTGTTCTATGAGCATTTTTAGTGGAATTCCCAGAAAAACGGAGAGGGACTAGCTCTGAGTAAGCCATGCCTGGACACAGGCGGTGCTAAAGCCTGGTGAAGGGCCCACTCCAACTTTGCCCAAAGGCAGAGGGACCACCCTGGGCAGAGGGTGTGAGGGATGCTTAGGGCTGCCCAACTCCCCTGAGAAGAGACCCTCCCAGCAGCCCAGGTTCCTCTAAGTAATGCAGTAGCTCCAGGAATACGGTTTTCATGTGCTGTCAACCAATCTTGGCAGGCTGTCCAGTGGCGCAGCTGCCTTTGAGTCACCCCGTGCTCCTGTAACCCCAACGAGCTCATTAGTTCACTAGACTCTGGGGGCATTGTTTCCTTGGTCTGTTGTCAGTTCCCTGTCTGGGGTTACTAGACATTTCCTCACACCACTCCAGGAAAACCCACACATCAACCCTATTTGGCAGATGACAAAGCTGAACTTCAGAGAGGGAAGGTCACTTGTTCAGGGTTACACAGTGCTTCAATGTTAGAGCCAGAATTGGGACCTGTCCACAGAGTTTTTGGACCTCCTTTGAAAGGCTGGTGCCTGTGGTAACTGCAGCCAGGAAAGGGGGTACAAGGCCAAGAGGCCTCACTTGGAAGCTGCTGACCCGGCTTGGCAGCCTGCCTACCCCTTCCTGTAGCCCATCCATTCCCAGCTGTCTACACTCTAGAGCAATGATTCTCATCCTTTCTAATGCTGAACTCTTCAATACAGTTCCTCATGTGTGGTGAACACCTCACCATAAAAGTATTCTGTTGTTACTTCATAGCTGTAATTTTGCTATTACAAATCATGATGTAAATATTTGATATGTGGGAGATCTGATATGTGACCCCAAGAGGATCATGACCCACAGATTAAGAGCCACTGCTCGTGTGGTCACAGCCAAGGACTCAGTGAGGGCCAGAAGCCACAAATCCTGAGGACTCCATCAGCAATGCTCATCCCTGCCAGCCCCAGACTGAGCCTTCCTGTGTCTCTCCCAGGGACTGCTTCTGGCAGCCTAACGATCATTCCTGGGTGCTCCAAGTCCCCAGCCATATGGGAGCTTGCCTGGTTGAAGGTTCAAGCAGTGGAGTTTCTGAATTTGCTGCTGTTCTTAATTTAGGGCTATCATCCACTCATCCTGTGCAAACACTGGAACCCACGGTTAGGGGTCAGTTCAAAGCTTTGTGAGTAGTTGCCCTCAGGTTCCCTGGGACCTCAGACCATGTAGCCCTCTAAGTTACCCAAGAAGAAATCATGAGACTGGGAACAGTGCTCCACACACATATCAGCCAGACTTCCAGGCTGGGGAAACCACCCTCCCCAACCCCCATGGAATGATGCTCCAACTTCTTTTCCCACCTCAGACCTAGTCCACTGGTTCACCAACGTGAGTGCCAGGCTGTAAGTGAGCACTTGTGTGAACACGTGCACCTATGCAGGTGGGCCACATCTGTCCTTGCACCCCACACCTCCTAGGTCTTGGGTACACTGTGGTACGAGAGCAGTTGGCCTGGCTGCCAGCCAACAGTGACACATCTTGGGTGAAAGGATGAAACTTGGTGAGAGGTGGTTGGGGCCACTCTAGGAGCAACTCACTGGACCTAACCAGTCTGGAACAGAGGGAAGGAGACAATCTGGCTTGGATTCTGATCCCGACAGGTTTCATGGGAGGAGGGGGAGGAGCTGAACTCTCTCTCTGATTTCTGAAGCTCTTGTGTCTACCCTGGCTGGTAGCCATTGCTTTCCCACTGCTGCTCTAGTTCTTCCAGGGCTGGCCTCCAGCTCACATTTCTGCCCTGTGATGTGGGTGCCTCTCCTGGGCTCTGTTCCCAGGTGTTTGTGTCTTATGGCCTAGATTGTTGTCTCTGAGCCACAGTTGGGGGCCTGGCGCTGTGTTCGCACTTAAAATAACCCCTCAGGACTTCATAGCATCTACAGAATCTTAGATGCTGCTGCTCCACCCCCATTCTGTTTTATACCTGGGAAAGACAGTTTATTTAGAACAGGCAGAGCAGTGGGGCTAGGATGCAGGCTGGCTGACTCCAGTGTGTGTTAACTGCTGCCCCATAAATGCCTCTTAGGAAGGGGTTGGCTGTCACCAGGGAAGAGGTAGACAGATTGAGCATGATTGTGCAAACGATACAGAATCCTTTAGATCCAAATTCCATCTCTGCCACAATCAGGCTGTTTGGCCCTGAGTTTGACCTGCTTCTTCTGTAAGTGACAATTTGCTCTGAGGACCTTTATCAGGCTGATATCAAATCAGGGCCCAGCATGTAGCCTGCACCCACCGATGGCAGCTGATGTGGCTACTGCAAGCTACTGATTATTCACCCACTCATACTTTTGCAAAGAAAAATGAACGACCAATCATTTTTAGTTGTGATAACCAATCACTGAACACCTACCATGGACTCAGCACCATGAAGTGGAAGTTTCTGGATATGTCATGTGATGCAGACTCACGTTGTGTTTTGCTAAGGTAAGATCCGTGGAAGGACAGGTGATGTTTGGAGAGAGTATGAATAGGACTCAACAGACAGTGACGGTGTGTTTGCATAGCTAGCTTAGCAACGCTTCATTGGTCTCATGCCTCCCTTCTTGTTGGTCTTCCCTTTGCTGAGAAAGGCACAGCAGAGAACTTCTGGCACCCAGGCTGGTCCTGGTCATTCCTGCTGACTCATGCTGATAAGGCAGAGGCCTGGTGGTTTCTGCTGGATTTTGCCACCTCTGCTGATTTGTGTTTGGTATCCTGACAAAGAGAGATGGGAATCATCCCAAGAATTTTCTTCTATCCCCTTGTCCTATCTACCATCTTTTCTCCTCTGCCTTTGGATGGTGGGAGACTAGAAGGTGGGGGCATGGGAGTGGCTGCTGAAGCATTTGAAAGTCCTTATTAAAGTAGGTTTAAAGAGTGTAAGCCTACAGGACCATGCTTGGTACTTGTAACCACTTGGGAGAGTGGAACATCTGTCCATCTGTCCTGGTTTGTCCTGTACTTTCTTCCTACAACTCTTTGCTCAGAGGTGCTTCCAACAGAATGAGGTCCCTGTACTGTTCTGCTCTCCTTTGTGTCTTTGTCACCAGGAACATCTCCAGGTAGTGAAGCCTCCATGGGGCTACAGTTTGTTCTCACAGCTCCAGATAAAAGTTGCATTTAGTGAGGCTATAGATAGGTCAACTTAAAATGGAGTGATCCAAAGTGGCTCTCTCAATGCTGTGGCTGCTCTGCCTGGAAAAGCTGTGGTCAGTGCATTCTGTCCCCAGGGTGTGACTCTTTTTGGTGTACATGAAAGCCCCACTATGTCTGCAGTCCAGTTAGAAAACAAGAGAAGGGAAGAAACGGGGTATACTTATGCTTATATCCTACTGGCTAGAACTTTGTCACACAGAGATTTCTAGCTACAAAGGAGGTGGGAAGTGTAGTGTTTATTATAAAACCTGGAATTTCTATTGCAGTGAGAAAGAAGAGGAATCTCAAAACCTGTGACCCAAAAGTCTGTGACAGACTGGGGAGGGACTGTTAGAGAGTTAGCACAGAAGCCCCTGTGTAGTGTACAGTGCTCATGTCTGTGTGCTAGTCTCTCTCCCTCTGTGTTGTGTGTCTGTCTATCCATGTGCATCTCTATGTATAGGACTAACTGACTCTCTTCCTTCTAGAAGGGTCCTTCATGGCGGTGGGGACATGGGCTTTCAGGGCTTTGGCTGCAGCGGGCACTGGGCTGGCATAGATGGTTTTCCTGCTGCTGCTTCTGCCCAATTAGTATTTTCTCTCCAGGGAGAAAGAGCTTCTCAGTTTCAGTTTTGCCACTGTAGGGATTGAACCTGGGGCCTCACAAGTGTAAGGCAAGCACTCTACCACTATCCCTCAGACAGCTTTTAAACCAAAAGATCATGGCATAGCTATTCTTACAAGTCCAATGTTTGCAGGAACCGTCGTGTAATTGATGAATGAGCAAATACATCAAATAAACAAGGCTCCAAGAGGCAACTCACCCAGGTTCCCACAACTCACAAGCACACAGGGAACTCACCTGTCCTACAGTACTTTGCATCCCAGGAGGAGAGGTTGCTTGAGTGACAAAACAGGGGCCACTTGGGCCTGTCCATCGGATACTGGATACCCTGGGTTGGAAGGTCACCTACTGCTAGGCCCAGCTAAGGCAGCAGAGTACTCTCCACAGACTTGAGCAACCATGTCTTGTACCCTTAAAGACCTTGCCGTTGAAGTGTGTCTAGACCACTGTAAAGATTCTCAGAGGGTGAGGGGAGGCTGGTCAATTTAGGGCTCAGAAAAGACTTTCTGATGGGCAGACCTAGTAACAGAATGACAGGTAATGAGCTCCCCATCATCTGAGGAAGGGACGCAGAGATAGAGTGGCAGACGAGGGCTCTGCCTGACAAAGCAGGCCAAGAAGCCATAGGAAGAATCAGAGGAGGTGTCACTGCATGCTTTGGTGTGCCTGACCTTTACACTGAGGAGCTACAGCAGCTCTTGTTTTGCTTGATCTAGGGTGTGTGTACACCTTGACGGCTGGCACCAATGACTCCTGTCTTTCAAAGTCGCCTTGGCCCTCTATCCCTGAAAGCAGTCTTAGTTCATCCAGTCACAAAAATAAACTGTCAGGATAAAAAAGGAAAAAAAGTAGAAGTGAGTTACAAGACAAAAGAAAATGAATTAGAAAAACATTTGTGATTCATAGCTTCGTATTTCAACACACATCGGTTTGGTTCTGAAATACTCTTCCATAGAAAAACCAAAGAGGACAAAGAATGGAGGGTTGCAGGAAAAACCTGCAATAGCTTCCAATTGTATGCAAAGACACTCAATGTCCTTTGTAATCAGGTTAAGGTAAGTGGCAGCTGTAAAAGCCAGATGGGTGACAAGTGGGTCTATATGTGGCTGAACTGAGGACAAGAAGCGGATTGAAAGGACCATGGTTCACCTTTCCTGTCCTTCTGATATAACCACAACTAAACACAGCACACCTCTCCCTGGGATGAACTACAACGCAGCTGAGTTCCCTCACACCTGTGTATTTGTTAGTGGTGGGAACCTAGGCAAAAATGCCAGGGAATCCTAGTTCTGGCACAAGAACTGGAAGGGGAATTCTCCTTCCTTCGTTCGTTCCTTTGATCCTTCCTTTGTACTTGTTCTCCTATGGCCAGGCCCTGGTGAGAAGGGCAGCAGAGGCTGCTGGCCACTAAGAGACTGCAGTCAAAACCCTGAAGGAAGGGTGATTTCCCAGTAAGTCATCTGGGCTGTGAGCCCATGTGTTGAGGTGGGTACTGGGGCTTTCTTCTGCTGGCAGGGGAGCCTCGGAAACTGGCAGGTGCCAGGGAGGTTGCTAACGGGGAGAAGGAGATGGTGAAGCAACCTCCTGAAGAGTCTGTGAACTCCTTGGCTCACTGCTGAGCCATACACATGGAGATCTGTCAGGACAGCACTGTGAGCACTCAGCCATGTCTTACCAGACAGACCACTTCCACACCTCCCACAATGGGACGAATGTGTGTGGCAGATCCAAATGGCACAGAAAAAAGGCTGCCAACCTAACTGCCAATGGAACCACTGATCACAGGAGGGAGGGATGGCCTTGTGGTCTAAGCTGACCAGGTTTTGTTTTCCTACCTGAAAGGAAATATCAAAACTTCTTCATGGAATCTAATAAAGACTGAAGTTCTGTAACATAATATTCAAATGTTTAGGACAGAATCCAAAACCACTCAGGTTTTTATCACTGTGGCACATACCACAAACCTTTAGGGGCTATCTTCTACCAACCAGTACATCCGGAACATGACGAGATAAGATAATCTCAGCACGCAGAGGTTAAGAAAATAGCCTGAAAATAAATTAAAAAAGTAGGCTCTCACTCCCACTCAGTCTCAGGTGACGTGTGGCTGTTGAGGCTCTATGACAAAATGTACTCCATGCAGTAAGGATATACATTTCCTGTGTTATAAACTGAGCCATTTAAAAGCAGCATTTAGCACAGTACAGGGCTATATAAACACCTCTATGCAGTCCCAGCAGGCATTGGGCTCTCCTTCCCATTCCACTCTCCTACCAGATCCTGGCAACATTATTGGACTTCAGCTCCTGTGGATTTACCCATTCTGGTCATTTTATATTGATAAAAACATATATTATGTGTGTGACTCTTTAAAATTAGTCTCTCATTTAGCAAAATGTTTTTGCGGTTACCTGGAGTTAGGAAATAGTCTCAAAATCATATGAAATGAGGTGGGGGAGTCAGTCAACCTCTTGTCACCCAAGCCTGAAGACCTGAGGTTCATTCCCTTAGAGAGTTTAAAAATTAAAAACTGCTCCTTTTAAGTTATGGATTTAAAAGAGCCATGCGTAGGCTCTGGATTTTTGTGTCCACTGAGGTGATCATGCCCTCTCCCTGATGTCTCGTTAGCATGGTGTGCTACACTGACGGACTTGTGCTCAGCCATCCTTTCTGTGAGAGTTTCTTGTCACGGTTCCAATCCTGTTGGTAAGCTGTGAGATCTTCTTCCCAGATACTTAGTGGAGAATCTGGAATCTGCTTATGAGAGACACTGGTCTGTTTCTGGGCACTTACCTCTTGTCTGGTTTGCATATCACTGTATTAGTCTCATACAAAGTGCTAGGAATTATTACTTCTTTTGTCTGTTAGAAATCTATTTTTGCTGAGTTGTAAGTTCTTTCCATTTTTTAGCTACTGTGCCCTTGTATCAGACTTGATTTGCAAATCTTTTCTCATATTCTTTAACTTCAATTTTCAAAGGTCATTCTGTGTATGAGTGATTTGCCTTCATGAATGTCTGTGTACCACTGTAAAACTAGTGTCTAGGGGAGCCAGAGAGGGCATCAGCTCTCCTGCAGCTACAGCCACGGTTGTGAGCTGCTGTGTGTATGCTGGGAATTGAACCCAGGTCCTTGGGAAGAGCAGCCGGTGCTCTTAGTCACTGTAACCCTTAATTTTCTTATAATGCCCTTCACTCAAACTTTTTTTTTTCTTTTTTCTTTTTTTCGGAGCTGGGGACCGAACCCAGGGCCTTGCACTTCCTAGGCAAGTGCTCTACCACTGAGCTAAATCCCCAACCCCTCACTCAACCATCTTAAAATTGTTTGGTTTGTATATTCCTTCTGTTGCTCATGCCTTTGGGGTCATACACAGTCATTTTTCTGTGTTCGCCAACTTCTAAGTATAATACAGTTTTGACCACATGGCTGTATATGTAATACCTCACTTTTGTCCCCACTGTTGACTGAGGGTGGTATCTCCACTCTGCAGAAGGCCACAGGGCTGTGGCTTGCTGGAATCCTGAAGCTAAGGGCAGTACCGAGATTATTGGCCCGAGTCCATTCCCATAGCTTCTTAAGAGTGAACTGGGAGCTAACTCTGAGCAGAGCACAGGACGGATGTTTCTCAGCTGGGAATGGAGACTAATTTCCTCTCAATCTTTTAGCTGGTTTATAGATTATATTTTATACGTGCTGTGATGAAAAAAACCTATTTTAATGTAGATTTTTAGCAGCTAGATTTCTTAAAATCATATGAGTGTTGATCATGAGTCTCTTTAAAGATAAATATGTTTTAAAACCCTAAGAGATGGCTCAGTGGGTAAAGATGTCTACCACCAAGCCTAACTTAAGTTCAAACCCTGGAAGCCAAAGGGTGAAGAGAGAACAGATTTCAAATTGTACTTTGACCTTCACATGCATGTCATGGCATTTATACATGTATGCATGTGTGTTCACACACATGTTGTCTGGATGGATAGATGAGCATGGCGGCTTGGACCTTCTGCATCCATGTTAGTGGGCACGGCAGCCTGGCTGTAACCCTAGCACCTGGGAGGCAGATACAGGAGACTCCCAGAGGAAGCATCCCACCTAGAAATTAGCCAAACCCGTGATCTGTGTTGAAGCAAGAGATCCCACATCAGTACAGACGGTAGGAAGCGACTAAGCCAGACAATTGATACATGAGTGTCTCCACATACAACATACATTCATTTACAAAAGAAGATAAAATTGAAGGAAACAAACAAGATAGAAAATCCAGGAGGCAACATTTAAAAAGTAATACTATTTGCTCTTATAGCTGATGACAGTTATTCTTAGTTGTCAGCCTTGACACAATCAAGAATTACTTGCAAGGACAGCCGTGTGAGTGGTGGTCTAGAGCAGTGGGCCTGGTTGCAAGTCTGTGAGTACCGGTGAGAGGACCCACCCACTATGGGTGACAGCACTCCCGCGGCAGGCGATCCTGAACTGTGAGTGAGCTGAGAGAGCATGCACACTCGTTTGCTCTTCTCTGCTGCTTGACTGTGGATGTGGTGTGAATGGTTGTCTCTGGCTCATGCTGCTGTGTCTTCCTCACAAAGACGGACTGTAACCTGGAAATGTGAGCTAAAATAAAACTGTTTTCCCGTAAGCTGCCTCTGTTAGAGTACTTCTTAGATTTTAGATTTTCCTTTATGTGTATGAGAGCTCCTTCTACACGTGTACCACGCACTTGCCTGGTAACTATGGAAATCAAAAGAGGGCACTGGAGCCACTGGAACTGAGTGCTGGGAATTAAACCTAGATCCTCTGCAAGAGCAACCTGTGACCTTAACTACTGAGCCATCTCGCTAGTCCCTGGTTAGGTGTACTAGGACACCTGAGATGTTAACAGGCAAATATGTATTTGACCAATTCACCAAAGCCTGGCCTCACCAGAGAAAGAAGAGTGTGGCTATCTTTCTCAAGCTAGGAAGAATTATAATTTACACAGATGCTATAGTCAGTCATAAAAATATACGCCAATCTCCAGGGGACACTCAGATGGAAACATGGTGTTCTTCATAACTGTAGCATAAATATTTGGGAAGACAAATGTTCTGAGTGGCTAATGAATAAGCTTTGAAATTAAATCGTGATGGCCAAACTTATTGTAAAACCGTGGACCTGCATATGCTGGCTTTGTGCAACAGATGAATTGCTTAGACTGTGTTCCTCGTCTGGACAATGAGATGAACGGTACCTGCAGGGTGCTAAAGAGGTGGTTAAGGGCACTGGGTGGTTCCCCAGAGGGCTCAGGTTTGATTTCAGCACTCACAATCATCTGTAACTCCATTTTTTGGGTATCCAATGCCCTCTTCTGGCCTCTGTGGGTATCAGGCATCATGTGGTACAGAGACATCCAGGCAGACAGAACATCCATATACATAAACATTTTTAAATGGAAATATTTACAAATTGGTACCTGTGAGTACAGGGTCTGTTAGACCTGTTGTGGCCGCTAGGCCTGTTGGGATGATGGGAATGCCTTCAGACTTTTAAAGCTGCTAGATCAGCAAGATGCATTAGCATCACTTACCAGCTACCTGGGAGGCTGAATGAAGTGAAAGAACTGCTTAAGTCCATGAGTTCAAGACCCGCCTGGTAACATAGAAAGATCCTGTGTTTTTTTTTGTTTGTTTGTTTGTTTGTTTTTTTTTTTTTTAGATTTAGTTATTTTATTTATATGAGTACACTATAGCTGTCTTCATGCACACCAGAAGAGGGCATCTGATCTCATTACAGATGGTTGTGAGCCACCATGTGGTTGCTGGGAATTGAACTCAGGACCTCTGGAAGAGCAGTTGGTGCTCTTAACCACTGAGCCATCTCTCCAGCCCAGCAAGATCCTGTCTTAAAAATGACAATGGCGCTGTTGAGATAGTTCAGCAGGTCAAGGTATTTCCTATGTAGTGCCTGATGGCTAGCTTTTGATCCTTAAGATACACATGGCAGGAGAGAAACAACTCTAGCAAGTTGTCCTCTGCTGCACATATGTGCCTCTGGATATGCACGGTCATGCCTGCACATGCGCACCTATACAATGATAAATCAGAGGGGGGGAGCCCAAATAACAACAAACAATAATGACAAAAGTCACTCTTATCAGCATGAGTTAGCTCTAAGCTTCTGAAGGAACTGCTATATTCCCCTGTACATGGCTAACTTGCTAGTTGGTTTATAATATTAATAATCTAAGAGATTTTTTTTTTTTGAAAAAAAAAAAAAAAAAAAAAAAAAAGGATACCATCTGTTGTAAAAGCTGCAAATTTTGGAGCCGGGGGGATCTTTTCAGTAGGAAAAAGAATCTGGCAGAGATTTCTTGGGGGTAACATGACCATCAGTGCTTACCACTGGTCTGAGGCACTCCAGTCAATCATTAAAGGACATAGAAATGCAACATTTGTGCTTTAGGATTGATTGTCTTGGAGCCAACCCTAATTGCTGGGATTGTGACTCACCCTATTGGGGGAATATATTCTTCTCCTCACTTCCTGAGATTCACTAGTAGAGCCTCCAGAAGGATAGCTGAGGAACAAACGGACCATTTCTTTAGTGCATCAGCATGTTAACTTCAGCTGTTTCCCCGACAGCCTGAGTACATCCGACTCCAGCTGTGGAGAGCTTGCCATGAACGTAACTCACATAAGACACTCTTGCCAAATGCTGTTTATATCAACCTTTCTGAAGGGGGCATCAGGGAACTCTTCCTTGTTACATGAACAAGAGATACACTTAGTGCTATGATCCTGTAGAGAGATATGCTTGGTGCTATGATCCTGTAGCCTATGGGCCCTTCTGTTTATCCCTTAGTTCAAAATCACCTTTTGGGGAAATGCTAGTCAAGTCTCATTTCCCCGTGCATGTAGCATCCCTCTGGTATCTGAAATTGTTGACTGTATCTTCAGGTTGAAACTTCCTTACTTCACTTATTCTGTATTTGTTCCAGAAATATTTGGTTGGATTCTTAAAGAAAAAAAATGCGGTTCTGTATCACAGGACTGCTGGTCTGAGGATGGAATGAGATCCTGCAGGGGAAGGAATAAGCTTATCATGAAATGTAGGAAAGAGCACAATAAATGGTTTGTTTTTTATATTTATTAGCACATGCGAGACTACCAGAGGAATGCACTTTCACTTACGGAACCCCCAACCACAGCACACCTTACTGGTCCATCTGTGGGACACGGTCTCCATCCGCTGCCTCTGGCCTTATCTCCACATGCGGGAATTTAACATCTGCCTAGCAAGTACCAGCTACCCCACTGCAGCACTGTTGGCAATAGCAAAAACACCAGGGGCACCAACAAACCCTTTATGAGGAAGGCTCCCCCAAATCTAATGTTTAGTGGGAAAAGATGAAAACAGGCAGGTGGGCTGTCATCTGTCTACTAGAACCACTGCAGATTCACTGACCCTACGATTCCAGGGATGACAAAGACATCATCAACGTATATAAAGACAGAACACTGCTCATTAATTGGTACAATGATTAGAATTTTATACTTGAGAGCTTGCTTATTCTGGCATGGATTTATCAATTTTGAGACTAGGAAAAGGAAAACTATGGGTAGAATAAGTAGGTTAAGGCTTTAGGTGACACCAGGGTTTCCTGATTGCACAATGCATTTTTATCACAATGCATTTGCATCTTGGAGTGGACGGTGAGTATTGGTCTGTGTTTAGGGAGTCTGACAGGGTAACTAAGAGCCTGTGGTGAAGAGGAAAGGATTATCTCAGGACACCAAGCAGAAAGGAGAAATCATGTTTTTAAGATTATATCAATATATTACTGTTAAAAACAAGTTACGGAAGGGGAAGGGGATAGGGGAATGTTGGCCGGAAACCGGGAAAGGGAATAACAATTGAAATGTAAATAAGAAATACACAAGTTAATAAAGATGGAGGAAAAAAAAAGTTGCATGTGGTCTCCTGACCTCCATTATCTGGCTCTTGGCTCACCCTGTCATCCACTGGGAGCTTTGGGGGACCCCAAGAACAACCGGCAGGGTTCCATGCCCCACCAATCCCTTTCTCAGTCTGGTCTGCCTAGGGCACAGCCAGCATAGGTGAGATGTATGCATTCGGTCCCCTGACCTCCACTGTCTGGCTCTGGGCTTGCCGGTCCATGCCGAGGAACCTTTTCGGACCCCAGAGGCATCCTGCTTCTCTGTGTGGGCCTGTGGGGACCACAAGTACAACCAGCTTGGAACACTGCCCCAGCAATCCCTTGCCAGTTGGGTCTGCCTACGGCACAGCTAGCAGGGTCAGGTCCCATGACGTTCAGTGTATGGCCCATGGCTCTCTCTGCCACGGATTCTCTTCCTGAGGATACAGGAAGACTGAAATAATCCTTGCATCTCATCAGATTGCCAGGGATTAAAGCTGGACTTGGACAACAGAAAGAACAGAAAGCCGCCTACATACTCGTGGAAACTGAACAACTGTCTATTCAATGACCACTAGGTCAAAGAAGAAATAAAGAAACAAAAGACTTTCTAGAATTCAATGAAAATGAAGGCCCAACATATCCAAACACAGGATAGAATGAGAACAGTGCGGAGAGGAAAGTTCATAGCATTAAGCACCTTCATAAAGAAACTGGATCGATCTCATACTGGCAACTTGAACAGCACACCTGAAAGCTCTAGAACAAAAAGAAGCAAATACAGCCAAGAGGAGTAGATGGCAGGAAAAAAAAATCAAATTTAGGGCTGGAATCAATAAATTAGAAACAAAGAGAACAAACAATTGAAAATAAATCACCGAAACCAAGAGCTGATTCTCTGAGAAAAATCAAGAAAATAGACAAACCCTTAGCCAAACTAACTAAAAGGCAGAAAGACAGACAGTATCCAAATCAACAAAATCAGAAATGAAAAGGGGGACATAACCTCAGACACCAAGGAAATCCAAAGAATCATCAGGTCTTCAAAAGCCTGTATTCCACAAAATTGGAAAATCTAAATGAAATGGACGATTTTCTTGACAGACTCCACTTAGCAAACTAAATCAAGACCAGCACACAAACTAAACAGTCCTATGATCCCTAAGGAAACAGGAGCAGTCGTTAAGTCTCCCAGCTCCCCCCACCTGCCCCCCCAAAAAAGCCCAGGGCCTGATGATTTTAGTACAGAATTCTACCAGATCCCAAAGAGAGCTAATACGAATACTTCTCTAAATATTCCACAAAATAGAAACAGAAGGAACATTGCCAAACTCATTCTATGAGGCCACAGTCACCCTGACACCTAAACCACCCCAAGACTCAACAAAGAGCACTTCAGACCAGTTTCCCTTATGAACACTGATGCAAAAATACTCAGTAAAATACTCACACACTGAATCCAAGAACACATCATAAACATCATCCACTGTGATCAAACACTTTCCCAAGGATGCAGGGGAGTGAAGTGGAGACTTCAGGTTTCTTTGGAAAGTCAGTTATATCAAATGTGTTTACTGGGGTACACAGGTGAAAAGCTGGTTTGCTAAAGCATTCACGTAAAAGGAGGTGTCCTGAAGCAGCCACAGGTGAAAGCATGTCTTGCTAGAGCGGACATGTGAAAGGAATATAAATATAACCCAACAGACAATGACACTGGATGGCACTGGTTCGCCTTCCCACTCTTTACTGGCCATCATTTGTCGTGAACGCATAGAGAGAAACGTACCAAAAATCTTCTGGTGGTGTTCTGGGGCTTCTTGCCGCTTTGGCAGACTCAGGATGATTGGCAGAGTGAAGAGGAAGTTTCTGAATATGTCACCAGATGCTGACACATGTGAGTTTTGCTAAGACAGACTCACATGGTGTTTTGCTGAGGCAAGACCTGTGGGAGGACTCGTGATGCTTGGAGGGAGTATAAATAGGGCTCAATGGACAGTGAAAGTGCACTTGCATAGGGAACTTTACAGAGCTTCCTTGGTTTCCTGTCTTCGACTTTGTTGATCTTCACTTCATTGAGAGCAGTGTGGCAGAGAACTTCTCTTGGCATCCCTGCTGGTCCTGGTCGCTCCAGTTGACTCATGCCTATTTGGTGGAGGCCAGGACGTTTCTGCTGAATCATGCCACTGCTGCTGATTCATGTTTGCTATCCTGATACTACTGAACTGGACTGCTGGAATCCTAACGAATGGAGATTGGAATTGCTCCAAGGAACTACTTCTAAACAGCAAACAGCAGAGTCTCACGGTTTCTTCTCGAGTAACCTGCTGTTGCTGATTCTTGAATGGTGTTTGAGTGGATAAAGCTGCCACCACTGATTCCTGTGAACTGAAATGCTGATATCTGGGCAATGCAGATTGGATTTGCTCCAAAGAACTATTTCTCAACAGGTCTACAAACTTCTTTCCACTACCTCTGGTGAGTGGTGAGCTAGAAGGAAGTTAAAGCATTTAAGAACCCTTATTAAAGTAGGTTTTGAAAAATCTAAGCCTTCTGGGGTAGTTCAATGTACAAAACTCCATCAACATGATACATCATATAAGCAAACTGAAAGAAAAAAAACATGATTATCTCATGAGATGCTAAAAAAGTCTGACAAAATCCAACACCCCTTCATGTTAAAAGTCTTGGAGAGATCAAGAATAAAATGTACATACTTAAACACAATACAGGCAATATACAGCAAGCTAATAGCCAACATCAAATTAAATGGAGAGAAACTTAAAGCAATTACACTAAAATCAGGGATAAGATAAGGCTGCTTACTCTTTCCCTATCTCTTCAATGTAGCACTTGAAGTTTTAGCTAGAGCAATAAGACAACTAAAGGAGATCAAGGGGATACAAATTGAAAAGGAAGAAGTTGAAGTATCACTATCCACAGATGATATCATAGTATACATAAGTGACCCCAAAAATTCTACCAGAGAACTCCTACAGTTGATAAACACCTCCACCAAAGTGGCTGGATACAAAATTAAATAAATCAGTAGCCCTCCTTTATACACATAATAAACTGGCTGAGAAAGAAGTTAGGGAGACATCTTCACAACTGCCACAAATAATATAAAATATCTTGGTATTCTATCCAAGCAAATGAAAGACCTGTATGATAAGAACTTCCGAGTCTCTGAATAAAGAAATTGAAGATCTCAGAAGATGGAAAAAAATCTCCTAAGCTCATGGATTGGTAGGATTAACATAGTAAAAACAGCTATCTTACCACAAGCAATCTATAGATTCAATGCAATTCCCATCAAAATTCCAACACAATTCTTTACAGACCTTGAAAGAATAATTCTCAACTTTATATGGAAAAACAAACCCAGGATAGCTAAAACAACCCTGTACAGTAAAAGAACTTCTGGAGGAATCACCATCCCTGACTTCAAGCTGTACCACAAGCATCAGTAATTAAAAACTGCATAGTATAGGTACAGAAACAGACAGGTTGATCAATAAAATAGAATTAAAGACCTAGAAATAAACTCACATACCCACACACACTTGACTTTTGACAAAGAAGGCAAAAACCATATAATGGAGAAGGGAAAACATCTTCAACATATGGGGCTGGTCTAATTGGATGTCTGCATGTAGGAGAATGCAAATAGATTAGCATTTATCATCCTACACAAAACTCAAGTCCAAGTGGATCAAAGACCTCAACATAAAACTGGACATACTAAATCTAATAGAACAAAAAATGGGGAATAGCCTTGACCTCATTAGTACAGGAGACAACTTTCTGAACAGAACACCAACGCTCAACTCTAAGATCAACAATGAATAAATTGGACCTCATGAAATTGTAAAGCTTCTGTAAGTTAAAGGACATTGTCAATAAATAGGACAAAATGACAGCCTACAGACTGGGAAAAGATCTTCACCAGCACTACGTCTGACAGAGGACTAATATCCAAAATATATAAAGAACTCAAGAAGTTAGACACCAATAACCCAAATAAAAAAATGGGGTACAGAGTTAAACAAAGAATTCTCAAGAGAGGGATCTCCAATGGCTTAACATTTAAAGAAATGTTCAGAGTCCTTAGTCATCAAGGAAATGCAATCAAAACAACTATGAGACCCATCTTACACCCATTAGAATGGCTGAAATCAAAAACTCAAAGTTCAGCAAATGCTGACAAGAATGTAGAGCAAGGGAACACTCCTCCATTGCTAGTGGGAGTGCAAACTTGTACAACCAATATGGAAATCAATTCATCTGGCAGTTTCTCAGGAAATTGGGAATAGTTCTAGCTTAACCATACCTGGGCATATATCCAAAAGATGCTCCACCATCCCACAAGGACACTTGCCCAACTATGTTCATAGCAGTTTTATTTGTAAAAGCCAGAAACTGGAAACAATCTAGATGTTTCTCAACTGAAGAATGACTATAGAAAATGTGGTTCATTTACACAATGGAAAACTACTGAACTATTAAACAAGGTCATTATGGCTTTTGTAGGCAAATGAATGGAACTAGGAAATATCATCCTGAGTGAGGTAATCCTCACCCAAAAGGCCATGCATGGTATGCTCTCACCAATAAGTGGATATTAGCCATAAATTGCAGGATAACCACTCCATAATCCACAGACCAAAAGAAGCCAAGTAAGAAGAGCCCAAGGGAGGAAGTTGAATCTTTCTCAGAAGGGGAAACAAAACAGATATTGGAGGTTGTTGGAAGGAGAAAACTGGGTGGGAGAAGGGATTGGGAGGGAAGTAGGTAAGGTGGGTGGAGATCAGGTGTAGGGAGAGCAGGGAGAATGAAAATTGGCAGGGATTTGAGGGTAGTGGGGCATCTCTAGGAAATGCCAGAGACCTGGATGGGGAAGGGCCCAGGGTATCTATGGGAGCTACTCTAGCTCAGATGCCTAGCAGTGGGGGCTGGATGGGGTATGGATACTAAATTGGCTACTTCCTGTAGCCAGGCAGGACTCTCAGTGAGGGATAAGGACAGCAACCCACCCATAAAACCTTTGATCCAAAATGTGTCCTGCCTACAAGATGTGTAGGAACAAGGAAAGAACAGAGACGGAAGGAATGGGCAACCAATGACTGGCCCAAATGCAGACCTATGTCATGGCCAAGCACCAATCCCTGACACTATTAATGATACTCTCTTATGCTTGCAGACAGGAACCTAGCATAACTGTCCTCTGAGAGTCTCAACCCAGCAGCCAATGGAAACAAATGCAAGGACCCACAGCTAAACATTAGATGGAGCTCAGGGAGTCTTATGGAAGAGTTGGGGGAAAGGATTGAGGGACCCAAAGAGTACATGGACTCCACAGGAAGACTAACAGGATCAACTAACCTGGACCCTTGGGGCTCCAAGAGACTAAGCCACCAATCAAATAGTAAGCATGGGCTGGACCCAGCTCCTCTATCCCACACACTATGTAGCAGATGTGCAGCATGACAGTGGGGGCTGTCCCTGAATTTGTTGCCTGCTTGTGGATCCTCTTCCCCTAACTGGGTGGCTTCATCTGGTCTCAGTGGGAGAGAACGCGCCTAGTCCTGCAATGACTTTATGTGCTGGGAGCTGGGTTGATACATGGGGGAGGGAGGGGGCTCTCCCTTTTCAGAGGAGAAGGGGACATGGAATGAGAGGAAGATCTGTGTGAGGAGAGGAGACGGGGGTTGATATTGGGATGTAAAGTGAATAAATAAATTTTAAAAATCCCCCAAAAATCTAAAAAAAAAGAACAAAAATATCCAACAATGGAAAAAAGAGAATGTATTACTTTAGAGGCATAGGTTCACTCTGTCAGGGCCCTGGTCACAGGAGAGGGAGAAGACAGGAAGGACCTGCTGGCTTCCAGAAGTAGGCCAGGTGCTTTGAACCCCTCTCCAAAGAAAGAGGGCTCTTTGGGTCTTGGGAACACGTGTCTATAAGCCTTTGAAGAAAGCCAAACAAACTCCTGTCTACTAGCTTTTTCCCCGTTCCTCAATCCAAGGTCAGTCGCACACAGGCTTCTCAGTCCCTAGGGTAGTCAGTTCCCTAGAGTGAGGCCAGCTGTCTACGGACCATCCTGTAGCCCTTAGCAGCTCTGTAGACTTCTGGGGTCCAGACCCTTCCTAGGCACCGAGTTCTCTCTGTGCCTGCAGCATCTCTCTCATACTAGGTCTGTATGAGGCAGAGGCTGAGCACTGATACCACCTCCAAGTTCTCAAGCTGTCTCCTGGAGACCCCACTTCCTGACCAAGGGGAAAGGAAAGCTTGTTTTCCTCCCTTGAAGACTTAAAGCCTTTCCGCAACTTTAAAGAAAATTCTTCAATAAGTTGACCTTGTTGTGGGATGGGAAATATCACATAACTCTTTCAATCTCTGTGCAAGCCCTGTGTGTGGACAGAATCTTACCTTGGGCTGTAGGGATGCTTGACCCCCGTGTCTCAGGGACCCAGTTTCTCATCGTAGTCTATTCAGCTGGAACTCTCCTTGAGTCAGGAAGGGTCTGCTCAGGATAGAGAGGGCATGAGGATGAATGCAGATGATCCTTGGTATGAGCCTTAGTTCTGTTATTATTAGATATGCCCTTGGAAAGGTTTCACCGATTCTGTGCATCTGCAGTTACTTATTTTATAAGGTGCCTGGTAGTCAAAAGGCAGAGTTTCCCCCTGGATAATCAAAGCACTTGCCTTCTAAGTACTCCATTAAGGAGGTCATGCCTGCCCAAGTGCTCACATGACCTGGCTCTGGTAAGGAAAGATATATAGATGGCAACTATATTCATTATTAAGTTCCTCCTAGAGTCAAACATTTCCCAGATATCTTTAGTCCCTACAGTGTAGGATGTGGGGTAGGGGTACATGACTACTATCATGTCTCTAATGGATGAGATACACGAAACTACAGAAACTTAAGTGACTGTTTTAAGATCATATCTAGCAGAAAATGGAACCTAAGCTCAAAGCCAGATCTGCCTGTCCAGAACACGTCTGCTAAATCTGGCTCTTATGGGAAAGTTTCTTCCCTGACCCCAATTCTCTGCATCTGTCTGTCTCTGTCTACTTCCCACCCCTACCCTGTCTCTCTAGGGTCTCTTTACATAGCCCCAGTTGTCCTGGAATTCATTAGATCACCCTGCTTCTGAGTATTGGGAATAAAGGCATGCAGCACCAAGCCCAGTGGTTTCCCTCTTTCAAAGAACCAATCCCCAGGCGTCCTTCACCACCCAACTCACAGGTGCTCTCCTCTGGACTCCTCCACACTCGCTTGTCATCCCTGTCGCCTCTGTCCTTGGGCCTTTTTCACAGCAGAAAAACCTTGAAGTCTGGCTTTGCAGTACAGCAGTGAAAGGTTCCAATGTAGTTCTGCCCATTTTCCATTGGAGGTAAAGTACAAAGTCAGTGCTAAAATAATGGCTGCCTTCTTTGTGGCCTGGCACAACCTCAGGTTCTCAGTAGGCAGTAGCTGGTAAGCCGGGTGCTGAAACATTCTCTTCACAGCATGTCCCACCTCCTAAGTTCATCTGGTTTTAGTCTGCATTTTTTTTTTTTTTAAAGAAAACCATCTGCACAGAAAGGAGTAACCAATGTTCTTCAAAAAAAAAAAAAACCTACCTCTATGGCTGAGCGCCTACTGGAAAGATTGGGAGTGTGTGCGCGCGTGTGTGTGTGTGTGTGTGTGTGTGTGTGTGGGGAGTTGTACCCTTTACGTTAATCTCAACTCCATTTCATTTTCACCTTCCCCTTTACTGCTGAACATAGAGAGCCAGGGGTGGGTGAAGAATACAGAACACCCGCCCTGGTAGAGGTTCAGCTCTAGTGAGGGCCAAAGTAAACAAACACACAAATGGACAATATCTGCTGTATCAGGCAAGGAGCAAATAAACAAGGCAGAGAATGACAGAGGACAGGGGCTGATCTTGCCAGGTCCCTTAGGAGTTTCCAGGCAGAATCAAATGCATACAGGGCAATAGAGAATAAGGACATAGTGTATGGTTACTATGGTGAAAGGAACCCTCTACTGGGTGAGACAAGATGCTGGTCAAGGGCAGATTCAGGGGAACTATGGAATTTCTGCTTACTCCATGTGCGGGATGAAGGACGCTGGCCAGGGAGCTAATGTCAAGTAGTACCTATCAAGTTGCTATGAAGGATAAAGCTACTGAGACTGGGTCCACCAGGGTCCTCGGAGAAGCTACGAGCCCTGCAGGTACCTGAGGCTGCTGCTATATGGGAAGGACTAAGTTATCTCTGGGGGGCTGGCCACTGGGAGTTTGACCATGCTCCAGTGAGTATATGGGCAACACAAATTGGACTTGGTGTAATTTGGGTGTGGGGAGAGCACAAGGGTAGACCTGAAGGGAATGGGGATGGGAAGCAAGCGTGAAATTCTCAAATAATTAAAAACTATGTTGGTGATGGGGGTGACAGAGCTACTGAGACTGACCATATGCAGGAGCTGGCTCAGATTGGGAACAGCTTAGATGCTTCAAACTCTGGAGTGTGGCCTGGAAGAGGATGGGAAGACGCAGTCAGACCGTTAAACAGAGCCACACCCCTCTGCAAGGAGGAAGGCCTTTTATTTGGGCCTGAGAAAGGGTTTCAAGATAGCAGCTGCCTTCAATCTGGTGGTCAGGACAGAGCTGGTTAGGATGAGGGAGCAGCAGGGAGCACATGTCTGCACCAGCTGCTTTTAGTGAATTCAGGCCACCACCCTGCAGAGTCTGGTGGAGAGGGGCATCCTCTGTAGTGTTGGTGGCAAGAAACAGCTAGTGACACTCTGGAAGGAACCGCAGCAGTATCCTCTAAAGCCAAGAGTGTGCCCAGTCCCTGCCTGCACGCTTCCTTCCTTCCACGATCATCTTCTAAGGAGGAACAGATGTATGTAGTAAGACCAAACAGCACGTTTCTCTGGACAAGCTTGAACTGCACTTGTGAGAAAAGGCATCATGGAGCCTGGAATGGAGGTACAGTAACTTCCAGACCAGCCAGAGCTAAAAGTGGGACGCTATCCCCCAAAAGAAAAACACAAAACAGGCGTCATAATTAACTTACCTTTACTCTGGTGAATATGAAGTATTCTTCCATCAGATCAAGACATGTCCAGGCACTGTAAGGCATGCTTAGCACAGCCCACTTAATTCCAAATGATTCCCCTACTTTTCATGCAATGCTAGGATGATCCAAAATGCTGCAGTTGAGAGCAACTGCCGAGTTCAACAGCCCAGGACAAGTAGCTGGAGTATCTGATGAAAGCCCATCTGGGTGGACAGATGTTTCCATCTGAGCCTCCAGAACAGAAGCCTGAGGCTGGAAACAGCCTTCCTGGGCATGGAGCCCATTCTATGCAGTTCCTTTGGCCTTGGGCCAGGCACAAGACTGGGGCAAGTTCAAGCAGCTGCCATCCATACTTACTTCACAGGCGGGGGAAAAACCAGAACCCTTGGCAGACCACTGGAGGATGTAGGCTACAACCAGGGAGCAGAAAGGGCCTGAATTATGTAGGAAGGCCTGGGTGTCAGAGCACGGTCCCTGGAACCTTGCCCATGTACTCTACCATTTGCCAAGTGTGACCTGCGCATGTGAAGTGCAGAAATAGCGGTGCTGCCGACTTCCTTCTAGGCAGCTCAACATAAAGGACAAACTCTACTGTCCTTGTTCTGTTTTTAACGACTAATTTTTGTTCTTCCAGACCTTTGGTTCTGGCTACCTTCACATGCCAGAGGCCATATTGCAGGAGATACTGCAGCCCCAGCAGGGCACTGTTTTCCAAGATCCTGCCTAAGGATGCTTCTTGGTAGCTCCCAGTATCAGGTTGAGTCCTGGCTCAGGGCAGGGCAGGACACAGTGCAGTAAAGTCAGGGAAGCAGAAGAGGCTCGCTCTAGGTTCCCTACTGTCTTCCTCCTTATGCCTTCAATGGTGTAGGTCTTCACCGGGCTCGGTTATGCCTTAAGCTGCTGCAAGTCAAAGGTCCACAGGGCAGGGAACAAGTATAAAACAGAACTTGTGTTCCAAAGCTACATGTTAATTACATGTGCCCAAATAAAATTTGCTTCTCGTAAGACTCCTGCAACCACCACTACAGTTAAAGGCACTCAAGATGCATAAATACTCATCCCCACACTTGAATCTGCTGCTAACATTAGTGTCATTTTCTGCTTTTTTCCTAGATACCTAACTGAACCCACATCCCAGTGTGAAGAAACCCTCCATTCCAGGAGGAACCTCCACATGACCATCTGGGGCAGGAGGACACACCAGGAGAGGAGTACATGCACCAGTGACTTTATGCAGAGCATGAAAGCAGAGTCCCTTCACCATGCCCCGAGATAAGACTTTCTAGCAATCAATCACAGCTCCAGTGGAGCTTCTATATAACACAATTGGTGGTAGTTCTTCAATTTTTTGTGTTTTTTATTTTTTTTTCTTTAAAGTCCATTGATCATCACAAAAACCCAGGAAATACAACTAAAGAGAAAACAAATGTCCAACTGAAGTCTAAGAATCCAGAGCTACGGACGAGATGTGGCACTGGAAGGGCTAGGTGTGTACAGGGGGCAGGAGGTAATCCCCACGGGCATGGCCGCAGTCATGGGGGACACATAGGGAGGTGAGGCAGCAGCTGGGCGGTTATGTTAACCGCTGCACGATGACAGCGTTGAGAAGATTGGCTTCCTTCAGGGTTTGGTTCTCATCAGCCAGCTCTTTGTTAGGGAAGGTAGTCATAAGGACAAAACTGGTGGCAGCCATAGCCGGCCGGGCATCCACGATGAAGAGCCGGATGTCGCTGATCCTGGAGGAGTAGGGTAAGTGGGAGGTAATGAATAGTCTCTGCCTTGGCCCCCAACCCTGGCCTTTGGGAAGAGGAATACGTCTGAAGGCTCCTTCTCGCTTTGCCTGCTGCCCTGTGTCCCCTCTGTACAAGCAGCCAAAGCACATCAGTCTCATTTCTTCCCCTGCCCAAGGCCCCCCACCCATTCCTGGCAGGTACAATCTCCTGAAGTCCCAAAGCCGGCCTTATTTTGCTCTTCTTCCTTGCTCTCATATCTCTTCTCCTTTCTTCCTTCCACACTCTGCCTTCTTTCATCATTTCTATTCTACTTCAGGACTCTTCACAAAGGGCTGTCTTTTATTGTTCCCATCTTGCTATAGAAGTGGCTGTAAGCACACACTTCTGGGACCATCTGACTATATAGCCTATGCCTACAGGCCATGAATCCCAGCAGGGTAGACACATCTTATTTGGGTGTCATAAGGGGCACTTCTCAACTGTATGTCAGCAGCACCTTAGTCCTAGGAGCCCCCTCCAGGCACTTTTGTGCACCTGGGAATCACAAGGATACAGTCCCTGGAAATGGAGTTCTTCCTTATACCCTACCAACAGAAGTCTCTTCCTGCCACTAGGTAGTAGTGGTTCATGAGAGCCTGGACACACAAGGTGCAGCCTAGACCCTCACCCACACTCTGTACAGGCTGTCACCGGGGCAGGGTTAACCAGTGAGGGGTACTAAAGCAGTAACTGGTTGGTAAGATGGGTTACCTCTCAGAGGGAAGCACCAACATTAGGAACACTTGGTCATCACTCAAAAATTGTCAAACTACTAGTGACTCACATCTGAGTCCTGGCTTAGTTGGCCCACCATGGATGAAACTTAGACATCTTCTTTGAAAGAAAAGAGCTGCTAAGTATCCACACTTGTTATAGACCCTTAGCACCTCTCCTGCTAGTCTCTTCACTCAATGGTGCCTTACTTTCCCTAAGTTTAAAGCCACGGAGACACTTCCTTTGAACAAGGAACCTGGTAGCTTAATCCTAATGATGAGGAATGAGACCTACAGATGAAGCACGGACAGACAGACAGACCCAGCTAGTTGTACATTCATCATCCCAACCCACTGCCTCCTCCAGGGAAAACATGGATTGCTTGATGGTGTCCACGAGGGAGAACAGCTGCCTGCTTCCCACACATCTATGCTAGACTCTGGGACTAGACACTGCTGGCAAAAGGTAGTTCAGATAGAGCAGGTACCTGTGGCTGTGGTTGAATTTCTGCACCAGCCTCCCACCATCTGCCAGTCGGATTTGGATGTTCGTGGTAGGTTCTGCCTCATTGATTAAGATGGACGAGCTAGCTTTGGCTTCATTTTCTGCTTGCTGGGCTGGAGAGCTGGTGTTTAAAACCTGCGGGGCCGTGCTGAGGAGAAAGAAGTACATCAGGGCAGTGTAGAAACAAGGCCCTCAGAGGCACAAGGCAGAAAGCTATGAGTTCTCACTGAGCAAACCTGCCCAAACCTGTGTCTAATACTGTTTGTTGTCCAGAAGAATTTACCTCTAACTGCAAACAACACTCACTCAGGTCAGGTGCTCAACCTAGGTGCCCTATGTGACAAAGTCTAGAAAGAGGACAGCTTGTACTTGTAGAGATGAGACGGTTGTGAGGCGTAGAACCCAGATCAGCATGTCTCAGCTTCTGTGACAGAGGCAGCCTTGGCAAAATTGCGAGTGACTGGTTGTGTTATGTTCTTCAGGCAGGCGCCCTCTAGTACAGTGATTCTTAACCTTTAATGCTGAAACCCTTTAATATAGTACCTCATGCATAGTGACCCCGAATCATAAAATTATCTTTGTTAATACTTTGTAACTGTAACTTTGCTACCGTTATGAATTGTAAAATATCTGTGTTTTCCAATGACTTCAGGTGACTGCTGTGCATGGATTGTTTGACACCCTCCCACGTCCCCCACAAAGGGGTTGCAACCCACAGGCTGAGAACTACTGTTTTACTATGAACTCGCAAGTGCATTTCATATGTGCCAACTATGGTGTGGTGAAGTAAGGATTCCTAAAGGTCAGCCAAGGTTAGCCACACAATGAGCAGGAGGGAGCATCTGCCAGTTTATTTGTGCTCACATCTTAAGAATGAGATGGACCAGGATCCAAATTCACCCATTAGCTGTGTGGCCTTGGGCAAACCACGTTCCATTTTTTAGTTTTTACTGAGACAGGATCTTCCTATGTAGCCCACACTGGCCTAGAACTCACTATGTACCTGGGCTGACCTAGGGCATGTGGCAATCTTTCTGCCATCGCCTCCATAGTGGTACAGGCATGCACTACCACATCCAAGTTTCAGTATAGGACTTTTAACAGGACTTGCAGTAGCAAGGACCTTAACGAGGGTCACACATGACTGCCTTGCTAAGCTTTAGTGAGGATTAAAGGGAGAATTACATAGTATACTTGGTGTGTCTGACAAATACGACATACACAAGGTCCCCATTTCTTTACAACCATTCGGAGGTCTCCTGTTCTCTGAATCGCCTGCTAGCCCAGCAGATGATTTGGCCTCCATCTCTGAAGAGAAGGAAGACTACTAGGTGAAAGCCCCCGATCTTGGCACAAAGCTTTTAATTAGGCAGGTTCCCAGACCTTATCCTTCCTGTTCCTCTTTATAGCCTAAAGGGGGGGGGAGAGTTAGAGAGATGGCTCAAAGGTTAAGAGGTCTTGTAGAGGACCTCAGTTCAGTTCCTAACTTATAACCGTCTTTAACTCCAGCTCCAGGGGATCCAAATCTCCGCCTTCCACAGGAGTCTGTACTTACACGCACATAGTCACACTCACACACACAAGTACACGTGCCTAAAAATAATAATAAAGATCTCTAAAAAAAAAAGAGTACCCTTAAAAAGTCCAACTGAAAGTTCTCTTCAATGTGTGTTTCACATGACCCTAGTCCATTGACAAATCTGAAAAGTTCAGGAAATACAACATTACAACAGCTCCATTATTAGACACCAGCATTCAAGTTCTTGTGAGACTGAAGTGAAGGCAAACTCACTCAGTACTAGGTCCTGCCACATGTTACACAAGTTAACCTTCTACAGAAAAAGCACTTCATGGATGTATTTAGGAAATGCTACCCAGGAACAATAAATAGCAAAGAATGGCCAAGAAATGGACTTCCTCTTCTGTGAAGAGATGGGGGCTGAGAGAATTAAAAGTGGAGCTCAAAGAGTAGCAACCATGCTCTCATTCGTGAGGAGCTGTTTTTATGTCAGATTCCTGGCTGTAAGTCCCAAGCCTGGGACAGTGCCAAGTATCATGCTACCTGTCTCTTCCGGAGGTCCTGAGTTCAATTCCCAGCAACTACATGGTGGCTTATAACCATCTATAATGAGATCTGGTGCCCTTTTCTGGCTTGCAGACATACATGCAGGCAGAACACTGTATACACAATAGATAAATAAATCTTAAGAAAAAAATTCTTTCTCAGGCTGGGAAGTTTAGTACCAGTTCAAGGCTAGCTTTGTGCTACAAAGGCAGACAGAGTTTTAAAAACTAAAACTAGACCTTGAAAAGGACTTGGGCGTCATGCTTTTGATCTTCTTCCCAATGTAGCCATACTGAATAAATCTTTTTCTGTGTTTCATTATAAAAGAGAGCAAGCTGAGGCACAGTGAGGTAAAGTTCTCAAGCAATGGTCTGAGGTGGAGGACCCAGGGCATAATCCTAGCCATCAGGGGGCGTCTAGTGTGTGCTCTTAAAACAGGGCTAGGCCTTGGAGTTACAGACACAGGCAGAATTGGGGAAACTGACCTAAGATTCACTTTCCTTAATCAAACAAAACCAATAAACTAGACTTGATGTGTTTGAGAGAGAGAGAGAGAGAGAGAGAGAGAGAGAGAGAGAGAGAGAGAGAGAGAACAAGAATGACAGAAGATGAAGCTGGGTAGGTAAGTAGGGTTGGGATCGGGTGAGGGAAGGTGAATATGGTCAAAATACACTGAAAGAAATTCTCAAAGATTTAATAAAAATTGTTTAAGAAAAAAGTAAACAGTCAGACGTGGTGTTTTATGAGTTTGAGGCCACCCTGGGTGACACAGTGAGACACTATCTCAATAAGCCAAACAGACAAACAAATTAAGATTTCCTAGAAGAGTTGAGAAAGCAGCTCAAAGGACATGTTGCACTTGGCATATACTAGAGGCCCAAAAACTTCTGTGGCTGTTCACAGTTATCTCTAGGATAGTGTTGACAGTAAGAACAGAGACTAGAAGGAGCCTAGTCTGGCACTGGTCAGTACTTTGGCCCCAGGGAAAGGCCTCACTCTCTAAGCTATGGTTCTTTTATGTAGACTGGGGTAAAGTAGTATTAAAGCACTAATTATAGAAATGTTTAATACTGCACACAGCAAACAGCAGAAAACTTCAAACATGCTATCATTCTTAAAGGTCATCAGAATTTTGGAACAAGATGTTAGGTCTAGCCATGAGTTCTAAATGCTCTTTCAGAAAAGACAGAAGAGAGAAAGGCAAATACTCCGACACTGAGCTTCATGATTAGTTACGAACAATATACTACCCTTCAGCCTGCTCCTTTCTGCTGGGACGGAATGCTAGTCTGCTCTCTGGAAGAGGCTATATCCTGAGACATACCAGAGGACACACTGCACTCAGGACATGTAACATCATATCCTGAAGCATACCAGAAGAACCACTGTACTCGAAACATTTGATCCCACATCCTGAGGCATCCCAGGAGATCCACTGTACCCAGGACACCACAGCTTGAGGGCAGCCCAGGAGTTCCTCTGTACACAAGGCAACTGGGCAATTGACACCACAGTCTGAAGACCTCTCAGGGGCTCTGATGCATGTAGGGCAACTGACGCAAAAGACTGAAAGGCTCCCTGGAGTGTGGTTGCACACAAGGAAACAGAAACCACAGTCCACTGACCCCGACCCACCCCCCTCTGGAGAACAGCTTCTCACAGGACAACATTGTGACTGCTCCTCTGAAAACCCAAGAGTCTGAAGGCTTCCCAGGAGATCTACTGCAGTCAGGGCAACAAATCAGCTACTTCTCTGCCCCTCTGAATAACCCCCAGTTAGAAAGCCCCACAGAAGGTCTGCTAGAGCTAGGAGACCTGTTGCAACCTAGGGACAACAGGGGTAGACTTCAGACAGAGTCATCCAGACCAGCAAACACAAGATGGTGAGAGGCAAGCGCAAGACCATAGGCAACAGAAGCCAATAAACATACTTTGACATCATTGGAATCCAGTTCTCCCACCACAGCAAGCCAAGAATACCCCCAATACACCTGAAAAGCATAATGCGCACCTAAAATCCCATCTCATGAAGTCCTTTAAAGGGGATATAAATAACTCACTGAAAGAAATACAGGAAAACACAGGTAAACAGGTAGAAGTCCCTAAAGAGGAAACAAATAAATCCCTTAAAGAAATACAGGAAAGCACAATCAAACAGGTGAAGGAATTGCATAAAGCGGTCCAAGACCTAAAAGTGGAAGTAAAACAATAAAGAAAACACAAATGGAGGCAAACCAGGAAATGAAAACCTAGGAAAGAGGTCAGGAATTACAGATGTAAGCATCAGCAACACAATACAAGAGATAGAAGAGAGAATCTCAGGTGTAGAAGATAAGGTAGAAGAGACGGACACAACAGTCAAAGAAAATTCAAAACATAAAAAATTCCTAACCCAAACATGCAGGAAATTCAGGACACAATGAAAAGACCAAATCTAAGAATAATTGGAATAGAGGAGAATGAAGATTCCCAGCTCAAAGGACCTGAAGACGTCTTCAACAAAATCATAGAAGAAAACTTCCCCAACCTAAAGAAATAGATGGCCATAAAGGTACAAGAAGCCTACAGAACACCAAATAAATGAATGGGACCAGAAAAAAAAATCCTCTCATCACATAATAGTCAAAACACTAAATGCACAGAAAAAAAGAAACAATACTAAAAGCTGCAAGGGAAAGGGGCCAAGTAACGTACAAGGCAGACCCATCAGAATTATATCAGACTGCTCAAGAGAGAGTATGAAAGCCAGAAGAGCCTGGTCAGAGGTCATGCAGACTCTAAAAGAACACAAATACCAGCCCAGACTTCTACACCCAGCAAAATTTTCAATCAACATAGATGGAGAAACAAAAAAATATTCTAGGACAAAACCAAATTCAAACAGTATCTATCTTCCAATCCAGCCCTACAGAGGATCCTAGAAGGAAAACTCCAATACAAGGAAGATACCTACACCAAAGAAAAGAGAAGATATTAAGCATCTCACAACAAAGCCAAAAGGAGAAAACCACAAGCACATAAAGCCACCTATAAAAACAAATATAACAGGAATCAACCATCTGTCTTTAATATCTCTCAATATTAATGGACTCAAGTCACCTATAAAAAGACAGTAGCTAACAGACTGTATACACAAACAAGATCCAGCCTTTTGCTGCATACAAGAAACACACTTCATTAACAAAGACAAACACTATCTCAGAGTAAAAGGTCTAAAAAGCAAATGGTCCCAAGAAACAAGCTAGAGTTGCCATCCTAATATCCATTAAAGTAGCCTTTCAACCAAAATATTATCAAGCATGATGATGAAGGACACTTTGTACTCATTAAAGGGAAAATCCACCAAGAGAAAGTCTCAATTCTGAGTATCTATGCCCCAAATGCAAGGGCACCCATATTCACAAAAGAAACTTAGGAAAGCTCAAAACACACACTGAACCCCACACAATAATAGTGAGAGATTCCAACACCACACTCTCACCAATGGACAGGTCACTGAAACAGAAACTAAACACAGTGAAACTAATTGAGGTCATGAACCAAATGGATTTAACAGATACCCTGAAACAAAAGAATACACCTTCTTTTCAGGACCTCATGGTACCTTCTCAAAAACTGACCATATAAATTGGTCACAAAACAACCCTCAACCAATACAAGAAGATTGAAATAATCCCATGCACTCTTTCAGACCACCATGGACTAAGGCTGGACTTCAATAACAACAAATATATCAGAAAGCCCACATACACATGGAACCCGAACAATGCTCTACTCAAAGATAATCTGGTCAAGGATGAAATAAAGAAATTAAAGACTTCCTGAAATTCAATGAAAATGTTGACACATCATACCCAAACTTATGGGACACAATGAAAGCAGTGCTAAGAAGAAAATTCATAGCACTAAGTGCTCTGGTAAAGAAACTGGAGAGATCTTACTTACACTAGCAACTTAACAGCACACCTGAGAGCTCTAGAACATCACCCACGAGGAGTAGATGGCAGGAAATGGTCAAACTCAGGGCTGAAGTCAACCAAATAGAAACAAAGAGAACTATTCAAAGAATCAGCAAAACCAAATGCTGGTTCTTTGAGAGAATCAACAAGATAGATAAAGCCTTAACCAAACTAACTAAAGGGCCCAGAGGCAGTATCCAAATTAACAAAATCAGAAATGAAAAGGGAAACATAACAACAGAAATGTAGGAAATTCAAAAAAATCATCAGATCCTACTATAAAAGCCTATACACAACAAAACTGGAAAATCTAGATGAAATGGATGATTTTCTAGATAGATACCACATATTGAAGTTAAACCAAGAGCAGGTAAACTTTCTTTTTTTTTTTTTCTTTTTTTCGGAGCTGGGGACCGAACCCAGGGCCTTGCGCTTGCTAGGCAAGTGCTCTACCGCTGAGCTAAATCCCCAACCAAACTTTCTAAACAGGCACATATACCATAAAGAAATAGAAGAAGTCATTAAAAATCTCCCAACCAAAAAAAGCCCAGGGCCAGATGGATTTAGTTCAGAATTCTATCAGACCATCAAAGAAGGCCAGATACCAATATTCCTCATACTATTCCATAAAATAGAAACAGAAGGAACACTACCTAATTCGTTCTATGAAGCCACAATTGCTCTGATACTTAAACCACACAAGGACCCTACCAAAAAAGAGAACTTCCATCCAATCTTGCTTATGAATATCAATGCAAAAATACTCAATAAAATTCTTGCAAACCGAATTAAAAAACACATCAAAATCATCATTC
This sequence comes from Rattus rattus, assembly GCF_011064425.1. Lineage (NCBI taxonomy): Eukaryota > Metazoa > Chordata > Mammalia > Rodentia > Muridae > Rattus > Rattus rattus. The sequence goes on along the minus strand of NC_046158.1, from coordinate 130,867,204 downwards.
ACCACAATCAAGTAGGCTTCATCCCAGGGATGCAAGGTTGGTTCAATATATGAAAATCCACTAATGTAATCCACCATATAAACAAACTCAAAGAAAAAAAACCACATGATCATTTCCTTAGATGCAGAAAACGCATTTTACAAAATACAACACCTCTTCATGTTAAAAGTATTGGAGAGATCAGGAATTCAAGGCCCATACCTAAACATAATAAAAACAATTTACTACAAACCAACAGCCAATACCAAATGAAATAGAGAGATACTTGAAGCAATCCCACTAAAATCTGGGACAAGACAAGGATGCCCACTCTCCCCATATCTATTCAATATAGTACTAGATAGTGCTAGATAGAACAATAAGACAACAAAAAGAGATCAAGGGCATACAAATTGGCAAAGAAGAATTAAAGTATCACTATTTGCAAGTGATTTGATAGTATACATAAGAAGAGACCCCAAAAATTCTACCAGAGAATTTCTCCTGCTGATAAACAACTTCAGCAAAGTGGCTAGATAATAAAATTAACTCAAAATAAATCAGTAGCCTTTCTTTATACAAAAGATAATCAGGCTGAGAAAAAAATTAGGGAAACAATTCCCTTCACAGCCACAGATAATATAAAATATCTTGGGGTAACTAACCAAACAAGTGAAAGATCTTTATGATAAGAACTTCAAGTCTCTCAAGAAAGAAATCGAAGAAGATCTCAGAAAATGGAGAGATCTCCCATGCTCATGGATTGGCAGAATTAACAGAGAAAAAATGGCCATCCTACCAAAGGCAATCTATAGATTCAATGCAACCCCCATCAAAATCTTCAATGCTTCAAAGACATGGAAAGAGAAATTCTCAAATTCATCTGGAAAGGCAAACAACCAGAATATTTAATAATAAAAGAACGGCTGTGGGAACAACCATCCCTGACCTCAAGATCTACTACAGAGCAATAGTCATAAAAACTGCATGGTATTGGTACAGAGACAGACAGACAGGTTGATCAATGGAATAGAATTGAAGACCCAGAAATAAAACCACACACTTAATCTTTGACAAAGAAGCCAAAAATATACAATGGACAAAAGAAAGCATCTTCAATAAATGGTGCTGGTCTAACTGGATGTCTGTATGTAGAAAAATGAAAATAGACTCATATCTGTCACCATGCACAAAGCTCAAGTCAAGTGGATCAAGGACCTCAACACAAAACCAGATACGCCGAATCTAATAGAAGAGAAAGTGGGAAAAGAACCTTGAACCCTTGGCACAGGCAGAAATTTCCTAAACAGAACTCCAATGGCTCATGCTCTAACTTCAAGAGTTGATAAATGGGACCCCATGAAACTGGAAAGCTTCTATAAGGCAAAGGACATAGTCAATAAGACAAATCAGCATCCTACAGATTGGGAAAAAAAATCTTCACTAATCCCATATCTGATAAAGGGCTAATATCCAAAATATATAAAGAACTCAAGACGCTTACCACCAAAAAAAATCAAACAACCCAATCAAAAAATGGGATCTAGAACTAAACCAAGAATTCACAATAGAGGAATCTCAAATGGCTGAGAGGCACCTAAAGAAATGTTCGAAGTCCTTAGTGATCAGAGAAATGCAAATCAAAACAACCCTGAGATTCCACCTTAAACCAGTCAGAATGGATAAGATCAAAACCTCAGGTGACAACACATCTTGGCAAGAAATGGAGAAAGAGAAACACTCCTCCACTGCTGGTGGAATTGCAAACTGGTACAACCACTCTGGAAATCAATCTGGAGGTTCCTCAGAAAATTGGAAATAGACCTACCTAAAGACCCAGAAATACCACTCTTGGGAATATACTCCAAACATGCCCCATCATGACACAGGGGCACATTTCCACTATGTTTTTAGCGGCCTTATTTATAGTAGCCAAAAGCTGGAAAGAATCCAGATGTCCTTTAACAGAGGAATGGATACAGAAAATGTGGTTCATTTACACAATGGAGTACTACTCAGCTATTAAAACAAGGACATCCTGAGTTTTGCAGGCAAATGGATGGAACTAGAAAATGTCATCCTGAGTGAGGTAACCCAAAAGGACATGCATGGTATGTTCTCACTAATAAGATGATATTAGCAAAAACAAAAACAAAACAAACAACAACAACAACAAAACAACAGAATATCCAAGATACGGTCCACAGAACTCAAAAAGGTTAACAAGCTGAAGGGCGCAAGTGAGGACACCCTTCACTCGAGGAGAAGAAAGCAACCACAAGGGGGAAGGGAGGAAGGGACAGGGAAGGGAAAAGGGACGGGAGTAGGGGTCCGGGAGAGGGGAACATGATCTGGTATTGGGTGGGGGAAAAGGACTGACGTCCTGAGGGCCAGCAGAAAGAATGGAAACAGGCATCCTTGGGAGGTAGGAGGTGGGGAGACCCTCTACAATGTACCAGAGACCTGGGATGTGAGAAACTCTCAGGACTCAAAATGGGGTGGGGGGTAGGGGGATGAAAGGCCCTACAGTGAGGAGAGGGAACTTATTGAATCCATGTCCAGCAGAAAGACAGGGCATCATGTGAGGGATGGGGTTGCTATCCCACAGCCGAAGCTCTGACCCATAATTCTTCCTGTCTGATAGAAATTCAGGGATGGAAATGGAGAAGAGCCTGAGGAAAAGAAGGTCCAGCGACAGGCCAAAAGTGGGATCCAGCTCAAGGGGAGGCCCCAAGACCTGACACCATTACTGAAGCTATGGGGCATTCACAAAAAGGGACCTACTATGATTGCTCTCCAAAAGACCCAAGAGGCAGCTGAAAGGTGCACCCACCCAACCACAGAAGCTGCTGACCCCTCTGGTTGAATCAGGGGAGAGCTGGAGGAAGCTGAGGAGGAGGGCAACCGTGTAGGAGGACCAGCAGTCTCAATTAACCTGGACCCCTGAGATCTCTCAGACACTGGATCACTAACCAGGCAGCATACATCAGCTGAGATGAGGCCTCTAACACATACATATACAGCAGAGGATTCCCAGGTCTGGGTTCAGTCAGAGAAGGTGCACCTAACCCTCAAGAGACTGGAGGCTCCAAGAAGTTTAGAGGTCTGGTGGGGTGGGTAGAGTGGGGACATCTGGTAGACCAGGAGGGAAATAAAATTTAGAGTGTAAAAATAATTAAAATAATAATAATAAAAGAACAACATGCTTGGAGAACATTAGTTCCAAACCACTCCACATAACTTTGTAGGGCAGCTATGTTCACAGGACAGGCCCTCTGCCTACTCCTTCCAAGAACTGCTTCCACCTAAGCTACTGCTCTCCAGAACAGTTGACCACCTATACAACAGTAATGGAATTTCACCCATGGGCAGGGAAGGTAAGCTTTAACCTCTATAACCAGAGGCTTTTCTTTGGTGTCTCCCTAAAAACGCAATGGAAAGGAAGCAGCTCTCATGAGAAGAACCCGTCATTCAGATGCTCATTGCTTTCACAATGAAATGATCTGGTGCTAAGGTAGTTTTTCAACAATCCCTGATACTAGAATTCAGTGCCAGCCCTCACAAAACCATCACTGTAGAAGGCCTGGGGAGCAGCAAACCTTACCACTCATCTCTAACAGTGCCCTAGACATGCCTGGTGTAAACAGAAATACATGCAGTCTTTACCAAACAGTCAGGTAAGCTCCCGCTCAAATCAATGGATGTGAAGCCTAAATCTACTACAAATATTCAACACAACTCAATTTTCTTAATGCCTTAAACTGAGATCAATGTTCCATTCACTATACGATTTAACGTTTTATATAGAACTTCAAAAACAAACCCTCAAATCTCAGGTTTATTTTATATTTGGGATAAACCTGAAAAAAACCTAAGATGTTTTAGTTCCTAATTATTCTGGATGACAACATGATAGTGAACCTAAGTGTGATGGGTGGTACATGTTTCTAGCCCTAGCACTTTGACGCAGGAGGATACTGAGATAAGGACCAGCTGTGGGCAACAGAACCCCAGTCTTGACTGGGCTACACACTAAAAGCCTTATCTCCAAAGCAGTAGCAACCTTTCCAAGGGCTATGATGTCCTTGTGTTCCCTCCTATGTATCTTGAGCAACACTCCTGGGAGGCTGTGCTGGACAGGAAGTTGGAAGTTTCTAAGCCCTGCATGCTTATTCTAGGCTTAACGCAGCCAGGAGACGCAGCTTCTCCAATACTCAGGATTCCGAGTCAGAGCAGCAGCTGTGCTCCTTTTGGTGCTCACGCCAGGCAGTTCTACATGCACTGGCTCATTTATTCTTCCCAAGCACAATCCTGAGGGCAAGGACTCTTATCCACCCTACTTTATAGCTGAGGAAACTGAAGCTGTGCAGTCTAAGGTCACACAGCTGTAAAGGAAAGACAAGCAGAGACTTAACTCAGGTCTCGACTCCAGAACCCATACTCTCCTTACTCTCCCTCCCCTGAAGCAAAATTCAACTACCCTGCAAACGACACGAAGCTCCTCACAGTGAGGACGCAGGATTGGCTGGCTGGTAGTCCAGCCGACATGGCTTCTCACCTGCCTAGTTTCTGGCCCTCGCCAGTGAAGGCTTTGAAAGCTCCCTTGGGCTTCACGAAGTCCTCGTCCCGATGATCCTCCATATCCAAGTTCACCTGCCCACCGTGAGCTAACCTCCGAAGCTCTGCAGGAACCTCCCTAAGGAAAAAGGCAATGTCGGGGTTATTGTGAGAAGGATGGAAATGCTGGGTAAGTTGTTATTGTCAACTTGATATCCTCTGCAGTCATCTGGGAAGAGAGAACCCCAATTGAAGAACTGCTTTCCCCAGCTTGGCCTGTGGCCATATCTCTGAGAGACTATATCACTGACAAGCGATGCAGGAAGGCCCGGCCACCAGGGACCACACTGTCTGGGCAGGTGAACGTAGCTCTGTCAGCGAGCCAGCAGAACAGGAGTCGGCGAGCAAGCCAAAAGCCTTGTTACAGACTCGCTGCTCCCTTAGCTGCCTTTGGTTAGTTTAATCACAGCAACAGAAAGCACACTAGAAGAGCACACAGGTGAGACCAAACCTCTCAAGCCCTTTGCTTTCTCAAGCCCCTCTCCTTTGTCTCTCCATCTCTCTCTCTCTCTATCCCTGAGGACTTTCATGAGGAGAGGAACTGGGGAGAAGATGAGGGAAGCCCCACCCCAAGGCAGTGACAGCATCTCTCACCCCAACAGCCTGAGAAGAGGGAGACTGGTTATGCTGCGGTCACCAGGGTCTGGTCTGCTTCCACCTTTCAGTCACAGAATCGTCTGTTTATTTGCCTACTTAGCTATGCCTCAGGGAAAAGCCAAAACATGGACAAAGATTTTTGGAGCGATCTGTGAATCTTTTGCCAATTGTGCTAAATCTGGTTTAATAACTTTTCTTCCTTCCCCACCTGACAACTCATTTACTAATGTGAGACTAACGTGGGCTTTTCTGCTTACCCTCTACGGATAGACTCCAGAAACTGGGCATTGGATGGGTCTTGGTAGCTTCTAAGGTCACCATTGTCTAGGCTGAATCCAGTTTTCCAGAGCTTTAGCACTACATGAACCTGTGACAACAGGAGGTAATAAGCAGGTAGGTACAATGTGAGGAACCTAGAAAATGCAATTGAACCTACAAATGAGTGGGTTTTCACTATTTCACCATGTCACTGCAAAAACATCATGAGACAGATACACACACATCAAGGGGTATCAACGAAGTACATGAGCACCAACGTAAACTAGGAATATGCTATGATGCAGGTTAGGAAAACGGGCATTGTTCTAAGGAGTTTGCTAGCGAGGTGAGTATACAAGAGATGACTCAACCCCAGCTCTGGCTCCCTAACTGTAGGACTGCTAGTGTCAAATCCACTCCTCAGCTATTTTGCAGTTATTAAAAATGATATCTGGGGTTGGAGAGATGGCTCAGTGGTTAAAAGCAAATAGTGCTCTGATAGAGGGAACTAAGTTTGGTTACTAGCACTCATGCCAAGTCCCTCCCAACTGTCTTTAACCATCGTTCCTGAAGATCTAAATACCCCCTATAGCCTCTGTCCTCATGTGCATATCCCCTGCCCCCTTGACATTAAAGAAATTTCAAGAAGATATACATAATTTGCCAACTTCCTATATGCACTTAGAGAAAAAGGTTTGAAAGGCTAACAACTAATGTATTGGAGGTCACTGCTACAAGTCTATAAAAGTTTTACTGTTTTCCTGCTTGACTTTATTTGGGAGTAAAACTAAAATGATTTAAATATAAAATATACATCACAGAAATGAATAAACACTAAGGAAGGCCAAAGTATTTTGTAACATAATGTTAAAAATTTTTATAGACTCAAAATTATACAATATCATTGCATGGAGAACGTGTGTGTGTGTGTGTGTGTGTGTGTGTGTGTGTGTGTGTGTGTGTGTGTGTGTGTGAATGTGTGTGGAAGATAAAGAAAAATCAAGCAAAATGAAACAAAATGGACAAAACCAACCAAATCCATCCATATTTCAGGTCTTCTTTGGCACTTTCAAGGAGGTTCTTCAACTATCCCCCAAATATCAGAGAACCCCCTTCCCATCCAACACACACATATATTGCCCCCTTACTGTGATCCAAAGAACACTCAAGAAACCTTCCTGTGCCCATCTTCTTCCCCGCCCCTTGCCCTGGCCCTCTGCCCACCAAGTGAAAACTGTCTCATTGCTGTGAACGTCCCTGTAGAGACCACAGCAGGCTCGTCTTTCAGAAGTTGATCGTTCACACACGTAACCAGCCCCTTCTGAAATGGGCACAATGAACAGTTCACAAACGTCTCTGAGCAAGCAGTTCACTCACATCCTGGCCTGAATGCCGCCTCCTTTCTCCTGCCACGTAGGCAGACTCCTCCTCTGGTGCTGCTCCAAGGCGGTAGCCCCCTCCTGCAAATGGCTGTAAAGGGACAAGTTCATAAACACTTGGTGGTGGAATTACTCAGGTACGAAGACATATAAGGGATGAAGCAGAAAGGCAGCATCTGATCAAGTTCCTTAACTTCTGAATAGCAAACTGACTGTCACAAGCGAGGATAAGAGGTGAAGGCTAGAAGGCCCAGCTAAAGGGAACGGCTACCACTCTCAGTGAAAACTCAATAATAATTCAGGAATATGGGGACAGGACAGCAACAATGACTTTTTGATTTTCTGAAGGACAGAAATCTTTACATAAAAACTGGTAACGAAATTGGACATGATGGAGCACATCTTTAACCCCACCACTTGGGGCAGGGGGGCAGGGGCAGGGGCAGGGGGCAGGGGCAGGGGCAGGGGCAGGGGCAGGGGCAGGGGGCAGGGGCAGGGGCAGGGGCAGAGGCAGAGGCAGAGGCAGAGGCAGGCGTCTCTGTGAGCTTGAGGCAAGCATGGTCTACAGAAAAAAATTCTAAAGATGGAAAGGGCTACACAGAAAAATCCTGTTTTGAAAAAAAACCAAAAAACCAACAAACAACCCTTCCCAAAAAAAAATCCTCCCCCCAAACCAGTAATGAATTTAATTACAGTGAAAGGAAACCATTAAGCTGGCTAAACTGGATAGGTATGTTTCTGAGCTCTGATCCAGCACAGACACATTAGTCTTCTACACAGGAGAACAAGTAGCCAAGTGAAAAAACAAAGAAACCAATCTCTGCTAGAGAGAAGGAGGCCTCACTAGTCACTGTGGAATCAATTCCTTTGGGTACAACAACCCTTATGCTCACTCTCGGTTTACTGGTCTCTCCAGGGCTCTTGGTCACTCGTTCCACAGCTACAGCCCCATGCTCTTTGGCACCCTTAAACAGATCATCCACCAGCTCGTTGGGACTTTTCTTCCGGGGAGGACCAACAATCTGCTGTCCACTTCTCTCTGAGCCCCCAGCATAAAACCTGTGTATAAAATGCCAAACACACCAAAAATGAACAGAAGATGTACCAGGTTCGGGTATAATGTCTTTATTGGCTAGCTAGGAAAACATGGAAGGGTGCAGGCAGATATGATGCAATGGGAACAGCCATGAAGTCAGTAAGGGTCTTGGGGACAATGGCGGTGGTGGCATGGAGATGGAGAGACAGGGACAACAACAAGGCTGCCGAGACATCTCCTGGACCTCTTGAGGATGCAGTTATCAGATAAAGACATGGGGGAAGAACATTCCAGGCATGCACAACAACACATTAATGCAGGAGAATGTCAGCAGGAACCATCATATGGAAGCCCCTTTCCAGGAAGAGGCAGCCGTGGTCCTCGTCAGAAGCAGCTAACTCTAAGAGTTCTGGATTAATGGTGGTGGTGCAGTTAGTACAAGCAGCTAGGACCCAGTCCTGGCTCTGCAACTGATGACCTGAATAAGCCAGTGCACTGCTTTGCACTCTTTGTTGCTTTAAATATAAAGGATTACATGCCCTACCTACCTGCTCCTTAAGTCAGGGTCGAGGTTCAAATCAGCAGATGTATGCAAAAGAGCAAGCAGAGCAATGTACATGTGAGGCGGACTGACACCACACCAAAACGCCCCCCAGACTCGCTTCACCTGCCATTCTTACGGTGCACACGGGAGCCTCAGGAGATGCACTAGGAGCCAGGGAAGCTCCAATCTCAAAGATAAGCTCCAAGATACCTACCCCAGACACTCTAGTAGTCCATGAACAGCTTGAGATTAAATTAGCACTTTTATTAATCTGGATCTAAGAGGGCACTGTCACATAGCTGCTTCCTCATCAGTCTTACACTAATTCAGCAATTTGTCTCTAAAAAGGATAAGTAGGAATCAATCTTGGCTTGTAAGTCTTACAATTTCCCTAGAACAGGAGGCAACACTTAGGCTAGGGCTGAGTCTAAAGTGTGTAGGGTCTAAAGTAGGCAAGGAAGCTAAAGGGCTGTGGAACAGTGGAGGGTCACAGTGGAAGCTGTGACCAGGCTGGAAAAGGTGGAGGTGGTGTTTGGGAGCTCAGCAGTCACACATGGGGCTGAGTTAGTGCCTTCTACTTGAGGAGTATAAAACCTTAAAACTACCTACATCTCCAAGTCTTCAGTATATTTAAAAGCAAAGTTCTGAGATAGTGTGAAGCACTACATGAACACAGGCTTCTCAAGTCTCCACAGTGAAGTCACTACATTTCCACAATGGTTATCTTCTCATCTCCCTGAGGAATGTTTGAAAGACCAAAGCAGACCCATGAAGAATAAACGCCTGAGAAATGAGGCTATAGCCAGCTTATTCTTGTTCAATCTAGATAAATACAGTTCTGCCTGGGCTGAAAAGTCTTAGCTGAGGGATCTTTAAGTCTTGGCTTAAGACCTGGGAGCCTGTGAATAACAGTCTTAAAAGTATTATGTTCTTGACCTGGTATTTCTGTTAGAGGAATCACTCTAAGAACATAATTCAAAAGTGGTAATATAAATGCTCACGGAATTGACATTTACAGTAGTATAGACACAGACATACCAAAACTATGGGACATAGGGGCTAGCAAAGTCATGGAAAACAGGAATTTTAGTGTCAGCAGGGAAGTATCTAAGACCTTGCTTAATCCAAATCAAGAAATAAATCAACTTCACCATGTATAATCAGAACAAGAACTGCATAGAAACATAACAAAATATTAACAATAATTATCAAAGAATGAACACTATACTTTCATTCTATGGGACTCACATTTTCTACAACGAAGCAATAATTCTATTACAACATTCCTAAAAGTAAAAACAGTATGATTGTGTCTGAAGTATACACGTTTATAACTCTATTTTTCTACTTATTGTGTAATTAATTTATATGGGTAAAAACAGCACAAATAAATACTTGGCTATGTCTGCACTGTGATATTATGGGTAACTTTCTCATTCTTAGAGGTTTTGCTTCCCTCTATATAATAATCTTCTATAAATACCTTCCTGTAACAATGAGAGAGAGAGAGAGAGAGAGAGAGAGAGAGAGAGAGAGCGAGAGCGCGAGCGCGAGCACAGCCCCAGAATATGACAAAGTGGGGAGCGGGGTGCAGCAGCAACCAGACAAGAAATTACTGTTAAACTACACTGAGCAAACTGTTCTTAGGATGTTATACCCTATGCACAACAGTGATGGTTGGCAATAGTGAGCATGTGTCCCACACCTTATCCTAGGTGATTTAAACACTATTGTGTACCTCCTATGAATCGTGCTCCCTCTCAAAGCCTTACCTCTGTCCCTCTTCTTCCTCTTCCTCTTCCTCTTGGTCATGAATGAGGTCTCTGAAGGATGTTACTCTATTATCACTGGAGACAAAAAGGAGCAAAATTATTTCAGGAATAATTAAAGAAATGCAGCACCTATATCAACTGGGGAGTTGGACTCTAGAGCGAGATGTTGTGATATGAAGAACACAGATGAAAAGACTGACCTAAGTTTAGATAACAAAGGATGTGGTATTTGTCTGTTAAGGTCACACAGGACTGAGAATAAATTAGCTAATGCTACTGTGAGGTAAAATGGAATCCAATTTAAGCTGTTCTGGAAATGGGGGAATGAGCTATTCACTATTTCTAAAGCAAACTACTGAGGGCTGGAGAGATGGCACAGTGATTAAGAGCATTTGATGCTCTTGCAGAGGACCAAGGTTTGGTTCTGGGCATACATGTAGTATATAGGATAGCTCACAACTATCTGTACAGTTCTGGGAAATCCAACACCCTCTTCTGACCTCTGTGGGCACCAGCCACGTATATGGTATACATACAAACACAGGCAAAATACCCATACACATAAAATTAAAACAAAATTCTTACTACTGAAGTTTTATTATTAACCTTTAACATTTAAGACATTAACTAAATGTTGGATTTATAAAGATAATTAGACACTGGTCTTACAGGTTAGTGGCACAGATAAGCAACTGTCTACTACAACGATGAACAATAGGGGCCGTGGCAGTCAGTACACATGACTTTATGAACACAAAGCCTCTTGTCTCCTGTGAGGGAAAGACTTCCTACAAAAAGACACATTTGGACCATTACCAAGAACTGATGAACAGGCAACTGAGTGGGAAAGGATGGTGGAGATAGTGGGAAACGGGAACTAAAATGGCATTATGGAAACACGTATGTAAATGCAGAGACAAAAGTCTAACACACTAGAGAAAGGTCAAGGAGTCCTGCAGAATGAATGTGTGGGTGGCAGGCAGCATTAGAGAGTTCCCTGCCTGTTTCTACTGCAGGATGATTTTAAAGAGTTTCTTTAGATCTCTTGTTTAGATTTAGATCCCCATTTCTCAAGTCTCCTAGGTGCTCAGACTATAGGCACAGGGCACCTCACCTGGCAAGTATTATTACTAATATTCGGGGGTGGGCCCACAAATCCCACAGGGTGTAGAGGAGAGGTTTGAGGGGTTAACTGTGCAATTGTTTTCAATTTGAATCTATTCTCAGTAAACAAAGGTTTAAGGACCATAAGACAAGCATTTCATTTATAAAGAAAAAAACAATTTTAATTTCGTGAGTGAAGTAGCTTTTTACAATGTAGAATGGGAGGGCTCACGAGGCTGGGCAGAGAGGGAACAGCTATTTACTAGGGAAAAGTGACAGCCATGTTTCAAGGGAGCAAGCAGAGGACAAGAGAGAGAGTCTGAGGTTTCATCTGTTGGAAACAAGAAGACAAAGCCAGAGCAAATACAGTTCCTGCTAGAGATAATTGGGAGTAACCTCCAGGTATTCCTGGAGGGCTATATGATATAGTATAAGGATCTCAGTAATGACATCTACACTAATGCCTAGAGAGGCAACTTCCACTCACTTTCTCAGGTCTCTGAATGAGTGACAAGCTAGGACTGAGAATCCATGGCAAAGTTGCTACTGCTTTGTTGTTAAATAGATTCATATATACTGAGCAAACAGCATACTCTCCACATGGGTTTTACCTTTCTCCCAAACGTATATACCGAAATCCAGTAGCACCTGACATATTTGGTGCGACTGTAGATGGATCCCGTGCTAATTCTGCTCTGTACTTTGGGACATGCTACTTAAATTCTCTAATCCCTTGCTTTCTCCTATATTAATGGATATAAGGCCAATACTAACCTTTTGGGTCTTCTGAGCACTGTTGGTATGTAGAGACCTTTGCATTCCGTGGTGCACTTAGGAACTACTTTTTGGAAGTAATTCTAAAGTGTGGTTGCTAGATCAGGAGTACCAAGAGCTCTGAGGTGAGCCTATGAATCCTCAACACCACTTTAAATCTCCAGGCTTGGGAATCTCAAAGTGGTGTTCGCATAGTCCCTGCTGAGGAGGAGGAGGAGGAGGGGGAGAGGAGAAGGAGGAGGAGGAGGAAGAGGAGGAGGAGGAGGAAGAGGAGGAGGAGGAGGAGCCTCGAGTTTGAGGACAACTGCTCTCTGGTAATGCTTTAGAGAGTCACATTATGGCCCCGATGTGCTGGGGTACATTATTAATGACAGACTCCTGTGTTTGAGGGTTTTCCTTTGGAGGCCTTAAGCTACCTCCTAGGGTACCTGGTATCCTGAAGTAGCACAGAAGTTCCTTATATTTTCTGCTTTAAAGCTGGCCACCTTGGTTCTGTGACGCACCTTTCTGTGACCATGAAAATGCTTTATCTATCTGCAAAGCCAGGAAGGGACAAGACATCATTTTGGCCATTCAGCATATGTGGTTAGGCCGAAGCATGGTGGCACAAACCTATAATCTCAGCATTTAGGAAGCCAAGGCAGAAGGATAACTATTTTATGGGTGGCCAGGCTGGGCTACATGTAAAGACCCTGTCTGGAAAAATAAATGCAGTGACTGCTAACAGTAGCCTAGTAAACAAGGTAGCTATAGGGAAGGAGAAAATGCAAGTCCTGAAACTTGAACAAGTATAGATTCTGGGAGGTGAAAGAGAGAATAAAAAATAGAAACTGCCTGTTCCTGTAAGAGTCAGTGAAGTGCTGGACAGGAAGGCAGCATGCATTAGCTCTGACTTTAGACACACCAGGCAGCAGGTGTGACTCAGCTTTTCTAAGATGCTGTCTCTTGATCTGAGGGTAATGAGTACACCCCCCACTTTCAAAGCTGCTGAAGGGTGTGCGAGAACGGAGGTGAGGCTATCTGGCTTCAACAGACAGATGGCTAGTGCAATAACTCTACTTCTCATTTTATTAATATGAAAAGCTAAACTGTTCAAGACAACACAAGAGAGGTGTTACTTATTAATACATGAACATGGATAACGTAAACAGATTTAGAGCTGCAACTGGAGTTCTGAGGAATAGGGCTGTGGTGTACTGCTCAGCAGAGGATCAAGGATAAGGCAGACATGGGTGTGGGATGTGAGCTGAGATTGACAGGCAGAAAGCAAGACAGCCACTACAGCAATTTAGAGAGGACACCAACAAAGACAGAACCACACATATCACAGAGATGGGTAGGTCATCAAAGGAATTGGTTTGGTTGGAACAAAGAATTTAAGAAAAGGAAAGGGGTTAAGATGAGAAAGGCAGATTCAGGAAAAACTTTGGAGGACTTCTGAAAACCCATGACGAGTAGCATGCTGTGGTGAGAACTGAGATTCAGGAAGCAGAACAGCTCTGACTTTTACCCTTCTCCATTTGCTGGCTTGTGTGATCTGGAGAAGAAGCCCAGCTCTTGTGTGTCTGCATCTATATGGGGGAAGGGTACAGTACTCACCTCACAAGGTAGACAACTAAAAAAATGTATATAAAGGCTTAACTCATGGGTTGGCACTAAGTGCTCAGTAATGATAAAGATTTACATTGATCTTAGAATTCCTTCCATAGTAAGTTATGCAAAACATCTTATTAGATTCTTCTTAGGGGAATCTAATATACTCTCTTGCCAGAAGATACCTACCAAAGTATAGTTAAACCCATACCTACAGTAATTTTGATCTAAAGACATCTACTATCCCTTTCTACAGGGTCTTTCTGGAGGCTCAAGGGCTCCACACTAAATGCCCCATTCCAGAGTCAAAGGAAGAGCTTAGTGCTAACATGAAAGGTAGATGACAGGAGAACAGAGGTCAGTCAGCAGCAGGCTAAGTGTCCTGTAATGGCTAGGTCAAAGGCTGGACAGCAGTTGCTCCCCTGACCACCACCAAATTCCTTTGGGGTGCTACTACAGTTTAGTTTCTTCTGAGAAAATTCAGTCAGCATTTTCCTCCTAAAGAAAGACAATGACATAACAAACCATCCCTCCCCTCCTTTTACATTTCACTGAAGCCCACAATCAAATCTAGGGCTTAACCAAACCCTTGCTGTGCTAAGGGTTATTCTGGACTGCGGGAGAAGAAAGGAAGTAATAAATGACTAGCATCAGATGGTACATTTCAATTCCTCCTCCCTGGTACTTCTGACATGTCAATAACCCAAAGAGTTAGATCACAAATCAGCCCCCTTTGCCAGCAACCTTACAACTCACCCCTCAGGCAATAACACTACAATATTTCATCAGTATCTCACTGCAAGTAATTGAAAGAACACTTTTCTGTGACCTCCTTTCTGTGGAAACTGGAGGCAGAGAAAGACATGAAGGACAGTGAGATTTGGTGTTACTATTTCTCAAGAGAACAAATGTAGTTTAAAGCTCAGAGACCCTCTGAGAATTCACCATTTCAGGGTAGAAAGACATTCTTTCTGCATTCTGGAGCTGAATTCAAACCCAGCAAAATTTTCTGACAAAACATACACTGGAATAAGTGCAATTAGACTAACATTACAGAAAGAAGTGTCCGGGAGCTCAGACGCATCTGTGGAAGAATCCTTCAGTGCATCTGAGAAGACCAACATTCTCCTCATGAGAAGATCACAGCAGTGATTGATGACTGAAGCCGAAGATCCAGGAAAGGTGGTATAAATGTCAGTTAGCTTCCCTTTATTTCCATGATCATCTTAATAACGTGACAGACATTCCTAACGTCATTGACTTCATCTATAGTATGCCACTCTTAAAGGAATGAAAACTTCCAGAGATAAGACAGTCATTCCTCGAAGTTCATAAACATAATTCTTAAAAATCTTAAGGGCTAGAGAGATGGCTTGGTGGTTAGTGCATTGAATGTTCTTTCAGAAACCCCATTTCAACTCCTAGCACCCACATGGTGGCTCACAACCATCCATTATCTCCAGTTTCAGGAAATCCATTGCCTTCTTCTGGCCCCCATGGTACATAGACATACTCGTAGGCAGAACACCCACTCACATTAAAAACAAAAACAAGCAAGTAAACAAACAAACCCAAACCACAAAAAACTTAAGTTGACCCTTGAATCCCTCAGTTCTCTTTTAGTAGATCCTCAAACCTCTTGGTTCATTAATCTGGACCTGAACCTTCTGTCAAGTCAGAAAGAAAAGTCCCTTTTCTGGAAACACTCATGTAGCAACTGAAGTTGGTCCTTACCTAGGAGCTGTGCCTCTGGACACTGAACTTGGGGTTGCCTGTGAAATGGTCACAATGTCTTCATCCCCTCCATCCTCATAAAAGCTTGCAAGTGCAATCTGAAACAAAGAGAGAGTACTTTGGAATCCTCCAGTCTCTCATCTGACACATATCTGACACTGGAACAAAAACATGAAGACAAAAACCATACTTAAAAAAAAAAATTCCTATGCCTGGAACCAAAGACTAGAGGGAAAGGCAATAGACATGTATTAGCCTGGACGTGGAGGTGGGGATATGTCCCTCAGGGGAATCCACCCACTATGGCGAATAAAGATAATAAATAAGATCAATATGGAATTAATATGGAAAACATAAAATAAGACCACCATCTATTTGTTATTTGTGTGTCAGGTTGTCTATACACTATGTTAATTCATTTAATCCACTCAGAATTTCATAATTAGTATCGTCTCTTTTTATAGCTAGCATAGAAGGACTACAAAATGAAAACAGTTTCTGGAGGTAAGAAATGGGGTCAGGTTCAACCCCAGGCAGTATGCTCAGGCCCTCACTCTTAAGTTCTAAGAGGTAGAAGTGACAGTATAGGGACATATAGATGCTACATTTCCTTTCTTTGTGAAGCCCAGTTTCCTGTTTGCAATGGGGATGCAGTTCCACCAAACCTGTAACACTAAAGGAGATAACTGCTAAGATAAATGCAGTCACCTTAGCCTCACACAAATGGAAGTCCTTTGTCATGAGTCCTCTGGCCATTTGTGGCCATCACCAACTCAATGAGAAGGCATTTATTTATAAACATTCTCCAAGCAAAGAGATAAGACAGAACAATGAGGTCCAACGGAGCTCAAGGAGGTACCTCCGGTCCACAAGGTAACCAATCTTATAGAAGGCAATGAGCTGTCACGGGACAATCAGCCTGAAGGTCTTCTTTACATAATATAACCCGTTTCCTGGGAAGTCATGTGCCACCTTAGGCGCTGTACTAAACTGACATTTAGAGAACTGCATTCAAGTCCTGGCACTGGTAGCCAAGTTACCACACAGGTAAGAGCTTCAGTTCGGATGATCTATTGGGATAGAAGTTTTTCTCTTAAGCATTTCTGTTTAGCCCGGAGGCTTACAGTGCCTGTAAGAGCATCTCATTTCTTTTTGTTTGTTATGTTTTTGAAAGAGGCACATTTATTCCTGGTCATTCTGGAACTATGTAGCCCAGGCTGGCCTCGAACTCAGAGATCTTCTGCTTCCAGAGTGCTAAAAAGGGTTAAAGGAGTAAAAATTCCTAATGTCTGGGAGGCTATTTAAATGCTACAGTCAGCAGACTGTACATCAGAAAGCTCACACATTAAGCACATTTGGTGTCCCTTTGAAGTCCTCATCCATAAAATAGGGTTAGTCTTTACCTGTTTAATTAGTAGTTAATGAGTTCTTCAGCAAGTTACTTATCCTCCAAAGTCTCAGCTGAAAAATGTGAGACATGTAAATGAGACATTTTGTAATGCTGAACAGTGCCTGGCTTGTAGTAGGTGCTCAAGAAATATTAGTCATCGTCTACCTAAGATGTAGGCTGGCCAAGGACATTTATGCAATCAGTTCTTTCTAACATTAATTACTGTATGTGTCTGAACACTAAGAGATGGGTGTTACTCTAGAGATCAGAAGTGTGCAACATTTCATGCCTGGTGGAACTTGTCTTCTAAATTAATTACTTAGTGACTATTTACCACATGCCAGTGAACAAGGCAGTAAATTCCTAAGAAATCCCCATTTTACAGTAAGTTAACTACGAAAAGTGAAGAGACCCCAAACTTGTGCCACAATCCCACAGGTAGTTTCTCCCAGCAACAGTGGGGCGTGGGCTGATTCCCGGGCAGGTCCCCCCACCCCACCCCACCCCCCAGGCACCGCACCATTGCGGAAGCGGAATTGGACGGCCACCACGACCTCAGTGGGGCTCCATCTGGAAGCTGGTCACTTGAATCCACCAGGCCACCCGCAGACACTCGCCGAGACAGCCACGCCCCCAGGCGACTCCTCCACGCGGACTGCGGCAGCGCCAAAGTCTCGCCAACATTGCGAGCCCGCAGGAAAACTGAGGCCCTGCAGAGCAGGCCGGGGCCCGCCCGCGACCATTAACTTCCAAGCCAGGCCGGCGACGCGTGGCAAGCGACCCCAGAGACCATGAGGCCTGGGCTAGGGCCCAGCCCCGCAGGGATGACTGTGCGCTTCGGCCGTGTAGGGACCACCGAGACCTCCGCGCTCCGCATTCCCCAGCCCACCCGAAGCGGCCCGCCTCGCGGCGCTACCTGCAGGTCCCAGCCAGCTGACTCCAAGAAGAAACGGGCCCGGTCCTCCTCAGCGCCCGTCACCGCCACGAACTCCCTCAACGCGTCCTGCCGCTCCTCCGCCATCTTCACCCCGTGCACTCCCCAAACCGCTCCGGCGGACACTGCAACAGCCCGAACCCAGGTCTGCGTTCCGCCCGCCGTTCTACAGTGTCCAGCGGCAGGGCGCCTGGCCTTAGGCTCCGCCCAATGCGGTGCTACAGGAAAAGCCCTCCGTGCGGGAAACCCAGCCGTTTCGCGCCCTCTGGTGGCCGCTGTACGAACCGTACCTTAAAGACTGAAGTGGAAGGTCGATGGATGTGAGTAGGGAGGGGCTAGTTTTCCCACAGGGTGAAGGATTTCTGAAGAAGTCAGATCTCGCAAATTACTTATGGTCTCATTTCTTTATTTCGTTAATTATTTACTTCCTCTTGTATTTCCTTCTTGCAGCATTACCTGAGAGTTGTCTATGGCTTGATGCTCTTCCAAGGGCTGTGAAAACAATAGAGGTAAAACAAAGTATCCTGTCTATTTGTTGGTTATGGTTTTTGAACCTAACAGTCCAGCGTCACAACAACTCCATGGTTTCCTATCTTACATTAGTCCAAGTCCCGACCTCTCACTTTTCACAACGTCTATCAAATCACCAATGCATTGACACTGGCAGGCTAGCCCAGGACAAGGAGACTCAGAGGCAGGCGGATATTGAATAAGGCCAGCCTGGTCTACAGATCAGTTCCAGGACAGTCAGGGCTACACAGAGACACCCTGTCTCAAAAAGAGTGGAGACAGGTGAAGCTGGGAGCCTCCTAAGTCATCTATCTATCCCTCATTTTCAAGGTTAAACTGTTACCATCCTTCACTCTGCTAAGTTGTGATGCAATCCCATCAGTTCAGAACTGACTGGGTTTTCAGTGAGTTTCCCATCAGCTGACTACATGTTTTGGTTTTCTTCTCTTCTTCCTATACCTGACTCAGAGCAGCATCACTGTTCGTGAAACCACTCCTAAAGAATGAATGAGTGAACGCACGGAATGACACATGGGTCAGACAATGAGGGTCTCAGAGGGAGTGGCCTGTGCAAGTCACTCTCAGTCTTTTTGCTCCACAGAGTCACACTGTCAGAAGGAAAAGCAGGAGTAGGCTCTGCCGGGGACATCGTCAACTTGTGAGCCAGCCTCAGGGCATGGCTGCTCATCAGGACAGCACTGGGTTGGTGTGGATGCCATCCTTTGGTATAACTGCACATCAGTTCCACTGTAATCAGCTGTCCCATGGAGGCTGTTCAGAACAGTGCCCGTTACAGTGAAGCAGATGCCCTCTACTGGGTGACAAAGGGTGACTGAACCAGAGAAGCAGGAGGCTGAGTTTCCACACATGGTGATGGTGGAGGTGGTGGTGGTGGTGGTGCTGGTGGTGGTGGTGGTGGTGGTGGTGGTGGTGGTGGTGGTGGTGGTGGTGGTGATGTGGTGATGGGGTGGTGGTGGTGGTGGTGGTGATGGTGGTGATGGTGGTGGTGGTGGTGATGGATGGTGGTGGTGGTGATGGTGGTGGTGATGATGATGGTGTGGTGGTGGTGGATGGTGGTGGTGGTGATGGTGATGGTGGTGATGGTGGTGATGGTGGTGGTGGTGGTGGTGTGTGGTGGTGATGGTGGTGGTGGTGGTGGTGGTCAGTGGTGATGGTGGTGGGGGTGGTGGTGATGGTGGTGGTGGTGGTGGTAGTGGAGTGTGTGTGTGTGTGTGTGTGTGTGTGTGTGTGTGTGTTAGTCTGGAAGCCATGAGTATTGTTATGTAGAGTGCCCTGGATATTTGGGAGAACATGTGGAATGGACCGACTGGGGTACACTTCATACCTGAATGGCAAGAGAGTCAGCTTTAAATTGAAACCAGAACCTGACCACAGGGAGAGTTGTGGGTGGAGCTGTAGAGAGACATTGAAAATAGAGGCTTGGTCCAGTTTTTCTCCAAATTTCCAGGCTAGGACATTTTAAAAAAAAACTGGGATTGAATCTACAGCCTCACACACGACAGGCAAGTACTCTGCCACTGTGCTACTCCTCAGCCTTTTAGCATGGATTCATTTTCTCTCGTTTTGTTGCCCAGACTGACCTTGAACATACTTTGCAGCCCCACTCTCCTGTCAGCCTCCTGAGCAGCCGGGATGGTAGGCTTAGGTTGTACTTTCCCTCGGACCTGGTAAAGTCCTACTGAGTGTCTGGTTTCTGTCTACCTATAAGTTGGAAGTACTAATCTCTACCTGGCAGAGGTTTGTTTTAAGTAGACACATCTGAAAAGAGCCAACGGTAATGAATAATCTAATATAGACTCACACCTATCCACTACAGTTGGCAGTACTGACCTATTTCATAGACAGGTCAGAGGCCACGAGACTCTACTAAGGTAAGATGGGAAACCATGGAGAGGTTGTAAGCCTTGCACTGTTCGGTTCAAAGACGTAAGCAACAAGGAGACAAGGATACTTGTCTTCCCTCAGTTATTTCCACAGCCCTTGAAGAGCATCAAGCCATAGAGAACTCTCAGGAAATGCTCTAAGAAAGAAATTAATGAGTATGTAAACAATGAATGAATGAAAGGAGTGAGACTATGAATACCTGTGGGATTTGACTTCTTGAGGAGCCTTCATCCTACACATACCATGAACCTTCTTCCCCTTTCAGCTTTAGGTGCAGTTTGCATAGCAGCCGTGAGAGGAGGAGAATCGACTGGGTTACAAGCACAGGGTGCTTAGCCTGTGGCACTGTGAGGTGCAGACCCCATGGCAGGTGTCCAGAGTCTGGGTAAGAGAGAACAGGTTGGGGGAATGGCAGCCCTGTGGTAGGGGTGAATTCAGTGAAGATGGCAGGTGAGTGACACGACATATTGAGAGAGTTCTTGTCTGTGAAGGGCTCTGAGGAGGACTGGGTCCATTTCTCCTTGCAGTCATCTGTTGGGGCCTGCAGGTAGCCCAGTTAGGAGGACTGATTCAGGAAGGCCGGGGAAGGAGGAGCATGGAGTTGGCTCTGTGAGCCCTTAGCTTTAGAAGCACACAGTCCTCCATGCCTAATGTAATCTGGGGTCTCCTGCCGTGCTTCCGAGGCTTGGCTCCTACAAGTGTTGACTCAATTGTGAGACACAGAAGACAGTAAATCAGGTGCCAGCAAGAGGGAGATGAAGAGGGTGGGAGAAAGCCATGAACTCTAAAGTGGAGTCCAGGGAGCAGCCCATATGTTGGGATTGGTTCTAAAGGCTTCAGAGCCTGTGACAGGATTTCCAAGGTGTGCAGGAGTGTAGGATACATCACAGAGCAGAGGCTCTACATCCTACAAAGAAATGAGAATGAGAAGGGAAAACTACTCTGAGGCAGGACTGTAAAACTAGGCAGGCTCTGTGGTGCTCCAAGTGAAAGCTGCAAGCTTAGTTCTTGACAGACTTTTAGACGCAGACCTCCCATTCGGGACATAACTTCTCTTCCCCCTTCATTGCATGGCTTCAGTGGAGCCAGCCGTCATGGGTGTTCATCTGGACAAGCCCAGATTTCCTACAGGGCCAGGCTGCATTCCCCTTTCTTTAAAGGATGAGAGAATACTATGTAACTTTTTGAGTCTTTAGAAGTGACAGGATGAAGCAGGGACAGAGAAAGAACTTTCTTTGGATTGGAGGAGATATCTTTCTCTTAGTGGGCTTCAACAAAGCCCAGATACCTACACATAGGATACACATAGGTATAGTACAGGATTCTCTTTTTCCCATTTCTAAGAGAATAGAAGGAGGCATCTACAGTTGACAGTGGGAGACAGCATCCCACCTCAATGGCTTCTAAGGGTTTTCATCTCTATGACAAAATTTTTGACAAGTCATGGTGGTGAAAGCAAGTGGTGATCATACTGACGGTCCATGGACTGGCTCTTTACTCATCCCTCCTCCTCCCCCAAGGTCATCCTGTTCTTACACCTACTTCAGAGTGTTTGAACACATTAACACCCTATCCTAGGCACATTCTAGACCGGCCAAACCATAACACACAGTACCATAAGAGCAGGTAGGTCTCCAGTTTGTGAGCCTTCCCCACCTTCTATTCCCTCAGGCAAACACCACCATTTCTGTCTGAAGGCCATGTAGACCAGCTGCCTGTGCACCTCCCTTACTCTCTTGGTTCCCTCAGACTGACAACTCCCCAAACTCCTACTTCCAGGAATTCAGCTAGGACAGCTGTCCAGGGACTCTCCCCACTCTTAGTTTTTTCTACCAAACACTTCCTGCTCAACCACAGGGCATGCCACCAGAGACCATGGTAACTTGTTGTGCCACCTGGGCACCAATCTTCTTCACTGCTTTAGTTCAACTAACTCCTTAGTTTTTTGTCCCCTGTTATTCACTATGTCCCATTCCACAATCCAGCGGACATCTCCTTCAGAAGTACAAGCCATGACTGACAGAAGACCAGGTAGGCTTTTGTCAAACCCCCATCCTCCAACAATATCTCAATTCCCTCCTCTACTCAACATACCCTAGTCTGAGATTCAGGAAGAGTTAGACCAGCTGCCATGCAGGGCAACAGAACTCTTACTGCAACTCAGAGACACCTCCCATCCCCACTAAAAGAGACCAGAAGTAATATAGCCCCCATCAACCACATAACCGACAAGCCAGAAGATTAGAGAGGAAATAGAAGAAGGAACATAACATCCACCTAATAAAGACAGACCCGGAAAGTGGCACCTTTACCTATAATCATCTGAACCCCAGAATCTTAGAAGGTAGTGTAAGAACAGAACAACAGCCAGGGAAATATGTCACAGTCAGAGCCCAGCTATCTGACTACAGCAAGTCCTGAGTATTAGAACACAGCTGAAGCACGGGGAAAGACCTTAAAACCAACTTTATGAAGATGACAGAGGTCGTTTAAGAAGTGAATTTAAAAAAAAAAAACCCTTGAAGAAATCTTTGAGGGAAGCGAAAGACAAAAATTGGAAATTAGTAAATCCCTTAGAGAAAGCCAAGAAAAGCAAGCAGTTGAAAAATCTGAATGAAACTGGTCAAGTCCTGAACATGGAAGTGAAGCAATAAAGAAGATACAATCTGAGGGAATTCAAGCAATGGAAAATCTTGGTAAGCGAAAGGGAACTGCAGACAGAGCCATCTCTAAGAGCACACAAGAGGTGGAAGAGAGACTCTTAAGTGTTGAAGATGTGATAGACGAAATAGATATATTGGTCATCGGAAATTTGAATCTAAAACATATGGGGAAATGAATACAGTCCTGGGGGCAGAGCAGTGACAGGAGCCCTCGAATGCCCAGGGACTGAATTTACCCCTGCCATAAACGTACACAAGCATTATTTGTCATTGAAAAGGACATTGCTAAAAGAACAGATAAATAAAATGCAGCAGTGCATCGTGGGTGCTCCCATGTGTCATTTCTTGGCTGTCTAGACTATCTGTCCCTTCCTGGGGAAGAACTTTGTCAAGAAGGCACGGCTGTTTTTTGAAGCAATGGTGGTGTTTAGGATATAATTCACAATAGTCCTTGTCATTTCTGGCATTCATGTGGGAGGTGGGAGTGGGTAGGTGGGAGTGGAAACATCCTCATAGAAGCAGGGGGAGGGGAGAGGGTGGGAAGGGGATAACATTTGGAATGTAAATACATAAAATATCCAAGAAAATTAAGATACAAAAACAAACAAAAAGGAAACAACAACAAAAAAACCCGAAACCACAAAAAAGAAATAATGTCAATCATGGGGATTCTGCACAAATTAAAACTGATACTGCCACCACATATGTATCCACGAAGATTCAACAACTCTTTGCATTTTAAAATATAAAGCATGTTACTGGTATACCTCATAATCCCACAGGACAAGCAATCGTAGGAAGAGCCAATCGTACCTTAAAAGAGTGCTTATTAAAGAGAACAGGGAGAGTAAAAGACCCAAAGTGCAGATTAAACAATGCACTAACTCTCAGTTGTCCTTAATGTTGGTGGGAAAGGAAGGACGCCGGCTGAAGGACACTGGGTTATTGAAAAAAGTGAGGAGCTGGGCCAACCAATTTACGGTAAGGATGCGTTGACATTAGAGTGGAAAACTGCAGTAGCTTCAAGGCGGGGACGTGATTATGCTCTTGTTTCTACAAGGATTGAAAAGCTATGCATACTAACAGAACTTGTAAAGATTAGATCTGACCAGAGAAAACCTCTTATCAGCTGAGACATCAGCGTCTTCACAAAGCAATTAATGCAGGTGACTTACAGACTGTCTCAGTTACACGCTACTACAAAATATGTGTGCAAATCAACTTCAGAAAGGCTAGCCCCAATGATCGATCACACAGAAACTGGACAACACAGAGACTGGATAAACTCAGAGGTTGGGCAGCAAATGCTACAGCTAGCATTTTTCAAACCATTTCTTCCCTATGGGCCCACACAGGAATTCTTCACCCCAAATCAGCAGGAAGCAATTTAGCCTAGATCATTGCCCTAATCCCTTAAGTTGGGGTGGTAAGTTGTCCATTTGATGTGTTATAATTGTTATCATCTAGGATGGGAGGTTATTATAGGTTATCAGTTATTGATAAAAATTTAAAGTTTTGTTTGAATTATTGTACATTGAGAGGAATTTAAAAATGGATTTGTTTGAGATATCGTATATATTGAGGAAAATTTAGGATTGCTCTTTTAGCCTGACTATTTTGTACAAATGACATTTATTGAAAATGTGATGGTTCTTACAACTATTTCTATTGTGTGTAGATTGCTAATGATAGAGCAAAGGGCAATTATTTTTTTAATTTTTACTTTTTAAATTTTATTTTTCTTGACTATTTTATGTATTTACACTTCAAGTGTTATCCCCTGTCTCCCCTCTGCCATCTCCCCTACCCCCTCCCCCTGCTTCTATGAGGATGCTCCTATTCCCACCCACCCATTCCAACCTCAACGCCCTGGCATTATCCTACATTGGAGGAACGAGCCTTCACAGGACCAAAGGCTTTTCCCTCTATTGATGCTGGACAATGCCATCCTCTGCTACATATGTGGCTGGAGTCATGGGTCCCTCCATGTGTACTCATTGTTTGGTGATTTAGTTCTTGTTGTATGTTAGAACATCTTTTGTGTATGCCCAGGAATGGTATAGCTGGGTCCTCAGGTAGCACTATGTCCAATTTTTTGAGGAACCTTCAGACTGATTTCCAGAATGGTTGTACCAGTTTGCAATCCCACCAACAATGGAGGAGTGTTCCTCTTTCTCCACATCCTTGCCAGCATCTGTTGTCACCTGAGCTTTTGATCTTAGCCATTCTGACTGATGTGAGGCGAAATCTCAAGGTTGTTCTGATTTGCATTTCCCTGATGACTAAAGATGTTGAACATTTCTTTAGGTGCTTCTCAGCCATTCAGCATTCGTCGGTTGAGGATTCTTTCTTTTTAGCTCTGTACCCCATTTTTATTAGGATTATTTGATTCTCTGGAGTCTTGCTTCTTGAGTTCTTTGTATATATCAGATATTAGCCCTCTATCAGATGTAGGATTGGTCAAGATCTTTTCAAATATGTTGGTTTCTGTTTTGTACTATTGATAGTATACAAAAGCTTTGCAATTTTATGAGGTCCCATTTGTCGATTCTTTTTTTGTCTTTCCATACTGTAAATTGGGAAGGGGTCTTCCCCTTTATTTGGCCCACTGAGGTGTGGGCTTGAGGTTTAAAAGGATTTCAATTAGGCAGGGATGCTGTACAGAGGAATCAGGTGGAAGTTGATGGGGCAGCATTCAGTGCACCTGAGGCTGCGGGCCCCCATGGCAGAACCCTCCTGGAGGCTCACGGGATGGACACAGGTCGGCCTTCTGCTCCACTGATCGGCTCCCATAGGCACTGTCTTCTTTCACCTCTGTGCTGGGCAGCTTGTCTCCGGTCTCAGGAGCTTTTAGCAGTTTAACTCCCTCTTGAAGACCCATGTCAGACAAGGCTTCCAATAGCCCAACCAAGTCCCCACCAGCCAGTTTGTAACTATGAAGGAGACTGCCACTGGGGCAGGGGGTCTTCCTGTATGTGTCCACCAGGCTCCTCAGCCACAGCCTCTCTGCCAGCTCTGCCCAGCTGCCCTGGGCTTCTGGCCCATCTAGCAGTTGCTCCAGGTTCTGCAGGGCTGCATCCCCTCACTGACAACCCTGGCCCTGCAGGGCTGGGTAGGGCCAAGGGCGGCCCGGTGGTGTTCTGAGCAGCGTTTAGCAGCAGAGTCTTCACCTTGGTACTGCAAATGAGGTCAAGAGAGGTACGGCCTTGGAAGTTTCTTTGGGTATCCGTCTCAGGCCCTTCAGAGTCTGAGTCACTTCCCAGAGGTAGGGGGTGAGGGCAATGGGCAGAGAGGCTCTTCATTCTCTGCATGGATGTCAATACCAGCCTTTAGAAGGAGGCGGGTGAGGGTTGGGGATCCAAGTCCAGCTGCCAGGTGGAGGGGTGTGTTTCCAGCAAAGGTCAGGGCATCCACATCAGCATGGAGTTTGGTGACCAGATGAGTGACCAACCCCAGCTCTTCCATATCTGTGACTAGATGCAGGGGGGTTCGGCCCCCTTGTCTCTCTGCTGCCTCCACTTCAGCTCCACAGTCAACTAACAGATCCAGGCACTCAGGGCTTCGGGCATGGACTGCCAGGTGTACTCAAAATCAGGCATGTGCAACATTTGGGGCAAAGCGTGGGCTCCACTCTGCAACAGTGCCTGCAACAGGGCTCTAGCACCTACCCGGAGAGTCAAGTGGATAGCTGAGTCTCCATGCCGATCCAGCAGTGTGGGGTCTGCACCCACCTGCAGCAGGAAGTTCACCACTCGTGTCTGCCTAGTGATTTCTACCAGGTGCAGAAGTGTCTGGTGCAGGTGGTTGTTGAGTTTGATGACCCCAAGGTACTGAGCATGGTAAATGACATAGGCTAACTGCTCAAGGACACCATTCTGCCCATGGAAATGGCCAGGTGCAGCGGTGTGTCTCCGTTCTCGTCCTGTGTCATCAGCAGGTGGCGCTGTCCCACTAGCAGAGCACGCGCGTCCTCTCGGGCGCTCTGCTGCGCCAGACCGAACAGGCGCGCTTTGTACTGGAGAGCTCGCGGCAGCACGTCGAGGGCCTGCGGCTCGCCCTGGGGGGCCTCCGAGGGTGCTCTGGTCTGCTCCGCTGCCT
Source organism: Rattus rattus (assembly GCF_011064425.1). Lineage (NCBI taxonomy): Eukaryota > Metazoa > Chordata > Mammalia > Rodentia > Muridae > Rattus > Rattus rattus. Next base: position 130,840,317 of record NC_046158.1, on the reverse strand, counting down.
CGCCAGCATCCCTGTCCAGTCCAGAGCCCGCCATCTGCGCTCCACCTTCCCCACCCGGGAAGCAGCCCATTGGGGCTGCACCTGATTGGTAGGGGCTGTAGGTGAAGAAGGAGAAAAAGGCCGCCACCTCCTCCAGCGCCTCCATAATCCCTAGCGGAGCCCCCAGAACCTCCACCCATGTGGGATTCGCCCCGAAGAGTTGGGAGAAGGTAGGCAAGACCTTTCTCAGCTTCCTCTGTACTTCCTCCTTGTCTTCCACCAGAAGGTAATACGTGAACTGTTTGGAGTCCTAGACATTGCTCCGATGCTGATGCTTGTGTTTTAGCTGCAGAAACACCGTTAGAGGCCTCTCAATCTTTGTCTTGTGATAGGACGGTGTCCGGAACACAATGGAATACTGTTTATTAATGTCTGTGGGAGAGAAGTCCCCAAAGGCTTGCCATCCGTTCTCAGTCTCATAGCAATGAACCTCAATGTCATCTTTCTGTACCTTATCACAAAGCAAATAAACTTCGTTACCACCACGCACGGAACCTGCTGCCTTGTCCATTGGGAAATCTTCAGGTCTGAGGCCCCTGGAGACTTGCTGTCGTGGATGGGCTTGAAGATCAAAGGCTTCAGGGGCAAGGAGAAAGAGCCATCGCTAGCTCGAAGGAAAGCTGAGAAGCTCAGCCGAACAATGCTCAGATCCCTGACTTCCCTCAGCTCCTTGGCCTCCTGCTCTAGCTCCCAGCGCTCTGCCTCTGTAAGGCCCTGAGGCTTGGGGCGGACCCGCTGCCTCTGAAGTTTCTGAATCATAACCTCCATCATGTTGTTCTTGGTTACATGCAGGACACCCAGATTATTAAATTGAGCAGTCATGTCCTTGGGTCCCACAGACACATCACACATTCCCAGTTCGGAGCACTGCTTGCCCACCAGACTGTGGGCATGTGCGTGAGGTGGGTCACTGTGTGTCACCAGGTTCATCTCAATCTTGGCCGGTCCCTCATAGTTACGGATCGTGACAATCGGATAGTCTTCTGGCCCTTCTCACTGGAGGCACCTGGCGACCTCCATGGGAGGGGCCTTCACAGCCGGATGGAAATCTGAAGCCTCGCTGTTTAGGCTGTTGCACAATCACCAGATAGGGGCCTTCAGCTATCTCTGGGCTGGATCTTTGGGCTCCACAGTGGAGAGGCTGAATTCAAAGTCATCATATTCAGGGATGCCATCCAAACCTGGATCGGAGCAACGGTCCGTAGTTTTGGGCTAGGCCCTGCTGTGTCTTGTGGCTTAGGCCTGGGTTCAACTTCCCAGAGTTTCAGACGCCCGCCTAAGGTGAAGAGAGGTGCAGGATGGGAAGAGGGGAAGAGATCAGGATAGGGGTGGGCAGGAGGACAAGGGTGAGCAGGAGAGGGGGTTCAGAGCTAGGGGAGGGTCTGATCTCCTCCAGCCACCATGGGCGTGGTGGGTAAGATCTGGTGGAGGTCGAGATCCGGATCGGGGCTGGGTCAGGGAAGGGGCAGAAAGTTAGTGCTCTTAGGAAAATCCCGAAAATACCCCCATTTGTCGATTCTTGATCTTAGAGCATAAATCATTGGTGTTCCGTTCAGGAAGTTTCCCCTGTGTCCATGTGTTCAATCTCTTCCCCACTTCTCTTCTATTAGTTTCAGTGTATCTGGTTTTATGTGGAGGTTTTTGATCCATTTGCACTTGAGCTTTGTACAGGAGATAAGAATGGATTGATCTGCATTCTTCTACATGCTGACCTCCAGTTGAACCAGCATGGTTTGTTGAAAATGCTGTCTTTTTTCCATTGGATGATTTTGGCTCCTTTGTCAAAGATCAAGTGACCATAAGTGTGTGGGTTCATTTCTGGGTCTTCAATTCTATTCCATTGGTCTACCTGCCTGTCTCTGTACCAGTACCATGCAGTTTTTTTTTTTATCATGGTTGTTCTGTAATAGAGTTTGAGAAAGGACAATTAAACAGAAAGGGGGAAGTGTCTTCAGAAACCCACCCGCCCCCAAGCTGTCCTTGGCCTCAGCCTGCTGCTGCCCACCTGTCGCCATGGGCTGTGTCGCTGGGGTCCTGGTCTAGGGCAGCCGAGAGCCCTCTACACCCCGATGCACCAGGCCTGGACCTGGTGTCCTAGTCTGTGTGGTGTCCGGTGCTGAGAGTCCCCACCAGGCATGCTCGCCCCAGCCCTGAGCCTGCCCTGGCCCCGACAGGGCAGGACACCGAGGTACAGGACACCGAGGTCACTGCCAAGGCACTGCCATGGAGATCAAGGTCCAGCCGACCAGGCATTTACACTTACAGCAGGGCAGCGGCCAGCTTTGGGAAGACGCCCTGGAAGACCCAGTGCAGAGCCCTTTGATGGGTGAAGAGCCACAGCCCAGGCCTGGCAAGGAGAACTGTGGACTTCACTGATCTCTGCCTCAGCTCCCTATGCTTCTGCACGCTGCGCAGCCCCCTCAACACCCCTGCGGCGCTGTCACCATGAGTCCAGCTCATAGGAGGGACAGGAGGTTATTGACAGCTTCTCTGTAGCCAGCTACAGCACCCTGGAGGCCTTGGAGAAAGATATGGCTCTGAAGTCACATGATCAGAGGGAGAAATGGGATCAACAATCAACACTTAGTGAAAAACCCTAGAGTCAAAAAACTGCCCATCTGTGGAGCTGAGGGAGAACAGGCAGGACCTGGAGGTGGGCAGTCTGGGGCTGAATACGGAGCCCAGTTGTGATGAAAGGACTAGGAAGGTACCATTGCAGCCCTCCAAACAGATGTGCTCGCAGCCTGGCTCCAGAAAGGCCTATCCCATCCCAGAACTAGCAACAGCCCAGCCACTCAAGCCAGCATGCTTGGCCCCATCAATTGTTTCTAAGCTTGAGACAGCCAGGCCAGCCCCGGCGTGGCTTCTGGGTCCTGGTCAGCACCATTATCCTCAGCTTTTGCTTCCAGTCCCAGATTGGCTCAGCCAGAACCAGTGCTCAAGCCTTTCTCAGACCCGCCTGCCGCTCTTGGCGCTTTGGGGCTTAAGGCAGCGCCTGTGGCCCAACCAGACTCCTTACCACACACTTCAGTCCTTGTTGACCTCGTGTCACCTCTGCTGGCCTCTATTGACCTTCTGGCACCGTTGCTAACTTTTGAAGTCATGGACCACACTGTGTCCCTGTGACCAGCCCTGTGCGGCTACCACAGGACAGCACTGCCCTCCCCCACAGTCTCTGCTAGTCCAATGCCAGCAGTGCCGGACCCTTCAGACTCTGACATTGCAACGACTCTGTCTTCCCACTTGCTGCCTTTCAGGCCAGTGCTGCTGCCCCCAGCGGGCACTCTTGGCCCCAGATCAGCAGAGCCAGCCCCATAGAGCCCTCCTGGTCCAACCTAGCTGCTTGCAACAGTCATAAGTGGGCCCCAAGCAGCCTCAGCAATTAGTTGAAGGACTAGAACAAACTATGTCTCCCAAGCCTGCCCTGCTGAGTCCTAGACAGGCACAAGAGAAGCACCCACGTCTTAGCCTGGAGCAATCCCATATACCCAAGCAGCCCCTCATGGGCCCAAAATGTCCCCGCAGTCACTTCCGGGTCCAGACCAGCCAAGAAAACTCCTCTCCTCTTCCTCTTCCTCTTCCTCTTCCTCTTCCTGATCACCCTTCACTTCTGGGGCAGCCAGACCTGTAGCCCAGCCTCTTCTGAGGCTCCGTTGTCAGCTGAGAAGGAAGTCCCTGCTGGGAATGGTGCCAGCTTGTTATCCCCAGCCTTCCCCACTGGTCCATTCCTTCAGTCCCCTGAGGTCACAGTGGACTCGACACTCTGCCCCAGGGATGGCCCGCCAAGCCCCATCTGTGAGTCCTGGAGCCTGAGGCTTATAGATAACTTCCCGGGTGGATTCGTTATGCTGCAATAGGACTGCTCTAGTGAGAAGCAGCTCTCTTTAAGCCTTAGATGGCTTCCCCGACTGCCCCAAGGCATCAGAAAGAGAGATGAATTCCATGTCATCCCACTGTCCTCTCCATGGGTGTCAGGCCTCTTGGTGTCACTGTGCTCCTCAGATGTGCTGCTCTGTGGTGGACAACTCCTGGGAGAGGTTACACAGTCACACTAAGGACTTGGAGATGCTGGCTTCCCTGAGCATCTGTTGGTCCCTCTAATGGCCAATACTGTCTTTGCAACTCTGAGTCTCTCCTGCACGTGTGCAGGTGTGAATGCTGTGTACATGTGTGCCTGAATGTGGTGACATGTGTGATGAAGTGCCAGCCTACGCCTCGATCTCCTGTTTCCCCTTCACTCCCTCTTCACACCAATGCATCCCCTGCCCTGAGCACAATGGCTTAGGTGACTCAGGGCCACACAGTGGATTTGGTTGGCCGCGTTTCAGGTCACAGTTTTCTTGGCTTGTGGAATGATGCTAGTGTCCACTTGAAGATTCTCCAGCTACATGAGAGATGTGAAGGGTGATGACTTGGTGACTGCTTCCCCACCTCTCGGGGCTCTTCCTCCACCCCAGAGGCACAGTAGGGCAACTGGAAGCCCTTATCTGGGCTCTTTATTCCCATTACAACAGTGTTCAGCCCTGATTTTGACACCTGTTACTACAGAGACATCTTTGGGCCTGCACCTGTCACACAGCCCACTCTACCTGTGATCCCATCGCTGGAGTCCAAGAGGCTAACTGAGCCCCTGATGGGGAAGTGACCAGAGCAGAGGAAACTAATAGACTTGGACCTTCTGTTCTGGCTACTGGGGCCTCTTTGGGCTGAGTGGGCCAGGGCCCCCAGTCTAACCAGGTACCATTAACCCTGACGGGCCCCATTCCATTGTTCAGCCTCTGAACTTAGAATTTGGGACTTATTTTTCTGATTTTAAAAATATAAGTGCCATGCCATTTTTATAACAAAAAAGAGAGGGGGTGAATTAAGCAGAAACTACTAGTTTATCTGGAGAGTTAGTGATGTCAAATGATGTTTTGCTGGGGCACATAGGCTGAAGGATGTCTTGCTAAAACAAACACATGGCAAATGTTTTCCTGAAGCAGACTCAGGTGAAGGGATATTTTGATATGGCAAACAGGTGAAAGGACTATAAATTATAAATATGACCCGCAGTCAGCAGGAGACAAGCACTGAGGAGTAAGGCTGAGGCTCAGCTGGGGATATCCTCCCCTGGGAGCTGCAATGGCTCTGCTCAGTGGGAGTGGCAATCCTTCTGCTCAGGAGGTTTCCTGTCAGAATGGCATGGTTCCTGAGCTCCCATATCTCATGATGTCCTTCCCTTGGGACACTTTTCAGACCTGTGTGGTTCCTGGGACCCGTGTCTCGGGTTGCCCTTCCATTGGAGAAGAGACACTTGAGAATCCTACTGTGCAGGTGGAACTCCTGGGTATCAGGCCTTCCCTGGTAGAAACAGTGCTAGCTGGCTCCTTGAAACAAGGCCTGGCATGGTGAGAGAACACTTCTCCGGAATGTCATGACCTTGAGGGAAGCTTGTGGTCAGTCCTGGGCACTGAATCTGCACCGAGATGAGTGTGCGTGTGTCCACAAGAGTACTGAGCCTCACCTGGGCACATCCTTGGTGCAGCACCCTGGGTACTGCTGCTGCCCTGCATGTGGCATGCTGTGTACTAAGGATGCAATGGGAGGTAGTGTATAGGCCAGGCTTGGATGCTGGACCTACAGTGAGGTCAACCTATGGTGGGACCTGCATAAGAGAATGGGCACACATGACTGCATGGATAGCACCCTTGATACTGGGACTGTCATGGAGGCAGTGTGCAGCTAGGCATTGCAAAACAATGATCTCTTGGTGACACATGGCTGTTGCCCTCTTAAACTCTCAAACTGGCAGGAGTGTTGTAGTTGTCTGTAGTAGGTGATGAATGGGCAGATTCAAGGGGTCCACCCCCATCCTGGGATAGAAAGGCAGATAACTGTTGAAGGGGAGGGGCATGCTCAGGCAGGGAAGACGATGCCGCTGTGGACAGCTTTTCCTGACCACAGCTAGCGGAGGTGTTGCTGTTCTGACACATGCTGCCATTTTGATACCTTACAGCTGTGGTAATGTTAATGCGTTGATCTTAATTCAGGCTCAAGAACCAGGGCTCCGATGTCTCCTTTTCAGCTTTCGGATCAGGATGTAAAGCTCTCAGCTACTGCTCCCAAGCCTGCCACCTCTGAAACGATAGCCAAGCCCCTAATTAAATTCATCACAGTAGCTGTCTTTGTCATGGCATCTCTCTCTTTTTTTTTTTTTTTTTTTTCCGGAGCTGGGGACCGAACCCAGGGCCTTGCGTTTGCTAGCAAGCGCTCTACCACTGAGCTAAATCCCCAACCCCGGCATCTCTTTATAGTGACAGAACAGTGAGTAGATACTAATGAATAAAATTAAAAAAATAACAAAGGCAGAGGGAAGCATCTAGCCTTCTGGCCTGTCACAATGCACAATGCCAGTAGCAGTGGCGTGATATGGTCTCCGGAAGCAGGGTGGGATGAGAAGCAAGAAATTTTGCAGCTTGAAATAGTTTCATAAAATTATGAATACGTTGTATTCTCCAAGTACTGCCACCAGTAATATTGTTCTTAGGTATACAAGGTTCCTTTCAGAGTTTGAAGTAAGAGCTGGGCGTGGTGGCACATGCCTGTAATCCCAGCCCTCAGATGCCGAAATGGGAGAACTCCCAGCTGGATGACATCTCAGCATATACAGCAGAGCCTGTGCCAAAATGGTGTTTAACTTGATTAAACATTACCCAGTGTACACACTTGTGATGCTTGAGATGTCCTTTAGGTTAGAAATCATGAGAGTTTCTTGGTGATATTGTAATAGGGCTTGTCGTAGTCATGGTTTTTATTGCCTTTATGAAACAACATGACTAAAAACAAACAAAAAATATGGAAAGGAAAGGGTTTATTTGGCTTACATTTTCCCATTGTAGCCCATTACTGGAGAGATTCAGGACAGGAATTCAAACAGGGCAGTAACCTGGTGCAAGAAGCTGATGCAGAGGCCATGGAGGAGTGCTGCTTACTGGCTGGCCTCACTTGCGCTGCTCAGTCTCTATTCTTATAGAAAACAGGGGGGTTGGGGATTTAGCTCAGTGTAGAGCGCTTGCCTAGGAAGCGTAAGGCCCTGGGTTCGGTCCCCAGCTCCGAAAAAAAAAAAAAGAAAACAGGACCACCAGCCCAGGGTTGGCCCTACCAGAAATGGCCTGGGTCCTTCCAAATCAACCTCTAATTAAGAAAATTCTCATCAGACTTATCTAGAGGCTGACCTTATGGAGGCATTTTCTCGTTTGAGGCTCTCTGCTCTCAGATGACTAGTTTGTTGTCATGCTGACATAAAACTAATTAGCACACTGTTTTATACTGTTTTATTTTGCTCAAAAATTTTAAGTGTCAACAAATGCAATTGTATGAATTGTGCAAAACAATGTCTTGAAATCTCTACACATTGAGGAGTAGCTAAATTGGACTAACATACATTGTCTTTGTCATTAGATGCAGGCTATGTGTTACAGTAGATGTCCTGAATGGTTCCTCTAAAATTCTATATTCTCTGACCTACCTCTCTTCAACATATCTTCCCTCACCCTTTGCCCTTCCCCCAGTGACTGCTCTTCTGTTTTGTTTCTCAGATCACACTTTTTACCTTCCACTGATTATACAGTGTCTTCCTGTGCTAGGCTTGGATTCGTTAGTATAATGCCTAGTAGATTTATACATGCTGTCACAAAGAAAAGACCATCTGTGTGTGTGTGTGTGTGTGTGTGTGTGTGTGTGTGTGTGTGTGTATTCATGGGGTGTAAGGGTGGAGTTCACAATATACCTGCTTCTGCTTCCTAAATACTAGGGTTACAGGCATTTGTCACCTGGCCCAGCTCTGGTCTTCAACCTTCCTGTCCTTCTACCTTCCTTTCTTCCTGTTGTGTATAGATTTAAGCTCTACCCACCTTTAGCTCCAGGAAATGCCCACACTACCAGTCCCCTCCCAGCTTCCCTTGAATCCTTGGACAGAACACACACACAAACACAGTTTGTTACTCTTCAACTTGCCTCAGGGCACAATTGCTGTGCACTGCTATCTTTTATCTGGAAAATCATGCCCTTAAAATATTTTTATCTCTGCTCCTCCCACTCCTGCCCTAAACTTCAGTGGCTAGTCCCATCTAGCCCCTCTCAAATATCCCTGATGCTCATAGTAGTGGCCGCAGGCCCCAGCTCCTCAGGAGACCTGACATGGCTGCTTACTTCTTCTCCCTCCAACACATGGCAGAAACTCCCCTCCTCTTTCCTTTGTCTACCTTTTTCTCCTGGGACCTGGAATTCCAACTTCTACCTTTTGCCAGGCAATTGGCCCACGGCTTTCTCTAATGACAAATCAAGAACCAATTGGGGAACAGGACCTTAACAATCAGACCCATACTCACTCACTCTTTCCTTCCTTCCTCCCTTCTTTCCTTCTTTCCTTCCTGCCAGCCTGCCTGCCTGCTTTCCTTCGTTGGCAGGATAGTACTCTGTAAAATTCAAGCTGTTACCAGATCTTTGCAACGTGATTAATAATTTGTGAATTGTGAGCCCTGACAAACCCCAACAGTACTTGATATTGTGAGTTTCAATGGCTAAAGCAAGACTAATTCTGTTAGGGGGAAACAGACAATCACCCAGACCCCACTGTAATGGGCACCATGGTTGTCATGGGATATAAGCAACAAGAGATGAAGGAAAGTTTACAGGAGGAAAAAGTTTGTAATGCCAACATATTTGACGCTGAGGTAACAATCACTTAGGGAAGACACATCAATAAAATCCTAAGGTCAGGCAGTGGGACCAAACCTTGAAACATACAGGGCCAACCATGAAGCAACAAAAGGCTATAAGGAGGGGGTCTAATTGCCTAGCCTTCTAACCTTCATTTTGGACAATCAAACTGAAAATATCTGAATGGAAAATGGTAGTATGCCCCCTACCCTGATCTGCTTGAACAAGAAGACAGGTCCCATTCACAGACTCCCCACACCCTCACACCTCCACACAGCTTGTCCACAAGGCTCACTCAGGAGCAGCACCTTGGGAGAGACAGAGAACAGTGCCACCGCAGATGAAAGCTGCACCAGAGTGTCTTCAGAGGATTCATCACCGGATGTGTGCAAAGCTGGCTCTAACGATTGAAAGAGCAAGGTGTGCTCACGGGGTGTTTTATCTCATCATGCCTCTGTGGGGGAAGCCCAGTGAAAGGGCACCAACAAACTCGGTGAAAGGAACAACTTGTTTCTTGCACAAACCTCATCTCAGGAGGACCTCAAGGGACAGCATCACAACATGACTACAGCTGGGTCAAAGGACAACATTACCACACAAGACAGTTCGCCTCCATTCTCCAGCAAGGAGGTTCAGGGTGAGGGTCCCACTGAGCAACAAAGAGAGTCAAGCCTGTCCTCCCCAGCTAAGCCCCAGGGACACCTTGCTGGCAGATGTCAGACTGCACCCAGGACCTCCTTTAAAATGTGGTTCTAGAAGACCCTGAAGAATGGGGTTTATAAAATGCCTGCAAACTTTATGTTGCTAACTGCCAATCCAAAAGAGTGCACCTAGGCAACAACAAAATTGTGGCTGTGGATTAAAAGGGCCCTGGAGGCAGCCATGGTAACAGGTAAGTGGAGAGGCTACAATGCACTTTATCCCTAGACTTTTTAAAAACAGTAATGTCCCTTCCTTTAAGGAAAATATATTTACTTATTGTATGTGCTTGGAGGTTCTGCCTTTGCATCTGCCTTTACACTCTGTCTGTTCTAGGGAATGGATTAAGGTCCCCAGGCTTAGTAGCCAGTTCCTTTACTCAGTGAACTTTTCCTGGACTAAATAATATGCTTTGATATAAACAGATTGTAAAAGTATACATTTTAGAGGTTGGTGATAGCATATGATCACACCAAAATCCATTCCCACAGTATTCTCCCTGAGTACCATCACTCTATGTAGACAGCAGAGGACAGTGTCTGGATGCTGGGCACGGATGTTGGAGAAAGGTGGGTGAAGGGATCCATGGAACACCCAGGAAGAATCAGTCTGAGGGCCCACGTCAGCACAGGGTCAGCACAGCCAAGACTAAGTCCTAAAGATTTCTACAAGAGTCCCCTTTCTTTTGTCTGTTCAAAGAGCCCTTGGAGGCACTGTGATTCCTGGAAGATGATACCAGAGAGTTGGTGGCAGCTTACTGAGGATGTAAACAGGCACAGGTGTGTCAGGTTGGAATTTCTCAGAGCTGGGTGCCAATGGGAAGCCATTTCTACATCACAGGTAGAAATAAAAGGCAAGGGGTTGGGGATTTAGCTCAGTGGTAGAGCGCTTGCCTAGGAAGTGCAAGGCCCTGGGTTGGTCCCCAGCTCCCGAAAAAAAGAACCAAAAAAAAAAAAAAAAAAAAAAAAAAGAAATAAAAGGCAAACTTGTGACTGCAGATGAGCAGTGTTTGGAGGCAAGGGTCGGGGGATTGTCACGCATTTTTTTTGATCCCCTGTGACCTGAGGACTGAGCATGGATTCTGGGAGGCAGCTCTGAGCTCACGACTCTCCTGCCTCTACCCTCTAGGTAGGTTCTTGATGGCTATTGGTGTCACAATTCTGCAGGGGTGTACGCTGCTCCATGGAACTCAGAAAGGCTGTAAACAAGGTACCACAGGCCATCATCAGGGAAACTCAGAGGCCCTTCCATGCATGGTGAGATCATCAGCTGCCTTTCTCCAGATGTACCTGTGAGCCATTAGAAGAGACAGAGGGCAATGGAAGCAGACAAGGGCCCCACAGTACTTGACTTCCTCATATTTGTGTCCAAGACGACTACTGCTGACCAGATTGGAGCCAGAAACAGAGCAAAGACGGTGCAGGGAAGGTTCATCTAGTGCTCATAAGGGAAGGTAGAGGGCACAGGAACAGGTGAGTCCATTGCTTATGGTGCAGCTCTCAAAACCATCCTGGCTTGCGAGACAGCTTGTTCCTTACCCACCAAGATTCAGAAAACTTCACAACTCACCCCGTTTGCTGAGTCATTATTGGTGAGCCTGCCTGGTGCTATGCAACCTGAGTCATCAGGATGCACACTTCTGTACTCTATAACCAGACAGACGAGGACACACACACACTTCTGTACTCTCTCTGGTCAGAGAGGGACATGCAAAGAAATGTGTGCTCCCGTGTGTCTGTGCACATACATACACACACATGCACATTCACATATGTAATGCACACTCATACTCACATGAGCATACTCCCACACTCATACCACCAGACGTACCTTGTGCACAGTTGATGCGAGTGAAATCCGCTTCAAATGGAGAGAATCTGGACTTCGAACAAAGTAATTTCACATTTTGTGTAACTCTAGGTGTCCCTCCGAATCAGTTTTCTCTTGTTCCTTCCCCCATCTGACACATCGACACCTCCTCTACTGGTTCATAGGAGCCATGCGAAGCCAGCACATGCCATGGTGCACACTTTACCCCAGGGCATCTGACCACATGCTGGATGAGGGCCACCGTCTATGTTCTGAGTAGAGCTAAGGTGAAGTCTGCAGAGTTTGAGAGTAGAATTCAGATCTCGAGCTGGTTCCGAGCATGGTCGTGGATAAGAACCTGTTGAGGGAAAACAACAGCCTCCGGTTGGACAGCAAGGGCTTTCCTTCGGGTGGGTTATGGTCTCCTGCCACCTTCCACCACCTAAGGAAACCAGGGAATTAAGTGGTCAGACTCATACTCCTCCTTACCTTCGCACTCTAGTATATACTAACTTTCTTATTTTCAACAGTATCTCAAACTAAGATCCATGCTGTTTCCTTTCTGATATCCTGTAGGGACGTTGCTCTTTTGAAGTTTTGTATTCCCAGGCAGCAGGCTGAGAAAGTCTGGTGCCTTTGCAGCACCTATGACCTTGGGCTGGGGCTACCAAAGGACTTCAGGGACCACACCCAAAAGGGTCAACGCCTGATGCACAGTGAAGTGCTGCATAGGGCAGGAGAGGCCCCTCAAGCCCAAACTCACTGGATGGAAGAGGGATACACACATGATGCTCCCTTGCTCAAGCCACGGGGAAGGCATGATTGGCTAACACTTGGTAATTTACCAAAACCCCTTGTTTTCAGGTCTCCTTGGGGGAAGGGCTCCTGCTGATTGACAGGGGAGTGGCACCAGAGTCACTTAGAGCACATCAGCCAGATGGACTGTGAGCAATAAGACAGGAAGTGTCCTGATCCCAGCAGCACCCGGAACCTTTCCCTGACCCTTAGCCGTGACCGGAGACTGGATGAGGCAGCTGGGGGAACTTCCTCACTAGGGGCGGGGGCGGTTCCTCTCTGTCCTGGAGGTAACCAAGTGACCAGCGCAAGGTGTTTCTCAAAGCTCTTGTATTCACCACCTCTACTGCTGTGTGCATGGAGCAGGGAGAGACAGCTCGTGTTACTGACCCCTTGATCACCTAGGAATGGACACCATTTCCCCACTAGGAAGTCTCAAGAAAGACTGCCATCTTCCAGAGTCAGACATCCAGAATCCTGACAGTCACGTTGGGGTTTATGTTGGCATCACAGACAGCAGTGACAGGAGCCAGTGCCTGCAGAGCTGAACCATTTTCAAGGGATCGAGAGTTTGAAAACTGAGAGGTTACTGATTTTAGGCATCGTGTGTCTGGGTAAAGATCAGCCACCTGGGAAGTGCATGGAGAACTGGGCACCATGCTGTGCCTGCAGAAATGTCACCAAGAGTGCCATGCACAGGAACTTTGAAAAAACCTCCATGTTTGCAGAACAGAGATGAATATTTTCTATTAAAAGAACTATTATTGTCCACTTCAGATGCCAAATGCCACCACTATTCCTTCATACACCATCTCGTCATTGTAGTCCCTGAGTGGCCCACCACAAAGAGGTCAATGCAGCAGCAAGCCCCCCCTTCCTGCTCCAGCCTAAGGTCGCAGGGACATAATTCCCCACCCCCAACAACTGTCAGAATGGCAAAGAAATTGTCAAAATGTCAGCTCCTGTCAAAATAGCTGCACTGGGACATTTCCTCAGTCTGGAGCACTCACAGGATCTGTCCACTGGGGCACATCACCTGTCCAGATGAAGTTTCTTGACTCGAACTGTCCAAGCTGCAACACTTTTTCTCAGTCTACTGCAGTCCTGAGGCGCTGTATAAGCTCTTGACACCTATCCTGCCTCAGCCTACAGCCTTTGTGAGAGGCCACTTCAGGCACTGTGCCACAGGAGCTGTCCACAGCTACTCTCCTGCCTCCCCAGCAGTCCAGCAGTGATGGCACCTCAGCAAAAGCCAGCTGCAGCCAGGAAGGAATTTCCAGCCTAACCCACAGGCCCAATTAAGAGAATAGGAAGTGAAAAGAAGCCATCAATCCCTGAGCAGGACCCCTCCCCCCAATTCCCGAGCTTCCCATGAAACTCACCAATCCCTAAGCAGGAATACCCAGCAATCCCTGTCCAGGAAAACCCACCAATCCCTGAGCTCTCCAAGCTCAGGACTTGAAATCCCAACCCATTCTCACTCTGGAAATCTCTGCCCTGAGGAACGCTGACCCCTGAAATCGTGTGTAAGTACTCCCCCTTGTTCCATTCCTTACTGTCTGCTTCCAGAAGCAGAGGGTAGCCACCCCTGGATTTCTTCCTTCAATGAATCTCATGTTTTCTCCCTGCTGTGACTCTGTTGTTTGAGGGAACCAAGAAGAAGAGAAGCAATGACAAGGAGAAAGGCAGGAGCCAGGCTGAGATCTTAAGCTCCTCAGCTTAGTTGCGGGTACCCTCCCCTGGGAGCTGCAACGCTTCTGTTGAGGAGGGGTTTTCTCAGAGCCATGTCGTTCCTGGGGTCCCGTGTCACAGCATACTCTTTCCCTGGGACACTGTCTTCCCTCAGAGCTGTGTGGTTCCTGGGCCTTCATGTCTCAGGATGTCCTTCCACTGGGATACCTTCTCCCCTCAGTACTATATGGTTCCTGGGCTGCCGAGTCCCTGGATACCCTTCCATCTCGGTAGAAACATTCACAATTATACTATTTCCCCTGCTGACCAGAAACGGCTTCATTCACAATAATCCACCACATTCATTGTGGTGACTTCTTCCTGTTACACCACTGCCTCATTTCCATCCTTAGGCCAACATCTTCCATCAATTTAACATCTCGTGTTAGGTTCCTCTATCCAATATTTTCCTCCTATTGTAGCTTCCTGTGCTCAGCTCATTGCCCTCCCATTTTACCCATCCTGATATCCATGTCAGAATCGCTGTTCTTTCTCAGAAGCAGTTGCTGTTGTGAAGCACAGGCTGGCCAGTAACTTGCCGTCTTTTTCTCCATCCTGGGTGGTGTGGTAATAGGTTTGCCCCTCTCGTACTTTTAGTCCTAATGTTAAAATTTCTCTTCTTAGACACGTGGGTGTGTTGATCAGGCCCTTCCTGCAATCCAACCCTCCTCGTAATCACAGGGGTTCACTCCATCCCCTCCATTGTGACCTGAGTTGTTCTGTACTTTCTTGATACTTACCTGTTGCCTTCAGTACTTTAAAGAGTTAATGGCGTGAAGATGTTCCCAGGAGCCCAGACTTTGATGCCAAGGCCTTTTCTTTTGGTGTCTCCATGTGGGACCAAGAGGCAGTGCCCTGTTGTGCATCCTCCAGAGTAATCTAAGCAAGGGCCGGCACCATCCTTCAGGGCCACTCATGCACTCTGCTTATTAAGGGGGTAGAGTCTGGGGCGGTGAGATGGTATGTTCATTCCTGAAAGGACAACATTTTGAGGGTCGTGGGGGAAGTATGCTTATCTTGGGATACTGTGAACGTCATTCTATGGGGTAGCCAAGTAACTGAACGTCAGGCAGAAAGGTTGAAAGAAGGAGGCAGAGAGGTAAGCAAATGTATGGCATAATAATGACTGCCAACTTTATTTATAGACAAACACTCCCCGTCATGGTCATTGGACATTTCCTGAACTGAAGTGGGTGTCCTGTTCCACTTCTATCAGATATGCTATATTCTCTCAAGGGCCTCTGTTCATTCTGAACATGACAATGGCTACCGGGAACTGATCCTCCCCTAAAAAGAAGTAGTGTAGGGTCCCTGGATACTACCATTGCCATTTGTCACCATTGGTGTGGCCCCTTTGACACAAGGCCTTCACTAAAGTCATCCTGTAATTGGTGCCCAGGATAATAAACCTGCCTTGGAGGGCATGTGCTGGGACTAAAGCAGCAATACATTTAATTGGGCCCAGTAGGGAGTGAACTTCCTTGTTTCCAGTCCAAGGTCCAGCCTCTGGCATTGTGTCTTCCCTGAGGTTAGTTAGGGGATGAGCCCTGTATATTTTTCCCACGAGGAAGGTACAATGTGGTGGTCACTGGCTATTGTAACCTACTGGAAGATGCCATTTCTGTGGCCAACGGGGGTGCTGGCCTGTCCTGGTGTCAGCCTGCAGTCCCAATCCTGGGCATAGCTCCTGCCTTGAGGAACAGTGTGTGGCTATCTGTGTCTCAGCTCTGATTCATAATGAAAATGGGCTTTGTTCTCAGGGCAATGCACTCTCAGGCACTGTCAATGGCCACTGAGATTACAAATTAGTCATTAGTTGATCCTAGGGACTACTTGTCTTGACCTGGAGACAGTGTCTAGCCTCCACTGCCGTGCCCAACCTTGACCAGCAAGGAAGACATGACCAGAGGAGATCTTCTTCAAGCAGTTTTACTCAGGAACCTTGATACAATCTTCTGACCCCGGGAAACCCCCGCACCACACTTAAATAGCTAGCGCTGGCCAATCCTAGCAAGCCACGTGGGTCATGCAGATAGGCTGTCACTATGCACTAGCTAGCAGGCCAGGCAGGCATAGCCAAATAAGGACTTGTTTACTGCAAGGAGCACTCACCACTGGGAGGGTGGAAGGCGGAAACCAGCGCCATCTTTGAGGCGCAGCACGTCGCAGCTCCCTACACTCCACCCCATGGGTATGGGTTCTGCAGAGGAGGTTAGCATGTGAGCCGAACATTAGCTACTTGACCAGACCTGAGGTCTAGTATGCATTCAACCTTTAGGAAGTAAGCAAGCTGTGTGTTTGGATTTTACTCAATCCATGGGATTCGGGTCTGTCCTATGGTCTGTTTTCTAGACTCCTGTTTACTAGGCTTGCTCTAGTAGCAACATTCAGGAAAACTCTTGGGTCTTTGAGATTGACCTGAGGCCAGCATGTTGTTTGGGCTCTCAGATCTGTGCCTTGCTTAAAGACAGCAAATGATCAGCTCCTGATCCCTGGGCTTGCGAGTTGAGCTGTATGCAAGGTGGCCCCTTAGGTATCAGAGACCTGATTGTGTATGAGGAAGGGAATATAAAATCCACGTGATATTTGACCTCGGGATAAACTTCAGTTTGGTCTCTGGTTATCACACATGTGGATTGAAACACATATTCTGTGTCTAGTCTGAGGTGAACAATGTGTCATTTTCCTGGGTACTAGTTCTGATTGTGTGTCAGAACTGGGTAGAAGTATGAAGATGCCTCATGGGTACTTTCTGATCTTACAACAATCTATGTGAAGGCCCTGAATACACGTCATGCCTTAGGCTCAACACCCTGGGTCCTGGTCTAGAAGGAGGTCTGCATCCAAGCAACCTCCTGAACCTTGGTCTTTCCCTGGTTGTACCACATTACTGGTTGCCTGGGATATGGGCCTGCCCAGAAACCAGCAAGTTGTGATTTCCTCACATATGAACATGCTGCTTAGTTTCTGTCAACCTAACACTAGCTTCAGTTACCCAGGAATAGAGAGGGAAAAATTGCCTTCAACAGATTGACCCATGGACAGGGCTGTGGTGCATTTTCTTGATTAAAAAGGTGATGTGGGAAGGCCCAGCCACATGTAATCAGTGTGGTCCCTATGTAGATGATCTTGAATTGTATAACAAATTATCTGAAGGCTACCAGGGAATACATAGTGGACACCATTCCATGCCCAGTGATTTAATTACTCACAACAAAAAATATTCCCTATTCTCTAAGTGTCTCACATAAGTTCTTGAAGCCTGACCCAGTGAATATTGATGTCTTAAAGAAACACTTTCACCCTAACTCTTAATGGCCCCTAGTACTTCAACCTACATAGCTTGTCTCAGGCAGAAGAATGATATACAGTCTACTGCCTCAACACACTGAACTCTATTCAAATATGACTCTGAATCAATAACTCAAGGTACAGCACATAGCTTACTTTAATTTCAAAGACTGGGACATTTATGATTAATTGCATAGCACCTGTCAGACATTGGCACATATTATTTTTAAACTTTCATATCAATTCTAGTCTGGCATATTTTCATTCTGGCCTTTTAGGACCCCTGTTTTTAGCATGACAACTTTATAACTTGTGTGCTCACCTTACTGAAGCCTTTCTACTTTTTAAGACTTCTGGCCCAGTGCCCTTCTGCTAAGTGTGCCCTGTTCCCCTCAGGCAGGCATATCTCGTAATAACCAGCTCTAGGTCATGAGCTGTGTTGTTTTAGTGAGTGTTTAATGGGTCAGTAGGAATAAGTGGGGCCTCAGATGGTCGGACAGCAAGAGCTTCACTGGTATAACGCAATGCATTCATTGAGAAAACGTTTGAGGAAGCCAGTTACTGTTCCCTTGGCTGGATGTTCAGCAAAGCACCCTGTTAAAGTGAGAATTGTCCCTCATCACATTCTGAATCTTCACAAATCTTGACTTGGTTTCCCAACCACTAGAGGTATGAGGAACCAATTTCTGCTGTTTAATAACTTCCCAGTCTAAGGCATTTACATTGTATAACTGGGAAGCAGCAGGACATCTGGAATGGCCTGTGCGTATTAATTTATGTTAACTTCGCACAAACTACACTTATCTGGAAGGAGGGATACTCAGCTGAGAAAATGCCTCCAGAAGATGTGGTTACAAGGCACTTCCTAAATTATTAGGGGAGGAGGACTCAGACTAATGTGTGTGGCACTATCTCTGGCTGGTGGTCCCAGGGTTGTTAAGGAAATATTGAGCAAGTCATGGAGAGCAAGTCAGTGAGCAGCACCACTCCATGGCTTCTTTATCAGCTCCTGACTCCAGATTCCTGCCCTGTTGGAGTTTAATGATGTCCTGCTTTCCTTTAATGATGACAGCGATGTCGAAGAATGGGCCACATAAGTTCTTTCCTTCTTTTTTGGCTTTTTGGATATGATGTTTCATCTCAGTAAGAGAACCATAACTGAACCATGGTTTCATCTACCACATCTTTGGGAAGGATATTTTGTTTTCTATGGGATTCTGGACTCACCTTTCTTCACCATTTCAAATATGTCAACACATATATTTCGTGACTGGTGAGAAATATATTTTTTGTGTGAAATACATACTTTCAGGGAAAAGCTAGAGAGGCGGCTCAGCAGTTAAGAACAATTCTCTGGGGGGTTGGGGATTTAGCTCAGTGGTAGAGTGCTTGCCTAGGAAGTGTAAGGCCCTGGGTTCGGTCCCCAGCTCCGGAAAAAAAGAACCAAAAAAAAAAAAAAAAAAAAGAACAATTCTCTGGTCTTGCTGAGGAGAAGTTTAGTTCCACAGCACCTATGTTTATTGGTCCCCATGGCCTGTCCGTCTAGCTCCTGGGGATCCAATGCTCCCTTCTGTGCACGGCACCACATACATATGCCCATTCTCATACATAGATACACACAGAAATTTTAAAATTAGAAAAAAAAATTGAGGTCTTTGTGGAAATCTATGGTAAAGCTCTCTACCTCCCATCAATCAGTTGATATAAAATACTTGGCTTGGTCCTTTTTTTATCAAAATCAAAGTTTAAGCTTGAATGGTATAACGGGAAGTATAAAAGCCAAAAATTGAGCAGTCTATTAGGGACAGTTTGAGAAGGCCAGGGATGCATCGCCCATGCTCACTGTCCGTGTAGATAAATAAAAATAAAGTATGATATTTATCCTTTAAAATAAAGTACCATTATCATCATAAGTATCTTATGTTATGGAGAAGGTCCTTGTTATGGGTCCAATATAAAATGTCAAGAACCAGTCGTGTGTTTGATCACTAACTTCCCTACAGGAGTTACTCTTTTCAAAATTCGTGGAGTCCCCAGGAAGTGTGGGTGAGATACACAGACAAGATCAGTGGGGCCTAAGTGCTGTTCCCTGATGTTTCCTGGGGAAATACAAGCCAAGGTCTACACACCTCACATAAGGAAATGATGGCAGACCAAAGTAATAATTCTACCAAAGTCCACTATGATAAACCAGTAAGTTTATTAGGATTATTAAAATGAATATGGGCTACAGGTAAGGCCATGTGCGACTGATAAAGAACTATACCACTGAAGTGCCCATGTTTCCTAGGTGGGAACTCACAAGAGCTGTAAGTGCAGAGCTCTCTACAGGGCCAAAGAGCTCCATACCTAGAGAATCTCTGCCCCAGCAGTTGTTTCTAACAACCATAAATTTGAGGAGGGGCCTTATAAATCGTTTTAGCTTCAAGAACTTCCTAGTATTGTGAGTTATTTCTTGAATTTGATGAGCCTCCTTCCTCCCTCCTGGAGGAAGGAACATTTCAATTCTAGGGGAAAAATTAAAAACAAATTGACAAAAAATGGCAAAAAATTTCTATCCCTTTCTCTGGCTCCTAAAATCTTCTGTCCCCTCTTCTGCAATAACTGAGCCTTGAAGAGCATGATAGACATGTGTGTTTCTGACTCACGTATTGGGCCCACGATGCCATAGCAATAGTTACCCAATCTTGGGATCTTCATCAGTGTTTATGCATTCTGTCACACATCATCATTTCTGAAAAGGAAGTTTCCTTCCGTGTCAGTTAGAGCAGACAACAACAGTGATCTCTAGGTGAAAGTATGCACACGTGTTTGGAGGTGCAAGTATGCACACGTGTTTGGAGGTGTAAGCACACGTGCAGTCATGTTTGGAGGTGTAAGTATGCACCCGTGTTTGGAGGTGAAAGTATGCACACGTGTTTGGAGGTGTAAGTGTGCACACGTGTTTGGAGGTGTAAGTATGCACTCATGTTTGGAGGTGTAAGTATGCACTCATGTTTGGAGGTGTAAGTATGCACACGTGTTTGGAGGTGTAAGTATGCAGTCATGTTTGGAGGTGTAAGTATGCACTCATGTTTGGAGGTGTAAGTATGCACTCATGTTTGGAGGTGTAAGTGTGCACCTATGTTTGGAGGTGTAAGTGTGCACTCATGTTTGGAGGTGTAAGTATGCACTCATGTTTGGAGGTGTAAGTGTGCACTCATGTTTGGAGGTGTAAGTATGCACACGTGTTTGGAGGTGTAAGTATGCACACGTGTTTGGAGGTGTAAGTATGCACTCATGTTTGGAGGTGTAAGTATGCACTCATGTTTGGAGGTGTAAGTATGCACACGTGTTTGGAGGTGTAAGTATGCACGTGTTTGGAGGTGTCACGTGTTTGGAGGTGTAAGTGTGCACTCATGTTTGGAGGTGTAAGTGTGCACACGTGTTTGGAGGTGTAAGTGTGCACTCATGTTTGGAGGTGTAAGTGTGCACACGTGTTTGGAGGTGTAAGTGTGCACTCATGTTTGGAGGTGTAAGTGTGCACACGTGTTTGGAGGTGTAAGTATGCACTGTTTGGAGGTGTAAGTATGCACTCATGTTTGGAGGTGTAAGTGTGCACTCATGTTTGGAGGTATAAGTATGCACTCATGTTTGGAGGTGTAAGTGTGCACTCATGTTTGGAGGTGTAAGTGTGCACTCATGTTTGGAGGTGTAAGTATGCACACGTGTGTAGAGGCAGTTTGATAGCCTTGGCACATCCATTTAACAAAGCAGGAACAGTTACTTCCCTATTGGAGCTTTGAACTCACCGCCACAGGTTTAATGTGGCTTATAGTACCAGACACAAAGTCCTTCTGACAGGGCATGTCTTAAATCTAGTGAGAAAGATGTGGTTATATCCTTAATAATAATGCCAATTTCACACCACAAAATACCAGTGTACGGTTAGTTCTGTGCTACCATGGAGAGAAGCTTTGCCAAAGGCCTTCACTACAACTCTTATTTTGGTACACTTGCCCTTATAGCTGCTGGAGTGGACCCACTGAGGATGGACTCCATTTGTTGTAATTCCTTCCACTGTGCTAGCAATGCCACTAGACTGAGCCTCTGCTTCTTCCCGTGAGAGAACAAAACCCCAATGGAATCAGTGACTGAGCTTATACTTTAGTAATATGCCCAAGGGGGTTTGAGAAACAAATATTGTTACAGTAGCACAATGACAGTAGGGCCATACTTTGGACACCAATCCAAGTTTAGAGAGAGGAATGACTTATTTGAATGTAGAAATGTTAAGGTCTGTAGCAGCCAATATTACCACAGAATTTTTGGTCTTATTCTCAAAGGGCATTGAAACATGTTCAGGGTTCACATTCTTACTGGTGAATATCAGAGTCTATACCCAGCCAAGCGTGAAGCCTTAGGGGCCTATTTTATTACTGTTCCCATTCCTGCTATTATTTCCATTACGGTGGAGACAGTCCTTGCTGTGGTTTGCATTTAAAATGTGCCCTATAGACTGGTGTTTGAACACGTGGTCTCTAGCAGGTGATACTATCATGGGAAGCTGGAGTCTAGCTTTAGGAGGTGGGGTCTAGCTCTAGGAAGCAGTTTTCTGGCCTGCTAATGACCACCAGTACATTGTGAGCAGCCACATGCTAACACTGTATACAACTCCTGCTACCAAACTTTCTCTGTTTCCTCAAAGTTTGAGCCAAAATAGATGCTTATCTTGCTTCTTGTTGCCACTTGGTAGCAGTGACTGCAAAGTAGTTAATTCAGTCCTTTTGGGCAGGAGTTTGCCACCCCTCATTGGTCTATGCTTTGCTTAGATATCACAAGGAGTCACTGTGATAAGTGACTGACGCCGTGTATATAGTGTATTGCCTGGGGCTGCTTTTTGTCATTCTACTATGGACAACTGATGGTTATCTGTGGGACATTGATTTTGGTGAAAATTTTTGACTCAGATATGCTGGGAGCCTACCAGTCTGGAGAGGGTAGTGGTGGGGGCACGGAGTAGGACCTTGGTGTGGTTTAAAGCCTGAGCATCTCTGGACGTTCTAGTTCTCGAACTGTACTGAAATGCTGATGATAACTTCTAAAAGGTCCTGAAAACTTTCCTGGTCTTACTAAGGGTAAAAAGTTGATTGACACCTAGAGCCTGACAGCAGGGGATTAAGTCATGTGGTCTTTGTTCTATCTCAGCATGAACTGCAGGGCTCTAACATTCAGCCTGCTAGTCAGAAGTAGCAGAAGAAAAAGGGCACTTTGAAAA
The DNA here is from genome assembly GCF_011064425.1 of Rattus rattus. Lineage (NCBI taxonomy): Eukaryota > Metazoa > Chordata > Mammalia > Rodentia > Muridae > Rattus > Rattus rattus. The sequence goes on along the minus strand of NC_046158.1, from coordinate 130,817,993 downwards.
TGATTATAGTGTTTATTGGTAAGTTGTAAAACGTTTCCTATGAAAGTTATCCAAGGCTTAAAGTGGAAAGATCCTTAGTGGGGAAGGGGAAAAATTCTTCTCTCTTTGTTCTCAGTACTTATATATCTTTCAGTATTCATGATCACACGTTAAAAAGTTCATCACAAGTTCACACAAAAAATCAAATCATAAATTGAGATAGAAGTTTACAACAGAGAATGTTTACATGCATACCCATTAGGAGTAAGTATCTGGCTAAACATCTCTCACCTATCACAGCTCAACAGGTTCGTTGTAAGTTCAAAACAACAATTAAGTTTTTAGTGAAGTTTTGTATAGATAAACCCCATCAATATGTTTTCTTCTGTCCTAGAACCTATAATAAGTCAATAGTTCCTCTTTTATGACATTTGGTTAATTGTTGTACAACCTCTGGCAATGTGTTCTAAGTAGGAGAAAGTCTGGTTACATGTGGGAGACTGTCAGAGTTCTCATTGTAGTTTTGACTATCAGAAAAGGATCAGTAGCAGTCCCACTATAAAAGAGCTTACTAATCACTGATATAAATTTTGGATTTCTTATAGGATCATCATTACAACTGAAGAAGTCATGTATTTGTCTATATAGCATCACTATAAGACAGTAAATCTTCGTAGATCTGCAGAGAGCTGCTCTAAAGGGGTGGGATAATACCCAGTGATGTTATACATGTTTAATCATAACTGGAAAAGTATATTAACAGCAGGAATCTTTCCTAAAATGAATTGTCTTATGGCCTTGCTTGATAAGAGTGAATCTGTCACCGGTTATATTGTAATCCTAAGCAAACCATCTCAGGAAGATCATCTGCTAGTTATCAGCGCGTCCTACGGTGGCTCCTGACACAGATATTGGTGAAATCACTTACATGGTTGCTGGTGAAGTTTGGACTGCAAAGCTGGAGAAATTTGGCCTCGAATGCTGGTGAAAATTTGTGCTCAGACACTGGTGAACCTACTTGGCCTTAGACAGTGATCCCTTTTCATACTTAACTGATTGTGGCTTGAATGTAATGTTCTGATCATGCTTTTCAGTAGATAATTTGGAGGACCTTTTCTTTAACTGCAGACATTTATAGTTATAGCTATTTCTCTTAGACTCTCTTTTAATTCACTTTTATCTTGCATCACAAGTTGGTGTTGATACCGAAGATTCCTAACAAGTATGAAGAGATGGCAAGGGAATCTGGTCCTAAGGTCCAACCCTTTAGTGAAGACAATTTAAGGGCTCATTAAAGAGTCTTAAAGTTCCTTGGCCAAGAAGCACTCATCATAGTAAAACTGACTAGCCATGTCCTCATGCAGACTATGGTAGCAGTTAAAATTCTATCAAAAGGGAGAAAGAACACCCTCATCAAATCAGAAATTGAAATTATAAAACCTCTGCATCACCCTCATATTCCTAAACTTTTGTACACTATAGACAAAAATCATTTATATGATTGCAGAACATGAGGTGGAATAAGAGTTGTTGCACAGAATTGGGGAGATTGGAAACCTACCTGAGCAAGAATCCCTTAAGCTATTTAAGAAAATGCTATGTAGCTACTATTCTTGTCACCAAAGTATATGGCCCTCAGAGAATTAAAGCACAGAAATAGTTTAGTGGAAAGCAAAAGAAATATAAAACTTAGTGATTTCAGATCAGACAAAAAGACTACCACCGGCCAAACTAGCAAAAAACCAAAACAACAACAACAACAACAACAAAAAACTGTGGGAAACTCCCTTCCTGTGCCCAGAACTCTTCGAAGGTAAAGGGTATGATGGCCACTCAATTGATCGCTAGACTTTGGGGGTTTTGCTTTGCCACATGTGAACAGGATGCCTCCCTTTCCAGGGACATAACAATAAAACACTATAGCAGACAACCTTGGCACGAAAGTACTTCTGTAAAAATCAAGCTGTCACCTCAAAATTGTGACATGATTGCTAACTTGTAAACTCTGCACAAAGGCCAACACTGCATGACATTGTGAGTTTGGAATGGCTAACGCATGACAATGAAGGTTCTTGCAGTTCCTTTAAAGAGAACACTGACTGCCACCCAAACCCCACTATAATGGACATAGTGTGTATCATGGCATAGAAACAATGAGAGATAAAGTAAAGTTTATAGGAGAAAAAGGTTGACCATGTGATGGCTATAGATTTGATGCTGAGGCAAGAGTCAACACAGGGAAACGCAATAAAAAAAACCCAAAAAACAAAAAAACAAAATCTAGGTCCAGGTAGTAGGACCAAACATTGAAACACACAAGGCCAACCATGATACAACAAACAGCTGTCATGAAGGGATCTACTGTTCCTACCCATCCACCTTAAGTTTGCCTAGTTTACTTGAAATTCCCAAGAAGGAAAGAAATAGCACAATGAGGTATCCTATGCTACCAACTCTGAACTACTTGAACAAGAAGACTATTCTCATTCACAGAATGTGCTCCCAGTTTATCCACAAGTCTCACTTCATTAGTAGCACATGGGGGGGGCAGTTACATCTCAAATGAAAGCTCTATCAGAATGTCTTCAGAGGATTCATCATTGGAAATCTACTCTAGCCAGTCATTCATGGATGTGTTGAGAGCTGGCTCTACCAATTGAAAGAGTCAGTGTCTTCATGAGGTGTTTATGTCATCATGCCTCTGTGGAGGAAGCTCAGTGTAAGGGGACCAGCATACCCAGTGAAAAGATCACTAGTCTCTTCCACAAACCTCACCTCAGGATGACCTCATGCTTCATCCTGACATGAGTATGACTGGTTCAAAGGACAATACGACCTCATAGCTTACATCATCTCCATTCTCCACCAAGGAGGCCTAAGGTGATGTTTCCCCCTGTAGAAGAGTGTCAAGCCTGTCTTCCATACATATATATATATATATATATATATATATATATATATATATATATATAGATATAGATATACCCCAGGGACATCTTTGTGGTTGGTCACAGACTGTACCCCAGGATCCCTTTAAAAGGTGAATCTCAAAGACCCGAGAAATGGCTTTCCTATAAAAGGCTTGTGTCAGTAACTAAGGTCCAAACCACTTTGAAGAAGCGGCTTTACCTGAACATTAATAAATCTTAAAGACCTTTGGCCAGGGAGAATTCAGGGAATTAACTTGTCATGTTTTCCTGCAGACTATGGTACCAGTTAAAATTCTATCACAAGGGAGACAGAACACCCTCATTAAATAAGAAATTTAATAAAATTCTATAACATCCTTATGTTATTAATCTTTTGCATATTACTAACAAAAACATTTATATTTTTCTGGAAAATGATATGGGAGTAGAGTTGGTAGGTAGAATTGTGGAGTTTGGCTACTTAACAGAGGAAGAATCCCATAGGCTATTTAAGTAAATGGTAAGCATCCTCTGATATTATCAACAGAAATGTATTGTCCACAGGGGTCTAAAGTCTAGAAATATTTTAGAGGACGCTGAAGAAATAATACTTAGTCTTTACAGATTAAGCAAAAATATTATTTGTGGTCAGAAGTTGCCAACATTCAATGGAAGCCTTCTGTATTGTGCTGCAGAACTCCTTGAAGGTACAGGTTATAATGGCCATGCTATTGATATGTGGAGCTTAAGGTTGTCCTCCACTTTATGTGAACAGGATGCCTTCTTTTCCAGGGAAGTAAGTATAAAGACATTGGCGGACAGTACTTATGTAAAATTCAAGCTGTCCCCAGAAATGTGAAATGATTGTCACTTTGTGAAACTGTACACCCTGAACAGAGGCCATGATATTGTGAGATTTGAATGGCTAAAGCATGACAATTAAGGTTGAAGCAGTTCCTTTAGAAAGAATACAGACGGGGGTTGGGGATTTAGCTCAGTGGTAGAGCGCTTGCCCAGCAAGCACAAGGCCCTGGGTTCAGTCCCCAGCTCCGAAAAAAGAAAAAAAAAAGAAAAGAAAAAAAAGAAAGAATACAGACAGTAACCCAAACCACACTGTAATGGTCATCATGGGTCTCATGAGATACAAGCAAGGAGAGATAAATGGAAGTTTACAGGGGAAATATAATCAAGCCATGGCAACTTATTTAATGCTGAGGCAACAGTCATCCTGGGAAGACAACTCAATAAAAAGCCTAAGCCCAGGAAGCGGGATCAATCCTTGAAACATACAGGGACAAGCATGAAACTCTAAAAGGCTATAAGGACGGGATCTAGTGTGTCTTCCCTTCCCACCTTCAGCTGGCCCAATCGAACTGAAAGTCTGGAGAAGGAAGAAATAGTACAATGAGGTAGAGTACACCACCCACCCTGAACTGCTTGAAAAAGAAGAGAACTCCCATTGGGAAAAGCTGCCCTCAGCTTGTGCAGAAGGCTGACATCATGAGCAGCACATTGGAGGTCAGGGGAGACAGAGAGCAGCGACACTTCTTAGGAAAGCTCTACTGGAGAGTCTTCAGAGCATTCATCACTGTGATCCTACCCGGGCAATCATCCATGCATGTGTCCAGAGCTGGCTCTAAGAATGCAAAAAGCAAGGTGTCCTCCCTGAGTATTTCATTCCACCATTCCTCTGTGGGGAAGCCCAGTGTAAGGGCAACAACATATCCAGTTAAAAGTTCAACAACATAGACTCACAGGCTAGATCACCTCTATTTTCGAGAAAGGAGTGAGGCTTCCCCAGAAAAGAAAGAGTCAAGCCTGTCTTCCTCATATATGCCCCAGTGACACCTTTCTGACTGGTGACACAATGTAATCGGGTCCCCCTTTAAACTATGGGTCTAGAAGCCCCTTAAGAATAGGGTTATAAAAGGCCTGTGTCAGGTCTTAAAGTCGAATCACGATCATGGAGAGGCTCTATCTAAACGTTATGAAATATTAAAGATTCTTGGCCAAGGAGCATTTAGGGAAGTCAAATTGGCTAGCCATGTACTCATGCAGATTATGGTGGCAGTTACAATTCTACAAAAGGGAGAAAGAACACCTTCATAAACTCTACACCACATTCATATCATTAATCTTTTGCACATTATCAACAAAAAACCTTTATATGGCTTTGGAACACAAAGTGGAAGAAGAGTAGTTGGGCAGAATTTTGGAGTTTGGCTACATACCTGACAAAGAACCCCATAGGCTATTTAAGCAACTGTATGTGCCCTCCAGTATTTTCACTATAAACATTTGCCCACAGGGATATAAAGCCCAGAAATACGGTAGTGGAAGGCAAATGAAATATAAACCTTATCAATTACAAATTGTACAAGAAGGTTATCACGGGCTAGAAGCTTGCAGCTTTTACTGGGACCCTCCTGACCTGGCCCAGACCTCTCTGAAGGTAAAGGGTATAATGTCCTCATGCAGACTATGGTGGTTGATGTGTGGAGGCCAGGGATGTGCTCTGCTTTATGTCTAGAGGATGCTGGCCTTTCCAGAAAGATAACTGTGACAACCTAAAGCAGAGTGCCTTGGCAGGACTTCAACAGAACTTTGTGATGTGACTGCTACCTTGTTAAGTGTGAACTCTGGACAAACGTCAACACTTCATTGCATTTTTACGTTTTCAAAGACTAAAGTATGAAAAAGGAGGTTCTCCCAGTATTTTTAGAGAGAAAAAAGACAGCAACCCACACCCGACTGTAATGGTCATCATGGGATATAAGCAACAACATATAAAGTAGTGCTTACAGGAGAAAAATATTGGCCTTGTCATGGCAACATATTTGATGCCAAGGTAACAATAACCCGGGGAAGACAACTCAATAAAAATACCTAAGGCCCAGGCAGGGTGTTAATAGCTTGAAACATCCAGGGCCAACCATGAACCAACAAGTGGCTGAGGCAGGGATCTAGGTCGCCTGCCCTTTCTACCTTCATTTGGCCAAATCAACCTGAAAATACTTAGAAGGGAAAAAGAGTAGAATGAGGTACATTATGCCATCCTCCCCGATGGCTTGGAGAAGAAGAGAGTTCCCATTCATAGGATCTGCCCCCAGCTTGTCCCGAGGGCTCGTGTCACGAGCAGCCCCTAAGGGAAGACAGGGGGCAGTGAGCCTCAATGAAAGCTGTACCACAGAGTCTTCAGAGGACTCATCACTGGAAATCTACCCCAGCCAGCCATCCTGGATGTGTCCAAAGCTGGCACAACCAATCCAAAGAGCCAGGGTGTTTTACAGGGTGTTTTACCTCATCATGCCTCTGTGGAGTAATCCCATGTCACTCCACCAACACCCCTTGAAAAGAATAACATGTCGTCCACAGTCCTCACCTCAGTAGGACCTCACAGCATAGCTCAGTGTCATGAAGACCACTGCTTCAAAGGACAACATGACCTCACAGGATAGAACACCTTCATTCTACAGGAAGTAGGCCCATGGTGAGGGTCCTCCTGTGCAAGAAAGACCTCAAGCCTGTCCTCCCCAAACACGCTCCAGTGACACCTTTTTGGATCCCTCTACCCAGAACCCCACAAAAATAAGTTCCAAAAGACCCTGAAAAATGGGGTAAAAACATTTGCATCAGGTGTTCAACCCCTTTGATGAAGAGGTTTTATCTGAACAATTTAAAATACTAAAGACCCTTGGGCAACGAGCATTTATGGAAGTAAAACTGAGAAGCCATTTCCTCACCCAGAAATTGGTAGCAGTTAAAATTATATCAAAATGGAGAAAGAAAGCCCTCATAATATAAGTAATTGAAAGTATAAAAAGTCAACACCACCCTCACGTTATGAATCATTTGCACGTTATATAAAAAAACGTTTTTCTGATCCTGGAACAGGAAGTGTGGGCAGTTGTTGGGCAGAATTGTGGAAACTGGCAACCTACTTGATGAGGAATCCCACAGACTATTTAAACAAATGGTATGTTCCCTCTAATAGTGTTATCAGAAGTGTATTGCCCTCAGGGAGAGAAAGCCAGGAAATATTACAGTGAAAGGCAAAGGAAATATACAACTTAGTGGTCCAGATTAGGCAAAAAGGACTATCATGGTCCATGAGCTAACAACTCTCAAACAGACTCCCCGATTTTGTTCCAAAGAACACTTTGAAGGTAAAAGTTATCATGGCCATGCAATCAATGTCTGGAGCTCTTGAGTTCTGCTTTACTTTATGTCACAGGATGCTTCCCTTTTCAGAAAAGTAATCACGGAGAACTAAAGCAGAAGACATTGTGAGGAAAGTACACTGTAAAATTGAAACTGTCACCAGAACTTGGTGACATGACTGCTAACAAGTTAACTATAAACACTGGACAAAGGCCAACAGTACATGATATTGTGAGCTGTGAGTGGCTAAATCACGACTATTGCATTTGCCTCATTTCCTCTAAGGAGAATACGGACAGCCTGCCAGACCACACTGTAATGGTCAACACGGGTGTCATGGCATATGAGCAATGGGAGATGACAGTAGTTTTACTGGAGAAAAAGTTCGACCATGCGATGGCGCCAAAGCTGATGCTGGGGCAACAATAACCCTGGGAAGAAAACTCAATAAAAACCTAAACCCAAGCGGTGGGATTGAGTCTTGAACCATATAGGGCCAACCAGAAATAGCAAATGGCTATAAGGAGGGGATCTAGTGTGCCTGCCTTCCCACCTGCCTTTGGCCAACCCAACTGGAATTCCTTAAAATGGAAAAAGAGCTGAATGAGGTACAGTATGCCACCCACCCTGAAATGCTTGAGCAAGTAGAGAACTCCCTTCCCAGATTCTGCCCTGCCTTGTCCACAAGGCTCTCTTCATGAGCAGCATCTGAGGGGAGACAGAGAGCAGTGATACCTCAGATGAAGGCTGTACCAGAGAACCTTCAGAAGATTTCATCCTTGGAAATCTATTCCAGCCAGTCATCCGTGGATGTGTCCAAACTGGCTATAATCATTCAAAGAGTAAAATGTACAATCTCATAATTGCCTCTGACCAGGAAGCCCAGTGTAAGTGCACCAACTTATCCAGTGGAAAAATCAACTCATCTCTTCCACAAACTTCACCTCAGGGATCTTCCCACACTGCTTCCTGACATGACTCGCTCTGGTTCAAGGAACAACATGACTTCTTAGTACAGATCACCTGCATTCTGCAGCAAGGAAGCCATGGGTCAGGATCCCATTGTACAAGAAATGGCATGGAGCCTGTCCTCCCACATATGCCCAAGAGACACCTTCACAATTGCTATAAGACTTTAGGAAGGACACCCTTAAAAGTGGGCATAGAAGACCCTGAATAATGGGGTTATAATAGGCCTGTGTCAGATCCTAAGGTCCAAAAACTTTGATGAAGAGGCTTTATATGAACAGTATAAAGTCTTAAATACCCTTGGTCAAGGAGCATCTGGGAAGGAAAATTGAATAACCACCTCCTCATGCAGACTATGGAAGCAGTTAACATCCTAACAAAAAAGAAGAACACACTCATCAAATCAGAAACTGAAATGATAAAATCCCTATTCTACCCTCATATTATTAAAGTTTTGCAAATTATCATGAAAACATTTATATGCATCTGGAACACAAAGTGGAAGGAGAGTTACTGGGCATAATTTTGGAGTCTAGCTATCTACCTGAGCAAGAATCCCATAGGCTATTTAAGCAAATGGCATCTGCCCTACAGTATTGTCACTGTAAACATAGTGCCCACAGGGATTTAAAGCAATAAAGGAATGGTTACAGGAGAAAAGTATGGCCATGTCACGGCAACCTACTTGATGCTGAGGCAACAGTCACCCTGGGAAGACAACTCAATAAAAAGCCAGCCAGGGATCAAACCTTGAAACGTTCAATTCCAACCAACAAAAAAAAAAAAAAGGCTATGAAGAGGGTATCTAGCCTGCCAAGTCTTCCCTCCTCCATGATCTCCAATCAGCCTGAAAATACTGAGAATGGAGATGAGAGTAGAATGAGGTACAATATGCCACACACCCTAACATGCTTGAACAAGAAGAGACATCCAATTCACAGAAACTGCCATCAGTTTGTCCACTAGGTTCAATGCATGATCAGCTCACGTGGGTTAGGGGAGAGAGGCAGAGAGCAGAGAGCCTCAGGTGAGAGCCTCAGGTGAAAGCAGTTCCAGAGAGTCTTCAGAGGATTCATCACCGGAAACTCCCTCCAGCCATCCATCCATGGATGTGTCCAAAGCTGGCTCTAACAATTCAAACAGCAAAGTGTCCTCACAGGATCCTTTATCTCCTCATGCCTCTTGGAGTAAGATCAGTGAGGGCACCAAGTACCCAGTGAAAAGTAAACACACATTTCCACAAACATCACCTCATCAGGAACCCATGGGACAGTTCCACAATGTGATTACCACTGGCTCAAAGGACAACATGACCTCACAGGATAGATTTCCTCCATTTCCAGCAAAGAGTCCCAGGCTGAGGATCCCACTATACAAGGAACAGAGTCAAGCCTTTCTTTCCAAATACACCTAGGGGACAGCTTTGTGGCAGATATCAGACTGCACCCAGGGCCCCCTCTAAAAGGCAGCTATGGAATACCCTGAAGAATTGGGTTATAAAAGACCAGTAAACCTTATGTTGCTGCTTGCCAATCTGAGAGGATGAATAGACAGCAACAAAATCCAGGCTATGAATTAAAAGGCAGGTGGTGGCATCCATGGTGAGAGGCACTGGCACAGGCTATAATGTACTTTTACATCTATCTTTTTAGAAAAGATATCTGTTACTTTAAGGAAAAGTATTTATCAATGTTATCTGCATAAAGATTAACTTGCAGAATTCAGTTCTTTCTTTACACCATGTCTGTCCTGGGGACTGGATTAAGGTTCCTAGGCTTAGCAGCAAATTAACTCTCATAACTATTTCCTGGATTAAATGAAAGATATTATGAAAGTACACATTTTAGGGCTTGGTGATAATATATTATCTCACCAGAAATCCAACCCCACAGTAATTTTTTCCTGAGTAACTAGGCTACATGTAGGGAGCAGAGAAATGTCTAGTGAGGCTGGGCAAGGGTGGGTGAAGGGATCCACGGAGAACTCAAGAGGAATCAGCCTGAGAGCGTGTGCCATCACAGGGCCTGCAAGGTTCTACTAAGTGGCCCCTTTCTAGTTTAAGTGCACTTGGAAGCATTTTACTTTCTGGAAAATGAAACCAGAGAGTAGATAGCAGCTTGCTGAGAATGAGGACAGGTGTAGGAGAGAATCAGGTAGGAATTTCCTAGGGTTATGTGCCAGAGGGCAGCCATGACTACATCATAGGCTTTAACTAAGGGCGAACTATTTCTCTATGTGCACATGAGCAGTGGATCTATGGGGGTATCATACCCTTCTCAGATCCTTTGGGACCTGAGGACTGAACAAAGATTCTGGGAGGAAGTTCTTAGGTCATGGTTGTTCTTACACTTCCATTTAAGTCCTTCGTGATGCCTTGTGGTACCAAAATTGCACTTGCTAAGTGCGATACTTCATGGAACTTAGAAATCCTGTAAACCCGGTACCATGGCAGGTAGGTCATCATCAGGAACACAGGCCTCAGAGGACCTTCCATTCATGGTGAGATTGTCTGCTGTCTGTCTCCAGATGTACATGAGAGTCATTAGTAGAGAAAGTGGCCACTGGAAGCATATGTGGGTCCCATAGTGCCGAATCTCTTTGTGTTTGTGTCCAAGATGGCTATTGCTGACCAGATTGGATGCAGAAACAGAGCAATGGTGAGGCAGGGAGTGTCCATCTAGTGCTCATAAGGGAAGGTAGGGGGTACAGGAACAGGTGAGTTCCTTGCTCATGATGCAGCTCTCAAGACCATGCTATCTTGCTAGACAGCTCGCTCCTTACCCGCCTAGATCCAGAAACCGTCACACCTCACCCCATTTGTGAGTCGTTATTGGTGAGCCTCCCCGGTGCTCTGCAATCTGAGTCATCAGAATGCACTCTTCTGTACTGTATATCTGGACAGACAGCGAAACACAAACACCTATACAAACCCCCCTCCAGATGTACCTATAGACAGTTGATGCTGGTGAAATTTGCTTCAAAGGGAAGCAAATGAATCTCCATGCTAAACAAAGTCATTTCATAATTCATGTGCCTGTAGATGTCCCTCCAAGTCAGTTTTCCCTCATGTCCATGCTCATTTGAAACAATTTCCACCTCCTCTTCTGCTTCGTAGGAGACGTTTGCCATACCACGCTGCACACTTTGTCTCGGGTGTCTGACTGCATGAAAGGTGAGGCACACGCTGTGCGTTGAGTAGAGTCAAGGTGAAGTCTGCAGTGTTTGACAGCTGAAGTCAGAGCGGGAGCTGGTTCCAAGCTTGATCCTGGATAAGAACCTGTTGATGGAAAAGCAATTGAGACCCTCTGGTCTGACACTGAGGGCTTTCCTTTGGGTGGCTTATGGTCTCCCGCCACCCTCATCTGCCCAAGAAAAGTCAGGGACTTAAGGTGTCAGATTCATACTCCTCTTTAGCCCCACTCTCTTGTATACCCTGCAGTTCTTATTTTCAACAGTATTTCACACAAAGACCTATGCTGCTTTTTTTCCTGATATCCTGTAAGGATGTTGCTGTTATGAAGTTTTATGTCCCCAGGCAGCAGGCTCAGAAAGTCTGGTGCCTTTGCTGACTGTAAGACCCTATGCTGAGGCCACCAAAGAACTCCTGGGACCACACTCAACAAGGCACAAAGCCTGAGGCCAGCCTCATCTGCATGGAACATAGGGAAGGAGATGTCCCTCAAGTCTTACTCTAGTTAGCATGGGGACACACAGAGACATAGATGATGATGCCTTGTTCAAACATGGGGAAGGCATGGTTGGCCTACACTTGTTTATCTCACCCAACCCCCCTGTTTTCAGGTCTCCTTGATGGAAGAGTCCTCTGCTGATTGGCAGATAAGTAGTGCCAGATCTAGAAGAGCACAGAATTCCATCAGCCAGATAGACTGTGAACAACAAGAGAGGAAAACCATGTTCTGATCCCAGGTCACCCATCTCTTTATCCTATTTGTTGTGGGAGAAGACTATGTGAGGAAAATTAGAGACCTTCCTCATTGTGTACACTTTTCCATTCTCTTGTCAGGAACCAAGTCATCAGAGTGAGGTGCTTCTCAAGCCCTCACCATCCACCACCTCCACTGTTGGGTGTATGGGGCAAGAAGAGTGGTTTTAATGACCCCTCAGTTTCGTAAGGATGGACACCACTTCCTCTGTAAGAAGTCTCAATAAAGGTGGCTACCTGCATGTGCCAGACATACAAGTCAAATAGAACATCGAGGCATTGTGGAGGAGACCTGGGGGACTCTTTAAAGCAGTGACATTAACCAGTACTTACAGCAGTGAAATATGGAGATATCCTGTCAAAATTTTGAGATATTGAAAGCTGAATGATTTCTTATCTTAGGCAGTCTATGTCTGAGAGAAGATCAGCCACTGAGAATGTCCTCAGAGAGCCGAGTTTAATTTCATAGGCAGAAGTGTTACCAAGAGTGTGACACACAGGAACCTGGACAAAAAAATAGGACATAACTCTGAACACTTAGCCTATTGCCTTATTATACTGAACTTTGTGTGTTTAAAACATTTGTTGTGCTATAATAATTTATATCTTATAAATCTACAGATACTGAACTTAGCATGTATTTCTTGTGAATGAACAATTATCCCAGTGGTGAGAGCACAGTAATTCTCCAGGATGCACTGTGGTCTTCATCCATTACAGCTCTGCCCACGTCCTCCTACATACTGCCTGGTCTGCATCCTAGAGACATCTTTCCATCCCACTATTGTTTACCACCAGTAGACACTTGTTTTAGGCTTCAATTAGGCACCCTTTCGCTCTCCTTTGAACATTATTTTTCTTAGCATAATGTCCTTCAAGTTTACTCAGTGTGACCACAAAGCTCCATATCCCTCTCCCCTTCATGTTTCTGAGACAATGTCTTGCTGTATAGCCGAGACTGGCTTACAACTGCTGACCCTCCTGCTCAGAATCCTGGGTGCTGTGGTGAGAGGTTTGCACCTTCTTCCTCAAGAAACAGGTGGAAATAGGGTTGACACTTTTTTTTTTACAGGATTAGGTTTTGAGTCATTTTGAAATACTGTCAATACTCTCTGAAGTCGCCTTATCCCAGTGTCTTCAAAAACCTACTTGTCATTGAGTGTGGAGATTTTCACCAGGGCCTTGACAACTGTTCCCAAAGCACTGACTTATGTAGCCTGTAATATGGTTCACCCTCAATTTGTATTTCTGCCCTGCCATTCATATTCTGTTGAGGGGTCAGAGTTTTCTTCAGGGCACAAAGGATGCTCTGTGTGTCGTGTGAACAGGTAATGGAGAGGCTTCCAAGATGGCAGGAATCCTGGCCTCTTGCAACCAAATCACTGTGGGAAGAAACAAAGAAACCAGTTAATGTGCCTACTTGTGGGGGTGCAGCCATCTGGGGCCATCTGGCAGGTCCATTTTTGGTGTTGTGAGGGATCTTATGCTGTGCTGTATCAGTTCTTCACTCTCTGGACTCTGGTTGTCTCCATAGCTTGGCTCTCATATGTGTCTGACACATGGCCCAGTGCAGAAGTCTCTGACATTATGAGATCCTTTTTCTTGGTATGTACGCTATTTGGGATGCCTGGATCACAGCAAAACATGGTTTCACCTTTTGAAGAATCTCCACACTGTGTTTTATGATTGTTATATCGATTTTTGCTCTGCCAGCAGTGTGCAAGGGTTGTCAATTCACACTCAGGTTATCTTCTAATAATGTCCACACTAGTTCGTATGTTGACATTTATGACAACTCATTTATCAATGTTTGGCCATATTTCCTGGACACATCAGTTCAGTTCACAAAGTTCTAACCTTGGTGAGTTTCTCCTACTTTCCCAATAGCAATTTCAGAATGTCAGGTCTTACTTTAAGGTCTTCTATTCTTTTGGAATTGGTTTTTATGCAGGCAGAGATGAAGATCTAGTTTCACGCTTCTACATTAAATGCCAAGTTTTTTCTATCACCATTTGAGGAGTATATAGAAAGTTAGTCAGGGCTAAGCAGTGAGACTATCTATATATAAATATATGAATAGAAAATGTAAAAGACAGACAACTAGATTTACTTAAAATAGTTTTTTGTTTGGTTTTTTTTTTTTTTTTTTTTTTTTGGCACTGAGAGCTGAAGCCAGTCGCCACCAGCGCCTACACACCTGACAGCAGAGGTAAGACCAACTTTTCTGCTCCAAGTGATCTTTCTGGTGGCCTCAGGACACACAAAGGCAGAAGTCCTCTGGGACAGGACACTTCCCGTTTCTGGCTGTGCTGAGATCTGAACTGAATGGATCCCACAGCTTCCTGCACCCAAATCCCATGAGGAGAGAGGTGAACTCACAGAAGTGAGGACAATCCTGAGACCTCAGGGGAGAGTCCCACCTCTGCCCACTTCTCCTCACATTCCTGGCCCAAGAAGAAACTGCATAGTGCCTCTGGATACATGAATATAGGAGCAGTCAGCATCCGGAACCTGCTGGTTTCTGCCCGAGCCCAGAACTGAACTGAACCAGTTCCACACCTCCCTGTACCCAAATCCCCATGGGGGAGAGAGCTGGACTCTCAGAAGTGCAGACAAACCTGAGAACTCAGAGAAGACAACTACTTTCTGTCCACATTCCTGACCCAAGAGGAAACTGCCTAGTGCCATCTCTGCCCTCTGAGCACAGGAACCGAGGAGCAGTCAGAGGAAGGACGCTTAGGGTTTCTGCCTGTGCTGAGAGCTGAAAGCCAGTCACCAGGAGCACCTACACATTGAAAGCAGAGGTAAGACCAACGCTTCTGTGCCAAACCACCTGCCTGAAGGCTTCAGGTCACACAAACCCAGGAGCAGCTCTCTGTTCCCAGATCTGGCTAAAAGAAAACAGGTCTACAGAAATGCTGACACAGAGGCTTATAAGAGAGTCAATCCACTGTCAGAGACAGCAAGACCAGCTAACACCAGAGACAACCAGATGGTGACAGGTAAGCACAGGAACCGAAGCAACAGAAACCAAGACTACTTGGCATCATCAGAGCCCAGTTCTCCCACCAAAGCAAATACTGGATATTTCAACACACTGGAAAACCAAGATTAGGATTGAAAATCACATCTCATGATGATGATGATGATGATGATGATGATGATGTTAGAGGACTTTAAGAAGGACATAAATAACTCCCTTAAAAAATGCTGGACAACACAGGTAAACAAGTAACACCCTTAAAGGG
Source organism: Rattus rattus (assembly GCF_011064425.1). Lineage (NCBI taxonomy): Eukaryota > Metazoa > Chordata > Mammalia > Rodentia > Muridae > Rattus > Rattus rattus. The sequence continues at coordinate 130,802,784 of NC_046158.1, read as the reverse complement.
GAAACACAAAAATCCCTTAAAGAGTTACAGGAAACACAGTCAAAAGGTGAACAAATTGAACAAAACCACCCAGGATCTAAAAATAAAAATGGAAACAATAAAAAAAATCACAAAGGGAGACAACACTGGAAATAGAAAACCTAGGAAAGAGATCAGGAGTCATGGACGCAAGCATTACCAAGAAATAACAAGAGATAAAAGAGAGAATCTCAGGGGCAGAAGATACAATAGAAAACATTGACACGACTGTCAAAGATAATGTTAAACACAAATATATCCTAACCCAAAAACATCCAAGAAGTCCAGGACACAATGAGAAGATCAAACGTAAGGATAATGGGTATAGAAGAGAGCAAAGATTCACAACTTAAAGGGCCAGTAAATATCTTAAACATAATTATAGAAGAAAACTTCCCTAACCTAAAGAAAGAGATGCCCATAAACATACAAGAAGCCTACAGAACTCCAAATAGATTGGACCAGAAGAGAAATTCCTCCCGTCACATAATAGGTAAAACACCAAATGCACAAAACAAAGAAAGAATATTAAAAGCAGTAAGGGAAAAAGGTCAAGTGACATATAAAGGCAGATCTATAAGAATTACACTAGACTTCTCACCAGAGACTATGAAAGCCAGAAGATCCTGGACAGATGTCATACAGACCCTAAGAGAACACAAACACCAGCCCAGGTTACTGTATCCAGCAAAACTCTCAATTAACATAGATAGAAAAACCAAGATATTCCATGACAAAACCAAATTTAGGCAATATCTTTCTACAAATCCAGCCCTATAAAGGATAATAGATGGAAAACTCCAACACGAGGAAAGAAACTACACCGTACAGAAAGCAAGAATATACTTTCCTTGTAATGAAACCAAAAGAAAGACAATCATAATTCCACCTCTAACAATGAAAATAACAGGAAACAACAATCACTATTCCTTAATATCTCTTAACAACATTGGATGCAGTTCCCCAATAAAAAGACATAAACTAACATACTGGATATGTAAAGAGGACCCAACATTTTGCTGCATACAGGAAACACACCTCAGTGACAAAGACAGCTATTACCCCAGAGTAAAATGCTGGAAACAATTTTCCAAGCAAATGGTCCCAAGAGACAAGCTGGAGCAGTCATTCTAGCATCTAATAAAATCGACTTTCAACCAAATGTTATCAAAAAAGACATGGAAGGACACTTCATATTCATCAAAGGAAAAATCCACCAAGATGAACTCTCAATTCTGAATATCTATGCTCCAAATGCATGGACACCTACTTTCATAAAAATCTTATTAAAGCTCCAAGCACATATTGCACCTCACAATAAATAGTGAGAAACTTCAAAACCCCACTCTCATCAATGGATAGATCATGGAAACAGAAACTAAACAAAGACATAGAGAAACTAACAGAAGTTATGAACCAAATGGATTTAATAGCTATCTATAGAACATTTCATCCTAAAACAAAAGAATATGACTTCTCAGCACCTCATGGCACCTTCTTCAAAATTGACCACACAATCAGTCACAAAACAACCTCAAAAGATATAACAAGATTGAAATAAGCCCATGCATTCTAGAAGATCATCATGGATTAAGGCCGGTCTTCAATAACAACAAAAAATGACAAAAAGTCCACATACACATGGAAGTTGAACAACTCTCTACTCAATGATAACTTGGTCAAGGAAGAAATGAAGAAAGAAATTAAAGACTTTTTAGAATTTAATGAAAATGAGGGCACAACATACAAACTTATGAGACACAATGAAAGCTGTGCTAAAAGGAAAACTCAGAGCTCTGAGTGCCTCACAAAAGAAACAGGAGAGAGCATATGTTATCAGCTTGACAGCACACCTAAAAGCTCTAGAACAAAAAGAAGCAAATACACCCAAGAGGAGTAGAAGGCAGGAAATAATCAAACTCAGGGTTGAAATCAACCAAGTAGAAACAAAAAGTACTATACAAAGAATCAACAAAACCAAGAACTGGTTCTGTGAGAAAATCAGCAAGATCGATAAGTAAACCTTTAGCTAGACTAACCAGAGGGCACAGAGACAATATCCAAATTAACAAAATCGGAAATGAAAAGGGAGACATAATGACAGAATCTGAGGAAATTAAAAAATTATCAGATCCTATTTCAAAAGCCTATATACAACAAAACTGGAAAATCTGGAGGAAATGGACAATTTTCTAGACAGACCAGGTGCCAAAGTTAAATCAGGATCAGGTAAATCATCTATACAACCCCATGACCCCTAAAGAAATAGAAGCAGTCATTAAGTCTCCCATCAAAAAAGTGCCCTAATACCAATACTGTCCAAGCTAGTTCACAAAATAGAAACAGAATGAACACTACACAATTCCTTCTATGAAGCCACAATTGTGCTTATACATAAACCACACAAAGACCCAAAGAAAGAGAACTTCAGACCAATTTCCCTTATGAATAAGATGCAAAAATACTCAATAAGATTCTTGCAGACTGAATCCAAGAACACATCAAAAGGGATTATCCATCGTGATCAAGTAGGCTTCATCCAGTGATGCAGGATCAATCACTATGTAGAAATTCATCAATGTAATACACTATATAAATAAACTCAAAGATAAGAACCACAGGATCATCTCATTATATGCTGACGAAGCATTTGTCAAAATTCAACAACCCTTCATGTTAAAAGCCTTGGAAAGATCAGGAATTCAAGGCCCATACCTAAATATAGTAAAAACAATATACAGCAAACCAGTAGCCAACATCATACTAATGGAGAGAAAACTTGAAGCAATCTCACTAAAATCAGGGACTAGACAAGGCTGCTCCCTATCTCCCTACTTTTTCAATATAGTACTCAAAGTTCTAGTCAGAGCAATCAGACAACGAAAGGAGGTCAACAGGATACATATTTGAAAGAAGTCAAAATATCACTATTTGCAGATGATATGATAGTATACTTAAGTGACCCCAAAAGTTCCACTAGAGAACTGCTAATTCTGACAAAAAAGTTCAGCAAGGTGGATGATATGAAATCAACTCAAACAATCAGTAGCCTTCCTCTACTCAAAGGATGAATGGGCTGAGAAAGAAATTAGGGAAACGACACCCCTTACAATAGTCTCAAATAATAGAAAAACCTCAGGGTGACTCTAACCAAGCAAGTGAAAGATCTGTATGACCAGAACTTCAAGTCTCTGAAGAAAGAAACTGATGATCTCAGAAGATGGAAAGATCGCCCATGCTCGTGGATTAGCAGGATTAATATAGTAAAGATGGCCATCTTGCCAAAAGCATTCTACAGATTCATTGCAATCCCCATCAAAATTCCAACTCAATCCTACATAGAGTTAGAAAGAGCAATTTGCAGATTCATTTGGAATAACAAAAAACCCAGGATAGTGAAAACTATCCTCAACAATAAAAAGACTTCTGGGGGAATCACCATCCCTGACTTCTAGCAGTATTATGGAGCAATAGTCATAAAAACTGTATGGTATTGGTAGAGAGACAGACAGATAGATCAGTGGAACAGAATTGAAGACCCAGAAATGAACCCACACACCTATGGTCACTTGATCTTTGACAAAGGAGCTATAACCATCCAGTGGATAAAAGATAGCATTTTCAACAAATGGTTCTGGTTCAACTGGAGGTCAGCATGTAGAAGAATGCAAATTGATCCATTCTTATTGCCCTGTACAAAGCTCAAGTCCAAGTGGATCAAGGACCTCCACCTAAAACCAGATACACACAAACTAATAGAAGAAAAAGTTGGGAAGAGCCTTGAACACATGGGCACTGGGGAAATTTTCCTGAACAAAACACAAATGGCTTATGTTCTAAAATCAGGAATCAACAAATGGGACCTCACAAAATTGCAAAGCTTCTGCAAGGCAAAAAACACTGTTGTTAGGACAAAACAACAAGCAACAGATGGAGAAAAGTTCTTTACAATCCTACGTCCGAGAGAGGACTAATATACAATATATACAAAGAACTCAAGAAGTTAGACTCCAGAGAGGCAAATACTCCTATTAAAAAATGGAGATCTAAACAAAGAATTGTCAGCTGGGAGGTATCGAATGGCTGAGAGGTACATAAAGAAATGCTCGACATCCTTAGTCTTCAGGGAAATGCAAATCAAAACAACCCTGAGGTTCCACCTCACACCAGTCAGAATGGCTAACATAAAAACTCAGGTGACAACAGATGCTGGCGAGGATGTGGAGAAAGAGGAACATCCCTCCATTGATGGGGGGATTGCAAACTGGTACAACCACTCTGGAAATCAGTCTGGAGGTTCCTCAGAAAATTGGACATAGTACTACCTGAGGACGCAGCTGTACCTCTCCTGGGCATATACTCAAATGATGTTCCAACAAATAACAAGGACACATGCTCCACTATGTTCATAGCATCCTTATTTGTAATAGCCAGAAGCTTGAGAGAACCCAGATGCCCTTCAACAGAAGAATGGATACAGAAAATGTGGTACATCTATACAATGGAACATTACTAAGCTATCAAAAACAATGACTTCATGAAATTAAATAGGCAAACGGATGGAACTAAAAAATATCATCCGGAGTGAGGTAACCCAATCACAAATACACACACACACACACACACACACACACACACACACACACACACACACACACACGGTATGCACTCACTGATAAGTGGATATTAGCCCAAAAGCTTGAATTACCCAAGTTACAATCCACAGACCACATGAAGCTCAAGAAGAAGGATTACCAAAGTGTGGATGCTTTACCCCTTCTTAAAAGGGGAACCAAAATATACAAAGAAGGGGATATGGAGACAAAGTTTGGAGCAGAGAATGAAGAAATGGCCATTCAGAGATGGCCTGGGATCCAGCCCATATACATACAGCCACCAAACCCAGACAATAATAATAATGCTGATGCCAAGTACTGCATGTTGACAGGATCCTGATGTAGCTGTGTTCTGAGAGTCTCAGCCAGAGCATGACAAATACAGAGGTGAATGCTAGCAACAAGCCATTGAATTGGGAATTCGATCCCCATTGGAACAGTTAGAGAAAGGATCAGAGGACCTGAAGGGGTTTGCAAACCCATAAGAACAACAATACGAACAAAACAATGCTCCCAGTGACTAAACCACTATCAAAGAGTACACATGGACAGACCCATATCTCCAGCTGCATGTGAAGCAGAGGATGGCCTTGTTGAGCACCAATGGGAAGCCCTTGGTCCTGCCAAGGCTGGATGCCCCAGTGTAGAGGAATGTCATGGAGGGGAGGCAGAGAAGGGTGGGTGGTTGGGGAGGAGGAACACCCTCGTAGAAGAAAGGGCAGGGCATGGGATGGGGGATTATGAATAGGAAACCGGGAAAGGGAATAACATTTGAAGTGTAAATAAAAAATATCCAATAATAAAAAGACTATAACCTTGAGTCAGCCAGGTCTCTGACGTTTACAAGTTTCCTTCAAGTGCCAAGATTCTGGTAAGGGGTCCATAGCAGCAATGCCAGTGATACAAAGGAACACCAAATTAGGTGAGGAAAACAGCAGCTCCCTTAGAGCTAAGGCTCCGGCCAACTCTCTGGGCTGGGGTTCCCACTCAGGACAGGCTCAGAGAAGCTGTTACTAGAGATTCCTCCTCCCCTCCCACCTCTCATTAGATGGTGAGAAGCAATTGTTCCCCTGCCAAATCTCTCAAATTATGAGGAATGATATATCAGAGAACCAAGTTAGCTGACCCTAAATGACTCTAGGACAGATCAGGGCCATGGATGAGCCCAGACACATGTCTTCAGGCAGGACAGCATGAGAGAAGAAAGCCTTAATATGTTGTAGAGCAACAAGTAATAAAGGATGAGATGAACCAGGAACTGCATTAGATAACAGGAGTGTTACCCATGCTCAGAAATCAGGTGAGCCAGCACTGGTCCATGGGGGCTGGTTGATTCCTAATAAGGGATCAGGGAGACTTTAACCTGTCTGAGTCATAAGGAGTTGACAACTCTGTCCTGCTCTCAGCTTCACCAGGCCACTCAAAGTCATCTGTCAGATTTAGAGAAAGTCACTGATGAGTGTGTGTGTGTGTGTGTGTGTGTGTGTGTGTGTGTGTGTGTGTGTGTGAAAGAGAGAGACAGAGACAGAGACAGACAGAGAGAAACAGAGACAGACAGAGACAGACAGAGACAGAGACAGACAGAGAGATATGGAGAAAGAGAAAGAGACAGACACACATATAGATATAGATACCTAGACATTTCTATTGTGTATTGTATCTATCATTGTATCTACCCATGCAACAGTAAGATCACACAGTAGCAATTTTCAGTATCAAGGATATTGGAAGCCCCATCATGCTTCAGCTATACATTGAGGAAATCCCACAGCATCAAGGATTGGCGGACAGGTTTCACTCAGAGAATAATGCACTGTCCTCTCAATAAATGTGTGTGCCACTTATCAGCTCACCTAGGTCCTGCCACCTGGAAAGCTTCATTCACAGGGACAGAACCCCTGTCCAGCCTCTGTTTCCTAACTGTTTTTTCCTTTTGCACAGGATAGCATAGATAAGGAGAATCCTGCTTTGCATGCTTGAGTCTGTTTGAGTCATGGTGGCATGAGATTCACAGTAGGAACAGGTATGGCTTGAAAATAGATATCTGATAGTGTGATTTGAGTTGCTATGACGGTAATGTGGGAGAGTAAATCCAGGCTAGGACTGAGCTGTGATTTTCTTAGGCATCTGGATTCTTTAGAGAGATGCTGTTTGTCAGGCCAAACAGCAAATAGAAGAAGTCGGGTGATAAGTGTGACTAGGTATTCTGTCCATGGTTTAGTCTCTGTGTCCACACAACTTGCCTGGTATCTGGGATGCTTTGTAAGGAAGCTATTCAAAGCCTCTGAGAGTTGCCTGGATAACAGGATTGTTGATGGATAAAACCCTTTTGGACAGTGTTCATCTGCCTGGCACTTCTCAGCCAAGTTTCAAACACCTGCCTCCTGCTCCCTTTGGACCTTAACCTAGTCTTACACTCATTCTAGTACCCTCCTTCCTAGGAATCTGTGCCTACCTCAGAGTCTTGCACCTGTCTTCTAGTGTTTAGAAATGGAGAAATAATTTTGGGTATAGAATGGATAGGTAGGTGACTACAATGTGATGGACACCCTCCTGACAAGTCCTGGTAATACAATCACTTACCAAGCACCCATCTTGGCTCCTATCCTACCCTTACTGGCACCCAAAAAAATTGCTCAGGGTGCTTGAAAGTCTAAGGTAGTGGCAATTCTGAAGAGAGTCCTTCTTCCTGTTAACAAAACAGGAAGGAAGAAGGAAGGCTGGGTGAAGCTCATCCCTGGTAATGAGAAAGAATGGTTTCATGACCCAAGAGAATAAATGTTGTTAAATAAATAAATTTTATGTCCTTGACATAAATGCATATCTGTCATAAGAGCCTAGGAATGGGAGGTTATTCACATTGGGTATATGTGAGTAAAGAAAATCAAAACTTGCAAGGTAATGAATTATAGGAGTAATTGGAAGAATGACATACCATTAAAGGCTTTATTTGTGGTTGGAGCAAGGGTCTGTTTTTTTTTTAAGATCTAGGACTAATTGGTATCCACTATCAAGGTGTGCCATACCTTCTGAACTTGGTTATATACACAAGGAATTCCTGTGGTCTCTCTTGTGAGCACTTGTAGACAAGTGAGGTCCATGACAGAATGCTTTCCTGTCTTTATCTAGAAAACCTATGTTGCACTTACGATTCTCAGATGCCAGGATGACTCAGAGAATGGCTGTTTATGTAGAGGGCAGGAGTCTTATAGAAGTGCTATGTCATTTTAACACATTGGCTAGTAATCAATACACAGACAATATGAGGAATGAGTAGGTTAAGGCCTGTTAGAAGAATGGTGTACTATGATTAGGATAGCCACCATCAAATAACAAATCACTCAACAGATTAATTGCAGGAGGCAGCTTTTGACCTCTCTGAGAAATGTGAAAAAGACTGTAAGATGTAGTGAAAGGTTATATAGGGCCAGAGCTTTTGTTGGGCTCCACGTGTGGTCATACTATGAGTTATCAGAATTACGGGGATGAGACCAGAGCATGTGCTGCATACTGCTGGCTGCTGCTTCTACAAAGCTCCAAGACAGCTTTTGCAATACATTTCCATCATGGACAGGGCTGCTCTGGGAATAGTTGTGTGTGGGGGGCCATAATTGGTAGGGGCTGTGCAGAATTTCTCAATGGATAATTTAGCTCCTCTTTCACCAACCTCATGGGAGAAAAAGAGACGAGTGAAACATGTGGCTACTGATGCCAGTCTTTTCCTGGGTATTGTGCTCATAAGGTATGGGAAGGGGAAGGATGATGGCTGAGGTGGCATCCCATTTGCTGCTTTGGCTGATGGTTTAGTGGTATCTGAGTGAAAACTAGTCATTTTCTTTTGGGGAAGCCTGGCAAGCAACGATTACCACCTACACTGGGAACCTGATAGCTTCCAGCAGAGACATGATATTGGGCAGGGACTCTTGATAGGGTGTTTGGTATCAACCTTTCCAAGTGTCAGCATTGGTATGAACCCCATGGGAGTCACCTGAGGCAGGACTGACCCTCAGCTAGACCCAAGACCAGATGTTCTTGTTGTAACACAAGTTTACCTTGGGTTAAAGATTTTTGTTCGCAAAACCAGGAAGACAATTTAAACTCTAAAATGGACACCTCTCAGCCCCACCAGTAAGAGGGACCCCCCCCCTGCTCAGCAAGGAGTCTTTTGGACCTTGCCTGTGTTTCCACACTCCCTGATGATGACTGTACATTCAGACTGTATGCCTGTTAAGGGTTGGTTAACACAGGGACAGACGTCACTATAATAACAGGTTCACTCAGATTTACTTAACTTATGATTGGGATTGCTTTCTGTCTTACCCTTAAGGAAAGAGGCTTGGTAAAGAGAGTTTAAAGGAGAACCAGACGAAAGAATTCTACCATTTTCCTTATGATATTCCCCAACATATGATTAGGTTCCATCAGCATTCAAAAATGGTGGCATGGTTCACAGGCTGGTTGGATAAACACATGCCACAGGACAATTTTCTTACTGCCTTATCCCAGCTGCCAGTTAGAGCTAAACCCCATAGCACAAGCCCCTTATCTTTTGCCCCATTCCCCTGGCAACTATGATCTTTCTTGATGCTAATAAAGCCAGATATGTGGGTCTTATCCATAGACTGTGCAAAAGGACACTCTCCCTAATCCTGGCTCTGTGCAACTATGTGAATTATTGTTGCCTTGACCCAGACAGCCACCACTGCGGGGACTGTCAATGTGGCAGTCTCTAAGTCAGCTGAGGCACTACAGGCACAGTACTAGTCCACATCTTTATCAAGCTATACATATTTAACAACAACACATAACCTTACTGGCAGAAGAGACATGTATCTATTGGCCTGAGTCTACCGGCAAATTTCCTGGCCTGCTGACACTTGAACCATAGAGGGGATAAACTTGAAGCTCAAGGCAAAGGCCTGAATGTTCTGTTACGCTTGGAGGAAGGAGCAGGGAGGCCCCTGGAACAGAATAGATGTCTACTTTGGTCATACTGTGCACTCAACTGTTGGTGTGTCTGCACATAGGCATCTTCAAATAATGCACAAATAATACGACTGGCTCATGGAAACAAAAAACTGGCCTGTACTGTTTATCATATACCTCAGTGAACTTCTATACACAGAAAGCTCTCTTTCAAGGCAGTTCTGAAGCAGCAGGGCTGTTATGTTAATAACCAGAAGTTTACTCAGGGCCCATACGGGTGCCATCAGGTTTATTTTTTATACCAAAGTCTGTGATCATTACAGCCACATATTCCATTTTTTCAAAATGAACTTCTGAGATAGATTAGTTAACTGGCTGTCTGAATTCCCTCAGCCCCTTGCGCAAACCCCATAGAACTTGACATCATTTTTCTGAGTGCTTTCCAGAAAATGTTTGATCTCAAAAAAGCAAGAGTCACCAGGCTGCTGCTCCAGCGGTTGAGCTCCTGGTGGTTGATGTCAAGCTTTGTTCTCCTCCTTACCACAGACACTGAAGTCTCTGGTGAGGGCCTGATCCAATGGGTGCCCCACAACAGAGACCACAGTCACATCCACAGTGGTGGAGCCATTAGGCCTGGCTGCCCAGGCACAGTAGCAGGGAATCCAACTGCAGGTGGTGAAGCTGCTGCTGGAGGCCTTGCTGCAGGCGATGGCCTGTTAACAGCTTTCATTCACACACACACACACACACACACACACACACACACACACACACACACACACACACACACACAAATACACAGACAAAGATGAAGCAGAGACTGATGGAATGGCCAATCAATAAATGGCCCACTTTGAAACTTTTCCTGTGGACGAGGACCAGTCCCTGACACTATTAATGATGCTCTTTTATGCTTGCAGAAAAGAGCCTACCATAACTCTCCTCGGAGATGCTCTACACCTCAGCTGACTGAAAGCAGACTTAAGAGCTGAGAATGAAGGTGTGCACTGTAGCTAACTCAGCACAAGGGGGCGCTCAGGGCCATTTGACTGTGCTTGTCTGCTCTGGAGTCTTGGGGTCTCCGTGGAATCTGCCCACTACCCAAGATAGGAAGGTTGTCATTATTATCAACCTCGACATTGTTTCTTAGTTCCTCCAGGAGGCGTGTGTGAGGAAGAAAGGCTATATCTTCTGAAAGAGGACATTGTTGGCATTGAAGAAATTGAGACTTTACAATTGAGACTTTAAAGAAGTGTTCTTTAGCCAAAGCACCATGAACTAGATTGAGCAAACACTGTGTTAAGGAAGAGGATAATGACAGTTTTCCCTGTCTGGGACTGAGAGTGTGAATATAAGAAGCACTTAGAGGGTTGGGGATTTGGCTCAGCGGTAGAGCGCTTGCCTAGCAACCTCAAGGCCCTGGGTTCGGTCCCCAGCTCCGGAAAAAAAAAAAAAAAAAAAAAAAAAGAAGCACTTAGAGACCTCTCTCATGACCTCACCATAAACAAGCAACAAAGGGTTAAAAGTAAAAGAGTGAAAAAACAGACAAAGCAAAAAACTGTACCAAAACAAACAAATAAAAAAAAAAAAAGAAACAAAATCTTCCTTGCACTCACTCTCCTTCTGGTTACTCTCTTGTCTGTCTTTAGTTCATATTGTAAAACTAACACAGGCTTTCTTCGCTTTTCCTGCATTTTTAAAAATTCCAGTTGCTGCCTCACAGCACTGCCAGGGATCCCTGGAAGGCCCTCAATTTTAAGTGCTTCCCAATGTTGGAGGATTCCTTGCACCTATTGAAGCACGGAACACCTGTGTGGTACAGATGTCATGAGTACCTTAGCCAAAGTCGCTCGGCAGGAGTTGGAAGCCAAAGGGCTGAGCTGAGTCTGCCTTTGACCAGAGCTCCTCTCTGCACCTCAGTGTGACGCTGGGTGGCGTCTGTTGACAGCACTCATCCTTGGCTTGAGAGAGAATGCCCCTAAGTGTCTCTGAATGAACTGAAGATCTTACAGTAGCTTTTCTATCCATATAATAAAATATTTCCACTATACAAATATACACTCAAAATACAGACATGACTTATTTCAATACTGAGATTAGAGTTTCTTAAGTGAATCATTTCTTGGGTTATATATTCTTTTTGAGTATATATATTATGTATTTACACACACACACACATATATATGTGTATATATATATATATATATATATATCCTCAAAAGTCAATTGTAAGCCTCTCCATTATAATCTCCTGTGTTAGACTTAAAATACTTACAGATAAAGAAGCAAAGTTTCATGATTTGTCTTCATTTTCACTGCTAAATCCATAGATTCCGCCACTGAAGGAGCCTATGAAGAAGTGCAAAGCAAATGAAATAAATTAACAGCTTAAAATTATATTAGAAAATCTAAATGTGAATCCCTCTGCCATGACCTTAGCAGTCAGAGTTCTTACTGCCAGTGTCAGAACAAACTTCCAACCCCTGCCTATCATTTATCAAGAGGAAGACGCCAAGGAGAGTCGGCTTAACCCTATCTCGTAGGAATGAAGGGATGCTCTAGGCCTAGCCATTCTGTTCGTGAATACTCAAGCACCAAGTACACTGGCTATCACAAAGTCTATCCAAAGTCTGGCTATCACAAAATTGGCTTTAAACTGGCACCTGAGAAAAATCTTATCCATGTGTAACTGTGTGGTGAGTCCTGAATATCCTACTAGAGAATCACCAGGCCCGGTGCCATTGTGGGAAGCTCCCTATCATGGGAACCAGCTGGTGTCTCGCCATCTTCAGGAGCTTGGCATCTTCCAGTCATTTCACTTTGGCTACTGAGAGACCAGCTTTACTGGCTTCGCTTTGTGATGTGCTTCGCTTCCCATTTATAGATGAATAGTTCAACCCCTCCCTGTAAATAAAACAGTGCAAGATTCAGGATAAAGCCCTATCCCATTTAATCAATCAGAATAAGTGATATTCTGATTAAATTTACATCCCGTAACTTTTTTTTGTTTAGGGAATTTAGTAATTTGTTCAGAGTACCTCAAATGACTTCTGGAGAGCTATGTTTTTAAAAATTATTTTCAGTTGCATTTGCTTAAAACAATGAAAACAATATCAAGTTATTTAAATCTAAGAAGTATAACCAAATAATGGAAAGTGTATGTATTTATTCTAAAATATACTGTTTCATATATTCCCATCTTATTTGTGATTAAACCACATCTACCTGACTCACATAGCCAGCCAGTAAGGGTTAAGCATAAAGTTGCAATTTATCATACTGACAACTCTTACTCTTCACCACATTGTTTGGTTTCCAAGGATTGGTGTATTTACTATGGGACACACAAAAAGTTTGTATACATGAGACACAAAATAATGGAGAAGTTTTCAGATTAAAGTTATGGATTAGAGGGGTTGGGGATTTAGCTCAGTGGTAGAGCGCTTGCCTAGGAAGCGCAAGGCCCTGGGGTTTGGTCCCCAGCTCCGAAAAAAAGAACCCCCCAAAAAAAGTTATGGATTAGATATCCATATGAAGATGGTGAATCCCAAAATTAAGTCTGTAGGAATTTCACAATAGAGGAAACATTACTACCGACAGCTCATACATTGTTAAGAAATTGTACAGAGGAAAGGTTGGGAATTGTACAACACTGTCTTCCAGGCATAACATGTTTGCAGCAGTGTTAAACTCATAGCAACTGTAATGACATCCACAAGGTGGAGCACATCAACACCCATCATGGATGGACAGTTTCCAACTTCTGAAGATTCATAGGAAGGTAATAGTTGCTAAGGGAAAGGGCTCAGGAGGCCACAACACACTTTGAGGACCTTAAAGAAGTTAATGGTTCTGAGAGAGGAAAAGACATTTTCTTCAGTGGTGTAGCCACCGGTTAAGGTGTCAAAGGTGATACACACGCATGCACACGCACACGTACACGCACATGCACACTCACACGCGCACACACACACACTCACGCACAAATCACAGATGCATGGTCCAGGAAGGGCACATGAACCTCCACTCCGAGGAACAATTTACAATTCATAGCTACTAGGAGAAGGAGAGTCACTTTTCTTTAGGCGTATGGTTCATGGTAGATTGAGAATGCTCTAAGGGATGGCCCCACATCCATGTGTCCATGGGCAGCACTAATTACACTCAATAGACAGATTTTTAAAAGTAATAATAGGAACTAGAAAGATGGCGCAGCAGCAGTTGCAATCGCTTGCTGCACTTGCAGAAGCTGTAGGAAATACTTAGAACATTCAGTTCTCAGCATCTGCATTTGACCTCCGTGGGCACCAGGCACACATGTGCTGCTCATATGTACATGAAGACAAACCACCCATACACAAAACAATACAATTTTTTAAAAGTAAATGCATCATAAAATTTAAAGTCGAATGTGAGCTTGACATAATTGTTCACACCTTTAAATCCAGCACCTGAACAAGGCAGATCTCTCGCTGTTTGAGGCCAGCATGGTCTATATAATGAGTTCTAGTAGAGACAGAGCTACATAGTGAGACCACCTTTTAAAAAAACTAACAACAACAATAACAATAATAGTTATAATAATAATGTCAGATATCATGGCTCAGAATTCTAATTCTAGCACCAAAAAGTCAAGAAGATCCTTACTTCAAGACTATTCTAGAACTACATAGCAAGATTCAGTCCTAACTACATATACTGAAGGAAAAATTTAAGCCCAATATCTCTGTCACATATTAAATTTTTCTCATAATTTGGCTTAATGCCTTGAGTAAAATTAAGGGATATAAGAAAAATGGTACAGGAATGAAACTTTATGAAACGAAACTGGAAAACACCAAAACAATGTTGAAGAAATTATATTGTCAAAGTAATTACAATCAAAGCATTAGATCAGACAGGAAACGTTGGCAGGACCAGTGGTTGCCAAAAGGCCAAAGGCTAAAGCTGAGAGTAGAAACACTGAGGAAGCTGAAGGGAGGGTCACAAAACAGGCACTGACCCTCCCAGTACGAGGTTTGGGCTAAGAACGGATGATAGGATTTAGTACAGGGAAACTGGACCATCTGTGACCAGCGACAGCTGCAACAAAATTATCAGTAGACATGAATGCCTACACGATTCCAATCCCAAAGAAAACTAACTGAAAGGCAGTAGGAGGAGGGAGTGTGAACACAAAGAACCCAGAGAACTTTTGCTCAACAATGAGAAGTGGATGCTGTACTAATAGGCAAGGACACAGTTAAAAGGAAGGTATTCGAGGCAGGAGGTCCAGGCATGTGCATGGACAAAGACCAAAGGCCAACCTCTTCAGGAGATACTTATTTTTGTCATTGTCTACCTTGTCCTTTGTGGCAGACTCACTGGCACCTGGGGATCACAAACTTAGCTAGAGTGGCAAGCCAGTGAGCTCCAGGGAAGAAGGTCTTCCTCTCCTCAGGGTCAGGATAATCAACACAAAATACCAACCTAGGCTCCTACATAAGAACAGGGTATCAAGAATAACGTCTTCATTCTCACAACCAAGGACATTTTACCAACCAAGATCCTCCTCAGATCAGAGGTATTTTTATGAGCAATGCTAATAAGATTATATGTTTCTGTAGGTAGAATTCCATGCTCTTAAAATATTTGTTACGTTCTATTTACAGAACCTGTTAATGCAACAATGTTGGGACTAGGGATGTATTTTGACATACTATGTCTGTTCATATTTGCTTGGCTCTGTAAGTTTGATGACAAGGACATAGTGGTAGCAGTGTGTAGTACATAACAGATGTTCACACACATTGCTATGGACCAAGCAGAGAGAATCCGTAAGATACTTTATGGTTGAAAACCAGTAAGTGCCATCTTCCATTGTCCAGAAGCTTCCAGAATTTCACCAAATAGCAAAGCTAGAGAGAAGACCAACCAAGAATTCAAAACAGGAGTCTATGGGGCACATTTCAGGTTCAAACCATATTAAGGATCTTTCAAGGTGTAACCAAGCTGAGTTCATGAGACTAGAGTGGGCTCTAATCTGTTGGCTTTCATATACAGTGTAAAGCACATAGACTAGACACACAGGAGCATTTAATGGAAAGGCATGCAGACAGTGTAGTGATGGAGAGTCAAAAGCCAAGACACATCTGGGATTGCAAACCAACATTTGAAGCTTACATGCTCTCTAAGAGCTTCCAGTATGCCCATACCTGACAAGACCTTAGTTTTAAACTCCTAGACACCAGTGTGTGAGGCAATAGATTTATCTTAATTCAAGTTTGTTACATCAGCCTAGGAATGCCGATTCCTCTCCCTCCCCTGACACCATTCCACCATCAATTGCTGGGATATCTTTCCATAGTAAAGGAGTCTTTAAAAACATGGAGTAACCTGCTAAAATCTAATGGGCAGGCAAAGCTGTTAGCTACTTTACCAGTCAAGAAAATGAAACTGCTAAACTGTCTACTACACTTAGTTTAAAAAAAAAAAAAAAAAAAAACAACCCATGAACCCAGAAAGCTCATTTAAAGGGGAAAAACAATAATGGACTCCCACAGAGAATACGTGTATTAGGCAGATATTAGATATTTTTGTTAAATGTTTAAACTTTTAGCTGTCTAAAATTTTAGACATATACTACATTTAACCCCTTTTCACCTGAAACCGTCTCCCCGAGCGCACAGCCCTGGCATCCAGAGGAGTCCTCCAAGCACAGGCAGCAGCACCGCCCACCAACTGCTTCATCCAGAGGCCTTTGCGCAGGAGCAACAGCAAAGCTTGTTAACTGCTTTACCCAGAAGCCTTTGCGCTCAAATACAATGCACGCCAACTGCCTCACCCAGAAGCCTTTGCTGCTCAAATATAATGCACCACAAGTGCCTCATCTAGAGCCCTTTGAGCCCCAGGCAACTGGAATAACTGTACAGGAAAGACTAATGTCATCACCTCAGGCAGAAAAACACTGCAACTGGAGGTGGCTGTGAGCTTCCTGAAAGCCTAAGTTATTTCTCTTTCTCTCTCTCTTTCTCTTTCTTTCTTTCTTTCTTTCTTTCTTTCTTTCTTTCTTTCTTTCTTTCTTTCTTTCTTTCTTTTCTTCCTTCCTTCCTTCCTTCCTTCCTTCCTTCTCTCTCTCTCTCTCTCTCTCTCTCTCTCTCTCTCTCTCTCTTTCTTTTAAAGATTTATTTATTTTATTATACAAGTACACTGTAGCTGTCTTCAGACCAGAAGAGGGCATCGGATCCCTTGACAGATGGTTGTGAGCCACCATGTGGTTGCTGGGAATCGAACTCAGGACC
This sequence comes from Rattus rattus, assembly GCF_011064425.1. Taxonomy (NCBI): domain Eukaryota; kingdom Metazoa; phylum Chordata; class Mammalia; order Rodentia; family Muridae; genus Rattus; species Rattus rattus. The sequence goes on along the minus strand of NC_046158.1, from coordinate 130,785,944 downwards.
TCTGGAAGAGCAGTCAGTGCTCTTAACCGCTGAGCCATCTCTCCAGCCCCTAAGTTATTTCTAATGAAGTTCGTGTCCCCATCAAGAAGAGCTGTGTATTCCATGGTCCTCCAGAATTCCAGATGTGTTAATTGCACAGCTCTTAAGTTCTAAGAAAGACAGAATTTGTTTATTGGTGAGAGAAAATGAAATATTGGCAACATTGTACAGAAAACCAAGTTTAAAGATCTCTCAGTATGGCTGAGTAAGTACTGAAGTACAGATAAATAGCTAAAAGCATCAGTTATGCCCAGTCAGCACTTTTTATGTAAACGTTTTTAGGACGGACTGACCACCTGGTACTGGATGTCCCATTACAGGGTTCATCCCTAGAGTACACTCATTTAACCTCTTTTGGCAATTTTTCACTGCCTCTAACATTTCTTGTAGTGCTCTTGTGAGACTTCCTCTGATAATGTTGCAACAGCGTCTTGGGTAGTCATCATGCAGATCTTGTCAGGACAACCATATGGTTAAAAGAGTTATGGTTAGAGTTTCTTAGAATAGAGAATCCTGGGCCACGTAGCAAAAATAATTAAAGGAAGAGAGGCACGGACTTGAGTTGGGAGATACAAGAAGAGAAATTACATAAATATGGAACACATACATGAATTTTTAAAACAAAAAATGAAAGGCAGTTTCCCTAATATGAGGAGGATTTAATGGAATATTTTCTAAATAATGGATTTTTGGATTTCCAATAAAAATACTTTTATGGAAATGGCAATAAAAGACCTGCAATTTTTAATTTGAAATGTTGTATGATATTTTTTCTTTAGTTCTGCCTGACCTAAAGATTGCCCTAAATAGATTTGTTATTATATTATTTATTGTGCTAGTATCTGTCCCTTCATAATAATTTTTTTCATTCAGAGTTTAATATCTTTATAAAGAAAACACTGTTTTAAAATAGGCTATAGACTTTATGTATGGTAGAAATAATGACAAAACCATAATTAAATATAAGAAGCCAATTCCTTAGTTATTATTAATATTTTACAAATTTAATGCTTGCCTGAAAAGACTTTATCGATGTGTGGACCCACAAAGAAAATATCTAGTAATTTAAAAAAAAAGACTTCTTAATTAAAAATAGATCATAGGCTGCTGAGATGGTACCAGCTGTTCTTCCAGAGGTCGTGAGTTCAGTTCTCAGCAAACACACAGTGATTCATCACTATTAATAAAAGAGGATCTGATGCCGCCTTCTGGAACTAAGGTATACATGAAGACAGAGCACTCGTGAATGAATAAATACTTTCTTTAAAATCTTAAGAATATTTTCTAGTTCCATCCATTTGCCTAAGAATTTCATGAAGTCATTGTTTTTGATAGCTGAGTAGTATTCCATTGTGTAGATGTACCACATTTTCTGTATCCATTCCTCTGTTGAAGGGCATCTGGGTTCTTTCCAGCTTCTGGCTATTATAAATAAGGCTGCTATAACATAGTGGAGCATGTGTCTTTGTTGTATGTTGGACATCTTTTGGGTATATGCCCAGGAATGGTATAGCTGAGTCCTCAGGTAGTACTATATCCAATTTTCTGAGGAACCTCCAGACTGATTTCCAGAATGGTTGTACCAGTCTGCAATCCCACCAACAATGGAGGAGTGTTCCTCTTTCTCCACATCCTCGCCTGCATCTGCTGTCAACCTGAGTTTTTTATCTTAACCCTTCTGACTTATTTGAGGTGGAATCTCAGGGTCATTTTGATTTGCATTTCCCTGATGACTAAGGATGTTTATTTCTTTAGGTTCTCCGTGGTCATTCAGTATTTCTTTGTTTAGAATTCTTGCTTTTAGTTTTGTACCACATTTTTAATAGGGTTATTTGATTCTATGGAGTCTAACTTTTTGAGTTCTTTGTATGTGATTGATATTGTATATACTGTATATGTCAAATTTAGGATTGGTTAAGACCTTTCCCCAATTGGTTGGTTGTTGTTTCGTACTATTCACAGTGTCCTTTGCCTCACAGAAGCTTTGCAATTTTATGAGGTCTTATTTGTCCATTCTTGATCTTAGAGCATAAACTTCTTTTGTTCTGTTCAGGAAATTTTCCTCTGTGCTTGTGTTTGATGCTCTTCCCCACATTTTCTTCTATTAGTTTCACTGTATCTGGTTTTATGTGGAGGTACTTGATCTACTAGGACTTGGGCTTTTTACAAGGACATAAGAATGGATTGATTTGCATTCTTCTACATACTGATCTTCAGATAAAGCAGCACCATTTATTGAAATGCAATTTTTTCCCACTGGATGGTTTCAGCTCCTTGTCAATGATCAAGTGACCATAGGTGCGTGTGTTCATTTCTGGGTCTTCAACTCTATTCCTTTGATCTATTTGGCTTTCTCTGTACCAATTCCATGCAGTTTTTTTAAAATCACAAATGGTCTGTAATACAGCTTGAGGTCAGGGATGGTGATTCCCCCAGAAGATTTTTTATTGTTGAAAATAGTTTTTGCTATCCTGGGTTTTTTGTTATTCTAAATGAATTTGAAAATTGATCTTTCTAACTCTATGAAGAATTGAGTTGTAATTTTGATGGGGATTGCATTGAATCTGTAGATTGCTTTTGGCAAAATGGCCATTTTTACTATATGAAATCTGCCAATCCATGAGCATGGGAGGTCTTTCCATCTTCTGAGATCTTCTTCAATTTCTTTCTTCAGAGATTGAAGTTCTTGCCATACAGATCTTTCACTTGCTTGGTTAGAGTCACACCAAGATATTTTATAGTATTTATGACTATTGTGAAGGGGGTCCTTTCTCTAATTTCTTTCTCAGCCTGATTATCCTTTGAGTAGAGGAAGGCTACTGATTTGTTTGAGTTAATATTATATCCATCAAGGGGTTGGGGATTTGGCTCAGTGGTAGAGCGCTTGCCTAGCAAGCGCAAGGCCCTGGGTTCGGTCCCCAGCTCCGAGAAAAAAAAGAAAAAAAAAGAAGTTTCTAGAATATTATATCCATCCACCTTGCTGAACTTTTTTTTATCAGGCTTAGTAGTTCTCTGGTGGAATTTTTGGGGTCACTTAAGTATACCATCCTATTATCTGCAAATAGTGATACTTTGACTTCTTCTTTTCCAATTTGCATTTCTTTGATCTCCTTTTGTTATCTGATTGCTCTGGCTAGGACTTCAAGAACTATAGTGAATAAGTAGGGAGAGAGTGGGCAGCCTTTTCTAGTCCCTGATTTTAGTGGGATTGCTTCAAGTTTCTCTCCATTTTGTTTGATGTTGGCTACTGGTTTGCTGTATGTTGCTTTTACTATGTTTAGGTATGGGCCTGATCTTTCAAAGCCTTTTAATATGAAGGGATATTGAATTTTGTCAAATGCTTTCTCAGCATCTAATGAGATGATCATGAGTTTTTTTTTTCTTGGTGTTTGTTTATATAATGAATTCTGTTGATGGATTTCCATTTATTGAGCCTTCCCTGAATCCCTGGGATGAAGCCTATTTGATCATGGCGAATGATCGTTTTGATGTGTTGTTCTTTGATTCAGTTTTCGAGAATATTTTTGAGTATTTTTGCATCGATATTCATAAGGGAAATTAGTCTGAAGTTCTCTTTCTTTGGTCTTTGCATAGTTTAGGTATAAGCATAATTGTGGCTTCATAGAAGGAATTGGGTAGTGTTCCGTCTGTTTCTATTTTGTGGAATATTTTGAGTATTGGTATTAGGTCTTCTTTGAATGTTTAATATACTTTTCCACTAAACCTGTCTGTCCTGGGCTATTTTTGGTTAGAAGACTTTTAATGACTGCTTCTGTGTCTATAGGGGTTATGGGACTGTTTAGATGGTTTATCTGATCCCGATACCTGGTATCTGTCTAGAAAATTGTCTATTTCCTCCAGGTTTCCCAGTTTTGTCGAGTATAGGCTTTTGTAATAAGATCTGATAATTTTTGAATTTCCTCAGTTTCTGTTGTTATGTCTCCATTTTGATTTCCGATTCTGCAATTTGGATACTCTTTCTGTGCCCTCTGGTTAATCTGGATAAGGGTTTATCTATCTTGTTGATTTTCTCAAAGGAATAGCTCTTGGTCTTGTTAATTCTTTGTATAGTCTCTTTTATTTCTATTTGGTTGATTTCAGCCTTGAGTTTGATTATTTCCTACCTTCTACTCCTCTTGGGTGTATTTGCTTCTTTTTGTTCTAGAGATTTCAGGTGTACTGTCAAGGTATTGATGTATGCCCTCTCCAATTTCTTTTTGGAGGCACACAGAGCTATGAGTTTTCCTCTTAGCACTGCTTTTATTGCATCCCAAAAGTTTGGTTATGTTGTGCCTTCATTTTCATGAAATTCTAGAAAGTCTTTATTTCTGTCTTTACTTCTTCCTTGACTAAGTTATCATTGAGTAGAGAATTGTTCAGTTTTCATGAGTATGTGGGCTTTCTGTTCTTTCTGTTATTGTCAAAGTCAATTAAATTAGGAGCAAAAGCTCATAAACATAAATATCCAGGAAATTAAGGACACAATGAAAAGTCCAAACCTAAGAATAATAGGTGATGATTCCCAAATCAAAGGACCAGAAAATATCTTTAACAAAATCATAGATGAAAACTTAACATAAAGAAATAGATGGCCATAAATGTACAAGAAACCTACAAAACACCAAATAGATTAGACCACAAAAAAAACCAAAAAACAAAAACAAAACACAACTCCTGTCACAAAATAATCAAAACACTAAATACACAGAACACAGAAAGACATTTAAAGGGAAAAAGTCCCAGTGACATAGAAAGGCAGACCTATCTGAATTACACCAGACTTCTCAACAGAGATTCTAAAAGGAAGAAGATCCTGGACAGATGTCATGCAGACGCTCAGAGAACAAAAATGCCAGCCCAAGCTACTATAACCAGCAAACTCTCAATCACCGTAGATTGAGAAATCAAGATATTCTATAACAAAACCAAATTTAAGCAATATCTTTCTACTAATCTAACCCTACGAAGGATATTAGAAGGAAAACTCCAAAACACAGAGGGTAATTATATCAAACAAAAACCAAGAAATTAATCATCTCACAGCAACCACAAAAGAGAGCCACACAAACCTAATCATACTTCTTTTTTAAACTTTTTTATTAGATATATTTCTTTACTTACATTTCAAATGTTATTCGCCTTTCTGGTTTTCTGTCCCTAAACCTCTATCCCCTCCCCTCCCCTTCTTCCATACGGGTATTCCCCTATACATCCCCCTTACTGCCCTCCCCACATTCCCCTGCACTGGGGGTCCAACCTTGGCAGGACCAAGGGCTTCCCCTTCCACTGGTGCCCCAAAAAGCTATTCTCTGCTACATATGCAGTTGGAGCCCTGGGTCAGTCCATGTATAGTCTTTTGGTAGTGGTTTAGTCCGTGGGAGCTCTGGTTGGTTGGCATTGTTGGTTTTATGGGTTTGTAAGCTCCTTCAACTCTTTCAATACTTCCTCTAATTCCCCCAAGGGGGTCCTGTTCTCAGTTCAGTGGTTTGCTGCTAGCATTGACCTCTGTATTGGACATGCTCTGGATGTGTCTCTCAGGAGAGATCTATATCCGGTCTCTTTCAGCATGCATTTTTTAGAGTCATCAATCTTATCTAGTTTTGGTGGGTGTATATATATGGGCCATATGTGAGGCAGGGTCTAAATGGCTGTTCCTTGAATCGCTGCTCTAAATTTTGCTTCCATATCCCCTCCTATGGATAATTTTCCCCCTTCTAAGAAGGAGTGAGAGCATCCGATATTAATCATCCTTCTTCTTGAGCTTCCTCTGGTCTATGGATTGCATCTTGGGTAATTCGAGCTTTTTGGCTAATATCCACTTATCAATGAGTGCATAGCAAGTGTGTTTTCTGTGATTGAGTTACCTCATGCAGGATGATATTTTCTAGTTCATTCCATTTGCCTATGAGTTTCATGAAGTCACTCTTTTTGATAGCTGAGTAGTACTCCATTGTGTAGATATGCCAAATTTTTTAATCCATTCCTCTGTTGAAGGGCATCTGGGTTCTTTCCAGCTTCTGGCTACTATAAATAAGGCTGCTATGAACATAGTGGAGCATGTGTCTTTGTTGTATGTTGGAGCATCTTTTGGTTATATGCCCAAGAGAGGTATAGCTGGGTCTTCAGGTAGTACTATGTCCAATTTTCTGAGGCACCTCCAAACTGATTTCCAGAGTGGTTGTACGAATTTGCAATCCCATCAACAATGGAGGAGTGTTCTTTTTTCTCCACATCCTTGCCAGCCTCTGCTGTCACCTGAGGTTTTTTTGTTTTTTGTTTTTTGTTTTTTGTTTTTGTTTGTTTTTTTTTTCTCAGAGCTGGGGACCGAACCCAGGGCCTTGCGCTTGCTAGGCAAGCGCTCTACCACTGAGCTAAATCCCCAACCCCGAATTTTTTTTATCCTAGCCATTTTGAGTGGTATAAAGTGGAATCTCAGTGTGGTTTTGATTCTCATTTTCCTGATGACTAAGGATGTTGAACATTTCTTTAGGTGCTTTTTGGCCATTCGATAATCCTCAGGTGAGAATGTTTTGTTTAGCTCTGTATCCCCATTTTTTAATAGGGTTATTCGGCTCTCTGGAATCTAACTTCTTGAGTTCTTTGTATATTTTGGATATTAGCCCTCTATCAGATGTAGGATTGATATGATCTTTTCCTAATATGTTGGTTGCTGTTTTGTCCTAATGACAGTGTCTTTTGCCTTACAGAAGATCTGCAGTTTTATGAGGTCCCATTTGTCCATACTGGATCTTAGAAGATAAGCCATTGTTGTTTTGTTCAGGAAAATTTCCCCAGTGCCCATGTGTTCGAGACTCTTCCCCACTTTTTCTTCTATTGGTTTGAGTGTATCTGGTTTGATGTGGAGGTCCTTGATCCACTTGGACTTACGCTTTGTACATGGTGATAAGAATAGACCAATTTGCATTCTTCTACATGCTGACCTCCAGTTGAACCAGCACCATTTGTTGAAAATGCTATCTTTCTTCCATTGGATGGTTTTAGCTCCTTTGTCAAAGATCAAGTGACCATAGGTGTATGGGTTCATTTCTGGGTCTTCAATTCTGTTCCACCAATCTATCTGCCTGTTTCTGTACGAATACCATACAGTTTTTTTTCTTTTTTTTCTTTTTTTTCGGAGCTGGGGACCGAACCCAGGGCCTTGCGCTTCCTAGGCAAGCACTCTACCACTGAGCTAAATCCCCAACCCCTACCATATGGTTTTTATCTATTGCTCTGCAATACTGCTTGAAGTCAGGGATGGTGATTCTCCCAGAAGTTCTTTTATTGTTGAGTATATTTTTTGCTATTCTGGGTTTTTTGTTATTTCAAATGAATTTGCAAATTGCTCTTTCTATCTCTATAAAGAATTGAGTAGGCATTTTATGGGTATTGCATTGAATCTGTAGATTACTTTTGGCAAAATGGTCATCTTAACTATATTAATCCTACCAATCCATAAGCATGGAAGATCTTTCCATCTTCTGAGATCTTCCTCAATTTCTTTCTTTAGAGACTTGAAGTTCTTGCCATACAGATCTTTCACTTGCTTGGTTAAAATCACACCAAGATATTTTATATTATTTGGGACTATTGTGAAGGGTGTCATTTCCTTAACTTCTTTCTCAGCCTGCTTAGCCTTTGAGTAGAGAAAGGCGACCAATTTGAGTTAATTTTATACCCTGACACCTTGCTGAAGTTGTCTATCAGGTTAAGTAGTTCTCTGGTGGAACTTTTGGAGTCACTTAAGTACACTATCATATCATCTGCAAATAGTAATATTTTGATTTCTTCCCTTCCAATTTGTACCCCTTTGACCTCCCTTCACTTTCTGATTGCTCTGTCTAGGCCTTCAAGTACTATATTTAATAAGAAGGGAGAGAGTGGGCAGCCTTGTCTAGTCCCTAATTTTAGTGGGACTGCTTCAAGTTTCTCTCCATTTAGTTTGATACTAGCTACTGGTTTGCTGTATATGGCTTTTACTATGTTTAGATATGGGACTTGATTTCCTGATCTTTCCAGGACTTTTATCATGAAGCGGTGTTGAATTTTGTCAAATGCTTTCTCAGCATCTAATGAAATGATCATGTGGTTTGTATCTTTGAGTTTGTTTATATAGTGGATTACATTGGTGGATTTTCGTATATTAAACCATCCCTGCAATGAAACTCAAGACGTGTCCTTCCTTATCTTTTTTAATGACTTTTGGTTGAAAGTCAATTTTATTTGATATTAGAATGGCAACTCCAGCTTGTTTCTTCGGGCCATTTGCTTGGAAAGTTGTTTTCCAGCCATGTACTCTGAGGTAGTGTCTGTCTTTGTCTCTGAGATGTGTTTCCTGCATGCAGCAAAATGCTGGGTCCTCTTTATGTATCCATTTTGTTAGTCTATGTCTTTTTATTAGGGAATTGAGTCCATTGATGTTGAGAGATATTAAGGAATAGTGATTGTCACTTCCTATTATTTTCGTTGTTAGAGGTAAAATTATGTGTGTCTCTCTTTTGGTTTCATTGCAAGGAAATTATATTCTTGCTTTCTGTACAGTGTAGTTTCTCTCCTTGTATTGTAATTTTCCATCTATTATCCTTTATAGGGCTGGATTTGTAGAAAGATATTGTGTAAATTTGGTTTTGGCATGGAATATCTTGGTTTCTCCATCTATGTTAATTGAAAGTTTTGCTGTATACAGTAACTTGGGCTGGCATTTGTGTTCACTTAAGGTCTGTATGAAATCTGTCCAGGATCTTCTGGCTTTCATAGTCTCTGGCGAGAAGTATGGTGTAATTCTTATAGGTCTGCCTTTATATGTCACTTGACCTTTTTCCCTTACTGCTTTTAATATTCTTTCTTTGTTTTGTGCATTTGGTGTTTTACCTATTATGTGACAGGAGGAATTTCTCTTCTGGTCCAATCTACTTGGAGTTCTGTAGGCTTCTTGTATGTTTATGGGCATCTCTTTCTTTAGGTTGGGGAAGTTTTCTTCTATAATTTTGTTGAATATATTTACTGGCCCTTTAATTTGGGAGTCTTCACTTTCTTCTATACCTATTATCCTTACGTTTGATCTTCTCATTGAGTCCTGAGTTTCCTCTATATTTTGTGCTAGATGCTTTTTGTGTTTTATATTATCTTTGACAGTTGTGTCAATGTTTTCTATGGTATCTTCTGCCCCTGAGATTCTCTCTTCTATCTCTTGTATTCTGTTGGTGATGCTTGTATCTACAGCTCCTTGTCTCTTCCTTTGGTTTTCTATATCCACGGTTGTCTCCCTTTGTGCTTTCTTGATTGCTTCTATTTCCATTTTCAATTCCTTCACCTGTTTGATTGTGTTTTCCTGTAATTCTTTCAGGGATTTTTGTGTTTCCTCTCTAAGGACTTCTGCATGTTTTCTTGTGTTTTCCTGCATTTCTCTGAGTTCTTTATGTCTTTCTTAAAGTCCTCCATCATGATAAAAAATGTGATTTTAAATCTAAACCTTGCTTTTCTGGTGTTTTTGGATATCCAGTGTTTTCTTTGGTGGGAGAACTGGGCTCTGACGATGCCAAGTAGTCTTGGTTGTTGTTAATTAGGTTCCTGCACTTGCCTCTAACCATTGGGTTGTCCGTAGTGTTTGCTTGTCTTGCTGTTTTTGAGAGTGACTTGACCCTGCTGTAGGCCTCTGTGTCAGCACTCCTATAGAACTGTTTTCCTGTTTTCTTTCAGCTTTTCCTGAGAACAGGTGCTCTGATTTCAGGTGTGTTGGCGCTCCTGGAGACTGTCTTCCAGCTCTAGGCGTGGGTAGGAATCAGAGGGTCCTGCCCCTGATTGCTCCTGTAGGTCCTTGCACCCCGCAGGCACAGTTGCCACTATGCAATTCCCTCTTGTGTCTGGACTGTGGGCAGAGGGTAGTCTCCTCTTACTTCTCATGAGTAGCCACACTTCTGAGGGCCCAGCCCTCTCCCCCATGAGATTTGGGTGCAGGGAGCTGTTTGGCCACTTCAGTTCAGTCCTGGGCACAGACCAGAACTGTGCTTACTGGCGGCTGTCTGTTCCTGTATCCCTGTGTCCAGAGGCACTGTGAAGTTTCCCCTTGGACCAGAGATGTGGGCCGAGGTGTGCAAAGGTGGCAGTCTGTCCTACGGCCTCAGGATGTCTGTACTCCTGAGTGGTCTGCTCTCTTCCCCCACAGGATTTGGGTGCAGGGAGCTGTAGGATGGAAAATCAATCCATCCTTATTGCCCTGGACAAATCTTAAGTCTAAGTGGATCAAGGACCTCCACATAAAGCCAAATACACTCCACTATGTTCATAGCAGCCTTATGCACTCATTAATAAGTGAATATTAGCCCCAAAGCTGGAGCTATCCAAGATGCAATCCACAGACCACAGGAAGCTCAAGGAGAATGATGACTAAAATTGGATGCTCCCATTCCTTCTTAAAAGGGGAGAAATATCCATAGGAGGGGATATGGAAGCAAAGTTTAGAGCAGTGGCTGAAGGAACGGCCATTCAGAATCTGCCCCATATGTGGCCCATATATATACAGCCACCAAAACTAGAGAAGATTGATGAAGCTAAAAAATGCATGCTGAAAGAGACCGGATATAGATATCTCCTGAGAGACACATCCAAAGCATGTCCAATACAGAGGTTAATGCTAGCGGCAAACCACCGAACTGAGAACAGGACCACCTGGGGGAAATTAGAAGAAGGATTGAAGGAGATGAAGGAGCTTGCAACCCCATAAAAACAACAATGCCAACCAACCAGAGCTTCCAGGGACTAAGCCACTACCGAAATACTATAATGGAGTGACTCAGGGCTCCAACAGCATATGTAGAAGAGAATAGCCTGTTGGGGCATCAGTGTAAGGGGAAGCCCTTAGTCCTGCCGAGGTTGGACCCTCAGGGCAGGGGAATATGCGGGGGTGACAGTAAGTGGGATGGATGGGGGAATACCCATATGGGGGATGGGGAGGGGATGGAGGCTTATGGACAGGAAACCGGGAAAGAGAATAATATTTGAAATGTAAGTAAAGAAATATATCTAAGGAAAAAGAGCATTTTGCAAATTCATTGGGAATCACAAAAAAACCAGGATAGCATAAACTATTCTCAACAATAAAAGAACATCTAGGGGAATCACCATCCCTGACCTCAAGTTGTATTATAGAATAATCATGATAAAAACTGCATGGTATTGGTACAGAGAAAGGCATAGACCAAAGAAATAGAGTTGAAGACACAGAAATTAACCCATATAACTATGGTCACTTGATCTTTGACAAAAGGAACTGAAACCATCCAATGGAAAAAATGCATTTCAACAAATGGTGCTGGTTCAACTGGAAGTCAGCATGTAGAAGAATGCAAATCAATCCATTCTTATCACCATGTACAAAGCTTAAGTCCAAGATGATCAAGAACCTCCACATAAAACCAGATACACTGAAACTAATAGAAGAGAAAGTGGGGAAGAGCCTTGAACACCTAGGCACAGGGGAGAATTTTGTGAACAGAATACAAATGGCATCTGCACTAAGATCAAGAATGGACAAATGGGACCTCATAAAATTGCAAAGTTTCTGTAAGGCAAATGACATTGTCATTAGGACAAAATGGCAACGAACAAATTGGGAAAAGATCTTTACCAATCCTAAACTTGATATATACAATATATACAATATCCATCATATACAAAGAACTCAAAAGACTACAGAGAATAAAATAATCCTATTAAAAATGGAGTGCAGAACTAAAGAAGGAATTCTAAACTAAGGAATAATGAATGGCCAAGGAGCACCTAAAGAAATGTCCAACATCCTTAGTCATCAGGGAAATGCAAATGAAAACGACCCTGAGATTCCACCTCACACCAGTCAGAATGGCTAACATAAAAAACACAGGTGACAGCAGATGCTGGCGAGGATGTGGAGAAAGAGGAACACCCCTTCCATTGTTGGTGGGATTGCAGACTGGTACAACTACTCTGGAAGTCAGTCTGGAGGTTCCTCAGAAAATTGGACATTGAACTACCTGAGGACTCAGCTATACCATTCCTGGGCATATACCCAAAAGATGCCCCAACATACAACAAAGACACATGCTCCACTATGTTCATAGCAGCCTTATTTATAATAGCCAGAAGCTGGAAAGAACCCAGATGCCCTTCAACAGAGGAATGGATACAGAAAATGTGGTACATCTACACAATGGAATATTACTCAGCTATCAAAAACAATGACTTCATGAAATTCATAGGCAAATGGATGGAACTAGAAAATATTCTTAAGATTTTAAAGAAAGTATTTATTCATTCACGAGTGCTCTGTCTTCATGTATACCTTAGTTCCAGAAGGCGGCATCAGATCCTCTTTTATTAATAGTGATGAATCACTGTGTGTTTGCTGAGAACTGAACTCACGACCTCTGGAAGAACAGCTGGTACCATCTCAGCAGCCTATGATCTATTTTTAATTAAGAAGTCTTTTTTTTTAAATTACTAGATATTTTCTTTGTGGGTCCACACATCCATAAGATGTTTTCAAGCAAGCATTAAATATGTAAAATATTAATATCTGAGTATTGCCTTCTTATACTTAACTTATGGATTCATCATTATTTCTACCATACATGAAGTTTATAACCTATTTTAAAAGTGTATTTCTCTACAAGAATATTCAACACTGAATGAAAAAAAGTACTATGAAAGGACAGATACTGTCACAACTAATAATATACTCACAAATCTATTTAGGGCAATCTTTAGGTCAGGCAGAACTAAAGAGTAGAAAACATTATGTACAACATTTGATAAAATGAAAAATTGCAGATCTTTTTACTGAGATTTAGATAAAAGTATTTTTATTGGAAATCCAAAAATCCATTATTTAGAAAATATTCCATTAAATCCTCCTCATATTAGAGAAACTCTTTCACTTTCATTATGTGTTTTAAAAATTCATGTATGTGTTCCATATTTATGTAATTTCTCTTTTTGTGTCTCCCAACTCAAATCCGTGGCCTCTCTTCCCTTAATTATTTTTGCTACGTGGCCCAGGATTCTGTATTCTAAGAAACTCTAACCATAACTCTTAACCATATGGTTGTCCTGACAAGATCTGCATGATGACTACCCAAGACGCTGTTGCAACATTATCAGAGGAAGTCTCACAAGAGCACTACAAGAAATGTTAGAGGCAGTGAAAAATTGCCAAAAGAGGTTAAATGAGTGTACTCTAGGGATGAACCCTGTAATGGTGGTCAGTCCGTCCTAAAAACGTTTACATAAAAAGTGCTGACTGGGCATAACTGATGCTTTTAGCTATTTATCTTTACTTCAGTACTTACCCAGCCATACTGAGAGATCTTTAAACTTGGTTTTCTGTACCATGTTGCCAATGTTTCATTTTCTCTCACCAATAAACAAATTCTGTCTTTCTTAGAACTTAAGAGTTGTGCAATTGACACATCTGGAATTCTGGAGGACCATGGAATACACAGCTCTTCTTGATGGGGACACGAACTTCATTAGAAATAACTTCGGCTTTCAGGAAGCAAACATTACACACCCACCTCCTCCACTGGGAAAACTGAGGCTCACTGTGTGCTCACAGCCACCTCCAGTTGCAGTGTTTTCTGCCTGAGGTGATGACATTAGTCTTTAATGTACAGTTCTAGTAATGCACGTAGGTAAAAGAAATCGGCCTTGCATGTCTTCAGTACCTCTTGCTGCCTGGGGCTCAAAGGGCTCTGGGTGAGGCATTTGTGGTGCATTATATTTGAGCAGCAAAGGCTTCTGGGTGAGGCAGTTGGCGTGCATTATATTTGAGCGCAAAGGCTTCTGGGTGAGGCAGTTGGCGTGCATTGTATTTGAGCGCAAAGGCTTCTGGGTAAAGCAGTTAACGAGCTTTGCTGTTGCTCCTGCGCAAAGGCCTCTGGATGAAGCAGTTGGTGGGCGGTGCTGCTGCCTGTACTTGGAGGACTCCTCTGGACTCCTGGGCTGTGCGCTCGGGGAGACGGTTGTTTCAGGTGAAAGGGTTTAAATGCAGTATATGTCTAAAATTTTAGACAGCACATTTAACTAAAACATCTAATGTCTACCTAATACAAGTATTCATCGCGGGAGACCATTATTGTTTTATTCCCTTTATGAGCTTCCTGGGTGCAAGGATTGTTTTTTTAAGCTAGGTGTAGTAGACAGTTTAGCACTGTTTCATTTCCTTACTTGATTTGTAAAGTAGCTAACAGCTTTGCCTGCCCATTACATTTTTGTACCTATCTGTAACGGGTTACTCCATGTTTTTAAAAGACCTCTTTTTTATTATGGAAGGATATCCCAGCAATTGATGGTGGAATGGTGTCAGGGGAGGGAGAGGAATCGGCATTCCTAGGCTGATGTAACAAACCTGAATTAAGATAAATCTATTGCCTCACACTCTGGTGTCTAGGAGTTTAAAACTAAGGTCTTGTCAGGGATGGGCATACTGGAAGCTCTTAGAGAATATGTAAGCTTCAGATATTGTTTGCAATCCCAGATGTGTCTTGGCTTTTGACTCTCCATCACTACACTGTCTGCATGCCTTTCCCTTAAATGCTCCTGTGTGTTAACATCGATTTTTAACAACATTTGATTTATTGATATACACATAACATTTTATGTATTATGTTCCCAACTTCCATAGCCATTAGGCTCAGGCAGAAGAGTTCATCTTTTGCTGCAAGTTCCCAAGTCTGTCTTCTGAGGGTCTCAGCTGTCATCTGTGGGTTTGACCATCTGCTGGTCTTGGAAGCCTTCAGTCAGATGTGTCTGGACCAAGGTAACTTTATAGCCCCAGGCAGGACCAAGGAGATGGCTGATGGGTCTCTCTGTCTGGCTGTGGCAGCGGCACTCTATTTCCCCGTTTTGTAGTGATAAACTTGTAGAGTAATCACAACAGGGGAGCAGAATGACAGCAGAAGGAAGTCTGCACAGGGTGGGTAGGGTCTATGTGAAGCCTGAAACAGCTTGATTGTGAGCACATTGCTGGTCTGACGTTATGGTCCTAGAAAAAAGACAAGGGTGTTTGAGGAATTTAGTCCTGGTAGAAATCCTTTGAGTGGGGAATTATCTGTGTTGTATTAAAGAAACCAGAGATAAAGAGTTGAGAATTCATCTGCTTTATATAGCTGAGGAAAAAAAACATGTTAATTATGTATCTGGGATAGGCAGTGACAATTTGTCTGTAAAAGGAAATTGGTTGTTAATTAGGGACTAAATTATTAACATAGTTGGTTTGACCTGGGCAAGTAGGTTAAATATGTTTTTGAAGCTTAAAAGGAATTTTAAACACCTTGTAAATTTTTAGGGCAATTTTATTTAGAAGGCATGAAAATAGTTTCAGGAATTCCTGTCAGGGAGAAAAATAAATGTTTAAATAATTATGAAAATTTTGAGATAAAAGGCACAAATGTCATTTCTGGCATTCCTGTTAAGGAGAAGAGCAAACATTTGAATGAAAAGCCTGAACATTTGGGGGGTTAAAGGTTTCAGGTATGTTTCTTTGCATTCTCAGCAGTAAGAGCTCATCTATTCTCTTTGCTTATTTAACCCATTTAAATTACATTCTATCTGCCACATGGCTGGTTACCTCTCCTTAATTCCGTATGTCCAACTTCTTCAGAGTTCATCCAGGTCACATCACCCACCTCGGACTATTTCCTGGAGTTCTGATCTCTCTACTGAAGCTCCCACCTTCTACTTCCTACCCTTTGTAATAAGCCATCATTATTTATTAAGAGATGATGCGTCCACACTGTGAACAAGAGAGCATCCCAAGAGCACATGGTAGTGAAATCTACTTAGCTCTACCATGATTTTGATTTGACCCAAGCATGGTGGTCTCTTGGCACTGGGAGGCAGAACACAAGATGGGTAAAATTTGGGCATTTCCATTCATGCACTTCCAGCACCATTGTATTTGTAGGACTCTGGGCATACAATGGCAGTTTCCTCAGAAGGACTCTGCAGTATGGCATTTTGCTTCCCGAGGCTCAGCCTGAACTTCCTTAGTGGAATCCTACAGAAAGCCAAAAGCGTTCTTACTATCAACGTGGAAGATGAAACTTTTGCAAGTGCATGTGAGTGCAGGTACCCATGGAGGCCAGAGATGTTGGATACATGGAGTTAAAATTATACCAGTTGTGAGCTACCCTTTGTGGGTGCCAGGAATTGAACCTCCATCCCTTTATCAGCAGAAAAGGCTCTTAACCAATTTTTCAAACGACACAGACTCCAGATTTTTATAACTGTGGATGAGATGCTCATTGATGTTTTAAGCTCTGCTAAATCTTTGCCTGAATCTGTCGTGAGTGTAGACCAAGTTCTCAAGATTACAGAAAGATCCAACTGTATCAATTAAATGCCATTCTTAATTTTTTTAAAAAGATTAATTATTTATTACATATAAGTACAGAGGGCATCAGATCTTATGACTGATGGTTATGAGCCACCATGTGGTTGCTGGGATTTGAACTCAGGACCTATTGGAAGAGCAGAGCAGTCAGTGCTCTTAACCACTGAGCCATCTCTCCAGCCCCCATTCTTAATTTTTTTAATGTCAAAAGATGATAGACAAACATTTCTGCATATAGACTGACTTCCATTTTTCCCAGGTCTCTAACTAACAAATGTTGTACAAAACACTCAAATTATTCCTTAAACAGAGCTCATATCTACCCATAGTACAGTTTAGAAATGAAGAAGCTGACCCGGCTCCTGTGTGAATATCTTCCTGATTATGTTTTACAAACAGATTGTTTATTAAGAAAAGAAAAACTACTTTAAGGTAAATCTAGATATCTGTCTATTTTCTATTCATACATTTATATATAGAGTCTCACTGTTTAGCCCAGAATGGTGTCAAATTTCCTATATACACCTCAAATGGTGATAGAAAAAACTTGGCATTTAATGTAGAAGAGTGAAACTAGATCTTCATCTTTGCCTGCATAAAAATCAACTCCAAAAAGATAGAAGACCTTAAAGTAAGACCTGACATTCTGAAATTGCTATTGGGAAAGTAGGAGAAACTCACCAAGGTTAGAACTTTGTGAACTGAACTGATGTGTCCAGGAAATATGGCCAACCATTGATAAATGAGTTGTCATAAATGTCAACATATGAACTAGTGTGGACATTATTAAAAGACAAAAGATAACCTGAGTGTGAATTGACAACCCTTGCACACTGCTGGCAGAGCAAAAATCGATATAACAATCATAAAACACAGTGTGCAGATTCTTCAAAAGGTGAAACCATGTTTTGCTGTGATCCAGGCATCCCAAATAGAGTACATACCAAGAAAAAGGATCTCAGAATGTCAGAGACTTCTGCACTGGGCCATGTGTCAGACACATATGAGAGCCAAGCTATGGAGACAACCAGAGTCCAGAGAGTGAAGAACTGATACAGCACAGCATAAGATCCCTCACAACACCAAAAATGGACCTGCCAGATGGCCCCATCTGGCTGCACCCCCACAAGTAGGCACATTAACTGGTTTCTTTGTTTCTTCCCACAGTGATTTGGTTGCAAGAGGCCAGAACTCCTGCCATCTTGGAAGCCTCTCCATTACCTGTTCACATGACACACAGAGCATCCTTTGTGCCCTGAAGAAAACTCTGACCCCTCAACAGAATATGAATGGCAGGGCAGAAATACAAGTTGAGGGTGAACCATATTACAGGCTACATAAGTCAGTGCTTTGGGAACAGTTGTCAAGGCCCTGGTGAAAATCTCCACACCCAATGACAAGTAGGTTTTTGAAGACACTGGGATAAGGCGACTTCAGAGAGTATTGACAGTATTTCAAAATGACTCAAAACCTAATCCTGTAAAAAAAAAAGTGTCAACCCTATTTCCACCTGTTTCTTGAGGAAGAAGGTGCAAACCTCTCACCACAGCACCCAGGATTCTGAGCAGGAGGGTCAGCAGTTGTAAGCCAGTCTCGGCTACACAGCAAGACATTGTCTCAGAAATATGAAGGGGAGAGGGATATGGAGCTTTGTGGTCACACTGAGTAAACTTGAAGGACATTATGCTAAGAAAAATAATGTTCAAAGGAGAGCGAAAGGGTGCCTAATTGAAGCCTAAAACAAGTGTCTACTGGTGGTAAACAATAGTGGGATGGAAAGATGTCTCTAGGATGCAGACCAGGCAGTATGTAGGAGGACGTGGGCAGAGCTGTAATGGATGAAGACCACAGTGCATCCTGGAGAATTACTGTGCTCTCACCACTGGGATAATTGTTCATTCACAAGAAATACATGCTAAGTTCAGTATCTGTAGATTTATAAGATATAAATTATTATAGCACAACAAATGTTTTAAACACACAAAGTTCAGTATAATAAGGCAAAAGGCTAAGTGTTCAGAGTTATGTCCTATTTTTTTTGTCCAGGTTCCTGTGTGTCACACTCTTGGTAACACTTCTGCCTATGAAATTAAACTCGGCTTTCTGAGGACATTCTCAGTGGCTGATCTTCTCTCAGACATAGACTGCCTAAGATAAGAAATCATTCAGCTTTCAATATCTCAAAATTTTGACAGGATATCTCCATATTTCACTGCTGTAAGTATTGGTTAATGTCACTGCTTTAAAGAGTCCCCCAGGTCTCCTCCACAATGCCTCGATGTTCTATTTGACTTGTATGCCTGGCACATGCAGGTAGCCACCTTTATTGAGACTTCTTACAGAGGAAGTGGTGTCCATCCTTACGAAACTGAGGGGTCAGTAAAACCACTCTTCTTGCCCCATACACCCAACAGTGGAGGTGGTGGATGGTGAGGGCTTGAGAAGCACCTCACTCTGATGACTTGGTTCCTGACAAGAGAATGGAAAAGTGTACACAATGAGGAAGGTCTCTAATTTTCCTCACATAGTCTTCTCCCACAACAAATAGGATAAAGAGATGGGTGACCTGGGATCAGAACATGGTTTTCCTCTCTTGTTGTTCACAGTCTATCTGGCTGATGGAATTCTGTGCTCTTCTAGATCTGGCACTACTTATCTGCCAATCAGCAGAGGACTCTTCCATCAAGGAGACCTGAAAACAGGGGGTTTGGGTGAGATAAACAAGTGTAGGCCAACCATGCCTTCCCCATGTTTGAACAAGGCATCATCATCTATGTCTCTGTGTGTCCCCATGCTAACTAGAGTAAGACTTGAGGGACATCTCCTTCCCTATGTTCCATGCAGATGAGGCTGGCCTCAGGCTTTGTGCCTTGTTGAGTGTGGTCCCAGGAGTTCTTTGGTGGCCTCAGCATAGGGTCTTACAGTCAGCAAAGGCACCAGACTTTCTGAGCCTGCTGCCTGGGGACATAAAACTTCATAACAGCAACGTCCTCACAGGATATCAGAAAAAAAGCAGCATAGGTCTTTGTGTGAAATACTGTTGAAAATAAGAACTGCAGGGTATACAAGAGAGTGGGGCTAAAGAGGAGTATGAATCTGACACCTTAAGTCCCTGACTTTTCTTGGGCAGATGAGGGTGGCGGGAGACCATAAGCCACCCAAAGGAAAGCCCTCAGTGTCAGACCAGAGGGTCTCAATTGCTTTTCCATCAACAGGTTCTTATCCAGGATCAAGCTTGGAACCAGCTCCCGCTCTGACTTCAGCTGTCAAACACTGCAGACTTCACCTTGACTCTACTCAACGCACAGCGTGTGCCTCACCTTTCATGCAGTCAGACACCCGAGACAAAGTGCAGCGTGGTATGGCAAACGTCTCCTACGAAGCAGAAGAGGAGGTGGAAATTGTTTCAAATGAGCATGGACATGAGGGAAAACTGACTTGGAGGGACATCTACAGGCACATGAATTATGAAATGACTTTGTTTAGCATGGAGATTCCCTCCATTTGAAGCAACTTTCACCAGCATCAACTGTCTATAGGTACATCTGGAGGGGGGTTTGTATAGGTGTTTGTGTTTCACTGTCTGTCCAGATATACAGTACAGAAGAGTGCATTCAGAAGTTGCAGCATGCAGAGCAAAAAGGAAGCTCACCAACAATAGTGATTGGATGAATTGTGAAGGTTTCTGACTATTGGTGGATTGGGAGCAAGCTGTCTAGCAAGCCAGGATGGTTTTGAGAGCTGCACCCTAGGCAGTGGACTCGCCTGTTCTTGTCCCCCCTCTCTTCACCTATGAGCACTAGATGGACATTCCCTGCCTCATCATTGCTCTGTTTCTCTCTATTCTTGTCAGCAATAATAATCTTGGACACAAATGCAAAGAGGTCAGGCACTCTGAGGTACTCTTCTGCTTCCAGTGCCTACTGTCTCTCCTAATGGCTCACAGGTACATCCGGAGGCAAGCAGCTGAAGTTCTCACCATGCCTGCAAGGTCTACTGAGGCCTGTTTTCCTGATGATGACCCACATTCCTTGGTACCTTCTTTATAATACTTCTTAGTTCCATGGAGCTCCTCACTTGGCTGACACAATTGTGACAACACCAGCCATCATAACCTACCTAGAGGGCAGAGAGAGGTAAATCATGAGCTCAGACCTATCTCTTAGAATCTTTGTTCAGTCCTCAGGTCCCAAAGGACCTGAGAAGCGTATGCACCCATAGATCCACTGCTCATGTGCAGATACAGAAATAGTTCGCCCTTAGTTAAAGCCTATGATGTAGTCATGGCTGCCCTCTGGCACATAACCCTAGGAAATTCCTACCTGATTCTCTCCTACACCTGTCCTCATTCTCAGCAAGCTGCTATCTACTCTCTGGTTTCATTTTCCAGAAAGTAAAATGCTTCCAAGTGCACTTAAACTAGAAAGGGGCCACTTAGTAGAACCTTGCAGGCCCTGTGATGGCACACGCTCTCAGGCTGACTCCTCTTGAGTTCTCCGTGGATCCCTTCACCCACCCTTGCCCAGCCTCACTAGACATTTCTCTGCTCCCTACATGTAGCCTAGTTACTCAGGAAAAAATTACTGTGGGGTTGGATTTCTGGTGAGATAATATATTATCACCAAGCCCTAAAATATCTTTCATTTAATCCAGGAAATAGTTATGAGAGTTAATTTGCTGCTAAGCCTAGGAACCTTAATCCACTCCCCAGGACAGACATGGTGTAAAGAAAGAACTGAATTCTGCAAGTTAATCTTTATGCAGATAACATCAATAAATACTTTTCCTTAAAGTAACAGATATCTTTTCTAAAAAGATAGATGTAAAAGTACATTATAGCCTGTGCCAGTGCCTCTCACCATGGATGCCACTACCTCCCTTTTAACTCACAGCCTGGATTTTGTTGCTGTCTATTCATCCTCTCAGATTGGCAAGCAGCAACATAAATTTTACTGGTCTTTTATAACCCAATTCTTCAGGGTATTCCATAGCTGCCTTTTAGAGGGGGCCCTGGGTGCAGTCTGATATCTGCCACAAAGCTGTCCCCTAGGTGTATTTGGGAAAGAAAGGCTTGACTCTGTTCCTTGTATAGTGGGATCCTCAGCCTGGGACTCTTTGCTGGAAATGGAGGAAATCTATCCTGTGAGGTCATGTTGTCCTTTGAGCCAGTGGTAATCACATTGTGGAACTGTCCCATGGGTTCCTGATGAGGTGATGTTTGTGGAAATGTGTGTTTACTTTTCACTGGGTACTTGGTGCCCTCACTGATCTTACTCCAAGAGGCATGAGGAGATAAAGGATCCTGTGAGGACACTTTGCTGTTTGAATTGTTAGAGCCAGCTTTGGACATATCCGTGGATGGATGGCTGCAGGGAGTTTCCAGTGATGAATCCTCTGAAGACTCTCAGCTCTCACCTGAGGCTCTCTGCTCTCTGCCTCTCTCCCCTAACCCACGTGTGCTGATCATGCATTGAACCTAGTGGACAAACTGATGGCAGTTTCTGTGAATTGGATGTCTCTTCTTGTTCAAGCATGTTAGGGTGTGTGGCATATTGTACCTCATTCTACTCTCATCTCCATTCTCAGTATTTTCAGGCTGATTGGAGATCATGGAGGAGGAAAGGCTTGGCAGGCTAGATACCCTCTTCATAGCCTTTTTTTGTTTCATGGTTGGAATTGAACGTTTCAAGGTTTGATCCCACTGCTGGCTTTTTTATTGAGTTGTCTTCCCAGGGTGACTGTTGCCTCAGCATCAAGTAGGTTGCCGTGACATGGCCATACTTTTTCTCCTGTAACCATTCCTTTATTGCTTTAAATCCCTGTGGGCACTATGTTTACAGTGACAATACTGTAGGGCAGATGCCATTTGCTTAAATAGCCTATGGGATTCTTGCTCAGGTAGATAGCCAGACTCCAAAATTATGCCCAGTAACTCTCCTTCCACTTTGTGTTCCAGATGCATATAAATGTTTTTCATGATAATTTGCAAAACTTTAATAATATGAGGGTAGAATAGGGATTTTATCATTTCAGTTTCTGATTTGATGAGTGTGTTCTTCTTTTTGTTAGGATGTTAACTGCTTCCATAGTCTGCATGAGGAGGTGGTTATTCAATTTTCCTTCCCAGATGCTCCTTGACCAAGGGTATTTAAGACTTTATACTGTTCATATAAAGCCTCTTCATCAAAGTTTTTGGACCTTAGGATCTGACACAGGCCTATTATAACCCCATTATTCAGGGTCTTCTATGCCCACTTTTAAGGGTGTCCTTCCTAAAGTCTTATAGCAATTGTGAAGGTGTCTCTTGGGCATATGTGGGAGGACAGGCTCCATGCCATTTCTTGTACAATGGGATCCTGACCCATGGCTTCCTTGCTGCAGAATGCAGGTGATCTGTACTAAGAAGTCATGTTGTTCCTTGAACCAGAGCGAGTCATGTCAGGAAGCAGTGTGGGAAGATCCCTGAGGTGAAGTTTGTGGAAGAGATGAGTTGATTTTTCCACTGGATAAGTTGGTGCACTTACACTGGGCTTCCTGGTCAGAGGCAATTATGAGATTGTACATTTTACTCTTTGAATGATTATAGCCAGTTTGGACACATCCACGGATGACTGGCTGGAATAGATTTCCAAGGATGAAATCTTCTGAAGGTTCTCTGGTACAGCCTTCATCTGAGGTATCACTGCTCTCTGTCTCCCCTCAGATGCTGCTCATGAAGAGAGCCTTGTGGACAAGGCAGGGGCAGAATCTGGGAAGGGGAGTTCTCTACTTGCTCAAGCATTTCAGGGTGGGTGGCATACTGTACCTCATTCAGCTCTTTTTCCATTTTAAGGAATTCCAGTTGGGTTGGCCAAAGGCAGGTGGGAAGGCAGGCACACTAGATCCCCTCCTTATAGCCATTTGCTATTTCTGGTTGGCCCTATATGGTTCAAGACTCAATCCCACCGCTTGGGTTTAGGTTTTTATTGAGTTTTCTTCCCAGGGTTATTGTTGCCCCAGCATCAGCTTTGGCGCCATCGCATGGTCGAACTTTTCTCCAGTAAAACTACTGTCATCTCCATTGCTCATATGCCATGACACCCGTGTTGACCATTACAGTGTGGTCTGGCAGGCTGTCCGTATTCTCCTTAGAGGAAATGAGGCAAATGCAATAGTCGTGATTTAGCCACTCACAGCTCACAATATCATGTACTGTTGGCCTTTGTCCAGTGTTTATAGTTAACTTGTTAGCAGTCATGTCACCAAGTTCTGGTGACAGTTTCAATTTTACAGTGTACTTTCCTCACAATGTCTTCTGCTTTAGTTCTCCGTGATTACTTTTCTGAAAAGGGAAGCATCCTGTGACATAAAGTAAAGCAGAACTCAAGAGCTCCAGACATTGATTGCATGGCCATGATAACTTTTACCTTCAAAGTGTTCTTTGGAACAAAATCGGGGAGTCTATTTGAGAGTTGTTAGCTCATGGACCATGATAGTCCTTTTTGCCTAATCCGGACCACTAAGTTGTATATTTCCTTTGCCTTTCACTGTAATATTTCCTGGCTTTCTCTCCCTGAGGGCAATACACTTCTGATAACACTATTAGAGGGAACATACCATTTGTTTAAATAGCCTGTGGGATTCCTCATCAAGTAGGTTGCCAGTTTCCACAATTCTGCCCAACAACTGCCCACACTTCCTGTTCCAGGATCAGATAAACGTTTTTATGTAATGTGCAAATGATTAATAATGTGAGGATGGTATACAGTTTTTCTAATTGCAATTACTGATTTGGTGAAAGTTCTTTCTCTCTTATACCAAAGTCTGGGTGAGGAAATGGCTTCTCAGTTTTACTTCCATAAATGCTCCTTGTCCAAGGGTCTTTAGTATTTTATAATGTTCAGATAAAGCCTCTTCATCAAAGGGGTTGAGCATTAGGACCTGAGGCAGGCCCTTTTAACCCCAGTTTTCATGGGCTTCAGACTCTTTCTTTTAAAGGGGACTCTGGGTACAGGAGGATAGTGGCCAAAAAGGTGTCACTGGAGCGTGTTTGGGGAGGACAGGCTTGAGGTCTTTCTTGCACAGGAGGACCCTCACCATGGGCCTACTTCCTGTAGAATGAAGGTGTTCTATCCTGTGAGGTCATGTTGTCCTTTGAAGCAGTGGTCTTCATGACACTGAGCTATGCTGTGAGGTCCTACTGAGGTGAGGACTGTGGACGACATGTTATTCTTTTCAAGGGGTGTTGGTGGAGTGACATGGGATTACTCCACAGAGGCATGATGAGGTAAAACACCCTGTAAGGACACTGGCTCTTTGGATTGGTTGTGCCAGCTTTGGACACATCCAGGATGGCTGGCTGGGGTAGATTTCCAGTGATGAGTCCTCTGAAGACTCTGTGGTACAGCTTTCATTGAGGCTCACTGCCCCCTGTCTTCCCTTAGGGGCTGCTCGTGACACGAGCCCTCGGGACAAGCTGGGGGCAGATCCTATGAATGGGAACTCTCTTCTTCTCCAAGCCATCGGGGAGGATGGCATAATGTACCTCATTCTACTCTTTTTCCCTTCTAAGTATTTTCAGGTTGATTTGGCCAAATGAAGGTAGAAAAGGCAGGCGACCTAGATCCCTGCCTCAGCCACTTGTTGGTTCATGGTTGGCCCTGGATGTTTCAAGCTTATTAACACCCTGCCTGGGCCTTAGGTATTTTTATTGAGTTGTCTTCCCCGGGTTATTGTTACCTTGGCATCAAATATGTTGCCATGACAAGGCCAATATTTTTCTCCAGTAAGCACTACTTTATATGTTGTTGCTTATATCCCATGATGACCATTACAGTCGGGTGTGGGTTGCTGTCTTTTTTCTCTCTAAAAATACTGGGAGAACCTCCTTTTTCATGCTTTAGTCTTTGAAAACGTAAAAATGCAATGAAGTGTTGACGTTTGTCCAGAGTTCACACTTAACAAGGTAGCAGTCACATCACAAAGTTCTGTTGAAGTCCTGCCAAGGCACTCTGCTTTAGGTCGTCACAGTTATCTTTCTGGAAAGGCCAGCATCCTCTAGACATAAAGCAGAGCACATCCCTGGCCTCCACACATCAACCACCATAGTCTGCATGAGAACATTATACCCTTTACCTTCAGAGAGGTCTGGGCCAGGTCAGGAGGGTCCCAGTAAAAGCTGCAAGCTTCTAGCCCGTGATAACCTTCTTGCACAATTTGTAATTGATAAGGTTTATATTTCATTTGCCTTCCACTACCGTATTTCTGGGCTTTATATCCCTGTGGGCAAATGTTTATAGTGAAAATACTGGAGGGCACATACAGTTGCTTAAATAGCCTATGGGGTTCTTTGTCAGGGACGTAGCCAAACTCCAAAATTCTGCCCAACTACTCTCCTTCCACTTTGTGTTCCAAAGCCATATAAAGGTTTTGTGTTGATAATGTACAAAAGATTAATGATATGAATGTGGTGTAGAGTTTATGAAGGTGTTCTTTCTCCCTTTTGTAGAATTGTAACTGCCACCATAGTCTGCATGAGGATATGGCTAGCCAATTTGACTTCCCTGAATGCTCCTTGGCCAAGAATCTTTAATATTTCATAACGTTTAGATAGAGCCTCTCCATGAACGTGATTGGACTTTAAGACCTGACAGAGGCCTTTTATAAACCCATTCTTTAGGGTCTTCAAGGCTCATATTTTAAAGGGTACCCCGATTACTGTCTTCACCAATCAGAAAGGTGTCACTGGGGCATATACGGGAAGGAAAGGATTGACTCTTTCTTCTTCTGGGAGACCCTCACCCTGAGACCCCTGGCAGGAATATAGAGGTGATCCAGCCTGTGAAGCTGTGTTGTTCTTTGAACCAATTGTAGTCATGGTGTGGAGCTGTCTGGCAAGGGTCCCTTGAGGTAACCTTTGTGGAGACATTGTTGAACTTTTAACTGGATATGTTGTTGCCCTTACACTGGGCTTCCCCACAGAGGAATGGTGGAATGAAATACTCAGGGAGGACACCTTGCTTTTTGCATTCTTAGAGCCAGCTCTGGACACATGCATGGATGATTGCCCGGGTAGGATCACAGTGATGAATGCTCTGAAGACTCTCAGTAGAGCTTTCCTAAGAAGTGTCGCTGCTCTCTGTCTCCCCTGACCTCCAATGTGCTGCTCATGATGTCAGCCTTCTGCACAAGCTGAGGGCAGCTTTTTCCCAATGGGAGTTCTCTTCTTTTTCAAGCAGTTCAGGGTGGGTGGTGTACTCTACCTCATTGTACTATTTCTTCCTTCTCCAGACTTTCAGTTCGATTGGGCCAGCTGAAGGTGGGAAGGGAAGACACACTAGATCCCGTCCTTATAGCCTTTTAGAGTTTCATGCTTGTCCCTGTATGTTTCAAGGATTGATCCCGCTTCCTGGGCTTAGGCTTTTTATTGAGTTGTCTTCCCAGGATGACTGTTGCCTCAGCATTAAATAAGTTGCCATGGCTTGATTATATTTCCCCTGTAAACTTCCATTTATCTCTCCTTGCTTGTATCCCATGAGACCTATGATGACCATTACAGTGTGGTTTGGGTGGCTGTCTGTATTCTTTCTAAAGGAACTACTTCATCCTTAATTGTCATGCTTTAGCCATTCAAATCTCACTATCATGGCCTCTGTTCAGGGTGTACAGTTTCACAAAGTGACAATCATTTCACATTTCTGGGGACAGCTTGAATTTTACGTAGTACTGTCCGCCAAAGTCTTCTGCCTCATGTCTTTATACTTACTTCCCTGGAAAAGAAGGCATCCTGTTCACATAAAGTATAGCATAACCCCTAAGCTCCACATATCAATAGCATGGCCATTATACCCTGTACCTTCAAACAGTTCTTCAGCACAATTCAGAAGGCTCCCATTGAAAGTTGGTAACTTCTGACCACAGATTTTTTTTTTGCTTAATCTGTAAATAGTAAGTTTTTTTTTTTATTTCTTCAGCATCCTCTAAAATTTTTCTGGGCTTTTGACCCCTGTGGACAATACATTTCTGGTGACAATGTTAGAGGACGCTTACCATTTGCTTAAACAGCCTATGGAATTCTTCCTCTCTTAGGTAGCCAAAGACCACAATTCTGCCTAACATCTCTCCTCCCTCATCATAATCCAGAAAAATATAAATTGTTTGTCAGTAATATGCAAGAGATTAATAACATAAGAGTGTTGCAGAGTTTTTATCATTTAAATTTCTGATTTGACGAGGGTGTTCTGTCTCCCTTGTGATAGAATTTTAACTGGTACCATAGTCTGCAGGAGGAGATGACAAGTAAATTTCCTGTAAGCTCCTTGTCCAAAGGTCTTTAAGATTTATTAATGGTCATGTAAAGCCGCTTCTTCAAAGTGGTTGGATCTTAGTTACTGACACAAGCCTTTTATAACTCCATTTTTCAGGGTCTTTGAGACCCACCTTTTAAAGGGATCCTGGGTTCAGTCTATGACCAGTCATGAAGGTGTCCCTATATGTGGGGAAGACAGGCTCGACACTCTTCTACACAGGAAACCTCACCTGAGGCCTCCTTGATAGAGAATGGAGATGATCTATCCTATGAGGTCCTGTTGTCCTTTGAACCAATTGTAGTTGTGTCATGGAGGTGTCCCATGAAGTCATCCTGATGTGAGGTTGTGGTCTTTTCACTGGGTATGATGGTCCCCTTACACTGAGCTTCCTCCACAGAGGCATGATAACATAAAACACCTCATGAGTTCACTAGCTCTTTAAATTGTTAGAGCCAGCTTTCAACACATCCATGGATGACTGGCTAGAGTAGATTTCCAATGATGAATCCTCTGAAGACATTCTGATAGAGCTTTCATCCGAGATGTAACTGTTCTCCTCCCCTAACCCCATGTCCTGCTTGCGAAGTGAGACTTGTGGATAAACTGAGGGCAGATTCTGCAAATGGGAACGGTCTTCTTCTTCAAGTAGTTCAGAGTAGGTAGCATAGGATACCTCATTGTACTCTGTTTTTCCTCCTTGGGACTTTCAAGTAAACTAGGCAAACTTAAGATGGGAGGAGTAGGAACAGTAGATCCCTTCATGATAGCTGTTTGTTGTTTCATGCTTGGCACTTTGTATTTCACAGTTTGATCCTAATTACTGGACCTAGGAGGTTTTTTTTTTTAATCGAGTTTCCCCTCTTGTGTTGACTCTTGCTTCAGCATCAAATCTATAGCCATCACATCGTCAACCTTTTTCTCCTATAAACTTTACTTTATCTCTCATTGTTTCTATACCATGATACACACTATGTCCATTATAGTGGGGTTTGGATGGCAGTCAGTGTTCTCTTTAAAGGAACTGCAAGAACCTTCATTGTCACTCTTTAACCATTCTAAGTTCACAATGTCATGTAGAGTCGGCTGTTATGCAGGGTTTACAAGTTAGCAAACATGTCACAAAATTTAGGTGATAGCTTGATTTTTACAGAAGTACTTTCATGTCAAGGTTGTCTGCTATATTGCTTCATTGTTATTTCCCTGAAAAGAGAGGCATCCTGTTCACATAGGGCATAGCACAACCCCCAAGGTCCAGAGATCAATTGCGTGGCCATCATACCCTTTACCTTCAAAGAGTTCTGGGCCCAGTGAGGGAGATTGCCATAGGATGTTGCTAGTCTGGCTCATGATAGTCTTCTTGACCAATCACTAAGTTTTATATTCCTTTTGCCTTCCACTAAAATATTTGTGCCCTTTGTTCTCTGAGGGCCATATACTTTGGTGACAATAATAGTAGCTACATACCATTTTCTTAAATAGCTTAAGGGATTCTTGCTCAGGTAGGTTTCCAATCTCCCCAATTCTGTGCAACAACTCTCATTCCACCTCATGTTCTGCAATCATATAAATGGTTTTTGTCTATAGTGTACAAAAGTTTAGGAATATGAGGGTGATGCAGAGGTTTTATAATTTCAATTTCTGATTTGATGAGGGTGTTCTTTCTCCCTTTTGATAGAATTTTAACTGCTACCATAGTCTGCATGAGGACATGGCTAGTCAGTTTTACTATGATGAGTGCTCCTTGGCCATGGATCTTTAAGATTCTTTAATGAGCCCTTAAATTGTCTTCACCTAAAGGGTTGGACCTTAGGACCAGACTCCCTTGCCATCTCTTCATACTTGTTGATAGGAATGTTCAGTGTCAACACCAACTAGTAATGTGAGATAAAGTGAATTAAAAGTGAGCCTAAAATTCAGCCAGGGCATGACAAATACAGAGGCCAATGCTAGCAGGAAACATTGAATTGTGTACGAGGTCCCCGTTGGAGGAGTTAGAGAAAGACCTGAAGGAGCTGAAGGGGCTTGCAACCCCTTAAGAACAATACCTACCAAACAGAGCTCCCAGGGACTAAACCAAAGATTACACATGGACAGACCAATGGCTTCAGCTGTATATGGAGCAGAGGATGGACTTGTTGGGTATCAATGGGAGGAGAAGCTGTTGGTCCTGCCAAGGCTGGACATCCCCAGTACAGGGGAATAATAGGGGGGGGGCAGGATCGGGGTGGTTGAGGAGGGGAACACCCCTATAGAAGAAAGGAAGGGGGATAGGATAGGGGGCTTATGTCTGGGCCAGGAAAGGGAATAATATTTGAAATGTAAATTAAAAAATCCAATTAAAAATAAGAAAAAAAGTGGGTCTAAGAGATACAGCTATAGTTCTAAATGTCTGCACTTAAAAAAAGGTGCCCCAAATGATCTACTGATGCGTTTAAACTTCATGGAAAACATGGTCAGAACAGAACATTCATGCCACAGGCAGTTAAGTATGAAAAGGGATCACTGTCAAAGTCCAAGTAGGTTCACCAGTGTCTGAGTACAAATTTTCACCAGCATTCAAGGCCAAACTTCTCCCAACTTTGCAGTCCAAACTTCACCAACAACCATGTAAATGATTTCACCAATATCTGTGTCAGGAGCCACCATAGGACGGGCTGATAACTAGCAGATGATCTTCCTGAGATGGTTTGCTTAGGATTACAATATAACCGGTGACAGATTCACTCTTATCAAGCAAGGCCATAAGACAATTCATTTTAATATACTTTAAATATGCTGTTAATATACTTTTCCAGTTATGGTTAAACATGTATAACAATCACTGGGTATTATCCCACCCCTTTAGAGCAGCTCTCTGCAGATCTACGAAGATTTACTCTCTTATACTGATGCTATATAGACAAGTACATGACTTCTTCAGTCCTAATGATGATCCTATAAGAATTCCTAAAATGATATCAGTGAGTATTAAGCTCTTTTATAGTGGGACTGCTACTGAATCCTTTTCTGATAGTCAAAACTACAATAAGAACTCTGACAGTCTCCCAAGTGTAACCAGATTTTCTCCTACTCAGAACACATTGCCAGAGGTTGTACAACAATTAACCAAATGTCATAAAAAGGGAACTATCAATTTATTATAAGTGTTAGGACAGAAGAAAACATATTGATGGGGTTTATGTATACAAAACTTCACTAAAAACTTAATTGTTGTTTTGAACTTACAACGAACCTGTGGAGCTGTGACAGGTGAGGGATGTTTAGCCAGATACTTACTCCTAATGGGTATGCATGTAAACATACTCTGTTGTAAACTTCTATCTCAATTTATGATTTAATTTTTTGTGTGAACTTGTGATGAACTTTTTAACATGTGATCATGAATACTGAAAGATATATAAGTACTGAGGACAAAGAGAGAAGAATTTTTCCCCTTCCCCACTAAGGATCTTTCCACTTTAAGCCTTGGATAACTTTCATAGGAAACGTTTTACAACTTACCAATAAACACTATAATCATTTTCAAAGTGCCCTTTTTCTTCTGCTACTTCTGACTAGCAGGCTGAATGTTAGAGCCCTGCAGTTCATGCTGAGATAGAACAAAGACCACATTACATAACCCCTGCTGTCAGGCTCTAGGTGTCAATCAACTTTTTACCCTTAGAAAGAGCAAGAAAGTTTTCAGGACCTTTTAGAAGTTATCACCAGCATTTCAGTACAGTTCGAGAACTAGAACATCCAGAGATGCTCAGGCTTTAAAGCCACACCAGAGTCCTACTCCCTGCCCCCACTACTACCCTCTCCAGACTGGTAGGCTCCCAGCATATCTGAGTCAAAAATTTTCACCAAAGTCAATGTCCCACAGATAACCATCAGTTGTCCATAGTAGAATGACAAAAAGCAGCCCCAGGCAATACACTGTATACACGGTGTCAGTCACTTATCACAGTGACTCCTTGTGATATCTAAGCAAAGCATAGACCAATGAGGGGTGGCAAACTCCTGCCCAAAAGGACTGAATTAACTACTGTGCAGTCACTGCTACCAAGTGGCAACAAGAAGCAAGATAAGCATCTATTTTGG
This sequence comes from Rattus rattus, assembly GCF_011064425.1. Classification (NCBI taxonomy): domain Eukaryota; kingdom Metazoa; phylum Chordata; class Mammalia; order Rodentia; family Muridae; genus Rattus; species Rattus rattus. Next base: position 130,754,165 of record NC_046158.1, on the reverse strand, counting down.
CTCAAACTTTGAGGAAACAGAGAAAGTTTGGTAGCAGGAGTTGTATACAGTGTTAGCATGTGGCTGCTCACAATGTACTGGTGGTCATTAGCAGGCCAGAAAACTGCTTCCTAGAGCTAGACCCCACCTCCTAAAGCTAGACTCCAGCTTCCCATGATAGTATCACCTGCTAGAGACCACGTGTTCAAACACCAGTCTATAGGGCACATTTTAAATGCAAACCACAGCAAGGACTGTCTCCACCGTAATGGAAATAATAGCAGGAATGGGAACAGTAATAAAATAGGCCCCCAAGGCTTCACGCTTAGCTGGGTATAGACTCTGATATTCACCAGTAAGAATGTGAACCCTGAACATGTTTCAATGCCCTTTGTGAATAAGACCAAAAATTCTGTGGTAATATTGGCTGCTACAGACCTTAACATTTCTACATTCAAATAAGTCATTCCTCCCTCTAAACTTGGATTGGTGTCCAAAGTATGGCCCTACTGTCATTGTGCTACTGTAACAATATTTGTTTCTCAAACCCCTTGGGCATATTACTAAAGTATAAAGCTCAGTCACTGATTCCATTGGGGTTTTGTTCTCTCACGGGAAGAAGCAGAGGCTCAGTCTAGTGGCATTGCTAGCACAGTGGAAGGAATTACAACAAATGGAGTCCATCCTCAGTGGGTCCACTCCAGCAGCTATAAGGGCAAGTGTACCAAAATAAGAGTTGTAGTGAAGGCCTTTGGCAAAGCTTCTCTCCATGGTAGCACAGAACTAACCGTACACTGGTATTTTGTGGTGTGAAATTGGCATTATTATTAAGGATATAACCACATCTTTCTCACTAGATTTAAGACATGCCCTGTCAGAAGGACTTTGTGTCTGGTACTATAAGCCACATTAAACCTGTGGCGGTGAGTTCAAATCTCCAATAGGGAAGTAAATGTTCCTGCTTTGTTAAATGGATGTGCCAAGGCTGTCAAACTGCCTCTACACACGTGTGCATACTTACACCTCCAAACACGTGTGCATACTTACACCTCCAAACACGTGTGCATACTTACACCTCCAAACACCTGTGCATACTTACACCTCCAAACACGTGTGCACACTTACACCTCCAAACATGAGTGCATACTTACACCTCCAAACACGTGTGCATACTTACACCTCCAAACATGACTGCACACTTACACCTCCAAACACATGTGCATACTTACACCTCCAAACATGAGTGCACACTTACACCTCCAAACACGTGTGCACACTTACACCTCCAAACATGAGTGCATACTTACACCTCCAAACATGAGTGCATACTTACACCTCCAAACACGTGTGCATACTTACACCTCCAAACACGAGTGCATACTTACACCTCCAAACACGTGTGCATACTTACACCTCCAAACATGAGTGCATACTTACACCTCCAAACATAAGTGCATACTTACACCTCCAAACATGTGTGCATACTTACACCTCCAAACATGAGTGCATACTTACACCTCCAAACATGAGTGCATACTTACACCTCCAAACACGAGTGCACACTTACACCTCCAAACATGAGTGCATACTTACACCTCCAAACACGTGTGCACACTTACACCTCCAAACATGAGTGCATACTTACACCTCCAAACACGTGTGCATACTTACACCTCCAAACACGAGTGCACACTTTCGCCTCCAAACATGACTGCATACTTACACCTCCAAACACGTGTGCATACTTTCACCTCCAAACATGAGTGCATACTTACACCTCCAAACATGTGTGCATACTTACACCTCCAAACACGTGTGCATACTTACACCTCCAAACACGTGTGCACACTTACACCTCCAAACATGAGTGCATACTTACACCTCCAAACACGTGTGCATACTTTCACCTAGAGATCACTGCTGTTGTCTGCTCTAACTGACACGGAAGGAAACTTCCTTTTCAGAAATGATGATGTGTGACAATGCATAAACACTGATGAAGATCCCAAGATTGGGTAACTATTGCTATGGCATCATGGCCCATTATGTAGTCAGAAACACACATGTCTATCATGCTCTTCAAGGCTCAGTTATTGCAGAAGAGGGGACAGAAGATTTTAGGAGCCAGAGAAAGGGATAGAAATTTTTTTTGCTATTTTTTGTCAATTTGTTTTTAATTTTTCCCCCCTAGAATTGAAATGTTCCTTCCCTCCAGGAGGGAGGAAGGAGGCTCATCAAATTCAAGAAATAACTCACAATACTAGGAAGTTCTTGAAGCTAAAAAGATTTATAAGGCCCCTCCTCAAATTTATGGTTGTTAGAAACAACTGCTGGGGCAGAGATTCTCTAGGTATGGAGCTCTTTGGCCCTGTAGAGAGCTCTGCACTTACAGCTCTTGTGAGTTCCCACCTAGGAAACATGGGCACTTCAGTGGTATAGTTCTTTATCAGTCGCACATGGCCTTACCTGTAGCCCATATTCATTTTAATAATCCTAATAAACTTACTGGTTTATCATAGTGGACTTTGGTAGAATTATTACTTTGGTCTGCCATCATTTCCTTATGTGAGGTGTGTAGACCTTGGCTTGTATTTCCCCAGGAAACATCAGGGAACAGCACTTAGGCCCCACTGATCTTGTCTGTGTATCTCACCCACACTTCCTGGGGGCTCCATGAATTTTGAAAAGAGTAACTCCTGTAGGGAAGTTAGTGATCAAACACACGACTGGTTCTTGACATTTTATATTGGACCCATAACAAGGACCTTCTCCATAACATAAGATACTTATGATGATAATGGTACTTTATTTTAAAGGATAAATATCATACTTTATTTTTATTTATCTACACGGACAGTGAGCATGGGCGATGCATCCCTGGCCTTCTCAAACTGTCCCTAATAGACTGCTCAATTTTTGGCTTTTATACTTCCTGTTAGACCATTCAAGCTTAAACTTTGATTTTGATAAAAAAGGACCAAGCCAAGTATTTTATATCAACTGATTGATGGGAGGTAGAGAGCTTTACCATAGATTTCCACAAAGACCTCAATTTTTTTTTTCTAATTTTAAAATTTCTGTGTGTATCTATGTATGAGAATGGGCATATGTATGTGGTGCCGTGCACAGAAGGGAGCATTGGATCCCCAGGAGCTAGACGGACAGGCCATGGGGACCAATAAACATAGGTGCTGTGGAACTAAACTTCTCCTCAGCAAGATCAGAGAATTGTTCTTTTTTTTTTGGTTCTTTTTTTTCCGGAGCTGGGGACCGAACCCAGGGCCTTGCACTTCCTAGGCAAGCACTCTACCACTGAGCTAAATCCCCAACCCCCCAGAGAATTGTTCTTAACTGCTGAGCCGCCTCTCTAGCTTTTCCCTGAAAGTATGTATTTCACACAAAAAATATATTTCTCACCAGTCACGAAATATATGTGTTGACATATTTGAAATGGTGAAGAAAGGTGAGTCCAGAATCCCATAGAAAACAAAATATCCTTCCCAAAGATGTGGTAGATGAAACCATGGTTCAGTTATGGTTCTCTTACTGAGATGAAACATCATATCCAAATAGCCAAAAAAGAAGGAAAAAACTTATGTGGCCCATTCTTCGACATCGCTGTCATCATTAAAGGAAAGCAGGACATCATTAAACTCCAACAGGGCAGGAATCTGGAGTCAGGAGCTGATAAAGAAGCCATGGAGTGGTGCTGCTCACTGACTTGCTCTCCATGACTTGCTCAATATTTCCTTAACAACCCTGGGACCACCAGCCAGAGATAGTGCCACACACATTAGTCTGAGTCCTCCTCCCCTAATAATTTAGGAAGTGCCTTGTAACCACATCTTCTGGAGGCATTTTCTCAGCTGAGTATCCCTCCTTCCAGATAAGTGTAGTTTGTGCGAAGTTAACATAAATTAATACGCACAGGCCATTCCAGATGTCCTGGTGCTTCCCACTTATACAATGTAAACGCCTTAGACTGAGAAGTTATTAAACAGCAGAAATTGGTTCCTCATACCTCTAGAGGTTGGGAAACCAAGTCAAGATTTGTGAAGATTCAGAATGTGATGAGGGACAATTCTCACTTTAACAGGGTGCTTTGCTGAACATCCAGCCAAGGGAACAGTAACTGGCTTCCTCAAAGGCTTTCTCAATGAATGCATTGTGTTATACCAGTGAAGCTCTTGCTGTCCGACCATCTGAGGCCCCACTTATTCCTACTGACCCATTAAACACTCACTAAAACAACACAGCTCATGACCTGGTTATTACGAGATATGCCTGCCTGAGGGGAACAGGGCACACTTAGCAGAAGGGCACTGGGCCAGAAGTCTTAAAAAGTAGAAAGGCTTCAGTAAGGTGAGCACACAAGTTATAAAGTTGTCATGCTAAAAACAGGGGTCCTAAAAGGCCAGAATGAAAATATGCCAGACTAGAATTGATATGAAAGTTTAAAAATAATATGTGCCAATGTCTGACAGGTGCTATGCAATTAATCATAAATGTCCCAGTCTTTGAAATTAAAGTAAGCTATGTGCTGTACCTTGAGTTATTGATTCAGAGTCATATTTGAATAGAGTTCAGTGTGTTGAGGCAGTAGACTGTATATCATTCTTCTGCCTGAGACAAGCTATGTAGGTTGAAGTACTAGGGGCCATTAAGAGTTAGGGTGAAAGTGTTTCTCTAAGTGTTTCACTGGGTCAGGCTTCAGGCACTTAGGTGAGACACTTAGAGAATAGGGAATATTTTTTGTTGTGAGTAATTAAATCACTGAGCATGGAATGGTCTCTACTATGTATTCCTTGGTAGCCTCAGATAATTTGTTATACAATTCAAGATCATCTACATAGGGACCACACTGATCACATGTGCCTGGGCCTTCCCACATCACCTTTTTAATCAAGAAAATGCACCACAGCCCTGTCCATGGGTCAATCTGTTGAAGGCATTTTTTCCCTCTCTATTCCTGGGTAACTGAAGCTAGTGTTAGGTTGACAGAAACTAAGCAGCATGTTCATATGTGAGGAAATCACAACTTGCTGGTTTCTGGGCAGGCCCATATCCCAGGCAACCAGTAATGTGGTACAACCAGGGAAAGACCAAGGTTCAGGAGGTTGCTTGGATGCAGACCTCCTTCTAGGCCAGGACCCAGGGTACTGAGCCTAAGGCATGACTTGCATTCAGGGGCCTTCACATAGGCTGTTGTAATATCAGAAAGTACCCATGAGGCATCTTCATATTTCTACCCAGTTCTGACACACAATCAGAACTAGTACCCAGGAAAGTGACACATTGTTCACCTCAGACCAGGAACAGAATATGTGTTTCAATCCACATGTGTGATAACCAGAGACCAAACTGAAGTTTATCCCAAGGTCAAATATCATGTGGAGTTTTATATTCCCTTCCTCATACACAATCAGGTCTCAGGTACCTAAGGGACCACCTTGCATACAGCTCAATTCGAAAGCCCAGGGACCAGGGGCTGAGAGCCCATTGCCCCAAGAACACAGCCCATTTTCATTATGAATCAGAGCTGAGACACAGATAGCCTCACACTGTTCCTCAACACGGGAACAGTGCCCAGTATTGGGACTGCAGGCTGACACCAGGACAGGCCAGCACCCACGTTGGCCACAGAAATGGCATCTTCCAGGAGGTTACAATAGCCAGTGACCACCACATTGTACCTTCCTCGTGGGAAAAATATACAGGGCTCATCCCCTAACTAACCTCAGGGAAGGCACAATGCCAGAGGCTGGACCTTAGACTGGAAACAAGGAAGTTCACTCACTACTGGGCCCAATTAAATGTATTGCTGCTTTAGTCCCAGCACATGCCCGCCAAGGCAGGTTTATTATCCTGGGCACCAATTACAGGATGACTTTAGTGAAGGCCTTGTGTCAAAGGGGCCACATCAATGGTGACAAATGGCAATGGTAGTATCCAGGGACCCTACACTACTTCTCTTTAGGGGAGGATCAGTTCCCGGTAGCCATCGTCATTTCAGCATGAACAGAGGCCCTTGAGAGAATATAGCATATGTGATAGAAGTGAAACAGGACACCCACTTCAGTTCAGGAAATGTCCAATGACCAGGACGGGTAGTGTTTGTCTATAAATAAAGTTGGCAGTCATTATTATGCCATACATTTGCTTACCTCTCTGCCTCCTCCTTTCAACCTTTCTGCCTGATGTTCAGTTACTTGGCTACCCCATAGAATGACGTTCACAGTATCCCAAGATAAGCATACTTCCCCCATGACCCTCAAAACGTTGTCCTTTCAGGAATGAACATACCATCTCACCGCCCCAGACTCTACCCCCTTAATAAGCAGAGTGCATGAGTGGCCCTGAAGGATGGTGCCGTCCCTTGCTTAGATTACTCTGGAGGATGCACAACAGGGCACTGCCTCTTGGTCCCACATGGAGACACCAAAAGAAAAGACCTTGGCATCAAAGTCTGGGCTCCTGGGAACATCTTCAAGCCATTAACTCTTTAAAGTACTGAAGGCAACAGGTAAATATCAAGAAAGTACAGAACAACTCAGGTCACAATGGAGGGGATGGAGTGAACCCCTGTGATTAAGACAAGGCTTGGGAAACCCACGGATCCCTGCTAGCAGCAGCTCACTGCTCCCAAACCCTTTGGGAGAGAGAGCTCACCGCCCGGACAGGTGGGCATCCTGAGACTGCAGAGCGGAAGAGACCACCAACACTGCCCACCCCTGCCCACATCCGTGGCCCAAGAGGAAACTGTATACGGCCTCTGGGTTCCTGGAGATAAGGGCACAGGAGCAGCAGGTCCCCTGCGTCTGAGACACCGCCAGAACCTGAAGAGACCGACCAGATAAACAGTTCTCTGCACCCAAATCCCCCGTTGAAGGAATCAGAGAAAGAACTGGAAGAGCTTGAAGGGGCTCGAGACCCCATATGAACAACAATGCCAAGCAACCAGAGCTTCCAGGGACTAAGTCACTACCTAAAGACTATACATGGACTGACCCTGGACTCTGACCTCATAGGTAGCAATGAATATTCTAGTAAGAGCACCAGTGTAAGGGGAAGCCCTGGGTCCTGCTAAGACTGAACCCCCAGTGAACGTGATTGTTGGGGGGAGGGCGGCAATGGTGGGAGGGTGGGGAGGGGAACACCCATAAAGAAGGGGAGGGGTAGGGATTAGGGGGATGTTGGCCCGGAAACCGGGAAAGGGAATAACACTTGAAATGTAAATAAGAAATACTCAAGTTAATAAAGAAAAATAAAAATAAAAATAAAAAAAAGACAAGGGTTGGATTGCAGGAAGGGCCTGATCAACACACCCACGTGTCTAAGAAGAGAAATTTTAACATTAGGACTAAAAGTACGAGAGGGGCAAACCTATTACCACACCACCCAGGATGGAGAAAAAGACGGCAAGTTACTGGCCAGCCTGTGCTTCACAACAGCAACTGCTTCTGAGAAAGAACAGCGATTCTGACATTGATATCAGGATGGGTAAAATGGGAGGGCAATGAGCTGAGCACAGGAAGCTACAATAGGAGGAAAAATATTGGATAGAGGAACCTAACACGAGATGTTAAATTGATGGAAGATGTTGGCCTAAGGATGGAAATGAGGCAGTGGTGTAGCAGGAAGAAGTCACCACAATGAATGTGGTGGATTATTGTGAATGAAGCCGTTTCTGGTCAGCAGGGGAAATAGTATAATTGTGAATGTTTCTACCGAGATGGAAGGGTATCCAGGGACTCGGCAGCCCAGGAACCATATAGTACTGAGGGGAGAAGGTATCCCAGTGGAAGGACATCCTGAGACATGAAGGCCCAGGAACCACACAGCTCTGAGGGAGGACAGTGTCCCAGGGAAAGAGTATGCTGCGACACGGGACCCCAGGAACGACATGGCTCTGAGAAAACCCCTCCTCAACAGAAGCGTTGCAGCTCCCAGGGGAGGGTACCCGCAACTAAGCTGAGGAGCTTGAGATCTCAGCCTGGCTCCTGCCTTTCTCCTTGTCATTGCTTCTCTTCTTCTTGGTTCCCTCAAACAACAGAGTCACAGCAGGAGAAAACATTAGATTCACTGAAGGAAGAAATCCAGGGGTGGCTACCCTCTGCTTCTGGGAGCAGACAGTAAGGAATGGAACAAGGGGGAGTACCTACACACGATTTCAGGGGTCAGCGTTCCTCAGGGCAGAGATTTCCAGAGTGAGAATGGGTTGGGATTTCAAGTTCTGAGCTTGGAGAGCTCAGGGATTGGTGGGTTTTCCTGGACAGGGATTGCTGGGTATTCCTGCTTAGGGATTGGTGAGTTTCATGGGAAGCTCGGGAATTGGGGGGGAGGGGTCCTGCTCAGGGATTGATGGCTTCTTTTCACTTCTTATTCTCTTAATTGGGCCTGTGGGTTAGGCTGGAAATTCCTTCCTGGGTGCAGCTGGCTTTTGCTGAGGTGCCATCACTGCTGGACTGCTAGGGAGGCAGGAGAGTAGCTGTGGACAGCTCCTGTGGCACAGTGCCTGAAGTGGCCTCTCACAAAGGCTGTAGGCTGAGGCAGGATAGGTGTCAAGAGCTTATACAGGGGCTGGAGAGATGGCTCAGTGGTTAAGAGCACTGACTGCTCTTCCAGAGGTCCTGAGTTCAATTCCCAGCAACCACATGGTGGCTCACAACCATCTGTAAAGAGATCAGATGCCCTCTTCTGGTGTATCTGAAGACAGCTACAGTGTACTTATATATAATAAATGAATAAATCTTTATAAAAAAAGAAAAAGAGCTTATACAGCGCCTCAGGACTGCAGTAGACTGAGAAAAAGTGTTGCAGCTTGGACAGTTCGAGTCAAGAAACTTCATCTGGACAGGTGATGTGCCCCAGTGGACAGATCCTGTGAGTGCTCCAGACTGAGGAGATGTCCCAGTGCAGCTATTTTGACAGGAGCTGACATTTTGACAATTTCTTTGCCATTCTGACAGTTGTTGGGGGTGGGGAATTATGTCCCTGTGACCTTAGGCTGGAGCAGGAAGGGGGGGCTTGCTGCTGCATTGACCTCTTTGTGGTGGGCCACTCAGGGACTACAATGACGAGATGGTGTATGAAGGAATAGTGGTGGCATTTGGCATCTGAAGTGGACAATAATAGTTCTTTTAATAGAAAATATTCATCTCTGTTCTGCAAACATGGAGGTTTTTTTCAAAGTTCCTGTGCATGGCACTCTTGGTGACACTTCTGCAGGCACAGCATGGTGCCCAGTTCTCCGTGCACTTCCCAGGTGGCTGATCTTTACCCAGACACACGATGCCTAAAATCAGTAACCTCTCAGTTTTCAAACTCTCGATCCCTTGAAAATGGTTCAGCTCTGCAGGCACTGGCTCCTGTCACTGCTGTCTGTGATGCCAACATAAACCCCAACGTGACTGTCAGGATTCTGGATGTCTGACTCTGGAAGATGGCAGTCTTTCTTGAGACTTCCTAGTGGGGAAATGGTGTCCATTCCTGGGTGATCAAGGGGTCAGTAACACGAGCTGTCTCTCCCTGCTCCATGCACACAGCAGGAGAGGTGGTGAATACAAGAGCTTTGAGAAACACCTTGCGCTGATCACTTGGTTACCTCCAGGACAGAGAGGGACCGCCCCTAGTGAGGAAGTTCCCCCAGCTGCCTCATCCAGTCTCCTGTCACGGCTAAGGGTCAGGGAAAGGTTCCGGGTGCTGCTGGGATCAGGACACTTCCTGTCTTATTGCTCACAGTCCATCTGGCTGATGTGCTCTAAGTGACTCTGGTGCCACTTCCCTGTCAATCAGCAGGAGCCTTTCCCCAAGGAGACCTGAAAACAAGGGGTTTTGGTAAATTACCAAGTGTTAGCCAATCATGCCTTCCCCGTGGCTTGAGCAAGGGAGCATCATGTGTGTATCCATCTTCCATCCAGTGAGTTTGGGCTTGAGGGGCCTCTCCTGCCCTATGCAGCACTTCACTGTGCAGAAAAAGCTGGCCTCAGGCGTTGTCCCCTTTGGGTGTGGTCCCAGAAGTCTTTTGGAAGCACCAGCCCAAGGTCATAGGTGCTGCAAAGGCAGTAGTGTTTCTCAGCCTGCTGCCTGGGAACACAAAAGTTCAGTAACAACAACATCCACACAGGATATAATAAAACAGCATGGATCTTCGTGTGAGCTACTTTTGAAAATAAGAAAGGCAGTATATACTAGAGTGTGGGGGTAAGGAGAAGTATGAATCTGACCACTTAATTCCCTGAGTTTTCTTACATGGTAGAAGGTGGCAGCACACATAAAACACACAAAGGAAAACCCTTGTTTGTCAGGAGTCATAATGCAACAAGTTAAATAACTAGCATGTGATCTCCCTAAAATGACCTGCTTTGGATTCTTGTATAATCTATGACAGGTTCCCCCTTATTATCCAAACCTGTAAGGGATTGATTTTAAGAAAGATTCCTCCTTCCAGTTTCTGCCTGCACCCAGAGCTGAAAGCCAGTTGTTAGGAGCGCTGACACCTGAGAGCAGAGGTAAGCCCAACTCTTCTGCTCCTAGTGACCCAGCTGGAGGCCTCAGGACACACACGTAGGAGCGGTCTGGGACACGACCCTTTTTGTTTCTGCATGTGCCTGGAGCTGAACCGGTCCCACAGCTCTTGGTATCCATATTCTCAACTGAGGAATGCCAAATGGCAGCTCAGCACCTAAAGAAATGGTCAACATCCTAAGTCATCGGGGAAATGCAAATCAAAACAACCCTGAGATTCTACCACACACCGGTCAGAATGGCTAAGATCAAAAACTCAGGTGACAGCAGATACTGGTGAGATGTGGAGAAAGAGGAACACGCTTCCATTGTTGGTGGGATTGCAAGCTAGTACAACCGCTCTGGAAATCAGTCTGGAAGTTCCTCAGAAAACTGGACATAGTACTACCTGAGGACCCAGTTATACCACTCCTGGGCATATACCCAAAAGATGTCCAACATATAACAAAGACACATGCTGCCCTATGTTCATGGCAGCCTTATTTATAATATCCAGAAGCTGGAAAGAATTCAAATGCCCTTCAACAGAGGAATGGATACAGAAAATGGATTACTACTCAGCTATTAAAAACAATGACTTCATGAAATTGATAGGCAAATGGAATGAACTAGAAAATATCATCCTGATTGAGGTAACCCAATCTCTCTCTCTCTCTCTCTCTCTCTCTCTCTCTCTCTCTCTCTCTCTCTCTCTCTCACACACACACACACACACACACACACACACACAACCACACATAGTATGCACTCGTTGATAAGTGTATATTAGCCCAAAGGCTCAAATTACTCAAGATACAATCTATAGACCACATGAAGCTCAAGGAGAAGGACGACCAAAATGTGGATGCTTCAGTCCTTCTTAAAAGGGGGAACAAAATATTCATAGTAGGGGAAATGGAGACAAAGTGTGGAGCAGAGACTGAAGGAGTGGCCATTCAGAGCTTGCCCCAACTGGGTCTACAGCCCATGTGTGTGTGTGTGTGTGTGTGTGTGTGTGTGTGTGTGTGTGCGCACACACATATATATAATACATAGATACATACATACAGATAACAAACTAGACAATATTGATGAAGGCAAGAAGTGCATGCTGACAGGAGCCTGATAAAACTGTCTCCTGAGAGGCTCTGCCAGAGCATGACAAATACAGAGACTAATGCCACCAACAAACCATTGAACTGAGAATGGGATCCCCATTGGAGGAGTTAGAGAAAGGATTGAAGGAACTGAAAGGGTTGCAACACCATAAAATCAACAATACCAACCAGCCAGAGCTCCCAGGGACTAAACCACTACTCATAGACTACACATGGGCAGACCCTTGGCTCCAGCTGCATGTGTAGCAGAGGATGGCCTTGTTGAACACCAATGGGAGGGGAAGCCCTGTGTCCTGCCAAGGCTGGACCCCTCAGTGTAGGGGAATGTCAGGGAGGGAGGTGAGAAGGTGTGGGTGTTTAGGTGGGGGAAAGGGGATAACATTTGAAATGTAAATAAAAAATATCCAATTAAAGAAATATTGTTTATTTCTGTAGGTAGAATTCCATGCTCCTAGAAATATATATTAAGTTCTAACTATCGAACCTATTAATGCAACAATGTTGGAACTAGGGTTGTATTAGTTATTTCCCATAGTTGTGACATATTCCTGATAAAAGTAACATAAAAGATGGCTTTAAAATATTGATGTCCTATAGCAGTGTTTATATTTGCTTGGCCTGTGAGCCTGATTACAAAGGTGTCATCAAAGTGTACTCGATCACAGCTGTCCACACACATTGCAGAGGTCCCAGAAGCAAAGACAATCCATAACATATTTTCACGGGTCAAAATCAGTAAACGCCACCTTCCATTGTGCAGAAGCTTCCGGAATCTCCCAAAATACCAAGGGTGGAGAAAAGAGCAACCAAGAATTCTAAACATCAGTCTATGGGGCACATTTCAGATTCAAACCATATTAAGGATCTTTCAAGATGTAATCAAATTTCGTTCATGAGACTGCGGTGGGCTCTAATCCAGTGGCTTTCATACACAGTGTAACACACAGGAGGATTTCATACACAGTGTAACACACAGGAGGATTTAATGTGAAGACATGCAGATGGTGTAGTGATGGCGAATCAACAAGTCAAGAAACGCCTCGGATTGCAAGCCAACATCTGAAGCTAACATGCTCTCTAAGAGCTTCAAGAGTACCCGACCCTGACAAGACCTTGACTTTAAACTCCACCAGTGTGTGAGGCAATACATTAATTTTATTTTATTTTATTTTTTATTTCACCCAATAATTTTTATTGGATTTTTTATTTACATTTCAAATGTTGTTCCCTTTCCCAGTCTCTTGTCCATTAACCCCCTATCCCATCCCCTCCTCCCACTTCTTCTATGGTGGTGTTCCCCCTCCCCAACCACCCACCCCTTCCCACACATTCCCCTACACTGGGGGGGGGGTTGTCCAGCCTTGGCAGGACCAAGGGCTTCTCCTCTCTTTGGTGCCCAACAAGGCCATCCTCTGCTACATATGCAGCCGGAGCCATGGGTCTCTCTATGTGTACTCTTTATTTTAATCCAAGTTTGTTACATCAGTCCTAGTAATCTAACTCCACCTTCCTTCCCTGACCCCATCCCACCATCAATTGCTGAGATCTCTTTCGGTAATAATAAAGGGAATCTTTAAAAACATGGGGTACCATGCTTTAGACATGAACAAAAACATAACGGGCAGCAAAAGCTGTTAGCGACTTTCCAAAGCAAGTACACAAATGAGACTGTGCTACACTGTCTACTACAAACAGTTGAAAAGTCCAAGACGTGTACACGGGAGGATCATTGAAAGGAAAAAATGAACAGTAGCAGTCTCCTGCAGCGAATACTTGTATTGGGTAGAGTTTAGACATTTTACTTAAATGTCTATATTTTAGATAGTTAAAGATTTTAACCTCCTTTCACCTGAAATAACAAGGTCCCAGAGCTCATAGCCCCAAGGTCTACAGGGGTTCATGTCCAAGCAGCAGCACTGCCCACAGCTGCATCATCTAGAGGCCTTTGTGTATGAGCAACAGCAAAGCTGTCAACTGTGTTACCCAGAAGCCTTTGCACTCAAAAATAGTGCACACACACTGCCTTATCCAGAAGCCTATGGGCCCCAGGCAGCAACAGGGATTGGAAGCATGCAAGGCCCATTTCTCCCACATGTCATTGCTAGAAAGACTGATGTCATCACCTCAGGTAGAATGACACTCCAACTTGAAGTGTGCTTAATAAGCACAGGGTGAGCCTCAGTTTTCCCAGTGGAGGATGTGGGTTTGTAATACTGGCTTCCCGAAGACCCAAGTGGTTTGTAATGAAATTCATGGCACCGTCAAGAAGAGCTGTGTATTCCTAGGTCCTCCAGAATTCCAGATGTGTCAATTGCACAGCTGTTTGCATTCTAGAAAAGAGAGAACTTGTTTATATGTGACAGAAAGTGAAATATTGGCGATGTAATACACCAAGTGAATTTTAAAAATCCTAGAGTGTGGGTGAGTAAGTACTGAATTCCAGATAAATAACTAAAATGTGAATTATGCACAGTCAGCACTTTTTCAGGGTGGGAGGGTGCAGATTGCCCAAATTGCCCAGGTATTGTCTTTATTCTCAGAATGAGTTGGAACATCCAGAAACGATTGTTGTCGATTATCACCATAAATAGACTGATTGGGAATCCTCTGCTATTGTTGGCACAAAAGCACTTGGGGATAAAGACTGCTGTACGAGGATTTCTCCAACAGCAGAGGAGTCAGAATGCTGGGCTGACATTCAGGGCTGTCCAGTGGGCATTAGATGGTCATGACTGGGAACTGGCTTGTCCTGCCTGGTTTTTCCTTATACAACTAAATGTAACCTTCCTCCAATGAGGTTATCACATGCACAGGGCTTAGCGTAAGGCCTCACACCTACTTGGTAGGTCCTGAGAAATTTCCCTCTTTAGTTAACATAATATATATATTGGCTGAGTTCATTAGTAGTTCATTTTTAGGGCTGACAAACCACTGGTATTGGATAACCCATTAGAGGGCTCAACCCTAGAGAACACTGGTTTTCCCGCTCTTGGTACTCATTAATTGCCTCTAACACTTCATGTAGAGGACTTATGAGAATTACCCTGACCGTGCTGGCACAGCAACTTGAGTTGTCAACATTCAGATCTTGTCTAGAAAACCCCATTGTTAAAAGAGATATGGTGGGTTGGGGATTTAGCTCAGTGGTAGAGCACTTGCCTAGCAAGCGCAAGGCCCTGGGTTCAGTCCCCAGCTCCGAAGAAAAGAAAAGAAAAAAAAAGAGTTATGGTTAGAGCTTCCTAGAAGATACACTCTTGCACCATGTAGCAAAAATAATTAAAGACAAAGAGGTCATAGGTTAAGTTGAGAGACGCAAAATAGAAATTTCAAAACTAAGAGCACATGCATGATTTTTTAAAAGCATTAATAAAAGTAAAAGAGTTTCCCTAATATAAAGAGGATTTAATGGAATATTTTCCAAATGGATTTTTGGATTTCCAGTAAAAATATTTTTATGGAAATGGCAATGAAAAGACCTATAATTTTCAATTTTATCAAATGACGCACATGATGTTATATTTCTTGTTAGTTCTGCCCAACCAAAAGTTTGACCTAAATGTATTTATTATGATATTATTAATTGTGCCAGTATCTGTCCTTTCATAATATTCTTTTCACTGAGAGTTGAATGTCCTTGTATAGAAAACACTGTTTTTAAATAGCCTATAAACTTTATGAATGGTAGAAATAATGACAAATCCAGAGGTTTAATATTGAAAGGCAATATCTTAGATATTGTTAATATTTTACATATGTAATGCTTAATCTTAAAGGATATTATGGCTTTGTAGACCAACAAAGAACATATCTAATAATTTTAAAAAATTTACTTAGCCTACTGGTCCTCCTACAGGGTTGCCCTCCTCCTCATCTTCTTCCAGTTTTTCCCTAATTCAACCAAAGGGGCCAGCAGCTTCTGTCCATTGGTTGGTTGTAAATATCTGCCCTTGACTCTTTCAGCTGCTTGTTGGATATTTTGGAGACAGTCATGATTTTTGGGAGCACTCCATAACCTCAGTAATGGTGTCAGGCCTTGGGGCCTCCCCTTGAGCTGGATCCCACTTTGGACCTGTCACTGGACCTCCTTTTCCTCAGGCTCTTCTCCATTTTTGTTCCTGCATTTCTTTCAGTCAGGAACAATTAGGGGTCAGAATACTGACTGTGGGATGGCACCCTATCCGTCACTTGATGCCCTGTCTTTCTGCTGGAGGCGGGCCTTTCATCTAAGGTCCCTCCCTCTGAGTCCTGAGAGTCTCTCACCTCCCAGGTCTCTGGTACATTCTGGAGGGTTCCCCGCACACACCTGCTACTTCCTGAGGTCGCCTGTTTCCATTCTTTCTTCTGGCCCTCAGAGCTTCAGGCCTTTTCCCTCACCCAATATCTGATCATGTTCTTCTCCTTCCCTCCCTGTCCCTTTTCCACACTAGTCCCTCCCTCACTCCCCGCCCCCGCCTTTGATTGTTTTCTTCTCCCTCACTTGAGCCCTTCAGCTTGTTAACCTTATTGAGTTCTGTGGAGTGTATCTTGGGTATTCTGTACTTTATTGGCTACTATCCACTTATTAGTGAGTACCTACCAAGCATGTCCTTTTGGATCTGAGTTACCTCACTCAGAATGATATTTTCTAGTTCCATCCATTTGCCTGAAAAACTCACGATGTCCTTGTATTTAATAGCTGAGTAGTATTCCACTGTGCAAATGAACCACATTTTCTGTATCTATTAACCTAAACCTCCAAGAGCTCTCAGACACTGGACCACCAACCAGGTGGCATACACCAGCTAATATGAGGCCCCCATCACATACACAGCAGAGAGGACTGCCAGGTCTGGGTTCAGTCAGAGAAAATGCACCTAACCCTCGAGAAACTGGAGGCCCCAAGGAGTGGAGAAGTCTGATGGGGTGAGGGCTAGGGGGTGGGGAAATCCTCATGGAGACAGGGAGGGGAGCATGGGGGGGTGAGGTATGGGGGCATGGGAGGTGAGGTAGAGTCAGAGGTTGACTGGTAGGTAGATAAAATCTGAAGTGTGAGAGAGAGAGAGAGAGAGAGAGAGAGAGAGAGAGAGAGAGAGAGAAGAAAAAAGGAGGAGTGGAGAGATGGATCAGTGGTTAAGAGCACTGGCTGCTCTACCAGAGGACCTGGGTTAAATTCACAGCGCCCACGTGGCAGCTCTCAACTGTCATTAACTCCTGTTCCAGAGGATCTGACACCCTCACACAGACATACATGTAGTCAACTTACCAATGTGCATAAAAAATAAATTTAAAAAAGAGACTAAACAAAGTATTTTTTTAAAAACGAAATACAGGGGTTGGGGATTTAGCTCAGCGGTAGAGCGCTTGCCTAGCAAGCACAAGGCCCTGGGTTCAGTCCCCAGCTCCGAAAAAAAAGAAAAGAAAAAAAATGAAATACAAATTGCCACAAAAAATAATACTTAATTAAAAATACATTATAGGCTGGTGAGATGACATTGGCTGTCCTTCCAGAGGTCCTGAGTTCAGCTCTCTGCAAACACATGGTGATTAATCACCATTGATAAAGGGATCTGATGCCCTCTTCTGGCAGCAGATATACATGAAGACAGAGCACTCATGAATGAAGAAATGATTTTTTTAAAGTTTAAAAAAATATATTATAAAGTTCATAGTGAGGCTTTTAAGTAAAAAGGAATCTTCTAGGATACGGAAAGAGAAATAAGAAAAAAGTAGAGGGAAAGAATGGTCAAAGTCCACATTTATACACTAAGATATCATAGTGAATTCCTTTACTTTGTGTAGTAAAATATTCACTAATAAAAATATAAATTGAATATACACTGTAAAAGTAGAGTGAAGGGGTTGGGGGTTTAGCTCAGTGGTAGAGCACTTGCCTAACAAGCGCAAGGCCCTAGGTTCAGTCCCCAGCTCCGAAAAAAAAAGAAAAAAAAAAAGTAGAGTGAAAACAGGGAATCTATTGTCACAGAAGCCATCCACTGTAGAAATGTGATTAAGAAACGATAGTCGTGGTCAAAGATATCCTTTTAGAATCAATGAGTTCGGGGTTGGGGATTTAGCTCAGTGGTAGAGCGCTTGCCTCAAGGCCCTGGGTTCTGTCCCCCGAAAAAAAGAAAGAAAAAAAAAAAAAGTAAGTAAGTAAGTAAATAAGTAAATAAAAATAAATAAATAAGTAGAATCAATGAGTTCTTTTTCAGAATTGTTCTTCTCTAATGGAAATGCAGAGACTGAAGCTGAAGCAAAGGCCATCCAGAGACTGCCCCACCTTGGGATTCATTCCATCCACAGATACCAAACCCTGACACTATTGCTGATGCCAAGAAGCTGTCAGGAGCCTAGTATGGCTGTCCTCTTAGAGGTTCTGCCAGCACTTGACTAATACAGATGCAGATGCTCCCAGGCAACCATCGGACTGAGCCGGGGGTCACCAATGGAAGAATTAGGGAAAGGAATGAAGGTGCTGAAGGGAATTGCAACTCCATAGGGAGAACAATATCAACTAACTGGACCCCCTAGATCTCCCAGATACTAAAGCGCCAACCAAAAAGTATATATGGAGGGACTCATGTCTCCAACTACATATGTAGCAGAAGATGGCCTTATCTGAAATCAATGGGAGGTAAGGCCCTTAGTCCTGTGGAGGCTTGATGCCCTCCATTGTAGGGGGATGGTGAATGGGTGAGGTAGGAGTGGGCCAGTGGGTGGAGAAGTACCCTCATAGAGGCAGGGTGAGGGGGGAATATAATGGGGGGGGCTTGTGGAGGGGAAACCAGAAAGGGAGGCAACATTTGAAATGTAAATAAATAAAATAACCAATAAAAATGAAAAAAAAAGGAAAAGGGTGTGAGAGAGCTGGCTCTGCCACTTGTCTCCTGTGCTGTGGCAAGGATAAGAGAGGGACACCCTCCTTCCCACTCTTCCCAACCACTTGCAGCAGGTGGGAGACCTAGCCCTGCAGTCATGAAATAGAAGAGCTGTCCCAAATAGCTGTCCCTATCACCAGCTGCAGCATGCAGGAGAGCAGGCCTTGCGCTTGACCTGGGCAGCATTGTAGAGCTGGCCCTGGATTGAGGGGACTACAGGTGAGCAAACCCTGATGCCCTGAAGGGGTTAGCTCAGGAGAACTGTCCCTCTGTCTTGTCCGCTATGTAATAGTGTAGTCCAGGGCGGGATTCACTTTCCTCTCTTCTGCCTCAACACAAGTGGCAGACAGGAGAGCTGACCCTGCATCTCCTCTGGGCAGCACAGCAGAGTTGACCATGATGGCGGGTGAGCAAGCCCCAAGGGTGTCAGTGTGAGGGAACTGGTCCTGGGGTCATGAGAGTCGGAGAGCTGGTCCTGTCCATCACCTGCTGCAAAACTCAGGAGAAAGGGCCCTGCGCCTTGCCTGGGCAGCACAGTAGATCTGGCCTTGGTTGTGGGATTGCTGGTAAGCCAGCCCCAAGGGCATCACAGTAGGAGAGCCAGCAGGCTAACCAGCTGAGAAGCCAGGACAGCCTAGGGAATGACATCATCTATAATGGACTAGGCCCTCCCTATCAATCATTAATAAATAAAATGTCTCATAGGCTTGCTACAGCCACATTTTATGGAAGCATTTTCTTACTTGAGACTTCCTCCTCTCAGGTGACTTTAGCTTATATCAAGTTGACATAAAACTATAGAGCGCAAAGCCTTTGAGGACAACGGCTCGGCTGATCTTACATCAGCGGGGATCACCTTGGAAAGACATCTGGGGCGTCATGTGTACTGCTGAGATGCTTGAGCAGAAATCCAGGCAGTCAGTACACACAGGGATGGGACACACACGCACTGTCACCAGTTGGTAGGATCACTGGGATCTGTCAGCCGCTTCTGCTCCAAGTTGGATCATGGAAGGCAGAGAAGGTAGTGCATTCAAGGGCAGGCAGTCTAGAGAATCTCTGAATAGGGTTTAGGGCAGGGGTTCATTTCTTCAGCATTCCCAACTCTGGTCTGTTCTTGTCACATGATAGTCAGTTCTGGTGAAAGTTGTTAGCCTAGGTCATCCTCCATTTGGTGATTAGAGCCACGTAGGTCAGGATGCCTGGAACCCAGAGTTATTCAGCCGTTATTCTAAACTACAGCATCATTGACCATGACTAGAGAGAAGGAACAAACGACCTAAATGGGATGTTGTAAATCCTGGGGGAGAAGAAGAGACTCCTCAGAGGGTATATCTGGAGTTCTCACACAGGTCTGGCAGTGGCATTGCAAGGACTAAGGAAGGACAACTATGCACTTGGACACTCCTAGGGTCAGGTGAGAAAGAGAGGTTAGGAGACACATTTCTTGGCCCACATGATGAAGGTAGTGGTTGCGTCCTCTGTGGCATTCCTGGGCCTCTCCTCCCGAGCCTCCCCCGCTGACTCAAATTGACTGATGGTCACAGAATTCTTTGAGACCTTGGACAGATAGACCCAGAATAACTGAGATGAGAGAGCTTTCTGGAAGGAAAAGGCCATTCGATCAGACATTTGGGTGGTCTGGCCTCATGACAGTGACTTATACTCACACAGCACTGTGGGGGCCATGTGAGTGCCGTCATAACTTTTCTAGAGATTAATCTGCCCTCTTCCATGATAAGAGTGAGTCCGAGGACTCCACCTTCCACATTCTAATCATTTGCTCTATGTGTTTCCTAGCCTTCCCTGAAGCTATCTGTGGAATAATATAAATTAAGATGTGATCAAAGTGGGACTATTATGAGTAAGAAAACATTCCTATCAAGGTAGTAAGGGATTAAGGGGACTCTGTAACTAGGACAAAGAACAAATACATTTCACATGATACGAGCAGTCACCCAGTGTTATAAAAGACTCAACCTTTCCAGAAATTAATAAAACAGAGTGAGAATGAGACTCTTATGATGCAGAATCAGTCTCAAGCAATGATGGATCTAGTGTGACTGGAACCAATGTTTCAACAAACAGTTCACTGTCAGGCTGGACAGGATACCCATGATCCTACTGTGCATCAGTACATCCTTTCCCAGAGGCCTCTTCAGTCGTATCTACTGTTAGATACATAGATGACAGCCTTGGCCTCTGTGATGGATGCCTCTGGTCCTTGTGTGCAACTCACATAGGTGTCCTGAATAAGGGTTGCTTTCCACTTGGACCATCCCACTGTAGTGATTTATCCCTTGGACTTGGACCCCCCTTTCATAGCCCCATGCTTTCATATTATATCCCTGTCATTAACCTGTGGCCTTATTCACTGTCTACCCAGTGGCTATCACTGCATTAAACATAGGATGTTATATGACAAGCATGCACAAAGCCCTGTGTTTGATTAAATGAGCAGCCTCCACCCCCAAAAGGGAGGGAAGGAGGGAGGGAGGAAGTTTTTCCCCATGTTTAGAGACTTCAAGATATTGTTTTTCACAATACATTCAATTGTACTTACTGACAACTTAAAATTTTTGAGCAAAATAAAAAAGTATAAAACAGCATGCTGGTTAGTTTTATGTCAGCATGACAACAAACTAGTCATCTGAGAGCAGGGAGCCTCAAATGAGAAAATGCCTCCATAAGGTCAGCCTCTACACAAGCCCGAAGGGAATTTTCTTAGAGATTGATGTGGAAGGACCCAGGCCATTGGTGGTAGGGCCAACCCTGGGCTCATTGGTGGTAGGGCCAACCCTGGGCTAGTCCTGTTTTCTATAAGAATAGAGGCTGACCAAGGCAGGGGAGGCCAGCCAGTAAGCATCATTCCTCCATGGCCTCTGCATCAGCTCCTTGCTCCAGGTTCCTGCCCTGTTTGAGTTTCTATGCTGAATTCCCCCAGTTATGGGTTACAATGGGAAATATAAGTCAAATAAACCCTTTCCTTTCCATTTTTTGTTTGTTTGTTTTTACTCATGGTGTTTCATAATCGCAATAGAAACTATGACTAAGACAAACACCATTATACTATCACTAAGAAACTTTCATCACTTCTAACCTAAAGGACTTTTTTTTTTTTTTTTTTTTCGGAGCTGGGGACCGAACCCAGGGCCTTGCGCTTGTTAGGCAAGTGCTCTACCACTGAGCTAAATCCCCAACCCCCCTAAAGGACTTCTTAAACATGACACGTGTGAACACTGTAAAGTTTAGTCAAGCTAAGCATCATTTTGAAACATTTTGTACAGCCAAGCATATCGTATTTGGAGACCTATCTCAGCCTCTGAGGACTGGGCTTTCAGTCATGTATCACCATGTCCGTTGAGGTTTGCTCCCCCAGCATAGCTGTAGCCATTTTGTTCCATGCCTGCCAACTATTTCATATTGTTGCTGTAATTTGCCTGCCAGTGATTGCTGACCATATACCCTGTTGTGTCCTGTATGTGGCTTGTTAACCTTAAATTCTTAAATTTATGTAGGACCCATCACATCAAAGTTCAATATGAACTGTTATGTCTAAACTGGCGTGAGTCAGAGCGGACCACCAGGAAAAACGTCCAGCACCTGCATACGAGCTCATTATGGTTTTGGGGGTTTAGCCCTCATAAGCTGACACAGAAAAATGTTTAGGGTCATAGCCTCAGTCCCTGAATTCTGAGCTATGGCCCTCATCATTCAGTCTTAGGGTGTGTGTTCAATCAACTATCCCTGTCTGACTGAGATCAGTGTTCATGTGGTCTGTGGTGTGACGCCTAATCCCCAACAATGCCCATCCCTTATTTCCTTAAAAGCTCTTATTTCCAACTCTGAAACGAAACCTGTATGCCAAAGAATAATATCATCAGATGGGACTACTTAGAAGATATAATCAATCCTTAATTCTAAAGATGTTGGGTTTTTATTGCACTTTTTAAACAGGATGCTTTAATACCCTGCTTCTAGTCCCCATATCACATCGTTGTTACTACCATTATGACTGGTCAGAAAGCTTAGAAACCTTCCTCTGCCTTCGTTATTTTTTTTCATTGGTGTCTAGTCACTGTTCTATTGCTATAAAGGGATGCCATGACCAAGACGACTATTATAATGCATTTAATGGGGGGCTTGGTTACAGGCTCAGAGGTGCAATCCATTATCATGACGGTAGGGAGCAGGGTGGCATGGAGGCAGGCTCTAGAGGAGTAGCTGAGAGCTTTACATCTTAAGCTGAAAGCTGAAAGGGAGACATTGGACCTGACATTAATGTTAATGACACACTTCCTCCACATTTCCTAATCCTTCTAATCCTTTCAAATAGTTCTACTCACTAGTGACTAAGAATTTAAATATATGAGCCTATTGGGGCCACTGTTATTTAAAGTACCACAATCAGTGAGGTTTTTTTTTTGTTTTTGTTTTTTTTGGGGGTTTTTTTGTTTGTTTGTTTTTTTGCATCCTTTGAAAACAAACAATACAAAGCAGAATTTTTTTGGGCTTTTGAGACAGGGTTTCTTTGTGTAGCATGGCTATCCTAGAAGTTTGTGTAGACCAGGCTGGCCTCAAACTAACAGAGATCATCTACCTCTGCCTCCCATGAACTGGGATTAAAGGTGTGTACCACCACCTTCCTGCCAAACCAGAATTTTTAATAAAGAAAACACACACATACAAATAAAACCCATAAGAACACAATATTGGAATCCATAATGCATAAGCAAAAGACCAGAAAAACAAAGAAAAAGAAAAAAAGAAAAAGCCCTAACAAAGCACCATGAGACAAAAGGCCAACAAATATACAATGAGTTACTTTTGTTCTATCCATCTACTGCTAGGCATGGGACCTAGTCTGAAGTGTGGTTAATATACTCTATTGGAGAAAACCAATTTCCCAAGCGAATGTCAATTGGAGGTGCCCTCTTGACTAAGGGAGGGGCCTGCATCTACCTCCTCCTCTCAGCACTAGGACACCATCTGGCGTAAGTCTGTGCAGGCCCCAAAGGGACATTTTTGTGACTGTTCCATCCTACACATTTTTAGAAAATTGCAGTCATCTTGGACTTTTTAAACTCAACCAAGATGTGATAAGTGGAATGGTTACTGTTATAAAGTAGTTGGGGGGGGGGATACTATTAAAACAAACAATGCTTTGTTTTCTAGTTGTCTTTACATGGTGTGTTTTGGTGTAGCATCTTATCTATTGTGTTTTGTAAACATTGGAGGAGCTTTGACCAATTTGATGTAGAGCTGGACTGTAGCTTGCTTATAAGCATTGCTGCTCAACTCCTACTTACGGTGTTGTAACTTTCTGTGAGCACACTAAAAGCAAAACTAAATGTGAATAAAAAGTGTGAAAAATCAGGGTCAAGGAGAACACTGAACACCAAAATGAAGAACAGCAAAGGACTCAGCTTATTTGGGAAGCAGAGTGCAGCATTGTTATTCTTAGCCATATCATATCCGGTTACAGTAATAGTATAGAAGTCTGTAATGTTTGCTTTTCTCTTATAGAACAAAGGGCAGCTTTTTATATCTTACTAATTGAGCCTTTTCTCAGAAGATAAATGAAGGAAAAAAAAATGATACCTGGCCAAAGAAACACTTGGAGTATGAAGGCAGTATTCTACCAAAACTCTAAAAACATCCTCTTGTTTTCAAGGGACATAAGGACATCAGCAAATCTCCTTCAAAAATGTGAAGAAAAAAAACTATAATTAATCAAAAGAAAGTTTCCATCTTAAGGCTATACATATTCCATTCTATGGCTATGTCAAAGTTCAACATATAATCCCTATCTTAGTCTATTTTTCTGTTGCTTAACAAAACACAAAAATTTGGCACTTTATTTTTAAAGAATCTTTACTAGTTCCCAGTTCTGGAGAGTCAAGACTATGACATCAGCATCTGTTTAACTCTAAAGACCTCATGGTGGAAGGAATACCAACAGGAAACACATACAAGAGGCAAGGGGTGGATGTAGAAATTTGGGAGTCATCAGGCTCACGACAGGAAACCAACTCAGTCCTGTGGGTCTCACCCACTCCCTGAGTGCAGCTGTATTGTGACACGAAGGTGGAGCCCCAAGGCCTAATTACCTTCCAGCAGGTTCCTGTCTACTTCAGTTCTGTCACTTCACTATTACACTTGGGACTAAGCTTCTTCCAGGAATCTTGGAGTAACTGACAGCAGACATGGGTTAGAACATCTTTGTTGCTGCTGTTGTTTACAATGCTGCTAGAAACAATCTAGTATCTGAAAAATAGTTTTGGAAATATGTCCAGGGGTAAATTCCTAACGGTGGGAATGCTTGGCCAATAAAAGATACGGATAAATTATTCTCAGAGGTGTTTGCACCGTTTTATGTTTCCTCAAGCAGTGTATAATTAAGTGCCTATTTTCCCATGTGGTCACCAGCTTTGGCTGTCAAATATTTGACTTTAAAAAAAAAAATCTTTTCTTGGCTTCTAGTTTTCTATTTCTAAATACTCAAATGCCTTTTAAAAAGTTGATTTGATTTGTATGGGTGTTTTGCCTTGCATATATATGTGTGTTCCACTTGTGTGCCTGGTTCCTGTGGAGGTCAGAGTCAGGTGTCAGATGTCCCTAGAAATGGAGTTACAGACAATTGTGAGCTGCCTTTTGGGTGCTCAGAATCAAACCCAGTACTCTAGAAGAACAGTTAGTGCTTTTAGCCACTGAGCCATTTCTCTAGCTGCCAAATATTTAGCTTTTATTATGTAAATATGAAGTATATATATTTTGAGACAGTGTTTCACTAAGTAGCCCTAGCTGGAGACCAAGCTGGCTTTTAATTCATGGAGATTTGCCTTCCTCTGCTGCCAGTGCTGGAACTGAAGATATGCACCACCAAGGCTACAAGTGTTATCTTTACTTCTATTCTAAGTTAGATTTACTTTTTTTTTTAAAACTATTCTAGTTTGCTTCCTGTTGCTGTGGTGAAATACTTTGTCCAAAGGGTTTATCTGGGTTACATTTTTAGGTCACACGCCATCACTAAGGTAAGACAGAGCAAGAACTAGAAACAGATACCATGAAAGGATGAAACACTGCTTGCGTTTTTACTCTCTGGTTCGAGCTGGCATTCTTTTGTAGCTCTGATGCACCACCCACAGTGGCCAGAGACCTCCCATATCAATCATAAATCAAGACAGTCTCTTACAGACATAGCCGTAAGTCAATCTCACCTGGGCAATGTTTCAGCCGAGGCTGACAAGAAATAAAAGCTAAATTTCTAAAAGCCTTTTAGAAATTCATTAGCTGTATCTTTCTTTCATCCAGCCACATCTACCCTTAAGAATTCAGTGAGGACTGACAAATCTCTGTGTGTGTGTGTGTATGTGTGTGTGTGTGTGTGTGTGTGTGTGTGTGTGTGTGTTATATCTAAGTGTTTAAAATTCCATAGGAAAACACTGAGGGTTCTAGGCATGTAAATTCAAAAGGAACTTAGGCTGTAAAGACCGATCTTGAAATACCAACCATCTATCTATTATGACATTTGACACAAAACTACAAAAAACAATAGCAAATATTGCATTCATAATTTTGGCTGACTGCTAGCCTAAGTGTATACAACTGATTCACTACCACGGCATCAGTGCGAGGTAGTCTATTAAATAAAGGAAGGATACTTTTGGAAAGTGCATCAACTGTGAGTCTGTTCCACAAAATACAAAAATTGTAGGTAGCCTGCCATTCATCTCTCTCTGCTGACTTGTGTACCTCAGGTTATGGGGGCATTTTGTTTTCTGTACAGGGCTAAATATTTTAGACCTCACAGTCATGTTATTCAACTCTGTAAGGCAAAAACAGAAACATACTACACAGAAACAAGTATGTTACATTCCAATTATTAAACTCCCAAAATGAGTTAAATTTATCTTAACAAACAGGAAGTCCTATAGCCAGGCAAAGGTGGTTCAACAAGTTCCTTATGAACTCAATACAGCTCAAAGTTAAACTTTTAGCCAAAACTTTCGGCCAATAAGACAAGGGTATACAGAACAATCTGACTGGCCTAAGTCAAACCTTACACAGTTTTGGCAGTTTGGGCCTGACAGGCTGGAGGGTCTGCCATTTTTTCCCAGGTAGGGTACAGTTCACTATCAACAGAAGCCACTTTGTGCCAGTATCATTCAAGTATAGACAAAGATCTTAGTTAAAGTTACTTCAAGCCAGATGTGGTGGTACATGCCTTCAGAGCCAGCACTTGGGGGTCAGAGAGAGGCCAGCACGGTCTATATGCCCAGGCCAATCAGTTACGCGATGAAACACTGTCTCAAACAAACGAACAAACCAACAAACAAAAACTTAACTAAAACTATTGACAGTTAAATTTAATCAATTTTCACATATCATTAAATACTTTCCCATTTCTCTGAATTTACAATGTAATAACCAATACAAATTCGAAAGCTCAAAATCAGGTCTGTGGCATTAACTGACCCATTAAATTCCTGGCTAGTGAAGGTGACTCCAAATTTCATTAATTAAAAAAGGATTGAGGTTAATTTCAAGTAGCAAACCTTGTTATTGGCCTTCTGGGGTTTTTTAATAGACTGTTGCAGGAAACCATGCAATTAATAGGCACACAAGACTGGGGTTGCAAAGTTTCAGGAAAATGAATAAGATGGAGAAAAAGGAGCTGGAGAAATAAATCCGTTATTAAGAACTCATACTGTTCTTGTAGAGGACCCAAATCCCAGTACCCACAGTGGGCAGCTCAAAACCACCCACAACTGCAGCTCCAGGGGATCTGACGACCTCGTCTGTCCTCTGCAAGCACACACGTACACAGGAACACAAATACACATTTTAAAAAAAAAATTAGGCAGACACTGCAGAGCCTCCCATGTCTCTTCGGTTCTTCTAGCATCTTTCAAAGGATGTTCTCCAGTTCCCACAAGGCTATGGACGAGAAGAGACGCACAGAAAGTCACCGGGCAGCAGGGTTCCGAGGTTGGCGAGCACACACTCCTGCTCCATCTCCTGACGGTGACTGTGCGGTCACCACAGAAAGACAGGCCACCCAAGGGTCTGGAATACGGCTCGGATGTTCTTTTCAGCCAAAGGGGTCCACAAAGCCGTTAACAGAAAGAACTGTACTTGGAAGCATCCAGCAACGAACAGCAAGAAGCCATGACACGCTCACACTCCTCTCGTGCACTCGCGCCTTCTCTAACATTTATAGTGTCCGAATCTCGCGTGATCTTGCCGCTGAGACCCCGGAGCTTTGGAAGAGTCAGGTGACCCCGAGACTCCGCCCAGGTGTTCCAGACCGCCTTGCGCGTGCGCGGAGCGGCGGAGGCAGCTCGCGCGCTCCTTGGGTTGCCGAGGCTATGGGGCTGAGTCGGGTCCGCGCGGTCTTCTTTGACCTGGACAACACACTCATCGACACGGCCGGGGCGAGCAGGAGAGGCATGTTGGAGGTAACGTCCCCGCGCCGTCGCCCTCCCCTGCCGGGCCAGCACTCCGCTCCGCACCCTCAATCTCCCGCCGCGTGCCCGTGGAGTTTCATTCCCGCGCGTGGGGCCGGGTGCTGAACTCTGAACTGCCACGACTGCAGAGTCGCCGCCACCTGCGGTCACTCGGGCTCGGACGGCGCGGGACGAGACCCCCCCTCCCCGCCTTCTTCTCGCTGAAGCCCCGCGAGGGATGGGGCTGCGGTGGGTTTGGGGGAAGAGGCTCAGATAAGGCTTTGGCCCAGGAAGTTACATAACTCTGAGAGGCGGGCCTGGACTTAACCTACATCATAGCATTTTTTCCCTGCAGGCCTCCCTGTGGCCTTTCTGGTTTTCTGGTGCTGAGACCCTCGACACATTAAAATGCTGAAGGGGCATTCTTTTAGTAAGGCATTGCTGATCTGCACCCTCCTAACTATAGCTACAGATGCTGTCGGACCTCTTCCTTCTCCAGTCCAGCCCTTACCCACCCTTACTTTCCTTCCTCTGCCTTCAGCTTCAAGGAGAAATCGAAGGAGTACAGATATGGAAAGCCCACTTACAAAAAAACCCAGCCCTTTTCAATACTAAGGGTCCTGTGCTTCATCAGGTAGTTTTTGTTTATCCAAATCTTAAACCTTTCACATTTCTTACCGTATTGTACACACAGTTTGTTCCTGTCGGTCTTATACTTTAAAAAAAATTTAACACTACTCCTCTCTTGAACTGTGTTTTTCTGCACAGTGATGTTTTAAGGAAAATCTACACCCGTTGTCTCCATAAGGTCTCTCTTCTGTGTATTTCCAAGTCCATTGGGACTTCTATCTCTGCCACTAGACTACAATAGGCTTGCCAAGTGGTTAGGTGGCTTCGACACTAGGTATTTTGAATTGGTGTGTGTGTGCGTGTGTGTGTGCGCGCGCGTGTGTGTGTGCGTGCGCGTGCGTTTTTTAGTTCTGAAGTTTGAACCTACTTCCTTGCCATCCTAAACAGGTTCTCCACTGAGCTACTTCTCCCCACACCTGGAATCAGTCTTAACTGAAGCTTTCCACACTGCTGATTGTCCCTTGCATTCTGACACCCTCACAAGTACCTACTTCTGTATGTCCTGCCGCCATTATCTCTAACTGCAGACAGTGCACACGTAACATGTGTTCTTATCCAGCTAAGCCCAGTGTTTTGAAACTTAGTTTTTGTTTTAGGCTGGTTCTTGTTAAATAGGCCTGTTAAACCTCACATTTAGTTTGAATCACAGTTCTCCCAATACTCATTGCCTCAGCAGCCCCCCTCCCCTACGCCTAGCCTCAAATCCTTATACATTTGAGTATTAGTCTGCATAACACTGTCAGGTAGCTTTAATGCCATGCATGGGAAGATTGTAGCACCCAGTGCACATTCAGTGACCTAAGTCCCCATTGACTCTTGTCTCCCAGTCTCCCTTACTCTCCCCTTAATTACAGAAAGTCACATCCTATGTAGATTTCTGCTTTGGTCTTGTCTCCAGGCTGACCACATCCAATTCATCCTTCACATCCCTGCCACGGTGAGTTTCGGGTTTTATTTTTTAAAACAGAAGATTTACGGGGTTGGGGATTTAGCTCAGTGGTAGAGGGCTTGCCCAGCAAGCACAAGGCCCTGGGTTCGGTCCCTAGCGCCAAAAAAAAAAAAAAAAGAAAAAGAAAAACAAACAAACAAACAAAATAAAACCCAGAAGATTTACTTGGGAGACAGGGCAAGAATATCCCCTGAGCTCCGGAATTTGAAGTCAGTCTAATCAACAAACCAAGACTCTTAACCTCAAAGAAACATCATCACTGCACAGTATTTCTCCGTGGTGTTGACCCTGTATTTTGCACCTTATTTTTTTCTTCCTTTATCTCCCACTGCACCTGTCAGAGGATGTTATTATTCATTTCTGCAACTCATGCCTACAGCAGAATCCTTCCTGAAAGGGAATGTGCTATCTGAACTAGCTTTGTCTGACACGTGGTAAGTGCTGAATGGATAGTGGATGGTGGGTAAGAGTTCGTATCTCCAGTCTTGGTTCCTTACCACCTCCTTTAATTACACATGGGCTATGAAATTAGCAAAAGTAAATGTTGTGACTACTTCATCTTGTAAGGATACAACATTCCTTATAAATTTTGACCTATCCCAAAGTAATATGCCAGCTGTCCTAAGCCATTCTGAATGATTTCTGAGGGACTAGGAAGATGTCTGGCCTTTGCCTTGGGGAAGGAGTGTATCGATTTTACTTTCTAAACCATTAGGGGAAGGTTTTTCCATTCTTTTCAGGCATATGACTTTCTTACTGCTCTCTTGCTGTGACAAAGCAGCTTATAAGAGAAAGCATGTAATTTAGGGCTTGTTTGCAGTTTCAGAAGGTAGGTCTGTGATCGGCCTGGGAAGGAGTATGGTGGCAGGTGTGCATGCTGCTGGAGCTAAGAGCTCACATCTGACTTGCAAGTTAGAGACAGAGATAGCAAGACCGGGCCTAACTTTTGAAAACTCAAAAGCCCACCCCCGATGACATACATTTTCCAATAGTAACACTATGGAAACACTATGCCTTGTTGTCCACTAACTAGAAATCAAACATTCATATATAAGCCTGTTGGGGTCATTCTTATTCAGACTACCACAGTGTGCTTTCATAGTCATAAGGAAAAGGCATGAATGTACAGTTCCTCATTGAGTAGATTTTCTTTAAAAAATCATTTGTAAATTAAATGTCTAATAGAAATAACTATAAACATGATAAATGCCTTTGTGGGTGTGTCAGAAAAAGTATATGGGGAATGTATTTCATTTTTAAGGTAGGTTCATCCCATGTGGCATTGGTGAGTGATAGTCGACTTAACTAGGAATAACCAAGGATGCTGAAAACGTAGTTCATTTGGGAGACTGCTTGCTATTTCCACAAATCTCTGGTCCAAGCCCCCAGAATCACAAAAGTAACCAAGGTGGTATATGCTGGTAATCCCAACATTTGTGAGGTAGAAGCAAAAGAATCAAATTCAAAGTCATCCCTCAGCTACAAAGAGAGTTTGAAACCAGCCTAGTCTGTATAAGATCCTGTCTGTAAAACATTTTTTTAAAAGAAAAACAAACAAAAAAAAAAACAAAAAAAAAACAGGTGGAGTTGGCCATAGAGATGGCTCAGGGGTTAACACTTGCTGCTCTTCTAGAAGGCCTGAGTTCACATCCCAGCACCCATGTTTGATGGCTCACAACCACCTGTAACTCCAGCTGCAGGGAATCTAGCCTCCGTGGACAGCCCCACACATGTGGGAGACATGCATGCATAAAGATTCATGAAAATAAATCTTAAAATAACAAAAGTCATTTAAATTTCTGAGCTGTTTCGCAATCTCTCAATCTCTCTCTCTCTCTCTCTCTCTCTCTCTCTCTCTCTGTGTGTGTGTGTGTGTGTGTGTGTGTGTGTGTGTGTGTGTGTGTGTATGAATTTAGCCCCTTCACATCCAAATAACAGGTATTCAGAAAATAACTTCTCTTTTTCTTTTACTGGATATTTTTTTATTTACATTTTAAATGTTATCCCCTTTCCCAGTTTCCCATC
The DNA here is from genome assembly GCF_011064425.1 of Rattus rattus. Taxonomy (NCBI): domain Eukaryota; kingdom Metazoa; phylum Chordata; class Mammalia; order Rodentia; family Muridae; genus Rattus; species Rattus rattus. The sequence goes on along the minus strand of NC_046158.1, from coordinate 130,722,652 downwards.
CATAACCCCCCCCTTCCCCTTTTTCTATGAGTGTGTTCCCCCACACATACACCTACCCCTTTCTGCCTCCCTGCCCTGACATTCACTTAAACTGGGGGGTTGAGCCTTGGCAGGACCAGGGCTTCTCCTCCCATTGGTGCCCAACAAGGCCATCCTCTGCTACATATACAGCTGGAGACATGGGTCTATCCAGGTGTACTCTTTGGATGGTGATTTAGTCCCTGGGAGCTCAGGTTGGTTGTTCTTATGGGGTTGCAAACCCCTTCAGCTCCTGCAATCCTTTCTCTACTCCTCCAATGGGGACTCTGTTCTCAGTTCAATGGTTGACTGCAAGGATCCACCTCTGTACTTGTCATGCTCTCTTAGAGCCTGTCAGGAGACAACTCTTATCAGGCTCCTGTCAGCATGCACGTCTTGGGATCAATAATATTGTCTAGGATTGGTGGCTGTATGTGTATTGGCTGAATCCCCAAGTGAGTTAGTCCCTGGATGTTTTTTCCTTCAGTCTCTGCTCCAAACTTTGTCTTCGTATTTCCTCCTATTAATATTTTTGTTCCTGCTCCTAAAAGGACTGAAGCATCAGCAGTTTGGTCATCCTTCTTCTTGAGCTTCATGTGGTCTGTGGATTGTATTATTCGGTAATCCGAGCTTTTGGGCTACTATCTGCTTATCAGTGAATGCATACCACTTTTTTTTTTTTTTTTTTTGTGATTGGGTTACCTCACTCAGGATATTTTCTAGTTCCATCCATTTGCCTAAGAATTTCAGGTAGTCATTGTCTTTAATAACTGAGTAGCATTCCATTGTGTAATTGTACCATATTATCTGTGTTCCTCCGTTAAAGGCATCTGGGATCTTTCAAGTTTCTGGCTATAAATAATTATAAATAAAACTCCTATGAACACAGTGGAGCGTATGTCCTTGTTATATGTTGGAACATCTTTTAGGTATATGCCCAGGAGTGGTATAGCTGGGTCCTCAGGTAGCACTATGTCCAATTTTCTGAGGAACCTCTAGACTGATTTCCAGAGTGGTTGTACCAGTGTGCAATCCCACCAACAATGGAGGAGTGTTCCTCTTTCTCCACATCCTCACCAGCATCTGTTGCCACTTGAGTTTTTGATCTTAGCTGTTCTCACTGGTGTGAGGTGGAATCTCAGGGTTGTTTTGATTTGCATTTCTCTGATGACTAAGGATGTTGAACATTTCTTTAGGTGCTTCACAGCCATCCGATATTCCTCAGCTCAGAATACTTTGTTTAGCTCTGAACCCCATTTTTAATAGGGTTATTTGATTCTCTGGAGTCTAACTTCTTGACTTCTTTGTATAATTAGATATTAGCCCTCTATCAGATATAGGGTTGGTAAAGATCTTTTCCCAATCTTTTGGTTGCCATTTTGTCCTAATAACAGTGACCTTTGCCTTACAGAAATTTTATGAAGTCCCATTTGTCGATACTTGATCTTAGAACATAAGCCATTGGTTTTTTGTTCAGGAAATTTTCCCCAGTGCCCATGTGTTGGAGGGTCTTCCCCATTTTTTCTTCTATTAGTTTGACTGTATCTAGTTTTATTGGAGGTCCTAGACCCACATAGACTTGAGCTTTCTACAGGGCAATAAGAATGGATCAATTTGGCATTTTTCTACATGCTGACCTCCAGTTGAACCAACACCATTTGTTGAAAATGCTGTCTTTTTTCCACTGGATGGTTTTAGCTCCTTTGTCAAAGATCAAGTGACCATAGGTGTGTGAGTTTATTTCTGGGTCTTCAATCCTATTCCATTGATCTACCTTCCTGTCTCTGTACAAATACAATACAGTTTTTATGACTTTTGCTCTGTAATACAGCTTGAGGTCAGGGATAGTGATTCCACCAGAAGTTCTTTTATTATTGAGTAGAGTTTTCGCTATCCTGGGTTTTTTGTTATTCCAAGAGAATTAGCTAATTGCTCTTTCTAACTCTATGAAGAATTGAGTTGGAATTTTGATGGGGATTGCATTGAATCTGTAGATTGCTTTTGGTAAAATGGCCATCTTTACTATATTAATCCTGCCAATCCATGACCATGGGAGGTCTCTCCATTTTCTGAGATCTTCTTCAATTTCTTTCTTCAGAGACTTGAAGTTCTTATCATACAGATCTTTCACTTGCTTGGTTAGAGTCACATCGAGATGTTTTATATTATTTGGGACTATTGTGAAGGGAGTCATTTCCCTAATTTCTTTCTCACCCTGTTTATCCTTTAAGTAGAGGAAGGCATCTGATTTGTTTGAGTTAATTTTATACCCAGCCACTTTGCTGAAGGTGTTTATCAGCTTTAGTAGTTCTCTGGTGGAACTTTTGGGATCACTTAAATATACTATCATATCATCTGCAAATAGTGATATTTTGAGTTCTTTCTTTCCAATCTATATCCCTTTGACTTCCTTTTGTTGTCTGATTTCTCTGGCTAGGACTTCAAGTACTATACTGAATAAGTAGGGAGAAAGTGGGCAGCCTTGTCTAGTCCCTGATTTTAGTGGGATTGCTTCAAGAGTCTCTCTATTTAGTTCAACGTTAGCTACTGGTTTGCTGTTTATTGCTTTTACTATGTTTAGGTTTGGGCCTTGAATTCCTGATCTTTCCAGGACTTTTATCATGAAGGGGTGTTGAATTTTCTCAAATGCTTTCTCAGCACCTAATGAAATGATCATGTGGTTTTTTTCTTTGAGTTTGTTTATATAATGGATCACGTTGATGGTTTTCCGTATATTAAACCATCCCTGCATGCCTGGGATGAAGCCTACTTGATCATGATGGATGACTATTTTGATGTATTCTTGGATTCGGTTTGCAAGAATTTTATTGAGTAATTTTGCATCAATATTCATAAGGGAAATTGGTTTGAAGTTCTCTTTCTATGATGGGTCTTTGTGTGGTTTAGGTATAAGAGTAATTGTGGCTTCAGAGAAGGAATTGGATAGTGCTCCTTCTGCTTCTACTTTATGGAATAGTTTGGACAGTATTGGTCTTCTATAAAGGTCTGATAAAATTGTGCACTAAACCCATCTGGTCCTGGGCTTTTTTTGGTTGGGAGACTTTTAATAACTGCTTCTAATTTTTTAGGAGTTATGAGACTGTTTAGATGGTTTATCTGATCCTGATTTCATATTGGTACCTGGTGTCTGTCTAGAAAATTGTCCATTTCCTCCAGATTTTCCAGTTTTATTGAATATAGGCTTTTGTAGTAGGATCTGATGATGTTTTGAATTTCCTCAGTTTCTGTTGTTATGCCTCTGATTTTTTTAAATTTGAATACACTCTCTGTGCCCTCTGGTTAGTCTAGCTAAGGGTTTATCTATCTTGTTGATTTTCTCAAAGAACCAGCTCCCGGTTTTGTTGATTCTTTGTATAGTTCTTTTTGCTTTTACTTGTTTGATTTCAGCCCTGAGTTTGATTATTTCCTGACTTCTACTCCTCTTGGGTGTATTTGCTTCTTTTTGTTCTAGAACGTTTACGTGTGCTGTCAAGCCGTTAGTGTATGCTCTCTCCAGTTTCTTTCTGGAGGTCCTCAAAGCTATGAGTTTTCATCTTAGCCCTATTTTCATTGTCTCCCATAAGTTTGAGTATGTTGTGCCTTCATTTTCATTAAATTCTAAAAGTCTTTAATTTCTTCCTTTATTTCTTCCTTGACCAAGTTATCATTGAGTAGAGCATTATTCAGCTTCCATGTGTATGTGTGCTTTCTGTCATTTTTGTTGTTACTGAAGACCAGCCTTAGTCCATGGTGATCTGATAGGATGCATGGGATTATTTCTATCTTCTTGTGTCTTTTAAGGCCTGTTTTGTGACTGACTATATGGTCAGTTTTGGAGAAGGTACCATGATGTGCTAAGAAGAAAGTATATTCTTTTGTTTTATAATGAAAATGAAATATTGTATAGATATCAGTTAAATACATTTGGTTCATAATTTCTGTTAGTTTTTCTGTGTCTCTGTTTAGTCTTTGTTTCCATCATCTGTCCATTGATGACAGTGGACTGTTGAAGTCTCCCACTATTATTGTGTGAGGTACAATGTGTTTGGTTTGAGATTTAGTAAGGTTTCTTTTATGAATGTAGTTTCTCTTCCATTTAGAGCTTAGATATTTAGGATTGAGAATTCATCTTGGTGGATTTTTCCTCTGATGAACATGAAGAGTCCTTCCTTAACTCTTTTGATAACTTTTGGTTGAAAGTCGATTTTATTGGATATTAGAATGGCTACTCCAGGTGGTTTCTTGGGATGCTTTGCTTAGAAAACTTTTTCTAGCCTTTTACTATGAAGTAATGGTTGTCTTTGTCACTGAGGTGTGTTTCCTCTATGCAGCAAAATGCTGAGTCTTCTTTTCGTATCCAGTCTGTTAATCTATGTCTTTTTATTGGAGAATTGAGTCCACTGATGTTAACAGATATTAAGGAATAGTGATTGTTGTTTCCTGTTCTTTTTTGTTGTTAGAGGTGGAATTATGTGTGTATGGCTCTGATGTGTAATTCTGATAGGTCTACCTTTATATGTTACTTTACCTTTTCCCCTTACTGCTTTTAATATTCTTACCTTGTGTTTTCTTGTTGTTGTTGTTTTGGTTTTTGGGTTTTTTGTTTTTTGTTTTTTGTTTTTTTTCCGGAGCTGAGGACCGAACCCAGGGCCTTGCGCTTGCTAGGCAAGCGCTTTACCACTGAGCTAAATCCCCAACCCCTGCTTTTAATATTCTTTTTTTGTTTTGTGCATTTGGTGTTTTGACTGTTATGTGATGGGAGGAATTTCTCTTCTGGTCCAATCTATTTGGAGTTCTGTAGGCTTCTTTTATATTTATGGGCATCTTTTTCTTTAGGTTAGGGAAGTTTTCTTCTATAATTTTGTTGAGAATATTTACTGGCCCTTTAATTTGGGAGTCTTCACTTTCTTTATACCCATTATCCTTAGCTTTGATCTTCTCATTGTGTCCTGGATTTCCTAGATGTTTTGGGCTAGGAGCTTTTTGTGTTTTACATTATCTTTGAAGTTTGTTTCCATGTCTTCTTTGCTATCTTCTGCCCCTGAGATTCTCTCTTCTATCTCTTCTATTCTGTTGGTGATGCTTCTTACATCTATGACTCCTGATCTCTTCCCTAGGTTTTCTATCTCCAGGGTTGTCTCCCTTTGTGCATTCTTTATTGTTTCTATTTCCATTTTAAAATCCTGTACGGTTTTGTTCAATTCCTTCACCTATTTGGTTGTGTTTTCCTGTAATTCTTTAAGGGATTTTTGTGTTTCCTCTTTAAGGGCTTCTATTTGTTTACTTGTGTTGTCCTGTATTTCTTTAAAGAAATTATTTGTCATCTTAAACTCCTCTATCATCATCATGAGATGTGATTTTAAATCCAAATCTTGCTTTTCTGGTGTGTTGTGATATCTAATATTTACTTTGGTGGGAGAACTGGGCTCTGAGGATGCCAAGTAGTCTTGGTTTCTGTTGGTTAGGTTCCTGCGCTTGCCTCTCACCATCAGGTTGTCTCTGGTGTTAGCTGGTCTTGCTGTCTCTGACAGTGGCTTGACCCTCCTGTATGCCTGTGTGCCAGCATTCTTGGAGGCTGGCTTTCTCACAGCAGGACCTGGGTACAGACAGCAATGTCACAGGGTCAGCTCCAGGTGCAGGCAAAAGCCGAAAGGATCCTGTCCCAGACTTTTCCTTGGTTCCTGTGTCCAGAGGGAACCAGGCAGGTTCCTATTGGGCGAGGAATGTGAGCAGAAGTGGGGGTCTCCCCTGAGATTGCAGGACTGTCCACGTTTCTGGGAGTTCAGCTCTCTCCCCAACAGGATTTGGGTGCAGGGAGCTGTGGGACTGGTTCAGTTCCTCTTATACTCTTAAGAAAAGAGTCTATGTCTTATTAATACCTTTCTCCTTTTCAGTTTTGGAGTGAACAGTATGCTACTTTTTCCCTGTGTCATTTTTGTGCATTGGATTGCTTTGTTCAGCAGACATGGTTGTTGATGGTAGCACAGGAAAAGAGCCTTATGCGTGTGAGCCATCACTGAGCAGCACTCCCAGCCCTGATAGCACAATACCGTGCACTCATGTCTGAAGATCAATATTTGACTTGGTTGGTATGGGAGACCCTAGAAGTACATCCTTCAGTATAGGTAGTTCATTAGGAAGGGATCCTAGGAAGGGTGTGGGAGATCAGAATAGGGATGGGTTGTTCACCTGGGGGATTAGTCACCAGAGATCAGGCCAGTGAGGAAATTGGCCTGCTCAGAGCACACGGAGGTAATTCTCTTCTTGTGAATACAAAGGAACAAGGACTGTTGGCACCACGTGGCCAGTCCTGGGTGATACTGCAGAACATGCTTCAGTTGTTAAGAGCAGTGAAGGTCTGATGTTTGTGTGTAGTTTCTTCTCTTGTGGGTTGAATGGTATTCCCTCGACAACACTTGAACCCCAGTCCGCATGCATGGATGCATCTGTGGACAAGCTTGCAAGTGTGGAAATACAAACTTAGAGTATGAAATATTGGGCATATGTGGGAAAATGGTCAGAAGGGATTTTTGGCAGCATCTGTTCAAGGTCCCTCCAACACATCCTTGCCTCCCGATGCCTTCCATTTTGGCTCAACTCACTTTACCTTTTTTGGGTCAGAATTCTATGCTCATTGCTTCTGTGTAGAGTAAGTTAATCCCCCACATCCACATTATTTACTTGTCAGCTCTTGTTTTAGGTATGACTTCTCTGCCAAGCCTATTCAACTACTCTTAAGAATGAGTTCAATTTTACTTCCATAGTTCTCGTCTATTTAACTGTCAACAGCACCTAACCCAGCATCAATTAATAATGGTTTCCCATCTGTGTCCTTTTTCCTATGCAGTGATGCCCCAGAAATCAGTACACACTGTCAGACCAGCATGTCCGCTGTGGAAGTAGGCTAGTATGGATTCATATTTCAACCCAGGAAAAATTTTAACAGTGCTGATCTTACTGCCTTGTCTTGAAAGGGAAAATATAGAGCTGTAACAGATGTTAAGAAGAGAAGTACTAATTTAACCATTAAGCTAGCCACATTCCAATCCTTGGTAAATGTTAAGAAATAGACCAAATAGGTAGCCATGTAGTATAATAGAGCTGGGAATGTAGCTCTGGTGTAGAGCATACCTAATACCTAATGTAGGCCCTTGGCTGTTCCTGGTACACATACATTCATATCCCCCGCCCTATGTGTCTGTGTGTGTCTGTATATGTATATGTGTGTGTATGATAATGCTTTTCAGAAAGTACTAAAATGTTTCCCTAGATTTAAGTGAAATTCTTATTTTCAGTTCTTCATAATCAGTATGAAACATGTAGGCTACCAAACAAATAAAGGCTTGTTTAGGGGTTTGTGTGAAGAATCATTTTAGACTAGATGCTGGGGACAGAGACACAGGGAGCAAGGTGGGTGGAGCAGATGGATGATATATGCATTTTTGATTGCCTTTGGGGTTATAGAGTCTTTAATTTGTCCAAATCTCTCTAGAGATGGTGTGTTAATGGGAAGAAGTCACTCCTCACGACGTGACTGTTAAAGACAAGGTATGCTGACGAAGTTATTTTTCTCTGCCTAGGTAATAAAGCTCTTACAATCAAAATACCACTACAAAGAAGAGGCTGAAGTCATCTGTGATAAAGTTCAAGTTAAACTGAGCAAGGAGTGCTTTCATCCCTATAGTACATGCATTACAGATGTGAGGACTTCCCACTGGGAAGAAGCAATCCAGGAGACCAAAGGTGGTGCCGACAACAGGAAATTGGCTGAGGAATGTTATTTCCTGTGGAAATCTACACGCTTACAGCACATGACCCTAGAAGAAGATGTCAAAGCCATGCTCACTGAACTTCGTAAAGAGGTCCGCCTACTCTTGTTAACAAACGGTGACAGACAGACACAGAGGGAAAAGATCGAGGCTTGTGCCTGCCAGTCTTACTTTGATGCCATTGTTGTAGGAGGAGAACAGAAGGAAGAGAAACCAGCACCTTCCATATTTTATCACTGCTGTGATCTTCTTGGAGTGCAGCCAGGGGACTGTGTGATGGTCGGTGACACACTAGAAACCGATATACAAGGAGGCCTGAATGCAGGACTGAAAGCCACGGTCTGGATAAACAAGAGTGGAGGAGTGCCACTGACATCGGCCCCCATGCCTCACTATATGGTTTCCTCTGTGTTAGAATTACCTGCTCTCTTGCAAAGCATAGATTGCAAAGTCAGCATGTCTGTGTAAATACAGAAGGGCACAGTGACCACGTTCAGAGCCAGTTTCCAGGATGACAACTAAGGAAAGCTAAGGTGTTCTGTATATTTTGTTCAATTCTAAGAATAATGTGAGTGAGGAATTCATAGTCAAGCTGTGAAGATCCTCCCAACCCTGCTGCTGTTGATAACCATAGGCTTGTATCATGTCAGAAATCCAGGTTTTAATCATGTAGTCCAAAAAACTTGAAGAAAGGCAGAATAGCTTATATGATGATATACAGGTACTGATTTCTAGAGTAGAAATAGATTTTTTTAAAAAAATAGATATTCTAAAATAGAGATTCAGGCAGCTGAATCGGATTAGTATAAATACTAAATCACAAATCAAGACATTTCATAGTGAAATTTTACATATTTTAGGCAAATTTTTGTTATAAATATTGTGCCTACTTTCAATGTATATGTTCTTACCTGTTATCTAATTTTTCTGCATGACTTTCGGAGGGCTGAATTTTCTGTGGTGTGATCATAACAGATTGTTATAGTGTGGGGAAAACTATTAAAAATCAAACCATGGTGCTTTTTCTCCATACCATTTTCATACTTGTAGAGTGAGCTTGTGACTCCTAAAGAGTGAAGACTACCTTTTCTCCAGCTTACTGTGGAGAGCATTGGGCATTTTGCTTAAGTGCTAGCCATGTGACACCACCAGTCATTTTGTTCCTTTGGGTTCACAAGAAGAGACTTACCTCCATGTGCTCTGAGCAGGTTGTTTCCCCACTGGTCTGATCTCTGGTGACTAATCCCCCAGGTGACCAAACTAGTAGAGAAAGTTAGGTTTGAAAGCTGGGTGTAGTGCCACACACCTTCGATCCCAGCGCTCAGTAGGCAGGACCAGATGTATCTCTAAGAGCAGCCTGAGCTACATAGCAGTCTCAGAACCAAACAAACAAACAAAACAAGTACTTGAATGGCTTTCACAGTTACCTCTGTCTTAAGTTTGTTTTCATACTTTGAAGAGCACTGTGTATCTCTAGAGCTCACCTGGAGCTTGATTAGTATGCCAAGGTAACATTGGCAACCAGAGAATTTCCCCTAGACCAAACGGTGACTAGTCATGAGTTCATAAACAGACTCAGAATGGATCGCTAATACAGGTAAAATGGTAGTGAAATAGAACGTTTAGCCACCCCACAAGTAGTAGACACAGATATGCCAGGTCATACCTACTATACTAACTGAAGGTTAATCATTGCTAAGATGTTAGCAGTTCTTTAACAAAAGTAGTCTAGGAGAAATACAAGGGTAAAATGATGTCTCCATTGCATATCCCAGACAGTTGAGCATGTAACATCCCAGTCTTCCCATGCCTTCCTCAGGAAAGAGCTTTGATATGTTACATAGATAGTAAAGAATTTGATAGGCCTATGATATTACCAGTGCTTTCTAGGTTGTTAGAATTCTTTAAAATTAAACAATGATAGTGTTTTGTCATCTCTATTATTGTGTAGTTTTCCCAGGAATGGCATCCTCATACAAAGCCAGGCGCTCTCAGTTGTCCAGAGGGCCCAGAGCACTGCAGCGAAGACGAATGCCTAGAGTAGATGGGGCAGGGCACTAAGCTGGGTGTTGACAGTGGGCATGCTCTAAGTCTGTGGCATTCTCCACTGTGTAAGGATAGATCTACTGCAAGGATTTTCTTGAAGAAGTCCTTGTCGTTGGTTAATGACCTTCTAACTGATTTATAGCTCTCAGTAAACATTCTTCAAGCTTTGGTGTAATTCTGCGGTAGAGTACTCAGCCAGCATGCACAAGGCCTTGGGTTTGGTTCTCAGTACTGGAAAAAAATTGCCATAACTCCTCAAACACATTTAATTATAATGAGCATATTATTATATGCCTGCTAAACATAGCCTTGTATGTTATTTATATATTCATATAGAACTCTGATATTTTTCATTCAATTTTTAAATGGAAATATATTTCAATCATATATGAAAAAAAAAAACGTTACTTAGACACAGTTGGAGAAAAGGAGAATGGCCAAAGGCTCGTGAAGTGACGGAAGCGGAGCTGGATTCGTAGCCCCTGCCCCAGTCTGGATTGGCTTGCTCCCCACATAGCTGTATCCTGTGGTTCCCCTTTTATCTCTTAGCTTGGATTTCTAGGTGTCTGTGTCCTGTATGACCCCTCTTTATTTCTGTCATTTGGGTGCTGAGCATCTTAGGTTTCTTAGAAATAAGGTGAGGCAAAATTACCAAGCTTGTAAATGCAGCAGTGCACATCTAGACAGCATTTTCATTTGGGCTGCCCAGGGTATTGTTTGTGCTTTAATGGCCATTTGTGTGTGGTGAGGTTCTTTTTCTCTCCTGTAGTTCTGGGAACTCAAGCAGTCAATGGGGGTGGTATTGATGAGAATTTTTCTCTATTTGCTCCTCTGAACCCTTCCAAAAGCTCAGTATTCTTTGGTCCTGGGAAATGCTGTACAAATGTGTATGAATGTTTTTCCTGCATGTATGTATATACACCATATATGTGCAGAGGTCAGATGAGGGCCTTGAATTTTCTGGAACTGAAATCAAAGATAGTTTGAGCCTTTATCTGGGTGCTAGGAATTGAACCAAGGTCTTGCAAGAGCTCTTAACCACTGAATCATCTCTGCAGCTTATTTTGAATGCCTCCGTACTACCTTGGGTTTGTAGGGATTGTTTTTTTGTTTTAATCTTTTTATGGAACTACTGCTGTTCAGATGTTAGATACCCTTCCACACTTTGTTTTGCTTCTGTTAACTTTTTGAGATGTTTCTTCAACTTTATCTTGTAATCCTCATGGCCCTTCCCCCCACTGCTATCATACTTAAAGTTTTCAAGAGCTATTTCAGATGTCCTGAGTATTCCTTTTCCCAGTGGACAAAAGAAAATATGATTGTAATTTTTATCCCCTGGAAAGTTTGGGGGAAAGTCTGGCCTGTGAAGCCTAGCCTTACAGATAAGATCATCAACTCAATGAAACTCAGTCATGGACGCTAGTGCAAAGTCCTCACCTGAATGAAGGGCAGCTCTCCACCTTAGTTTCAGGCCATGTCCAGAAAGGTATGACAGTAGGAGGCAGCTAGTCACATTTTCCCCATTCAGGTATCAGAGAACAATGGATGTTTCACAGCTGGACCATCTGGAAGTGACCTAAGATAAACATGGTCTAGCCATCTCTGTACTAACGTTCCTACTATTCTAAGAGCTACTTAGTGGGGGAAGCTGTTCAAGAAAAAAATTAAATAAAAACTAGTTTCTGCTTGTTTCCAGTAAACAGCTATGTGATCACTGTCAGCCAAAGAAGCGGTTCAGAAGTATGAACAGGCCCAGCACAGAGGATTAGCCCACTCTGTTCTGCACCAGTGGACTGTTGGAGGCTAGCCAGGCCTTCAGGGCCGTCTCTGTTGAGACATAAAGAATGGTTGGCTGGTTGCATCTTTTTCCCCACACTCACCCCTTCTTGGTTGGTGGGAGCAGAGTGGAAAGGATTAAGCCTGCCCTGTCCTAAGTTTGATTACACAGCCTCCAATAACTTACTGAATATGTGGGTCCTTTCTACACAACTGTAGGCATCGACAGTTGTCTTGCTGTTGCATAAGGGGCTGACTTCCCATCACTGGGCTTCAAAAGTGGGTCTGAGAAGTGCTGTGCATACCTGCAGATGTCCCATGTCCTCATCTATTAGTGAGAAGGTACATCCCACGCACATTGTCCATTGTCTTTTATGCCCCTGCCGCAAGCCCCTCACATGCTTTTGTTCTACAGGGGAGGCATGTCTGTTCTCCAGCCCTGAGTCCTGCCATTGGCCTACACACTCGGCTTCAGAAAGGCTTTCTGACCAGAAGCTCTTCAAGGAAATAGGGCTGGAATCAAGTGGGTTACAGGTCAGCGGTAGAATACTTGCTCATGTGTGGACCTGGGCTTCACCCCTAGCAATGAAAAGTTCCCATCAATTCCCCTATATGTTACTCTTCTCCACTCATTCTTCAATGGTAAAGGGCCTCTGGGAAGAAACAGCTCCTTACCAGCTGCTTTGAGAACTCCAAGGAGTCTCTGGTTTGCTTTGATGTCTGTACTGATTTAGTTCAAAGTGTTGACCCTGATACCCTGGTATGTAAGCAAGCAGATACTGTATAGATGAATTGCAAAAGAAGGTCAAACAAAAGTGCTCCTATGTGGGTCCTAACTCCTAAGGTGATTTTCAAGGAATCAAACATTTGATCGGGGCAGAGAAGGAAGAGAACGTTTCCAGAGAGAATGAATTCTGCCCAGAACCAGTTCATCACATTCTCAGCAGCCAGGATAGACAATCAAAAGCAGGATGTGGATAGGAGGCCCAGAGTAGTGCACTCTGTGTGTGTGTGTGTGTGTGTGTGTGTAAAGCCATGTGGACAGCGAAGAGAAAGGCTGTGAAGGGCTGTGTGTGTTATATGCATAGTGAAGTTTTTGGTACCCAATGTGAATGTCATGTGTCTAAGGGTGTGTGGTATGTGCTCCGTGAATTTGTATGTGACAGTCTTTTTTTTCTTTTTTTTCGGAGCTGGGGACCGAACCCAGGGCCTTGCGCTTGCTCTACCACTGAGCTAAATCCCCAACCCCCATCCTGGTGCTCTTGAAAGACACCCTCTGACTATAGCATTAGGTACACAAGTTGAGGGGTCTCAGGAGACTGAGAACCTGCCTGGCCCACACACTGCAAAGCTAAGTGGCCAGCAGAGGTTCCTAATACAACACAGAGAGAGGATTCTCCTAAGGAGAGATTGTGGGCATCTGACACAGATTCCCTCTCCACACATCCTTAAATAAGAGACCTTACGTTTAGAAGACCAAAAGAGAAATTTCTCCTGCACATCATATTTTTGTGTCTAAGGCTCCCAGAGGATTTTCTTTATTCTTTTGGTAGCTGGTTTTCTGGTGGTGGTGGTGGTGGTGGTGGTGGTGGTGGTGGTGGTGGTGGTGGTGGTGGTGGTCTTTGATTTTTGTTGTTGTGATTTTTGTTTTATTTTTGAGACTGGATAGCTTCTGCTATTCTGGAACTTACAGATTTGCCTGCCTCTGTCTCCTGATTGCTGGGATTATAGTGCCCAACCATGCCAGGCAACTTTATTTTTTAAAAACTTTTATTCAGCTCTTGGGAGCCTGAGGCAGGAGGTTTGCTACAACTTGAGGTCAACCTGGACTACAGAATGAAAAAGTAAAAGTAAAAGGAAGAGAAGAAGAAAGAAGAAGAATTTTTTATACCACAGGGTTTCTCTTTGTAGCCCTGGCTGTCCCGGAACTCAGGGATCTGCCTGTCTCTGCACTGAGTGCCAGGATCTAAGGTGTGCACTACCACACCCAGCCACCTCTTCTCTTATCCTCGTTTATTTATCTACATTGTATGTACTTCTTTGTTGGACAGTCAAGAGTTTTAGAGTCTCTTGTTCTTTTTCCCTCCCTCTTGAGAACGTCCTCTACTCCCCATCCGTTTACGTTCCTTTACTTAACTTTTCATGTCCCTTTCACTTCTTTCCCTGCCCCTTCCTTTGTTCATTTACAACCACAACATTTATCTTAAGTAATATTACATGTTTTAGTGCACTCCTGTTTCTGCTTGCTTTGCCCCATTTCTTTTGTGTTTCATTACTGGGGCATCTTTGGATATCTGTTTTATCCATGGGTCCTCATAGAGAACAGTTTTTACTCTTTTATTCATGTTTAATTTTTATTTTATGTGTATGGATGCTTTGCCTGCTTGTATGTCTGGGTACTGTGTGCATACCTGGTGCCAGCAGAGGCCAAAAGACATCGAATCCCCTGGAACTGGAGTGATCAGGTGTGAGCCACCTTGTGGATACAAGGACTCACACTTAGGTCCTCTGGAAGAACAGCCAGAGCTTGTACTAGCTAAGCCATCTCTCTAGCCCCAGGAGCTTATTCTTAATGACTCAATCCACAGTACCACTCAAAAAGGATAGGAAACAAACTGCTGTTAAGAGCAAAAACAAACCAAAGAACAGAAATACAGGTGGACTCAAGGCCACCTAACTGACCACCACAGAACATAGAAGAAGAAAGAAAGAAACCTAAAGACTAATTTCTATGAAGAAAGTAGGCAAAAATACTTAAACACTTACTTGAGAGAATTATAAAGAGATCTTAACACTGTAACCATCTTTGCTTCACTTCAGGGATATAAGGTGACTCAACAGTAAATATAACTCAGCATATACTAGGTTTAAGGACAGAAATAATATTGTATACTTGATATAGAAAAGTCCCTTGAGGGGCTAGAGAGATGGATCAGCAATCAAGGGTATTTGCTGTGTGTCAAGGTAATTAAATAGGGCCCAACACAAACTTGAAAACTTAAAACATGAGATGTGTGTGACTATTTCTTAGTTCGTTGTTAGAGTCTTGAGCATGAACTTGATGCTAGGTGACAATGTCATGATGTAATGTCAAAAGGCTGAACATGTCTGCTAGAGGGTGAGAAGACCTCTGTGCCCACGGATCATCAAAATTAGCATCAAATTCCTATTGAAAGTCCAATGACATTCTTCACAGGACTAGCAAAGAACACCCTCTACGTCACATGGAAGTACAAATAGCTAAAACAATATTAAACAGAAATGCCAAAGCCATCGCAGTACTCAATTTCAAATTGTGCTATGGAGTCAGATTAACAAAAAAATTACATGGTAGTGGCACAAAACATACATAGAGCAATGGAACAGAATATAGGACCAAGAAATAAATCCACATAGGCACAACTATCTGATTTTTGACAAATGTGCCAAAGACATATTTTGGAGAGAAGACAGCCTCAAAGGACAAAATTAGATCTGTAACTCTCAGCATAAACAAAAAGTCAGTTTAAATGAGTCAAAGATCTTAATATAAAGCCTAAAACGTCAAAACTGCTAAAGGAAGGCATAGGGAAAACATTTCAAGATAAAGGGATAGGCAAGGACGTTCTTAAAAAAAAAAAAAAAAAAGATTGTTCTAAAAGTCATATGTGATAGGAATTGATAAATGTAGGGGTGGCTAGAAAGATGGCTTAGTGCAAAACTGAGGATCAGAGTTCAAATCCCCAGCACTTACATAAAAACTGGGTATGGCTGCATGTTCCACTGTTGTGGATTAAGGTCCTTCAAGCAAACCATGTCCCATCTTCATTAAATTAGATTGCATCTGCTTGCAAGATACCATCATGATCAGGTTTGTCAACTAATGACATCCCCTCATAGAAGGAGGGGGTGTGGAGTGTCACTGGACCCTCATCTGAAATTCCAGTTACTTTTCCCAGCCATCTGTACATAATTCTGCCCTCATTGCAAGTGACCTTAGCCTCCTGGGAGATGCTGGGGGGTACAGACTTGAGATTAACTAAGATGGGACTCCCATCTATGTGGCTATGGGGAAGCCATCATCCACAGTGAATAAACACTTTCTAAGTGTGGCTACTTTTGGGTCCACCCAGACTCCTGCCTGTCACCCTTCTCCCATGCTCTGTAAGTAAGCCCAATACACTTTTCGTTGGGACCTCATGAGGAGGATCAGTAGGGGCTGATATTGTCTCCCTAGGGAAGGAATTTCCACAATTCCTTTAAACACAGCCTTGGGGAAGAGGCAGGTGATCATCCACTAGCCAGCTTAGCTGAAAGTGGCAGATTTCAACACAACCTGATGGATATACTCAAGTCAATGGAAAGGAAGTTTGGCGCATTACCATGAAGGTCACTCTCCTGAATCATGAATGCAGAGTTTTCCTGGAGGAGTGGGTCCCACGGTGCTAGGATGTCCATGAGGAGATTGGTTGAAAGCTGGTGAATCTGGGTTCCACTATCTTAAGTGTACACTCATTAAAAACCATGGGGAAATTTTTCACCCAGTTCTTGGGAAGAACAAGCATCATTTCCCTTCGAGCTGAGTTACAGATGGCCACGATCAGCCGGATATGAGAACTAGGAACTGAACTTGGGCCCTCTGTGAAAAGAATATGCGTTCTTAACACACTGAGAGAATTCCCTAGCCTCCCATGTGTAGTCTTATAAGCCAGCTATTGTTACCTTTCTGGCTACTTTCCCAGCTAAAATGTCATTTCTGGTTACTCCCAGAACAGTTTTCCTGCTAAGCATACCCCTGGCTTTACCAGCCCAACTTCCCCTACCCTAGCGCCACTCTTTGACTCATTGGCTCTACCAGCCAGGTTCAGATTCTCCTACTGGCCTTTGGAAGTAGCAGAACAATCTCACATCTGTAAAGTGGGTCACAAGAGGGAAGAAAGTTCAGTTCTGCAGACAGCCTGAGTGGTGTGACGGATTCAGGACAGCTGCAGCAGGATAGAGAGAGACCTGAACAGATGGATTTAACCTAAGGGAAATCCATTTAATGAATATGAACTTAAGGTAAGAGACCTGAATGGTCTCAGACAATTGTGTTGAAGATGATAAATTGCCTTTAGCATCCAGTTTCTTATTTTTGCAGTCATTCTGAATAAAGTCTCAGCATTAACCGAGTGTGGTGGCACACCCCTGGGAAACAGAGGGAGGAGGATATGAGTTTGTGGCCAGCATAGATTACACAGTGAGACATTTTTCAAAGAAGACGAGCAAACATGCACAAATACAGAAGACTATGTTAATGCATGGTTTGTTGATTCTTTTGTTCCTGAATGATTTTTAATTAATTCTTTGTGAATTCCATGCATTATATTTTTATCATGTTTATTCCCTCTCACCCAGCTCTTCTCAGATCCATCCCATATCTCCCTCCCCATCCAAACTTCAGGTTTGCTTGACTTTTTAACCCGCCAAGAGATTTTTGTATGGCTTGAGGGAAGGTGGTCCCAAAGCCCTACGGCAAGCCGAGGAACTATTGTCTGGCTCGAGGTTCTATGTGCAGCTACCCTGTTGTGCCATTATAATGACTCACTCTCTGCCTTGGGAGGAGCAGGTATAATATGTGTCCCATTTAGGTCTGGTCATTCCTGCAGGTCTCTATTTATTGCCACCTATTTTCAAGAAGCCTTTTTGATGAGGTTAAGAGATGCACTGATCTATGGATAGAGAAGTAAATCATGAGTTGGCTAAATGTATTTATTTTGCAGAATTAACAGTAGTGGGGTGTCCCCTAAGTCCTATGATCTGTCTTGCTACAAGTTCTTTAATCCTGGTAGCGGTGCTGGATGCCTTGTGGCGCAGATCTTAGACCAGAAAGTGTTGATTGCTCCCATAACATTGGTGCATCTTTTTTACCATGAATATATCTTGCCAGGCTGGTCATTACTATGCCTTGCGAGACTCACAGCTGGGTGTACATAGCATCTTCTAGCACAGTGAAAGCAAGCTAGTAGGAGTGAAGCTTTGGGCTTTTGTTGTTGTTGTTGTTGTTGTTGTTGTTGTTGTAGATGTTTTTGACTCAGGTGTGCAGTGTCTTCAGCAATGATGTCTTACCATCACGTTTTGGAGTGTTACCAGGAGTGGTGGTACTGTTTGAGGAGCTACTGGCCAACAATTCTGAAAGAAGTAATTGATTCTTTGTGAGGCATAAAACTGTGTCAGGAAGTTTGGTAAGGTAGAGCGGGTGGAGAGCCAGAGACTCGGTGGGCACACACCTGAGGCTTAGGCGACACCTAGCTCCCTGCCAGACCCCTGACTGGGACACGTTCTGCGATCTTCACATAAAAGAGCGATTTGCTGTCATTTGCTAGCCTGTGGATGTCTATCTCCCCTGTTATAGGATAACCCAATTAAACGCTTTTTATATATTTAACATGTATATATTTTAAGATGTTTCTACTGTAGTGAGTTCCCATGTTGACCTTCTCAAATGGTCTTTAGTGCTAATCACCCCTCTTTGTACCCCTTCCTCTTTCCTGCCTGGTATCCCAGGTTGGCCTTGAACTTTCTGTGTAGCCGGGAACGACTTTGAACTTCTGATCTTCCCATCGCCATTTCTCAAGTGCTGATATTACAGGCAAGAGCCTCCATGCCTAGCTTATGCGTTGTTGAGGGTTAAAGCCATAGTTTTGTGCACGCTAGGGAAGTACTGTACCAAACGAGCTACATCCCTACCTCATTTTCCCATTGGTTGATGCTTCGTCCCACTCCTATACCTTGGCAAATACACTAATAATGTACACTCGAATAGACTCCGAACTGGACAAAATAAACCTATCGTTTGGATGCAGTTTGCCTCTGAAGCCTGAGTATGTCCTCTTGGGGAGGGTCTGTTCTCTCTGGTAGACTTCTCAAAAAAAAAAAAAAACAACAACAACAACAACAACAACAAAAAACCAAAAAAAACAAAAAAACAAAAAAACAACAAACCCAAAAAAACAAAACCAAACAAAAATAACTTTTAAAAAGGAAGGGCCTAGTTAGTTAGATCTAACTGTGGTTAAATCACTGGGGTCACTGCCCAAAAAGACTATGATAAAGTTCTTATGGGTTTCTGGTTAGTTCTTGGAAAAGTAGGGTGAGATCAGAAACCCTTTTCACCAAGCAGGTGAAAGGAAGGAAGGAGGTTCCTGCCCCTCCCCAGTCAGAAGCCAAAGTGAGGGAACTGAGAGTCAACGGCTTCGGAAAGAAGAGCCACGGGTCACTTACCTTCCAATACCCTCTCAAGAGTGCCTCCAGGAGAAATTAGCTTGACCACTGTGCCAAAGTCCAGCCTCCCCGCCCTCACCTCAGCCAGAGCCTCAAAGAAGATAGGTGACAACCCAAAGAAACTCACTCCAGATCAGACTGGCTGTGAAGAAACTCTACGTCCCTGACGTGACTGAAGTCAATGCCTTGAGAGGGCCTGATGAGAAGAAGGTATATGCTCTGACAGCTTCCGAGTATGACCATCTACCTGTTGCCAACACAATTTGGATCATCTAAATGGCGTCCAGCTGGCTAATTTTAACTACACTTTTTTTTTTCACTATTAAAAAAGGGGAGATGTTTGACATCAAGAATGTGACAAAGCATGGCCAACCTTAGCCAGGGCCATCTGATCATAAACCATCAGCCCTCAAAACTGTGAGCTCAGCTAAATTCTTCTCTTTATTATACCCCTGCTGCAAGTATTTTTATAGTAACAAAAATTGGACTAAGGCAGCATCTTAGCTGATCTGTCATTGTCTGATCCCCATCCCTGCCGTGACCTTCAGCTACTAGGCTACCGAAAAAGGCAAAGAAAGAGAGGAGTAGAGTGTGGTAGCAAGTACCCATACTCCTGATCATTGGAGGGTTGGGACAGAAGGATTGCAAGTTCCAGACCAGCCTGGTCCACATAGAAAGACTCTGTCTCACAAAAAATGGAGGAGGAGATGGAGAAGGAGGAGGAGAGGAATGAGGGAGGGAGAAAGAAATCACACAGTAGAAGACAACTGATATCAGAAAAACTGGGCTAGAAGGCATAGGGATAAGGGGAGAGAGGGAGGGAGAGGAAGAGGACAGAGGGGGAAGGGATGGGGATGGAGGGAGGGAGAGGGGAAAGGGTAGGCAGGATGTCATAAGGTCACCTATAGGCTGGGGGGCGGTGAAGATCAGTGGTAGAGTATATAACTATATGCACACAACCCAGGATTCAATCCCCAACACCAAAACCAAACGACACTCATATCAAATGGTGGCAAGATTAGATTTTTAAAAGGGTTGCTTGTTCAAGAATATCACGAGACATTTGTGAAGGTGCTACCATTTCCTCCCCTGCTTCAGTCAGGTACAAGAAGACAAAATGCAAAGAATCAAAGAAGGTGTATCCACAGACCAAAAGTAAATTCTCACTTCATCATATCTGGAGAATATAACATTAAGGCTGGAAATGTATGTCAATGGTAGAACACATGCTTAGCAAACTGACGGCTGTATCTTCATACATGGCACCCGAACAAACAAACAGACAAACAAACAGAAGAGAAAAAAAGCAATATTAGTTCAACGGTTTTACTGAATAACATAAAGTGAAAAGAGAGCTATGGCCATTACACGGACAATCGATAAGCATAAAGTAAGTGTGAGTCAGGCTGGGGTGTGAGCCAACAGGTTGATTAGCATTTGCTGAGCTGCCGAGAATAGATAAGGTACTGGCTTGGGCTGCTAAACCCATAGACTCTGGGGCAGAAACCTTATTTTCCTAGATTCTTTGCTTTAAAATGATACATTGTATCCACAAATGAGAAGGGATCCTATTTTGTCCTATGACAGTGCAGCTTTTCTTGCTGGGAAGGCAAGAGTAATCCGCCCTTCAAAATGACTCGCAGGGGATATTTAGAATGTATATCTTTATCTGGAAAAGCAACTTTCTTTATTTGGGAAATCAGATAGTCTCAGAAACCTGATCCAAATTCCTTTAGTGATGGGTTGGGAACATGTATTCTACAATTTATTCATTTAGGGAGAGGGAGAGGGAGAGGGAGAGGGAGAGAAATATTACTTTTAAGAACATAGGACCTTCTAGAGCCTAGGAAACAGTTTACCTGATAAAAGTACTTCCTGCACAAAGGAATACTCCAGGAAGTGCATGTGCTCCTCCCCCACGCCCTGCGTGCACTGACTAAATTGATACATAACCTTTAAAAACCAAACAAATGAAATAGTCACAAAAAGAAGACCCACCAGGATGTGGTGCTGTTGAGAGGTGTGGACTGGGATCTATTACCAGGTCTTCTAGTCATGGAGAAGGTGCCCCCGAAAGGGACTCTGGCACCCTCTGTCTCTCTGTCTCTAATTTCAGTTCTGATGTGGTGACTTGCTACTACTTAGTTGCTACTCAAAAGCAACTAAGATAAACTGATCATAGACTGGAATGTCTAAAATTGCAAGTCCATAGAAACCCTTTCCCCTTTTTGATAAGTTCCTTATCTCAGCTATTTGCTATAGGTAGGGAAAATGGAATAGCATGCCCTGTTCCTCTCTGGCTAGGAGCCACTGCTATGATGGCTAATTTGGGTTGCTGATTTGACTGGATCAATTAGTTCACGTCCCTACAAAGAGTATTTGTCACATCTCCATTTCACAGATGAACGAAGTGAAGATCTCAGAGATTGTATAACTGGGTGGTATAAAGTCCAACATCCAGTGAATGGCACTGTGACTCTCATCATTTAACTCCAAGTTCATTCTCTAACAGTACATGGAAACCTGGAGTGTTAGATTTAGAGAACATAGAGTCTTTTAAAATATTTTTAAAACTTATTGTGTGAATGTGTGTGTGCATGATTTTTATACGTGTGTGTTCACAATGGCATGTGTCTCAGTGTGTGGGGAGGGGGGGTCAGAGGAAAACTCTGTGGAGATGATTTTTCTAAGTTGTTTTAAAATTATATGTATGGGTGTTTTGCTTGTGTGTATCTATGCAACACATGCACTCCTAGTGTCTGAGGAGTCCAGAAGACAGCATCGGGTCCCTTGAACTTGAGTTACAGATGGTTATGAGCTGCCCTGTGGGTGGCGGGAATTGAATGTGAGTCCTCAGGAAGAGCAGACAGTGTTCTTCACTGCCGAGCCATCTCTCCAGCACCTCCTATCACCTTTACATGTGTTCTGGGATTGAACTTAGGTCATCAGGCTAGCAAGGCAAGTGCCTTTACAAACTGAGCCATCTCCCTGGTCCCAGTAAATACAGAGGTGACTATGGCACACCACACTTTGGGAACCTCGTATTATAATCTAGAGGGAAGCAGAGCCCTGGTTATACGTCCCACGGCTACACCTCTGCCACAGGGTGTAGGTATGTCATGTCCATCACTGGCTTGGGCAAGTTATGACACATGAAAAGGGATACAGCCAAAGTATGGTTCATCAGAGTACTGTATGGGCTTTTTATTGGTTCTTTGGTTCCCTTCTACTCTGGGGAATTCTTCCACTTGAAAGGACTTGGGCCCCTTGGTTTTTTTGGTTGTTTGTTTTGTTTTGTTTTTATAACACCCTATCTCCCAGAGCCTTGCTGTCATCCTGCATCCTCCTCCTCCTGACCAGCTAGGTCCCTGACTAGCTTAAGTCCCTGGCCCAGCTCCTCTTGCCTCTTCGCCCCGCCCCTCAAAGCCACGCCCCGAGGACGCCCCTCCCCTTCCCTGGGGAGGCCCCGCGAGAACGAGGGGGCGGCGCCCGGAGGCCTTGGAAGCCCTGGGGAGCGCGGCCGCCAGACACAAAGAGCGGCCGAGGTACGCGCGCTGCGGTATCCTACCCGGATCGCTTTGCACCGGGCTGCCGGAGCCCGCATCCTGGACTCAGCGTTCGTAGAGCGGAGCCTCCCACTCCCCAGGTGAGTAGGGCGTGGGAGAGGAGCTGAGGGGAGGGGAGCCGAGCGGGGCCGAGGAGTGCCGAGCTGGGCCGAGGAGGGCCGAACCGGGCCGTAGGAGTCCGCATCCTCGTGCTGCGGCCGGTATACAGCGGAGCGGACGCTTGGGATGCAGGCGCGCGCTCGGAGAGCCATACCAGAGTCTCACTGCTCTGCGGCGCTCTCGGACCGGTAGCGGTGGTCCTCACAGAACTCAGCGTGCTGGTGGGGGGCAGCTGCCGCCCCAAACTTTGACGAACTCAAAGAGCGGGTTGCCTGAACCCGCCGTGCTTCCCGCCTTCGTCCTCTGTTGACGAGGGGAACCGGAGCGAGAGGCGACCCCGAACTGTCTCTGAGGCCCCTTCTGAGTACCCCCCCTGGAAAACTCAGGGACCACGCTTGATAGGGAGCACCTGTTGGCGCTGTTACCTCGCGTCGGTCTCTCCTGTGCCTGGTGAAGTCGTCCTTGCGATCTCTGGTTGTATTATCAGTTTGCACTAGTTGTTGAAAACTGGGACACCTCTCTCTGGGGCGGAGAAGCCTGTTGCATCTGTGTCAAGGTCGTCCCTGCCGGCGCAACGGTTCCGCTACTTTGTTGTGCACTTGCGAGACTGGTCCATCCGTAATTGAGTAGCAGTGACCCGATGTTTGGGTTCATTCAGTCTAGTTGTCTAAGTCCACAAATTGCACGATGGGAGTCCAACCCAAGGTTTCTTAGACACGTACATTGTCAGGCGCTCTCTGTAGCTCTTGTCCTCTACAAGATTTAGCCAAGTTTTGGAATCAGGGAGGAGGTCCAGCAAAAGGCCCTTGCAGAAGGTCACTTGATGCGCAAGGCAGGTAGCAGAGAGGGACTGTGAAGATGATGTTTGCCCGAGATTTCCAGGTTCTTTTAAAGCAGGGGTGTGGGAGAAAAGAAAGAGGAAAGAAGGTCGGTCTGTTCCACAGAACACTTAAGCCGTGGAGTTTATGAACTACCGTGTGGAAGAACAGGTGTGGATAAGAAGTAACCCACCTCTGGAGTTAGGGCAGTTAGGGCAGCAAGCAGCCAGCTTGCCCACGCCGCTCATTTTATGTCATCTCTTAGTGGCTTTTGATCTGCTACAGATCAAACTAGTCTGGAGTCATTTGCCAGACACTAATGTTTTGATGGAAGACAAATCACATGTGTGAAGGTGGTCCTAACAGGAACTGAAAAACTCCTACTCGGGATGTCATCCCTGTAACCTCGTAATGAATCGCTGATGTCAACAGTCTAATCTAGCTTTATAAGTGTTACTGCATCCAGTTAGGTGTAGTGCATGATATTTACTTTGGTGCATTCTGGGGATGGAGCCCATGGTCTCAGGTATTCCGTGTCTACTGCTGAATCACATCGCTAGCCCAGTAACAACAAGAGATATAGGTGTCTCTTGCTTGTTTGTGTATTTCCTATGCTTCTGGCACGGCTTCAGTGTTGCTATTTAGAGAGTTTACTGTAAGGCAGAATGCTCTGCTATGCCGGCAGCAGCCTCAAGCATCTCATGTGTGTGGAGCTTGTTAACTGTGTGGAGCGGCCACTCAGGTGATCAACTTTCACTATCTAGGTTAGCACATACGAACACCGTGATATTAATGCAGTAAGGAAATTGCCAGATGACACTTCTTAGTGTGAATCCCCATCATTAGCCACGCCAGTCTTCATTTGGTAAAGAAAAGTAGGAGCTCTCTGTTACATAAAATGGAGATTCAGTAAAAAATTGGAGGTTACTGCTTTTTCTTTTTTTTTTTTTTTTCAGTATGAGAAAATAAGAAAGCCTTCTCCAAAAACTGGAATTTCAGATAAGATGTAACAACACTGACTTGGAAAAAAGAACACTCCATAAGGAAAAAGTTAGGATTTAACTTTTTAAAATCTGTGTAAACTCACAGAAAATGGGCTTTCTCTAAGTCATTTGATGTTGCAGTTTGAAGACATGCTAGGACATGGATGTGCTGTGGTCATTTGCTGACCACTAGGTATAAACTTCTTAGAATTTGCGTCTTTAGGAATGGCAGCAGAGTTCTCATGGTAAAGCATGGGGTTTGGATGTTATTTGGTGAGTGGTCTTCTCTAAATTTTCAACATAATCTGTGCCTTCTTCCTAGAGTGGATACCTGCCTTTGAGCAATACCACGGCTAGGTAACTGTTGGGTACCTCTCCTTTGCCTGACTAAATAAAGATCTGGGAACAGGATATAAAATCTGGGGCAGTGTCCTGGCCTCACACCTGAACTGGAAGATTCCTGACCTGGAGGAGTTTCCTTCTGTATGCTCTGCGACATTTCTGCTTATCAGTATTTGCGTGTCAGTGACTCTAGCTTTGGGCTTACCTCAGTCCTTGGCTTCAGTAATGAGTTAGAAATTCAGGCCCGGTGCCAGAAATTTTGTTACTCACAGCAGGAGGCCAAAACTCTGGATCAGAGACTCTCCCTGGAGCTGTTGGAAGGTGACCTCAGTAGCAGGCTTGGTTTCCCCCAACCCCCATCCTTCTAGGTGACCCTGAGCCTACTAGATTCTGACAGTTCTGTGTGAACCAATGGAGGTCTTTAAGGAGCTGAGTAAATCTCCCATTTGCAGAAGGTATATCTAGCACGGTACTTCCCCTTGTCTCTGGTAAGACTTAAGTGATGGAGAGTAGGTGAAGCTTCTTGTTTTGAAAAGGCTGGAGTATGTTCTCCCTTGCATTCAAGTCATGTTTTGTTTCTGGAAGGAACCAGAGCCCTACACATAATTTTGATTGCTCAAGTTTGAAAATAGTGCTGGCGTGTATTGCAGATTGTGCGTGCGTGTGTGTGTGTGTGTGTGTACGCGCGCGACACGCGCGCGCGTACGCATGCATTGTTTTGTATCTCTTTAGAGAAAAGCAGTGTCTTCTTTTTTGTGTGACGTGATATGGCCACTGATATTCCAGTTACCTTATCTGGGGTTCTGCTTCCTGTGGTATGCAATGGTTATGGTGTGTTGGAGTTGCACTGAGGGGGTAACTGTCTATTAGGGAAATCAAAAAGCTCTGGGATTTTAAGTCTCAAGGAGTTTTGCCATGCAGATATATGTCAATTAAGATGTTTTAGCTGCCAGTAATGGAAAACAGAGTTTCGTACAGTGTAAACACATGGGGAGGTCACAAGAAGACTTTAAGGCGTCAGCCGTGGCTGAGGTCACTTCAGTCACTCGCTCCTCTGTGCACAGCATTATGTAGGGTAGGCTGTAAATGTTCATACTGAGTGTGGCAGTGTGTGCAGAAATGCCCTCTGTAGCTTCCTCGCCTCGCCCCATGTTTACATCTAAGGCTGCTCCTCCTACCAAGATTAAGTTTGTCTCCTTGATCCAGCCGTATGACCAAAACTCTGTTTCCTTCTTTACCTTTTTGTATAACCCTACCTCCTTGTGCACCTGCATGCTATGGTCCCACCTCTCTATTCAACTCCATGTAGTAAACACACCAAACTTCTGGGCTGATGATAGTTCTTTAACAGAGAGCCCAGCTCCCCCCCCCCCAGCTTTTCTGTCTGTGTCTGTTTGTTTTTAATCCCGTTCCCTTGCCACCTCAGTCAAGTCCCTGGAGCTGTGCATGAATCTGGCAGTAATTGGACTGAGTAGGTTAACAAACAAAAAGACATTAAGTAGGAAGCAGCCAAGGTGGGGAAGATTTGGAAGAAATTGGAAGGGAGAAGGGGAAGGTGGGTCTGAGCAGTTTCATTCTATACCTGTACAAATCCTCAAATATTAAGGAAAAATTATTAAATTTTGAAAGCATCTGCCTTCTATTTACAGTGATTTGGAGTCTATGGCTCAAAAAAGCCTATTGTATTCTTCCTTATTCAAAGATATGTCTTCCTCATGATAGCATTTCTGAATTTGGGTTGCACCTTAAAAGTGATATTATCTTTGCATCCACCAGATTTTTCCCCCACCCCACACCCATCAGATTTTGACCCTGTTTTTCTTTGTCATTTGGCTTAGAATCAGTGGCCTCTTAGGTTTTGTGGAGAAGGGTAGTGTCTTTTTCTGGTTCCAGCGTCTGAAGAGGAGGGGAAGGCGACAGTCCCCTGAGTAGCTTCAGGTACAAACATGTGCTGTCTCTCATACCAACATCCACCTGCCAGACTGCTGTCCTGGTTCTGGCTGTGTCCATCCTTCACTTTGTACACAGATTCCCTAGACCAGATTCCTGCCTTTGCCTCCAACTCGAGTCCGGTCTTCCTTTGTTGGCTGCCTCAGGGAGCAGAGATCTGGTTTTCAGTCAAAGCTGGCTGCAGAAGGTTCAAGGGCAGAAGCGGAAACTCTAGTCCCCAGTGGAGATAAGAGACTGACCTTACAGTGGCCATGGGAGAGGTGGGGAATACGAGGCATTCGACCAGTCATACCCCTGTATAGGTTTGCTAAAGGGCGGGGTCATGTTCAAAGAAACGCTTTGGCAGGCGACGTCATAACTGTACAACCATCACAGAGCATCGGTACACAAATGAAACCAGCTGTGGTACCCCTGGGATCCATGTGGAAGGTGCAGTTTTTCTTAGCTCGATCCTCCAGCCTCGACCTCCGGTGCTAAGGCGAGGACCATCAGGTCCAGCTTCCTCAACATCTTCATGGAGTAATGGTGCTGCTAGTTTGGTGCCGCTCATTTCTTGAAATAAGTGGAATCCACCAGCCCGTGCCTCACTTGCCTCATTTCTCAAGGGGAATGTTCCCAAGATAATGGATGAGGCAGCCTAGAGGTTGTAAAGTTCCTAGCTTCTGTGACTTACGGTAGGAGTGTTTTTAAACATATTCTTCAGTTAGAGCCGGAGAATGTCGGTGCATGTTAGGCCAACAGCTATGTGTGCGTCCCTCTGGACGGGCATGGGCCCGAGCTGTTCTGCTTCCTGGCTGTGAGCTCTTCCGTCAAGTTCCTTTTCCGTACTGGTTACCAGTGCCTGGTGACTCTTTTCCTCTGAATGAATTTGTTTCCACTGGGTCATTTATTCCTGGCCCCAAGGAACAGGCACCGTGTGCAGTATTCACAGTGTCCCTAAGGTGCTCCACTGTCTCCTGCTGGGCCTCCTGTCGTGGTATCGCCAGAAACTTCTGGAGTCTCTCTAGATGTTGAGGCCCTCTGTGACTCACTTAGAAATGTTTCCAGCCCAAGTCTAGTTTTCACTGGTTCTGGATTCCTGCTTGACTAAGAGGAAACTCCACATCAGCCCAAGATTATAACTTGTTAGGTTATTTTGTTTGGCATGTCTCTTAAGTAGAGGAATCCAGTGGTCTCCTCTTCGCCTGGTGTCTTGTCTGGCTGTGTTTATCTGCATTTAGGATGACTAATTGGGGGGGAATTCTGAATCCCTTTGGAACCGTGCAGTTGTTGGTGTTGACCCTCACAGCAGGGCAATCCTTTAGAAGTAGAAATCCAAAATATTAATTCTCCTCGCATTCTTCGGACTGTTTGTGTGTAGAGATTAAACAAAACAAAGCAAAATGATCAACAGTGCCGCAGGCTCCCAGTTGCACGGCTGGAATTTCAGATAGGAAAGTTAGAATAATTTCTTGAAGACGGTCTATATGTGAGTATTCCTGGGCGTTTCTGATTAGATTTTATAGGTTATTTTCTTCTCTTATTTCCTTCATAGCTGATGTGAAACAAACTTACACCCAAGTTCTGGTGAAGAGAAAGGGTCTTAGTGCTTTCTTTCTTTTTAAATAAGTGGATTGGGGTGTGAAGTGCTTGACTGAAGCTTTTCCTCTTAATTTGGAGGACTCTTGACATTAATATTCTTTCCCTAGAGTTAGGGTACTAATACAGAGTCTCCCATGATATTAAGACTTCCCATGTGGTAGGGAAATAAAAGAGATAATGTTCCAATGTATTTTGGATATGAAGTCCCTGTACTTCCTAGAAACTTTATGTGTTTGTTGGTTTGTTTCCAGACAGGGTTTCTTTGTTTACCCCTAGCTGTCCTGGAATTAGCTCTGTAGACCAGACTGGCCTTGAACTCAGGGATCTGCCTGCCTGGAACTCGAGTTACAGGTGGTCATGAGCCACCATGTGGATGTTGGGAATAGAATCTTGGTCCTCTGGAAGAGCATCCAGTGCTCTTCAGTGCTGAGCTGTTTCTCCAGCTCTGAAACATTTCTCTAGGTACTGAACATTCCTAATGTGTGTGTGTACTGTGGGTAGGAATGAGGAAATTTTTTTTAATGTTTGTTTTATAACTGGAGTTAGGACTCATTTAATCAGCTTTATATATCCTTATTTCTTGCCACTGGAAAAAGCCAACCCACTGGAGGGACCAGTTATTTGGGCAAAGAAAAAGGTTTATTTGGAAAGCTAGTGTGCTCTTTAGTTTTATGTCGCCTTGGTATAAACTAGAGTTATCTGAGAGGAGGGAGCCTTAATTGAGAAAATGTCTCCATAGGATCCAGCTGTAGGCATTTTCTTAATTTGTGATTGATTGGGGAGGACCCAGTCCATTATGGGTGGTGCCATCCCTGAGCTAGTTGTCTCAGGTTCTAGAAGAAAGCAGTGAGCCAGTACGTAGAACCCCTCTGTAGCCCGTGCATCGGCTCCAGGTCCTGCCCTATTTGAGTTTCTGTCCTGACTTCCTTCAGTTTGCAAGTGTAATCCTAATAAACCTTTTTCTCCCTGACTTGCTCTTGGTCATGATTTTATCACAGCAATAGAAACCCTAACTAGGACAGCCAGTGTGGAGCCTGAGGCCAACAGAGATCACCTTGCTGGGGTGTTATGGACGGATACAAGGCCTGCAAAGGGGGTCGGGAAGGTAGGTTAGCACAGGGTGCCCAGAAACTGTGGGAGGTCTGCTTTTCTGACACCAGGCAAGGCTGCTCTCCCTAAGCTGCTGAGGGATTCCAGGTTCTGTGAAATCTAAAGAAAAGTTTCTGATTAGAAAGTTCTAAAACTCACATCTTTTTAGCTCCTTTTCTCTGGATTGGTTCCAGCGCAGTTGCGAAAGACATAATTTTCCCCACCAGGAGAAGATAAACTGAAGATAAGCTCTCTGGAGAACAGGGGAGGTGGAGACTAACAACTTCCTGTGGAGGACAGGAGAGGTCTGTGGACGGCAACTCCTTTAACAAGATGGTAAAGGGCAACTTTTCATTGTAGAGTCAGACATCAACTACAGCAAAGCCGGTGGGAAGGCAATGTGTTTAGGAATGTTTGCGGTGTGCGTGTGCGTGTGCGTGTGGTGATGTCGGTGCATGTGCACATGTGAGTGAGGCCGGAGGAGGAGAAGGACATTGGGTGTCCTGCTCTACCTGTCACTTTATTCCCTTAGAACAGAGTTTCTTGTTGAATCGGGAGCTCGCTGGTGGCTTTTGGTTTATTCCTAGCTAGACTGGCTGGCCAGTGAACCCCAGAACCCTGTCTGCTTTTAGGCCATACCTAGCTTTCGTGTGGGTGCTGGGCTTCTGATCCAGGCCCTTGTTTTTGCAGAGCTAAGGCTCTTAACCCACTGAAGCATCTCCCCAGCCTGCTGAGGACTTCAGTCAGTTAGAGGGTTTGCCCTGCCACAGCACTGGGCAAACTGCTTGCCTCTGCCTGCCCCATTTTCTTCACCTGTCAGTTGGCAACAGTGATGGTGCCTCCCCTGTAAGACTCAGTCCATGGATGGGTGCTTAGGAATGTACTCAGGATCTCCCTCCATAAAACATGTTAATTTTGTTTATCAAAATGTCCTGCCAAGTTTCAGTCATGTACTGAGGGGAGAGCCCAGGACCTGCATGCTGTGAGGTAAGATTTCAGAAAATCTCCCAGGCCCCGTTTTATTTTTCTCCCTCAACCTTTAAGATCCCTTGACTAAAATCAAAACGAACAAACCACTCAGAATAGCAAAATGTGTAGAAACTTAGGTCATTTAGGGAAAAGGCTTTATTAGCATTTTTCTCGTCTTATGTTTTGGGCCTTTGAAATTAACTCCTTAGTCTTGAGGCTTTTTCTTTTTTTAGATGAAAAAACTGTTCTAAGTGCGTGGGTATTTTTGCCTACATGCATGTCTGTGAACCGCACGCATGCATTACCTATGGAAGCCATAAGAGGGCATCAGATCCCCGCACTGGAGTTATGGACAGTTGTAAGCTGCCACGTGGACGCTGGGATTGAACCTGAGTCCTCTGGAAGAGCTGTGATGCCATCTCTCCAGCTTTGGGGCGCTTCTATTTTTAATTATAATTTTTAAGATTATAATTTCCTCATCTCTCCTTCCCTTTGCTCCCTCCAAACACTCCCTCTTGCTCTCTTTCAAATCATCGCCTCTTTTGCTTTAATCATTTAATTAATTTATTTAATACTCTTGCATGCATACGTCTCTCTGGGTGCACACATGTGTGCGCACATGCCTTAGATCACGTTCTCTGTTCTCAAGACTGGGCAGTTTCTCACCTTATGAAATGAAGTCCCCGCCCCTGTCTCCTTCATCCCCGTGCTCCTGCT
This sequence comes from Rattus rattus, assembly GCF_011064425.1. NCBI lineage: Eukaryota > Metazoa > Chordata > Mammalia > Rodentia > Muridae > Rattus > Rattus rattus. Next base: position 130,691,687 of record NC_046158.1, on the reverse strand, counting down.
AAGCAGTCAGGTGAGGCTTTAGGTTGAGACACCCAGCTTTCAGTTTGGGACTTGTATCTGGTCCTTTCCAGACTGTTTCTCTGCCAAGATTCCTGGTCTGTATGTTCCCGTGCAGAACCGTTCCTCCGCACCGCTGAGTGGTCACAATGGCAGACAGGAGCTGAGAGCCACTCGGTCCAACCTCTGCATTTTCTGGAGGTGTTCTCTGGATATATTTTTCCTGAGTGCTTTTAGGGGTTTGGGTTTTTTTGTTTGTTTGATTTTGACTATTAATTTCTGTGGCACATTTCGAGTTATGTCGTGGATGGTGAGATGCACAGTGTAGATGCTGTGGATTCTCTTAGAATTTCTTGAAGAACACCGATCCTTCATTTTCTTAGGAATGTGGCTCAGGTTGGAGACTGCCTTCTGTGCAGCAGCTCACGTTTCATTCCAGGTTTTATCCTTAGCTGAGCATTGGCAGCTGCTCCACATATGCAGGGTTTAGGACCATCTAAAGATTTAGGCAGAAATTATAGATAGGATCTGTTAAGTCTTCCTCTTTGTGAGTCTCAAGATTTTAGTATTTTCTTATTTTCAGTTGCTGTGTTTATCTGCTAGTCTGTTTTAAGTTATTATACAAATATTTGAGACTGTTTTGTTTTGTTTTTAAATAGACGTTTGGATAGGAACTCCACAGGAATACCAACAGAGTCAATTAACCTCGGCCCTTCAGGGCTCTCAGAGACTGGACTGGTAACCAAAGAGCAGACACTGGCTGTACCTAGGCCTCCAGTGTGCAGATTGCTCTTCATGTAGGCCCCAAACAACTGAAGCAGGGCTATCCCTAAAGCTGTTGCCTGTCAATGGGATCTGTTCCCCTACCTCAGCTGTCTTGTCTGGCCTCAGTGGGAGAAGAAGCACCTAGCCTTGCAGAGACCTGATGTGTCAGGGTGGAGGGATACCTGGGAGTGGGGCTCTGCTCTCTCAGAGGCGAAGGGGAGATGGAGGGAAGGACTGTGGGAGCGGGGACAGGGAAGTTGGGCAGTGATTAGGATGTAAAGTGAATAAATGAATAAATATTACCTATCCATTTTAAAATAAGATCTAGCTCATAGTGTTAGATGCTATAAGTTGAAAATCAGGTGACTGTATCACTTAAACCTCTGGCGAGGGCCTCCTGGTGCTGACATCGCAATAGCAGGAGCCGGTGTAGAGGTCAAAGTTAAGACAGAAAGCCAGAGCGAGCTAAAGGAACCAGGCTCACTCTCATAAAAGCTACTCTTTGAAGAACCTGTCGGGCTCTCACTAGAACTACATTACTATCTTTTGAGGGGATATCCACAGCGAACTGATGCCCTTCTGTTAGACCCTGCCTTTTAGCAGTTCCAGATACCTCAGTGCTGCCCTATTTCTTACAAACTTCCAGCATGTGACCTGAGGAAGAACATATTCAAACGTACCCAAGTGACCCCAGTCCTAAACATTCACTTTCTTTTTATTTACTAAACTGTTTGCTCCATCCCCTCCTTCCCTTCATCATCCCTGTTTTTAAATATTTAATTTTGTGTATATGGGTGTTTTGCTTGAATGTATGCATGTCCACTGCCTGCATGTCCTGTTAGCTATCCAAGGGTTTATGATGTGATGAGGTACACAACAGGTGCTTAGAACATGCCTGTTGGTGAATGGATGCTTTATACCTTGCTTCCCCAGACCCTTTTAAAGGTTGGGATGGAACTGGCTGTTTTGTTCAGGTTGGCTTCAAACTTCTGGGTTCCAGGGATTCCCCAGCTCCAGGTGCAAGAAGACCATGTTGACCTTTCTGACTAGAACGTGAGCTGTCTGTGGCTCACGTGCACACACTGATGTGCCGCTTCCCCGGTGACAGTTACAGTCACAGCGTACTGCCCAACTTTTATGCTTCTGCCCCACAGAGCATTTCTTGTCATCCGGAGGAGGCTTAACAGTTGATAAGTACTCTGTGGTCCTAGGTCATCGGCTGGGGAACCCTGTGGACTTCATTTTACTTGCATGAAAGAAGCACTCAGACCATTTCTGTGGCTCAGTGCAGGTCGTCACAGATTGTCATCTGTGTAGAATGAAGTTGCTTAGGTCTCCTGAGACAGACACAGGCAATTGCTGAAAGCCAAAAGTAATGCAAAGCATAAAACTCTGGAGAATGACACGAGGGCTTGGAAACAAAGCAGAATTGTGAGCCTGCGACTTGTTTCTGGTGCTAGGTGTGGAAAGAGCACAGGGGCAGAGGCCTTCTGTTGTGAGTGTTTCTGCTTGGATGGAAAGGTGTCCTGGGACGCAGAAGCCCAGGAACCATATAGCTCTGAGGGGAGAAGGTATCCCAGGGGAAGGGCATCCTGAGATATGGGGGCCCTGGAACCACACAGCTGTGAGATGGGACAGTGTCCCAAGGGAAGGGTCTCTAGAAACACGGTGGCTCAGGAAACACACAGCTCGAAGAGGGAGCCTCCTCAGAAGAAGTGTTGCAGCTCCCAGGGGAGGGCATCCCTGGCTGAGCTGAGGAGCTCAGCAGTCTCAGCCCTGCTCCTCCTCTTCATTGCTGCTTTTCTCCTCAGCTTCTTGTGACAAAAGAGTCGCAGCAGGCAGGAAGTCTCTGGAAAGAGAGTTCAGGGGGCTGCCCTCTGCTTGCAGGTCGTGAACATCAAGGAACTCTGACTAAGCCAGCCCAGTCAGTCAGCGGGTTCTCCAGGGTGAGAGTGAGGACCGAAGAGAAAAAGGACTATTAGACAACACTAGAACAGGACCCCAGCCAGTTCTGAAGCTGAAGGCGAGTTTAATTTTTTCCAGTCCACTTTTATATCATTCTGGGTACATATATAGAATATGGTCAGTCCTTAAGGCATAAACAAAGTAGTCAGGGAACAAACAAAAGCATAAATAAAGTAACCAAGGAACAAGCAGAGCAAAAATCAAGGCAATAAAGTCCTGTGGTCACTATGTTTAGGGGTTTATCAGAATGATCCAGATACAAGGAATACAATACATTCCTCAGCTGTGTTTGCCTTGAGCCTGCTTCATTGTCCCAGCCTGATATCAAATTCCTGCCAAATTCCTAAAAGCAGCCCCAAAAGCTCTCCACAGAACTTGGTGTGGTGCTTATTATATAGGATTTATGATAGGGCAGAGCTTCTCAGGGCAGAGATTTCCAGAGGGAGGGTTGAGATGTCAAGTCCTGAGATTGGGGAGGTTGGTGGGGGGAAGCTCAGGAATTGGTGGATTTTCCTGCTCAGGGATTGGTGGGGGTTTGTGGGAAGCTCAGGGATTGGTGGATTTTCCCGCTCAGGAATTGATGGCTTTTTTTTTTTTTCCACACACACCCCTTTCCCTGCATCTGGCCCAAGGGTTAGGGTGTGAGGTCCTTTTGGGCTGCAGCTGGCTTTTGTTGAGGGGCCATCTTTGTGGGACTGCTGGGGAGGCTGGAGAGGAGCTGCTGCCACTGTGGGCAGCTCCTGCGGCATAGCTCCTGCAGTGGTGTTTGACAGAAGCTGTAGGCTGAGGCAGGAAAGGTCTCTGTGGACAGCTCCTGAGTGGCACCTCCTGCTGAGGTGAGAAAGAAGATGCACCACAGACAGCCTTGAGGCTGCAGTCCTAGGGAGATGTCAGTGGTGCTGTCCTCTATCAGGAGCCGCTGTTTTGAACAGCTCCTGTGTGGGGCAGTGGACTGTGCCACCAGACAGAAGAACTGGTGAGGTTGTAGCAAGTTGAGAACCCCAGTAAACCTTCTAATTGGAGATGTCAGGAGTTCAAACTAGCTCCCAACCAGATCCCTGTCCTAGAGCACATGATCACGATACCCCACTAAGAGGACAAACTTTCACGTAGTATGAAACCTAGAGTTCTCCATGCCGATGAGGTATCTAGATAGACCCCAACTGTTTAGCCAATGAGCTTCCCTTCCTGGGCATCCCTTCCTACAAAAGGCATTGAATCTGTGGTTCACCCTGAGTAAAACGTATGTATCCCCATCCGCCATGAATAGAACAATTTGGACAAGCAAGGACCGTCTCCTCCATCAAGAGCCATCTCAGGGGGTGGGTGCTTTGTCTCCCTTAGAAAGCCCTTTTTCTATCCCCTCCATACGTGTGGCTTCACTCGGAGCTAAGCCAGATTCTACCCATTTCCTGGGCTCATCACAAGCCCTCGGGCTCCCATTCCCAACTCCTCATGGTCTCTAGTGGAGAATGGGGTTCACCTTTCTCAACTCCTGATGGCTCCCAGCACCTCTGGGTACACAGGAGTTTGAGAACCATAGCCTCCATCCCAGCCCCTGCTGTTTTCACCCAGAGAAACATGGCTGGGACCCCTATCTTAGACTGTGTTTCCTCTTCCATGAGCAGTCTTGGCACCCCAAGGGCAAAGAAGAAACACAGCCTAACACCCTTCATTTCACCACCCCCACAGCATTCCATCAGCGGCATTCTGACCCCACAGCGGCGAGGAAGACACTCCTGTGGGACATTTTACTGCAGTGGCCATAGGCTGGGCAGCAAGGAGGGGCCTGTGGCTGCTGTGACAGCTTTCATGGTGCGGAGGCCTTTGTGGTGCATTGCTCAGGGACTACAAGTAAGAAACGGGGTCACAGCTGCCTCTTTCCACTGCTTTGGGTGGAGCTCTGAAACAGTACAGTACAGTACAGTACAGTACAGTACATGGTTATCTGTACTGGGATACTCCATACCTTTCCACCCACTTAGAACTGTCCACAACATGTTGTTAAAGGTCTCTGGGAAGCAGAGCTGGTGACGTAGCCTCCACTGTGCCGTCAGTCCTCAGCAGCCAGCCACATCTGCCTTCCAGGCAGGAGGTGGACAGTCACAGCTTCCAGAGTCCTGCCTGGGTCCCACTGATGGTTGGGATGAGTGTTATTACTGTTGTTGTTGAGGAAGGAAGGGCTGTGAACCTCTGCCTGCCTGAAGAGAGGAGGGCCAGAAACTCAGGTGGCAACAAGCTGCAAGCCTTTGTATGCCTGGTGCTGCAGAGGCCAGAAGAGAGCACTGGATCCCTGGAACTGGCTACAGATGCCTTTAATCCTCCATATGAGTGCTGGGAGCTAAGCCCAGGTCCTCTGCAAAGGCAGCCGGGGCTCTTAACTGCTGAATCATGTCCCCCGCTTTGCCCCCTCCTCTCAATTTTGAAACTGGGATTTATTCTTCTTTTTTCTTTCTTTCTTTCTTTTTTTTTTTTTTTTTTTCAGAGTTGGGGACCGAACCCATGGCCCCTTGCCTGGCAAGCGCCCTACCCCTGAGCTAAATCCCCAACCCTGAAACTGGGTTATTCTTGAAGTTACAGGTCTTCTGCCTCCAGCTCCCACGTGCTGGGATTATGGGTATTATACACCCAAGACTGGTTTTCCGTCAATATTCCAGCTGCTGTGAAGGTGGGGACCTCTCAGTGCCCCGTGACTATCCCTCATGTCAGAATCCTCCCGCTCTGTGCATACTTTCTGGTGCTTTCTTGAGGTGGTTCTTTGTATGCTGCCTTTTGTGTTTTGTCCAGCATGAATATGAAAGCTTCTGATATGGTCCAGGGGTTTCCTAAGGGCTTTACCAGCTGTTCCATTCTGTTCTCTTGCCCCGTGTTCACCCTCATTCCCATCAGGTCCTAGAAATGAGCTGAGCCTTCCTAACTCTGTGGGACATTCAACATTTAATTAATGATAATATATCCCCAACATGGGCAACATTTGATGCCCGTGGGGAAACTGTGAGTCAGAATTCCTGGAAAAGAGTTGTGTCTGTAAAGGCTGATTGACTGATTAGAACTCCAGTGTTATACAGAGGTTGCAATGTGTAAGTCCGGAGCCTAATTCTAATTTATCTCGAGCTTTTCCGGAAGCGGCTGAATAGCCAGTCCTTGCCTCCTTCAATCAGACCTAACATCCTGTGACTAACAGATAAAATGCATTCTGGAATGCATTAGCTTAACAAAACCCTAATCTTCCACCAATGAAAGGGCTAAGAGTGTTGCCAGCCGAGGTCTATTGCAGAAGCCTTTCCATCTTTTTTTTTTTTTTTTTTTTGGTTCTTTTTTCCGGAGCTGGGGACTGAACAAGCCTTTCCATCTTGCTATGACCTGCCTACCTGATGTGCCCACTAATGTATTTTAAAAGTGACTTGATTTATGGCCTTTTTGTTCTCTTACCAAAAATTTTGTAAGTTGATGCCTCATCAGAGCATAGTATTTGGGGAGACCCAAATCTGTGTTCCTAGGATAAGATCCTTTGGCTATAGAATAAACCATGTCTTTTATTCCTTTGAGATGAGAACTTTCATTGATACCAGAGTCTTCATCTGTGAAAGTGTCACTTCGACTGGATTATAGCCCCCTGTGGTTTTAAAATGTTTTCAATATTTTGTGTGTATTTCATAAAACTTTATAGAATGTTGAAATTTTCTTCGATCCAATGCTGATTTACAATTTACAAGATTTGTGATATAATTCAAATATAAATTTAGACGTGTAGCTATCAATTTTACGACATGTTAAAGCATGTGTGTGGATTGTATGGAACTGGGGTGCATTAGTAAAGTTCTTTTCAAGGCTCTGCGACTTATATGTTGCCAAGACTGGTCTTCAACTTCTGCACATAAGCAGTTCCTCCACATCTGCCTTCCAGGAAGCTATGATTGTGGGGTATGCCTGGATGACTAACCTTTGAATTACAATTGTGAAGGAAAAAATCAAATACAATGTACTTTATTACACTGTGCTTTGTGATTTCCAAGAGGAATATCACTTTCCAAGGGAACTCCAACAAATATTGGGGCGCCAGAAAATGTTTTAAAGCTATTTGAAAGAAATTTTACCGTCTTCAGAGTACACCTCAGACACTGCATCATAGAGCGATAACTACCGCTTTTGCCAAGGATGCCACAGTGGGACCTCTTGGACTTGTTGTCAGTGTGTCCTTTCTTACTGTGGACAGTGGTTATGAGTGTGTCTGCTTTATAAACATCCCTTGAGTAAGTAAGCATACCCATCTAACAGTGCTGGGCTCACTCCTGCCCCCTAAGCTCTGCCTGGAAAATTCACACCCACTGTCTCAGTACTTGGCTGCAGTCTGCTTTCGCTGCTCTGGGGAGTATTGCTTGCAAATTCTTTGCATCTTTCGGGGACTGGAAACTTGATCTTCCCACACATAGGAGAGCCTCCCTCAGTCTTTTTGCTTCGACCTTCCTGTTCTAAGGCAGGATATGGTGGACTCAGAAGCACCATGGATAGGATTGAGCCCTATCTTATCCATGTGTCCCTGAGAGGTTCACCCTCCTCACTGCCATCTGGTGGAAAAAACCTGTCATAGGCCATGTTCCCCAGCCAGGTTCCTAGGTATTGCTTGCCAGTGTTTGTCTTAAAAGAATAAAAAGTTACCAGACTCTAGTTCAGGCAGATGCTGATGCTAGCCTAGCTTATTTATTTTAGGCTAACCCCTGTCTCCTCTGGACTTTGGAAGAAACGATTTGTTTTGCTATGGAAACTGACCACAGTTGTTTTTCTTTATTTCCTTTTTCTTTTCCTTCCTTCTGTCTTTTCTTTTTGTTTTTTGAGATAGGGTCTCATGTAGTGCAAATTGGCCTCAAACTTTCTGTACAGCCAAGGATAACCTTAAACTTCGATCTGCCACCACCTGGTGAGTGCTGGTTTTACAAGCATGTGCTACCAATATCATACCAAGTTTATGGGCTGCTGGGGATTGAACCCAAGGCCTCATGCATGCTAGGAAACGGTCTAGACTACTGAGCCATATCCACAACCCCTGTTTTTTCTTTATAGTTGTCTTTAATAGTGAAGGAAACCAGAGAGATAGCAAAGCACAAAGGAGAGAGAACACCATGACTGCTCCTGAGTGTCTCCATCCCTGACAGAGACTGCTGTCGGCCAGTGCATGGCTCTATTTAAAATGCCACTTCTGGGGGTTGGGGATTTAGCTCAGTGGTAGAGCGCTTGCCTAGGAAGCGTAAGGCCCTGGGTTTGGTCCCCAGCTCCAGAAAAAAAAAAAAAAAGTTTTAAAATGCCACTTCCACAGCCCTTGCTTTATATCACGTGCATCTTTTCCAGTAGCATTTTAAGGCCACCTGATATTCTCATATAAACAAATGCAGGAACTAGATTTCAGTACAGTGGGGTATTGAATGGGAAGTCTGGTGAAAACAGAGGCCGAGCTGAGGTAAAGATCAGTGGGGGCCTTGCTGCTGCAGGGCTGGTCCCCCTTGAGTGTGATTTATTGATTCTAGCCAGACTCTGCTCATCCAAGCTTATAACACAGGAGCTGTTGATCTTAACAAATGAGCAGACCTCTATCCAAGTTGCCATCAGAGCTGCAAGAATGGCCCTTTGATATAACAAGGACACATGCTCCACTGTGTTCATAGCAGCCTTGTTTATAATAGCTGGAAGCTGGAAAGAACCCAGATGCCCTTCAACAGAGGAGTGGATACAAAAAATGTGGTACATTTACACAATGGAGTACTACTTAGCTATTAAAACAATGACTTCATGAAATTCTTAGGCAAATGGATGGAATTAGAAAATATCATCCTAAACGAGGTAACCCAGTCACAAAAGGCACACATGGTATGCACTCACTGATAAGTGGATAGTAGTCCAAAAGCTCAAAATACCCATAATACAATTCACAGACCACATGAAGCTCAAGAAGAAGGAAAACCAAAGTATGGATACTTCAGTTCTTCTTGGGGTGGGGGGACAAAATATTCATAGGAGAAGATATGGAGACAAAGTTTGAAGCAGAGACTGAAGGAATGGTCATTCAGAACCTGCCTCACTTGGGAATCCAGCCCATATACATACAGCCACCAAACCCAGACATATTGCTGATGCCAAGAAGTGCATGCTGACAGGAACCTGATACAGCTGTCTCCTGAGAGGCTCAGCCAGAGCATGATAAATACAGAAGCAAATGCTCACAACCCACCATGGAACTGAGAACAGGATTCCCGTTGGAGGAGTTAGAGAAAGGCTTGAAGGATCTGAAAGGGTTTGCAACCCTGTAAGAACAACAATAGCAACAACCAGAGGTCCCGGGGACTAAACTACCATCTAAAGACTATACATGGACAGACCCATGGCTCCAGCTGCATATGTACCAGAGGATGGCTTTGTTGGGCACCAGAGGGAGAAGCCCTTGGTTCTGCCAAGGCTGGATCCCCCCCACCCCCACCCCATGTAGGGGAATGTCAGGGCAGAGAGGCGGGAAGGGAAGGATGATTGGGGAAGGGGGAACACCCTCATAGAAGAAGGGGGAGGAGATGGGATGGGGGTCCATGGAGGGGAAACTGGAAAAGGGGATAACATTTGAAATGTAAATTTAAAAATATCCAAATATTTTTTAAAAAGAAAAAAAATCAAAAAGAATACATAAACTAAGCAAACCACAAACTTAAAAGAAATTACTATGACAGGATTCAATAAAATCCAAGTGCTTTAATAAGTATTTCCAAACTTATTTTCACAAAATCTATAAAATCAAGAAATGGGTAAATTCCTAAATACTTGTCTTATCAAATTAAACAAAAAGATATAATGATTTAAACAAATTCATAAAAATCCATCAGATTTAATTAATAAGTACAACTTCTCCAACATGATATGTCAGTTTCACAGTTGAATTGTAGGAGACTTAGAATTATTTATTCATCATGTATGTACTTATGTATGTATGTATGTATGTATGTATGTATGTATTGACCTACCTATCTGTGTGTAGATATGTTCATGATGATCGCTGCTGTGGAAGTCAGACTGCAGTCTTTGGGAGTTAGTTCTCTGTTCCCACCAGTGTTTCCCCAGAACACAGCTGAAGAAGTCATCAAGCTTCTACAACAAGAACTTAACCATTGAGATATCTCTCCAGCATCCTACCATATTCTAAGGAAGACCTAAAAGTGATGTTCATGAATGACTCTGTAAGCTACAAGATAAGAATCATGACGAGACTAAGTCTATGAGGCCAGCATTAACGTTTAACCAAAACAAACTCGGGACAGAGAAAAAAATTGTAAATCTACTTATATGCTAAGCTAAACGTACTTAAACAATATTTCATTTCTGACTGTCTTCTGTATTCACACTGGATCTGTTTTGATTAAAGTTTTGGTGAGAAAATCTACATACACCTGCCTTCAGTATACCATGAGTGCAGTGGGTGTTGGAGCGAGGTACACAGACACCCCTGCTTCTCGGGCTTAGGTCAGGGGCTTTCCCACTGTCTCGGTTGTGTGTAGTTAGAGTCTCCATCATTTCGTGTATTAGTCACTCACCTTAGTGAAGAAAGACAAACCTTCTAAGTCAAAAAACAGAGACGCTCTGAGCTCTGCCCTAGAAAGTTCAACACTGTGGGGCATCCACCTATGTCTTCAGAAATTCCATATTGGTCTGGGTCAGAATTTAGTGAAAGTTTTCCTTGGAGGCAAGTTCCTCTTCTATCCGGCCTTATAGCTTCAACCTCCCCTTTCCCATCTTGAATGTCCTTGGAAAGATAAAGCTAGGCAAATGATCCTTTCTTTAGGATGTCTTTGTTTTTATTGGGATTGTTGCCTACTGATGGATTACAGAAAATGAATATTGATTCTGAGCTGTACTAGTCATAAGTAAGCTAGATGTTTGATTTTATGATTGTGAAAGACTTTATTAAGCTATTCTCATCCTGAAACCAAATAGATGATCAGGAAGGGAACAAGCAAATTTTTTTTTCTTTTCTTTTTTTCGGAGCTGGGGACCGAACCCAGGGCCTTGCGCTTCCTAGGCAAGCCCTCTACCACTGAGCTAAATTCCCAACCCGGGAACAAGCAAATTTTAAGTGAATCCTAGGTCTCCTTACATTTTGAATTAGTTTATGTGTTTGTTTATAGACATAGTCTCAGATGTAGCCTGGTCTGGTCTATGAACATACCATTCCGCTCCCTTATCTTTCCCGCCTCTCCACGTATTTGTTCCTCATAGCGGCATTGGAAGTCGCCATGTGTCACATAGTATATATGCCCTTTGCCCAAACAGGATTACTTAACAGATACTGCAATGAGTCAATGGTCTGGTTCAAGGCCTCTGGCATTTGCTACACCATCAATACTGAACCTTGGTTGAGATTCCCCTCAGTTATCCTGCTGTTGCCTCTGTCATGGAGATCATGCAGCTCTGGATCTGAAGGACCAGCCCTTCATGTGCTCCAGCAGTTTACAGATTGGGTAGATGTTGGGGTGGGCCAACTCAAAGCCCTGGATCTGGGCCTGGGTGCTAACTGAGTTGGTCAGACTGGCCGTCCACCCCCACCAACCCCTCAGCAGGTGAGGGGCAGTGTCAGCTCAACACAGCCCTTGGATATCAACGTGCCTTTAGTAGCAGACCAAACCATAAACATTCGCTTGTTCTTCAGTGGTAACGTGAACCACAGAGCACTCACTCATGGCCCTCAGTGGCTGCACATGCCACTCACATCAGTATAGTCCCCAGAGTCAGCGAAGCCTACATAATCAGTTATCAGTCAGCAGCACAGATTGCTTATGTCCATATTGATCTCAGGCTTCAGAGCGGTCCAGGACAGCAGCCTGGACTGTTGACGCCTTCCAGGAGGTTCAGTCTGTAAAATGAACCTTTTCTCGTCTCAGGCCTCCTTCACTGTCCAGAGCTAGGGGAGTCCACAGCTGGAATTGCAGCATGTTTGGGCCTGCATCTGCATCTGCAGAGGCTCCAGACTGCTTCGCATCATCCTGTGGACCTTACTGGGCAGTGACAGCATTGACCTCAGCCTTCTCTCCTTTAACCCCCATCCAGTTCTGCCCATGTCCATAGGCATGTTTTTCTCTTTCCCACCTCTCCATCATGTATTTGTCCAGCATGGTGGGGGCATCCTGGTTGTGACTTCCCTACCCATTTAGTTCTTAAGTAGATATTTTTATGTATAAGACCTTGTGTTTATAAGGTAAAATGAAAGTGTGTGTGAGGACGTATATTGAAAATCAGTGTTTGCTAACACTAATTGGTATCACTAACAGTTTTTTTAGGAAGGAATCGTGCATAGTTTGAGCTTTGTCTGTGTTTATCTGTTTTCTTCCCCATTCCTCTCCCTCCCTTTCTCCCTTTCTCTTTCACTCCTTTCTCCTTTTCTTATTACCATCTTTGAAGATAGGATTCTGTTGTGTTGCTCAGACCTCAGACTCCGGGGCTCAAGAGATGCTCTCTTCAGCCTCATATGGAGCTGGCATGGGGGCATGTGCCAGGTTTCATCTGGTTTCTGGTTACTCTATAACTTTTCTTTTTAAACACAATAATGGAATCTTTTTTTCTGGTGACTGCTGACTGATGGATGGCTTGGGTCCCTGCTATAGACACTAGCATTTCCCACAAAGAGAAGCTGATACCTCTAGCTCCCCTCGACCCCACAAGGGCTCCTAGCACCTCTTTCCACATGCTAGCTCTGATCTGCCTTTGTCCAGTGTGTAGGTGTGAGGAGAATGGAGCTAAGAAACCCACCTAACCTGATTCCTTGTTTTTCTCCTTCATGACCAGCCTGCTATGGGATGGACAACGAAGAAGAGAACCACTATGTGTCACGGCTCAGGGATGTCTACAGCAGCTGTGACACCACAGGGACCGGGTTTCTGGATCAGGAAGAGCTGACCCAGCTATGTACTAAGCTTGGCCTGGAAGAGCAGCTGCCGGCACTCCTTCACATTCTTCTTGGAGATGACCGCTTGGCCAGGGTGAGTTGTGGACTCCTGCTGAGGGACAGAGCAGAGCTGTGCCACTCATGGGCATTGGTACACAGCACCCAAAGAAAGACACTTGGGGAGGAAAAGTCATCAGCAATAACTGTTGTTCTATGGGTAGAAAAAGAACTTCAGGGAGCGTAAGCAGCCATAGCTACCCATGTGTATGTGGTCCGCTACACCCAGCTGCCCTTGTTCTCTTAATTGTGTGGTTTGGTTTGGTTTGGTAAAATGGTTTATTTGGTGATGGTGTGGTGGTTCACATTTACCTTCTGTAATAGATTCTTCTAGTGGAAACAACTTTAAGTATATATTTGGAAAAGTGAAATGAACATCCTTACTCTGAAAGGCAATAATCAGAGGTCTTTTGAGGGAAAAAAAAAAAAGACTGAAAGGGGATTTTTAGTCCATGAAATTCAGTGTGAATCTGTGGAAAGTGACAGTGTCTTCTTCTTACTGAAACTCTGGCAGGTTAACTTTGAGGAATTCAAGGAAGGCTTTGTGGCTGTGCTGTCATCTGCTACTGGCGCAGAACCCTCTGATGAGGAAGGTAGTTCTTCAGAGTCAGGTAAGAGGCTTTCCTATAAGCGCTTCAGTTTCTTTCCTTAATTTATCTATGGCCATTCAGAGTGTAGCTTAACTTTTCCAAATTCTAGCCTTTTTTTTTTGTCACCAACAAGCCATCGAGTGCAGACTTGAGCAGAATATCTGGATTTCCTCTTCAGGGACTGTCTTCAGATCGTTAACAGCATTACCTGTAGAGGGCCACTGACAGGGCACCTCGGGGTGTGGGGCAGCAAGAGGTGGAGCCTCAGGGATCTCAGGTGCACCAAGCGAGCAGACAGGCCCTCTGCCCTGGACTCTAGCATCTGCTCTCATAGCCAGAGGTGTTGCACTGTGCTAACAGGACTAACAGGAATCCCACTGTGGAAATGCCTGTGAGGCAGGAACACGATAATAAGTATAACTGACACATGGCAGGAAGCCACTAGGCCCAAGGACTACGGGGTACAAAATAATGGGCCTGGTGGGAGGTAGCTGGAGGCTTGTCTGTTTAGGGACATAAGGACTGTGTAAGGTAGACATTGATGATTTCGGGGTTCACTGGAAATAGCCACCTGTCCTGGTATGCTGTATGACTATGTAGCGCGTTGAAGGATCCTAGTCGGGACCAGAGGCATGGAGATGAGTCACAGTGACAGGCAGAGGGACTGGCTCACACGAAGTGTTTTCTAAGTGTGAGGCTTTGAGCTTCATGTGTATTGTATGTAGGTTCTGTCTACCCTCTTAGAAGTTCCATGTGCTGTCTTACCCACAGTTGACCTGAAGAGAGATTTAGCCCTGTTCTATATAGTATGTGGTGGCTAGGATTTGAGTCCCCGTATCCCAGTACCTGAGCCCCATGCACACAGTGTCAGAACACTGTGCTTCTTGTTCTGGATGGCATAGTCAGCCCCTTCCCCACCTCCTCTCTCATTCCAGAGGCTCTGGGTGCAGGACATAGGTCTGCTCTGGGGTCTGTGTCAACCCCACACCGCTTGCACAAGTATTTGTCTTGTACCTTTCTCTGCGAAATGTGAAGAGAGTCACTACCAATTTTTTTTTTTTTTTTTTATTTAACCTTAGAATTAGAAACTGGAAAACTAAGTGCCCATGCCTTTCCCGAAATACTGCCCCTCATGCCATTGGAGAGAGACCAACCTCTCTCCATCTCTGTTGCGTGACTCTAGGGACAAGATGTGAACAGCAGTCTGTTTACTCTAGCCAGAGCACCAACAGTAGGCCAAACACATGGGGAGGCCTGTGAGGTCATTAGGGTTCTCAAGGGAGCATGGGCACTTCACCCGGGCACCGCCAGCCGTCTTTCTTCTAGCTGTCGTTCAGTGTGTTACAATCTTGGGCAAGGGTCTTGTGAATCTTGCTGTCTTTCTGAGCATCCTCAATCTGATGAGTTTTATTAGCTTGGCCAGTCTTGTGAAACTCCCTCCTGACTGGAGGACGGAATGCTTCAATTTGGAGGAAATAGCTATGGAGCCGTCTGAAGACATCTACCTACCACCCTAACTGACCCCGTGCTGTGGGCCTGAACTGACAGAGCCGGGTCAGCTCCAGATTGCCCTCCAGGGTTGAGTCTGGTTCAGTCTTTTTCATTCTCCAATGTACCCGTTCCTCGTCTCCTATTCCTGACCACTGCCCTCTCCTCACCCATCTGACTATACTTCTTACCTTTTGGTTCCAGTTGCAACATCTTCATCCTAATTTCTAGTTCCTTCTTGCCTAGTGCCTTCCACCTTGCCCTTTCAACGAGTTTATCTATGTGGCCAAGTGCCTAGAATAGGAATAGCAGTCCTGCACTTCTGTTCCCCTAACACATATGTTAAAGGCCATTACGTGTAAGTGGACTTGTCTTTCCAACCCTGTTACACTTTCTCAATAGTCAGCACACTTAATGGCACGTAGGTGTCCAGGGCTCTAGCCACACAGTGGGGCTCCTGTAGGGTATTAGGCAGTGTGTATCAGGCTGGTGATGTGATGGGCTGGCTGGGGCAATGGTGGAAAATGCTAGGTCCCCATGACATACTGTGCTCCCAACTCATGAGAGAGTTCACCGTAGGGAGCAGACACTGCCCACTCATTGTTGCCATTGCTCTGCTGTTGCTGTTTCTGTGCTGAAGAGCCCTGTGGGTCCTCTTTTCTGAGGAGTGCTTCTCCATGATGGAGGGAGATTTCTCTTTGGGCTATTCTTTTTAGATTCTTAGAACAGGACGTGGACCACAGAAATATGAAGGGAGCCATTGGACACAAGGAAGCCCACAAGGAAGAGAAATATGGGCAGGTTGCAGCATTTTCTGTTGTGCCTGAATAACTGTAGGATGGGGCTGTAGCCTTGGCCTGGTGGCCCGGGTCTCCTCTGAGGCAGGTGGGAAGGATGACAGTGGGCATTCTCTGTAAGGTTGTCCAGGTGTTTGGTGCTCCCCACTGCACAGGACAGGTGTCCTCTTCTAGCCCTACTAGGAGGTGCTTCCCCAAGAGACCTGGGTGAGCCATGCCCAGCCATGCTTTGCCTACAAATGGAAGCCAGTCACTGACAAGAGCTTTTGTTTTGTAACTGCTCCTTATTGAGAGCCAAGCAAACAGATTTATTAAGGAAACATGAGAGAAAGTCTGTAGGGTGCAAGGGGTTCCAAACAAAGGAAACACTGCAGAGCTATGCTGTAGGAGCTTTATATAGGATTTCTGGCAGAAGCTGGACAGAGACAGGAGGTTTCAGCTTATCTCCTGGAGAGATGACTGTGCACTGCTCTCCCAGTAAGGATGGTCACATGCCGAACCTCCCTCTGTTCATCTTTGACTTGCTTTGTTAGGTACTAACCTTGGCTTGTCTGCTGGCTGCTAGCCATGGAGAACTGTAAGTATGCCCTTGCAAGTGTTACTGCTCTCTGACCTTGGCTAGTATTTTCTGGCTGCTAACTAAGCTGTGTTTTCTTTGTTCTTCTGCTTACATGCCTGAAAGGTCTTGGGTTAGGTTTAAACACACTGAGGCAGAATGTAGGAGGTAAGTTGTTTATTCAAAATGTTATCAGATAGACAGACAGACAGACAATAGCATGTCAGGGCCTCTGAGAAGATTTCAGGCCACAGTATCAGAGACAGAGTATCCACAGCTCTAGAAGAAGAGTGATTGGCCTGCTTGAAGTTTACTATGTGGCCCGTTTTTCCCTCTCTGCCTGTGGGGAATTGACTCTGGCCCGGGGGTCGGGGGTGTGTCTCGTATGTTCTCTTGATTTCTCCATGGACATGGAACCTTTTCCTTCCTCTCAACATGCCCCATGACTTCTGTCCCTTCAAGGACACTATACCTGGCCTGCAAATGCCTATTCTGTTGGTGTGGATAACATAACATGCAATACTCATGAGGATTGGTAATGGGCCCCAGCAGTCATCTTGTGGATTTTCAGACACCTTGAATGCTACACTGTCACTTCACATTCAGCATATTCAGACTGGAACTTAGCATTGACCTCACCAATCCTTGTTCCTCATCTCCAACTCCTGTCTATCTTAGGTTACCCAGATTTCTCTTCTAGTGGTCCCAGGATCAGCAGGTAGTAACCATCAGCACAGAGGAAAGAGGCCAGATGGTTCTTGGCTTTATGAAATGTCTTCTGTTTGATAAAACCCAAGACATACCTGCTGTGTATGGAGGGCTCCTCAGCTTCATGGCCAGGCTGGCCTCAGTGGGCGTATCCATCTCCTTAGCTGCACTCCTTCAGAATCCCGACCCTGACTTCTTCTCCAGAACCCACAGCCTAACCCGTGACTGCTTGCCTTCTCTGTCTCCCCTCCCACATTGGTTAGGATGGTGTAGCTGTGCAGGTTGGAGGAAGGAGGAGGGAACCACAAGGAAGTGTTGGGTGTGGGGTATTCCTTTCAGTCTGGAGACCACAGTCCGTGCTGCAGCTGTCCTGGGCCTTTAGACTGCACAGGATTGCAGTGTGCTTTTCTTTGTGGCTCATGCTTGCCTAAGGAGTACCTCTAGTCCCGAGGGGTTGATATCCTAATGTAACCAGCATACAGCATACCTAGCAAGAGTGAGGATTTTTTTTAAAGAGACACGTGTGCCTCTCACTCTGGCTATCCAGACCACTGAAACAAAGCACCCAGGGAGTTGGGATTCCACCCCCCCACCCCCCCACCCCCCAAAATCTCATACTGAGAGAAGGAAATTGCTGTTAAGGGAGATCTTGTCCCAGGAAAGCAAAAGAATTTCACATAGGGCTGATAGCAGTAGAGACTGGAGTCAAAACAATGATGGGTCATAGCAGAGCCAGAACCACACCTTGATCTGGAGTGCCAGTTTATACATATCTCTTGCCTTCTAGTTAAACCTTAACTTTGAGGCAGGTTCCTGAAGTTAAGGTTCCTGAGAATTACTAGTGACGAATTTAAAGACACTGAAGGTACCTTTCTCCCACAGGAGGGGGTTACTGGGTCTCTTTATCCCTGTTCTTAATGCACATTGATGCATCTGCTTTTCACTGTTAACTCAGCTCTTTTAATCAGGTTATTGTGATGGTGACTGAACCTAGCTTGCTGGGGCACACACTGCAACCCTGAGTCCAGTACAGTAAGGAAGGAGTTATGGGAAATAGTCCTCAGATACTTGAGAAGATAGAAAGAGCACCTGGTACTCAGTAGGAGTGTTCTTGCCCAACCTGACTCCTGGTTTTGTATCAGGTAATAGGACATCCATGAGCTGTCAGCTGACCAGTGTCCTTGTGTCCTCCAGACTAACAAGTGGTCAGCAGCGTGTCGGTGAGCCATATGGGAGTTAATAGTTCAGCTTCTTAGGGAGGGTCATGTCACCATGCAGGGCCTACAGCCTGCTTCATAGCCATCCCCTCTCCACTTGTCTCCTTTTCTCCTTCCAGCTACTTCCTGTGCTGTCCCTCCAAAGTACATGAGTGGCTCTAAGTGGTATGGCCGTCGGAGCCTCCCTGAGCTCGGTGATTCTGCCACCACAACCAAATATGGATCAGAACAGCAGGCCAAGGGCAGTGTGAAGCCTCCGTTGAGACGTTCTGCATCCCTGGAAAGTGTGGAGGTTAGTCAGCCAGCCCTTCCCGTTGACACTGGCAAACACTGGGGACGTAATTGTTAACTTGTCGCTGCCCAGAAGAATGGTCCTGGAGAGTTGTTAGCAGCCGGGGTACACGTGGCAGCTGTGCTTCATGTGAAGCTCTCTTCTCTACCTGGGGTACTTCTGGTCCCAGGCCACACTCCTTCAGATTTGGAGTGATGGGAACTTTGTCGTGACCTTTATTTCTGTCTCTGGGCTCACCAGCCACACCTCCCTTTTATTATGGAAAGTCCAAGTTAGGACTTCCGAACAGGGTAGGTAACATCATGTGCCAAGGAGTGGGAAAAGAAGCCTTTGGCAAGCCTCAGGGTTAGGGATGTGGGTACCGCCTCCACAGTACTGTCTGCTTCAGGGTATAGCAAGGCCCACACATCTGTAGTCCAGCCAGGTGCAGCTGGTGCCTCCTGGAGGGTGGGAGCTGGCCCTGCTTTCCCTGCCCAGAGCCCATCTACTGTGGCTAGCAATGGAGCCTTTCCTGCTTCGTGCACCGGATAGGTGAGGTGTCTCAGTGGAAAAAGGGATCTCTGTAAAGCCTGGTGGGAGAGAGGGGACACATCTGAGTTAGTGACCCTCCACCTTTGTCGTGATACTTCATTTCTGACTCAGAATACGAGCACAGAGAATGCTGTTGTCAGCTGAGTTAAATGCATTAGAAAAATAAAATGGAGTGTTTATTACCAACATGCATTCTGACCCCTGGGAATTGAGGCAGCTTTAAAGGAACAGAATCTTGGTCACCCAATCATTCATCCAGGAAGCCCCAGGTCACACAGCACTGGCTCAGAAGGTAGTGTAAACTCTGGCCTGCTGATGTGGTGAGGGTTTTATTCAGCTCACACATTCCTTGACGGCCCTGTCTTCTCTGCTCTCTGCTTGCTATGGACTGTGCTGTCCCCAGAACGCCTAAAGGGGCAGAGGCTTGCCCTTCCGTTTGCTGGACTGAGGGATGATAAAGGATTGCGCACAGGGCCATGATAGTCACAGTGTTTGTTGAATTGTCCGTGAGTGGAACGTAGGACAATTCCTGTCAAAGCTGGTCAGATTCTGCTGTGGGATGCAGGGGCTTTTTGTGTTTTCAGTGTGGCCTGCGGGTAGTTTATGCTAAGGAGCCAGAGTATGCAGAACGAGGCGTGTGGCCAACCTTATGTCTGAACCCTTTGCTTTGGAGAGGGTGTTAGTCTTTACAACATGCAAAACTCTGCTTAGTGGGACCACAGCCTGTTGAACCTCAGCCTGGGGGTGCCATCCAGAGTGCATCTTCAGTTAGCCCCTCCTACCCCAGCGTCCTTTGTGCTTATTCCTGGTGCTCCATCTACTGCGTCACCCACTGGGGTGCTCACATCCTTTTCTCCCCTTTTCTCCCAGAGCCTCAAGTCAGATGAAGATGCTGAGAGCACTAAAGAACCACAGAATGAATTATTTGAAGCACAAGGTAACCCGTGGCTTCATATTTCACGCCGTGTCTGATTAGAGCTCTGAGAGCCAGGTTGTTGGAGAGGGCAGTGTCTTGGGAACTCACGTTGTATATGTGTGAGGCCCTCGTAGGTTCCTCCTCCAGAGATGGTTAGAACATTGACTTCACCCCAGAGACAGTCACTTGGTCTTCAATTCCCCCCAAGACCACCACTTGCTGAGACAGAGGCTTCTGGACAATGTCACAGGGTGCGGTTGCTCTTGATCATGACCTGTGAGCTCCAGTGTGATCCCAGGTGACAGGTATGACCCAGGAGTCTTAGGCCAAAGGGATCCGCATGGCCTGCTACCGTCTCTTGTGCTGTGAAGGGGGTCAGACCCCACCCGGGTTTAGTTGTCCTCCAGAAGAGTAGCACATGGTCCTGCTCCTGAAGAGCCTGACACGGCAACCAGAGGCCCACAGGTGAGCACATCAGCACTTCAGCGTCAGGAGAGTGTAGCTGGACCAGGGCTCTTGGCCTTCAGAAATGCTGTGCTCTGCGGGTGACACTGAACGCAGATAGCCACTGGGTGCACAGGCATGAGCTGGATGTGGAATCCATGGCACCTTTCTGTGATGGCAGTTGTGTTACATGTTCATGGGGGTGCAGAAACTCAGAAAGTTTTTTGTAGCAGTACCCTAGGAGACAATATGGAGGTTCTCTGGGGAGGTGACTTGATTTATTTCAGACTCGTATTTGCCTATTTGCTTCTGTGATGACAGAGAATGAAATAGTGCTTAAGAACCCTGGGCTGGCTCAGTGAGTAGAGCTTGTTACATAACCAGAGGCCCTGAATTCAGACTCCCAGCACTCATATAAAAAGTTGGGTTTGATAGGGGTTGGAGATTTAGCTCAGTGGTAGAGCGCTTGCCTAGCAAGCACAAGGCCCTAGGTTCGGTCCCCAGCTCCGGAAAAACAAAAAACAAAAACAAAACAAAAGTTGGGTTTGTCAGCACACATCTGAAATCCCAGCACCGGTGAGGCAGAGACAGGGGGATCCCTAGGACTTGCTGACTACCTAGGCAAGTCCAGTCAGTAAGCTCCAGGCTCAGTGAGAGACTCTGTCCTGGAGAGTAAGGTGGTAAGTGATTAAGACACCTGACATCTCCACACATTACATGTATGTGTATCAATGGACACATGGCAGACAGACGGACAGACAGACAGACAGACACACACACACACACACAAATAAAAAAAATGAATTGACTCTTGGAACTTAACTGGAGAGATTATACCAAGGCCAGTGGCAAACAATTTGAAAGCAAGAAGACAATATACAGTTAGCTACCAACACCAGTAATGCCTCAGAAGTGAGTCGCTTGCCAGCATGGGGGTGTCCTCTGTACCTGAACACTCTGCAGGTTCTAAGAACTGGCCAGGAGGCAACTGCTCAGGCCTTTCTCACCCTTTCAACAGGCTGAAGGCAGTCCGAGCACCTCTCACTGAGTGCAACCAAGGCTCATGCAGAGCGTTTTTGATGAATTTAAGAATAAGAGTGAGGGCCACACCAGGCCTTGATGGCCACAGCAGCCAAACGCTTCAGGCTGCTGCTGCAGAGCTGCTCTGGGAAGGGGTTGAGGTACTTAGGGGAAAAGGTGGGTAGCATGGCTCAGTGTCACTGATACCCAGGGCCTCTGCTAAGACCATGAAGGACAAGTCCTGAACCCGGGGAGGACGTGAAGGTGACTCACATAACTGGTCTGAGTCTCAGATGAGAGGACTGCCTTTGAATCAAATGACCTCTCAGCATGACTGGTCTTCCTCATAGCATAATAGCTCAGGTCTCCTCATACAAGGTCTGGCCAGCTGGGCTGCTGATCTCTTGTGCTATGGGAGCCTATCCCACAATCACACAGCATGACTTCTTTTACGTTCTGCTGGTGAAAGCTGTCTCAAGGCTTCTGAGGTTGCAGAGACCCCTTGGTAGTGGTCAAAGAAAAAGTATCAAAATTCAAAGTTTTGTTTTTAAACTGCCTCATGGGGGAAAGCCAAAAAGATGAGGGCAGTCATTTGAGACAAGTGGAGAAGCGAGAACATGAATGTGGCATGTTAACACTCATGTGTTAGGCTGCAGTGACCAGGAAGGGGGTGTCTGGGGCTGGTTGCACAAACTGAATTCTCTTCTGGCTGCAGAGTGCCCAGCCACAAGTCCACTGTAAAGCATTGGGAGGTGCCCAGTGGATGCATTTGTGGAGCTGAAAAGACATTAGCCCACCCATGAAAACACAGAGTTTCTAGTTTTGATGAGGCCTCATTGTCCTGCATACAGAAAGTCCCCAGCACTGGGATAATGTCCTGCAATCTATGGATCAGGCTGCACTGGCCACAGACCCACAGGCCCTTGGGTGTGCTTTCCACCGCCCGGCCCATGATGTCATTTGGAATACTCAGGCTTGAGGACACTGGCTTTTATGTTACTTGTTGAGTTATGAAAGAAACGTATGCCCATAAGCCTAAGTATTCCATTGTAGTTTCTTTATTATTATTATTTATCAGCATTTAACTATGACCCTCCCTTGCTTCAGGCCAGCTGCGATCCTGGGGTTGTGAGGTTTTCGGGACAACCCGGAAATCCTGTAGCCCCTCCATCAACACTCCTGAGAACCAGGTCCAGGGCATCTGGCATGAGCTGGGGGTTGGAAGCAGCGGTCACCTGAATGAGCAGGAGCTGGCTGTGGTCTGCCGAAGCATCGGGCTCCACGGTCTTGAGAAACAGGTGAAGACCCAGAGCCACCTCAGTGACATGGTTATTTGTAGTGGTCACATTTAGTGTTGAGCCAGGAAAACCAGCTCACCGGCAGACAGCAGTTTTTCTTCTGCGGTTTGTAATCTCAGATCTGTTGATGGCTTCTAGTGCCGTTGCCTAAAACTCTGAGATACCTTTGAGAGTCAGTCTTCACCCTCACAGCCCATCCTCATAATCTTTCAGCTGCTTTCAAGGGTCTCAGCTGCTTCAGTTTCACTTCCAGCTGTCCTTCTGCCTGAACCAAATACCCTTCTTCTGCCTGAACCAAATATCCTTCTTCTTCTGCCTAGCCCAACACAGCTTGTGAGCCTAGCTACACCCCAGGTGTAAGGTACCAGTCTTTTGGGAAGACTTGGACAGGAAGTTGGCTGTGGTGATACCATAGGCTCCCACCTGTTATTGTTCCTACCTGATATCCTTGCTGGACCATAAACTGTAAGGTTCAGGCTGGGTTTCCAGCAAATTCTTGCCCCGAGTGAACACTTGAGTATCTCTAGAGTTAGGACCTTCAGATGCTGCCCCCTCCCAACTGGCAAAGCCATGTAGTATCCAAACAAACCAGCTGAAGCAGCCTTTGTAAAACAGCTAGACAGTTTAGTCTTTGGATAAGCCAAGTGCCCTACTTGGGTGCTTGGAGCCAGAGGGACAGAGCAAGGTGACTCTCCAGGCCTGAAGGGTGCTGGCTTTTGTCTAGGAACTTGAAGAACTGTTCAGCAAACTGGACCGGGATGGAGATGGCAGAGTGAGTCTTGCAGAGTTTCAGCTTGGCCTGTTTGGTCATGAGCCTCCTTCGCTTCCAGCGTCTTCCAGTCTGATCAAGCCAAATGGGCCTTGGTCTCACTATCAGGTAAAACGGGAGAATTAAATGTCAGACACCAACAGTACTTGGTGTTGCTCCTAGCCAGATGAGGGCACTGGCTGATGACCCTGCCAGTGTCATGGCACTGAGCACAGACACTGCATAAATATGCACATGCAGCACTCTTGGACCTGGAGCTCATCTGGTGGTGCTCACTCCTGACTGTATTACTCACCTTCTCTAAGCTCTGTCCATCTGTAAAGTGGAAGCAGTCTGAGTGAGCACCTACATCAGGAATTTCAGAGAATAATGCCATGTGGGGAACATGGCTGTTCCTCAGATTGTCCTCTCTATGTGCCATTGAGTGATGACTTTCAGTGAGACAACTGTCTCCCTCTCCCATAAAGGGAAACTAAAAACTAAAAACGGGTTGTACACTAGTGTAGCTTGTCTGAGTTTTGTCCTCCACGTGGATTATTTTTTCTGACCCGAAGTCTTGAATTTTATTTTGTATAAGCCACCTTGCTCAGAGGTGACTGGCCCCACACACTGTTTCATGAGCATCAGGACATAGCACAGGCCAGCTCTGGGGACAGGCACTGGTGTGGGCAAGGTGCATTTGAGAATCTGAGCTTTTGACTGAGTCAGTGGGGCTAGGCAGGGCAAAGCACTGCAGAATGGTAACAGCCCTGCGAGTCAGAAATACCAGGAGCTGAGTGTGGATTTCCCAGCATGGGCAAGCTCTGGGCCATTTTTAGCATCAGATAACACAAGTCATGTTCAGTGTTGGTTTAGCTGGATACCCCCTCTAAGTGAGGCCATGTGTTTCCTGTGCTTTGATGTCACTGTCATCTGTTATCAAATGATATCCTCAGAGTCTCTGAACCCCTTCCTACAAGTCCCAGCAACTGTCTGGACACGCCAGGCTAGCACGTGAGGAGGACTGTGGGTCCCATGTGCTTCTCAGAGGTTGCCTCCTCACCTAGTCGCCTCACCTATGGAGAGATGAAGTCATGGTCTAGAGCCTAGGATGTGCTAGAAGTTACGGTCCTTTCTGTACACCTTAGTTCCTTTCCTTTCCTGCTCCTGGTGATGCTCCTGTGCTTCTGGCACTGTTGATGTTGGGCCATATTCCCCACCCTGTTTGCCTTGCTCACTAACTGTCTACATTCAGGTATGCAGCACAGGCGTGCAGCTGCATGCATACATACTTAGTGTACCGTGCTCTCTGCACAACTTAGTGAATGTACACACATCCACCATACTTGCATTGCTACAGTAGACATGGCACATCCATTTTATGTGTGTATCGTCTGTGCACACACGATAAATTCTCACCAGTTGTACATATGTTCCCTATACATTCACTACCAATTATGTATGCACATTTCTGTATGTGTACACCCAGTCTAGACATCTCAGGCTTTCTGTGTGTGTACCCACTCTAGACATGTGCACATCCATTGTACATGAGGACCCCTGAAGCACATTGTACCCACTGTAAGTGCATACCTGCTGTAGACCCATATGCTTCTGCTGTGCATGCACATGCACCATATGTAGATGTGATTAGGCTCTGTACACACATCACCCAGTATAGACACTTGCAGTCTACCATCCCTACACACCCACACATCCACTGTATGTGTGTACCTTCACATCTGCACATTCACCTCTATAGTGCACACATACCCACTCTAGATGTGTGGTCAGTCTCTCTGTGCAGCGCTCAGTATTGACCTGTGCACCTTACTGTATATGTGTACCTACTGTGTACTCCACATCTCCTCTATGTGCACATCTGCTAAGACAACCACAGGTTCTCTATATGCACAGTCATTGTAGATACACAATAGAACAAAGGTTCTGTATGTGCACCCAGTATAGATATGTCCACATCCACTATACTTGCACACTGTATACAAACACATCTTACTGTATGTTCTCCTGCTGTAAACATACGTGTAGGCTCTGTACATATACACCCATTTGCTCTTCTACACTGTACCTGTGTATACATAGGTGCACATCAAATGTCAGTGTATACCTACCGTAAACATACATAATCACAGCAGACATTTATCTCCCAAATGTATAAACTCAAATGTGTGTTTACATACATGGCACACATTCATGCCTGCTCACAGTTTGTATGCAAATTTGTGCACACATTAACATAAGCCTGTACTCGGTGTGGATACTCGTAAGTGCACACACACTGTGTTCTATCATGTTATGGCACATACTGCCAAGACAGGGAGAGGACAGAGCCTGATTAGCAAAACCCCAGATTCCTGTCCTTCTGATGTCTCTTGTTTCAGGTCCTGGGGGGCATGTCCCATGTGGGCTCTGGTGGCATGGTGTCCCTAGCTCCATGAAGGCAAGCTCCAATTCACCTCTGCATCCTAGAGCCAGAGAAGGGTTAGCAATTCCTCCTTGTGTTCCAGTTAGACAAGGTTCCTTCTGTAAATGGGACAAGATGTCTGCTTTGTTTTAAACAAAAGGTGTGAAAGACAGCCACACAGCTCAGCAAATACTCTCCCTGAGCATGCGGGGGAAGAGGCTGGGCCTGCTGGGGAAGAGGTTGGGCCTGCTGGGGAAGAGGTTGGGCCTGCTGGGGAAGAGGTTGGGCCTGCTGGAGAAGAGGTTGGGCCAACTGAAAGAGCTGGTGTGTTGGACAAGAGGGGAACTGGAGCTGCAGGATGGTGGGTGGCAAGAGAACCCATAAAGTCCTCCCCAGTGCTGAGCTTAGCAGCTGGGCTGTTGGAGAAAGGCCCAGGAATCTCAGTTCTGGGAAATCTGTATTCTGAAGCGGGGTTCTGGGGCACTCTGGCTACAGCAAGTTCCTCCAGTTCCAAGGCTCCTTTTCTGAGCCCATCTGTTCATTTAGAGAGGCCTCTCTCTTTTCCTGGACTACTTGTAACCTCCCCAGTTCTTAGCAAGGGAGAAATGCGGGGCCAGCTGTTCTACCCCTTTATGAGCCCATCTGTCATTTTCTCTTTCCTGGTGACTAGTTTCTTAGCAAAGGGAGAATGGCCAGGCTCAGGCCTCACTTGGTGACTAGTTTGCTGAAGGTGACAAGGTGATAAATAAGAGCAGGTTTCAGGGATCCTTGCAAGACCAGGGCTGGCGTCCCAGGACTGGGTGCAGTTCCATTTCTGTCCCTTGCAGAACCATGTGATCCCAGGTAAATCCCGGGCTACGCCAAGTGTCTTCTCTAGGGAAGGGGGCTGCAGATCATTGGGGGTATGCGTTCTCTTCTTTTAGGCTCTGATGAGAAGGCAAAAACCCGAACACAGGCCGTCAAGGTGAGACATTTGTTAGTGTGCACAGACGCCACAGGCTCAAGCTACCTGAGTGCTCAGGGCATCTTCCTTCCTGATGTGCAGGAGGAGAGCGGCTGCCACACCACCACGACCTCGTCCCTCGTGTCTGTGTGCTCAGGCCTGCGCCTCTTCTCCAGCGTCGACGATGGCAGTGGCTTTGCCTTTCCTGAGCAGGTCATCTCTGCATGGGCCCAGGAGGGCATTCAGAACGGCAGGGAAATCTTGCAGGTTTGCAACTCACTGCTTGTGGCTGTCCTGTTGGGTAGAATCGAAGGCACTGTGGGGCTGAGCAGGGAACATGGGAGCCACATGTCCCCAGGAGATGAGTGCAGCAGAACATGTGATGACAGCATTTCACCCCGTGCATGAGAGCCCCCAAAGGAAACCATTTTTCATATTTTTTTTTTTGCAATTAAAATGTAGAGAAATTTAATGTGAAACTTTAAAACATAGAGAAAACAGTTGGGAAATGTCCATTCTAAGGTAAGGTGTACACACCATCCCTGATTGTCTCCTAAGAAGGAAGTCACAGTTTTCTCTTTATTATTATTTTTGTTGTTTGTTTTTACTTATTTACTTTTCATCCTGCTCACTGACCCCTCCCAGTCACATAGTCTTCTTTGTGCTAAGAGGACATTTAATTAGCGCCATCGGTCAGTCGTGATGAGCCCCGCCTGTGAGCCGACACGAGTGGGGTTCCTCACAGGTGGGCTTGTCCTTGCTCCCTCGGTTTTGTTGAGTTGCATTTGTGGTTTAGACAGAGATCTACCCTGGGACAGCCAGGTCAGGCTCATTGGGGCCAGTGGAGATGAGAAACTACCTACTTCCAGGAACTGGTATAAACTAGCTTTAGTTTTCTTTCCAAAGTTTGCTTCCATTGTTTGGTGGTGCGGCTGGAAGACAATTCAGCAATTAAGTCTGCCTACTGCTCTTGCAGAGGACCCAGCCTCAGTCCCCACTCCCCACACAAGGTGGTTAATAACTGCTTTATGTAATTCCAGAACCCAGGGACCTCATGTCTCTGGTCTCTGTTGTCATGTGCACTTGGGAGCATACCCCCACAGACACATACACACACATAATTAAAATTTTAAATATATATATTTTTAAATCACAACTAGGGAGCTGGGCAGTGGTGGCGTACGCCTTTAATTCCCAGCACCTAGGAGGCAAAGGCAGATGGATCTTTGAGTTTGAAGCCAGCCTGTTCTGCAGAGTGAGTTCCAGCACAGTCATATCTATACAGAGAAGCCCTGCCTTGAAAAACAAACAAACAAACAGACAAACAAAAACTTCAATTGGGTAGGTGGTGGTAGCACATGCCTTTAATTCCAGCACTTGGGAGGCAGAGACAGGCAGACCTCTGTGAATTCCAGGCCAGCCTGGTCTACAGAGAGAGTTCCAGGAGAGCCAGGGCTACACAAAGAAATCCTATTTAAAAAAAAAAATCATAAGGAGGTCTGGAGAGCTGGCTCTGTTGGCAAAATATTCAATGCAGATGCACGAGGAGCAGAGTGTGTGTAATCCCAGCCCTGATAAGGCAGAGACAGAGAATCCTCAGGCTTTGGCTCCATGGCCTTAACCTACTTGAAAACCCTAGGTGCTAACAAAAGAGCTTGTCTTAAAGCAACAAAAGCAAACAAACAAACACAAACCTAGGAGAATTGCATCTGAAGAGGAACACCACGGGCTTCCTTTCGTGAATGTGCACCCACATACACGTGAGCCTCTGTTGGAATTTTTCCAAACATAGATAAATGTGTTACACATTCTAGCCTAATTTTCTTAGTATTGGTATCATACTGTGTCACTATTAGTTTATGCAGTTTATAATAAGTTATTATACTTAGGTTGCTCTTTATAGTTAATTCCTGAAGCTATATACTTTATCATTTTAAATACTCTTGTTCCTACCCTATGAGTTCTAGGATCAGAGAGAGGTACGAGCCATCACGTAGCTTTATTTTGTTTTTGGTTTTTATTTGTGTGTGTGTGTGTGTGTGTGTGTGTGTGTGTGTGTGTGTGTGTGTGTGTGTACATGCGTGCGTGCCATGGTGCACATGTGGAGCTCAGAGGACAACTTCAGGTATCAGTCCTTGCCTTTTATTCTTCTATTTGAGACAAGCGTTCCTGTCCATAAGTGCATATGCCAGCTGGCTTGTGAACTTTGAGAGCTCCTCCTGCCTTCCTGTCATTTCACCATTGGAGTGCTGCCATTGCAGATGTGAGCTACAGCACCAAGCTTTACTTGAACATTCAAACTTCGGTCCCTACACTTACGAGCAAACACTTTACCCACTGACCCACTGACCCAATCCACAGCTCTCTGGGGTAGTTATGACAAGAAGCTGTTACCATGACATATTTCTCTAACTTTTCTGACCTTGATCCATCTGGGAACCCTTGCAAGGAAGGGTGCATCTGTGTGGCTCCCAGCACTCTTGTCCTGTCTGTGGGCTCTATATAAGACCTTTTCATTCACATAAAAAGGAGCCCATCAGGGGCCTGACTGGCCCTGAGGAGTTGGATGTCAAGTGTTAAGTGGCATCTCAGGACTTTGTTTTTCCTCTTGTTTTGTGATGATTTAGGCCGTAGGGAAACTCTCTTCATATGGGTGGTCCAAAGACTATGTTAGTACTTAAAATTGTTGGTTTCAGAGGGGAAGGGCCCTACTCCCCAGCTCTCTTCAGTCCACGTGGTGTGTTGAGGAGGGACATGCTCCTTGCTACAGCTTTTACTTTGATTAGGTAGAAGAACACTGTCCATGTTGGGTTGTACCCACGGTTGTAATGGGGTCTTGAGGACTACATTGTGATGAGGAACCCCAATGTTGACAGCCCAATTGAGTTACTGGGGTTGAGAAAGAGCACACCAACAACCAGAGGCACTTGCGGACAGGAAAAGGGCAGATGCTTGCTGTAGTAGCCACTGTGGGTATGAGCCCCTGCACTGTCACAAGATAAGAGTACATTTGAAGAAGTCTCTCACTTCCTGATTCCAGAGCCTGGACTTCAATGTGGATGAGAAGGTGAACCTCTTGGAGCTGACCTGGGCCCTTGACAATGAACTCCTAACAGTTGACGGTGTCATCCAGCAGGCAGCCCTAGCCTGCTACCGCCAGGAACTGAGCTTCCACCAGTAAGAGCCCACAAGGGAATGGGATAACGTTCTGCTGGCAGGGTCCACCTCTCAGGAACTTCATACCTCCTGTGCCTCACCTCAGACTCCCCTGGTGACTCCCAGTCTGCATGTTCCCTGCTCTTCCGCAGGAAACAGGAGAACAGAGGAGGTCAAGGGCCCATAGCTGTTCACTGTTGCTGCTTGGATTGTGTGTCCCCAGAATTGAAGATAACCAGCACATCCTTAAATGTGGGGCCATGCTTAGAAAGCCGTATGTCCAGGACCTCGTGATCCACTTTTATTGTTTTAAGATTTGAACTTGACCCTCATCCTGCTGATTCCAGAGCTCACTGTTGTGGAAGCAGAAACCCTGTGGCTTGAGAGGGCCCTGCTTCAAGAGTAGCCAAGGGATCTCTGGGCTAAGGCTAGCAACAGAGGAAAAAGTCCTTTTGAATAAACCTTCCTGAAGGTCTGGGATCCGGTTTATCTTGGTGTTGAGGCCATCATGTGGCCTTTCTTACTATGTGCACTGGTAAAATGGTCACAATTGTAGAGTACTCCAGGAGGTGGTGGTTGGGCAGGGAAGCCTGGGCAAGTCTGTCAGGCTGACAGCAGTGTCCCATCTGTCCTTCCCATGGCAGAGGGCAAGTGGAGCAGCTGGTGCAGGAGCGGGACAAGGCGAGGCAGGACCTGGAGAAAGCTGAGAAGAGGAACCTGGACTTTGTGAGAGAAATGGATGACTGCCACTCAGCCCTGGAACAACTCACGGAAAAGAAAATCAAGTAGGTCCTGGGCCGCTACAGCACTGGCTCTCCCATTCCTGGAGACCAGCCAGGGGCCAGGGCTGCTGCTACTGAGGGGATCTTGCTGTTTTACTGGAGCCAGTGGAAGTCGAGATGACTTTGGGGACAACTATTTTGAAAGGAAGTTTGTATCTAACAAGCAGTGTCCTGCTTTTTGTGATGTGGGCACAGTGACCCCTGGTGTCTCCCGTGTGCCTGTGGCTGTGGGGACAGTAAATTCTGGCCATGAATTTACTGGGTTACGTCTTAACTGGAGTTGTCTACATTGCAAGATGGTGAGTGCTTTGGAAGGAACGGCCCCAGGGCTGATCCATAAGGGTCAGTGAGAGAAGGTGGCTCGGTGGGCCAAAATGAAAACCACAAAGTTACCTCTTGGGCTTATTAACCAGGCGTCGGAAGAAACCCCTGGCACGAAGATTAGAGCTAAGGCATCAGAGGAGCATCTCCGGCTCTACTGTGGGAGTCCTTGGCCTCCTGGTTGTCCTTAGCTAGGTGGTCATCTCCCCGATGCCTTCACAGCCCAGATCTGTGTTCCTAGGTAAACCAGAGAGAGTGTGCTGATTGTTCCCCCTCTTCTCCATCTTGGGTTGGGCACTCATCCAAGAGAGGCCTGCAGAAGACCAGATCCCAGTTCTGCTATGCCTGAACCCTTCATTCAGCTCCTCCCCTCAGGGCGTGGTGGGGCCAGTTCTGCATCTCTATGCTTAGCACTGAGTGGCAGCGCTTGCCTCAATGTAGACTGCACTACGTGAGAGGAGAAACGGAAGGCAGTTAGGAATGGGTTGCTGAGGAGTCTGTGCGTCCTGACAGCTTGGGAATCTCCCCCAAGTGTTACTCAAGATAGTGAAGAAGCCTTCCACACAGGCTCGATGGGAGTTCGGGGGATTTCACAGAGATCTTCATCCTCCTTTATTTACTTTTGTAGCTTTGGTGCCCGAGTCCACCGACCTGGCAAGGGGACTATTAGGCCATCATGACCACAGGGACAGGGAATGAACAGGGTATGTAGGATTGGAGCCACAGCAGGCTAGACCACACCTTCTGTAGCTGAGGGCAGCTGGCCTCAGGTACCACAGGTTCTGCTGAGTAATCCTCCTACGTCTGGAGCTCAGCAGCCAGCGCCTACCTCCTATCAGTTTGATTGTGTTCTGCTAAATGTTGGGTTTAGACAAGAAACCCACTTCTCTCTTTGCCGAGGGTGCTCTGCACTGTTCCTGGGCATCCCAAAGCCAGAGCTTAAGGAAGGAGATAATGAGGTCTCAAGCTGCTGTCTTCCTGTCCGTGTCAGTGCTGCCTCACCCCCAGCATCCATCCCATTTTCAGCCAGAGAAATGGAGAGTCAGACGTGCTCATAACTTGCTCACAAGTACTCATGGATGAATGGAGTTGAAGCCTAAGTCTTCTCTCTCCAGGTCTTTTTTTTTTTTTTTTTTTTTTTTTTAAGGCTTGGGACCCAACCCAGGGCCTTGGGCTTCCTAGGCAAGCGCTCTACCACTGAGCTAAATCCCCAGCCCCCTCTCTCCAGGTCTTACATCAGTCTTCTCTCCCTTCTTCCCAGGTCTCATGCATACTAAGCAAGTGCTGGACTACAGAGCTATGTCCCTAGCCCTTTTTTTTTTTTCTTAGCAGTACATGATGGTGCTCTTTAATTCCTTTTTTTATTTACATTTTACATGTTATCTCATTTCCTGGTTTCCCCTCCAGAAACCTGCTTTCCCACTCCCCCTCCCCTGCTTCTATGAGGGTGCTCACCCACCCACCAACTCCCACCTCCTCACCCTGACATTCCCCTATATTGGGACATCGAGCCTTGACAGGACCAAGGACCTCACTTCCCATTGATGCCAGACAAGGTCATATGCAGATAGAGCCATAGGTCCATTCCTGTGTTCTCTGAGGATGGTGGTTTCGTCCCTGGGAGCTCTGGTTGGTTAATATTATGTTCTTCTTATGGTGTTGCAAACCTGTTCAGCTATTTCAGTCCTTTCTCTAACTCCTCTATTGGGCACCCTGTTCTCAGTCCAGTGGTTGGCTGTGAGCATCTTCCTCTGTATTTGTCAGGCTCTGGCAGAGCCTCTCAGTAGACAGCTACATCAGGCTCCTGTCAGCATGCACTTCTTGGCATTCACAATAGTGTCTGGGTTTGGTGTCCCTACCCCTTTTTATTTCATTTTAAAACAGTCTTACTGAGCTCCCCAAGCTGACTGCCCACTTGGAATCTTCCTGCCTCAGTTTCCTGAGTAGCTGTGGTTATAAATAGTAGCACGGAACACTGTGCCTGGCCAGTCTTACATGATTTCAAAGATAGCTTACTTATTTAGGGAGTGTAAGAACCTTAGCCAGATATAGCTATCTCCCGAGAGGCACAGCCAGAGCACATCAAATAGAGGCGAATGCCTCCATTGGAGGAATTAGAGAAAGGACTGAAAGAGCTGAAGGGGTTTGCAAACCCCATAAGAACTTTAATGCCAACCAACCAGAGCTCCCAGGGACTAAACCATTACCCAAAGACTACACATGGACCGACCCTGGGCTCCATCTCTATATGTAGCAGAGGATGGCCTTGTTGGGCACCAATGGAAAGAAGCCCTGGTCCTGCCAAGGCTGGATCCCCCAGTGTAGGGGAATGTCAGGGTCGGGAGGCAGGAAGGGGTGGGTGGACCCCTTATAGGAGAAGGGAAGGGGGATGGGATAGGAGACTTAATGTCCGGAAACTGGAAAAGGGAATTAACATTTGAAATGTAAATAAAAAAATATCCAATTTAAAAAAAGGAAAAAGAAAAAAGAGCCTTAGGTTGGAGAAGCACCAGGGGGTGCAAACCCTGCTCACTTTATCAGGCCAAGTTTGTTACTAGGCCTCTTAGAGTCAGCTGTGGCCCTCGGTGAACTGTGAGGAACCCCTACTTCTCAATGGCCTGTGCACTTAGTTACTACAGATCCGCTGGATAGAAGGGAATCTCTGCCTCCCTTCCTGCATCCAGTGCTACCCCACACTGTCCGTCAGTGGTAGGACAGGGCTTGTGTTTGTGTCCACAGTGCCCCTCTCTAAGGTCTGGGGAAGGGTAGATGCTGCAGGCGCCTGTGTGTCAGGAGGGTTGTGTGTACGTTGACATTGTAAGCATGAGGGTTGAGCCTTGATTGCAGCTGTGTTTGAGAATAAGCCGTAAGTGGCTGTGGACGTTCGGCTGTGAGTATATGGGTGAGCCTGGCTGCATGCTTACTTACTTCACTGATACCTTCACAGGACGGTGGTGTCTACTTTAAGTGTTTCCAGTCAGTCTGAGCTGGGGCCTCATTATACAAGGGTGTGTATAAAGCTGAAACCACGTATGGGAGACCCACAAAGTGGTGGAATCAGGGCACTTGATTTGGTGGTCCAGGTCACTTCCCCTTGGCATGGACCACTTTGGCTTGTCACAGAAGGGCGTTTCCTTAAGGAATAACTTGGTATGTTTCTGCCCTCATGAGCAGTTGGTGACTGTTGGTTTCCCAGCTTCTGAACTCCTCCCCAGTGCTCTGGCCCAGGCTGACTCTCATTCCTACACTCTAAGACCCTCTCCTTGTTTTCCTGCCTTCTCAGAACTGCTCATGCAGTCCCTCTGTTTTCACAGTGAAGCTGTTATTGAAAGGAGAGTAGAAAAGGCTTTGGGTATGGTTCAAAGCTAGAGTGCTTATTTAGAAAACAGATGGCAGATGACCAAGACAGGTGAGCAGTGTGGTCACTAGATTGCCATTTTCTCTCCTTGATGTCTCCTAAGGGTTGACACAGCAATGACACTTTCACTTTACTCCCAAGTGCTGGGTCCAGAGTGGCCACAGGGCTGCCTCTAGCTGCTCCCTGTGTGTGGCACTGGTGCCTTAATGCTTCCCAGGATCTCTTCATGCTAGAGGTGTGCAGCACAGTCCTACTTGTAAGGCGCATGCTCTCAGTCATACACCAGCCACTTCCCAGCCTTGCATTAGTGATGTTCACAGAGGAGCCTCCTATTTAAACATAGTGTTTCAACACTGAAAGCAAAATGAATTCATATCCTACTTTGAGTCGTAGAACTGTTACATGTCTAGTTAACATGTGTAGGGCTTGGTCCTATCCTAGGAAGATTCGGTGGTGTGTCTCTATGTGTTTATTATATACATGACTGAATGTGGGAGTGGGATGCAGGTGTCTGCAGGTGTACCTTAACAATACTAATACTACTAGTAATAATGAGAGATAACTGGAGAAAACACTTGGTGTTGACTTCTGGCTTACACGTGCCCACGTGGGTGCACATATTTATGTCCATGCACACACATACATACACACACACACACACACACACACACACACACACACACACACTTTTCTGTTGGCTGTAGAGATTCAATTGTAAGCATGCAATCTTTTATTCATCTCATGCATTTCTAAGGTTTTGAAATGGGGTGAAAGGGCTAAATAGGATAAAATATATTGTGGAAATATCTTTTTTTTCTAGAGCCAAGGACTGAACCTAGGGCCAGGCAAGACTTTTACCACTGAGCTAAATCTCTAACCCTTAAAATATCTTTTAAAAACAAAAGTTCCCCAAGTTTTTTTTCAAGCATAAATCAGATTTGTTACATCTTTCCCCCAAATCACAGTTTCCCTTCCCCCATCTTGTTCCCTGTAAGGTATTGTTTCTGGAAAGCTCTAAGCTGAGATAAAAGTCCAGACTGTGTTAGCTGCAGGATGAATGCACACCCTCTGTCAGGTTTAGTCACTGGCCCTGCTGAAGTGTCCTGCAGTCTAGAGAGACTTGAGGCCGTGCAGCTGCCACTAGAGTGAGAAGACTAAGGCTTGCTCCTCTTTCCCACTGTCGGCAGCACTTGCAGAAGCTGAGAAGACTCTGAGGGAGCAGTTCCTGCGCCTACTTTCCTGATCACGGGAGTTCACTGTCCACGGGTTTTGTGCAGCCTGGTTCCTATAAAGGGAGGCTGACTTTGATCATCTAGCATCAGAGGCCTGCCACAGGCTTCTGTAGGCTAGGGGCTGCCTGGTATGATGTGGTACAATGTGGGTGCAATAGGTGGAGAGACATAGGACATCAAGGGTATCTGCACAGAGATCTCTACCCACTTGTTCACCCCAGGACTCCAAGTATAGCTCTGAGTGTTTGCTACCACCACCCCAAGCTCCTTGTCTCGGGTCAGCTCCTCCAGCCCAGGAAGGAAGAACATGCAGAGGGCAGAGTGACACTTCAGGTGGGACTGTGCATTGTGTGCTCTGTTGTAGGCACCTAGAGCAGGAGTACAGGGGAAGGCTGAGCCTCCTGCGGTCCGAGGTGGAGATGGAGCGGGAGCTGTTCTGGGAGCAAGCCCGCAGGCAGAGAGCTGTGCTGGAGCAGGATGTGGGCCGCCTCCAGGCTGAGGAGACCAGTCTGCGTGAGAAACTGACACTGGCTCTCAAGGTAGGTGGGATGCGTCCCTGCTGTACACTGGGAAGGCGCATATTGGCAGAGCAGGGTGATGTCATGCTCTCACTCAAAGTAGGAGGTCTTGGCTTTGCTCCATTCTCCTCTATTCTAAGTCATATGATCTCAAAGTCAGAGTGAATCAGCAACCGCAGCCAGTATGGCTGCATCCCTAGGGTCAAGGAACACCTCTAGACACTGCCTGCATGACCTGGATTCATAGCCACAACTTTTAGGGTTTGGGTGAGTGTCCCTGCCTTGTACCTACCCTGCTTTTGGCTCCCCGAAGCCTCTTAGCTGTGTGGACAGCCAAGCTCCAGAAGCACTTGCCTGTGTGCCTTCTCTCTGTTCTGCTCCCAGCTTCTTCTTTCCTAATGCCTAAGGGCCCCTGGCCTTTTCCCCGCCTCCCTGGCTCCTGCAGCCCCTGCCCAATGTGGTAAGAGTATCTGGACATAACTCACATCACCCACTGATGTGATGGCACTCTCTTGACCCTTCTCAGCACAGCACTTTTCTTCCGACACCCTATGCTGGACCTCTCAGCCATTTTGATACAACTTTAAACCCATCACTTTAAAAGCAGCTTAAACACAACGCCTTACCAGCCCTTTCTTCCTTCCCCCATGAACGTTCTGAACATGGGAGTGGGAGCAGAGAAAGGGAAGACGGTGGGCAGACAGTCACCTCAGAGGTGTTAGGTTTGTCGTAAGAGATCGGGTTCTAACAGCGGGCAGCCACACATTCGCTCTCGGGGCTTTTCCTGAAAAAGCTGCCGTATGGTGGGAACAAGCCTCTGCCATACAAAGAAGTGATGTAGAGACTTGTCAGCATCTTTCTCTGTGTCCTGAACCCAGCCCATACCCACCTGTCTCCTAGGAAAACAGTCGATTGCAGAAGGAGATCATAGACGTAGTAGAAAAGCTTTCGGATTCCGAGAAGCTGGTTCTCCACCTGCAGAGTGACCTCCAGTTTGTGCTGAAGGACAAGGCAAGCCTTTTCTACTCACAGCAGTTTCTGTGGTCAGGGCATCATGGCCTGTCTTCCAGGAAACCTGATATGTTGGTATGCACATGTTTCTCTCTTTCAGCTGGAGCCTCAGAGCATGGAACTCCTGGCCCAGGAAGAGCAGTTCACAGCCATCTTGAATGATTATGAGCTTAAGTGCAGGGTGCGTGTCTTTCCCTGAGTCTGCTTACCCATCTCGAGCACCCCTGAGTCCTATTCCTACAGCCTTCCCTACAGCAGTGGCAGGAAGGGGTGGGCCTGCTACACAGAACCAACACCTGGCTCAAGACCCCAGTGGCCACGTGAGGCCTCATCTCTTTCCCATCTTCTCCTTGGTCGTCAAGTGCAGGATGCCCCATAAGTGATTGCAAGAGCTTCTTTTCCAGCAAGAACTTCTTATTTCAGTCTTTGGTCAGCCATACATGGGCATTGCATGACTAGTCAAATCCCAAGACAGAAAGTGTTCCCCGACTGTACTTCCAAATGAATCCTCCTAAAGAAATTTCAGTGTAGGAAGATCAGAAAGGAAAATCAGAGTTGAAATGACCCGCTTCTAATAAGAAAAAGACCTTTGAATTACTAAAGATCTGCCACAAATCCTTATTAGTCAGCTCTTGGTTAGGCTTAATTTACCAAAAGTTAATTGGTGTAAAACTTACCAGAGGCACTATTTACAAAGAGCGGCACATATGTGGTTGACTTTAGACACTGTAGAAACCCTTGCCCTTGAAGGTAGATATGCAATAGTGTGCTGTCTCTGCAAATGCAACAGCCGATGCAGGAGAAATGCTTGCACCCAGGAGCTGAAGGTCAACCTAAAAGCAAGTAAATGCCTATAATCCCTGATCTTGGGAGGAGAGGCCTGAGGATTAGGAGCTCAGGGTCATTTATCTCTTGACTATACAGCCAGTTGGAAGGCAACCCGGGCTGCCTGAGACCTCGTCTCCAAAAACCCCCAATCCAAAACCTACAACAAAACAAACACGGCAGTCTGAAAAAATATTGTAAGCTTAGCTTAAAAACAAACAAGCAACAACCAAATCATGAGAGCCTACAGGCCCACCCTCTTGCTCCTTTAGATCGCAGGTATCAAGGGGACTGAAACAGTAGCTGCTGCTTATGTTAATTTAATAGAAAATGTCATAGTCTTGGAATAACACTTGTGATTCTAGGATCACCTACAGAGGCTGCACTGCCAAGTGACCAAGGATAAGTAATATGGGTTCTCAGGTAATGGGCACTTAAAATTTTACATGAAGTCGTAGCTCATTAGTCGACCCCCATACATAGCATGCCTAAGTCCTAGGTCTGGTCTTGAAAGCAAAAATAAAACAAACCCATTCAATAAGGACAGAAAATCTCAGGGTGTCAGTAGCATTACTGTTCAGTCAGTTAATTTCTCTGTTTTTACTACAATAATAAAAATGTGACAAACACAATAATTTATAGCTATCTTGAAGACATTTCTAAAGGACAGGGGGAGCAGACAGCTGAATTCAGTTGCATCTGATACTTTACAGCTATGTTGACTGTAAGGCTTTGCTTTAAGTCAACTCATGCTGAAAATCTGTAGCTACTACTGAGAATACCAAGAGAGGCATTGTTATGATACCGAGAGTTATAAAGTAACCTTACATGATATGAAAATTGGTCCTACATTGCAGAAGGCTGTAGAATCAGTCAGAAAACACACTCCAAAATGGAACTGCTACTGTTTGCGTGTGTCCTTGGTGTCTTTCCCTGTGATCTGTCGTAGGCTTCATCCAGGCAGAGTACCCTACACGCTGAGTAGATGAATATCCTTGAAAGACAGTGGCCATGCGTGCTTTTAGGGAGCAACCTCAGAACTGGGGACATGAGCCAGGCAGGGCTGACTGTTCTCGTACTTCTCAGGATTTTCCAGGATTATGCCGGAAGTTTCTTTTCTTGTCCTTTTGATGAGCAAGTGGCCGAGCCTTCTCATCCATACACATTTCACTGAAGTCCAGAGGAGACTCTTGTCACAAATGCAGACTCTTCGTCCTCACCAGAGGGAGATCTGGAGATCTGGGAGAGACATCTCCCAGTCCAGTCTCCTATTGCCCAGCAGACTGTACCCCATCAGGCCTCTGTTTCCCAGATAATACCTTTTCTCTCTGCCAAGGGCATCACTGCTCTGTAGCATTTAATCTAAAGCAAATGGCCTAACAACTATAGAACCCCATGCCAATTCCACAGCGACTGAGGGGAGGAACAAATACAGCCCCAGAGATGTCCCAAGATGTCGGTGCCCATGCGTGCAGCACACCACTACTTGATATAAGCAGCACCTGTTGAGAATTTTCCTCATAGCCTCAGCTTTCCTTTTGTCCTTGAACCCCTTTTATATATCCAGTGACGTAAGTGTGTCGAGAAATGGTTTCCCTAGCTCCGCCAGGACCTAGGTAGTTAGAGTCTTAGGTGCAGATTTAATTACATGCTGGAAGTCCAGAACCCACGCCTGCCTGATGTCTAGTCTATAGTGGATGCTTACTACAGAGTGGGGCTGATCTTGGGTTTGGCCTCTCAAGGCTGAGTGGCTGCAGCGGCTGGAGGAGGTTATCTGTCTCTGCCCACACAGGACCTACAGGACCGCAATGATGAGTTGCAAGCAGAGCTAGAGGGCCTGCGGGTGCGGCTGCCCAGGAGTCGACAGAGCCCCTCAGGGACGCCAGGCACCCATAGAAGGTGGACCCCTGGACGTGGCCCAGCAGGTAGGAGCTCAGTCTGGAGGCTAAGTTGAGAGTGGGGCTCCAGGGCATGACCACAAGGCTGGACATGTGGCACCCCAGAGGAAAAGAAGAGAGCAGGACGGAAAATGTTGTTTGTAGAAATCACGAAGGTTATAATTCCTTGACTCCAAAGGAGACAAATTTGCCTGAGGGCATGTTTCCACATTGGAGCCTATGAGGTCACAGGCAACTTTGTGACAGTGCTGGACTTGGGAGGTCATATAGCATGGTGGGCATAGGACATTCCCAGTTGAGGGAATCCTGGCCGCTGGGTTCAGTGGAAAACACACTGCAGGCTCTTCTGCTCTCGAACAGTGGGGTCAAGACGAGGGCCCATGTTTAAGTGTTCTTGGTCTTTTTTAGAGGCCAAGGCCGGTGTTGTGGAGGTGCCACAGTTCTTGTGGAGGACGGGGGTACTTAGGTGGTCTCTGCCTTCTTACTGGTTGTACCAGGCAGTCACCAATGCAGTCACTCCAGCTCTGCTGTCTTCAGCAGTAGCAGGTGACACTCTTGACCCATGGAATTCAGCAGCCCTCCCCAGTTACATAGTGGCAGCCTAAGCCCCTCAGTGTGGTTCTCCAACCTCAGAGCACTTGAGCTTCCATGGACCCTACAGCTGTTTACGGTGGAAAGACAAAAACACAAACAAACAAACAAACAAAAAAGATATACTCTTAGGCTCTCCATGAGGAACTTTACCTTTGTGAGGTCTAGATGGCTGCCAGAATCCCCAGGGAGTCTCAGGAAGAAATAGAGAATGGCCTTGGCATACCTCTATGGGGTGGGTGGGGGAGGGGAAGAAGGTGTGGGGTGCAGTCCCCTGTTGTGCAGTTCAGCCCAGAGCCCAGCCTAGCCAGAAGGTAGAGCATGATGGTTGCTCCTCTGGTGTCAGTAGGAAC
The DNA here is from genome assembly GCF_011064425.1 of Rattus rattus. Taxonomy (NCBI): domain Eukaryota; kingdom Metazoa; phylum Chordata; class Mammalia; order Rodentia; family Muridae; genus Rattus; species Rattus rattus. The sequence goes on along the minus strand of NC_046158.1, from coordinate 130,650,972 downwards.
CTGAGTTGCACAGAGCATGTGGCCTTGGTCAGGAGTGCAGGGATAGAGCATTGTGGAGCTGTTCACATTTTCCTCTGCACCCATCAGAGCCCTCACAGAGCCAGGATTTCCCAGACTGGCCTTAGGTGACTACACTGTCACCTAGAATCACCCAGAAAACACAAGAGGAAGACTGAATAAATGAGCCGGTGCATACATCTGAACATGTTCAAAAGTGTGGAGACTTGGGCATGAAGCTCTCTACACAGAAGGGAGCCTACGGAACTGTTGTCATTCTCTCTTGTCTCCCCATTTCCTCTGTGTTCCCCGCATCATTTGAAGCCAGATTTTAAATGCGGTAAATATACCATCTGGTGAGGATCTTTCAGAGAGTTAAGGGACCTGATGAATCTAGTGGGAACCTCTCTTAGTAACCAGTGATATAGTAAAGACTTGAACCTTGCTGGAGAGTGGTTTAGACCTTAAGAGCATTTATTGCTCTTGCAGAGGACCTGGGCTCAGTCCTAACAAACACATGGTAGCCCACAAACATCTGTAACTCCAGTTCCAGAACATCTGACATTGATTTCTGACCTCCATGAGCACTGTACATACATGGTGCATAGACACACATGCAAAATACACATACTCATAAAATATAGATAAATCAATATTTTTCTTAAAGATTTGAACCTCTGAGTTCTTAGCAGTCTTAACTTGCAAAGCATAGTTTGTCCCTTCCTGCTGTCCATAGAGTCCTCAACCACAGTGCCACTGGAGGGCAGAGTGGCTCTTACTACCAGCCCCATGTTCTTTATATAGTGCAGGCGGAGGGCAGAATGATCATCTTGCCAGACCCGCACTCACACATGCTACAGGTGGAAAGCTGCTTTGTCACTCGGTGGTGAGAGGACAGATGAGAAGGTCAAGAAGATGCTGGAGGCGTCCTAGGCATACTGTCACACGGTGTCCTCTTGTTTGCAGACAATCTGTTTGTGGGTGAGTCTATCCCAGTGAGTTTGGAGACAGAAATAAAGATGGAGCAGATGAAAGAAAATTACCAAGAGCTCAGGATGCAGCTGGAGACCAAGGTCAGGAGACTTGGAGCCCCGGGCTGCAAAGCCATGTGCTCAGCCTCTCAGACTGCTAAGCAGGGCAGGCCATTCTGTCCTACCGTCGTGTCCTTGTACTCCCTGGTAGATTTTACATTGGAAGCTTTTGACAGAGCCTTGCCTGTATGTCTGGATTATTCCCCCTCCCCTAGGGCTTCCAGGATGTGGAGTGCTGTCCCTCTGGTCTTGTGATTGCTCCTTAGTTGTCACACCTCTGTGGGACTCACGGTACTCACCAGGTGTTTGGCCAGTCTTGGTCCCAGGCCTCTTGAGTGCACCTGATGAAGCCACCTCAGGGTTACTGTGAAGGGGTGGTGTAGGCACACTGCACCTTGGTGACGTCACTGTCCTGCCATTCCCTTTTCTAGATCATGGGGCCTGGTTAGGCCTGAGCCATTCGCTCTTTTAGCATCCTGCCCAATATCCTCCTTCCTGTTCATGCTGCTTACCAAGCTGTTGCTAAGACTAATTTCTTTGTTCAGGTAAATTACTATGAGAAGGAAATTGAGGTCATGAAGAGAAACTTTGAGAAGGATAAGAAGGAGATGGAGCAGGCATTTCAGCTTGAGGTCAGCGTGCTGGAGGGCCAGAAGGCAGATTTGGAGACCCTGTATGCCAAGTCACAGGAGGTCATCCTGGGCCTGAAGGAGCAGCTGCAGGATGCAGCCCGAAGCCCTGAGCCTGCACCGGCTGGGCTGGCCCACTGCTGTGCACAGGTGCTGTGCACTCTGGCCCAGCGGCTAGGGGTGGAGATGCACCTGCGGCACCAGGACCAGCTCCTGCAGATAAGGTTTGGGATGGGTTTTTACTTAGGGCTGCTCACAGAAAACCAAAACTTTACCAGAGCCCTATGTAAACTGGTCAGGATCAAGTGCCTGGGAACAGGCACGTTTCTTTCTGAGGGCCCAGACAACACATTGCTGTATAAAGATTTCACTGTGAACCCACCGTGGGCCATGGAGTAGTTTGCTGTGCTGCTGGTTGCAAGATAGTATATTCCCCATCACTAAGTATTGAGGATGTTAGTGAGTAGGTGTTCTCTAAAGGAACAGAAGGGATAGAAGGGAAAGATACGCACACGTACAGACATATTAAACAAGGATTTGTTAGAATGGCTATATAGGCTAATCCAGCGATGGCTTTCTCTCAATGGAAAGGCCAAGATTCTGGTACTTCAGTCCCTGAGGCTGGACGTCTCAGCTGGTCCGTGATGGAATCCTGAGGAAGTAGGTTCTAATGCCAGCGAAGGGATGCCTCAGCAGTAGGGTAGATGACTTTGCCAATGAATGTAAGGTCAAGCAGGCCAAAAGCAAAGCTCCTTTCTTTATGTCCCTTTCTGTAGACTGACACCAAAAGGTGGGGCCCAGATGTAGGGTAGGCCGTCTCACCTCTAACGATCTAATCAAGAAAATCCCTCATATGTGTACCCAGCTGCTTGAGTTTTAACTGATTTCAGATGTAGCAAAGTTGGCAGTTAATATTCTCATCTCAGCAATAGAGGAGTTAATCCAGAGGACCCTCTAGACAGACAGACAGACAGACAGACAGACAGTGAGAAGTCTTAGCAAGTTAAAATGTTCCAAGCAAGGAAAGGGCTACTTGGAAAACCTGAATGTGGTGGGTTTCATTGTGTCTGTTACCTGAGAAATGTCACCCACCTTTTGGGGACACAGGCAGTGCATGTTGTCACCCTTAAGGAAGGAAGGAAGAGAGAGAGAGAGAGAGAGAGAGAGAGAGAGAGAGAGAGAGAGAGAGAGAGCGCTCTTCCTAACTCCTGGCCTGGCCTCCCTTATACCAGGAGCCAGAGTCTCCTTCCCACGGACTAGGCTGAGCAGATGGCTCATTTGGATGTTATGTAGGGGCTGGATAGGCCCAGATGTTGACAGTGACTGGCACAGCCCTGACATATTGACAGCAGCAGCTCCAAGTGGCTGTCATGGGGGTCAGTTGTTATTGAAGTGCAGTGTCTTTGGGCCCTCATAAGGAAAAAAGCATGTGATATAGAAGGGGAGAGAATCAAAGCTCCCTCTCCCTCCCCTCAGGGTGTGATAACAGCAGAGATACTCGGGGTCCTGGAGATCCAAGGGACCTGACTGTTGCAGCCTCAAAGAACAGAAAAGTAGCCATCTTCAAGCCGCATGCACTCTGAACTTTAAACTTTCTTCTTCAACATGAGGATTATGTTAAGAGGCTGGAACAAAGCTCCTTTTGGACTCTTTGTGTGCCTGCAGAGGGCATGAGAGCCCTCTTGCTTGTAGCATCCAGGATATGCCAGGCTCCTCCTTCCTGGGGATCTACTCAGCTGGGTTCGTGGTATCTTCTCCATAGAGTTGGAGCCACACCTAGTCCATGTGCTTATGTCCCCTTCTGTGGCCAGAGTGCACCCCGTACCTCACCAGGCTGCGTGTGTCTGTGTAGCCCTCTCTGCACGCCCACATTTTCTCCAGTCTCCCCAGGTTGATGAGGTCCCAGGCCAAACCGCTTATAAGATTTTCAAGGGAATTTTTGAGTACGGGTCAGTTACACCTGTCTAACACCTGGAACCAGCACTGCCCAGGTGCATCCAGCACCATCCAGGTGCATTCAGTGCAAGGCCTCACGTGCCTGAGCACTTGCAGTGCTCAGTTCTACCTAACAGTTCTACCTTAGAGTAACGTCCATTTTAGTTCTGCCCATAGTAACGTCCATTATCTTTAGGCTGTCAGACATGGTGACTGATTCCGTGCTGCCTTGTGCGTGCAGTCCTAAGGGCCATCCTAACACAAAACAGACGACAGAGAGAAGAGTCTCTGGGTTAGTTAACACACTTAGAGCAGAAATAATTCAGGTGGCCTTTTCTTCTGTGAATAAAAGAGGGGATGCCAGGGTAGGGAGGCAGGAGTAGGTGGGTGGTGGGGGAGTACCCTCATAGAGGCAGGGGGAGGGAGGATGGGATGGGGGTTTCCAGAGGGGAGTGGGGAGAAGAGTTTGGGATTCAGCTAGCAGAATCGAAAGTGTACAACTGTGTTTCTACAGGAGAGAGGCTGAAGAGGAGCTGAACCAGAAGCTGTCGTGGCTAGAAGCTCAGCATGCTGCCTGCTGTGAGAGTCTGTCTCTGCAGCATCAGTGTGAGAAGGACCAGCTGCTGCAGACGCATCTGCAGCGAGTAAAGGACCTGGCTGCTCAGCTTGACCTGGAGAAGGGGTGGCGGGAGGAGAGGGAGCAGGAGGTCCTGGCACACTGTCGGAGGCAGCAGCTGAAGCTGCAGGCTGTGATGAGTGAAGAGCAGGCGCGGATCTGCAGGTCGTTCACCCTGGAGAAGGAGAAGCTAGAACAGACCTACAGGGAGCAGGTGGAGGGACTTGTCCAGGAGGCAGATGTGCTGCGTGCTCTCCTGAAGAATGGAACGACTGTGGTGAGTGACCAGCAGGAGAGGATACCCGGCTCCATGTCCCTGGGTCCAGACAGCAGCCAGCAGCCACCAACCTGGCAAACTGTCAGCCCCGATGGGAGGACAGGAGCACCAGCAGAATGGCCTGGCCCAGGGAGAGCTGATGGCAGAGATCTTCCTGGCCAGCTCTGTAGTTTAGATGCCGTACCAAGCCCAACCCCTACCCTCCTGTCCAGAAGGTCCTCAGAGAGCCTGGATGTCAGAGACAACCATCAAGGTCCACTCAGTGCTGAGGAGGGAGCTGTCCCAAAGGAGCCAGAACCTTCTGCCAGGACTGTAACAGGCCAGGACCAGAAGCTGCCCTTGCCTATTCAGCCACAGATGTTGGAGCCATGGTTGGGCCCCACTGCTCTGGACAGGAAGCCAGACTCTGTTAGGGTTCAGGGACAGGCTTCAGAAGGGCCTACTGGGGATGATGAAGGTGTCCAAGAGACTCCGCTCCAGCTGAGGGGGGAAACTGCAAGGATGAGACCCTCATTGCCCTGCTCTGAGCTCCCAAACCCACAAGAGGCCAAAGTGATGTCAGTGATGTCAGAGAGTGAGATGAACGATGTGAAGACCAAACTTCTGCAGCTGGAAGACGTCGTCCGGGCTCTTGAAAAAGCAGATTCCAGAGAGAGTTACAGGTTTGTCACTCCTAATCTTAAAGAAGCATATGAAACCCTCAGACTCGTCACCATTGACCTCTTCACGGTTTCCCCAATGTAATTCCCATTACTCGTGCAGGAATCACAAGCCCACGCCTGCCCTCCAGCTCCCCTGATGGTCAAGACAGGACGATTAGGTCTTTCTGAGGCAACTCAGCTGGCTCTGCCGTCCCTAGCTCTCATTTCACGAGGACTGTTTTGTAGAGGCCTCACATGAGTTGTGGGTCATCCCTAAACCCCTTTCCCTCTAAGTTCAAGTGAATCGGGTTTGGAATTACAGCCTGTCTCTGTGCCAGGCTCGTGATCAAAATTTACCAACGGGTTATGCTGGTTAGTGGGCAGCGACCAGTGAAACCGTCTGTGGAATGGGCCCCCGAGCTGCAGTGCTCTGTGCTGGCCTGAGCTCTGTCAGGGGTTTTGGAGATTCATTGCTACTGGGCTGGAGCTACTGCTCTGTGTTTGGAGTACCCTTCTTGGGAAGAAGGCAGATGGCCAGGAGGTAAGAAGGGTGGATACCTGTTCTGTCACAGATGCTAAGATCTTGGGAGAGCTTGCCTAAGTTACGGGACAGGAGTTCCAGCACTTTTCCCTGACTCCTCTGGCCGTGGGGAAGAGGAGGTTGGCAGGCACATGATGGTGGACCATTTACGCCATGCTTTACTCCTGCCAGCCCTCACTCAGCACACTGAGGAGGTATCCGTTCCTACAGGGACAGCCTGCCAAGAGGCCTGGGCTGGTGATACAACGTAGGCACACAGTGTGTCCCAGGATGATGGGTGGTCACTTATCAATAATAAGACCATTTCACTAAAAGGACAACCGCTGCTCACTGGGGGATAGCATACAGTTGTTAACATGCTGGGGGAAACGGGGGTGGGGGTTGGGTATGGCACAGTGACATACCATGCGTTTAGCTTATATGAGGCCCCGTGTTCTATCCCTGGCACTAAAAAGAAGTGAAATTTCAGACATGCAAATCTCACCTTCTAAACAGCCTAAGAAAGCAGACTTGACTTCCTTTCAGCAGGAACTGCCATTTTAATGTAATTCACCAAAATGAAAACCCAGTGGGAAGGCGGTGAGCCACAATGTATGTTCTCAGGCCTTTAGAGAACACCGAGTTGTTCCTTTGGCCACATTATAGGAATCTGTGAAAAGTGCAATACTGTAGACATCAAAGGTACCGTTCAAAAAGGAATACCCATGAATGCTAGCACGGCTGAGCAAGAAGAATCTGCAGTGTTACCCAGCATGCCGCTGGCACTGCTGTAAACAAGCAAGTGAAGGGTGAGAGGTTCATCAAGTGCACTGGTGTGCACTTTGAGTACATTAGTCACCCCATAAGAACTGAACGCCTGAGGGAGGGGAACCTGGCCCAGCTGCAGCGCCAGCCTGCTCCATCTGAGAAGCTCGCCTTGTGGAGACAAAAAGAACCTGAGCTCCTGGAGCTCATCCCCTGTGAATTCATGGTCAGGGATGGGGAATGATGATGGTGACCTTATACATATATATGTTGTCCTTTAGTCCCATCAGCCCTCATTCAGCACACTGCTCCTATACAGACAGGCAGTAGGTCATCGCAAGGGGCTGGGCTGGTGGCGCACAGTAGGCCACTGAGTCGTTTCTCCAGTCCCAGCTCCTTTATTAGCTGGTATTCTCCTGTGTAGAATTACAGGAAGGGAGAGAGATGGGGAAGAAGAAATAGAGGGAGAGGGAGGAGTGACAGCCAAGATAGTAAAAAGGTTTTCTTAATAAAATTGAAGTGTGGTTCTCTCCCTTAAATATTTAAAGCAAACAAAACAAAATAAATCCCAGACATAATTGATGGGCTAAAAGCCTAGCACCCTCCAGGCCTACCTATATTGTACCCAAAGGGCTCTGCACTGCCTACAGGTGTCTATAGATGTGTCTGTATGCCTTTGCTTCTTAAGCATGTGTCTCTGTGTTGTACTGAGGAATATTCTCCTCAGTACCCTGACTTCTGAAGATCCGGGGGATCTGATTATGAGTCAGTTTGCTGTTTCTGAGGTCATTCCCTACACGGTGGCCTTCTTACATGCCTGTTGATCTCTGTGTGTTCGTATTACCTTGAGGTTAACCTCAAGGACTCTTAGAGCCTTAGTACAGGATGCTTTGCTGTATTCCCTTTGCAGAGAAGTGGAACACCATTCACCTGAGACTGCCTGGGCCTCCTTCTATGCCCCAGCTCTGTGGGTACCCACATTATAACTTCTCTGCCCTGCTGGTGGTGGGGCTGATATAGATCTGTGCCCTGGGCTAGCCTAGTTTTCTGAGGAATATTGCTCACAGATTCGGTTCAGCCTCCAGTTTTTTGTTTGGTTTGGGGCCATTGGAGTATGGCTTCTGTGTTGGGTCTTCAGAGGCTCTAGGTGTCTGCAGAGTCCAGGTGCTGGGTGTATGTACGAGTCGTGGGTGTGGTTCAAAGGGCTGGTTCTTAGGGAGTACAAACCAGAGCTTGCTCCCCTGGAAACAGGGACTACCTTGGGCTTGCCTCCTCCAGGGAGGGGATGCAGCCTGCACAGTTTTTAGCATTCTGGCTATGAGCTGGCTGTGAGGCTGTGTTCAGCCTGTCCCTTTCATTCCTCAACTGACTTCTTCAACGTTGACCGCAGGGCTGAGTTACAGAGGCTTTCTGAAGAAAATTCAGTGTTGAAAAGTGACCTGGGGAAGATTCAACTGGAACTGGGAACTTCAGAGAACAGAAATGAAGTGCAGAGGTAAACTGGGCCTTGCAGTTCCCCACACCCATGTACTGCAGCCTGCTGGTACGCTACAATGAGCTTAGGAGGGGAAGGGGAAGTTCACAGTGGGGAACTGTCAGTGGGCAGGCTTTGGGGTTCTAACCTCCTTCTATGGGTTAGCAGCGCCTAGGTTTCCTGCACCTTTAGAACTAACACAGAGTTCTAGTACATGCTTAAGTTGCCACATTACTGGCATCCCATGGCTCAGGACATGGCATTTGGCACTGCTGCAGAAATGCTGCATGTAGCCCTTGAGGGCTGGGGCTGTGTTCAGGGGGAAGCAAATCCTGGCACAGCCTGCTGATGGCCCACTGGGCTTTTCTCCAACCTTTACCACTGATATCTGCAAGTCAGTGAGTCAGAGCTGGGAACATGGTAGCCCAGGCTACAAATTGACATTTTAATCTGCTTCTTCAACAGGCAGGAAATTGAGGTCTTAAAGAGAGACAAGGAGCAAGCCTGCTTTGACCTGCAAGAGCTCAGCACACAGGTCGGGTACTGACTGGCATGAGTCACCACCTCCCTTGCTTTAGTGTGTTGAAGTCATTCTCTCTAATGAAAGAGACTAAAGACTCTTTCCTCTGTAAGATCCAGTTGCAGCCAACCCCAGCTCTCCTCAGCAGGTCCCTGGTGATGTTAACCGTCAGGAGTGGCTTCCAGTCTCCCTCAGTCTCCATAGGGTAGCTCTGTGAGGATCTGTGTCCTCACCTCCTCTCTTGAGGACTCCGGTATCATTTATGCTTTAAAGGCCTTCTCTCCAAATCTCGTCAACACTATTGTTAGGATGTCAAGATCTGAATTGTGGGGAGGACATACTGCAGCCTCTAACAAACTCACAGCCGAGATACGATATTGATAGAGCATATTTAGATCCTCGTTTGTGTATGCATCGGATCCTGCATAATTGCATCATCTGTGTAGACCCCTGTGTTCTTCACAGACACGTGGCTGGTGTTTCTGTCAGGTAATCCCTCATGCCATGTAATTGTCATGCCATCTTTCCCACCTGGCAACAATTTCAGCTTCTGCTGTAATACTAAAGAAACTTAACCATACAGTTTGTGTCAGTCATACCACAGTCACTTTGCTTCAGTGATCAGGTTTTTTTGTTTGTTTTGTTTTGGCATAAGCCAGCCACTTTGTCTTGCTTGCTGAGTAGTGGGGTAGAGAATGAGCCTGACACATCTCTGGTGACACCCCTTGATCAGCACCACCAGACGTGTAGCTGAGAAGGCTGGATGTCTGGGGTGATCAGTGGTGTTCCTGATGTGTCTGTGGGCATGGTGCTGCTCTGTGGGCCAGGTTCTGGGGAGTGTCCTCGGCAGCCTCCGACTGAAGGTCAGCACCCAAGACGTTCAGGCGTACCGTGCTCCCCGTGGGTCCCATTGAGACTCATGGAAGCACAGGGTGGCCCCCTCACTAGGCACATGTCCAGTCACATGGCAGATTAGAACCCAGGGACACTGCTGGGGACAGAAATGGAAGTGTGGTCTTCTGGAGTGACTCGTTAGCTGTTGACCCAGAACACCTGCTTTTCCCCATGACACTGGCTTTTGGAAGATACTGCCTCACAGGCTGTCTGTCCGTTCTGTATCTATTAGCTGCTGTCTTGGGGTGTGTGACTTACAGATCAGAAGAAATTTGAACAAAAAGGTTGGTTAGACGCAGTAGAATGATCTTTGACATGAATATCCCTTTATTTTTACTTGGACCCAGGCAAATTCTACAAAGAGAGCTAAAGATTTAAGTTAGAAATTAAGATGGTGGCTGCCTTAGTCCTGCGTGCAGCTGGCATCTGTCGGCCGTCCTGTAGGCCATCCTAAGGCCCTGCCTGGCACCACCTTCCCAGGAGCGTAGAACCTGAGTCAGCAGGAAGCATCGGGCAAACCCCAAATGCGTAACTAGTAAAGGGACTGGGCTGTTCTTGTCAGAAACGCCCGCAGCAAGAAGAAGCCATGGGGACACTGTCAAGGAGGGGTCAGCATGACAGGAGGTGCCAGCTTATATTTGCTAGGGGAGACAGCTGAACACTGTCAGCAGGAAGTGTCAAAGCGGAATCGTGAGCCATCAGGGCCGCTGTCCTGAAGCAGCACCTACAGTGGTGACGATATGAGGGGAGTGTCCTGTCCTCAGGAAACACCACGGGACTGGGCGAGGACATGCCTGCATCTGTGTGCATGTGCCCTGTGTGCAGTCATACGTGGGCGCTTACAGCAAGAGTGGCATGGCAGGTGGTGAAGATGCCATCATGGGTGCATGTTCTGTCCGGGCGTGATATTCTTACCCCAGCCTGCCAACAGCTACATTCTGTTCTCAGTCTGAGGCTCTACAGAAGGGAAGAGTGGCATGAACTACTGAGAACTCGGGAACAGAGTGGAAGCCTGCACACTGCGTGGACCACAGCTGAAGCAGCGCCTAGGTTCCGTCATGTGTTCAATTGACATGATGTTGCATGGGTCCCTGGAGACGTGTTTGTGTCCTACAAGTATATCACAGGGGACACTGACCCACAACTGACGGCTGTGGAAACAGAAGTGTTTTGTATGATGGTATCTGGTTTTTTGGTTAAAAACAGCTCTCCTATTAAAACAAACAAAGAATAGTTCCCAAAAATCTGAGTGGTTAGGTTTCCCATGGTGAAGAAAATGATGTAGGACCAGCTTGTGAGCTGCCGTTCTGACTACCCCAGGCAGTTTTTGAACATCCATTCATTCTGCAGGTCAGTGGCTGTCAGAGCAAGCAAGATGCATGACTTGAAGACACCCCCTCCCACTTCTGAACACTGCTTTTGTATATTTAGTAACTGATTAGGGACCTTTTAAAAGATTCTCATACTTTAAGTTCATTTAAATTATTTTCTCCTGCCTACTCTGGAATGCATTGTGTGTGTACGTTGGTGGTACATTCCCTTGTTTGGGCATGTACGAGAGCCAGAGGTGTCAGGTATCTTTCTCAATCACTTTTATATCTTAATTTCTTAAATTTTATTTAATCTTTTTTTACAGTCTAGATTTCATCACTCTACCGGTTCCACATCCCATACCTCCTTCCTCCCCCTCTCCATGAGGATGTCCCCACCCCTTCAATACCTCACTCCACCAGACCCCCACTCCCTGGGGCCTCCAATCTCTTGAGGGTTAAGTGCATCTCTGAGTCCAAAGCCAGCAGCTCTCTGCTACATATGTGCTGGGGTCTTCTTATCATCTGGTGTATGCTGCCTAGATGGTGGCCCAGTGTCTGAGAGATCTCAGGGGTCCAGGTTAGTTAAGACTCCTGGTCCTCCTCCAGGGTCGCCCTCCTCCTCAGCTTCTTCCAGCTTTTCCCTAATTCAACCAGAGGGGTCAGCAGCTTCTGTCCATTGGTTGGGTGTAAATATCTGCATCTGACTCTTTCAGCTGCTTGTTGGGTCTTTCAGAGGGCAGTCATGATAGGTCCCTTTTTGTGAGCGCTCCATAGTCCCAGTAATAGCGTCAGGTCTTAAACTCCCCCACCCCTTTGAGCTGGATCCCATTGGGCCTGTCGCTGGACCGTCTTCCTCAGGCTCCTCTCTTCCATCCCTGCAGTCCTTTCAGACAGGAACAGTTATGGGTCAGAGTTTTGATTGTGGGAGAGCCTGTCTTTCTGCTGGAGGTGGGCTCTACAAGTTCCCTCTCCCCACAGTTGGGCATTTCAGCTAAGGTCTTTCCATTTGAGTCCTGAGAGTCTCTCACCTCCCAGGTCTCTGGTATATTCTGAAGAATACCCCCAACTTCCTACCTCCTGAGGTTTCCTGTTTCCATTCTTTCTACGTCCTGTTCTTTAGACTCAACTTGTTTTTTATATTTATGTTGTATAAATTTCTCCTTTGGAACTGAAGCTAAGGAAATTTTGCCCGCTTTAGTTAAATCATTAATAAATTCATAACATGTATATAAAATGTGTTTGAACTCTTCTTGCTGTAGACTCAGAAATACAAGGATGAAATGTCACAGCTCAACTGCAGGATCCTTCAGCTGGAGGGAGATTCTTCTGGTCTCCATACCCAGAAGGAAGAAAATCACGCTGCTATCCAGGTGCTAATGGAGAAGCTGGAGGAGGCAGGATGCCGGGAGAAGCAGCAGGTCAGGGGCCTAGGCTGTCCCACAAACTGGTGGGTGTTGGAAGGGGGACCCACTGGTTAGTGGAGGCTGGGCAGGGAGGTGAGCACCCTCAAAAGTGAAGTCAAGGGCAAGCCCTGCAGAGATGGGTCCACCTGAACAGTCTCGGCAAAGCCACCAGGATGGAGAAAGGGGAGCAATTTGGGTCACTGCAGGTCTCAGGAGAGGAAATGGTGGGGGTCTCTGCTTTCTTAAAGTGAAATAAGTAGCAAGAGCCCAGAGTGTCCCTGTACGTTGGCTTTATAATTTTGCTTGTGAAGACCGAATCTAATGCATTATGGATTTATCTGCAGTGTTTTTATTGATGTCTTGTATAATAGGAAACAGGACTGGAATCAATATGGACAGCAGTAGGTGAATTAGTAAATGCTGCAGCCATTAGACCCAGAGTTCTCAAATAGCAGTGTGGGGCGATCCAGGTTCCTTAAGGACAGCCCTGCAGCACCCTGTATTAGATGTGCGCCTGTACAGAGGACGGTAAAGAAATTAGGCGTGGGCCTTAGGCCTCTGAGTCATGGGAGAGAATTTATCTTGTTTTTTCTTGTCTGTAACTTATCTGTTTCAGCTTGTCAGGCTCTGCTTATAATTGTGAAAATGTTTTTGTTTTGTTTTTATAAATAGGGTGATCAAATCAAACACCTGAAAATTGAACTTGAACGTGTGAATGAGGAATGCCAACGCTTGAGACTGTCACAGGCAGAGCTGACAGGAAGCCTCGAAGAAAGTCAAGGCCAGGTGAGTTGGCTAAGGTGACCGGAGGCCCTTGGTCCAATCCTGGGACATGAGAAATATCAACAGTGGGCTGACAGTTAGCATGACTCATCCAGACCCAAACTGTTACTAGACCAAGGAGATGCTTCCCAGCTGACCAGGAACTCATGAGGCTCAGAAATATCCCCGCCCCATTCATTGTTAACATGGACAGGTCAGCTTTGCCTGATGGGATGTCTGAAGGAGCTAGGTAGCCTCCTGCTCTGGGGTCTCAGAGGTTAATAGACTCTGCCAGCCGGTTCTTTTAAGCTGCCAAGGGTGTTCTATTTCTGATGAAGCATCTAGCATCAAATTCATTGAACTTGTGTTTCAGTCTTACCTTTAATTGCTTGATTGAAGGAGGGGCTAAGTTATGCCTAGTTTAAAGCAGTGACAGCTTGCAGGCAAGCTGAGCTCTGTGACTCTAGTCCCCCTAGAACCTTATAGGGCAGTCAGTTCCATCCCTGTCCCCACACTCAAGTCCTGTGTATTAATCACACTCTAGGACTCGAGCCATAGCCAGGTCTCAGAACTGTGAAAACCCCCATGTAAGGAATCAGGTGTGGCTCACATGGCTTATATCTCACTCTGGTCACATGAAGTAGGCTTTCATGGGCAGTGAATGAAACAGAACTGGATCCAGCAACAAGGACCAGAGCTGTTGTTCTATGGTTCCAAACACAGTCTTTCTCTACCACGTTGTGTGGAGACACTGTGGCTAGTGCAGACTTGGCTCTGAGTCCCTGAGGACTGCTGTACACACACAGGCAGGTCCCACAACACAGGGAGTGGGCCCTTGTGCTCTCTTTAGGGTGACCTAAACAGAGAACATAACACTAGCATTTCCCTAGTCTGGTAATGACTCTGAATTATCAGTCATGCCACACGTTGTCCTTACAGCTGCACAGTGTCCAGCTGCGGCTGGAGGCAGCACAGTCCCAGCATGGCCGGATTGTCCAGTGCCTGCAGGAACAGATGAGTCAGTTGGTTCCTGGAGCTCGTGTAGCTGAGCTGCAGCACCTGCTCAGCCTCAGGGAAGAGGAGGCTGAGCGACTAAATGCACAGCAGGTGAGTGGGGATGTCCTGCTGCAGGCAGCTGCTGGGGGAGGGCATTAGAGGCAAGGAAGCCGGAACAGAAGCCAGGGGCATCTAATAGATGCTGAGGGCAGATCAGGGTCATGGTGGATTCTCCATAGTTGAAGAGTAGGACACCAGACAGCCCCATAAGCTGCTTCAGACAGAGTCCATAGGTCTTCCTAAACTCATTCTGTCTTCAGGTCATACCTTCATAGTCAGCCACTGTGGGGATCTGGGTGAAGGGTGACAGGTACCATTATGGAATACCATCATCTGGTATTGGTCATTTATAATTAAGACTCTGTGGACAGAAAGGTGGTTCCTTCAGAGCCTATGAAAACAATGTTGATATGTGCACGGGTAGCAGATCCTCTATACCATGCTCAGATTTCTGCGTTTAGCCATTGTTCACTGAAGCTGACGTATAACTCCTGTACAGGAAGAATACAAGCAGCAGCTGAAGGCCAGGGAGGACCAGGTGGAGGAGGCCGAGGCTCGGTTACACAATGTGGAGTGGCTGCTACAGGAGAAGGTGGAGGAGCTTCGAAAACAGGTGCATGAGGCCTCTTGCCCTCTCTACTGACTCCTCTCCCCATGGCCCAAAACCTGCATATCCAAGGCAATGAGCGTTCAGAGCCACAGGCAAAAGTGCATACATTTTCTTTAGTAATTACTAACCCAGGGAGATGGTCTTCTCCATACATGCCATCCTGTATTTGACTATGTCAGAGGTGGGCTGCCGTTCGCAGGATGGACGCTCTTCATCCTGTGGCTGTCAGTCATCAGATGCCCTCCCTAGCCCAGGACATGCTCTTTGTGAAGGCTGTCTCAGGCATCTCACTTTAGAGGCAGGCAGGGACCTTAGACAGTACAGGTGGGGCAGTTGAGCGTTACATGCAGGAGAAACTAACCTTGAACTGGAGCCCAGGGAAGAGGCAGGAGTCTCACTGTAGCAGTTTTCCTGGATGAGGCTTGTGCTGAGGAACCTCATGACTGGACTCGTGCCTGCCACATTCTAGTCCTGCACTACCCCTCCCTTTAAGTCTCAGGTGAGGAGCTGTACGGATGGTGTGCCTGGCATTTCTGATGTGATCTGGTATACACACAGCTACCATGTCAGTTGATTCCTCCTCATGGCCTGTTTACTTGAGTATTTAAAACACAGTCATTCCAGCCAAGCTCTTGGTTTATATCATATCATAGAGCCATCCAAGGCACAGCACATCCTGAAAGCTGCTACTCAGGGTAGAGTAAGCCAGGGCGCCCAGCCTGTTCTCACCTGGACTGCACGTGCCAGCCACAGGGCCTTTGTACAGATCCTTCCCTCTGCACAGTGTTCATGCTCAGCTCTGACTCGCTTCTTGGCTTAACTCCTATCTGTCCTTAGAGAGGCCCTGCCCCGTCCCTCCCGCCCACAATGGCACACCACTGATCCCTTTGCATGTTAGTTCCCGTCTGCCTCTATTATTGGTGTGCTCTGTCACAGCAGTGGTATTGCAAAATGAGGGTCTGTGTCCTCCATATGGCCTCATGGAGTCCAGTGCCCAAAGCTCTGTGCCTGTGGGTCCTGAACAAGGACACAGCGAGGGCTACTGCCGGAGCTGAGACCTGTGCAGCCTCCCTGTACGTGGTAACTGGCTCAGTGGCTGTTTCCCGTGGATATCACCACGGCACAGCACAGACATGAACCAAGTATTCTGGAGACTGGAAGGTTCATTGTCACGCTGTGGGCTTTTCATTTCACGGCAAAGATGAGCATCAAACTGTCTCGAGTCTTCTCCACATAGTTCTGCACATTCTCACTTTCCTCCCGTGTCACAGAGCAGAGAGCATCACTGTACTGAGTATGTGTATCAGACCTCAAGAACACCAAGGGCAGGGCTGGAGTGCAGGATGAGGGCAGGCTGACCTCTCAGCCCACAGCAGTTCACAGGGAAGTGTGGCTCTCTCCCGTCTAGTTTGAGAAGAATACCAGATCTGATCTGCTGCTCAAAGAACTCTATGTGGAAAATGCCCACCTCATGAAAGCTGTTCAGCTCACAGAAGAGAAGCAGCGAGGAGCCGAGAAGAAAAACTGCGTCTTAGAAGAAAAAGTTCGAGCTCTCAACAAACTGATCAGTAAGATGGCACCAGCGTCACTCTCTGTGTAGAGACTGCTGTTCCTTGGAGTTCATGTGAAGGAAGGTCTCTTTAAATAATGCTACTCTGATGCCATAATTTTCTATGGCTCAGTAGCTACACTCCCTAGACATGAGGACTGATCCTGTTCATCTGACAAACATTCAGTGAATGTCTACTAGGTGCCAGGGTCTGGGGAGGCAGGCGGGGTACAGTCACTGGTGGCCAAGAGTCTTGGGTAACATCCTGGGTTGCAATCTCCAAGTTGATCTTACTGGAAAAGACTCAGAGCCTCAGCGAGAACAATGGAGAGTGGCTCAGTACTTGAATGTTGGGCTTTGGGCCAGAAACGCAGGATCAGGATTTAGGTGTCTTACCACTTCACTGCCCTGTGTGGGCTGCCATCAGAGCTCTCCGTGTGGGTCAGTACACCCCACCCCACCCCCAGAAAGAGGGCCTTCCCCTGCAGTCCTCTGCTGCTCCTGGGGTGGGAGCAAGATGGCATCCGAGGTGGTGGGCTCAGGGATAGCAGTGTTCGCTGCGAGTGCAATCTCACTACAAAATATGTTGTCACACTGGAAATTGTACATTTTTTTTTTAAAGAAAAGGTATAGTTTTATAACTGAGATGTACCTAAATTATGACCATTTGGTTTACGAGTATTCTACTGTGATATGAAAAGTTCCTGTATTTTCAATAACTTTTCTATTAAAATTGTTTTAACTCTTTTTAAGTTTTTTAGTTTTTTAAGGTTTTAAATTATTTCACACATGAACGCAGAGCTAGAAAGAAGGTTCAGTGGACAAAGTGCTCACTCTGCACGCATAAGGACAGAGTTTGATAAAAGTATCAACAGGGATTGACAGGTGGAGTAGTGCATGCCTTTAACCCAGTGGTTGTCAACCTTTAGGGGTCACATAGCAGATTTCCTACAGATCAGATAATACATTACAATTCTTAACAGTAGTAAAATTACAGTTAGACATGGCTATGAAATAGTTTTCTGGTTGGGGGGACGACATGAGAAACTAGCATTAGGATGTAAGAGAACCACTGCTTCAGCCCCATCACCCGGGAATCGGGCAGGGGCTGAGTTTGTGCTGGCCTGATCTACACAGCAATTCCAAGACAGCCAGAGCTGCCTAGTGAGACCCTGTCTTGAGAAACAAAACACAGGCCCTCACTTCGGCAGCAACATAGACTAGCATTGGAACGACAGAGAAGGTTAGCATGGCCCCTGCGCAAGGATGACACGCAAATCCGTGAAGCGTTCCATAAAAAAAAGAGAAAAAAACCAAACAACAACAACAAAAAAAACCAGAAAACAAATAGGGATTCCTATTCCAGAAAGCTCTTCACTCCAGAAGGGAACACTTTTAAAGCTTAAGGTTTAGTTTTACCAACCAGAAATACTAAGTCTCAGTATAGTTGGTAGAAGCCTTGTCAAAACTCATAGTGGAGACAGTAATGGTGGCACATGCCTTTAAAACCAGCATTTGGGAGGCAGAGACGGGCCCCAGCCTGGTCTATGGAGCAAGTTTTAGGCCAGCCAGGACTACACAAACCCTTTCTCAAAGAAAGAAAGAAAACAAACAAACAAACAAACAAACAGAACCCACCTCACAGTGGGTACACTTCTTTACTTTGAGCCCTGCCTGGAACTGAAGTAACAGACTAGAGGGCAGGAGGTATGGCTCAGTTGGTAAAATCCCTGCTGTACATATCTAAGGACCTGAGTTCAGTCAGATCTCGAGAACCCTTTAAGAAAGTTGGCATAGCAGTGTGTACCTACAATCCCATCACAGCAGAAGTAGAGGCAGGAGGTGCCCTGGAGCTCACTAGCCAGCCAGTTTGGCTGAGTCAGCAAACTCTAGGTTCAGTGAGAGACCAAGCTCAAAATCCAAGGTGAAAGCCAGGCAATTGTGGTGCTGCATGCCTTTAATCCCCGACAACACTCGGGGAGAGAGGCAGGTGGGTCTCTCTGTGAGTTTGAGGCCAACCTGGTCTATAGAGCAAGTTCCAGGACAGCCAAGGCTACACAGAGAAACTCTATCTCAACCAACCCACCAACCAACTAACCAACTAACCAACCAACCAACCAACCAACCAGCATGGTGAAGAGCAGTTGAGGAAGACAGCCAGCTCAATCCCTGGGCTCCATAGATCTGTGCATTACATTAGCAACTGCATGTGCAGACAGAAAGTAGATTGATTGGTTAAGGTCTAACATGATCAGCAAACTGACATTTATAGAAAACCCACTTTACCCCCAAACACAGCACTGGTAAATTGACCTGTGATGTTTACCATGATAAACCTTGTTTGTGGCCCTAACACAAGCCTCAAAAAATTACAAAGACTGAGGTAATACCAAATACGTTCTGTCATCATCTAATACCGTCTCAAAAATGATTTGGGACGTGAATAAGATCAAAACATACTGCATGAGATTCTCAAGTTAATAAAAATATTTAAGATTACTTTTCATTCTAAAAGTTTAGTCTCTATATAAATGAAATCAAATTAGAAACCAAAACCAAGCTGACTTAATGGTACACTCCTTTAACCCCAGCACTCAGGAGGCAGAGGCAGGTGGGTCTCTGAGTTCAAGGCCAGCCTATAACATATAGTGAGTTCCAGGACAGCCAGGGTTCCACAGATCTGCCTCAAGCAAACCAACAAGAATCTAAACCTAGAATGACAGCTGAATCTGGGCTGAGGCAAAGCATCAGCAGTGCCAAGGTGTCCTCTGGGCCCTCCTCTTGGGAAGGGCAGGGATCCGCTCGTCCACACAGGGCTGTAACCTGCTCAGCACTGTCCAGCCTCCCTCAGCTGCTGAGGGCCCAGCATCCTCTTCCACTCACTGAAACTTTCACTTGGCCAAAGCAACCTTCCTGGGGGCTTATTCTACTGCTAAGGAAAGTATAGATTTATCCCCTACCCTAGATGTTTACTTCCCACCGGATAAATATTTGCTACTCTTGGGGGGGAAAAATGTCTAGTTTCCATCCATTTTAAGAACAAAGCCATGACACTGGTACCCTCTAGCCTGCAAGCAGCTTTGAACTACCACTGCAGAAAATACCAAATTCCAGTGTCCTCCCACAGCCTGGTGATAAATTATCACCTTTACTTGACAGAGTAGTCTAGAAACGTATTCCAGAAACCCAGCCCTTTGGCATGCATAACATAGGCTACCAAAAACAATCAAAGGTGGGCTACCAGGGAGTCCCAGTATGAAAGCAGATTCAAACCGAAGACTGTTTATTTTCAATTATAAGAGTACAATATGTACTGTGGGAATGGAATAACTAGAGACACCGCCTGTAACAGGCTTAAGAGCTGGCAGATTATGCTCCGAGCCAAGAGTTCTTGTGTAGTCTTCTTGGGTTTCTCAAATGCTAAGCAGTCGCTCTACAGTGAGCTGGACCCAGGCCCTCTCGGTTATGTTAATGCATGTCTGTAAGTTTAAGAACAAGGAGGGGGAGGTCCGGTGGGGACGCTATGCGCTGGCTTAGCTTCACACCTGGCAAGGCCGGGAGTGCCCTGCTCTTGTCCTCATGGGACACAGTCAGGACAGCACGTGCTCCAGAACTCCTTGTCTGATTAACTGCTCACACTTCCACCGAGGCAAAAAGTGCTGCAAGTAAAAGGAAGTAGAGGAGAGGGGGAGAGAAAAACTCAATTATTTTTTGCATCAGTAAAAAGCAACAGCTAATTATATGCCTCACCAGCTTGTACAGCTGTGTAGTCACCAGCTGACCTAACTGATGTGCCGCTACAGCCCAGCACAACTGATCCACTAATCCAGCACTAGTGACATTCTTATTTTTATAAAAGTCACTGCACAATTCTTAAGATATATATATTTTTTTGCCAGTGGTGGTGGCATAAGCTTTTAATCCCAGCACGCATGAGGCAGAGACAGGTGGATCTCTGAGTTTAAAGCAAGACTGGTCCACAGCATGAATCCCAGGACAGCGGGTTACACAGAATAACCCTACTGATAAAAAGAAAAGGACTTACTCATTTTTACTTTATGTATATGAGTATTTTACCTATGTACCTGTGTACAGCTGTGCCTGGTGCCCACAGAGGCCAGAAAAGGCACTGGGTCACCTTGGACTAGGGTCCTCCACAGAAGCAGCAAGTGTGTATAACCATTGAGCCATCTCTCCACCTCCTTATTCACCATGTTTTTAAAAATTATAAAAGGCTGAAAAAATGGGTCAGTGGTTAAGAGCATTGACTGCTCTTCCAGAGGTCCTGAGTTCAATTCCCAGCACCCACATGGTGGCTCACGACCATCTGTAATGGGATCCGATGCCCTCTTCTCATGTGTCTAGAGAGAGCTACAGTGTACTAACATACATAAAATAAATGATTTGATCTTTAAAAAAATATTAAAAATGTTTAAAAAAAAGAAAATACACAATGATACATTTGACAGTTCCTTTAACACTGTATTTAAAAGTTTTAAAGAATACATGTTAAGTATTTCCCCACTAGTATCTGAACTAAGTGGATGAGCCGTATAGATATATAGTCAGTCTTAGATGTGGCCAGATAATTAATTAATATGCATGCACGTGTGACAGTTCTCAGAGAGCCAACCCTCTCTCCTGCCACCTTATGGGATCCAGGGACTAAACTCAGGTCACTGGGCCTGTGTACTGGCACTTCTCCTTGCTATGTCATCGTGCTGGACCAGGATCAAGTCATTTAGAAATTTCTTAGCATTAAACAGTAGAAAACAGGATTCAAATAAAGATAATAGAAGTTGTTCCGGCTTGTCACGTGTTCACACAGGAGCAGATCAACAGGTCCAGGCCTCACTGCCTCAGTACACAGTGGGCAGATCAACCAGAGCCCAAGAGAACCACCCCAACCTGAAACAGCGCTTCCGCTCATCTCACTCTGACGGCAGCTGGGCTTTTGGCTGCTGCAGGTTCCCCTGGCACCTCCAGAACATGGGTTTGCTTGCTTGTTTGTTTTTGTTTTTTTTAAAGCATTCTAACTACCATCTGGTTTTGATACATTATGTTTAAGGAGGCACACGGGAGTGAACGGTTGGTTTAACAACAATTTTAGGGTGCCTTAGAAATCTGTTCTAAAAACCTGGCTTTGGAAAATGACACCTGCACACTAATAAAACAGATCAGTCATCCTCTTGGCCAGAGAACAGATGGTCAGAGCATTCTGTTCCAGGATGTCAACAACATGGTACCAACTGGTCAACATCCACATGGCAGGGCAGGCAGGGAAGAAAGGGTGGCCCTTGGGAGGCCCTCTCCCCTCAGTACTGCCATGTCAGAAAATGGGGAGAGGACAAAAATGAACTGTGTAATATGAAGTCTCAACTCTCCTAAACTTGACCAGTATAATCTTGTCCTAGTAAGCTGTTCTGCTTACATATTAAGTATTTAAAAGTTCTTGATCTACACCACAATTTCTTGCTCTAAAGTACAAGGTTAGAATGAAGCATAAGCTAAAAATGGTTATGTAAGAATTTTCAAAACTTCAAGGAAAGGCTTACTCCAGTATTCTTTTGTTTCTTATTCTAGTACTGTGGATGTGAGCCTACAGCTGCATGCACACTGGACAAGTGCTTCACAGTGAGGCACAACTCCAGACCTTTTTATAAGAGCTCACGAAATTGCCAGGGATGGCTTAGAATTTCTTTTGTAGCCCAGGTTGGTTTTGAACTTGCTATGTCGGCCAGCCTGGCTTGGAACGCACAGAGATCTGCCTGCCTCTGCCTCCCCAAGTGCTGGGATGAAAGGCAAGTACCACCATACCTGCTTGGTCCCCAACTTTCAGTCCTCCTGTCTCAGGTGGGATTACCAAGCCTCAAATTCAACACTTTAATAGTCTCCAAATAATTTGTCAACTAACTAGAATAAGGCCCATTATAATAATTACTCACAAAAATAATTAGTATTAAATATAAGCACCAGCTTAATAAATGAATTAATGTTTTCTTGCTATATGACACATTTGCTTCAAGTCTTATTATTTAGAAAAAATTCAGAACTGGTGTGAGATACAGAGGAATGTCACAAGGAGATATTACTTTGCTACCAAATTCAGCATTTCCATACACATATTCTTTTTTTGTCCCCCCCAGACAGGCTTTCTCTGTGTGGCCTTAGCTGGCCTAGAACTTGCTCTATAAACCAGGCTGGCCTCAAACTCAGAGATCCACCCGCCTCTGCCTCTCAAGTGCTGGATTAAAGGTGTGTGCCAACACCTGGCTACTCACACATACATTCTTAACAAGGTTTAAAGTAAGTGACAACAGAAACTACCTGACTATTCTTTTTAAGCAGGATTGAAGTGCCATCATCAACTTCAAATTCCCCATAGTCTTTCAAACACCGCACCTGAAAGAACAAATTAACATTCTGGTTTTTCTTTGAGACAAGGTCTTGGCTGTGTTTTCTCGGTAAGTCCCTAACTCAGCTCTCTAAACTCAAGTGATCATACTGTGTCGGCTTCCCGACTGGCTAAGAGTACAGCTGTGCCCCACCAGAACTGGTTTACATTATTATAGGTAGTAATCAAAAAGAACATGGTAGTGTATAAATATTAAATATATATAATATTTAGATCTACTCCAGCCTCACTTTTGTAGACCCCACCCATATATCAGTAATGTGAACAGGACACAGCTAGCTAAGTTTACCAATTCCTAATTTTGGAAAAGATTCTTTTAATTTTCTTCAATATCCAGATTCATTCCAGGGTATTCTTAGCAGTAGAAAATGAAAATACAACTTTCATTTGGTGCCCCCAATAAGCAAAAGTGAAGTTGGACTGAGTGATCTTTTAATTTGTAAATAATTCTAATCATCTCAGTTTGTCCTTCACTTCAACCTTGTTCTTTAAGCAGTTAGGTTATCAAAACTGAAAGAGGATCTTGGTTGAAGGTAGAGGAGTAAGGCAGTCTTTGACAGCGACATCCCCAAT
This sequence comes from Rattus rattus, assembly GCF_011064425.1. NCBI lineage: Eukaryota > Metazoa > Chordata > Mammalia > Rodentia > Muridae > Rattus > Rattus rattus. Next base: position 130,627,992 of record NC_046158.1, on the reverse strand, counting down.
GGTAAAGAATTATCTGGGGCTGGAGAGATGGCTCAGCGGTTAAGAGCACCCAACTGCTCTTCCAGAGGTCCTGAGTTCAATTCCCAGCAACCACATGGTGGCTCACAACCATCTGTAAAGAGATCCGATGCCCTCTTCTGGTGTGTCTGAAGACAGCTACAGTGTACTTACATATAATAAATGAATAAATCTTAAAAAAAAAAAAAAAAAGAATTATCTGGGCTGGCAAGATGGCGCAAAGTGCAAAACACTTACTGTGTAAGCCTGGTGACCCAAGTTTCATCCCCTGATCTCACAGAATAAGGAGAAAATCAACTCCCAGAACTGTCCTCAGGTATACCAAGGGACATGCAGTTGCACTTAAGTACACATTACTTGTAGATAGTTTTGTTTTTTTAAGGGACAGCACTAAGTGATATCAAGAAAAATAGGGAGGCATTTCATCATCTTCTCATGAATATTCTAATGTTTTCTCATTTCATTTCACATATATGGGTGTTTTGCCTGCATGCATATCTGTATGCCACATGTATATACAATATTCGAGTGGGGCAGAAGAGGGCGTGGGTCACCAGTGTTACAGATGGCGGAGAGCTGCCATGTTGGTGCTAGGATTTAACTTGAATCCTCTGCAGGAGCAGCCAGTGTTCTTAACCAGAGACATCTCTCAGTCTTTCATGAATATTTTTCTGTTTTCATGTTGATACTAGAACCTGACAGAGCTACACGTTGTGTTTTATGTCATATCTTTCAATCTATAGATCTTGCTACCTCTTTAGAAACTTTCTTCCGTGGCCATCTATTTGTGGTACCAAAGACCAAACTCCTAAAATGGGTGTACTGATGAGATTTTAGGTATCCATCCGTAAGACTGTGGAAACTATCTTCCTCTCGCTCTTTTGTCTTGTTTCAGTTCTTTCCTTCTTAAGAGAAGCTAGTAAATCTTTATCTTTGATAGAAGGTAATACAATGTATTATTATTAAAGTAGGTATACATACTTCAATATATAGGCTTTTGGGGGGTTTCACATCTTGTGTGATGTCCAAGCCTTCATCTCCTCCAAGTGACCTCATGTAAGTTGCAAGAGACTTTTTATAATGGTTGAACCACTCCATCTGTGAACAGGAAAATAGTCATTTGCCAAAGTTTAAGAAAGATTACACAAACTAGGTACCATTTCAAAGCCACACATCCTAAGACCGGATCTTCCCACATCAGTTAATTATGAAAATCCTCCACAGACATGCCCACTGGCCCAGCGACATCTTCCCAGGAATTTATAGGTTGTGTCAAGTTGACAAAGCAATCACAACTACCACAGTAAAGAGAGCTCTGGTAGATGTCAGATACTTAGGCAGTATGGTCTGAGCAACTGTCAGATCCCATCTGGGAGAGGCTGAAGGCTGGCAGGTGACTTTACTGAGATGGTTCACCATGGACTGCTATGAATGAGCTTCTGGGGGCAAGGCCGGAGAGGCTAGATCTTGGGATTGCTTCTTGCTGTTGATACACCTTTCCTGTCATTATTAAGTTCATTTAACAATCTCTGAGCTTTAGCTCACCCTATTAGACAGGCTTTCTGAAGATCAACAAAGTTGTTCTGTCTTGTAGTGATGTTTTACAAACAAGTAGATGATTTAATTCCTTTTTTATCATTGTTTATTTATTATATAGATTATATAATATTATTGTAGCTGTTGCTGTCTTCAGATACACCAGAAGAGGGCATCGGATCTCTTTACAGATGGTTGTGAGCCACCATGTGGTTGCTGGGAATTGAACTCAGGACCTCTGGAAAGGCAGTCAGTGCTCTTAACCGCTGAGCCATCTCTCCAGCCGGATTTCTTAATTCCTAATGATGACTCTACAAGAATTCCTACGTTTATATTAGTAATTATCGAACTCTGTAAGAAGGGCTGCAATCAGAGCCGTCTGTAACATGAAAACTGCAAGTAGAACTCTGCTCGCCTTCACATGTCACTGGCTATTTGCACTAAGATAGAAAATAGACAGATTTACAATTAAGGAGTATATTTCTTTAGGCTGTAAAACTATTAACTATCGGTTGTTTTTTTTAAAAAAAAAAAAAAAAAAAAAGGGAGCAATTGGGCTGGAGAGATGGCTCAGTGGATAAGAGCAATGACTGCTCTTCCAGAGGTCCTGAGTTCAATTCCCAGCAACCACATGATGGCTCACAACCATCTGGGATCTGATGCCCTTTTCTGGTGTATCTGACAGCTACAGTGCTCTCACATAAATAAAATAAATAAATCTTAAAAAAAAAAAGGAGCAATTTATTGTTGGTGCAAGGACAGAAGATAAAATATTAGCTGGGTTTATCTATATAAAGCTTCAATACTAATAAGACATTATCCAGATGATTTGCCTCGTGATAGAAACATGCTAACTTAAAATTATAGTTTTTAACTTTAAACGAACCTGTGGAGCTAGTGGCAGATAATGATAACTAGCTAGATAACCAGTCTTAGTAGTTACTTATTTATTTATTTAATTTTATTTAATTTAATATGTGAGTACACTATCAATTTCTTCAGACACACCAGAAGAGGGCATCAGATCCCATTACAGATAGTTATGAGCCATCATGTAGATGCTAGGACTTGAACACAGGACCTCTGGAAGAGCACTCAGTGCTCTCTCTCTCTCTCTCTCTCTTTTTTTTTTTTACTTTTTTTTATTGGATATTTTTTTACCTACATTTAAAATATCATCCCCTTTCCCAGTTTCCCATCCATAAACCTGCTTCTATGAAGGCGTTCCCCCTCCCCAACCACCCACCCCTTCCCGTCTCCCTGCCCTGACATTCCCCTACACTGAGGGTCCAGCCTTGGCAGAACCAAGGGCTTCTCCTCCCATTAGTGCACAAGGCCATCCTCTACTACACATGTAGCTGGAGCCATGGGTCTGTCCATGTGTAGTCTTTGGGTAGTGGTTTAGTCCCTGGGAGCTCTTGTTGGTTGGTATTGTTGTTCATATGGGGTTGTAAACCCCTTTAGTCCTTCGATCCTTTCTCTACTTTCTCCAATGGGGACCCCGTTCTCAGTTTGCTGCTAGCATTCGCTTCTGTATTTGTCAGTCAGTGCTCTTAACCACCGAGCCATTTCTCCAGCCCTGGATAACTAGTCTTAATGGAAACACAAGTAAACATCTTGGTTGTTACTTCTTATTTATGGTTTGATTTATGTTTGAACTTGTGAACTTTTAAGGAGAGATGCTTGGAATACCATGTGATCTATTCTCCTAAAAAAGTACAAAAAACTAGGAACAATGACATTAAGGAGGCAGAAGGAGAACAGAAGAGAAGCAGAGTAGAAGCAAAACAGAGGAAGAGACAGCAGAACATAGCGGAATACACCAGGGCCGAGGAGATGCAGGTTAGGACAGAGAGCAGAAACAGAGAGCAGAAGGAGCTGCCGAGAGCAGAAAGCAGCAGGCAGGCTTTTCTTACACACTTGAATTTAATTCATTTAGCAATAAAGGTAGAAAATTTTTTTCTTTCTCTACACAATAAATGCTGGAACTTATTTTTCATCCGGAATGAGTGAGTTCTTTTTGCACTGGAGCTTGCTCAGTGAAACCTGCTCCTGCAGGCTTTTGCTCTTTTCTCCTGGTGTGTGTGTGTGTGTGTGTGTGTGTGTGTGTGTGTGTGTGTGTGTGTATGTGTCTAAGTATGTAAGTCGATGAGGCAAATGGCTAAGCCAGGGAAGACAAAGGCCCACAGCTCAGCTGACCCTGTCCACATGAATGGAACTGGCAAGTTCCAATATCTGAGGACCTCAGAAATGGCCAGAGGTACTCTAGTGCCTTATCTGTGTTTTCTCTCAAACCCTGGAGAATTCCCCTCACCTTTTATTCTTTTTGGTACTCTTATTTAGTGTTACTTATACATTTTACCTCTTTGGTGGGATTAGTGGGTTGTTTTTTGGTGGTTTTGGTTTTGGTTTTGGGGACAGGGTTTCTGTGTAGCCCTGGCTGTCCTGGAACTACTCATTCTGTAGCTCAGGCTGGCCTTGAATACACAGAGATCCACCTGCCTCTGCCAATGTTGGGATTAAAGGCCTGCGCCATCACCCAGTCTGTTTGTTTTTTGAGACAGAGTTTCTCCCTGAACCTGCTATGTAGACCAAGCTAGCCTTGAGCCCACAAAGATCTGCCTGCCTCTGCACCTGAGTGCTGGAATTAAATGTGAGCACTACCATGCCTTGATATTTTTACTTTATTTGTTGAAAGAAAACAGCTGGGCTGGTGATGGCATACACCATTAATCCCAACACTTAGAAGGCAAAGGCAGGCAGATCACTGTGAATTCAAGGCCAGCCTGGTCTACAGAGTGACCTCCAGGACAGGTAAGGGCTCCAAATAGAATTCCTGTCTTGAAAAACAAAAACAAAAATATAAATAAATAAACTCTTACGGGTTTCTGGAATCTACAGAGTTCCAAGACAGCCAGGTCTACACAAACCCAGCCGCAAAAAACCTTAAACTAAAACCCCAAACAAACAAAAAAAAAATGAATTTTTTTCTTTTTAAATTAAAATATAATCACATCATTTTCCTCCTTTCATTTCCTCCTTCTGATCCCTCCTATGTAACATCTTTGCTCCCTCAAAACCATGGTATTTTACTTTAATTATATATATGATTATATATATGTGTATATATGGTTTGTGTGTATATAAACATACATACTGTTATAGACACGTGTTCTATACACAAGTATATAATAAGATCTGCTCAGTCTGTTTAGTGTTACTTGAACGTATGTGATTTCACAGCTAACCATTTGGATTGGCTAATCACCCAGGCAGCTCATCCCTGGGAGTCAGCTCCTTCCTGTGGTGCTCTGTCTGGATAGAGCCCCATGGCTTGGCCGCACTTTCTACTTTTGGCTCTGTCTTTGTTAGCAGTCTACTTGTGGGGACTTTTCTCGGGTCTTGTTTAGGGAACCACACTGCTGAAGGATTACGAGTGACGCTTCCTTGTCATCTCTAGAAGACAGTCTCACAGCAGAGCCCTCTGGCTCTCACAATCATCTGTGCCCCTTGCACAATCTTCCTTCAGTTTTAAAGGTTTGGTTTTGCTTTTGTGATTCATCTAATTTGGTTTATAGATCGTTTTCACTGTTAGGCAGGTTTTTTCTTCTTTTTTGCCCCATGTTTTCCTCTTTGACTAGCTCCCTCTATATATTTAGAATATTTTGACCTTACTGTACTGGTGTTAAATACTCATTATAGGGGTTGGGGATTTAGCTCAGTGGTAGAGCGCTTGCCTAGGAAGCGTAAGGCCCTGAGTTCGGTCCCCAGCTCCGAAAAAAAGAACCAAAAAAAAAAAAAAAATACTCATTATACAGGGATTTTATTCTCCTAACACTTGCCAGGTTTTGAGCTTTTTCATGACTGAGATATTTTTCTTTTGTTTTCTAATTCCTTTCTCTTGTCCCTGAATAACATTTTCCTCACTCGGCTTCTTTCCCCTTTCTTGTTTTTCTATTTCTCCCTTTTCCCTGTCATCTTCATTTATGTCATTCATTTTCTATTTGCACACTCACTCTCTAAAAATTACCTTTGTCCCATATGCTGTCGTAACCTCGCCGGTTTCACTTCTGCATGCACTGTTTTAAGTGTATTTCTGCATCTTGAATGGCCTCATAGTTGTTGCTATTACAGAAACTCGCTTTCTCTTTACAGAGAGTACTGGAGATTAAGCCTTAAAGAAGATCTCCAAATAAAACAGGAAGAGAGATCCAGACAAGGAGAAATGTGTATCATAAGACAGACACCAGAAATAGAAAGTGTGGCAAACTAGTTCCTCCAAAATGCTCGATAGTGATTTCAGATGTTTTCTAGTAAAGGCTGAGCAATGTCTTCTAAGATGATACAAACGAATGGTTTCATTCAATCCAAAACCTAAAGAGGAAAAGTCAGCAATACAGAGGGTAAGGTAGTAAAATGGATGAATTGGGATGAAAGTCAGTAGTTTTCTTCTGAAGAAACTGTCAGCAAAGACTCTGATGTTGTGGTAATGTTAATAAAAAAAAATCTCAATGAATTAAAAATAAAAAGATCCCATGGAGCAGAGGATGAAATACTATAGCCAGGCACCACCACGAAGATGATGGAGAACTCGAGCACGCACTCAAGAGTCCAAGCCCAGTTAAGATAAAGAGTGAGAGATTCTACTCAATGAAATTATAGCAAAAATTTCCCAACTCTAGAGCAAGATATCCAGGCACAAGAGGCATTAGAACCCTAAAGACACATGACCAGAGAAGAACCTCTCTGTAACATATTATTGTCAAAATGTCAAAAAAAAAAGATACAAAGAAAAATGAATTACAAGATGGTATAAACTTGGAAATATATGTTGAGGTGCCGAGTATTGATGACTGCCCATAAAAGTCACATAGGCCCTGATATGGTAGTAGTAGGTGGCTTCAACACCTATTTTGATAACAAAGAAACCTCTGACTTCAGTTATACTGAAGGGGCTGCATGGTTCAGTGATGAGGGACACTTGTTGCTCTTGCAGAGGGCTGAGGTTCAGTTCCCAGCATCATCACAGTGGCTCATAATCATTTGTAATTCCAGTTCCAGGGAAGCTGACCCCATCTACTGACCCCTAAGGGCACCAGGCATGCACATGGTGTCCATACATACATGCTGGCAAACCATTCATATATATAAAGTAAATCTAAAAAGTCAAGCTATACCACAGATCAAATGAGCTTATCTGAATTACAGAGACCATCTATCTAATAGGTAAAGAATATACATTCTTCTCGGCAGCCCATAAGCTTCTGGAAAAGAGCTCACATTCTGGGCCATAAATCAAGTCTTAAAAAACATGAGAGAGGGGTGAAAGCAGGAAAGCTGGTGGAGGAGCAAAGGCGGCGATGGAGGAAGAGGAAGAGGTGAATGCAGAGGCGGCGGAGGAGCGGGACGAGGCCGAGGAAGCGTCCTGCAATGGCAGCAAGAAGAAGGTAGTTCCGGGTATTGTGTACTTGGGCCAGGTCCCGCGCCGCGATTCCGGTCCCTGCACGTTCGCAACCTGCTCAGCACCTACTGTGAGGTGGGACGCGTTTTCTTCCAAGCTGAGGATCGCTTTGTGAGACTCAAAAAGAAGGCAGCCACGGCTGCAGGAGGAAAGAAGGGAGCTAAATACAGCAAGGACTATACCAAAGGCTGGGTGGAGTTCCGAGACAAGGGCATACACAAGCGAGTGGCAGCTCGTCTACATAACACGCCCATGGGTGCCCGCAAGTGCAGTCCCTTCCGTTATGACCCGTGGAACCTCAAGCATTTGCATCGTTTTACTTGGCCCCACCTCAGTGAACACCTTGCCTTTGAGCGCCAGGTACGAAGGCAACACCAGAGAGCAGAGGTTGCCCAAGCAAAACGAGAGACTGATTTCTATCTTCGAAACGTAGAACAGGCACAAACAGGCACAACGCTTCCTTGCAGCTGATGGGGATGCTACTCAACCAAATAGCTCCTGGACATTTATTTACTCAACATCCCACAGAGCAGGAGCTGAGGGCCCAGAAAGCAGCATGGCCCGGAGGGCCGGAAGGAGCTCAGCTGGCCACCGTCCAGGACCAGGCCCGATCCAACAGAGGGCTACTAGCCAGGATCTTTGGGGCCTCTCTACCTGCAGAGAGCAGGAAAGAACCGTAGCCTGTAAGGGACTACTAATGGAAGAAGAAATAACTGCCAGCCCTGCCTCCTCCTCATCTGCCTCCTGCAGAGTGTAACCATCTAGGCAGATGTTTGCTCTGTTCCACAGACCAAGAGTCTGGTAAAAGGCCTTTTTCGTTGGTGTCTTTTACCCACTTTGACCAAATCTTTTAAGTGCCAGTCTGAGAACTTTACTCACACTATCCAGGATGAAGACCACTGTAGGTGCCTGCTGTGTTTGGCATCTGATTGCCTGCCTCTCTCTCAGTGGGCACCTAACAGTCTCTGGCTGGAAAGAGTAGACTTGCCTTCCACTAGGGTAGTGGTCTGTGGTCTTTGTTCACTGTAGTGGGGAACTGGATTTGTGGTTCAATTTGTGGTTTATGTTAGAAAATATAAAATAATTTATAAAAAAAAAAAATACGAGAGAGGGCTGGAGAGCTGGTCTAGTGTTTAAGAGCACTGACTGTTCTTCCAGAGACTTGAGCTCAATTCCCAACAACCACATGATGTCTCACAACCATCTGTAATGGAATCCAATGCCCTCTTCTGGTGTGTCTGAAGACAGCTACAGTGTACTCATATATATATATAATAAATCTTAAAAAAAAAAACAAACCAAGAATCTAAATAGCTTTTTGTGTCTTATCTAATTAATGCAATAAAACTAAAAGTCAACAAGAATACTGAAACCACACAAGTACTTGGAGACTTAATGTCATTTTGAAGAAATTGGGGAAGAAACTGAAAATTTCCTAGAATCAAATGATACAAGAGTGCAATTTACCAAGACCCTTGGTACACAGCTAAAGCAGTTCTAAGAGGAAAAATGATAGCTATAAGCACCTATATTGAAAATTAAGATATCAAGTAAATTACCTGGCAGTGCACCTTAAGGTCCTAGGAGAATAAGAGCTGTCTAAACCCAAGTGCAGTAAGAGGTGAAAATGAGATCAGAGCAGAAATTAATGCAGTTGAAATGAAAAACTAATATATAGACTCAATTTAAAACATGAGTCAATTCCTAGGCACATATAACCTTCCCTTCTCCCAGAAACTCAAGAAGAAACAAGCCTGTTATAACCAAAGACTGAACCAACAATAAAAAGCCTCCCAACCAACCAAAGAAAAGCCCCAGGACTAGATAGGCTCGCTGTCAATTCTACGAAACTTTCCAAGAGCTAACACTGATACTATTAAACCCTTCTGTAATAGAAGAAAAGAAACAATGACAAACTGTACAAAGCCAGCATTACCATGACACACACACACACACACACACACACACACACACACACACACACACACACACAAAGAACACTATAGTCAAACTTCCCTGATGGGCATAGACACAAAAACTTCTTGTCAGAATTCAAAAACACATTAAGACCAGACCATGACCATGTTGACTTCACTCCAAGGCAAAAGGTTGGTTCAACACCCACAAATCAATAGATGTGGTACAGTATGCAAATAGAGTTAAGGACAGAAATCACATCACTTATGCAGAGATGTATCGGGAGTGCCTTGCTAACGAGATGACTCATAGTGGACCCTGGTTGGTTTGTGCTAACCTAATGACACAGAGTGGAGGCTGGACTGGGCTCTGGACTTCACTAACAGCGTGACCTCCAGGGAGGGGAGGGGAGAAGACTGAGCTCAGTGACAGGGCTGGTAATTCAATGGTCATGTCTCTAGAGTATAAAACCTCAACCACTTAGACACCACTGCTGTATAAGACGACCTGGATAGGGGTTGGGGATTTAACTCAGTGGTAGAGCGCTTGCCTAGGAAGCGCAAGGCCCTGGGTTCGGTCCCCAGCTCCAAAAAAAAGAACCCCCCCCCCAAAAAAAAGACGACCTGGATGACAATGTTATGTGCTCCACCATGGAATGTGTCAAGAGGATACCAAGCTCTGATCTACAAGGATACAATAGCAGAAGCTTAGCGTCTTCAACCCTTTCAACCCTTGCCTTGTGAGCCTTGTCTGGCTGGTTCCAATCTACATCCACTTTGCTTTGTATCCATTTGGCTTCAAGACTTTAAGTGTGAAGTACAATGATACTCTTGAGTTTTGTGACTCATTCTGGTGAAGTACTGAACCAATAGGAATCATGGGACATCTAAACTTGTAACTGTTGTCTAAAGTAAGGGAAAATCTTATGGAAGACTTAGGTGAAGTGTGGTCTAACTTCAGCCAATTAGTGTCTGAAGTCCTTCAAACCTCTATTTTTAAAGAAGAGAATATTTAGGTATAGAGAGAGGTCAAGTTACTTACTTGAGATAGACAGTTCTTAAACAGTCAGGATTTAAGTTTATCTGACTACAGTCCAATATCTGGAGTAATCCTATGCCTTAATTACTGGATCAATCAAGACTTATTACCAATATGAATTTGTAATGTTGATTATAATGTATGTGTGTGTGTGTATATATATATATATATATGCACATATTATATAGAAAACACCCAAGTAATAATACCAGCTTTTAATCCCAAAGATGGATCACTCATAAATAACATATTGGGACTCTATCTTGTTAAATACTAAAGTTTTCTCATGGTACTTAGAATTACTCCCTATATAAGTATATAAGAAATTAGTCCAAGTTAGAAATTGATGGGTGGACATTGAAAACAAAGGAACACTGATAACTACTATTCGAGAGCATAACAGTTCAATACAATTGAATAGTGTTAACCTACTTCTTCAGCAGACATGTGGAATCGTAAAGTATTTGGCAAGACACTCCCATATTCCCACCTGAGTGCTCTAATCCGAAGCAACCGGTCATACCTAGGACATGAGATTAGATGGCATAAGAATAAAAGGGTCAAAGATGTTATGATGAAAAGACTCAAGACTCACAAAAACCTCTTCTTCTCTCTCTCGTCCCTCTCCCTTGTCTCTTCATTTTGTTAAACTTCTCCACATGGAACCATAAAAAAAACCCTAAATGGAGCATGTGGACTTTGGCTACTGATAGAAAGACATCCACAGAAATCATCTTTGGGACAACAGAAAAAAATGAGCATAAGAACTGTCTAGCTTGCTGGGTGTGGTGGTCCATGCATTTATTCCCAAAATTTTAGAAGCAGAGACAGAAGGATCTCTATGAGTTCAAGGTCAGCCAGGACTATAGGAGACCCTGTTTCGACCTGACAGATACCACAAGGCATTGTTTATTTCTCCAAATGTGACAATATGTGCAGTGGTTACAAAGGCCATGAGGAACCTGCTGCTCAGAGAAGAAAACTATTATGAATTCAGTAATGAGCTGTCATGATTCTCCAAACCAGTACAGCATAAAAACAGAACACAGGGGCTGGAGAGATGGCTCAGAGGTGAAGAGCACTGGCTGCTCTTCCTGAGGTCCTGAGTTCAATTCCCAGCAACCACATGGTGGCTCCCAACCATCTGTAATGGGATCTGGGGCCCTCTTCTGGTGTGCAGGCATATATGAAGGCAGAACACTATAATTAATAAATAAATAAATCTTGAGAGAAGAAAGCACACAATGAAGTAAATGTGACAAAACACTAAGATCTAAAAACTACGTTCCACAAGGAAAGCTATATTATTCTTACTGTTTTCATGATTATACTACTGTTTCATAATTTAAAAAAAAAATTATTTTTTAAAGCCAAGGGTGACTATAATGATGTTATAGCACTCAAGAGGCAAAAGTAGATCTTTGTGAGTTCAAGGTCATCCTTGGTTACTCCAGTCTCAAAAACAAGCAAACATACAAACCAAACAAAAAACATAAAACGGGGGCTGGAGAGATGGCTCAGCGGTTAAGAGCACTGACTGCTCTTCCAGAGGTCCTGAGTTCAAATCCCAGCAACCACATGGTGGCTCACAACCATCTGTAATGGGATCTGATGCCCTCTTCTGGTGTCTAAAGACAGCCACAGTGTACTTATATATAATAAATAAATAAATCTTTAAAAAAAAAACATAAAACAGAACAATAAAAGCTATTTTCTTCCTTCCTTCCCACTGAGAAACCAAATTACATCAGAAGCCCTCCTAGGTTCCCTGACACCCCAAGCAAAACCCAAGACACTCACAGGTATGCTATCGTGCAGCGCCTGTTTCTTAACAAAGAACAATGCCGAAATTTGATGGTTGGTATCAAATCACCTCGTCCAGCTGACTTTGCTTCATTCCTGATAAGGACATGTAAGGAACAAGAAACAGATATAGGTAAAAGTTTCAAAAGCAGGAATGGCTGACTGATATGCTTGCTTTGTCTATTCACAACTGGTTAACCAGAGCGGGGTAGCTTCCTCCCTGCCCGTGCTTTCATTAGTATATTAAAAGATAAAAAGCCAGAACTGGGTGTGGTAGGGCACTCCTTTAATCCCAGCATTTAGGGGCAGAGTCAGAAAATCTGCATTCAGGGTCATCCCAGCCTACATAAAGTAGTGAAACCTTGTATGTGTCTCTGAATATCTAGATTGTTTTGTTTTCGTGGTGCTTGAGATTAAACCCAGGGCCCCAAACATGATAGGCAAGTGCCCTAGCACAGAACTACTCCCCACATGGAGCCGCCATTCTACACACTTCTGCCACTCTGTGGAGGTCAGGCTAATTTCCCACATTCCTTACAACTGCTTGCAATGTAAGGATATAATTCCTGGGTTATAAGGAACCAGTACAATACATATGGACTAGCAGGGCATGGTGGCACCATGTCTGCAATCCCAGCACCTGGGAAACAAGGCAGGGCAGAAAGCTTTAGCTAAGACTGAACTACAAAATGTGATCTTTCCTCAAAAGATTAGCTAAATTCAATAGCAGAATAATTTAGAAAACACACGTCAAACTCTGTACATTTACACATGATTGGTGGAGGGATTCATTTCTGTTCACAAAGCTGTTCTTAATTTTTTTATTGCATTTTTTTGCTTAAATTCTTTTTTTTTTTTTTTTTTTTTTTTTTTTTTTTCGAGCTGGGGACCGAACCCAGGGCCTTGCGCTTCCTAGGCAAGCGCTCTACCACTGAGCTAAATCCCCCAACCCTAAAAGAGATTCTTTTTTTTTTTTTTTTTTTTTTTTTTTTTTTCGGGCTGGGGACGAACCCAGGGCCTTGCGCTTCCTAGGCAAGCGCTCTACCACTGAGCTAAATCCCCAACCCCTTTGCTTAAATTCTTTCATTGCATTTATTTTTCTGCTCATGCAATTCATGTAGAGAACAGATAAGATGGCAACTTTCACTCTCCTTTCACCATGGGTCCTGGGAATTAAACTAAAATCATCAAGCTTAATAGCAAGAACCTCTATCCATTGAGTCATTCCACCAGCCCTATTTTATTTTATTCTTAAAAATCCTTTTATTTGAACTGGGTCATGGTGGTGCATATCATTAATCCCAGCACTTGGGAGTCAGATGTAGCCTGGTCTACAGAGAGTTCCAGGACAGCCAGGGCCACACAGAAAAACCCTGTCTCAAAACAAACAAACAAACAAACAAACTAACTAACTAACTAACTAACTTTCTCTTTAATCTTATATGTTTGGGTATTTGTACCACATCCATAGAGGTCAGAAGAGGGTGTCAGATCCCCAGTAAGAGAGTTAGAGACCATTGTGAACTGCCGTGTGGGTGTTCTCTAGAGCAGCTGGTACTCTTAACCACTGCCATCTCTCCAGTCCCCCTCACAGATAATTTTAACCAGAAACAATGGTCACCTCCCCAAAGAGAATTTAACAAAGTCAGTGACAAATTTCAGGATCAGTAATTTGCACAGAGTGCAGCTAGAGAGTACAGAAAATTCAGTCCCTTACTGGACCAAGACACAGTAAGCTAACTCCAAAATATATTTTTATTCTGTTTATTATAGTCCAGGTCACTTTTTAAATGACCTGACTTACCACTGTGCCCCCTCCTCTCTGCTCGTTAAATACATGCGGCAGCCAGGATGGCCTCAAAACAAAGACTGCCTACCCTGTACACAAACATCTCATCTGATACCACCTTCTCTCCTGCTAAGTTCCAGCCCCCTTGGTCTTTAAATGCAGTTTGCTGAGTACTTAATTGTCTCTTCATGATCGTTGGATTTGTCGGGGCCAAGGTCTGGATGGTCTCTGCCCACCCTGACTGTTGCTGTGAATAAAATCTAATTCTCAAAGCCTCAGCTAAAATGTCGTTTCCTTAAAGAAATCTCTCAAGTCCTCAATTTAAGTTACGCCCTATACTGTCTCCTAGCACTATTCTCTTCCATGGCCTGCCCTTAGAGCATCTCCCATCCTGACATGTGTGTACTTAGTATCTGTCTCCTAACAGTAAAGTCAGGAACAGAAATCTAGACAGTGTTATCTACCATGGAAATACCAGAAACATTTGTCAATGCAACTTTATTTGGTGCATGTCCATCAAATGGATTAATAAACAACTCTGGAGAATTGAGTTCAAGACTTGACATCTGACCCACATTTACCACAGCCCTGATGTTCAGTTCCTTGTTCTACTGGTAAAGATTTTCTGATATCGGTATGTATTGTGTTCCTTTCATTTTGGGTGCCCCATATTATTAATTTCTACACCCAAGTAATTTATAGACCTCTCTAGTTAAGACTCTGACTGTTATTGGGCATTAGTCCCAGCACTTGGGAGGCAGAGGCAAGTAGATCTCTGATTTTGAGGACCCTACATTACGGAGTGAATTCTAAGACAGTCGAGACTATAACAAGGAACCCTGTTCTCAGAGTGGGGGGCAGGGACACCAAGGCTGTACTACCTCAGCTTTGACCTCGCTTGCAGCACCTGTTTTTATCTGATCACGCGATGGCAGCTTTTGAAGTCTATTGACAAGGTCCAGATTCTCCATCGTATGAGTTGCCACGCCCAGTTTAAATATTCCACCTATAGCCCTTTATTGACCTGCTAAATGTGACACCGGTTCTCGATGAACTCTACTCATGCCTACTCATGCCGTCAGAAGTCACTGCTGCTCCTGACCAGCTGGCCCTCTCTTTGAAGCATACTAAGGCATCTGTTAATGAAAACAAAGAGTGGGAACTAAGTATTTAATTGCATTGTGGTCTTTATCTGCTCCTGTCTCACCTTTTTAAATCTACTTCAGTTCTTTCAACTTAGAATTACACATCACGATGCATCATGAAGACGCAGTAAGCGTCTAACACACATGAAGCACTGTCCAACCACAGTAGCAGAAAACTTTAAGTTTTAGTCCTGTGCTCACTTGTACAAGCAGGATAAGACAGATTCAGAGAATTAAAACGACACAAAACAGTACATCCCCAAAGAGATATAAGGTTCTGGTTTTAACATGTCATTTCTTATTTTTAAAACATCGATATTATCACAACTTACACATCTGACTGGTTTTGTTCATACAAAGCTTTCATCTCCTCCAGAACTTGTCTGAGTCCGTCCTCCTGAAATGTATAAACTGATATTAATATAGGTCCATTGATTCCCCTATTAATTTCAATCTGTATTATCTTTCATTTAAATACCTTACCAAAAAAACAACAAGCTTCACAATATTTTCATAGCTACAGATGCTGGCAAGGAACATAAAGTACAGCCCTGTGGAAATCCGCTCCATAGCTGTTCAAACTGTTCAAAGGAATGGGCCAAGTAGTTCCTGAACTCAAGATGCCAAGCAGGAAGACCCCAGGAGTTCAAGGTCTTCAGGCACTACATAGACATACCTATTTTTTTTTTTTTAAGATTTATTTATTTTGGGTCCCCAGCTCCAAAAAAAAAAAAAAACCAAAGATTTATTTATTTATTATATATAAGTACACTGTAGCTGTCTTCAGACACATCAGAAGAGGGCATCGGATCTCATTACAGATGGTTGTGAGCCACCATGTGGTTGCTGGGAATTGAACTCAGGACCTCTGGAAGAGCAATCAGTGCTCTTAACCGCTGAGCCATCTCTCCAGCCCAGATATACACCACACTTTCCTACCTTGCAAGATACCTTGAGCTCTATCTATACCTGGCACCAGAAAAAAACTAAACAGAACTACCATATGACCCAGAAACTCAACTAGGTTTATGTTCTCTCTCGTTCTCGTTCGTTCTCTCTCTCTCTCTCTCTCTCTCTCTCTCTCTTTTTCTCTCCTTCTCTTTGTTATTCCCTACACTACTACTGAGCTAAATCTCTAACTCACACAAAAACTTACAAGCAGTTTTGTTGTGTTTGATTTTATTTTTATTCTTAGAGTTTCATAATTGGTTCTCTTGAGACAGGGTCTTACTAGAATTATGTGACCCAAGCTAACCTCAAACTCACATTAAATTTCCTGGCTCAACACTCCAAGTCCTGGAATTACAAGCATACACTGACTGGACTTTACACAAATGTTCTTGGCAGAATGATTCAAAATAGTCAAAAAGCAAAACTAATTCAAAGGACCAACAACTGATGGAGAGGATGAGCTCAATGTGATATACCACCCAGTGGAATGTAATTTAGCTATGAGAAGGAATGAATACCGACACATACTACAATATAGGTAGACCCTGAAAACTCCATGTTAAACCAGAGACACCAGACACAAAAGGAGGATAGTCTGAGTCTCCTTATCAAGAATACTAGGCCAAGCAAATTCAAACACAGAAAAGCAATGTAGCCAGACACAGCAGTGCAGGCTTAGAATCAATGCCAGCAAATGGAAGGACTATCTCAAGTTGAGGCCAGCCTTAAGAACATAGTGAAACTGTCTTCAAAGAAATGAGGGCAGGTGAGATGGCTCAGTAGTAAGGGTACTTGCTTTCTAGCCTGATGGTCTCCTTCCTGTAACTCACACAGCAAAAGGACAACTCTCAAGTTGTCCCTGACCTCCACACCTGTGCTACGGTATACATGTGCCTACCCACATAAGTAAGTAAATACAAAAGAAAAGTGATTATCAGGAGCTGTGAGAGAAGGGGAACTGGGCATTGCTGCTTAAAGGTCACAAAGTTTCTGCTGGAGTAATGAAATGGTTTTGCAAACAGTGAGGAAGATTTAACAGCAACGTGGTTGTAATGAGTGGCCCTGGAGCCTACACTAAGTTAAAATGGGCAACTTTATATTTGTATGTGTATTTTTAAAAGATAAAATGAATAGCCATTTGAAAAGTGCAATAGGGGCTGGAGAGATGGCTCAGTGGTTAAGGGCACTATTCAGTCCCAGGTTCGATTCCCAGCACCCACAGAGTGATTCATAACTGTCTATAACTCCAGTTCCAGGAGAATCCACTGACCTCTTCTGACCTCTCTGTACCAGGAATGCACGCTGCCACATATATACATGCATGCAAAACATTCATACACGCAAAATTTAAAAATCTTTAAAATAAGACAACTGAACTACTGAATATTAAGAATAGTCTCAAATACATTATACTGAGCAAAAGACACCAGATACCAAGACTGCATTCTACATGATTCCACATGGCCCTTCACACAGCATCAGGCCCTTTATAGATGTGTCAGCTCTTAGCAGTCTGAGCCCGGATACATGTAAAAAAGGGCAATACTCTACAAGCCAGGAAATCAAATCTGTGGTTTCCCAAGGATGAAGCTGGGACACAGCTCCATAGCAATCCCCAGAACTTCTGGGGTTATGTCAAGATGCTATTGGCTATAAAGATGTATGTGGAGCTGGAGAGATGGCTCTGGCTAAAAGTACTTTCTGCTCTTGCAGAGGATGTGGGTTCCCAGTCTCCACAACCACCTATAACCCCAGTTCCAGAGGATCTCACACCCTCTTCTGGCTTCCATGAAGCACCTTCATGCAAGTGAGGCGCATACACATGACTTTTGTTTTGTTTTGTTTTGTTTAAATAGAGTTCCAGGTCAGCTTGAACAACATGAAGACTTGTCTCAAAAACAAACAAACAAAAAACAAACAAACAAGTAGCACTCAAATGGGGAAAGTCACCAAATCAATAGGTAACATAAGTATGAGTCTTCTTTTTCTTGCTACAATTTGGCCCCGTTTCAAACTTTTTGTTTCCGATCTCGGAATCCAGCAGGGAGGCCAAGTTAAGCCAGCAACTAACACTTGAGAAAAAGTCTCCAGTAAGCAACAGCAGGCATAGGCCCCGCCCCCAAGACATGAGGCCCCGCCCTAAAGCCCCGCCCTAGCCCTCGACACGCCCCTGCCCGGCCGCCGCTCCTCACATTGAATGCCGGCAGCTGTCCTTCCGGCGCGCGGTGTAACTCGCGGACAAGCTCCATAGCTTTTTCACAGAACATGACGGATGCGCCTGGGTCCTGTGGTCCCGTCAACTGCCAAGTCACCCCCAAATGTTCGCTGGGCTCCTAGGTCGCGGCACTGCTATTGTTCAGAGTCGCACACCACCAGCAACCAGCTCCTCTCTTTGGCGCCAAATAGGCTTAACCAATAGAAGTGCACTGGTGCTGGGTGGAGATGGTGGGTGGGAGAGAACAGAGCTATGGTGGCCGAGAAGGGACATTTAATTTCATGCGCACCCTCACTGAACCGCTGGGAAATTGGGGTTAAAGAGAATGGTTTCTTCCCTGGCAAAGCCAGGAAATCAGTTGCGGCTAAGATTGTAGGCTGAAACGAAGGGCTTTTTCGATTGGGCAACAAAGTAAAGTGCACATTCTTCTCATCCTTTTAATTTTTCCATTTTAATTAATTATCTTTAGGTTTCAACCTTTAGGTTGAGGAAAAGTGGAAAAACTACAGGTTATGACGCAGTGTTTGAGTTTTGCAGTGCTGATTGTTTGACATTAAAGAGAAACCATCTTTTATTGGGTACTTTCAGTATGGTAGAGACAATGACGTGTATTTCAGTTAATTCTCACAACTTTCCTTAAAAGATTATTAGTATCAGAACTGATAAACCAGAACAGTTAACTTACTAAAGGTCACACAGCTCATAAAAATATTAGAACCTTATTTCTTTTTCTTTCTTTCTTTCTTTCTTTTTTTTTTTTTTCGGAGCTGGGGACTGAACCCAGGGCCTTGCGTTTGCTAGGCAAGCGCTCTACCACTGAGCTAAATCCCCAACCCCTAGAACCTTATTTCTATGCTTCGTACTTTCAGCTCTGGAACTTTTTGATTTTAAAACAATTACTTAAAAATATTTGCAAACTGGAAAACGTCACAGAGTTTAAAGATGGTCAAATGCCTGAAGCCCCAGAACTTTTGTGGCAAGGGAAGACAGATTACTTCAATTCAGTTCAGGAATTCTAAAGGAGCCCATCTTAAAAACAAACAAAAAACAATAAAATTACTCTTGATTTGCCTTCTATTTCTATGATAAAACACCATGAACAAAGGTAAACTGGGAAGTAAGGGGTTAATTTCAGCCTACAGTTGTAGTCCACCATAAAGGGTATTCAGGGCAAGAACTCAGAGGCCCTGGAAGAAGGCTGCTTTACTAGCTTCCTGTGCTTTGGGGTGACACTCCCCCTCAGTGGTCTGGGCTGTCCCCAGTCAATTACTGATTAAGAATACTCTCCACAGATTGATCAAGCCATTCTGATGGAGGCAATTCATCAAGTTTCCCTCTTCCCAGAAATAATTACATTTGTGTCAAGTAGACAAAAATTTCCTAACCTTACACAATGCAAGGTAAAAACCGTACCATAAAACCTACTTATTTCACTAACCCTTCACATTCCCCGTTGAGACAGGGTCTTACTATGTAGGCCAGGCTGACCTCAGACTCAGAGATCCACTTGCCTCTGCCTCCTGGCTGCTGGAATGAAAGGTGTGTGCCATTTTGCCTTACTATTTAGCTGGTTTTTGAAAAAGCAGTATTAATTTCTACAAGACGATAATAGATTTGTCTTGTTCTTTTACAAATGTAGATAACAAGACTGTTAGAGGAATTGGACACTGTTAAGAGAGGGGTGTCAGGGAGATTCTGAGACAAACTGTTCTTCAAGTGAGAGCTTTGTTACTTATTAATGCTGTATACAGTATGGTAGGTGGGGTTCTGAAGAGAGATACTTCAGATCAAACTAAGCAGAGATCCTTGGGGAAAAAAAGTTGCAGAGGTGGTCCAAAGCTACAAGGTGGTAGGCATGGAAAGTAATTCCTGCTACATGCTCGCTCCTTAAAGTCAGTTTGGGGAAGGCAAAATTCTTCCTTTGTTACTTCCTACTCAAAGCACTGGCTGTCATATTCCTGTATCTGTTCCTGGAGGAAGGGAGGCTGCTTAGAGTGTGGCATGATCTGTTAAGGCTATAACTCCTGATCTAACAAGGGCATATATTCCCTGAAAAAAAAAAATGGACATGGGATGCCCCACTTTAAAAGGAACCACTTGGTGTTGGAGAGATGGCTCAAAGGTTAAGAGCACTGACTGCTCTTCCAGAGGTCCTGAGTTCAATTCCCAGGAACTACATGATGGCTCATGGACATCTGTAATGGGATCCAATGCCCTCTTCTGGTGTGTCTGAGGACAGCAACTGTGTACTCATACATAAAATAAATAAAAATCATTAAAAAAAACAAAAAAACAAAAAAAAAAAAAAAAACCAAGGCTGGAGAGATGGCTTAGTGATTAAGAGCACTGACTGCTCTTCCAGAGGTCCTGAGTTCAAATCCCAGCAACCACATGGTGGCTCACAACCATCTGTAATGAGATCTGATGCCCTCTTCTGGTGTGTCTGAAGACAGCTACAGCATACTAATGTATAATAAATAAATCTTTTAAAAAAACAAAACACTTGTTCGGGTGTTGTGGATCATGCCCGTAGTTCTACCACACCAGATGCTGAAACAAGAATATTTCAGAGAGTTCCAGGCCAACCTGGGCTAGAGTATGAGACCCTGTCTCAGAAAGGGACAGATAGGTAAGCAGGTAGATAGCTAAATAAATAGAGATGTTCTGTTTATGTCGATTAGGGAGACTTAGGTTACTGTTTATTAAACACCCAACTACCTGCTGTAGGATTGTGACTCACAAACCAGGAATTTCGACCCTTCTTGGCCATGTATCTTCTCAGTTTCATCCAGGAGGCAGGACTTTTATTGACCTTTAGATTTCTTTACTTTTAAAATGGGAGCAGTGGAAGACCTATGAGCAGCCTTGATGATCCTATCTTTCCTTCAGCAAATATTTATGAAGTGTGTACTATGAGCCAGGCCTCGGTCCCGATACTGAAGATAATGCAGTAAAAAAGGGCCTGTCTTGGAGTCTATCTTGCAGTGTGGAAAACATCAATACAGATAAAGATATATCAATGTCAAGTATTTTGGTGATAAGCCAGAATAAACCCAGGAAGGTGAACACAGCAAAAACGAGACGGTCTGAGAGTTTTGTTAGTGTTCAGCAAACATAACTCTCATAGGGGAGGGGTGTAACTCTGTAGATAGTAGGCAGGGTTTTTCCAACATCAAGAATCTAAGTGTAGGGGTTGGGGATTTAGCTCAGCGGTAAAGCACTTGCCTAGCGAGCGCAAGGCCCTGGGTTCGGTCCCCAGCTCCAAAAAAAAGAAAAGAAAAAAAAAAAAAAAAAGAATCTAAGTGTAAAGGTCTTAGGGAGGGGCTGAGAAGCCTTGTGAAAGACCATCAGAGAGGCAGTGATCCCAGGAGAAGCTGGTTCCTGAGACCAGATAATGGAGCTGGAGTTCAGTCAGGTAGGCTATTATGGAGCCTTTTGTAAACAAGCTTTCAGTTTTGAGAGAGGTGGGAACCTACTGAAAGGTAGACAGATTCAGTCCTGTGGCAGATGTTAGAAAGGAGGAAGCAAAGCAAAAGTGAAGGCGAGAGGCTTTTAGACCTTTAAAGTAATCCAAGTGAGGAATGCTGGCTGTTTGGTCCAGGCTGGGGAAAGTGGAGAAAATGAGAAGTGGATTTTGAATATAGGGCTGATGTAAAACTTGATGACAGGTGTAGTAGTGTAGCATAAAAAAGGAAAAATCAGGGGTTGGGGATTTAGCTCAGTGGTAGAACACTTGCCTCAAAAGCACAAGGCCCTGGGTTGGTCCCCAGCTCCAAAAAAAAAAAAAAAAAAAAAAAGGAAAAATCAAGAATGAGACCAGAGTCTTGACTCTGAGAAAGCCAAGGAGGGAGTTCCCATTTCTCCATCCAGGGAAAGGCTACAGATAGGGATGATGTAAGAGAGTTGAGTGCCTATTAGAAGTCAATGAGGAGTAGACCATTGGATAAAGAACCTTAGATCTAGGAAGGGTATGACCCCGAGATTCAACGGGAGCGTACCTAGGAGGTAAGGGTCATATAGACAAAGCCCCACACCCTCTCTGTCTCCTCCCTCCAATTTTTTCTCCTCCTCTTCCTCATTCACCCTCTTCCTCCTCCTCCTCTTTCTCCTTCTCCTTTTTCTCCTGTAATGGAACCCTGATCCTCAGGCATACTGAGGAAGTGCCATCATTGAGCTATATTCAGTTCTTTTTGTGTTATTTTCAGACAGAAGCCACTAAATTGCCTGAGTTGGCCTCCAATCTGCACCCGTCCTGACGTCAGCCTCTGCAGTAACTTCAGGCATGTCCTACCAGGGCTATTTGTTCTTTTGTTTTTCTATAAAGATTTTATGGCTTGATAGGTCAAAACTATTTTTAAGCATTTAATTACCTTCTTGAATCTTCAAATCTATAGTACTGTTTTGTTGTTGTTTTAAAGATTGTAGATATCCATAGGGTATGGGCATAGGTTATAACATAGCAAAATGGTAAAGAAATTCTTAGGCAACTGCAAGTGGTAACTATATTATGACAAAGCCAACAACATAATCCATTACATTTCTAAATTCCTATTTAATCTTTATCAGCTGCCAACACTTTTTAAACTGATTTACATGCGTGTTGAAATTACAAAAATAACTCATTAGTAAAATGCACGCTATATCAAGCAAAACAAAAACTATTAAAAGCTACAAAGTGGACTTTCATTTCTTTCAGGTGGATCGAATTATTACTTAAATTTAGGTGTCACAGTGCAAATTCCTTTTTGAAACGGATTTCCTGGGCTTTAGCAATCCTAATCGTTTTTATGAAGATCCAAACTTTAATAAAAGATTTCAAAGCATACATACGTAGGCAGTTTATTTTCTTACCTTCTGCATTAAGGATAAAATATATGCTGTTTTAAACAAGAACTTTTCTCTATCTCTTCCTCCCTCTCTCTCCTTTCTCTGAAAGTAAAGCTTTTTGTTGAGTATAACAAACCTAAAGAACATCTGGGGCTCTCGCTTTTTAGGGGTGACAAATGCCCTAAAGAGGGAACGGAGAGAGCCTATCTTACCTAGCGAAGGGCTAGATCCCTCTAGGACCCCTTTGTGTCCTCCCCATTCGGATCACAGAGATGTGGCCTGTATCAATTCGTAGGCAGAGGACACCTGAGTTGCACTTAGAGCAACAAGCACGTGAACCCAAACTGGCCCTAATCTGCTTTGTAAACGCAGCAAAACCCTTGAGATTAGCCCTGCCCTGAAAATGACCCGCAGCTTCAGTTTATTCCGCCCTTCTCCAAGATGGCTGTTGTTGGCGCTAGGGATGCTGGGCGCGCTGCCTGTGGAGCAGAGGTGCTGGGGGCGTGACTGTGGGCGGGGCTTCCGGGAGTCGTGCGCTGATTGGCCGCGGTGGCGGACCGGCCTCCGGCGCTGGTCCATAGCGGGCGCCGCGGCCTGGGGCTGGGGATGTGACCAGCAGTGGGCTCCCAGCTCCGGGTGGTGACGGCTGTGAGCGACGGCGACTGCGGCGCAGGCGTGCGGTCGAAACCAGGGTGCCGAAAGCTGCCGGCCGACAGGGCCGCGGGATGAGGAAGCGGACCGAGCCCGTCACCTTGGAGCATGAGCGCTGCGCCGCCTCAGGCTCGTCTTCCTCCGGCTCGGCCGCCGCGGCGCTGGACGCCGACTGCAGCTTGAAGCAGAACCTGCGTCTGGCGGGCAAGGGGACGGCAGAGCCGCACAGCGCATCCGACGCGGGCATGAAGCGGGCTCTGGGCAGGTGAGATGCGGCGCGAACATGCGCGGGTCCCTCACCTGGAGGGCAGGTAGTCCCAGGCTCCCACCTTCAGGGATCTGCTGCGAGAGCATCACACGGTTCCATCCTCCCGGCGTCCTCTTCGACCCTTCTTCAGACTACCTCCCCTCGTCTGGCCCGCAGGGACCATTCTTTCCTCCAAACACCTGCCTCTGGAGTTCTCCTTCAACCCTGGTCTCACCCTCCCAACCCCTCCACGAGCTTCTCACTGACCCATCCAGCACCCTGGCTGGCATCGACACCCTTATCATGTTAGCACGCCAAGGATACTTAGCGGTTGGGTCAGTAGTAATCAGGGGCCCAGTATTCCTGACTGGCTCTGGAAAGAGTCTCCTGAGGAGTTTGAAAGGCTGCCCTTAAGGAGAGGGCCAGCAGTGTGAACCGCAGACCCTGCAAGTGCTCTTAGCCAGTTCACCTTCTTTGCCTTGACCTTATAAGGAGCTCAGTAGTAACTCTCCTGTCTGGTCCTTCCCTTCACTAGCTCATCCCAGGTCAACGCAGCCTTTGCCGACCCCCTTTTGAGGGTTAAGCGGTTTGTAGACGCCAAAGAAAAGGATGGGATGTATCCATTCTCAGCTGTTGGAGAGAACTGGTGGTTGGCTGTGAATCTGCACAGGAATTGGTCATTGAGAATCCCTCTGTAAGGACCTGGAGTCCTCTGGGTGGGTCGGTTAGTGGTTTGCATCCTCTTTTTGGGATGGAAAAGACGCAATTATGTAAAGCCGATTTCAAAATGGGATAGCGTGTTTCATAGGGGTAGGTTTCTTTCCCTCTGTGCTGGTTTCTTAATTTGACAGTTTGTAGACTGTTGTCTTTCTTGGCAGTTTTGAGGCAGTCCTGATAGTTCATGATCAGAGATGTTAGTTTGCAATACTCCTAAGACAGGAATTGTAGCAGTCATTTCTTTTTGCGTCAATTGAGTGTTCCCTTCATATGTTAAACATTTAAGCAAGAAAGAAAGCCAGAGCTTGAAGCTCTGTTCTTAAAAGATCATGAACTTTTAACTACAGAGATCCCTTTAAAAAGTCAGTGGTTCTCAATCTTGCCGAAGGGCCAGAACTGGCTGTTTGTGTGTACAGGGAGATTGCAGGGCTGGCGAAGGCTCCTGCCATCAGGCCTAATGGCCTGAGATAAATCCTTGTGGCTTAACAGTGGAAGAGGGAGAAGTGGAAGAGGGAGAACTGTCTTCCGTAAGTTGACTTTTGACCTCCATGCAGTCCACCTCACATACCTGCACACAAAAGAAATGTATAACATGTAATTAAAAATTAACTAGCAGGTGATTAATCTTTTGAAAGACGTATGTATTTTTTACTTTCTCTTAAGAAGTTTACCTGCATTTAAAAAAAAAAAAAAAAACCCTTGACAGTTCAATTACACTTTTATTCCTGTGCTTTGCGTATAGCTTAGATGACTTAGAAATTCTTCCGTTGAAAGAAATCAAGTTGCTATGCACAGTCATGTTTGGGAGGGCAGCGGGAAGACTGCTCTGACACCTTCCTTGTATTAAAAGGACCTGATTAATATTGTGGGACAAAGAGGAGCATTCACATGGTGCCCACATCCTCTGAATGAACAGAGGCTTTAGGGGAATAAAGCATAATGAGGAAGGCCAGATTGGACCATTACTCCATAGTTCTTTCCCTGTGGCCTTTCCCAGACATTCTGGTGCTTCACGTAGGCCTGGCCAGCCCAGCCCTGTTTACCTTCTTACTTACCTGACCTTGTAATTGCTATAAATGCATGCATACTTGTTGAGCTGCTTTACCTGTCTCCTCCCCAACAAGAATGGAAGTGCAATGAGAGTAGGTTGTTTTCTCCACCTCTGCATTCCAGGGCATGCCAAATGGTAGGTGGCAAAAATAAATAAATAAATAAATAAATAAATAAATAAATAAATAAATAAAAAAAATAATAATATAAAAAAGCCTGTTGAATAAATGAGCATTACAGGATAAGTTCCTGAAGTGGAGTTGCTGGGCCACAGGGTATGCTGATAACTGACAGGTAAAGCTGAAGTATGCACTGAAGAATTAGTGCTGATCGACCTCCATCAGTGTAAGTGGCCTGCTCCTAAGACTGTGTACAGTCACCACGTTTCGACCTTGCCTATTTCTTTTAGCTCTTCTTTTCGGATACTTGTAGCTACATGAAAGTGGATAAAATCTTATAATGGTCCTTTATCTGGCACAGACTTTTAAGCTTTCACTGTTAGCAGTCTTGAATCATCCCTCTCCTTGCCTTTTTTTTTTTTTTCCCAGGGTGGGTGCTACACTATTTTTAAGCAAACTTTATTTATAAGTACTTTAGAATTACTTGAACAAAAAGAAATGATTTGAAACACTGTAATAATGTTAGTATATATCAGCTATGTATAATGTCCAGTCTGCACACTCACTTTCTAAATTCTCAGTCTTACTGATTATCTTAAAATTCTGTTTTCCTTTTCCTTTATTCCCTATGTACTTCCTTTAAAAAAATTCTATACACCTTTTTTATTTGTTTCTTATTTTGTGTATGTATGATGTGTATGTGGAAGTACATGTACTGTGTAAAGGTCAGAGGACAATTTCGGGGATTTGGTTTTCTCTTCTACCTTTATGTGGGTTCTGGGGTCAAACTCAGTTCTCCAACTCTCCTTTACTGTATGAGTCATCTTGCTGGCCTCTCCTATACATTTCTATCCTAATTGTTTTTTGTTGTTGTTGAAAATAGGATTCTTTATCATAGCACATATTCTTATTTTTTTTTTTTTAGCTCAAAACTAGTAACATTATTTCTCATGGCTTTTACAGTTGATTCTCTTTGGTCTTCTAAGTATTCTGTGGGGACAACTGCAAGTAGTAAGAATTTTGTCCCTCGTCTTTCAATTTTAATGTCATTTGTTTCTTTCTCTTTTCTGATTCATGGTATATCCCAACAGAAAGTCCAGTATTGTGGCTGATACTGGACCTCTGTGACTAGTCTATGACTTTACTGACAGCCAAGTACTGTGGGTGATACTGGGTACCTTGACTAGTTCATGACTTTATTACAATTAAGAACAATGGCTGACTCTCTTGTTCTCTCTCCTCTTCTCTGCTCTCTTGCTCTTGCCCTCTTCCCCTACTTCTCTCCCCATTTCCCTCCCCTCCATGTGCTCATGGCTGGCCTTTACTCCTCTCCTCTATCTACTCTTCTTCTCTCATTAAACCTTTCCACATGGGAGTGGGGGAGACAATGGCTGATACTGAGCACTTTCATGACTTTACTGATAGTGCTTTTGATGGTTTGTTTGTTTGTTTTGCCATTAGGTGTAATCCTGGTTCTTTTGCTAAGGAGTTTGTCGCTGGTGGTATTTTAAAATAAAAAACAATGGTACTGGATTTTTTAAAGTGTCATTTGTGTGGGGTGTTGTTTTTCTTTTTTCATATATGGCCCAATCAACTTAAAAACAAAACCAAAAAAATCCACTGTAGCTAATTCAAAAGGAAAAAAATTCAAGATCAAAAGCCCCCATTTTGTTTGTTTTAAGTTCTGGATAGGTCAAAGGGTGGTTTTTTTAAAGGTAAATATTGATAGAATTAATATAGGAGCTCTACTCTCTGGAAAGAGGGATGATAATAACTTGCTTTGTTTGATGAGCAGAGACGACCAGATGAAGGACTTTGTAGGAGTCTTTTTTTTTTTTTTTTTTTTTTTTTGTAGCCTTGGAATTTTTTTTTTTTTTTTTTTTTTTTTTTTTTCGGAGCTGGGGACCGAACCCAGGGCCTTGCGCTTCCTAGGCAAGCGCTCTAACCACTGAGCTAAATCCCCAACCCTAGCCTTGGAATTCTTGACAGTGCATAGAAGGTACAAGGGGTCTAACTTGGACCCTGAGAGGACACATGTTAAATGTACAGAGATGGTCTTTCCTCTCCCAACCTTAGACCAAATCTAGGGATAGACAGATACTAGTGGGCTGTATGGGAGGTTTCCTAGTTGTATCACTCTCATGTAAACACCAAGGACCACAGTCAACACCTCTTTTTTTTTTTTTTTTTTTTTTTTTTTTTTTTTGGAGCTGGGGACCGAACCCAGGGCCTTGCGCTTCCCTAGGCAAGCGCTCTACCACTGAGCTAAATCCCCAACCCCAGCCTCCCTTTTTTTCTTGATTCAGAGAAGGGCACCCATCCAAGATGCTGCTGACTTTACCTATCCAGAAAGGCAGTAGACCGAGGTCAGGGTCCATGCCCTTCGCCTTTAGCCTTTTCAAGGTACTACCTGCAGCTCACAGGCCATGCATCCCTGTGTTAATTTACAACTAAGATAAGAGGAAGTTTACAGCTGGCCTATATCTCTTTTCTACTACTGCACCTTAAGTAACAGACTTGGCTCTAGTGATTACAGCAGGTTGACTCTGTCTGTTGTATTTCATCTGGGCCTCCATTGGGTCAGCCTTTTCCCATCATGCCTTACCTTGTCATGGTTGCTCTATAGCCTGACTCTAGATTTTATTAGGACTGTGTTTTTTTATATTTCTCTTTGACTCAAAGTTCCTTTTAGCCCACAGTCACTATTCCTTCTCAAGGCAGCTTTCTGTGGTGACTCTGGCAGACAAGTCTACATTGCAGGAGAAGCCTTTAGGAAGATTGAAAACTCTTGCCCTATAAATGGAGGCCACCTTATAGAAAGAATCATGGAATTTTGGACACTTTAAAAGTGTCTGGGTTTAGAGAGACTATCTTGGAAACTGTGTGGAAGCATCTCCTGTCAATAAAAACCTGATGGCCTGTTAGCTGATGCAGTAAATAGCAGATGGGACTTTGGGCAGAGAAAGAGCTAGGATTCTGCAAAGAATCAGGAGCAGGGAGATTTGCCTCAAACTCTGAGGAGACAGATGCATGAAACTGAGAAGGAACTAGTCATGTGGCACACATAGACTAGAATAAACAATTTAGTCAGGGAGCAATTCAAAGCCTAGGGATTTATTAAATCTCAGAGTTGTTATTTCTGGGAACAAAGAGGTAGGATGGAACTGGGTACAACTGGATAGGAAGAGTGGCAAGTGGGTGATTGGGTAAAGATGCTTGTTGCACAAGTCTGGTGACCTAAGTTTGATCCCTGAAACCCATGTATAGGCAGAAGGTGAGAAAGCTACAAAGAACACACACACACAAACTAATATTTTTAATATTTTAAAAGTCATGGTTTATCAGATCTGTGCTAATAAAGGTGGAATCCTGTTCAAAATTCCTACTGCTGCTCTTAAAAGAATACTTACATTTCAAATAAAATATGCAGGAAGACTGTTTAATGACACAAGTGTGACAAGCTTCAGGTCAGTGCTGTTTGTCCATAGTTGGTACCATAAAAGTTGCAGTGGCTTTGTGCTTTGCAAGGGGATCTGTCAGCACAGCAATCACTTGTCCTGTCCTATCTTGTGTGTGGACAGAGGGACCAACCAACATAGGGAAGATGATAGCCAGAGTGCTAGGACTAAAATGGCCCTTAGCTAGATGATTTTTCCTTTTGGGTTTAGTTTCCCTTATACTAAAATTCCATATTTTGTGGAGTGCTGCATAGTGACCTGAGTCTCAAGTGAGCCTTTTCAGAATCTGTGGCTTGGCATGAGCTACTTAACCCCTGAGTCTGCTTTTTCATCTGTAATGTGAGGATAAGAATGCCTCCCAGTTGGAGGCCCAGGTGTGTGGAAAATTCCTGGCACCAGGTGAGCATCAGCTGGTAGCATCTTCTGGTGCAACCATCGCTGTTGCTAACATCATAAGCTAAAGGAACTGAGAAAGCTGTTAGCTTGTGTCAAGAATTCATTACTCCTTCCCTCTCCTGCCCCCAGATTATAATCTAGCACCTCGTAGTTGTGCATTTAAAATATCCTACTTGGTAAGTGTGTGTTTTTTATTATATATATTTATTTGTGGTTTTTATTTTGGGTGGGGGCCACAACACTCACATATGATGTGGAGGTCAGAGAAAAACTTGCCAGAATCAGTTCTTTTCTTTCACTATATGGGTTCCAAAGATCAAACTTGGATCCTCAAGCTTTGGCCTCAAGCATGAGCCATCTGGTCAGCCCTGTGTATGTTGACATTAGAACATTTCTAACTATACGGTTGGGTCATCCAACACTCCTATCCCCCCAGCCCTGTGTGTGTGTGTGTGTGTGTGTGTGTGTGTGTGTGTGTGTGTGTGTGTGTGTGTGACATATATATACACATATGCCTGGCATAAATGTGAAGGCCAGAGGGAAATTTGTAGGTGTCAGTTTTCTCCTGTCACATGGATCCCAGAGGTTGAACTTAGATTGCAAAGCTTAGCAGTGCCCTTACCCTGTGAGCCATCCTACCAGGCCTGAGCCATTCTTTTAACAGTTTGACTATCTATTAGGTGTGATAACACTTTAAGGCTACAGCTTACCCACATGAGCTTTACCTTCCTATGAAGAGACAAGAGACAAGAGACAAAGGAAGAGAGATATGTCAGGTACTCTGAGTACTCGGGAGAGTTGTAGAGCCAGTAAGAGACCAGTTGTGGCTAGGCAGTGATGACACACACCCTTAAACCCAGCTCTTGGGAGGCAGATCTCTGTGAGTTCAAGGCTAACCTGGTCTACATAGTGAGTCCAGAACAGCCAGGGCTATACAGAGAAATGTTGGAGGGGTGGGGAACAGGGAGAGTGCAGCTGTTGACAAGTTTAAATGAGAAAGAAGCATTGTGACAGAGGGACACTTGATGAAAGTGTCTAGGTAGATAGATACATAGAAAAAGGAAGGAAGAAAAGAAAGAAAGAGAAAGAAAGAAAGAAAGTAAGTAGAACTTGTCTATGACCAGAATAAACCGGAGATGATGAGGTTAGGAGTATTGTCATCAGGTAAGAAAGACATTGTTGGGCTTGGGCTGGGGAAGTAGCCTTGAAAGTGGGAAAAAATGTGGAATTCAAGGAGGCATTATCGGGATTTATCGATTGTTTGAATGGAAGAGTGTGTGTGTGGGGGGGTCTTTTCTGAGTAACTGGGAGAATAGAAGCAATTACCGTGCTGAGAAGAGAACTGTCTCCGTTGACTTGCTGCTGCTGTATCAGTACCACAGACTGGAGAAGTGGGCTTTGTTTTTTTTCTCAAGACAGTGTTTCTTTCTCTGTGTAGCCCTGACTCTCCTGGAACTTGCTCTGTAAACCAGGCTGGCCTTGAACTCACAGAGACACTCCTGCCTCTGCCTTCAGGGGGCTGGGATCAAAGGCATGTGCCACCACTGCCTGGCTAGTTTCTGATTTTCAGTTCCGGAATGCTGGAAGTCCAGTATCAAAGGGCTGCGTTTGAGGAGGGCCTCAGTGCTGCAGCTTAGCATAGTAGAAGGTATCACATGGAGAAAAGGTATTCTAGAGAAAACAGAGCGAGGACAGAGGAACGCCTGACCGTGTAGCAAGCCCTAATCAATCTCTTAACCATTCCACCACCTCACACAGTCCCATTCCTAATCTTCAACATGTGCTGGGTGTGCTAGTGTAAGCTTCTGGGGACACGAAGGCAAGAAAGAAGGATCATGTGAGTCCAGATGTTTTGGCCAAGCCTCTTTTTTGTTGTTGTTATTTTGTATTTTGGAAGAATTCAAATCATAGCATTTCACTTCTAATAGTCTCACAGATCTGAAAGAAGTCACAGTATAGCATCAACTCAAATGACCTAAGTTCAGAATCTAATCTGAATCAGATTAGTGACATTCAAAGCACAATTCATCCTGAGACCTGCTGTGAGCCTTTCTTTCAAAATACAATGGTGGGGCAGGCATTCCAAAGGGAGAGGTAGGCAAGAAGGAAGAAGTACCTGGCCCCTAGTAAGTCCAAAGCTCATCAGAGAAAACAGCACTCATCTAAAAGATAAAGAAGGGGGTTCTTTAATACTGTGCCCCTGGGCACTGTAGGACAGTAACGATGTGTTAAGCATGCTTTTTGGGTCTCCAGCACTCCTCCTTCCATAGCTTCATTGAGCTTACCAGCAATCATGGAGTCTTTTACCTCAGTTCTCCTACAGTTGGAGTCTCACTGGTAGTTCTACAGTTCTGGGGTCTTGCAGGTGTCCCGACCCTTGTAGCTTTACTAAGCATTGCCCTCATGGTATTTCTGTGGTGGCTCTGCCTCATGACATCTAGCTTCCTCAACTGTTGACAGCCTCCTTTAAAATCAAGGCACAGGGAGCAATGCATTCTGCTTGTTGTAATGCTCAGAGCATGGACATAATTAAGCTAAAAGTCTTTAGAACTCTGTAAACAAGGGTAACCTTTGCTCTGATTTCAAATATAGTTCCTCATTTTTGCCTGAGATCTCACAAGCATGACCTTTACTCTGATTTCTAATATAGTTCCACATTTTGATATCTCACAGAGGATGGCCTTTATTCTGATTTCCAATGTGGGTCCTCGTTTCTGTCTGTCCTAGTTACCTTTGACTATTAACTTGAGTTGACGGTAAACTAGAGTCATTGGAGAAGGGAATATTAAATGAGGAATTGCGCAGATCAGATGACCCGTGGGCGTATCTATGTGGAATTGTCTTGAGTGCTAATTGATGTAGAAGGGCCAGTCTGCTGTAGGTGGCCCCTGTCCCTGGGCAGGCGCTCTTCTGCCGTCTATGAAAGCTAAGTATGAAGCTACATGTGAGCCAGCAAGCTCTCCATGGTTTCTTATTGAAGTTCCTGCTTGAGCTCCTGCCTTGACTTTTCTCAATGACAGATAAGCTCTGTCCTCCCAAGCTGAGCATGGTGGTGCATGCTTGTGCATGCCTTTAATCCCAGCATTTGGTAGGTGGGGGCAGGCAGATCTCTGTGAGTTGAGGCCAGAATGGTCTGCAAATCAAGTCCTGGACAGTAAGGGCCATTGCACAGCAAATCTCTGACTCAAAAAGCCAAACAAAACCAAACAAAACCTTTTCTATCTTTCCCTAAGTTGCTTTTGGCTAGAATGTGCAAAGACAGCAGGAGAAAGGAAATTGAATACTGTCTGAAACCTCACAAATATTTAAGCAAAAATGATGAATTCTTAACTTTCCTGAACCTCTTTCTCTGAGCCCTCATCACAATTATCCCTTATGCTTTGTTCATGAAAATATAGGCTGTTTCTAACTTTCTCCAAATTATTCCAACTTACGCCATTCCCAATCTCTAAACCTTCTTCCATGTTTTCCCGTGTGTATATGTGATGGCTAGAGGCCTTGAGTGCCCTCCTCTGTCATTTTCCACCTTATTCATAACTGTGAGGCAGCCTCTCCCCAACTCACAACTTTCTTTTTTCAGCCGTCAGCCAGCAAGCCCTGGTAGTCCTCCTGGGTCTGCCACACTCAGTTCTGGGTTTCCAGGCACCACGAGATTCATATCCAACTTGTTACGTACACTCACACAGAATGCTAGGTTACAGGCTCAGGCTGTTATGCCTAAACCACTTTGCTATTTCTCCAGCCTCTTAGTCAGTTTTTACAGCAATAACAGAAGACCACAGACTGGGACAATTATAAACTATAGGAGTTTATTTGGCCCACAGGTGTAGACTATGAGATTCTAAGACCAAGGGTCATGTCGGTAAGGTCCTTCATGCTGTGTTATTACACGGTAGAAGACATCCTGTGGAGGAAAAAAGTGGAAGCAGAGTAACTTCAAGCAAGAGATCACATGCCAGAGCCTATTGTTTTAATTATAAAGCTACTCCCTTGATCTCTAAGCTACTCCTTCAGTCAGTTTGTCAAGATGAAGGTAGAGGGCTGGGGTACAGCCCAGTGTTAGGAGCACTTGGCTTAGTATGCTCAAGGCCTTGGGTTCGAGCTCAGTGCTGTAAAAAGACAGAGAAGAAGATAGAGAGGGACTGCTAGTGGAGGGATATCAGCAGAGTCAGGAGTGTTTTGATCTTTGTTTGTTTGTTTGTTTGTTTGTTTTGTGAGACAGGGTTTCTCTTTGCAGCCCTAGCTATCCTGGAATTCGTAGACCACACTGGCCTCAAGATCTGCCTGCTTCTGCCTCATGAGTGCTGGGAATAAAGGAGTGTGCCAGCATCATCTGGTGTGTTCTGATCTTATATTGGTTCTTGAAACTGGAAAAAAGTGATCTTGCACTTTAAAGTGAAGAAAAATGTTAAATTATCTTTAGTTGTCATGGGACTAATGGAATCTCCACACAAGATTTGGTTATATTGTTGGCTACTCATACAGTGGGAAGGTAAGAATGTAGGGTTGATGCCAGTTATTTTGATACAGTGAAAGACAGGGCCCTAGAAAAGATCAAGCTGCTGATTTCCATTGCTTTTAATAATGTGTGCAGCAGATGCATTATGCCCTTTCATCCTTGACCTGTGCCATTTCAATCCTGGACTAGCCATCCATAGAGCTCTGCCTGAAAGTAGCATCAGTGTCAGTTCCTATACACAGTGTAGTCATCAGTTACTGTGCTTTGCCAGATACGTGCAAGCAACTGGTGATACAGGTAGAGAACTCTTTTCCCTAGGGAATCTGTTGTTTTTCAGCTTTTAGGGTAGTAGCTGTCAGCTTTTAACCTAAAATGTTTCGATCAGACCTATGGCCTAGAGAGAATGCAAGAATGACTGGAGACAATCTGTCTGCTCTCAAATTCATCATCTTTCAGAGTCTTCCTGAATAGTCCAGGCTAACCTTAAACTTGCCTTTTTTTCTGCCTCAGCCTCCTGAGTACTGAGATTATGTTCATCATGATGCTTGATTTCCTGATGCCCTTTGTTTCTTTTATGAGACAGGATCGTATGTAGCCAAGGATGGCTTTAAGTTCTTTTTTTTTTTTTTTTTTTTTTTTTTTTTTTTTTTTTTTTTTTTCGGAGCTGGGGACCCGAACCCCAGGGCCTTGCATGCTAGGCAAGTGCTCTACCACTGAGCTAAATCCCCAACCCCTGGCTTTAAGTTCTTAATCCTCCTAACTTTACTTCCCAAATGCTGGGATCAAGGTATACACCACCATGTATAGTTATTTCATCCATCCATCCATCTATTTATTTATTTTTGAGACAGGGTTTCTCTGTGTAGCCTTGGCTGTCCTGACAGGCAAGCTTTGTAGACCAGTCTGGCCTCAAACTCACAGAGATCTTCCTGCTTGTGCCTCCAGAGTGCTGGGATTGCATCACGACCATGGTGTATTTCATCCTTTCTTAAAGACCTATTTATTGTAACTTTTTTTAATGTACTGATTTATGTTAGAAAAAAAATTCCATCTCTTGCCTTTTCGTTTCATTCAAGCAATTT
This sequence comes from Rattus rattus, assembly GCF_011064425.1. Classification (NCBI taxonomy): domain Eukaryota; kingdom Metazoa; phylum Chordata; class Mammalia; order Rodentia; family Muridae; genus Rattus; species Rattus rattus. Next base: position 130,593,113 of record NC_046158.1, on the reverse strand, counting down.
CATGTGAAGAACATCACTGACAAGAAAAACAGTCTAGGAACAGAAGAGAAAGTCTCAACAGTTCAGGGACACAAGGCATTCTGACAAAGCATGTCATGTCAGGACCCTGAAATAACAAAGATCAATATTGTAGAACACTTAATATCTAGCTTAAGGTTCCGGAAAGAAGAGACTGTCAAACCAGTGTGGGCCACATGGAAGCTTGCCAGTGTCTCCCCAAGGTCTCAAGAGAAAACTGAAAGATTCTGTAGGGAATCCTGTAGTGATCCAGGGATGGATCTCTGGGTGTACAGTCACCCAGGAGATGCAGTTGCTATGGTGAAAGAGAATCTCAGGGGCCATCACTCTCCCAGTCAGCTCCTTTCTTTGTGTCTGATTCGGAGTAATACAGATCCCATAGTGGAAATCGATAACACAATAACAGGGAAGTGAAATTCTCCTCCGGAGTTTTAACTGTGTGGTGCATATTAGAAGTAGGATTTGTATCTTATTGTATTCATTTAACAAGTAGCTTTCGCTTACCCTTTCTTGAAAGCTAGATAATACAACTAACATGGCACAAGAGTCAGGGAAATCCCAGTCTATATGGAACTTACAGCCTGGTGAAGGAGAAACATAGCCAAAAGGCAGCACATAAGTACTGAGGTAAATTTCAACAGCGTGGTGACGTGCTGTGGGGGAAATAGGAAGCACGGCCATGTCTGAGCCTGAAAGTGAGCTCTACTCTGTAGTAAACTTTTTTGTTGTTATTGGTAGAACCCTTCCCTGACCGCCTTCTCCCAACATACACACAAAATCAGACCTTCCCACAGTGGGATACTCGCTGTTCAATCAACTCTGCCAACAAAATTCTCATGATTTCTGCTTTCCTCTTTGAAAACAAAGAGACATTAGAGATTGCTGCTGCTGCACGTTTCATTACGGCCTTCAAGTTCTCAGCTGCATGGTGCAATTGCTTCTTATAACCAACTGTGCTGGAATAAGACTTCGAAGGTTAAGATTTCCTCTTATAAAAAATTTAATCCAGCTACTAGTGTTGGGGCAATTGATCTTTACTAATGACTTTATTCTTTTGTTCCTTCTAAGAAAATATGTTTAATAAGATCAAATCCAAAACACTTCAACTGTTTTGGTGATTACAGTAGTGGAGTGGTTAACTTTTTGCTGCAGCAGGACGTCAGACAGTACAACGTAAGGACGTAAGGAAGAGGGGTTTATTCTGGCTCATAGTGGGAAGAGGGTGTGGTTTGTCGTGGCAGGGAAGGCATGGTGGGTAGAGCTGCTCATGACTAATGTGGTGGTAGTTTTATGTGTAGGTCTCTCTTTCTCAGTTAATTTTCTCTGAAACATTCTCACAGATACTCTGAGGTATATGTTTCAGACTCCTTGGGGGTCCTAAACGTTGAAGACATTGAAGGTTAATCATCACAAGTCTACTCTCTGTCAATTTTCAAACATATTACTTGAATCTGTAATACTTTATCCCATCCCTTCACATTCCTACTCACAACTCCCCAAAGGAAATCCCACTCCTGTCTGTCTCATAATACTAAATGCCATTTATTTAATTTCAAGAGTACCTTTAAAACATTATTCAGAAGGTTAAGTTCAAAATATCTTTGAATTGATGCTTTGACTCAAAGCATTCTCTTAATTTGAACCACTGTAAAATTTTTAATGTTATATACTTGCTGTGGTTAAAAAAGAAGTCAGAATGGTTCCCAATGGTACCCTGGTGGTCACTCTCTCACTAGTTCCAGCTCCAGCAGGTCATTGGAACTAGTGGCTCCACGCTGCACCCAAGTACTGTCTGATCCCGTCGGTCCATGAGCCTTTCCAGCACCGCACCCTGCCAAGCCATCCCGTCCTCACTCACAGCTCCCTTGGTGGGTTGTTACCAAGCCAGTTTCATACAGAGACCGCCTATCTCGTGGCTCTCTTACTGTGGACTCGATTAAGTCACCCAATGAAAGAACACACCACACAATAACCTCTGATCCAATTGATAAGATATAATTTGCCCATCCAGACAGCATAAAATCCTGTACACACCCATCCTTTAAAAATACTCATAACAACCTATATCTATGCGCGGAGGAGAATCTTAACATCTGCTACCCTGTTCTCCTAGCTCCTTCCTCTTCGTTTTCTCTCTCTTCTTCTCCCTCCCTTCTAAAACCTCTGTTCCTGCCTCCCTTCTTGTCCAATGACAGGCCTTGTTTTATCTTGTCTGCCTTCACCTGCATAATGACATCAACCTACAATATATGTCCAATATGTAGTGGCACAGAGGAAACCTTCCCATTCTAAAAGGGAGGGAACATAGCAAAGAAACAAAGAGCAAGCCCATCAGGGAAAACACCAAATTTTGTAGTTCTAGGTTCAGCATTTAGGGCTCATGGTGCCATCATCTTGTCTGTAACAGGCTTGGGTAGCCATGACCCTGTATCCCTGCTACCTGTGACATACATGACATCTGAGCTCACTCCACTTAGTGCGCACACCTTTTCTTGGTGATAATCTACATTCCTAGCATCTACAACATATAGGGTCTGTCTCTATTACAGTTTGGGCTTCACATTCACAGCTTTACGAATAGCCTACTCAGGAGCTAAGGGATTCCTACTCTGCCACATGTTGCCTGGCCCATGTGACTTTCCTGAACCTTGACATAAACCTTCATTTTTCTGCAACGTGTGTATTTTACATGCCTTGGAAACTAGCACCATAGATGACTCCATGTTGTGCTTCTGGCTTCAAATGTACCCCAGCTTCTTTGGGACATAACTTGGGTTCATGGTATCTTTTCTGTTGTCCCAGTTCAGAGTCAAAGATTACTCTTTAATTGAACCAGAATGTTAAAGTAGTTCAACTAGTTTGTCTGAACTTTAAAACTTGCTCAAGATCTTCTGTTCACAAAACTATGTTTTTCACATCTTTTTGTTCCACTTACGCAATCTCATTATAAAGGCAGAGATCAGTAAACATGCTATAGAGTGGATACAGTTTTGAAATTACTGTGTAAAACACGTTACCTTCTAATTTAGCCTAATCAAAATTTCAGGACATAGAACATAGCTCAATCTTTTGCTAGAATATAACAGAATTAGCCTCAATAACAATTCTTGATAGAATCTGAGAGGTCCAAACACCTTGGGAATAAAACTTTCACTCCATGGGAAGCAGACTGGGCTCCTCAGAAGAAGCCACTGACAAGGGCCTTTAGTCAGTGACAGCCCTGATTTAGGGAGGATAAGTCTGGAGCTGAGTCAGCTCCTGGGACATCTGGCTGAGGAGATAACAAGGCCAGAACTGAGCTGGTTTCCAGCATTCTTCAAGGGCTCACCAAGTATAATGGAGCTAGCGTAGCAGCCAATCAAAATTGTACTGATTTCACTGCTTTTCCCCCTACCAATCATATTAGAGTTACCTAGATCCTTCTGGAAAATTCCATGAGCCCTGCATAAAAGGGGGGTCTATCAGCCCCTTGGGTTATCACCATTTTGATCAATGGTGGACCCCTGCATGCTGGTAATTTCTGCAGAATAAACGTTCTTTGCCTTTGCAAACTATTTGAGTCTTGAGTCTTCCTTTGCGATTTTTGGACCTTAACAATCTCTGTTTCCTGAGGAGTAGTCTTTCTTACCTGCTTTTCTATTGGCAGTCTATTCTGAATTTCCAGCAGGACAGCTCATTAGGTGGTGATTGCAACACTCCAGGGTTTCTCCATGCCACAGCTCCAAATTCCTCCACATTCCTCCCACATTCCTGTTCTCAAAGCCTATGAGCAATATGGTTACGTTTATGACAGCAGGATCCTCTCAGAGATACCAGTTTCCTGTACTTAGTTACTTCTTTACCTTTTTCTTTTCTTTTTTTAAAAACATTTATTTATTTATTATGTATACATCATACTGCTTTCTGCCTGCATGTATGCAACTACAGGCCAGAAGAGGGCACCAGACCTGATTATAGGTGGTTGTGAGCCACCATGTGGTTGCTGGGAATTGAACTCAGGACCTCTGGAAGAGCAGACAGTGCTCTTAACCTCTGAGCCATCTCTCCAGCCCCCTTCTTTTTTTTTTTTTTTTTTTTTTTTCCGGTGCTGGGGACCGAACCCAGGACCTTGCACTTGCTAGGCAAGCGCTCTACCACTAAGCTAAATCCCCAACCCCTCTATCCCCCTTCTTTACCTTTTTCAATAGTAGGACTGAATATCTGACAGACAAGTTTGAGGGAAGAAAGCTTCATTTTAACTCACAGTTTCAGAGGGTACAGTCTGTCACAGTGGGGAGCAACTGTGTTGGCAGGAGTGTGTGGCAACACAAAGAGGTGTGTCTCAAACCCCTCGGTAATTCTGAATGCAATCAGGTCAACATGAACGCTAGCCATCATTGCAGGTATTGCTGAAAAACAATTATGAACACTTACTTCTTCAAGGACAACTAGAACTTCACCTCTCGGCAAGGTGTGGAGCACACTTTGTAACCCCAGCAGTAGAAAGTTGAAACAAGAAGATCACCTGTTTGAGGCCAACCGGGTATAATTAATTAGTGAGACCTTGTTTTAGAAAACAACAAAAAGTTGTACCTCCAGCCCACTTAGAGACACATGGGGTTGCATTTGTCTTGAAGGAGCTGAAACAGCACTAAAGCAAAAAAAGGGGGAGAATACGTGCAACATTTGTCTGCTTTTTACAGTCGTATGTGGCCCAGGCAGGCTTCAAAAGTGCAGTGCAGTAAGGTAGGTTTTGAACTCCTGAGCCTCTACTTCCCAAGAACTGGGATTAGAGATGTAGACTCCTACGCGCAGATGAAATAATGTTTTCAAAACACCTGGTACTGAGCAACAAGAGCCAGTAATCCCTGGAGGTGACTGACAAGGGAGAGGACCATTAGACTTCTGGACCTGACTTCTTTGAGAGTTCCCATGCCATAGCACAGCAAAGGAGAAACTGAGGCATGGAGCCTAATGGACCTCCTGGGTAATGGATTTGGACTGGAGTGTCTAGAGACTGCTGGATTGAGTACCAAAAAGAGGCCAGGGGCAAAGAGAGAGACCATGAGTCTGTAAGCATTCAGGAGAGCACTGACCAACATGTGAGGACTGAAGTACTCTAAAAGATTAAAGGGATTAGTCTGTTCCCTTCAAGACCAAATTCATGGAGTATATAGTAAAATATTCAAGAGCATTGTACTTCAGTGGTGGGAAATAGCTCTAGACTGAACACTTCTTTAGATTCCCCAGTTAGTCATAAAAAGTAGGACCCGAGAGAATCAGACCCTTCTCTTTTATCTGTGTCCTCAGAAGTGGTATTGACAGAGTATAAAAGAATAAGCTAGGCAGTGGTGGCGCATACCTTTGATCCCACCACTTGGGAAGTGGTAGCAGACATCTCTAAGGCAGCATGATTTACAGAGATAGTCCAGGACAGTCAGAGGAGCCCTACTTGGGAAAATAAGAAGTGTGTGTGTGTGTGTGTGTGTGTGTGTGTGTGTGTGTGTGTGTGTGTGTGTGTGTGTGTGTGTTGGTACATGCCTTAGATTCAGAGGAGCCCTACTTGGGAAAATAAGAAGAGTGTGTGTGTGTGTGTGTGTGTGTGTGTGTGTGTGTGTGTGTGTGTTGGTACATGCCTTAGATTCCAATCTGTAGGAGGCAGAGGCAGGTGTTCTATAGTGAGTTCAGTGTGTGTGTGTGTGTGTGTGTGTGTGTGTGTGTGTGTGTGTGTGTGTGTGTGTGTGTATGTGTGTGTACATGCCTTAGATTCCAATCTGTAGGAGGCAGAGGCAGGTGTTCTACATAGTGAGTTCAGGTGTGTGTGTGTGTGTGTGTGTGTGTGTGTGTGTGTGTGTGTGTGTGTGTGTGTGTGTGTGTGTGTGTGTGTGTGTGTGTGTGTGTGTGTGTGTGTGTGTGTGTGTGTGTGTGTACATGCCTTAGATTCCAATCTGTAGGAGGCGGAGGCAGGTGTTCTACATAGTGAGTTCCAGGATGGCCAGAGCTACATAGGGAGACCTTGTCTCAAAAACAAACAAAACAAAACAAAAAAACCCACAGTTAATTAATATAAAATAACAATATCCAGCACTCACCACTGAATATTTGCAAGATCTACCATCGTATCAAAGATTACCAGGCCTGCGTGTTTGCTCAAGCTGTTGCAACAAAGTAATGGCAAACTGGGAAACGGTGAAATTGTTAGCACAGTTTTCTGAAGGCTGACTGCCTTCCTTTTTCTTCACATGGTCTTTGTCTATATATGTTTATTACTGTTTTAGTTTTGCTTATTAAGACAGCATATTATGTAGTCTATGTTGGCCTTTAGCTTACTACATATCTGAAAATAACTTTGAACTTTTGATCTCCCTCCTTCCATCTCTGAAGTACTGGTTTACGGGTTATGCACCACCACTCCCAGCTCAAAATTCGCCAGTCTTCACCTCATTATTTCTTTTTTCTTTTTTGCTTTTCCTCTTCCACCACTTCTTCCTGTTCCTCATTTTTGTTTTGTTTGTTTGTTTATTTGTTTGTTTGAGACAAGGTTTCTCTATGTAGCCCTAGGTGTCCTGGAACTTGAAGATGATCAATAGTGTTTGCCACTCCTGCCTGCCTGGCTTAATTTATTTTCTCAAATTTCTTCTTATATGCATTGATCATAGTAGATTAGTGCTGACCCAACTGATCTCAGGTTAGCACAATTAGTCCTTTAAAGGCCTACTTCTAAATATACTAATATTCCCTAACACTGCAAAAAAGAAACCCCAAAACTACATTAAATGGGCTCCCAAGTTAAGTGCCAACAGCAATAATATTTTTTAAGAGATCAATGCACAGTGACAAATGGATACATTAACGAAGAGGTCATAGCAGTGATAAATGGTTTTGCATATAATTGGCAGAGCTTCCAAATATACATCTTAGTTACTTTTATTATCACTATAATAAAATATTTTGCAGAATCATCAAAGGATAAAAGTGTATTTTGGTTTAGTTTAGTTTATCATAGCAGGGAGAACATGGTAAAGTTCTTGGCAGTGTTCATGATGGCAGGACTGTGTGGCTGAGGCAACACATATCTTAGCAGATCAGGAAGCAGAGATATGATAGATCAAGGCCAGGCTAAAAACCACACTCCAGTGATCCTTCTCTGCCAGATCTTGGTATATCTCCACAGAGTTGGAAGTGGGCAGTGGAGGGGTGAGAGAGAGAGAGAGAGAGAGAGAGAGAGAGAGAGAGAGAGAGAGAGAGAGAGAGAACTGAGAGAGAGAGAGAGAGAGAACTGAGAGAGAGAGAGAGAGAGAGAGAGAGAGAGAGAGAGAGAGAGAGAACTCGAGAGAGCGCACACTGACTCAGCACAACTGTTATTCTGCAATCCTGGTCCTGGTCCTGGATGTTATTGTATGCATTTACACAAAGTCTTCAATGTACAATAGCAAATGTGAACCCTCATATAAACTATGAACTCTGGGTACAAATGTGTTGATGCAGGTTCTTCAGCAGACAGGTGCTGCTCTGTAGGAGATACAGGGGAGGCTGTATATATACAGAGAGGAATATATGAGAAATCTCTTTGCTTCTGTTCCATTTTGTTTTCAACTTAAAACTTCTCTAAGAAACTAGGTGTTTTTTTTTTTTTTTTTTTACTTTTTACTGATTCTTTGTTAGTTTTACATCATGCATCCTAGTCTCATGCACCTCCCTGTCCCCTCATATCTGATCTTCACCCTTGCAACCTCCCCTCCAAAATAAAACATACAAGCAAGCAAGCAAAGAAAAAAACATCTATGGCCACCATATGCTGTGACTGACAGGGGGCAATCCAGCTCTCATGCCCTTGGAGTTTGCTCACCCACACCCACACCACCAGAGACTGTACTGCTCAGTCTCCCAAAGATGTGGGACCCACTCTCCCAAATGCTGCAGCCTGTGAGGGGCTGGGCCAGCCCTCCTGCTCTCACACCTTTGGAACTGGCTCACCTGTGTCTTCACTATCAGGGCCAGCTCTACTGTATTGCCCAGGTAAGGTGCAGTGCCCTGTTCTCCAAGTGCTACAGGGCCAGCTCCCCCACTCTCCTGACCTGCAGTTCTAACTGTAGGTGGTGAGTGGGGGAGGGCCTTACCTCTGTACCAATGCCACCTCATAAGAGTGGTGGGGCTAGCTCTCCTTTGCTCTCACTCTTTGGGCTGACTCACCCATTCCCCTTCAATCAGGGCTAGCCCTACTGTGCTACCCAGAGTCCACTTTGCAGAATACTGCTGCCAGAGAAGGGCAGAGCCAGCTCACCTGCTCTCATGACTCCAGGGTCACTTCTTCCAACTGTCTCAGGTGGCAAGGGATGAGGGGGCAAAGGGCATCTCCTCCTGGCCCAGGCCACCTCATGTCAGAGGAGTGGCTGAGCCAGTTCTCCCATGCTCTTGCCTTTGGAGCCAGCTCACGTGCACCCCCTCCAACCACGGCCAGCACTATTGTGCTGCCCAGATGAGGAGCAGGGCCCCTTCTCCTGGGTGCTGCAGCTGGCGAGGGGCAGGGCTAGTTCTCATGACCTCAGGTGTGAGGGTCAAGGTATCACCCCTAAACCCACACCACTAATGGCAGATGAGTGATGGGACCAGCTCCCTCAAGCTCTCACCCTCTGGGCCTGCTCACATGCACTTCCTGCCACCAGGGTCATTTCTGCTATACTATCCAGGCAAGGCTAGCTCTCCAAGCTCATGACCCTGTGGGCAGCTTTCCTCACTCCCAGTGGTGGCAAGAGATGGGTAGGGGTGCATCACCTCTGCACCTGTGCCACCCCATGAAGATGTATGGCAGGGTCATATCTCCCACACTCATGCCCTCAGGGTTGGCTCACCCACACCCTTTCCACAGAGACCAGCTCCACTGTGCTGCCTGGACTAGGCACAGGGCCTATTCTCCCGAGTGCTCCTGGCGAGAGATAGAGCCGGCTCTTCTGAGCACTGAATCCAGTGCGGGCAGGTACAGTTAGTCACAGCTCTCGGACACCCATGTGTTTCCCAGCAGCCGCCTCAGCCAGGGACATCCCCACATTCTCTAGTGGTAATAGAGCCACAGGCATTGACACCAACTCCTTCCACTCTGTAGCTGTGGACCCAGACATGGCCCTTAGTGTCAGCTCAGACTGGGACCTCACCATGACTGCAGAGGGTGGGCTGGCCACTCATAAAAGGCTACTTCACGATTGAGTCTCCAGTTCCATCTCTCCTCATAATGCTCAGGCTGTTTCTCTTCTCTCTCACTTCCACCTAACCGCCACATACTCGCACATTGTGGTGGCTCACATAGCTGGTGGGCGCCTGGGCAGTATCTTTCATCTGCGCTGTGTGGTGTGGTGGCAAACTGGTGTCTATGGCCCACCCGTGGCATGAGCTGGAAGGCATGGCTGTCCACAGCTCTTTGTATGTGTTCCTCCTCATGTGCTGCTCTGCCTGGATTCGAGTTTGATTTGATTTGTATGAATCCTCGGCATGAGACAGCTTTGGCCATCAAGCCAGGCATCGCGCTAAGCATCACGATAGGATGAACAAAGGACTGCCATCTGTTCTGCCCCTGACTGATGTAAGACCACCACCAAGATGTCTTTGCCATTTCAAGTGGGTGAAATTAGGTTTTTAAAAGAGAGAAATGAGTATTGACAGGGCCAACAGTGGTAAACAGCATGAATCCCCAAATACGCTAGGTGAAGTATAAAAAAAAAAAAAAATTCAAAGTCATCTCTAGTGGCAGAAAGTAGATCCATAGACATTTGAAGTTGGAGGGGTTGAGAGGGAAGCATGGGAGGGGCTGGAAACAGGGTCACAGACAGCCCTCTTGGTTATCTTACTCTGGTGATAGAATTTAAGTTCAAACTTAGCAGATTCTGTATTTTATGTAGTTAGTGTGTCAATTATGTCTCAGTAAACTGTTTTTAAAGCTAAGTAAACATTACAGTACTTTTGCATGAATTTGGAAGGAAAATATCTGACTTTGGTCTAGTCTGTGGTAGGATTCTGTTTTACTCCTGCTGGCCCTTGGTATTTGTAAGCTTTGTCAGGTAATCTGAAACACCATGGAGAAAGCAAGATCGTGTTTCCTTTGTGGTTTTTTTTTTTTTTTTTTTGTGTATTTCTGACGATGCTTTCCAACAAGGGTTCAGTGGAATGGAAAGAGTGGGCAGGGATGTGAGTCATTACCAAGTAGAGGCCAGACCTGGGCATGCCATTTGATAGCTCTGAGTTCATTTCTCCACAATGGGAGCGCAATCTATGCTCCCTACCTTGCTGACTGTACAAGCCATAGTCAACACATTCATGTCATTGGTGTTTAAGAATAAAGTTCTGTAGTTTGTTTCCCTGTCTGTTAACCAATTCAAGCGCTAGACATTAATGATCTTGTTGTAAAATGTAAAAGAAGGTCACAGAAAATACCTATTTTTGCCTAATCCCCCCTGATGGCAACATTGGTGCAGTATTGGGGATGTACATATTAGACTCCATAGATGGAGTTTACTGCATTCTTTTGCAGATGCCTTAGTCTATTTTCTGCTACTATAATACTTAAACTGAGTAATTTATAAAGAACATAGGTTTTATTTCATAGTTCTAGAGACTGAAAAGTCCAAGATGAAATTCCAGCATGTCTGACAATTCACCACTTTTAAGATTTCGCACACCTTGGTGTTGTGTACTCAAATGGTAGAGACAAAAAGGCAAGATGGTAAATGCTGTCTGAAGTCTCCTGTGTAAGGGCTTTAGTTGGGTCCATGAAGGAGGAGCCCTCATGGTAGAATCTCATAAAGGCCATGTTTTTACACAGACAGCACCTGAAGTTTAGGGTGAGCACATTCAAATGTGTGACAACTGACACATGTTACTACTTTCTAAGCTTACAGTGGAGCCAGGTTTACATATTGAACAGTTTCTTAGAATTTGCTATACAGAAAAAGGAGGCCTTCTAGCTAGGGCATATGGGAAAGCAGTGGGGGGTCCATAGAAAAAGGAGTAAGTAAGATGAGAGTAGCAACTCACATCCCCAAACTCGAGGATCTGCATGGACCCGTCTAGCCAAGTAGAACAAGTGCTAGACATTAATGATCTTGTTGTTAAAACAATCCCCTTTATTTGAGGCTAAGGTTACCATCTTGCCAGTAATGAGACTTCTTCCATAAACAAAAGGAAGAATGCCTCCCAGGGGCAAGGATTTAAGGTATGTGCCACCATGCCGACCTTAGGAGCCCCAATTATTAGCTTGCCATGTGATGTAAGATGTAGGCTCCAGAATAGATTTTGTCCAGAAGGTAGGCCTCCTGGTACTAATCTTGAGGGATGTGGTCTCAAATAATCTAAAGTGTTTGAGCTACATTTCTATTATCTAGAAGGTGACTAAGAAAAAGATTGAGTCTGGCTAGATGGTTTAGTGGTTAAAGGCAGGCTAGCAACCTGAGTTCAATCCCCAGAACCCACATTTTAAAAAAATCCAGGGACAATTAGGTGATGGAGAAGAATGTTTACAAAATGTTGAGACAATAAGTCTACTCAATTCTGCCAGTATAGATCAGCATTTGAAAACTACAAGGATAATCTTTACACAGTGCACAAAAACATCACTCCAACAAATCAGTACAGAAATGCAAATCAAAACACCACTGAAATGCCACTTTAATTCCATCGGGATGGCTCACATAAAAATAATAATAACAGAAATACTGGAGAGTCGCTCAGTGGTTAAGAGCCCTTGGGATGCCCTCTTCTGAGCTCTGCTGTTACCAGGCATGCATAGGGTGCACAGTCCTACAAGTGAACAAAACACTCATACACATGACATAAAACAAACCTACCAAAAGACAAACAACAAACAAAAAACAGAAGAGGATGCGGAGGAGGAGTGGCACACTGTGAATGGAAATGTGAAAATAAGCATTGAATCACCATTTAACACAAGTCGTCTTCTGGGTATTATACTCAAAAGAATTGAATGTAAAGTCTATACCATAACTGCCTACATGAGCTGAACAAGAACAGCATTGATAGGCATAAGCCCAGTAGACCTCAACCCTAAGCAAAGAACTAGAGGAAACGAAGGAATGTGAAGAGCTGAAGAGATGGTTTTTCCAGAGAAGAGCACACCAGTTATCCAGTACCAACTGTCAGCCCTGAAAACATGCATACAAGTAATATGCAGGTCAAGCAGGTTATACTTAACTATTTAGGACTCTGTGTGTGTGTGTGTGTGTGTGTGTGTGTGTGTGTGTGTGTGTGTGTGTGTGTCTGGAGAAGGGAAAGGGGAAATAATTATCTTAAACATTAAACAATTTTTTTAAAAAAAAGAAAATAGGGTCTAAAAATCACATTCTTGATCTTGCCAGTGTATTTACGAAGCATGCAAGTGGCCCAGGGATGCATTTAAGGTTGAAAGGATCAGCAAAAGGTGGGAAATGGAATATTAATTAGCCTTAAAAGGAATAGAGGGACTGGAATGATGGCTCAGCAGTTAAGAGCCTGCACTGCTCTTACAAAGGACCTGAGTATAGATACAGCATCCAGGGCAGGCAGCTCACAACTGCCTGTAACTTCAAGTCCAAGAGATCTGACATCACGAATAACTGTACCCACGTAAAGATGCCCACACAGACACGCATGTGAATAATAAATAGGAATGAATATTACAACCTGATTACTGGAGACATCGAGTGAAAAGTCAGCCACAAGAAGACATGACTTCTGATCTCACTTGTTTGCAGATTATTCATGTTATGGGGACTGACAAATGGAGACTACGAACGCCTGGAGACTAGGAAATGGGAGCCGTTGTTTTAGTGGGTGTAGAGTTTCATTTTACAAGATGAAAGAGTTAGAGATGAATAGTGGTGATGGTTGGTCAACAATGAATGCATTTAATAATTTAACTGTACACCTAAGGTGAAACTTTGAAGACAATTATTATTTTGTACATAAGTAGAGATCAGAGATTTATGGGGAGTCAGTTCTCTCCAGTTCTCTCCTTCAGTTCCAGAGGCTGAGCTCAGGTCTTCAGGCTTGGCAGAAAGCACTTCTACCTGCTGAGCCATCTCTCTGACCCCCAAGAGGATGCATTTTGTTACATGCTTTTATAGTAAGAAAACTGAAAGCCAAGTGTGTAAAAGAACTATTACCTACCATGTGCAAGGCCTTGGGTTCTAATCACAACTATGAAAACTAAGAATAAACTTTTCTTAATACTAAAGGATGGGTTCTAACATTTCCTCTCACTTCTCCATCCGTAATATGAAAAACTACCCTCCCCCCCAATATGTCCTTTGTGTTCCCTGTGGTTTCATCATGTAGATGACAATGGCAGGCATCTTTGTGTGGGTATGACATCCTGTATTAAGGTAAAATTATCACTCAGCATGCCTGTAATCCCAGCAGTCAGGCTAAGGCAGGAGAACTGGCATGGGTTCAAGCCTGAGCTTTATAATGAGCTCTAAGCCAGCCTGGACAGTAGAGTGGGACCCCGCCTCAAAAACAAACCTAAACTAGGAAAACCTAGTGTATAGTAATCTGTGGGTTTATATACATGGGCAAGTGGTTGTTAAACAAATGATTTTTGAAATCAGTTTTAAAAAATACCTAAAGGGACACATAGGGAAAAATGCAAAATCAAGAAAAACGTTTGAGAAGGAAAGGAAAGACTCGGTAGATGTTAAGGCACACTGTTCTTGAGTAGTTGAGGTCACAACTGCCTAGTCCCACTGGGTGACTCCAGCGTAGGTCCAAGTAGATTCTCTGAGGCTAAGGCTTCCAGAGTGGCAGGAACCTCCGCAGAGGAAGGTGGCAGGCAGGTCTGGTCCATGCTGCAGGGCTCCTCAGATGAGTAACAGGAAGTGAGCCAGGACAGGAGATCAGAAAAATCCCTTCTGTAAATTAGTGTGGGATAAAGGTCGAGTGAGTAATCCAGGAGGTGAAGTGTTTTTCCTGGTTCTAGAGATCAGGTGCAGGTCCTTGAGCTGAGTGCTAGCCATGCAGTCTTCCGTGTAGTTGCACCTTCAGCCTTGGATTCATTCACTTAGTGGTTTGTTTTGTTTGGGTTTGTTTTTCATTTTGTTTCTTTTTGGTTTTTGTTGTTGGTTTATTTGTTTGTTTGCTTGCTTTGGATTTGATTCCTTGCTTTTTACCAAATCTTTTGAGAGGCAGACATATGGCCATTTGAAATAAAATATTTGAATCTATATCTCATTCTCTGTACCAAGCATCAGAAATAATGTGCTGGGTTTGGTGACCCATGCCCTTAATCTCAACACTCAACAAATCAGGCTGATCTCAGTGATTTCCAGGACAGCCTGGACTACACAGAGCCACCCTGGTTTGTTTGTTGTTTTTTTAATGTACAAATGGATCATAGTTAAGTTAAAAATACTGAAAGAAAGGATGAATGAAAATTTTTATAATCTTGATATGAAAAGGAGGCCTTTTTAATTATGAAAATGTTATTAATATATGTTCATTAAGCAGCAGAGCAGTCTTCATTATGATGTTGTAATATATACACTAATTAATATATTCCAAATGAGAACACTGACCTGTTTGACCTGTTCCCCCCTCCCCTCCTGTGGATCCTGTCCAAGCTGTTTCAGAAGCTAAAGCAGTTTCAGGAATCACACCATAAAACATGTTCACAGAGTGGGGAGGAGGAAATCCCCTAACTAAAACCAGAGCCCACATCACCTTAGTGAGGAAAGGTGGGAAAGTTTCAGCTCTTCTCTTTTGTGGCTACATTAAGCCAATCTGTCTCCAAGTATTCATGTTCACATGGTCTTTACTTTTCACTTCTCAGGGGGATGCAAGCTTGTGAACTTGGGATTCTTCTGCTTCAGCTTCCCAAGTGCTGGGATTGTAAGTGTGTGTCACCATGCTCTACTTAAACTGGGCTTTAAACCTAAGAACGCTTACATCACGCACGGAACCATAAAAAGCAAATACTTACAAGGAGCTAACTACTCTAAAAAGAGCTTCCAAGGATTGGGCTAGATGGTTTGGCGGTTAAGAGCAGTTCCAGGGGGATCTGATCCCCACTTCTGACCTTCCAGGGCGTAAGGCATGCATATGATACATGCTGACAAAACTCTCAAAGTAAAATAAATAAATCTCTTAATTTCTTAAAGCTTCTAGTAACTAAGAAGAAGGAATATCGGGGTTGGGGATTTAGCTCAGTGGTAGAGCGCTTGCCTAGCAAACGCAAGGCCCTGGGTTCGGTCCCCAGCTCCGAAAAAAAGAAAAGGAAAAAAAAAAAAGAAAAAAAAAAGAAGAAGAAGGAATATCAAATTGCAGTGAATATTATATTGTGCGAAGGACGTAATTAAAAAACAAATCACCTCAGCGTATGAAAGAACACCCAAGTGCATTCTGTCTCTTCTCTCTGCCACCCCCTCTACCCCCAATACTAGGGATACAACCCAGGGTCTCAAAAGTGGATGAGCAATTGCTCTATCAATGAGCTACAGCCCAGGTCTACTTTTGATCCTTAATTACAGTACACCCAAAGTACACCAAGATGGCCATTTTCACCCATCAGATTGACAGCATTTCATCTTTGGCAATTGCTTTGCTTTTGAGGGAAGCAAGGATTTCCCTCACTTTGTAATTACAGATGAAGATTTTGATCTAAGAGTTTGCATTTAGGACCTTTCTAGACCTGTCTATACCTGCGTGCACAAAACTGTGTATATATAGAGTGATTCATTGTGGTGGAGTTTGCTCGAAACAACCTGATTGCTCAGAGTACGAGAATGCTTTTTCAGTGTTTGTCTTGGTCTATTGAGGTAGGAGGAGCAAGAAAACCATATGAATTGACATAGAAAAATTCCTGGATAATGTTGTAGAATGAAAGAAAAACCAAGGAAGAAAACATACTGTGTAGCATACCCCTTATGTTTAAGAGGGGGATTTATTTAGAGCATGTGTGCTTATGTAGGGGAACTCTGGAATCAACTTAATAAAAACAGTTATTTCTGGGCCCAGGGGCGACAGTATTTATAGTGACAAGTTAGCAGTCAGATCTGTTTTTTGTTGATTTTCTAGGTTATTCGGGGCTATGGATCGCTGACACACACTGCAGGATGTGTTTAGGCCTTGCTGACAGCAGGGGGATCAGCCTCTTAAGGATTGAATGCTGACAACTTCTAACTAGAAGGCACTTGCTTTTTTTTACACAAAGGGCACCTTTAGCAAATCAGTTTCTGCATACCAAAACCTCTTTTCTTATCTAGGGGTCTTCTTGAAGGAACCATTACTTAAGCGAAGGCTTTGAGAATCCTTCAAAGGAGCAACCCCATAATGCCTTAGATAACAATCGCTATCAAAAGGCTACTTCAGTGCTTAGATGCCATCATCCGGAATTCATGCCAGATAAAATGGGTCTGCTGAAATTCTGCTACAGTTAGGATTTCTTTGTAAGGCGATGTACACAATCTTTAAAATTTATCTATTACTTAAAAACAAAAAATGAGCATGTATATGACTATACATACACATATATATGCAGGGTGGGGAGCGGGAGGGAGAGAGAGAAAAGGTGCCCGTCTGTGTGTCTGTGTCTGCGCTTGCTGTATAGTGCCCAGAATAACTTACAACTTTTGACCCTTTCTCTTGCCTCCACCTCCTGAGTGCAGAGTTTACAGGCATGGCTAGAATCTAATTTCGTATAAATTAGGAAACACTTGCTGTTGTACCCAGTCAGTACAAGATACCAGCTGCATGTTGCCTTGGATGACACTGTCAAGAACCACTAACATGGTCCTGTGTGCTTCCAGATGGCCTTGGAATTCTCCACCAGGCAGCCTGTACATATCACCAATTGTACACGCTAGAGAGACAGTGGGCTAATTTGTTATGCCCTGCTATCCCTTTTTCACTGTAGAGCCCAACTTTATAAGAAGTAGTAGGGGTTGAGCATAGCACTGCTATACCAGGATGTTAGTGTCGGCTGGTTTAGCATCATGTGATGGGAGGTGATTTGTAGTTTTCATCTCATGTTTTTTACAACTCCCCATTTTTCCTGTATTTATATACTGTTTTCCTTGGAAGATTCCTGTACAAAATTACAGCCTCCTGTCAGGCAGGGATGACTGTGTTTAGTGAGGTTTTTTTTTTTTTTTTTCTGTTTTGTTTCATGGCATGGGCTCACGTATTTATGCTGGCCTTGAACCCTCTGGGCAGCCGGGGAACATCGGTGCTTTTATGTGAGTGTGTGCGTGCCGGGGCACGTGCACATTATGTACTTGCATGTGGAGGCCAAAGACCAATGTCAGGTGTCTTCCTCAGTTGCTTTCCATCCTCCTTTTTTATATTTATTTTATGGGTGGGTGGGGGTCTGTGCCACAGCCTTTAGAAACAATCCGTGGGAGTCAGTTCTCTCCTTCCACCATGGTTTTCCTGGGATTGAATTTAACTTAAAGGCATAAGCCTTTGCCCACTATTTTGCACAGTCCCACACTATATTTTCTTGAGGAAGTTGTTAATCCTGTGATTTGCCCAAAAAACTTAACTCCATCATTTTGGAACAAATTTAAAGCAAGTTTTACTAAATATTAAATACTGACCAAGAGGTGGACTTTGGTCAGGACCATTCTCCAGCTAAGAATTCCCAGAATTTCCCAGCTGAGAGTGGCCTAGAGCCAAGTGTTGCAGGGACTTAAAAGGACAAACCTATAGGCCACTGTACTTTCCCACGAGGTTTTGTCGTTCCTAAGAACTACAATTTCCTAGCATTCTAGGAAGGTACATGATTCCTGGGCAGGTGGGGCTTACAGGTCAGTCTGGGGCATTGTATCGTCTCAGTGCATATGGAGCTCATGGATTGTGGTAGACTGGCCAGGCAGTGATCCAGGGATTGTCCTGTCTCTCCATTTCCAGTGCTGCGATTGTAGATGTGTGCTACCTACTGTACCAGTCTATACATTGCTGAGGATTCGTACTCAGGGTTGTGCATATTTGAGACAAGTATTCAATCCCTGATTTTTTTGTTTGATCAGTTCTTTTATTATTGTTTTCATTATATATGTATGAGTGTTTTGCCTGTGTGTCTGTATATGCACCAATGCACATCTGCTGCACTTAGAGGCCAGAAGAAGGTGTTTGAGCCCACTTAACTCAATTCGTGGGTGTTTGGGAGCTGCCATGTGGGTGTTGAGAATTGAACCTAGGACCTGGAAAAGAAGCTAGTGAGTGCTCCTTAACTGACCCATCTTTTCAGCCCCTCGGTCACTTCTTCATTGTAGAATGCTGGGTCCAAGGATAGCTCTCCACTGCTGGTGGGAGAATGTTAACTGTGAGTTTGAGACCAGCCTGGTCTACATTGCAAGTTTCAGAACAACCAAGACTACACAGTGAAACCCTGTCTCAGAAAAACTAAAAAGAAAAGAAGAAATTACTTGTGTAAAAATAATTTTCTTTAAAATAAATAGCATATGGAAATCAGTGTACTTCCAAAGCTTGTCATGTTTTCTGATTATGAAAGTGACTATGTTCATTGTTAAAAATAGGTATAAAGGAGAAAACAATGGCTACAAGTTCTCTCTCCCTGGGCAGCACTTACCCTTCTAGTTGCATTTGGATGCTGTAATCTCTGTACACACAAGCACAGTTTGCATTTCTAGCTAAGATTTTGGTGTTTGTTTGTTTGTTTTTGATAAGGGTCTCACAGTGTAGCCCAGGGTGGCCTTGAATTCAAGTTGTTCTTGCCCTACTTTCCCCTAGTGCTGGGGCTACAGACATGTACCACTGTGCCCAGCTCTGCATGTGATTTTATGAATTGTAACTTAATCACTCTGTATGCTGTATTTGGGTCCAAGTCCTCACATAGAGATGACATTGTTTTTAACATTTACATAGCTCATGTCTTCCTTGTTTGACCCTGGCCTCCCTCTGTACTACTGGGTTGCCATAATGCTGCCTAACTGAAAGATACAAAGGAGTAGGAGTGACCTGATGTGGACAAGGAGACCACATGTGGCCTGAGTGGCACCCCTTGTGCTTTGCCAAGAGTCTTGCCTACTCCTGATAATGCTTGCTCTGTCTGGGATTTTCTCCTGTGTGACCTTGTCCTGCCCTTACTGTGTTTTGACCCACATGAGGAAGGTTGTACGGGTCCTGGTCCAGATGCTTATGCAGAAGCAGAGGAGGGAATTAAACATAGACTGGAGATGACACAGGATAGTGAGCGAGCCTCACAGCACCATTGCACAGCACACCTGCGAAGTGGCCGTCCACTGGACAAGAGGAGCATGTGGCTGCCCATCGTGACATCAGGGAAGTTTTAAAAGGATAATTATACTTCTCTCTGTGGAGAGCCTGCATGATATGTACCCAGCATTTTCATAATACATGAGCTCATCATTCATTTAATCAACTTCCTACGGATCTGGCTTTTCTGGTACTTTTTGCTATTATTAGCAATTTTCTAGTGTTCACTCTGTTCCTTTTTCAGAAAGTGTCTTGTTACTTTGAGTAATTTAAGATTTGGTGAGTCAGAGTATGAATATTTACAATTTTAACACTGTTGTGAAGGTGATAGTGACAAGGTTATAAAGTTTTTACCTGTTTGCATGGAATCTTTAAATGCACCACTTCCCTTTCACCTTCATTAGCTGTTAACACTAAATGACCGTTTATGGATGAAATTGAAATTTTTTTATGTGACACTTTCCTTAGATATATATGCTACATAATATTTATTTCACTTGAATCTTGCAAACTCTTGTAGATTATTACTTTCCTTGAGAAGATATTGCTGGTCCAGGCTGTTAGAAGAGCTGGTAGGCTGGAGGTATATGTAGTTTGGTGGTAGAGTGCTAACCTAGCAACCTATAGCTCCTGGGTTTGGTGCTCAGCACCACCCCCCAAAAATATTGTCTTGCTGGATTCGTTTTTTCTTACCTAATCAGAAGATTTTTTTTTTTTAAGATTTATTTATTTATTATATATAAGTACACTGTAGCTGTCTTCAGACACACCAGAAGAGGGCATCGGATCTCTTTACAGATGGTTGTGAGCCACCATGTGGTTGCTGGGAATTGAACTCAGGACCTCTGGAAGAGCAGTGGTGCTCTTAACTACTGGGCCATCTCTCCAGCCCCCTAATCAGAAGATTCTTGATAGAAACTGTAAACTTCTGCCTTTGTTGAGTTATTAATTTCACAAGCAGTATTTCTTGAGCGCCCAAGTGCTAGTGACAGTGTCAACAATATTATATATATCATGGAAAAGACACATAGAAATTATGTATTTAGCTATTCCCTTACAGACTGTAGAGGGGAAGGAAAGATCAGATTAGACCGGAGTCCCAGGAAGACCGCAGAAGTGTCAGTGAGGCTGATGTTAGGGCTGGAGGCTCCAGGTGTGGAAACAGAGTGTGTGAGGAACTGAAGCATCTGGAGGGTTGGACCAGTGAGTTGTGCTGAGTGGAACATCGGCAAGACACCTACATGGCCTGGCACATGAAGAAGGTTTCTCTGGCCGCACAGTGGAGAATGGCACTAGAGTAAAGCAGGTGTGAGGCGGAGGCTTGCAGCTGGAGTTCTCTCCAGGAGACTAGAGCATTGATCTCCAAGTGGACCATCCTAACATAGTCATTGTGTCTGGGAAGGAACTGTGAGACCTAACTACATTCATATTTAGGAATTAATCCACCTAAACATGCAGGTCATACTTGTGTGTAATCTAGGAAGCATGTATGTAATGAAATTATATGCTTTTTTAAAAAGTTGCTAATTAATACATGTGAACAATGAAAAGTGATTACCAGGGCTGGTAGTTACTTTCTTAACTACTCTAGTACTTTCCCTGATCACTGCAATGAAATACTCTGGAAAAAAGCAGCCCAGGTGACAGAGGGTCTGTTCTGGCTCACAGCTCCAGGTACACGCCATCACAGTGGGGAGTGCAAGGCAGCAGACAGTTAATAGCTGGTTACGTTGCATCCACAGTCAGGAAACAGAGAGTGAGTAATACATGTTGCTGCTCCATTTCTCTGCTCCACTCATACGGTCCTGGGTCCCACACAGGGACTGCTGCCATCTGCACTGAGTTGGTCATACAGGGACTGCTGCCATCTGCACTGAGTTGGTGTATTAGTTTGCTTTTCATTGCTCTGCTGAACACCATACCATAAAGCAGAAGGTTTTGTTTTACTCTGCTTACATTTCCCCATCACAGTCCATCATTGAGGGAAGTCAGGGAAGGAGCCTGGAGGCCAGAACTAAAGCAGGGACCGTGAAGGGATGTTCCTTACTGGCTGGCTCCTTATGGCTTGCTTTACTTGCTTTCTTATATAACCCAGGACTACCTGCTCTGGGCTGCTACCACCCACAGTGTGCTGGACCCTCTCACGTCAATCTCTAATTAAGAAAATGCCCCTATCTGATAAAGGCCTCTTCTCAAGTAAGGTTCACTCTCCCCAAATGACTCGGGTTTGTGACAAAAACTAACTAGCACAGTTGATCTTCCCACCTCAATCAAAGTAATCCCCACAGGCATGCTAGGGGCATGGTTCTACATTCTATCAAGTTGACAGTTGACACTAGCAGAATAGCACAAGCTGGTGATCCCACACTTTGGAGATGGAAGTAGGGGGATCACAGACTCAATGCTAGCCTGGGGTCCACAGCACAACAAAAAGGAGAAAGGTTTTAGGACTAGGAGTGTTGCTCATGGCAAGATACTTGCTTAGCATGTGTGAGACCTTAGATTCTATCCCTAGCAATGTAGTTAACTGACAAATTTTGTGTGGCGCCGAGGGATGGCTAATCTGAGCAAGAAATGTTGCTGGTCTGAATTGAGAGGCAGTAATTGAGGTGACTAAAGGCAAAAGCATTGAAGCAGGTGCCAGAAGACTTGGTGCAGAATGCAAATGTGCAGGGAGGGAAGTACCGAAGAACTGTGAGGCGCTTGGCAAGCAGTGTTCACAAGATGGAAACTGTGGGGCAGAGCAGGTGGTGGAAGAAGAGAGGAGCCTGTAAGGCCGGGTGGAGACCCAAGGAGAAGACAGGTTAAAGAAACACAGTGTAGACGTAGGTTTTGCCAAAGAGTCAAGTCCTCTGAAGCATGTCACTTAGTCCTGCTGTGCTCCAGCTATTTTTGTTGTGATCACTGAGGATCCAGGCCATTGACCCCTCACAGTTCTACACATTCTTCATCTCCCAGATGGACCCTTCTGCTCATGTCTCCTTAGTTAAAGCAACTCACTTGCCGCCTCTGACCTTAAAAGTAAAGGAGTAGAGTATACTCTCCTTCCAAGATCACCCTTCCATGACCTCAAACAGGCACAGCTCTGGCCATTGCCTAGCAAGTCTCCAGGAGACCCACTGATGCACAGGCTATTAGGTATATCAGAAGTAGTCTTGAATTTACCCAGAACCACTTGGCTCAAAGCATGCCCTGGGGATATGTTAGATAGAAAGCACTGAGGCAGAATTCTTGATGGATAGGCAGGTACAGGTGTCCTATTTGGTGATCTCTGCACTCTCTAGCTACTAGTGCCTCTGAAGAGCAGTCGGTGTAGACAGTACCAGAGCAGGAAATGTAAATGCAGCATGATGGGTTTGTCTAAAGGGGCATTGGCAGTGAGGCTTAGGGAAAATCAAATTGTATCTGCCTCTCTGTAGCCTCTGGGTAGGCTCTGAAACTTTTCATTCTCTGCCTTTTTCAGGGAACATACTCTAATGGTCTTGGTTTCTTGGGGTCTATGGCATTGCAGTCTCTCTAAGGTCAGGCAGCTGACAGGCAGAGTCAGTGGACTTGCAGTAACTGAGATAATACATCTAGGAAAGAGGGCCTGGGAAACATATGTGCTGTCCTCTAGAAGCTGATCAGAGAAGCCAAATTCGTGGAGATGGAAGGTCCTGCACTTGGAACCCTTTCAGACCTTGTCCCATGCATTTCTTTACTTTGTTCATCATTTGTATCCATAACACACTTTCTCATGTGGCTGAGGTATAGCTCAGTAGTAGAGTGTGAACCTCAGTCCAGCCTCAGTAACACACACACACACACACACACACACACACACACACCCCCCTTTAGAAATAGTCATCAGTGAATACCCCAGGGTCAGGCTTCCCTGGTTACTCCTATTGATCTCTGCCCCTGCACCTGAGGCCTCAGATTTCACTTCCCTTGGGGCCCTCGAATTCCCTTTAAGTAACTAGATATCAATAAATATCAGTCCTTTCAAACCATCCATCAACCAGACCTGCTGATTGGAGTGGTCACTGTCTAATCAGCTTCTAGAGGTCAGCACATAAGTTTCCCAAAACTTTGGGGATCCTCTGTTTCAACCTCCCTAGTGTTGAGTTGTGAGCCACCATACCCAGACAAGATAATTTTATATACTGAAATTCCTGATAAATTTACAAAAATAAGTATAGCAGTAGTTAACCTGCTCTGTGCTTTCTACGAAAGCAAACACTCCCCTCTGGTATCCTGAAGTTAACATCCTTAAAATCTGTATTTCATCTCTGTTACTCCTTCAACCACTATCTTACAAAGTTACCAAACAGTTCTCCAGGCATTAAGATACAATATGCAAGCAATCCAGTGTCCTTTTTTCTCACCTTCCCTACAAAATAGCATCTTCCAAAACTGTGTTACAAAAATCAAGCCCAGGGCAGGGGTAGCAATGCAATCCCTAGAGTGTTTTAGATACGCCATTTTAAGTGCATTGCTTGTATTCCTGATTGGGAGAGAATGTGTACCGGAGAGTCAGCCAGCCAGCCAGACACACAGATACTATGAAGTCCCATCATCATTTCAGTAAAGATAGATACTGTACCATCATCAACCATTACAGTAAATGCTGCTGTACTTGTAGAATTACCTAAGAGTTCAGTTCTGGAGCCCTATGGAAGATCTAGTCATTGCATTTATGTTTATAGTTCCCTTTTTTGTTTCATGGCCAGTGAGTCTTGTCTGTGCACTAAGTAACTTTAAAAAAAAATGAGAGGCTGGAGAGGTGGCTCCATGGTTAAGAGCACTGACTGTTCTTCCAGAGGTCCTAAGTTCAATTCCTAGCAACTACACAGTGGCTCACAACCATCTGTAGTGAGGTCTGATGCCCTCATCTGGTGTGTCTGAAGACAGCTACTGTGTACTCACAGACATAAAATAAGTCAATTTTAAAAATCTAAAACAAACAAAAAAACCCAAAACCACATTGAATGATTATACAGTTTGTGGGGGAAAAATTGTGACCTTGGACTTGGGTATATGAAGTTTGGAAAGACACGGACCTCTAAGAGGACTCCAGGTCCCATTCAGGGTCACGAAGGAATGGGTCTTGAAGGAAGAGATACATCCCTTAGTGCTGAGGTCCTGAGCCTTGCGGGCTTCATTTCTACCCAGCTGCTGCAGACAGGAACTCCTGTAAACAGCAGCACCGGCAGTGATTAGAGTGGTAGCTAAAGGAATTTCTGATCATTATTCTTGGTTTACGGATGTAATCCTAGCACCCAGGAGGTTGAAGAAAGTACATTAACTTACACATTAATAATCATAAGCTCATTGCATGTTACTCTAAGTAGTGTTAGTTATAAAAATATTTTCTAACATAAGCAGTTTCAGTGAGGACATTCATATTTTCACAGATTTCTTTTTGAAAATTACATTTATTTATTCTTTGAACACATGTGGGAACTCAGAGAACAGCTCGTAGTAGTTCTCTTTTTCTGTATGGTTCAAGAGATCAAATTCAGGTCTGTGGGCCTGGCGGCAACCACCTTTACTTACTGAATCCTATCGTTGGCTCCATGCTTTCACAGCTTTATAGAAAGCCAGACTGCTCAGAAGCCCGGTGGCCTGCTGTCCAGCGCTTTCAAGCTTACCAGTAATACTACAGAGGTGCAGCGTCTAGAAACTGCCATTATACTTAGAGAGGAGAGACAGGGACACGGGTCAGGTCAGCGTTAGGGAAATCAGTGCTCGCACTGGCCCTCTGCAGGGTCTCGGGGACACATGAGCCTGCAGTGCACCTGGGGAACTGCAGTGTCACTTAGCATCTTAGTCAGCGTTTCTCACTCAGTAAGCCTGTCTGGTCTTTCTGTGCCAAATTCTTATTTCCAGGCATTTCCTAAATCACACGTAAGGTGAGTTTTAAACCGTTAAACCGGACGTTGACTGCTGCCATGTACAGCTGACAGCAGGATGAGCCCAAAAGCACTCTGCCAAGTAGTAAGGTGCACAAATAAACTCTGTTTATCTGAAAGTCTAGAGGGCAAAACTGTAGGACGCTGGTGCTGGGCTGAGGTCAGAGGGAGACTGACTGAGGGCTGTGAGGGAATTTTGGAGCAGTGGGAATAATCTTCACTCAGTGTCCCTCCCACAATCTGTTCGCTCATCTTTTAGTGGGAGGCATTCAGTTGTTTGGATCTTAAGCCTCAGGAGAGAGAAAGCATACCCAGACAAAGACTCGCGTGTTCCTGGAGCTTCATTCATAGGATCCCCAAACTAAAACCATCAGTGCCCATCAGGGAGTGAGTGAGTGAACACACAAACCTGATGGTATCTATCTCAGACTAAACATGTGGCAAAATCGTGGAAAACCCACGGCTGCATGCAAACATCATTTCCATGTATTTAAGAGTGATGCTTCCTCCACACAGTGAAACCAATAGCCCGGTTTCCATTGGGATCGGACCAGGACTTCATGCTCTATTACTGAGCCTTGTTTCTTTATATTTTGAAACAGTTTACGTAAGATGGAAATCACCTGCTCTTTATTACATTAATAGAACTTACCAAGGAGAAACTAAAAACAAACAAAAATGTGGCACAGACTGGCTTTGAATTCAGAGCACTAGGTGTGAGTGGTGCTGGTCAAGTCCTCAGTGATAGTCCCTGTTTTAATGCCTCAGTTTTAACTTCTTAATAAATAGAAGTTGATGCATCTTAGACTCCTCCCCCTTTCTCTAATGTAGATGATAGCACCAGGCGACAAGTTTGAAAAGGGTGGAGACACTTTTTAAAGAGCATCAAGAAGACAAATCAGCAGACTCTGGAGAGCTGAGACACCAGCCCTCCTGATAGGGATTCCGTGGGATGCGTCCAAGGGTTGGTCTCATTTTCAGCCTCTGCAGTCTCTGGGACCTGGTTGGGCAGGTTCTGCTGATGCTCTCTCTGGGCGTAAGCACTTCCTGCTTCCCACGAACAGCTAATGCGTAACTTAGCACTGAGCTGGATCAAAGCAGTTTAGCAGCAGCAGTGAGGCTTCGAAACCTAGAGAAGCCACTCTGCCGGGATGAGGTGGAAGCGGGGTTCTGATATCAGGTGGGATGTTTTCTGAGGGTCTTGTGTCTGCTGGTGTCTTACCCAGGGCCAATATAACAGATCAACAGGACTATGTCCTTGCCTTTTAAGAATTAAAATTTCCCTCTAGTGCAGTTGAAAACCTAAAGGACTATGTCAGTTATTTTCACAAATGTGGATGGGAGAGCACTTCTATCAATGGCCGTGTCCTCTATACGGAAAGAGGCCTGTGGCACTTGTTTAGACAGCACAGGTGCTGTTAGTAAGCTGGCAAAATGGCGTGTGCTGCCTTTGACCCATACTGTTTCTGTCTCCTAGACGGAAGAGCCTGTGGTTCCGGCTAAGGAGGATACTGCTCTGTGTTCTGGGGTTCTACATTGCCATTCCATTTCTTGTCAAACTGTGTCCTGGGATACAGGCCAAACTGATATTCTTAAATTTCGGTAAGTCCTCTGTATCAATTTTTCTTAATTTTACTTAGAGTTTATTTTCTTGATGGTGTCTAATTTTAAAGGGCACTTTTATTTTAATTGAGATTGAATTTACATGTAATAAAATGTCCAGATTTTAAGTGTACAGTGTGTAAGGAAATAGAGCCACCACCCCGACTCAGGGATAGAACGAGTCTGTGACCTGGGAGGGACGTGGCAGGGATGGCATTACCATCAGTGTTGCGTATGGGTCCTTAGGTGACTGTACTGTGTTGGAAGTGACTTTGTCTCCTAGCAAAGTAGATAAAGATGTCTAGAGACGTGTTGTCACGTATGTAGTCCAGGTTAATTGGAACATAAAAGAACGCTGTCTTTAAAATAATATCAATAATGAGGCCTTATGGTCTATAAAAAATTATTATTGGTCCTTTTCTTTCTTTCCTTCTTTTAACCTGCTTTTTTTTCCTCATAAAAGAAAAAAAATTGACACATCTTGATTTTTGTGGAATCGTGTACTCTTTACCAAACAGTTTTATGTCCTTGAATAAGATGGACCCTGTGTGGTTCCAAAGCTGTTTGTGGAGTAAGAGGAGGAAAAGGTGAGGAAGCACCGTGTTGGGAGGCAGAAGATGGTTCCTGGTGTGTTTAGTAAAAACAGCCTTTTCAGAAATACCATTTTTATACTCAAGATGAGGCAAAGGAGGATGGGTAGCATGAATGAGGGCCTTGAAAGTGGCCATGGTCAATGTGGGATGGGTTGAGGTGGACTCCTCACCAAATCCTTGGTAAGACTGACTGACAGAGTGGGTCTGTGTTTGTGAGCTTGAGACTCAGAAGGCTGTTGTGATGCTGTGGGACAGCAGGCAAGCTTTGGACAGGTAGAAGGTACTGAGGGCCCAGTCCATGTGAGAGTAGAGCCAAGGATGCAGGGCAGGAGGAAGGCATGTCTCAGGCTTCAGAACTCAGATCAAGGCTCCATAGGGTCTGGTTTTACAAACTTGAGTGTTTAGTCTGTAATAGACTTCGTTATAGAAAGTTGGAAGATACTAACAAGGAATTTCTGTTCTTTAAACTAGTAAGAGAAACAGGAATACATGTGTTGTAAATTAGGAGGTATTTTAATTTTTCAAGTGGAACGTTCTCAAACTTCTAGGAATTTATGATCTCTAAGTTTGGTAACTTGTAAGGAATAAACCTAAGAAGAAACAAAATCATACAAAAACCAAGGCAGTGTTTTTCAGATTTAGTGTCCCCTTAAAGGAAGTTCAGAAAAGAAGCTGGGATCTGCAAGCATGAAGACACAAGGGCTGTAATTTATTGGTAGAACCCTTAGAACTGACCCAGGTAGCCTAGGGCTGTGCTCTCTGCTGCTTGGCACAGAGTCAAGTGCCAGCAAAGATCTGGGTTGGATTTTTTCCCCACTAGATTCTATGGGGTTCTTTAGACACAGTGCACAGTTTTGCAATGCTGGTTTTCTGAAGAGATAGTAACTATGCCACAGGCACAGAACTTTGGGTTCTGTAGTCTAGTCACGTATCTCTAACAGGAGGCTCTGTAATGGGCTGTTCCCTGGGTTTATGCACCCCACCTCCAATACTTTGTGTTACACAGAGGAAGTTGTAAGATGGCTACCTCTCTTCCAGAGGTCCTGAGTTCAATTCCTAGCAACCACATGATGGCTCACCATCTGTAATGGATCCAATGGTCTCTTCTGGTGTCTGAAGATAGCTACAATGTACTCATGTACATAAAATAAATAAATCTAAAGAAAAAAAAAAAAGATGGCTACCTCTTTGGTTTATGCTCCCCTCTAACTTCCACAGTCTACAGCTTGGGAGCAGAGGGCCCTGGTTCAGGTTTGATTTGATTTTGAAGTAGTAGGACTTAAACCCAGGGCCTCACATGCTGCGTGAGCACTGTAGCAGTGAACTACTTCCCTGGGCAGTATTTCTAGAGGATGATAGGATCAAAATCTCTCTCTGGGTTTCTGGGTTTGTTTGTTTGTTTGGTTGGTTGGTTTTAAAATTACTTGAGCTAGGGAGGTGGGTCAGTGGGTGAAGTGCTTGGTGCTCAAGGATAAGGATCTAAATCTGGATCCCAGCATCCACATAAAAAGCTGACTGAGGTGGCAGTGTAACCCTGATGCTAGGTGGTGGAGACAGGCGGAACCTGGGGCTCTCCGACTAACCAGCCTAGCTGAAGTGAGTACGCTCCAGTTCAGTGAGAGATTCTGTAAGGTGGAGTGTGAGCATGGGGATACAGTCATTTTACCCCCCAGCACATGAAAGGCTGAGGCAGGTGGATCTGTAAGTAATTTGGTCTGTATAATGAATTCCAGGCCAATGAGAGAGTGAGACTTTCTCCCCTAACAAAAGTAGAAAAGTGATTAAGAAAGATATTCTGAGAGGCTTGAGCACGCATAGCTTCTCTCTCTCTCTCTCTCTCTCTCTCTCTCTCTCTCTCTCTCTCTCTCTCTCTCATGTGACCACAATGTAACTCACAGTACACATACACACACTCTCATATGTCACCACAGTGTAGCTCACAACACACACACACACACACACACACACACACATGAGATGCTAACATCAGCAGGTCAGTAAGGTGGCTCAGCAGGTAAAAGTTCCCAGGACCCATAGAATTAGGGAACTAACTTTCAAAAGTTGTCCTCTGACCTCCATATACACGCCACTGCATGCATGAATGCCTGTACTCATACACATATGCATGCAATAACACGCTTTTAAAAGGAAGGATGCTTAAGTGTCTTTACCATGACCGTGTGTGATCCTGTGGCTTTCTAATTTCCATTCTTTGAAGGATGTAACTTAGAAAAAGGTTTAAAAATTAACAAAAAAAAAAAAAAAAAAAAAAAGCCTAGATGAAATTTAAAGATAAAGTGAAAATATATGAGCTGGTTTAATTATTCTTAAACAATTTACTCTTGGGAATAAAATTGTAAAGTGGCTTTATAATGTGCATTGTTTACTTAGGGACTAGAAAGAGTTCTGATATATTTACAGATATTCATGTCCTAAGCAAGCACAGTTCATTTGCTGTTTTTAACATACCATCTCAGGCTTCAGGAAATTCAGGAAGACACATATCTGTGTAGGCAGTTGTGGCTCTCTCAGTTAAAGTTTACCACACACACACACACACACACACACACACACACACAGAGTCAGCAATAGAGGCAAACTGGATGCCAGTGAAAGGCTTCTCTGCTGTTGTTCTTTCTCAAGTCCCTTTATTTTTTTCCTCTTGGTAACCTATTTTATCCTCACCTGCAAATGAAGCTACAGCTTTGCAGTTTCAAAGTGTGTGGTAGGATCATAGAGGGAAGCCTGGGATTGACAGCACAGGAAGTAGACTTCTTTCTGGTCAGAGCCTTCGTGTCCCACTGTACCTTAGCTCTCTGATAGGTGGCTGCAGCAAGACAAAGAGGCCTGGCATTTCTGTCTTCCTTTCTATGATGCCACTGCCCTCAGGTCAGGTTCTGTTCAGCCTTCATGCAGACCTACTGGTCCTCTGTGGAGCTGGTCTCCTGACCCTGCAGATCTTCTTGCTACTCTAGTACCAAGCATCTCCAGCCTCTGTTCCACCTTCAGGCCAACCAGTAAAGACCTGCTTCTCCCGTTGTTCAGGGAGTAGCCAGTGCTAGCCCTTTTCTGCTTGTAAGCTGAAGCCCCATTGCATTCAAGCCTTGCTTATATTCTTGCTTGGTCTCATTTCTGTATGGCAGAGGACTCTCAAGTTTCCAGTAACACTGATGTCAGGATAAAATCTGAATGCTTTAGTATGACTGTGTCCAGTTCTCTGACAGGTCTTCAGCCTGGGTGGCTTAAACAAAAATGCTTTCACAGTCCCAGTGGTCGGAGGTCTAAGATCTAAGCGTTGGTGATAGAGTCCATCCTTTCTTCCTCTTCTCTCCCTCCCTTCTGTACTAGGGATGGAACTCCAGGGCCTTGTGTGTAGTGGGCAAGCACTCCACCATCTGCCTCCTGCCTATTTCATCAGCTGGCAGTGGTCTGCAGTCTTTGATATGTCTTGTAGAAACCTCACTCCATCTACTCCCCATCTTCACGTGGTCTCCCCATTTAGAAGTATGCTAATCATGGTGGGGTAGAGGTTACTCTGGTGACCTCATTTCAGATTTGTTACTCTGAAAAGACCTCGTGTTTAAGTGAGGTCATGGTCTTGAGTTCCAGATTTGGGGGAGGACATAATTCAGCATGTAACAGAAACTTAACAGGAGCTTTAAACCTTCAGATGCTTTTTCAGGGAAATGTGGACTAGGAAGATGGCGATTGGAATTGCAGTCTTGGAGAGAATTCCTCTCTTATGAAGGCCTTGGGAGATGCTCGGAGGAGTTTCTATAGAAGGACCTTGCGTGATCATGGTCAGATGGTTCATTTATTCAGCGAGCGTTCATGAGGCCAAGTGCCATCGAGGGAAGCAAGTTAGAGCTAATGTACGGTGTATGAAGTTAGATTGAAACTCACACAACAGCAACAACGAAAAAGCTGTCAGTGGATTCCTTCTAGAGAGCACGGTCACCCAGAAGTCAGGGCCATGCTGCTCTTTGTCCCTCTTCCCCAGGTGAGGATAAATTACAGCTTGGGGTTTACGCTTTTTTTGGTGTGTTCATTAAAATTTTTCATTTTCCCATTACGTTTTTCTTCAAAAGTTGTTTGCCATAGCAATAAAGCACAGTGCTATATAAGGAAAAAAGGAAGTCTTTCTGCGCCCTCGCACTTGGCATGTGTCTTTCTGTGTGTGTTCCCTCTCCCAGTCATACATGGCGTGGTTGCCAGTGTTGATGCCCTCTGCTTGTGTTTGCAGGGACGTTGGGGCGGAGTCCTTCTCAATTACCCTGTCCTGCATGTTTCCCATTCTGATGTTTCCATGATCTCCCGTTGTTTGGCAAACCAACTACATACAGTTTATCCAGTTATGGCCCTGCTGGCAGATGAAGGTTAACTGTAAGACTGCATAGTGCCTGAGTTCTCTGTGGACAAGGTTCTAGATTTCATCCATTTGCTGTCTTTTCTGGGTTAAATGATGGGTCTAAGACTTGAGAACCCCTGTGCCCCCTTTCTGTCCTACACCCCAGTCATCTTATCCATTATCCCTTAACCAGTGCCTCTGCCAACTCCTTGGACCGAGCCTTCAGTTGTGGCTTAGCTAGGCTTCTCTGCGGGGTTTTCTCCCCTCTGTTTCAGCCAATCTTGTGCCAGCTTATCCTGTTAAAGACCTTCCCTTCCCTTGCTGCAGTCTCCCACTTGAATAAACTTCCTGGTTCCAGGCTCCCCCGGGCTATGCCCTTACTGCAATGTTCTCAAGCTGTATTTCAGTCTTTCTTAGCTTTACCCCTTCCCCAAAGTATGCCTCTCATGTGGCAAAATTATGACAGAAAAGCACTTAGTGCTGTTGAGTTTTCACTGTGCTGTGGGATGGGTGCGTATTTGTCAATCCGTGTGTGTGTGTGACAGTGTATGTATTGTAGTGGGGTGTGTGTATGCTTTGTGTGCTCAAGTGTGCGTGTGAATGCATGGGTGAGCAGAAATGTTTCTTTGTGTGCGTCTATCCTCTCCATTAACCTTGACTTCATTTCTTTGTCCCCTACAGTGAGGGTTCCCTATTTCATTGACTTAAAAAAGCCACAGGATCAAGGTTTGAATCACACCTGCAATTACTACCTCCAGCCCGAGGATGATGTCACTATTGGAGTCTGGTGAGTATCTTCAACCAAGGATGCAGGGTAGAGACACTAGCTTCTTTGGCCTCTCCAGGAGGCTACAAGAGCTCAGCTCAGGCACTGTCCTTGACACTGGACTTGGGGTACTGCTGTTTGTTTTTAATATCCATCTATCCTTAAGGCCAGGGGAAGAGCTCAGCTAAATTTGATCTCAGTGGTGCAGGGTGAGATGGCACTAAACTCTCTCCTGAGGTTTTTGAAACAGCAAAGGTTTTGTAACCTTATTGTTTTTAGAGTCTTACTTCCAGAGTTTTTTTTTTTTTTAACAAACAAATCGAACAATCTAGAGACAAAAAGAATATAAGAACACAATGAAAAATAGAGACTTGAACGTGTCTTTTCAGAAACGTGAATGACTACTGCCTGTAGCCCTTCCCAGGAGCCTGTGAGAGGGATGTTTACTTCTTTCCATAAATTCACCCTGGACTTAGCCCTGCAGGCCTCTCCTTAGTTTCCTTGGAATTTATTTTAATGCTTTTGTGTAAGTGGCAATTCCTAAACAACTGGGTCAAACCAGCCAGGCCTGCACAGTGTTTTCTTTTCCTCCCAGAAGCCGCTCTGAATAACTGCCCCTTATCTTAGCTGGGTTTATTTTTCAGTTGCCTTACAGTCTCTTTCTGCAGCCTCAGAAACCCACCGTGTATGTGAGAAGTTTGTAAATGAACCCAGTAAGTAGGCTGCCAGTGTGCATGAGAGGACCTGCAGATGCCTCGGTCGGGAGCTTCTCGTTCTCCGCTGTGGACACTGGGAGTAGAGTCTCTTGGTCATTTTCTGGTTTGATTTAATTAAGCAGTAGCTGGCCTGTGAGTGACTTCAGGACTGTCAAGAATTTGACCTGGAGCTGTATATGTGACTGTATATGGGAGAGAATGATTGGCCCTTAACCAGGAGAAGGTTCTGTCTTGTTCAGGAGAAGTGTCATGGTGGTGCTTCGGCAGAAAACACTGACAGCACCTATGCACATTGTTAGGTACCCAGAGTGTTAAGAGTGATTGCCACGTAAATCTCAAAGTAGTAGACAGCAGCTGCTGCCCTTGCCTGTCTGCATAGACTGTTCCGTGACCTTGGGTCCTGGGAAACAGCAGGCTGCATTCCCAGCTGCTCCTACCACCATGTCTTCAGATTCTCCCACCAGCTTCTGCAGAGGCCTGAGTGCAACCCAAGGACCATTCTTGGCTGTCAGCTCAGTGTCAGCTGCCCTCTACCAGCAGGTTGGAGGTGTGCACACTGGGCCTCTGCCAAGAGTTCCAAATAGAATAGTCTGGCTTCCAGAAGAATGTCAGCTCCAACCATCGAAAGGTCTACCCTCTTAGCTCCACCACCCATCAATGCTATAAACCGCCTAGGATGGCTGAGAACTCCTCGAAACTAGCCATCTTCTGCCACAGCCTCTCAGGCGTCTGGAACTATAACTTGTGATTGTATGGGAGTGATCATTACAGTGGCTAGAAACACACAGATGTGATCCTCATGAATGGACAAGATAAATGCATTAGAATGAGAAAACAAGGACTTGGCTACTTGACTTTTAAAACATTTATGCCATTAACATCTAGAATGAATTTGGCTAAGATTTTTGGAGGAAAAGTAGACCTCAATTAATACCCTCCCTAGTAGTTAACAGTGTTTAGTTTGGCCTTTGTATATCTCTGAAGGAGAGTTTGGCCAATTAGCATAGCAATATCCAAGAGCCTGGACCAGCCTGCCTGATGGTAAACTTAACCATGTATTTGTGGCTCTAGAGTACAGGAAAGTTCTATCAGCTGATACAGGACAGATTTCTCTCACACTTGAATAAAGGCTCCCAGCACAAGCTACTTGACCAGCAAGAGGCCCTTTGCTCTCTCTAAGGCGGTCAGCAGCTGACCTTGCAGTTTACAGTTTCAGTTACTTCTTTTAGGGGTGAGAAAATGTGCCATCCACCCTTCTGCCCACTTGTATGTAGATAGGAGTTCTGCTGCTTTCTGTCTCACAGCCTTAATGTAGGTGCCACTGCGTGCAGGAGGGGCATCTGACTTTGCTACTCCTGTCTCTGCTTTTGTCTCCAGGCACACCATTCCCTCTGTCTGGTGGAAGAATGCCCAAGGGAAGGACCAGATGTGGTATGAGGATGCTCTGGCTTCTAACCACCCCATCATCCTGTACCTGCATGGGAATGCAGGCACCAGGTGAGCCCACACAAGTGCAGTGACCTCAGCACCTGGCTTCTTCCTAGGCTGAAAATGGATTCGTTTAGACTGTGTGAAGCAGGCCTTGTGGTCTTTGTAGTCAGGTTTTCTGACCTTCTGTAGAACAAAGGAAAGGTACAGTTTTTCTGGACTGGGAGAGTTTGGAGGCAGACCTGTGTGCTAAGAACCTGTGGCTCTCATCTGCCCAGAGCTCCCTAGGAGGTAGTGCTGGGCAGCAAGCGCCTTTGGAAGCTGCACCCTGAATCAGGTGGAAGGGGACGCGTTTCTGTCAGAGAGACTGACCTCCTCTAGTCGTAGGGTGTTTCTTTCCGCTTTGGGTCAAAGGGCACTGTGTCTACTAAAGTGTAGTTTAGGAAACAGGGCTTCTCTTAAGGAAGTGGTAGTCACTCAAGGGGTGGCCTCAGTACACCCTTGAGGAAAATACTGACTTCCCTCGACTTTTCTGTGTTTGTCATCTCTGACAAGTCTGTGAGATAGCCCGGAAATATAGACTAGGGTAGCCATACGAAAAGGCAAGCACTCCTCCTCCTCCTCCTCCTCCTCCTCCTCCTCCTCCTCCTCCTCCTCCTCCTCCTCCCTCCTCCTCCTTCTCTTCCTCCCTCCTCCTCCTCCTTCTCTTCCTCCCTCTTCCTCCTTCCTCCTCTTCCTGTCTCCTCTCTCCTCTCTTCCTCCTCCTCTCTTCTCCTCTTCCTCTTCTGCCTCCCCTTCCTCTCCCTCTTTCTCCTTTTCTTCTTCCTCTTCTTCCTCATTCTTCTCCTCTTCTTTCTCTTCCTTCTTTTTTCTTCTTCACACTTCTAAGAAAAGAAGCAGAGAGTATTGAAAAGTGGCCAGAGAGAAGTTGAAGGCTGAGCTTGTATGAACATGTCTGTCCTAGGCTGTCCATGTATGTGATCCGTCTGCTGGCGGTCTTGACATATCAACCCAGTAATATTAGTGTGTCCTAGTGGGCTGTAGAAAAAGTACACACTTTGTCCATTTGAGCCAAATGCTTCTCATGAGTCGGTTTGAGGCCTTGGACTTTCAGGCTGGCTTAAGCTAGAGCTGCTCTCCTGCCTGAAAAGCCCACATTATTTTTATACCACAGCATGTTGTTCAGAAGGGGCAGAAGAGGTGCATTTTTTTAAGAAGAGCATTGTTTGAAAATAGCAGGGTCCCTTTTTCTATGCGTTTTGGAGTTGCCTGTGAGAGAGCCTGAAGGAGCTAGAAGGGAGGCAGCCCTTCACCAGCAGGGCAGTGTGAGGGTAGCTTCAGGGTAGATCTTTTATAGGTAGAAAGAGCAAGAAGAACAATGTATGGGTCTTTCTAGAGGGCAAGGCAGTCCTGGGTAAATATCTGCTATGGAGCCATGCAGAGGGCATTGTACAAAGAACCCAGAAGCACTGCCCACGAGACTGGTCTCTGTGCCAAGAGCAGAATGTTTGGCTACTGCTCTGTTAGTCTGCAGTCTGTTTTGTTGAGGACAAGCTGCAGTAGGTTTCTCTTCTGCTTTTTAAAGACCAAGTAGCTATAAACAGCTCTTGTAGCATCTTTTCATAAATGAGAAAATTGTAGTTAGCTGTGGCACATGTTTGTGATAGTAATGTGTTAAATAGAAAGGACAAAGCTTTCCTGTAGCTTTATGTCTGAAAGGAAAATGGTGACATTCAGGGCTTCGCTGTGCCCTCCAACTCCCAGAGACTGCCTATAGTGCCTGCATTCTGTCTAGTCCTGTCTGCACCCCATTTCTTAACTGCTGCGACTCTCCTGCTGAGATGCTTCTCTGGCTATCCCTCCCCTCTCCCTCCCCAAGCACAGCTCCATCAGTCTCAATAATCATAGCATTGAAGTCTCTTGAAGGTGTAGCTTTCTGAGCTCTCAGTCCCACTTTCTGTCTTCAGTCAACGGAGGGAGTTTGGGGGCTTAAGGAAAGGTATCTTCCAAAGATAACTAAAAGCATCTGGCATGGTTTCTTCTGGTCTTGAACACATTTCTTTGCATTTTTGTGGTGCAATGTATAGGTTTTACTCCTTGAACTCATTTGTGTGTCCTTGCAATGGCATTCCCACTCACCATATACCTGATATGGCCTCAGTGCTCCTTATAAAAGAAGGAAAATATGTTTGAAGGATGCAGAACGGATTAATAAATGCTTGGTTAAGACCCTGTCTGCTGTGTAGCTAGCCATTCTCACACACTATCAGTTAACAAAGGCCTCCTGATGAAGGGCCAGCAGGTAGGTCCAGGATTTACTATGTCTGGGTATATTCCACATATGTGTATGAAGGGACATCAGTGTAGCCTGATGAAGCAGCATGGGAAAAGGAGCTCTCATGACCAGGGGGTCCAGATAGGAAATAAGGGGCAAAATAGGAAGGTGCCTGGACAAGCTCCTTGAACAGGCTTCATGCACACAAGTGGCTCTGGCTGGAGGATGCTGGGAAGGACTGAGTAGCATGGGCAGGCAGGGTGGGACTGTGCTGTGTTTCCATGTGTCTCTTGAATCTGGAGCTGTTAAGTATTTGTTCCATTTGAAAAATTATAGTATATATGATGATTAAGAAATATCCCTAAGGTGTTGAAAACATATTTGATGTCACTTAGGGAGATCCAAAGAGTCATAGACTTCTCTTTGAAATGGGCTATGAGATCCCCAATTTAAGTTTTTTTAAAATATGTATCTGTGCCTATATGAGTGTTATGAGTGTGTATGTGCACTGTGTGTATGCAGGTCCCACAAATGTCAGAGGGCATCAGACCCTTTGGAACTGTAGTTACAAACAGGTGTAAACTGACTAATGTAGGCATTGGGAACTCAGCCAGATCCTCTGAAACAGCAGTAAGCTTTCTAACTACTGAGCCACCCTCCAGCTCTGCGGTCTGAGACTCGTGAGCGTCATCCTGTGCCCCACTTTGAGCAGGGGCATTAACACTGCTTACTGTTTCTCTCCTTTTTATGCTGCAGAGGAGGTGACCACCGTGTGGAGCTGTACAAGGTGAGTGCCGATGGCCCAAAGGAGCAGTGCTGTTCACTGCAGGATGCTGGAATAGACCCTTCTATTGAATTCACTTGAATTAGCCACTCTGAAAAGTCACCATTCGTGAACATGCTGGAAGGTCATGTCCGATAGTTTTTCCATGGTTCTTCCATTGTGTTGCTTCTGGGGTGAGCTCCAGAACCAATGTATACACTTTGGGGATTCTTTCTCAGGTATTTGCTAATGACATGAAAGGCGTTTGACATTGTTTTCTGTAGTAGAAACAACTCTCCTTGTCCAAGTCCACTAGGCTTTGGGTGCTGGCTAGGAGAGAGCAGAGCCGGATTTACCAGGCTGTTCCCTGGGAAAACACCATGTCTTCCTGAAGGGGGAGTGCTGAGTGGCTCTAGGTGACAGTGGTGGCATGGAAGTTTCTGTCATTGTTCTAGGCATACCCAAGCCAGTATATTGTACATTGCACATGGTTGGGTTTTGGGTTTTGGTAGTTTTTGGTTTTGGTTTGGTTTGGATTTTCAAGGTAAGGTTTCTCTGTGTACCTCTGACTGCCCTGGAACTTAGTCTACAGACCAAGCTTGCCTCAAATTCAGAGATCCTCCTGCCTCTGCCTCCTGAGTGCTGGGATTAAAGGTTGTGTGCCACTATCGCCTGGAGTTATGATCTTAATGTGAATGGGCAAGAACAGCTAGTAAATCTATAGGGATTTTTAAAAAAAGGTTTATTTCTTTATTATGTATAAGTACACTGTAGCTGTCTTCAGACACACCAGAAGAGGACATCATCCCACTACAGATGGTTGTGAGCCACTATGTGGTTGCTGGGAATTGAACTCAGGACCTCTGGAAGAGCAGTCGGTGCTCTTAACCACTGAGCCATCTCTCCAGCCCAGGATTTCATTTTATTTTTTAATTTAGAAAAATTCAACAAAATCAGAGAAATACTAGGTTGCAGTAAGGTTCCTAAAATGAAGTCTCTGAGGTCAACCAACATCCTGTCTACTTCAAGCCAGTAGACCGTGCCTGAGCGCTGTCTGCTGCCCTGTGTTATAAAGCATCATCCTAAGAGGTATAGAAGCCGGCCACTTGGCCATCGAAGCAACAGCAGAAGAGGCATCCTTCCCACGTTGCTTAGCTAGAAGAAGTTAGAGCATTCTCTAACAGCAGGTCCAGGCAAGAGCTGCATGTCAGCAGTCTGTTGAGTTCCCACTGTATGCATGACTCAGGGCAGAACTCTGCATGACTTTTGCAGGAAGCAGGCTGTTCAGTCCAATAATGGATGTCTTTCACTTCGCAGGTGCTGAGTTCCCTTGGTTACCACGTGGTCACCTTCGACTACAGAGGTGAGTTAGTTTCCTTTTAAGAATGTATCATGCCCTCATTTCTGATTATACTTGGTGGGCAGACTTGTGTGAGAGCTTGGAAGTGAGGCAAGCAACTTGTTTGTGCAATTCTGGACGTGCACAGACTGTGCTGTTAGTGAGAGGAAGGATAGTAGACATTTTGTTGTAGCATCTGGGTGCTGACTTTACTGCCAGTGCCCGGATAGCAACATTTAAATGCAAAGAGTACTGTTTTCTCATAACTGGACTCAGGTTTTCCTGCAGCAGACGTAAGACACTACTAGCTCAGTAGCAGAGCTAATCTTGGTAAAACGATGAAAACTGAAAAAAGATCCATTAAGAGCAGACAGATTCCTCTGTCTTCTTGGATAACCTTGCTGCTTTCTTTTTGTTCTTGGTCGGGGTTGCCAGTGGGAAGACTGAGAATCCAATTTGATATATGCTGTGAGCATTCTGATTGATGAGCAGCAGGAATACTTTTTTAACAGTGAAAACTGTTTTAAAGGAATATTCTTCCATAGACTCCCCAGTGGAGAGCCCGAGGGACAAAGGCTGCTCAGCCAGCTTGCTTGACTCCTCTGGGGAGTGTAGTGATTCAGATGTCCTTGGACTAAGGGATGGAAGCCACTGTTACCTACAAGTGGGATTTATATTTCCTTTTGTTGATGTGACAGATTACCACAAACAGCATATATTAAAACAAAGCAAAATTATTTTCTTGGCGTTATGAAAATCAGAAGTCTAAAATCTGTAACCCCTGGATAGAATTAAAGTGTCTGTGGGCTTTGCTCTTCCGTGACTTCTGGAGCGGCCCCACCACTTGTCTGTCCTAGCGGCAGAGGGACCTGGCGTTTGTCTCTCCTAGCGGCAGAGGGACCCGGCGTTTGACCTCTCTTTTTTCTTTCCTCTTCTGCATGTATGTCTGTGTGCCAGAAGGGGGCCTCAGATCCCAGTATAGGTTGTTGTAAGCACCACGGGGTTGCTGAGATTGAACTCAGGATCTCTGGAAAAGGAGCCAGTGCTCTTAACCACTGAGCCATCTCTCCAGCCCTGACCTCTCTCTTTCTCTTATCAAAGTGTTTATGAATACTGGGCTTTACCCAGATCACCTGGAATCAGGGTGACTCATTAGTGGCCTTCTTTCTGCAGTTTAACTCCCCTGGCCTAAGGATCACATGTTTACCAGTTCTGTGATTAAGACGTCAGCTTCTCCAGGAGCCCCTGTTCTGCTGAACACAGGTGATGACTTTCACTGAAGAAAGTTTCATCAGGATCAATGTTTTGAGCCAGGCGGTGATGGCACTCCCAACACTAGGGAGGTAGAGACAGTTGGATCTCTGAGTTCAAGGCCAACCCTCTCTACAGAGGGAGTTCCAGGACAGCTAGGACTGCACAGAGAAACCCTGTCTCAAAAACCAAACAACAACAAAACAAAGCCAACAGAAGGATGGGCTACGCGAAGAGCTGGAAAGCCCGGCTTCTTTTCTTGCTTTCTGCCTTCTTCATCCTGAAAAGGCTTTTAGAAACCTTCTTCTTCATGTGTGTTGAGACTCTAGGGTGATGAAAAGAAGGCCTCCTCCCTTCTGTGTTCTCTTCTGTCGTCTATCAAGAAGCTATCCCCTGCATTTTCTTTTAGGCCTGTCTGTGTGGTGTGGAACAATCCCGTCTGTCTCTGGCTATACTCCTATTTTCTATTCCTCTATCTCTTCCTTCATGTTCCCAGCTCTCTGTCTCTACAGGATATCCAAGCCTTTGGCTAAGTCACTCCTCAGCTCTTCTTTCCTGGGTTTGGAGGCTGGTATCACAATTATGGGGTTTGCTCGCACAGCAGAATTTTAGTTCTGAGACTTGTGGTGTATACCAGTCATGTGATGATGACTCAGTGCTAAGCCACTAAAAAGGCAATTTGTACTTGATCTTTGCTGGAGATTAGGAGAGTCTCCTGACCTCCCTTCCTCCCTGCAGCTTCATGACTTCCTTCTCTTTGACCTGTTGGCCCTGGGCAGACTGGACTCATCTTGTCAGCAAGACAAGATGGCCTGGTCCTCATGAGCCTCTGTCTGGCCTGTCAAAAAGCAGAGGAAAAGCTAGCTTGGAGGATGCTTGCACCTGTGGGCAGGCGTTAGCAGGACATGGGTGTGAGGTTCTGGTGTGTGTTTTGCTGACTCTGTTCTGTTAGTTACCAATATGGTATGCATGTAGATTGACAGGACCGTCTGGTTTGTCAGCCAGCAAAAGTAGGGAGCGTTCACGTCTGTGCCTTCCTGCCTGTCTACTCTAGAGCTGGAGTAGAAATGAGGGCACACACATAGGTTTGCTGTTGCTTATGGGAAGCTGTGAATGGAACTGCTTTAGTTTCACAAGCTGCCTTTGACATTTCTCTCTCTCAGGTTGGGGTGACTCAGTAGGAACACCATCGGAGCGAGGCATGACATATGATGCACTCCATGTTTTTGACTGGATCAAAGCAAGAAGTGGTGATAATCCTGTGTATATCTGGGGCCATTCGCTGGGCACTGGGTAAGAGCTCTCAATGGTGATATGGTGAAAGCAGGCCTAATGTGTGACCTCTGAAGCAGCCCAATGCCTCTGAGCCTGTAGCATCATTCGATTCTGCAGTCCTAGGTTCCTGCCCCTGTGTAGGGGTAAGGGAGTAAAGCACCATGAAGGACTAAGGAGAGATTGGACTTCCTTAACTATCCTTAGTTCAGAAGAGCCGTAGAACCAATATGGGCAGTGGAGATGGCAGCCAGTCCACGGGGGAGCTCTTGTCCCAAAGGATGTTCAGAGTGCAGACAGAATACCTAGACTGTGCCAGTTGTGACTTAGGGTGTGTTTACCAACCTGAGTCTAAGAACGCTAGGTAGAGATGTTTGGGACCAGCTTGCCACTTTGGCATGTTCAGCTTAGCAGGGAAGATCAAGAAGAGAGCTCTATGGGCAACCTGGATTCTGCAGAGCGAAATCCTAAAAAGAGCCTTAGTCCCTATATTCTGATACCTTCCTCTGCAGGCAATACCGGCTCAGCCCTTTCTTAGCCCCTTCTCCCTTTTCCCTTACGTGGGTATCATCCTGAGCCCTTCATGGGAGGAGGGAAGGTACCCCAGTGGAAGCATGAGTCTCTTTGGCTGGCTGTGTGACATCTGCCAGGTGTTATTCTGAGACAGCAGGAGGTCCCTGGCCCTGGTGGGTGACAAGTGCTACTGTCCTCCTGTCTTCCAGCAGTAACTGTACCAACCAGCCAGTGTACCAGCTGAAGGGGGGGGCAGGGCAACCTGGAGGAGACTGTTCCTGGAGAGAGATCGCATGCCTGAGGACAGGAGGGTGACTGTTGTCACCTTTTAAGAAAGGTCAACTAATGGTTTACCTTGTTCCTCCCGCTCACTCTGAAGCTCACTCAGTTAGCTTCTCAGGTCAGATTCTCTGAGCATTTTCCAGGACCAGCACAGCCTCACTTAAAAACATTTTCATCAGAATTCAGCTCAACTGTTTTTTCTTTCCAGAGTGGCAACAAATCTGGTCCGGCGCCTTTGTGAGCGAGGTGAGGGGGCCAGGCACCGTGTGGCTGGTGCCTTGTTGTACATGTTAGTGACCTAGTCCCTGCTAGTCATTCCTGGCAAGCAAGTTCTAATCGGCAGGCAGCACAGTGATAGCATGAGCTGACCATCAAGGGTGGGGCCCCAGGTGTGCTCAGAGTTTACCCCAACGTGCCCTCCCTGTAGGATCCTTAAAAGTCATCTGGAGCCCCTTGGGGGCTGAGGGGTGGGTGGTGGGAGGCTCCTACAAAAGTGGGTGCCTGGGCTCGCTGTCCTGTCTACACACCCCAGCCACCTAGCCTCATTGACTCTGTTATTTCTTACCCACTGTCAACCCTTTGTCTATCTAGAGACGCCACCAGATGCCCTTATATTGGAGTCTCCGTTCACAAATATTCGTGAAGAAGCAAAGAGTCATCCATTTTCAGTGGCAAGTATATGATTTTATGAAAAATGTATTTTCACTATGAAAATAACTATTATGAAAATAAAAGCAAGTAGATAATGAAACTAGTCACCATAAAAGGAACCATTTAACATTTACTGAAGACTCCTAGTTTTAGGCACT
Organism: Rattus rattus; assembly: GCF_011064425.1. Lineage (NCBI taxonomy): Eukaryota > Metazoa > Chordata > Mammalia > Rodentia > Muridae > Rattus > Rattus rattus. The sequence goes on along the minus strand of NC_046158.1, from coordinate 130,550,050 downwards.
GGCCTGCCCACAGAGCTGCTACAGAAGCGGGCACTGGTATTACAGGAGGCTTCCCCTATGGCCAGATTGCACACCCACCCACTCCTATTTGGCTTCACTGCACACCTGATCCACATCATCACTACTTCCACAGTGGTGTGGAAGGCTGCAGACTAGCTCCCTCTTTGGGATAGAGCCTCACTCTTGAGTACTAGAGGATTATTGGAACTCAGGCTCAGTGTACTGCAGAGTGGGGCTTCTCAGGATTGTCTCAGAGTAAAGCCCAGGAAACCTTGCTAAGGACTCTAGGGCCAGTCCTTGCCCACCTCTTCCTCATCAGAGGGATCCAGCCTTTTCCTTGCCCTGCCCTCCTGCTTTCCCACTTCAGCTCCGGACCAGTTGTGACCTGGAGTTATCTGTGTTGGCATGAGATCTCATGCACCCCTTTACTTTCTCATGTCGTTGGTACTGCTGTGCCCTGACATTTTGTGAGGAAACTAGCCTTTGATTCCTATTTCCTTGGCGGGTATCTGTCTGTCTGTGGAGAGTCTGGTTTCCGGTTGCATGTGAGGTGTGGAAGCCCCATGTGTGGCTCCATATGGGGCTGGCAGATGAGTCTTCTGTCCCCAGTCACAAAGCCAGGACAAAGCGGGAAATGGAAACTGCACATCTTCCTAAGTCCTTGACCGGAAACTGCCATAACTCTTGGCCTTTTCCTTCTGCTCAGCTTAGCCCTTCTGAAAATGCTTTCTGTCTTGTTCAGATATACAGATACTTCCCTGGCTTTGACTGGTTCTTCCTCGACCCCATTACAAGCAGTGGAATTAAATTTGCAAATGACGAAAAGTGAGTATTGTGATAGAGTGAATAGAAAGACACAGGACACCCCCACCCTCCCAATTACTCAGCGAAGTGTTATCCTGACAGAGTGGTTGGTCTCTGAGTCGGTGTCTTTTGAAAGGGAAAGTCAGGTTGAGGTTAGAAATAAGAAAGGGACTGGAGAGATGGCTCAGTGGTTAAGAGCACTGACTGCTCTTCCAGAGGTCCTGAGTTCAAATCCCAGCAACCACATGGTGGCTCCTAACCATCTATAATGGCATCTGATGCCCTCTTCTGGTGTGTCTGAAGACAGCTACAGTGTATAGTATACATAAGATAAATAATTCTTTAAAAAAAAAAAAAGGAAGAAAAAACATTTAGATGGCAGGGCAGGATCTGTCTATGCCACAGTTTGCATATGGAGTCGGCATTTCAGGTTTCAGGTTTCTCCTTTCACCTTGTCAGGCAGGTTCACTCTTGCTATTTCTGCCATGCTGCATATTTTAGGCTAGCTGACCCACAGTTTCTGGGCCATCCTCCTGCCTCTGTTTCCTGTCTTAGTACAGGGGTGCTGGGATTAGGGCTGTCTGCTTCAGAGGTTCTAGGCATCACATTAGGTTGTCAGGATTGCTCAGCGAGTGTATAGATAATGAAAACAGTCATTATGAAAGGAACACTCTTCTTCTGGCATAGAAGTAAAGAATTGTAAAAGATTAATAGCATAGTTTTACCCATATAATTATTTTTCCAGTCTAGAAACCAGGGCCTCTGAATAAACATTAAAGCAGTATTTAAATTTAATGACCACATTAACAGATGTGAAAAACATAAGCAGTTTTCCTTCAAGTATGTATTTTGATTCTAAAAATAAAAATGCACCAGATTAAAATTTAAGTAACCACTACAAACAAAACCCCTTGCTTAAGTATTCCCACTGTAGATCTTAAAGAAAAGCTATCTGAGTAAAGCAAACTTGCTTTTTAAAAAATGAGTATTGGCCCCAGGAGGCTGCCTTTGGCTCCAGCTCTCTCACAGAGATAGGTGGTGTGTGTGCAGCTCTGGGACCGTACACCAGTGGAGCCTGCATTAACCTGCATAGCAGCCTCGTGTGTAAGTGGACCTTCCTAAGCTCACATGGACAGCTTCTGTCCCAAGGATTTGCCACTTTCTCCAAGAGGCGGCTCGGGCTGAAGGAACCAGCTTATCAGATGCTCCACCAATGGATGCTCGTCTTTTAGGCATGCAGACCTGATTTTAAGCTCCAGAACTAATGTAAAAAAAAGCCAGGCAAGGTGACAGTGCTGGTAATTCCAGTGCTAGGAAGGCAGAGACAGGCTTCTGATTGCCTGAGGTCAGTAAGAGATCCACTTTCAAAGCAGAAGGTAGGCAGCCACCTTCGATAACGTCCAAGATTGACCTCTGGCCTTTACCTACACATGCATATATGTGTGTGGGTATATATGCGAGCACTGCACCACCATGAGTGCTGTGTGTGCTCACTGCCCACTAGTAGGAGGCTATGCTTTGGGTCGCATGCTCTCTCGAGGCCAGGTCCTGCTTCATGTGCTGGGATGGCACTGTGCTACCTCCAGGGAAGTGCACAGCTCTAGAGGTCAAGATTGCCCTGTCCAGTCCTGTCAGCTGCTCTGTCTACTTTGTGGCTTGCTGAAGAACTCAGGCTCTACTGGACCTATTGTGCCATTTGCCATTCAGGACTCAAAGCTAGAGTGACATAAATGTCAATTACACAAGATTCAGTAGGACACTGATTCTTTTAACCAACAGATTCATAGCAATGTCCATTTGCAGTAAGATTCTTGGAGCATTTAAATACTCTTACGTGTAAAGACTGTTGTTGTTTTTACTATTAATGTATCTACTGGCAAAGTTAATGGTTTTCAATTTTCATAAAATACACAGGGGTCAGATGTTGGGGAGTGAAATGACCCCTAGATTGACATCTGTCACCTGAAATACATAGTTATTTCAAACAAAACAAAACAGGACCTAAGAAGTTATTTCTTAGTTCTGTAGTGAAGAGAAACCTAGCTGCATTCAGGCTGTTAAGTACCAAGGAAGAACACACCATAATCCCAGATCTCTGCCCAGGGTGATGGGTACAGGCGACCCCTGTTTGTTCTCCAGCTAACAGCTCCTTTCTCCTATAGCATGAAGCACATCTCCTGTCCTCTGCTCATCTTGCACGCTGAGGATGACCCAGTTGTGCCCTTTCATCTTGGCAGGAAGGTAGGTGTTGTGTGACTTTGCCCAGTAGCTGCCATTGGCCCTCAGTATGGATCAGGTTAGGCAGGCAAGGGAGGGAAGCAGGCCCTGCCCACTGTGTCATACATGAGTCTGCATCTTTCCAGGTGCTTGATGGCCTATGGGTCTGACGTCAGGGTCAAGAGCAGACCGCTGTTCTGTCTACCAGAACCCATGACAAACAAGCATTAGAACCCAGGCTGACATAGGATTGAGGGGACACCTGGCTCAGCTGGCAGAACTGATATGAAGACATCTAGGCTGTATTCTTTCCTTTGGGATAAACTGCAGGGACCTTGCACTTGCTTCTACTAAATCTGCTTTGACTTTGCTGCCGGGAAGCTGGCTTAGATTTGTGGGGGCTGGGGGAGATGTGTATACAGAACACCATATTGGACACAGGAGAGCCCAGAGGAGTGCTCGTCGTGCCCCATCAGCAGACTTGGCACAGGACTCACTTTGGGCAGCCATCCAACAGAGTGAACTGCCCAGCAGTGCACCATGGTGCATGGAACTGAGCTGCAACCACATTGTCTCTGCCATTGGAGCTGAGCTACCCCTCATCTATTCCTCAGAGGAAGGGCACTGGAAGTGGTCATGCCTAGCATTTGGCCTCTGTTAGCCCAGACTCTGGCTTCTTGGGCCCTGGCTGTGTAGACTGTAATGACAAGCAGTGTCCATGGGCACTTGGGCTGTTCTCTAGAGGAAGTTCTTTATTGAAGGAGAGGTCATGGTGGTTCTCTGTTGGGCTCTAGGCTGACTCATCTCTCCCCCTCATCAGCTATACAACATTGCTGCGCCATCCCGAAGTTTCCGAGACTTCAAAGTCCAGTTCATCCCCTTTCACTCAGACCTTGGCTACAGACATAAGTACATCTACAAGAGCCCAGAGCTTCCACGGATACTGAGGTGAGACGTTCTCTTCTAACACGTGAGCCTCTCTGCACATGGTGCCCCCAACTAGCTGTGCAGCAGACGACAGCCACTGAAGCCCCTTGCCGGGGTGCTGCAGGGTCACAGTGACCCAAGGCCTTCCTTCAACACCACATAGGAGATACAAAACTTGTTTTCCTGTCTTCTGGATACTGTGTGATCATAGTATGATATATGATCCTCCTGTACACATTGTACAAACACATATGAAAACACATGGAGGGTACATAACTGTGTACACACACCATCCTTAGTCACAGGCTGCCATGCGTGTATGGTGTGCGAACATCCTGAGGGCCACTCTGTACATGTGCACCGTTGTCAGTACGTGGAGGGCTTCCTATATACAGGAGTACAGAATACAACTTTCTAAAGGGAGGCCATGTTTCTGGCCACTCTGCACACTAGTCAGACTCTTGGGCAAAATGCAGGCTGCAGCCCAGAACTGAAGTATGAGTGTGGAGTAACAAGGAGCAGTTTCTGACTGGCCGGCCTCCCATGCATGCTTATCCTCCATGCTTCTGCATAGATTTCCCCATATCCTAGGTTTCCCTAGCTCCTTGTCAGATGACCCAGGCTTCACTCACCAGCACTCAGAGCAGCCCTAACCCTCCCTGTCCACCAAGGGGAGGGTACCAGGCTTGGGCTGCCGTGTAGCACATGAACCCAGAGCACTGGGCTACTTGGAACCCTGTGCTGCTAGAGCCGTAGCTCCACTGTTAGTGCTGGAGGCTTGAGCAGTGGGCTAAGGGCCAGGCACTTCCAACCTCTGACTAAAACTGTTGCATAAATTACCTCCCAAAGAGCAATACCCTGTGTAGTCCAGACTCCAGCTCCTTTGAGAACTCCAGTAGCAAAGTTACGTTATCGTAAAGGCTGCCATTTAGGGCAGGGAGCCGAAGAAGTTGTGTTTGGAATTGACATCTTTCCCCTCCCAGTATAAAAGGGAATATGGCAGAAAACTCAATTGCACATGGAGCCCCAATGCCCAACTTTGCCTGGGATTTGACCTGGGAGCCAGTGTTCTTCCTGCCTCCTCTGAGGGCTTTCCTTTGCCAGCCGCCTGTGGGGAGTGTGGTCTTAGGTCCCAGCACAGTATGACTCATCTTATCCGTCTCTGCTCTAGGGAATTCCTAGGGAAGTCGGAACCAGAGCGCCAGCACTGAGCCTGGCCCGTGAAGGAGCATGGAGACCCACCTTCCTTCCCTTCTCCCTGAACAGCAGTCTGGCACCCAGAAGCTCAGAGTGCCACCACCTGTGGTGCTCAGGAGCCCAGCGCATACCTAGACAGAGGACTCAGACACAGCGGGCAGAGGCTCCACAGACGGATCTATGAGGAAAATACGGTGGCAGGCAGGCAGGCAGGCGGCCCCCTGACCCTCTGGTGGCCGCTGTATCTGAGCCCTCTTGGGAAGGCTTATAGACAACAGGTGGAGCACATACGCTGGGCACAGGGAGCCTGGGAAGGGCTCAGGAGCTCAGGACCACTCCAGGCTCTCTAGCACCACTGCTTAAAATACAGGAAAAAGGTTCTTTCTGCCCTTCCTGGCGTACACAGAACAGATTCCAAGTGGTTCAATTTGTCCCCTACAGCTCATGTACCTGCTTGCCTTCCTCAGCTGTCCCTGCCTCTCCTGGCATCTGTACACCCACAGTGAGGGACACCTGGACTTGCACTTCCATTCTGCCCACCTGTCTGTCACCTAACCTGGCCGTAGACTGAGCATTTATTTAAGAATAAAATCTCGGTGGTGGTCTATTTGCTTTTTTCTACAAAGCAGGAATCAGAGTTCCCTCTGCTGCCCCAGACACAGTTCCCACAGGGCATACAAAGGAGGAGAGCTGCATAATCAGGACTTGGAAACGTGCCAGACACATTTCACCAGTTTGTCTTGATCTAAGTGTGTTTGGCCTTTTGTCAAAGAAGCCTGACCTAAAGCTACACACACACCTACAGACTAAGCAGAGCTGAGAAGTGTCGGAGCACCAGGCTTAGCAGGAATTGACATGAGGAGTAGTCACAGGCTATGGTCCTATTCATATAGGATACAATATCTGCACTCCCTGCATCCCCTACATGTGAAGGTACAAGGCCACTGAGGCCCTTTCCCCCAGGTCAAAGCTGTAGAACTTCACATCTTAAGGTAACTATGCTGAGAGACCTTGGCAATCTAGCTGTCTGTTCCTCCAAGGTCAGAGGCCCAGCATAATAGTTGGAGGACATGTGCTTGGACCTTATACTCACTCATGCCAAAGAATCAGAGCTCCCTAAGTGATTCTCAAGACAATGGAAACAAATCTTACCTGTATTACTCCAGGACCAGGGACTTAGCTTTACTAAACCCAGCTTGTGTTACCCACCTACCATTCACTATCAAGAGGGCATGGGCATCAGAGAACTCTTGTATAAACTGGTCTATGCCAGCAACTTGGGCCTGGTCACAGAGGGACAACTGTGGCCTATTGTCCATGGTGCTTACCCAGGCTTATATCCTCTAGCCTCCCGTGGGAGTCACCTGACACTGTGTTGTGACAGAAATGCAGATACCACATTGGCCAACCATGGGCATAGAAGTTTAATCCATTTCTCTTACAAGGAGGTAACAGTAAATAGTAGAGGGGTGATCTCATGCACAGGGCAGCAGATGACCAGCCCCAGAACCTGTCCACCCACCCCCAAAAGCTACCACAGTGGTTCCGGTGAATTGAGTGCTGAAAACAGACACTTCCCAGTAAACACTGCCAGGGTTGAGGAAAGTGAGGCGTTTTCCTGCCCATCCCGAACCAGATACAGCAACGCAAGGTGGTGAATCTCTGGAAGGAGTTTTATGTAGTTCTCGGACAACCTACTCTGCCCTCAGGGAGGAGCATGGCTCCTGTAGTGGGTGGGCTTAACCGCTCTTCCTCACTGTGCTGCCGTAGCAGAGTGGGAACCAGGCCCTACTGCAGGACTAGCAGCTGAGTCAGCCAGGCAGAAATATCCAGACTGACCAAGTACAAGGTTTACTTGCAAAAAAGGAAGGCTTTAGCTAGTTTCAATTCCTCATGAAGTGTTATTTCCTGTTGAAAAAGCAAAGGACTAAGCCAACTGTCTTTAAAATTGCCAGTCCTTAACCAAGGCCTCAAATATGGGATAAAGGTCTCTCTTTAGTCTCCTCTTCAGGGTTCTGGGTTCTACACGACACCCACAAGGTTCTACAGATGGCTACAGAGGCATGGCCCCATATGGATCAACCACCCAGATACTCAATTCAGCCAAGGGCAAAGGACAAACTGTGAGCATGAAACCTGAAGAAAAGGCTCTACCCAGCAGGCCAACAAGACCACACACTGGGGTTGGCTCTAACCTACAGCTAGTGACCCGGGTATTAGCAGAACACATAGGAATACTGGCTCCATCACAGATCCCTATTCAGACCCCCAAAACTAAAGGCTTAAGTTCACTCAGCTATGTGGAGGATTCTGGGGGCTCAGCTTCACCCTCTCCCTCCTCATCCTCTGGGGATGATGATGGGTTGAAGCTGTGGGGACCATCTTTGCCCATCTGTGCTATGAACTCTGCAAGAGTTCTTCTGTAAGAAACCAAGAGGATGCCACATACTTCTTCCTTATCCAGGTCCTCAAAACCATTCCCATGGTCCTTCCCGGAAACATAGCACTTGGGATAGCTGGGACCAGCAGCTGCTTGCAGTGCCTGAAGACTGGCATGGGCACAGTCAGCCACACAAGCCACTGGTCTCAGTGTGGAAGAATTAGTCTTTGGGGAGATTAGGGGGTGGGATCTGCAGGTCAGAGGGCTCTACACCCCAGATCTCCCGGGCGTACTCAGTGATGGTCCGGTCACTGGAGAATTTGCCAGAGCAGGCTATATTTCTGATCACCTTTTTAGTCCAATCCTTGGGATTCTGTGAGGGGAAGAAGAGACTGGTTAATACTTGGCAGAGCTAAGGGATCCTAAAAGCCCAAGCTTCCAGAGCATGATGATGATGACAGAAAAGCTTTGAACCTTGGGGAAACCTACTGTAGAAGGGACTGCAACCCTGGGCTCATCAAAAAGCCCTCACTTGGCCAGAAGACTGATACCAGATTAAGGGACCAATTGCTTAAGACAGGATCACTGTTCTGTCCTCAAAAAACTCCTAAGGCATGGCTCATATCATTAAACTAAGAGCACAAACTGGTAAGCAACTGTCACAGGCAGTCTTAAAGTGACGAATAAGACTTCAGCTTTATTATAGCTTCTTCTAGAACTTTGAAACTGTACCTAGACCGTAGGCCCCAGACTTGAGTGGAAGGAACCTTCTAGTAAGGTCTCGACTCTTGTGGGCCAGACAAGATATTTTCAAGTTCCTTATTCTATTCTCAGCTATCCAGAGAGGTTTTCCTCATGACACCTAATGCCAGGAGAACTCACCTAAAGGCAGGCTGGCTAACAGAGCAGCCCACCGCTCTGGTTGAGAAGTGGTCTAACCCAAACAGATCCACTCAGACCTACCCAACCATATCTAGGCCCACAGGCCTTACCCGGTATAGATGGTCCACCTGGGCCTGGCATTGGATGTAGGCTTCATAGTCTGCAAATACCTTGAATCTGAAAGGAATCGGAGGCTGGGTCAGGGAAGGATGTGCAGTGGGCGAAGAACCCAGCCTAGAATATCAATCTTCTGGTATTTCCCAGAGAACAGTTTCCTGGCCAGACCAGGAGTGGCTGGCCCAGGCCAACCACCCTCATATCCTTCCAGCTCTGTTGGGGGCCAGCGTGGAGACTATTCTGCCTATGTGTGCTAGGCTGTACTAGGTCCTAGGCTGTACTAGGTCCACAGGCGACTCTGGGAGTCCTTATGTTCTGGGGATGCTTTTTAGAAAGTCTGGCTTTATCCTATTTCTTTTAAGGAAATTATATCATTTCCAAAACTTGTGTTAGAACTGCACATCCCCAGAGGCAATTGCAAGCCCACAGTGCATTTTATTTTACTATCTAGTCAGAGGCATGATTCACTATTTAAAAAGTCCCTCCATTATAGGCCCCAACAGGGTCCCACTCTGCTGTACATCTAGTCTGACTGAAGCCAGTGGGCAGTACAGTCTTCAAAGAACCTTAAAGACAAGTTAACCAGAGCAACCAAAAGTGGACAGGTTAACACCACCCGAGACACCAGTGTCTTTGTAGACCCACCATGTACCTAGGCTGGTTATAATCATACCATATTTAATGATATGCCTCAACAAATACTGACTATAAGTTTGCAATGAGGCAAACGGATTGCATTTTGACCAGGGAGTGTCCCTTGTGGACTAACACTTGTCATGGGTACACACCCTTTCTGCCATCACAGAGCACACTCCTGAACACCCTCTGCTGGTCTGCAGCAGCCCAGGGACAGAGCTCCCCTTTGTTCACACTTACGAAGTCTGGGTATTGGGTGGTGCTACTAGCCACCTCCCATGGTCCAGAGTTCCTGAGGCATTACTAGAATCACTGCAAACGTGGCTTTGGTTTGGCTGTAAGTCTGGCTGTGGTAAGGTCTGGACTGAGCTGGACAGGAGATTGTAAAAACACAGATCTTATCCTAATAACATGGAGTGTTCAGCCCACCAGGTGAATCCAGCTGTCTCAAGAGTGGGGATTGCCCAACTTGGAAAGCCAAGGACTAGAGATGGGGTCTTACCTGTCATGGTACATCAGCATGTTAACCACATCCTTGAAGCAGTCTGGATCTTTGGGAGAAAAGAAGCCACTGCTGATCTGATCCACAGCCTGCCTCAGCTCAGGCAGGCGCTCGTAGAATTCTCTGGCATTGTACCTAGGGGACATGAGCTCACTTACCACCGGGCACCCCAGACAGGCAGCCTCAAAGACAGGTGGTAGGAAGTTATGCTCGACATAGCCTCTACTCTGTGGCAACCCCTCCTGGTGGCGGAGCGCATCAGCTACTGACCACATGTGGCTTCTAGGCCCTGGAGAGGCAGCTGGTTACATAAAAACCAATCCCTGCTTCCTTTACTATTTGGAGAAATGTTACTGAGATATTACACAAAAGGCTCCCTTCATCTTTCTGCTAGAGAAAGCAAAGTCCACCATCATAAAATCCTGGCCAGAGCTCTGGAAAAAGAACAGAAGCCAAAGGAGTACACTCTGAGAGACATGATGCCTGAGAGGGTCACTAGTGGGACCCTAGAATGACGGAATAAAGCCTGACAGGTTGACATAAAGCTAGCTGTGACTTACAGAGAAGTCTGAGAGGAATGAGGGACATTCAGGTCCCAGGACACAAAGCTGAGAGAGAAACTGAGACACCACCCTACACAGACACATGAGCTCTTGGGTGGCAAGGACAGTTTGATCTCACTTTTGCCTAAGGTCTCACTGAACACCCCTCCCCTGCCCCAACCGGGAGTTCTGCAAAGCAATTAGATTGCACTGTCTTTAAATCCACAGGCCAGGATTCCTCATCAGTGTCCCGGTAAGGAAAAGCAGCTGTTTTCCGATGAGAAATGGGGGCACATGACCACCGCAGCCACCAAGGGCAGGAAAGGCCAGTACAGCATGGACTTTAAGAACAATGTCACTGGGAGACTGCATACCCTCAGTAAGCTGTAAACAGTGGGAAGCAGGGCGAGTGGGAGACAGCAGCTCTCTGTACTGTGGAGATTTTCTGCATTCCAGAATGGAAAGGTCTATGGATTGTGTCTGCTTTGGCCCTGAGTGGTAATGTCCCTGTAGGAAGAGGCCTATACCAGGGCCTCAGTTAACGGGACGAGTGCTTGTCACAGGACGTGCAGGAGCGGCCAGACTCCTTGGGAACCTCGTGTTTCTTACTAATTAATGGACTCAATGGGCACTCAGTCCCTGACCCATGCCAGCTTCAGCTTCCTACCAGCCAGCTTTACAGCCCCCAGTGCTGTCACAAACCCCAACAGCAAAGGAAGGGACACATACCCTTTCTGGTCCAAGGCTTCAACATCTTCCACCCGCATACCAAAGATGAAGAGGTTCTCCTCCCCGGCCTCCTCGGCCATCTCCACGTTGGCACCATCCATGGTGCCGATGGTGAGAGCTCCGTTGAGCATGAACTTCATGTTGCCGGTGCCCGAGGCCTCAGTGCCCGCAGTGGAGATCTGCTGTGACAGGTCGGCGGCCGGGATCACTGCAGGGAGGTAGGGACGGAGAGAGAAACACGGGGTGGCAGCTTAGCCTAAGGCCTGCTTCCTAGGATAGGAACCACAGTCCTGAAGCCATTGAGCTCACTGCCAAACAAGCAAGGAGACTGACCACAGAGTAGCCCCCTGAATCTTCAAGACTCTTCTGGACCATGTTAGCGAAGGCAGAGGGATTAAATGGATACTCATGGGGAATCCTCAGAGTAGCACAAGATTTTTGTTCTGGAACTTTACTGTCAATTTTTAAAAATTGTATATCGGTGTTTTCCTGCATGTATCTGTGTGTGTCTAGTACCCAAAGAATTCTGAAGAGGGCTTTGGGTCCCTAAAACTAGAGTTACAGGTGGTTGTGAGCCACCACGTGGATACTGGGAACCAAACTTAGTTCCTTTGGAAGAGCAGCCAGGGGTCTTAACCACTGAGCCATCTCAATAACCTGTTCCGGGAACCATGGCAGTCAAGTACAGTGAGAGGACTGGCTCCTGGTTTACTGTCATTGCGGATACGTCTTCTTCTTGACACTGGTATCTTACTCAGTTATAACACACTCCTGATCATCCTGAGAAGGACTTAGATCCTGCAGAGCCAGATGACATGGAAGGCTGAGTCCATGTTTCCGGTTTACAGTGTGGGAATTAATGTGCACAGGGGCACATGCAGGCAGTCAAGGACCACGCGACCTCTTCCACACTCAGGCTCTTTGTTCCTATGAGACAGGAGGCTGAAAGTGACATATCCTTGGGGGTGGATCACTCACTGTTCCCAGTCCTATCTGGGCTGGACATGTCACCTCAGCCTCTACAGCTAAAGCTGCTGATGCTACCTCCACAAACCTGACAGCAGTCACTCAGTGCAGCCAGGACCAGAACCTCAAAGGCAGGAAAGGCCAAAGGTCAGGATACAGAGACCTAAAACGGCATCTACAGCCCCCAAGCCCCACGGTCCAGCTCATGACAGTTGTATGTCTCCTAGCAAGACCAAGGAGCCAGAGAGGAAGTGAGGCAAACCCTGTCAGGAGCCAGATAATCTCAAAAATAATGGTGAGCGGAGCTCCAGGTAGAGAAAGGGCATAAGATGCTTTGGGGATGAGTCCCACCAGGGTCCCAGCCAACACCTGGATGAGGCCCAGTTCCTCAAGCCCACCAAGAGACCTCAAGCATCAAGTGTACCCAGCAGAGGGAGGAGTAACATGAGCGTGATAGCAACAGCTAGACCAAGGGCCAGAGCACAGGGTAGTGCAAGCTCAGGGAAATGAGCAGACCAGGCTCCAGAGCTGACTACTGCAGTCTGGAGAGGAGCGCTATGTAGCTGGACATGTGGGTGTGTGACCTCAGTGGAGGAAAGGGAAAGGGGACGTGTAGGCTTAGAGTCTTTGTCATCCATCTGGTTAAGAAATATATTCCCTGGGCTGGAGAGATGGCTCAGTGGTTAGGAGCACTGACTGCTCTTCCAGAGGTCCTGAGTTCAATTCCCAGCAACCACATGGTGGCTCACAACCATCTGTAAAGAGATCCGATGCGCCCTCTTCTGGTGTATCTGAAGACAGCTACAGTGTACTTATATATAATAAATGAATAAATAAATCTTTAAAAAAAAAAAGACCTATGGAGGTCAAAGAACACCCTCATATCCTAGGAGAGGTCCCCAGTAACAGTCTAAGTAGAACAGCCCCAGACCAAGCTCTCCAAACAAGCTTTGAGGTGGCCTCAGAAAAGAGTGACAGTAGTGAGCACAAGGTTCAAGGAAGGTTCTGGGAGGTCAGAGTAGACCCATTCTGCTACAATGAGAGCCCCAATGGCAGCAGGCAAAGCTGAGGGTGGGAGGACGAACAGTGAAATCCAGGCAGGCACGAGGAGGTCCAGAGGGCAAGAATGGCAGTGGCTCTGCCCGTGGAATGCAAAGGATCTCAGACACACACACTCGTGACACACAGTGCTCCCCCGGCCAGACCTTGGTGTCTTAGGCAGAAGTTGACTGAAGTGGAGAACAGGCCTGATCAGCACTGCCAACCTCCTACCCAGCCCCAAGAAGAACCCAGTCAAGGAGTCTGAGGCTACCTTTCTCAGCTAAAGACACACGGTAGTTCTCCAGGAAGATCACTCTGAGCCTGTCGCCCACAACTGGATCATGATTGACAACATCTCCAATGGATGTGACCAGCTTGATGATCATCTTAGCCATGTGGTAACCAGGAGCTGCCTGGAAAGAGAAAGTTAGGGGAACGTAACATCAACACCCAGGTTCAGGTTCCAAGAAGCGGCCACGGAGCACTCAGTGGTACTGCTGGCTCCTGGGCATGTGAGACAGGGAGCTGTGAGTCATGGAGACCCGTGCTAGGCTGGCCAGTAGACTGCAGACCATGGAGGTCACACTGGCAGTGACCCCGCTAGTGTTGGGGAAATGCAAGAGCCTAGATTAGCTTAACTTCTGACTCCAAATGTCACCTCACTTGTGGGATTTACCAGCCTTGAATTTAGTGTTTTGATTCTAGTCAGTGTTTTAGAAACTACAAGATGTAGCCCGGTGTAGTGGTGCACACTGTTAATCTCAGCACTCAGGAGGCAAAGGCAGGTAGGTTTTGGTGAGTTTGAGGCCAGCCTGGTTTACAGAGTGAGCTCCAGGACAGCCAGGGCTACATAGTGAGAGCCTGTCTCGAAAGACGAAACGACGACAAAAAAGAAACTACAAGAAAAAAGAAGTGAAGACTTCTGGAGCTATTAATTTACAGAAACTACAAAACAAGGAGATATATTAAAATGTACATGTTGGGGGTTGGGGATTTAGCTCAGTGGTAGAGCGCTTGCCTAGCAAGCGCAAGGCCCTGGGTTCGGTCCCCAGCTCCGAAAAAAAGAAAAAGAAAAAAAAATGTACATGTTGTATTATCTGGACTCCACTCTGAAGTGGTTGAGCAGGACAGTCGGCAGTCCTTCCTACTTTCCTTGAAGTTAATACTTTGTTTTAATACTTTAAAACCCTCTTAAAAGTCCATATTGCTTTGGACTGTATCTACTAAAATACTAACAAAATAGTATGACATCCAAATTTGCTTCCAAAACACCAGATGATGGGTGTAGGCAGAGAACAAACGAGGTGAGGCAAGCGGGTGCTGAGCCTGACCCTCCGGGCCCTATCATCTGAGGAGAGATGGTCTTGCGGTCATGGCAGCACCTGTGTCTGCTTCACTCCAGCTGTGGAAGGCCAGGAACAGCAAGCAAGGCCATCTGTGGGCAGGCATGGGGGTGCCCCAGGGCAGGCTCTCAAATAAACTACAGCCCAACAGCTCATAACCTCTGACACGACCCGGCCACCACCACTTGAGTACAAGGAAACGCCAAGCATGTCTGCCACCTCTGGAATGTATCCAGTGAACAAAAGCAGCTCTAACCAGGTTACACCTAGTGTGGTCTCACATGCGGCAGATGAAATAGTCATAGCCATGCCTCTAGCCACAACTGTCCTGTGAAATCCTGGAGGCAGAGAAAGGATGTGGCAAGAGTGGGGTCAGGGGTGGGTGGTGTACGCCATAAAGCCACTGGAATCCAACCCTAGGTAAAAGGTTCCTTGCCCCAGCCCAGCTCCTCGGGGCCAGGTATGGCTGCCATGTGTATACTGGCACCTAATTTCTAAGTAGGCAGGCTGTCTAGTGACAGGACAGGTGCCAAGGAAGGAGAAGGAAGTTACCTCACCTTGCCTCCAATCATAACAGTCCTGGGCACAAAGGTCTTGGTTGGATCCTTCTTTATTCCTGGAGGGCAAACATAAGAGGAATCTTTACCAGATGGTCCCTGCTGGGCTCCCCAGGGTACTGGTGACCCAGTGTTAGGCACATTCATCAGGCTGTATGTTTTGGCCTAGGACACAGAATTGTGGCCATCATATGCTATAGGAGTCTAGAGGAACAGGGCCTCCCCTAGGTTTGCACTTGCACATCGAACTGGTGGAGGAGGCTATCCAAGGCCACATGACAAATTATGCAGTGTCCTGACCTTGGGGAAAGCCACCCATATGGTTCCAAAAAATGCCAACCTAGGAGCTGTTTGCCTGTGCTCATGAGGAGTCAAAGGCCTGTATGTGACAAGCACTGTGAACTCAAAACATTTTTCTCTTTTTGCTGCCATCATCACCATCATCATCATCATCACCATCACCACCACCATCATCATCATCATCATCATCATTGTTAATTTTTGTGTGTGATATGTGTGAGTACGGGTATGCAGGTGCCACCATCTATATATGGAGGAGGGTGGTCCTCTTCTTCAACTAGAGATAGAATCGGGCTGTCAGGCATCCACAGAAATGCTTTCCTTGCTAGGTCCCCTCACCCGTCCTTAAAAGACATTTTAGACCCACTGTTTTGATGATCCTTAGAAATGAGAAGGTGACCTCAGGAGAGTGGTCTGGCACCATCAATCCTTGAAGCGTAGAAGTCTCCTGCTGCCTGTGTTGGGCATGTGTGTACTATCACTTGGAAATACCCACAAGGCTCTCGTTCAAGGCCTAGCCGTCAGCATCCATGAGGAAGTGGAGAGCCTAGTGGTCTCATGGTAGGAAGTTAGATCCCAAGAGGTCTGTATGCCCTTGAAGGGACACTGAGAGAGGCCTTCTCTCTCCCTGTCTCCTAGCTGCCAGGAAAGGAACAGGCCTCTTTGGTCCATGTGTTCCCACTGTGAGACACTACATCACAACTGGGCCAAGTGACCAAGCCTCAGAGCTCTGACACCTTAAAGGCTGGTGCTCAAGTAGTCTGTCGCTTCCTCTGGTGACTTCCCAGGAGAGAAGCTGGCAGCTGGCGTTTCCCTGCAGAGACCTGGTCAGAGAACTGAGCCACGGTGGCCAGCTCATACTCATCCTTTTCACACATTTCAATTAGGAGTGACATCTGTAACCGTCATCCTCACAGAGCAATTCAGGAGCCATTCAGCAGCCAGAGCTGAGGGGTGAGATCACCTTCAGTTCTGTGGGAACTTCTGGAAATCAGGCAGAGTAACACGAAGAAAGGGGACAGTAAAAAGGAGGCCAGGCAGGGTGGCCATACCTGTAGGCCAGTGATTTGGAAGGCTAACAAAGGATTTTTTTTTTCCCCTGTTTTTTTTTTTTTTTAAGCCCAGGAGTTCAGAACCCGCCTGGTAATGACATAGCAAGACTCTTTATTTTGGTAAGAAAACAAAACAAAACAAAACCCAAACAAACAAACAAAAGCCAGCACAAACGACACCAGGCAAACTTCAGTAACTCTTATCAACGATATCAGGTGGTGGAGGACTCCAGGGTCTCAGGAATCTCACAGGCTCTGCTCAGGATGGGCAGACCTTGGCAGACTACCCACAAGGCTAAGGGCCATGTGCTGAGGAAATGTGGCTCTGACCTGGGAGGTGAGCTCGAAAACTGTCCTGGCACAAGCATCCTCCTGGGCATCCAGCTCATCCTGAGCTCCAGAAAGAGTAGCATGCAGGGTCAAGCACCAAGACACCACAAAGAATCCATATCATCAAGAAAACCAGAGAGAAGGCTGGAGGGATAGATAGCCCAGTGGGTTACAGGCTACTCTTACAGAAGACCTGGCTTTGGTTCTGAGCACCCACATGGCGGGTCTAATAAATACAATCTTTCTAAACACAGCAAAATCATTATAGCAATAACAAGCTTAAAAACAAACAAACAAACAAACAAACAAACAAACAAACAAACACACACTAATAAGAGCATAAGACCTCGTCTGGGAACTCACAGAATCCTACTCTACCCTGAAGCTCAAGAGACTGCTCTTGGCCTCTGCAAATAACCCAAAGGCCCTGTGTTCCAGGATTGTAGATTCTCCAACTTTAGGCTCCAATAATAACTCAGAAAATCCAGCTGTGGCTCAAAAGAACTTAACATAGTACATACATACATACATACATACATACATACATACATGCATGCACGCACGGGCACACACGCACGCGCACGCGCGCGCGCGCGCGCGCGCACGCACACACACACACACACACACACACACACACACACACACACACACACACACACACGTATGTGAAAGGCAGGGGTTGAGGACTGAGTCCTGGGCCACCCGGGGCTCTGGAGGAAGGTGGAGGTTGTGCACTGGGGGCCGGAACTCACGGTTGTACAGGGTGATGATGTGTAAGCAGTTGAGCAGCTGCCGCTTGTACTCGTGGATCCTCTTGACGTGCACGTCAAACATGGACGCAGGGTTGATCTTCACCTTGTAGTCCTTCTCTAGCTGGGCGGAGAACTTCAGCTTGTTTTCCTGGGAAACAGGAGATGGTGGCTATACCGACACAGGGGCCCTGCAAGCTCGCCCAGGCCTGCCAGCATTCCCACTTTCCACCTGACCCAAGACTCTCGTCTCTTCAGGGTCAGCATGGACAACACTGGGGGCTTGGAGAGCAGAGCTGGGAACACAGACGGCATTAGGAGAGAGTGGGGAGCAGGGAAATGTGGAGTACAATGAAAAGGGGGGGTCCTGGCTGTACAAATAAATGAAAAACCAGGCCCGAGTGCAAACTTGGAGCTATGCAGAGCCAGGGGAGCAAAACCAAAGGGAGCCACAGATACGACCTGCAGGCACAAAAAGCAAGCGGGGTCGGTGGGAGTGAGGCAAAGTGGATGAGAAGTTGGAGAGATTATAGTAGAATACTGGGTTTGGGAAACTACACTGCATTGGGTACTCAAGATATAGCTTCCTGCTGACCCAAATGCTGAGGCCAACATCCCTGTCATATGCTACCATGGAGGGACATTTCTAGGTTTTGTTTATTGGAGGGGCCAGTGACCTGGCCAGGGTCTGTAGAGGCCACAACACCTCAGCTCTCCCAGGTGAAAAGATAAAGTCGCTCACCCCCTAAAGACTTCCCCACTGCTGATGGGGAAGCAGAGTGAGCCAAAGGCTCTCTTGGCAAAGCTGCATTTACCCACTTGTTCCATGACCCCAACGATACATGGGTCCTCTCCAGAAAGCTGACAGAGGTCCTGACCCTTGTCTCCTGGGTGCCTACCCAAGATCCAGATGCTAAGACCAAGGGAAGCCTACCTGCTTGACCTTGGCTACATCCCTGATGAAGGCCTCATCATCAACCAGTGACAGCAGCTTCTTCAGTTGGCTCAGATCAGTCAGGAAACCTTCCCCGATTCTCTGGGTTAAGAGGACACATGTCTTCTGTTCACCATGCCTCAGCCATCACAAAGCTTGTCCCTCTATCTGTCACCCTTCACCCTACTTTCCTTGGGATCTTCCTGCCCATGGGCCCTCCTATTCCTTCCTCTCAGACCCAGTCATATAGCCATTAAGACACAACAAACTCACAAGCCTTGTCAGTATCTCCTGCTTGAAACATCCTATCACGGGTGATGCCTTGGACCAGCACAACAGTTCTTCCTCCCAACCTCATTACCATAGCAACAATCATTTCCAAAGCATCCCATTAAAGGCCTTTCTGCTATCTGCTTCCCACAAGGGGTCCCCTTGCCTCCTCCCATGAAATATCTGATACTGTATAGACATTGCACAGGCTTCCAGATCCCTTGGGGGCATGGGTCCTGCAGCAGAGACCCATGGGTCTGTCCCCAGAGAAGCTGATTCAAGCTTCCCTGACTTTTCCCAGAGCCTCCTCCCCAATGAAGTTCCAGGTGGACTGCATTCCCCAGCCTCAGGGGTGCCCTTCAAGGGAGGCCTTAAGCATATCCAAGGCCAACCCTGCAATCCTGGCTCCAGCACAGGGTCTGACATGAAAGCACGTGACCAGGGACATGAGATGCTTGAGCCACACCCTCATCGAGTCCTCTCAAGCTGGTGGCTGCCACTCAGCTACACCCCAGGCTTTTCTGAAGCCCAGGCTAGCTTTCGAGCTGGCACACCAGCCAGTGCTAGTCCATAATCGTGTGCTGAGAGATCTCTACTGCTCCTGTCCCAGGGCCACGGCCGGACATAAATATTCCCACTAGTTCAACAGCCACTCAGAGAAAAGCTTGAGCCTCCTGGGGTTCAACGGTGCCCACTGCTTCTGACCACAAAGCAAGGCTGGGTACTCACCTCCACAATGATTTCTGCCAGCCCCGGATTGCACAAGAGCAGCCACCGTCGGGGCGTGATACCATTGGTCTTGTTCTGGAACTTCTCTGGCTCCAGCTCATAAAAGTCCTTGAAGCTACGAACACAGAAAGCAGGGACAAATTGCTTGTCACAAATGCTGTTTTAAACCAAGCAATCCAGAAAGCATAAGACCCTTACTGAGAGACCCTGGAGCTCAGCTGCTTGATTTCCTGAAGCATGAAGGGCACGCACGTACCTGACTAGCACTGAATGCTGGAGAAGTGGCAGCAGGCAGGACGTGCCTGCCACGAGTGGCTGTGGGCCTGTGTGACTATAATGTTCTGGGTGTTGGGCCTTGACCTAGAAGGAACAGTCAAGGCCATGGGAATGGAGACTGAGCAGGCTACAGAGCTAGACCCTGGGGCTCACACCTGCCTCAGAAGTCTGGTGTGGAGAGGAATACACCAGGTGCTGAGCCAAGCCCCAGAACACAGGAGAGCTTGCACACTGCACACTGACTGGTGTGGCTAAGGAATTCTCACCCGGCGTGCCGCTTTGACTGGCAATGGTGGTGGGTACCCTGCACGCTGGTGAAAGGGTGGGAGGGAAAGCCAGGTGGTGGCACACACCTTTAATTCTCATATTCAGGAGGCAGAGGCAGGCAGATCTCTAACTTTGAGGGTAGCCAGGGCTATACAGATAAACCATGTCTCAAAAAAGGAACGGGAGAAAGAAATTCCTTAGTGGTATCATACTCCTCACTGCTGAAGGGCCCATAACACACTCAGCCCATACGGGGCACCCATAGTAGCCAATATGGGACACCCATAGTAGCCAATCTGCAGCAGATGTGCCTTGACACTTGACAAAAAAGGCAGGAGCATAAGAGGAGAAACTCTGGCAGCCAAGAGAGATGTCTATGTCACCCATCAAGTCACTTGTGAACATACTGGTGTGTGATATGGTGGGGGCTTTGGGCACCTTCATCACGCCCAAAGTGACTTATGGTACAGGGGGTATGTGCCAAACCTTGGTCATGGTGTGTGTGTGTATATATATGTGGGGGGGGGTAGATAAATCAGAGTTAGGCTGGGAATCAAAGAGGAGGCCCCCCAGACCTAGTGAAGAGCCCCCACTCACACAGACTGCTTCACGATCTCGGAGTGAATCCTTGCCACCCCGTTCACGGCGTGGGACCCAATCACACACAGGTGTGCCATGTTGATTCTCTTGCAGTCCCCTTCCTCAATCACAGACATCCTCCTCAAGCGGTCCACATCGCCGGGAAACAGGGCAGCCACGTGCTGAAGCCAAGAACACAGGGATGAACATCTCACAGCAAATGAGGGGTTCCCTAGTGCCTGGGGGACAGCCCACTATGCGTATAGGAGGGTCCACTGCTGCCAAGCTGTGACAATCGGCCCCCAACACCAGTGCCCCTGACACCAGCCCACTCGCCCCAGTGCCCTCACCCAAATCCTAGCTCAGATATATTCATGGGGGCTCTGAATCAAATATTTTACCCATATAAGGTCCTGGGACTGTTGTGTGAAAAAAGTCAGGACACCAGTGGGGTAGTGGGGTGCTATTCAGTTTATGAGAAGAGAGCTAGGCCACACAGGGCCCCTGTGGACCAGATCAGCATGAGGGGAATAGCTGTTCTCCCAAGAGGTTGAATGGCTCAGTGACAGAGCAAAGACACAGCAAACTCAATGACCGGATTCACCCCTAACACTACACACACGCAAAGGCATGGCAATTACCCAAACCAGAGCTTTCTCTGATCATGTGCCACCATCCTCTCTGCGGGTCAGAGGACAGACAGGTTCTGCTTCTGAGCTGCCTGGAGCTGTCGGGACACCTCCGGGAAAGACACTCAGATTCACAGCCTGCTCAGACTGGACTCTTAAAGAGATCTGCACGCGTGTTTCCCATGCACAGAGCAGGGGTCTCACAGGGCAACCAGCAGCTTTGCTGGGTGACACTTCAGCCCTCGCAACAGCTCTTCCGCCAGCATGATGAGGCCAGTGTGGTGGAGCTGTTACTGCCCAATCCCTACCCACAGCCCATGCTCACATCCAGGTGCCTCTGGTTGATGGCGTAGATGATTTCCAGGTGTCGCGGCAGCAGCTTCTCGAACATAGACACGGGCCAGCGCTCCAAGGCCTCAGGCAGCACAGTGTGGTTGGTGTAGGCACAGGTCTTCTTGGTGATCTCCCAGGCCTACACATTG
Organism: Rattus rattus; assembly: GCF_011064425.1. Lineage (NCBI taxonomy): Eukaryota > Metazoa > Chordata > Mammalia > Rodentia > Muridae > Rattus > Rattus rattus. Next base: position 130,528,613 of record NC_046158.1, on the reverse strand, counting down.
AGAACAGACGGCACACAGACACGCTGGAGCCATGAGGCAAGGGCCACACCCAGCCCTGCCCTCTGCTCTCCAGGTATGGGATCAGGCCAGGTTAGTCACCATGCTGTAAACACACACAAATGGCCCTATTCCCTGACCCTACCCTCTAGCAATGAGTGGCCTTTTAATCCCTCCTTTGTAATCGCTCTGCTGCTGGTGGACTATCAGACAATGCAGCAGTTTCCCGAGAGTTTTCATGAAACTCCCTGACACCCACAGTGCAGAGGACACGGGTTACCATATGACCTGCCACCCCAGGGTACAGCCTCAAGGGGTGTGTATGCCATCAGGCCAGATGGGGACTCTGGTTTCTGAAGTGGAACAAGAAAACTGGCTTATGGGTTTCTGGTGATTTGGTTAAAGCCGACCAAGAAGATGCTGTACCAAAGATGAGGACCAAGGAAAATGGGAGCCTCCAGGCTGTCTTCAAATACGAACACTGTAGACATCCTGACATTTTGCTCACTATGTAGCCCAGGCTGGGTTTGAACTTGTTATTTTCCTGCTTCAACCTCCTCCTTTGTGCCACCACAGCCAAACAATAGGTTTCTGAAAGCTTAACACTTCTAGGTTGTTCTGTTTCGTTGATGTTTTGAAACAGAGCATTACTACATAGCTCTGGCTGGCCTGAAACGCTATCAGATGAGACCAGCCTCACAGTCCTAGAGACCCACCTGCCTTTGCCTCCTAAGTGCGGGGAGTAAAGGCGTGTGCCACCATGGCTAGCCAAACTTCGAGGGAGAAAACATGTACACTATCCATAGTCTCTAACCTTGTCTCTTCTGTCCCATCATCCTTGCCCTCACTGTGCCTCTATCCCATAGAGCATCCAGCTCTGACAGCCAGACACCCTCCAGGGTGGCCTCGACGCTCTCAAAGTTAATTTCCCAGACCTCCTGAGCCCTACTTCTTGGGGCCAGCTCAGCCCACCATTACTATGAGTGGCACAGCCTGAGATCTAACAGGGATGCCATCACCCGACCCTGGTTCAAGGAGGACACTGTCTTCCTTTTTCACACTCACCTTATCCCAGTCTACCTTCTCCACGTCCACCAGGATCCGCATGAGCTCGGGGATGGACAGCGCGGGATGGGTGTCATTCAGCTGGATGGCTACCTAGAGTTCATGAGGGGTGCTGTTTAGTTCTCTCACTCCTGGTACCTGAAGTGGTGAATCAGGGCGTGAAGGAGCCAGCCTAGCAGTGTACTCTGGAGGAGCCCAGAGGCCGAAGGGGTCAGGAGGAGGATGCTGGCTCTGCAGGCAGCTGTGACCTGCAGCCAGCTGTCCCCTCAAGTAGCTGCACTGTGTGGCCAGATGTGTCCCAAGAGCAGCTATGCTTTGAGATGGCACAGAAGGGGGTTCAGGATGTGGAACCCTCACAGGCTACTTTCCCTTCATTTCAGATGGGATAGGTTTGTTTAGAATTGCCACATGAGCCTGCCACATGCACCAGGACCCTTTCCCAGTGACCTCCCCCACTCCACTTTTGACACACCAGGGCTGCACTGGTTTGGAAGAGACCCTGAGACTCGGGACACAATGCCAACTTCCTCCTACCCATCCCCATGACAATGAGCTCACTCCCTTCACAGACCTTGTCTGGGAAGGTCTCGAAACAGGTTCTCACTGGATCCCGGCAGCCAAACTTGGACGACTTGAACCTTCTAATGATGTCCTGGAGGGTGGCGGCCACCACAAAATACTCCTGCTTCAGCCGCAGCTCCTTTCCCTCGAAGAACTGCAAGGCAGCATTGTCAGGGAACACGCTACCAACACATAACTCAGACTCTGATGGGAGGGAGGGCCCTACATTTGCTTGTCCCTACCTCCCTGGGATCATTCTTAACCCTCCAGAGGGCCAGTTCAGGTACCCTGCTTAAGGTGGTAGGCTGTGGAGGCCTGCACGGTCAAAATAAGCCAGCCTGACAGCATGGCCTGCATGTATGCCCTCACCACAGGGTCACCTAGTTATAAGGTGTCTGGTCTATCAGTGGGAGTGACAAACCTAGGGATGAGCAGCACCTCAGTTACTCAGAACCAGCTCTCAAGACGGACACCAGGAGACACCCCACACCTGAAGTTCTGGTGTATCTAGTCTCAAGGGACAGGAGCATTTGGTTTGAGTGTCCAGCACTAATCCTTCTGCTAATATATGCATATAAAACTTTGAGGAAAGAAAACAAATTTCACTTTAAAGAGTGCGCCACCAATCAAGATAGGCAAATTCTGATGTTTTTTGGTTTTGTTTGTTTTCGTGTTGGGGCTGAGCGCAGGGCCTTGGGATGTAAAATACATGCTCTGTCACTGGGCTACATCCCTTCCAGGGCTCCTCTGACAGTAACAAGCCGACAGACACCAGACACAGACGGGAGCAGAGGATTCACCTGTCACCGCCTGACATGGAACAAGTGTGGGGTAACAGTTTTCTAAACATTTCCGGGCACTGCACCCGATGTGTGTTACCACCCCATGTACACACAGGCCTCCAGCTTAACATGTCTACCCTCTAAAGAGAGTCACAAGAGCCACTCACATTGTCATTGGGATACAGGACCCTGGAGATGTTCTCGGCCAAGTTCCTGTCCAGGACAGCTTCGATGTAGTCCCCAACGTTGACTACAGAGAGACAGAGCCCCATCAGTGCAGCCTCCTCCAGGCCCGACGGTCTTGTGAAGAGAGGCTACTACTGCCCCTCAGCAGTTTCCTGGAGAAGCCTGAGATGCCCTGGGGCCACTGTCCTCATCCTCAACAGAGGATCCACCTCCCCTCTCACAGTAACTCACTTCTGCTGGACACTACTAAGCCCCAACTCCCTTCTGGGAGACGTGTGGTCTAAATGACTATGACCCTCGACAGCTGGCGCCTGGCATCCTGTCCACTCTAACTCTTGTTTGCACAGGAGCTGTGAGGGCCACACACTTCAGCAGAGACAGGAGTGGTGACAGCAGGGCAGGAGTGGTGAGGGCCCAGTGTTGGATCCATCTAAACAGACAAGCACGGGGACACGGTGGGAACTTACAGTCCTTCAGCTTGAAGTCATTGGGTGCCTTGGCAGACCAGAGCCTCATGGTGTTGACGGTGTTGTTCTTATACCCAGGCACTGGGGTGTCATAGGGCATGGCGAGTACCACCTGGTCATAAGAAAGGACACTTAGGACCGAGTCAGCAAAGACCCCTTTCTGCCTAGCATCATTCCCCATCAGGACAGCTCCAGTTCCCCACAGCCCGACCTCCATGTTTCCATGTTCCCCCCCTTCCCCCTTCACCTATCACAGCTGCCAGCTACCTCTTCACTCCCAGGGTGCTGACCAGCCACTCTGAGCAAGGCCATCTCTGAGAGCGATGGCAGCTACACTCTGACATCTTCCCCAACCACACATACGTCTCCCAGACTCATGTACTTCAGTGTTGGCATCAGCTGAACGATCTTCCCATGCTGGCCTCTGAAGGTGCCATAGCACGGGCACCTCACCTCTGCCCCATATAGCCATGTTCTCACCTTACTCACTCTGCTTGTGCAAGTCCAGGCTCTGGCTAACTCCTATTGACACCCACTTTCACTTCCCAACATCTTTGGCAACAGTCCTCTTGTTGGTTGCCTTGACTATACCCTCTGGGTACCTAAATCAGCCCAGACAGAAACACAGCCACTCTGCCATGGTCCTTTGCAAGCAGCCTTGCAAACTCAGTTATCTCTAACATCCTTAAAAGGGCCGTGTATCCGGCTTACCAGGATTTACACTGGTATCACCTTCGTCTTCCTGTTTGCTGCCAAGCCTCTCTCCTGGCCTATACATGCCCACCTTCTGGAGGACAGGCCCAACCACCCAACTTCCCTGACTACGGATTTCAGAGCTAAGGCTCTCACTGAGTACGCCGACACAATTGTCATAAGCACACACATCTAGAACACAGGATCACTTCTCTGCTTGTTCAAGTTAAAAACCACTTTGTTAAAATGTGTTTGGCCTGCATAGCGTGGCCTTGGCCTACTCTAGCTCCAGCTGTCCTATTTAAAACTATATTTTAATATCGAACAACCTCCCCAGCCATCGGCCCTCCATGTGCGCTCATCCCTCTACATCACAGATAACCGAGGCTCACTGTCCTTACCTTGTTCCCTGCTCTCCCCTTCTCCAGGGACCAAGGTGTTTGCTCTCAGTCCTGGAGCTGATTTGTCCTCTTGCACTATCCCAGACCAGCACCACAGAAGGAGCCAGATGGGAAGGAGGGACACTAACCAAAGCCACTGGCACCCTGACCTGGAGCTTGGCTAGTGCTGACACTACAGAGCCATGGGTCACCAGGGGTGCCAGGGGACGGCAGTAGTCAGTTCTCCATAACTAACTTGGGAGCTGTTCTCATCCTCAGGGGCCTTCCTTCCAGTCAGGACATGACTCACTGGCACTGCTAGTCATCTGGTACCACAAGAACATTCGGGGCGTGGTTAGCACTGGCTAACCTATAAGACTTCTGTGTGAGGTGCACTTACTCCATTCCAAGGGGCACCCACCAAAGGTTAAGTATGGATGTATTCGGGAGATAAACCCTTCCTTGGGTGTTACCTTAAGTTCCTCAAGGAAGACATATGCCACCTGCCCAAGAGGAAGTCAAGGTGACAACAAGGCTCTCAGGGCAGCTCTTTTGCTCAACAGCAGTGTGCCCCTGGGCCAGACCTCCATACCTGTGTGTCCAGCCAGAGGACACCGTTAGGGGTGTGCTCCACCCTCCCGTAGAAGTGCACAGGCAGCATGTACTCCGGCCGCGCCTTCTCCCATGGGTTTCCGTAGCGCAGCCAGTCATCAGCTTCTTCAACCTGGAGGATAGTGAGGATGGAATTTCTCAATAGGGAAGAGAGAACACCAACAAGATAACGCTGCTCTTGACCCGGGCATGCAAAATGCAGAGATTATACAGTGCCTGACGCCAGAAACCCAGTCAAAAGTTCCAACCAAGAGAGGCCCCATGCACTACTAAAGTCACAAAGCCCTACACAACTCAGAAAAAGACACCTAAATAAAAGAATAAAAGGACACTAAAAATCACCCAAATGGAGGACTGATAGACTTGCACTATGGGTTCATCTTAAAGAAGACCACACACACACACACACACACACACACACACACACACACACACACACACACACACACAGAGGAAAATGCAGCCATGGAGCCCACTACTTGACAAAACAGTTGCTTCAAATAAGAAAAGGACAGCCACCATGTAGTTAGGCACAGTGGCACATTCCTGAAACTATTACACTTGGAGACAGAAAGATGAGAAGTTCAAAGTGAGCCTCAGCTCCTAGTGAGGGAGAGGCCAGCCTGAGCTACGTGAGGCCTTGTCTTTAAATAAGTCAGCCCTAAAGTCACAGGGCAAAACTCTGTGTGTCCCAGGCGACTGAATATGGCCTGGGAGGTATCCTATGGGAAGTCAGAGAACACATCTCTCTAGAGGATGCTGTCTAGACAAACCATACTCATCAGCCATGTCCCCAGACCTAGATCAGTGCAAAACCTGCTCCATCAGGAATCTAAAAGTTTGAGTGTATCAGGTGGGTTTTCCTCTGAACTACACAGTCCCAGCATGTTGCTCTGAAGGGTTTGTTTGTTTTAATTTATTTTGTTTTGAGACAGTCTCACATAGTTCAGGCTGACCTCAAACTCAATCTGTAGCTGAGGGTGATGTTGAACTCCTGATCTTTCTGTCTCTTCCTCTCCAAGTTTGGGATTACAAGAGTAAGTGACCACGCCCACCTGATAAAAGTGCTAGGGACTGAGCCTTGGGTATGGTAAGCAAATACTCAACCAGTGAGCTGCACCCTCCCTGAGGGGATTTTAAAAAAAAGATGGTTCTTGCAGAGAAATAAGAAATCTCTAGAGTTTTTCAGTACCACGGTGGTGTGTCCTACAGAGTAATCCCACAGTCAGCCACAGAAGCAGCGCCTTCCCAAATGCAGGAAGCAATAGGCCCACCTTTAGGCCAGGATCCTTAGTCCTTCCCCGAGAGAGCTCTGCAGGCCGCAGCCCACACAGGCCACAGCCTCACCTGCCACTCCTCAGAGGGTGGGAACCAAAGGTTTAATAATTGCTTTTGTTCTAGTCTAGTCAAGGCTATTATTTTGGAGAAGGTCTTCCTATATAGGCCTAGTTGGCTTAGAATTCAAAAACAGACTATGTTCTAAACCTGTGGCCATCCTCCTGTCTCTGATCTCTTGGGGGGCCTGAATTAGAGGCATGAGTCACCATACCCACCTTTGTTTTCTTCTCTAGTTATCAAATTGCCCCAAAAGATGAACCCCAACAGCAATACCCTTACCCCATGTACAATCATCCCTAGACACCAGCACATGGCTGGTGTTGGTGACCCTGTCTGGGGTCTTCTGAAGTTCAAATGAACCTGTGTGTCTTCCTGCATGATTTCTCTGTCACCACACAGAAGCTCTTTGCCAAGGACTCACACAGGACCGGCCTCAGCAGAGCCAACTGCTTCCTGCTCTCCTGGGCTGAGAACTAGCGAGTGCTCTCCTGGAGTACAGCGCACACTCAGTTGAACTCCAAGAGTGAACTCTCTTCCATGTATGAACGAGGACTGGAAAACAACGGACACATCAAAGGTCACCCACCTGCCAGCCATTGACAATCTTTTGGTTGAAAATCCCAAATTCATAGCGGATTCCATAGCCATACGCAGCTAGACCCAGCGTGGCCATCGAATCAAGGAAGCAAGCTGAAAGATCCAAGGAAAAGTTACAAACCATTAACAACAGAACTCAGACTGCTGGACACCAAGGTTCCACTGGGATTTGACAGGGGAGTTGACAGGGAGCCAGGGATAACCATAGCAACCTTGAGTTTCACAAAAGGGCACACTGGAGTCCCCTTACCCAAGAAGAGGGTAAAAGTGAGGACTCCCAGAGATCATGGTCAAGTCCTCCCACTGCCAGCTTCCTCTTGAATGTGCAGAGGCTTAATCTCTGTGCACTCTAAGTCTACAGCTCCGACAGCAGGGACATCTGAGCCTCTATCCATGGGAATAAGACACCGAAACCAGGCTACTGATGTGCACTTCGTGGCTGAGCAGACTAAACACCCATGCTCCATGCTCCACAGTACCACAGGGTCTGCAACAGTAGTGGAGCGGCGTGGAGCTCCAAGTGGAGCTCCTGTTTTGTTCCAATCGAAACCTCTTGAAGGAGACTGGAGGGGTGGTTCAGTCGAGAGTCCAGGTTAAATTCTCATCACCCACAAGATGGCTTACAACTGTCCTTAATCCCACTTCCAGGGAATCCTCCCTCTTCTGACCTCTGCAGTGCACACCCATACATGCAATGCCAACAGAACACGCACACACACAAAGCTATTTTTCTTGAAAAATCGGTTAAAAAAAAAACTGTCTGAGAAATAAGTAAAACTTCAAGTGTTTTGAATAAAAATGCAGAAAGAAGCTGTGTTAGATTTCTGACTTGGGCCAGGAATGATGCCTTTAATCCCAGCATTCAGGGGACATAGAAAGGTGGATCTTGGTGGATTTGAGGCCAGCCTGGTCTACATAGTGAGTCCCAGGACAGCCAGTGCTGCACAGTGAGCTCCTTTCTCAAAGCAGACAACCCGAGAAAGGAAGGAGAAAGAAGCAAGGGGGGGATACGGAGGGCACCACGGGGAACACTAGCAGGTACATGTCCGATTCACCAAATGCAAACACTAGCAGGAAAGAGGAATGAGGAAGGCCTGGACATCTGTGCTAGACTCGTTCTTCTGGGGAAGACACCGACCAATTAAGTCATGCTGGACTCACACCAGGTCAGAGAAGAGGCTGGCAGGGAGGAGGAGGAGGCATCTGGGGTCAGGCCATGCAGGGCAGGTGACAAGGAAAGGGGTCTGGCATCAAGAACAGGAAAGCACTATAGCAGGCAACAAGGTAGAGTGGGCCACCCCGAGATCAGAGGTGGGCTTACCAGGCTGGTACAAAACTTAGGAAAGAACATAGGGCCTTCCATTCAGGAAGGAACACAGGCTCTGAGCCAGCAGATTAAGGACAGGCAAGATAATGATGGCCACGTGTCATGTTGGGCAAAGAGTAGCTGAAGAGTGGTGTCCAAGACACCATGTCTGGCCAGACCCGAAGTGGGGTCGGGTGGGCAGGACAAGTCATTTCTTTAGGTCGATGCAAGTAAAATTTTATCTGAAAGAAACATGATGCCTTAGAAATCTCAAAGAATTTAGTTAACACTTGAAAACACACGTACATTTTAAAGTTAATAAAATATCAACTTCCAGAAAGGTTGGGCCTGGTTAATCTCTCTCCCTCACCCCACCACAAGCCTAGATTGCTATTTCAGCATCTATGTTTTTGTAAAGATTTATTTAATAATTCTATATAAGTATATTGTAGCTGTCTTCAGAACACCAGAAGAGGACATCGGATCCCATTACAGACGGTTATGAGCCACCATGTAGTTGCTGGGACTTGAACTCAGGACCTCTGGATGAGCAGTCAGAGCTCTTAACCACTAAGCCATCGCTCCAGCCCATGCATCCGTGTTCTTTACCTGGCTTGTACTACCCCCCAAAGTCTGTAAGACAGTCAAAGAAGTCAATGACACTTGGGGATGTTCTCAAATGTGGTAGCCATACAGAGCAGCATAGTCCAAAGCTTGGCCATATTCTAACAAAAGCCATCAGTTCACTGGGTTGGAGCCACAGCCTCAGTGGGCACGGGCAATGCTCCCAAAGCACTGGTCTTTGAATTCTAAAAGTGTTGGGGGAGGGGAGCTATGGGAACCTTCTTGGCACCACTGACCCAACACTGACAAACATGGCTGCAAGAAAATTTTCCACTTTTTCTCTAATGATGGCAAAGATTTGACATAAACACCTTTGCCCATGTCTCTGAGGGACCAGTTTATGGTAATAGATGGGTGTCAGAAACACATGTGACACTGGCCTTGCCCTGTGATCCCCCACCAAGCCAACAGGAAATAAGAATCAATTACCTGCCAGCCGCCCCAGGCCGCCATTCCCAAGGCCAGCATCCTCCTCTATTTCCTCTAGTTCTTCCAAGTCCAACCCCAACTGCAAACGAAAGCAGAGGTGACATTTCAGCATTATTGACTACGGCCCCTCCAAAAAGCTGAAAGCATTTAAATCCTGACTCTGATTTCTTTCAGACTGAAAATTCAAGGGTACAACTTAATATTAATCGGTACACAGAAGTGAAAGTTTTCAGGTATTTCAAAACCTATTAATGGTGACCATTGAAAATTAGATGTATCTAATGGGGTGTGGTGATCCTTTCTGGAATCCCAGCACTCAGGAGGCTAAAGCAGGAGGACCCCCAGTCCAACGCCAGCCGGGGCTACATATATAGTAAGATCCTTAAAGAAAAAAGAAAAAAGAGCTTAATGGTCATAAATACTTCATAATGCCAGGCTACTAACCAACTTACAGTGAGCAGATTTGACACGCTGCTTAATTATGATTTTGATGAAATCCAACATACCTATTTCTTTTGCTGACTATGCTTTTTTGATGTCAAAACACTACTTACTGCCCCATACAAGGTGTGGTGTGGTGGTTTGAACAGGAGTGGCCCCCAAAGACTTATCCCGAGTTTGAACACTTGGCCCACAGGAAATGGAGGGTGGCACTAACAGGAGGTACGGCCTTTTGGAGTAGGAGTGGCCTTGTTGGGTGAAGTAAATCACTTTGGGGGAATGGGCTTTGAGGTTTCACAAGAACAAGCCAGTCCACTTCTTACTGCCTGCTGATCTGGATGTAGGACTCTCAGCTCCATGACAGCCTGCATGCTGCCATGCTCCCCACCATAACCAAAACAGACTAAACCTCTGAAACCGTAAGTCCCCATTAAATGTTCTCCTGTATAAGAGTTGCTGTGGTCCTGGTGTCTCTTCACAGCAATACAAACCCTAAGTCGAAAGGTCATGAAGATTTACCACCGTATATTCCCCTGAAACACTGACAGCTTCTATTCTTACAGCTGAGTCTGTCAATCATTTTGATTATCTGTCCACTTGGTGTGTGTGTGTGTGTGTGTGTGTGTGTGTGTGTGTGTGTGTGTGTGTGTGTGTGTGAGAGAGAGAGAGAGAGAGAGAGAGAGAGAGAGAAAACCGCTGTGTGTGTACAGATGCTCCCGCAAGCACTCTTAACCACTGAGCCATCATCCTCCAGCTTCTAAACTTTTTGAGGACACTATCAACGGAGTGAAAAGGAACTTAAAGAATGGAAGAAAGTGTTTGTATTCCACATGTCTGGTAGGAGAGTAGTATCCAGAATAAACAGAGAAACCTAGAAACTGAGTCTGAGAAACAAGTAACGTGACTCCCAAGTGGGCAAACCCCCACTGAGCACAATGCACTCGCCACCACTGACTTCTGGGAAAGGGCAGATCCCAGCCACCAGGAAGCTGGAAACGCCATTCAGTGCCACAACACTTGCTTGGCACACACAGGGGTTCAAGTTCAAGGCCCAGCATCGCAAGAGAAAAAGAGACAGATGCTATGGCTATGACACTTCTAGCTGTAGACTATGAACTGCAGGCTCTGCGGGAACTATCTGTACTCTTGTGTTCACGGCACCATTATTCCTGATGTCAGAAGGCAGGGGCAGCCATGTTCATGAAAGATGCGTAAATGAAACATGGCACACACATAAGTGTATGTTAGCACACATAAGAGTATGCTCAGCCTTGACCAGCAATGGGGGTGAGGAGAGGATCCAGGACCCCAGGAGAGCCAGAAACACTGAGATGAGATGACCGGGACAGCAGTGCCTCAGTTTCCCTGGCCTCACTGATTCAGGTGCTGAAGGGGAGTTTGTATCTATCACTTAGTAGTTACAACCTAATGTCTTTACTTTTGCGAGGGAATTAAGTTTACTCTGTGTTAGCGGCATTACCTACATAAAAATACGTATAAAGTTGTTACTTTATTAAAAAAAAAAAAAAAAAGAGAGAGAGAGAGAGCAAGGAAGGACAAACACAGTGCAACCCAGGGGGCCCTTCAGGACACTGCTCAGGATACCCTCATGAAATACCCTGAACAGTCAAATGCAGAAACATGAAGGACAATGGTGGCTTTCAGGGGCTGAGGTGGGTAAGTAAGGCGTAGTTTGGAAATGTACAGGTTCTGCAGATGGGTGATGGTGATGGCTGCAAGTGCTGTGAACGCCCTAAATGCCATTTGCCTCTACACGAAAAATGGCTAAGACGGGAAACTTTATGTCATACAGACCTTTCCAGCAATTATTTTAAATTGAAAAATAATTTACCCTCGCCATGCAGGTTTATTTCTGGACTCTCTACGTGGTGGCTGATGTATGTGACTTTCTGCTGGCAGGACCCAGGCTTGGTGGCCGTGGTTTTATAATAAGTTCTGAAATTGGGAAGTGTGGCTCTGCTCCCTGCTTCTCTTGGAAGTCCACCCAGATATGCAGATTATTCCCTCAGACTCTGAAGAAACTGACTGGGATTTTGAAGAGGACCGGACTGAATCTACAGATCACTGTGGAGAGCTTTGCATCCTAACAATACTAGGTCCCCCAAGCTGTTAACGAAAAATGTCTTCATTTTTTTAAACCTTCCTTAGTTTCTCTCAACTTGCTTCCCGAGTAAACGCTGCATGGAGGGGGTATGTTTTTTGTTGCATTTGCACCTATTTTCTTCCTGGGGCTACGTAACAGGCAGAGCTGCCGTCCTCGCTTCACTTTGGATGAGTCGGCGGATATGTTAAGATATGGGTGGTTTCTGCAGATCGACCCTGTGTCCTGAAAACCAAGGCCAGAACTCCCCGGCCGGTTCCGTTTCTTTATGGATTTCTTACGACTTTCTAGCTCACGTCATCTGTATGTAGATGGCTTTACTTCTTTCTAATAAGGAAGCCTCTCATTTCCAGTTCTTGCTTGACCATACTCGAGATGGCGCAGAACCTACTACTTTGGGACACTGAGACCCATCGCGAGAAGACATCCTTGTGCTGTTAACCCAAGCAAGTTCAATCCAAGATGGGAGACACAGTGAGGAAGACAACAGAAACTCTGTAAGAAAAATTCATTTCCAACAAATAAACCATAAAACAGAGGGGGCAAAAAGAGATATATATATAAGCTAAGAAATTTAGGAGATGTCTCAGTGAACTTCAAACATGCTGTTTTAGAAGTTCTAAGGTACTCTGGGGCTGGAGAGACGGGTCAGCACTGAAGAGTACTGGATGTTCTTCCAGAGGACACAGGCTCAGCTTCCTGCATCACCGGTAGCTCATCTGTAATTCTAGATCCACGGGATATGATGCCCTCTTCTGGTCTCAATGGGCACTGCATGCACATGGTGTGCAAACCACCCACATGCAAAAAACAAAACAAACAAAAACCCCAAAAAACTGAAATTAAAAAAGAAAATCTTTCAGGCAGTGATGACGTACAGCTTTAATCCCAGCACTTGGGAGTCAGAGGCAGATGGGTCTCTGAGTATGAAGCCAGCCTGGTCTACAGAGTGAGTTCCAGAACAGCTAGGGCTAAACAGAAAAATCCTGTCGGAAGAGGAAGAAGAAGAAGAAGAAGAAGAAGAAGAAGAAGAAGAAGAAGAAGAAGAAGAAGAAGAAGAAGAAGAAGAAAGAAGAAGAAGAAGAAAGAAGAAGAAGAAGAAATTCTAAGGCATTTGATTGCCTGAAAAGCTGGTGTGACTAAGAAGTATGGCCAGTATCTTAAGGGTCATCACAGGGCGGGTGTATCTGAGTCCTTGTTTTCTAGAGATCATATTGAGTTAAAGTTGATGGGTGTAAATTGTTTTCCAGAGTGCTGCTGACAGGTTCACTCAGAAGAAAGCTGTTTCTTTGAAAGTCCTAGAGTGCACCATTCACATGCCATACCTTGAGAGGTGACTGCACCATGAAAGTTGTGACCTCGTGAATGGGCTGAGTCACTGATGAATGTGTAGGCTGAATGAAGACTATGAGGGGCACTTCGGGGAAGGGACCCTACATGAGTATGTTCTGTCCCCATTTCTCTGTCTTTGATTGCTGACTCTGGGAAGGGTGCAGCCCCCTCAAGCCACATGCTCGAGCCACCAAGACATGCTGCCTGTCTCAGGCCCACTGAAACTGGGAACCAAAATGAATCTTTCTTTCTTTAGATTTCTCCAAATTATTTTTTCAAAGCAATAGAATGGAGACTAACATCCTCAAAAGGAGAAGGTGGTCTCCAACAAGACTAACACCCATGCCGGACTTATGTCCTTACCAGGCTCCCAAACTCCTCCTACCTAAGCTCTGAACAAAGCAGGTGGGATGCTACGGCATAGGGGGAGGACCTCTCTAAAGACCTTCATGTACCCATGCTGCAAGGTCTCACTACTGAACTTCCCCATCTGAGACCAGTGTTCCAGAGGAGAGAGGAGAGGGGGAAGTGAGGCTGGGAGATAAGCATAGCTCTTCTGAAGCTACAAACAACTGTGTAGGAATTAGTGCAAAGAAAATGCCAGAACAGTTGGCTTCCTTGAATGAGAGGAGGGCACTTCCACACCTGCACGGCACAATGAGTTCAGGAGGATGTTTGGAGACAGGAGAGTGAAACCAAACAGATCACGACATGTTCAAAACCTACCTCTGGACTGGGAAGGGATGTACAGGCCCTGAGTTGGTCCCCAGCTCTGAAAAAAGAAAAAAAAAAAAAAAAAAAAAACCTACCTCTGGACTGGAAGAGGGATGTACATTTATTTCTAGACACTTCCATATCATAGCATCACCACTCACCCCAGTCTTCCCATAATAATTCCCTTTACTGTCTTCCCTTACAGTCTTACGCTCTCCCCTTCAGGAGAGGCACGCTCCCTCCTTGCAGGGTAGAACACCCAGGACACAGGTGTCCTAACATCAGTGGTCACTCTTCAGGGGACAGATTAAACATACCTGATAAGTGGCTTCATCGCATGCAGTCTGAAGGCCCAGGTTCACCATGGTGTTCTGCAGTGTGCGGCCCATGTAGAATTCCAGGGAAAGGTAGTAGATACGCTGAAGACAGAGAACAGAAGCGTGGTTTACCATTCTGTCCACAAACACGAGACACACAGCAGGCAGGAGTCAGAAGCATCCAGGTAGGACTTTCATGTGAACCCAATACTGACACCTTACTTGCAGGGTAGCTCTGTTCTCCTGAGTCTCCGCTGCACAGAACTGATCTCCTCTAACAGGGGACTCAGGTCACCCTAGCACCTGAGAGTGGGCTTCCCCGGCCAGCAGATTCCACAGTGAGCTAAGCTGGCCTCTTACCAACTGTGTGCCCTGAGACAGGCTCTGTTCCCAACATGAGGTAAAACAGCCTACAAAGGAAAAAATGTTTCCAAGTATTAAATATAAACAGGCCATGGTGTGTGTTCCTGTTGTTCCAGCTCCTTGGGAGGCTGAGGCAGGGGGATGGATGACTTAAGTGTGAAGTCACCTGGGTGACCTGGTGAGTGAGATTCAATGTCTCTTAGGGTGGTTTCAGGAGTGCAGACGCTGGCAACCCTAGTAAAGACATCATTCCCTCAAGGCAAAGACTGGATTTTGCTGGCTGTGAGGTAGACTTCGTTGGTGTGAGGTGTGGTGTGTGTGCTGGACTTAGTGAGGTGCTTTTAACTTGGACTGTGGCCACACACAGTACTACCAGCCTCAACAGGTTCTAGGAGCCATTGTCAAGACTCGGAAATGAATACTACACCAACAGGTGCCGACATGCGAGACATCTTGGAAGGCACTTCAGAACTATGCATTCATTCCAAGACGGGATGGCTCTTAGCCAAGTTCCCTTATCTACCTGATCAGAGTCCCCCAAAGAGGAAGATGATGCTTCTACCTTCTTACCGACACTCTGTGAGCCACAAGGCACTGACTCCCCAACAGCGTAGACTGACACTGACTGCCATGCTCCCAGGTAGACGTCTGTTGCAACCTTTTCCTCTCCCCTCAGGCCCACTCTACGAAATGTTGCTGAGTCTCTGGGCCAAGGCAACTTTACTGCAGGCCACGCCATACTGTCTACGGATTCCCTTAAAAATTGGCTTCTCCAAAGAGTTCTCCAATCAATCATTTCTTGTGTCTCTAAAAATTGCCTATACCTGCACTCCCCTCTGCCCTGTACACAGGGGATCTGAGCTGTAATCATCTGCCCACTACTTCTCATCCTAGCATGTGCTAGCAAAAGTAATGCCTGACTGGGCCTAAAAGTAGTGCCTAACCAGGCCTGCTTGGTAGGGAGGCTGAGGCAGGAGGACATCACTTTTAAAACCTGTCTGGGCAACTTACTGAGTGCCTGTGACAAAAGAACTGTGATAAAAAACTTGCAGACACGGGTTGAAGGATGGCTCAGCAGCTGAGAACACTGGATGTTTTTCTAGAGGATCTGGATTCGGTTCCCAGCAACCATACAGGGGCTCATAGCTGGCTGTAACTCCAGTGCCAAGGAATCTGCTGCCCTCTTCTGGCTCCTGCAAGCACCGGGCACAAATGCGATATCCTTATACATGACATTCATACTCACACTAAATTCAAAAAGCTCAGGATACGGCTCGGGGATAGAGCGCTCGACCTACAAGTATGAGGCAGTAGATTTAATCCCTATTACAAACAAAGCCTAGGGAGGGCAGAGGACTACACAGACTGACAGCTTCCAAAGGCTATTGGGGGACAGTGGGGGGGGGTTAACAACTAAAAGGTGTGGGTGTGCTTATCAGGGTGATGGATGCACTGTTCTTGACTGCGTTGCTAGATGCACGAGTGGATGAACACTCTCCCTGCACTCGCTCCCTCTCCAGCTCCCTTCTTGTACATTATCAGATCAAACCCAGGGCTCCCATATGCTAAGCAGGGCATGGGAGCACTTTAATCCTAGAACTCAGGAGGCAGAGGCAGGTGGATCACAGTGAGTTGGAGCCCAACCTGATCTACACTGCCAAGGTCAAGGACAGCCAGAGTTGCATGGAAAGTCCTTGCCTCAAGTAAGTAAGTAAATGAATAAGAAAACAGCCAATGAATGAATGAATGAACGAATGAATGAATGAAAAGGAAAGCAATACTCTGGGCAGTAAAGTTAGAAAATGTCTCAAGTGCCACTTACAAGCAAGGGGTAGTAAGGGACAGTCACCCACTGAGTCCTACCACCTGAGGCCATGGAAAGGCACTTCCCAGGTTCTCACAGAAGATGCTCACAAGCACACACACTTCAGTGTGATCCTTCTCACCCAAGGACACACTCAAAAACGCCTTCAAAGCATTCCCTTAGCCCACTCTTGGCAGTCCCAGGGGTTGGTGCTCCCCTGAAAACCAGGCAGGAAGATGGGTCAGGAAATATGCAAAACCACACAGCATCTTCCACAGGATTAAAGTTCATAAAGGAAAACCACCCCACCCCATTCCAAACATCAAGAACCACAAAGGATTTAACTGAGCACAGACAAGAAGGAAAACCGAGAGACAGAGGAAAATACAACCACATCTCTGGCCTGCACTGGACAGCAAACTCACACATACACAGGCTGAGTGTGAGGTACAGTCCTGTAATTCCAGACTCGGAAGGCAGACGCAGAAGGATCACAAGTTCAAGGTACAGCATATTGAGAAGGAGGGAGAACAAAAAAAAAAGTAACTTGGGATTTGGAATGCTTAACCTATGAAACAATGTATCTATGCACTGAAACATGACGTGGTCAAAACAAAAACTCACCCCTCAAAGGTTATCTCGGAATCAACAATAGCAAAGCCCGGATCAAAAATGTGGCTGAGTAAGACTGGACAAATGGACATGAAAAGAATTAAGAGGGAAAAATACTGATATTGATGAGGAAAAAACACCCAAAACAGGCAGAGTTAGTGTCCCAGAACAGGAAATAAAATGTCAAAAGGAGACAATTCCAGAACACTAAAGCTAACCATTGAAAAACTATATTAAAAATCACCAGTTAGAGTCTGACGTCTGCTCCCCCATTCTTTGCTTAATTAAATGAATTAATACTGAATTTCTATCCAAATTTCACTATCTCTTAAGTGACAGAAACACATTGCAGGGTAACTAGCAGGTCCTTAGACAGCGCTAATCACAGCAGCTGCTAACAACTAGCTGGTTCACAGCCCATTGCTTCTTCCTTTTAATCTCCTTACGCTTTATTTGCACTACACTTGAGCCAACATATTACTTTATAGAGTTTCCATAGTGAGAAGGAAGCCATAAGTCCTGTCCGGGCAAGGCTTATTAACAAATGTGAAAGCACACAGAGTCCAGCTAGAACCCAGCCGCCTAGGGAAACACTGAGTGCTAAGGTCCAGGCATAGCAATTCTTTTTCATTATGTACTGTGTACATAGTGTATTCCCGGCCTTACCCAAGCGTGAGCTTCTCCAAACTTCTCAACAGATGCCTTAAAATAAACTCTACATGAGTTGAGCACCTCTCATCTGACATTTTCTTCCTTCCTTCCTTCCTTCCTTTTCCTTTCTTCTCTTTTCTTTTTTTTCCGAAAGAGAGCTGTTGGAATAGTCAGGTCTATGCGAATACTCCAAACTCCAAAATCTAAAAACACTTATGATTCTATGCGCTTGTGATAAGAAACTGTCAACCAATATGCACTATGTCATTTCAAAAATATTTATAAATATGTATCTGTGTGCTTAACTTATAAATGAAAATATAATATTGTTACTTGATATTAACAAGGAACACGCTCTAGTGGTTATGGTGCCTCTCTAAAATATCTTACTTTGTACACATCAGCAGCCCCACTCTACTCTTCTTTCCTTAGGTCAAGAGTGTTCACTGTTTGTGTAAAGGAAGCTCTGTACAGCCTCTATTTGAAATGAAAATCGCCAGCATTGCCCCGTGCTTTGGGGCCAGCCAATAAAGTAAGTCACTGGAATACACTATGATCCTGAAATAGTCCATATGACAGCTACAAGCACCACAAAGTGACTAAGGGGCAATTAGAACATCCTGGACAAGGGAATGACACCGGCAAGGAATGCATGCAAGAGTCCATTGCGGTGCTCTGAACAGTATACAAATGAAAACTATGGTGTTGTTAATATCATAAATGGATTCAGAGGGGTCTCATAGATCTACCTCCCAAATACTCCAGGCCATTGCGCTTTGTTACACACACACACACACACACACACACACACACACACACACACACACACCACCTGACTAATACTTATTGCTGAAGACACCACACCCTTGAGTTATAGGACATGGAGAATCAGGCTGGTACCAATTGGTCGATGCATGCCTCTGGCTTTCATGGTACTCAACATACAGTAAGCGGCCCCCTAAATTCTCATCTTTCAGGGCGCTCAGCTCTCATTATCTAAGTCACATCCACTTCCTCCAAGGCTCAAAGACCATCAGGAGAGGGAGCAGAAGGAGCTTAAGTTCAAGTGGTCTGCACTGAAACATTATTTGCTGGACATGAAAGGGCTGCTGGATGCACGAACTCACAGCAGCCGTGTCTGCACGCACGAGAGAATCACTTTCCCTTCACCAGCTAGAGAACGGCAGCAGGATCCCTAAACCCTCGCATCACTGTTGGCCTTTCTCTGGAATCTGTCCATCTACCTACAGAAAGTATTTAGCCTTTGTTTGGAGATTGCTTTTGTAGTGTTTAAGAATGGAACTCCAACGCTTCCCTCATGTAAACAAGTACTCTACCCATGAGCCACTCTATAGTCTTCAACCCCCTTTTCAATGTTAAGTTAATTATTATACGCAAAGCCTACAGTACTAGGAACATCCCAGGAAAGCAGTAATGAAGCTCTCTGGCTATGCAGGTGGAAATTTGAACACAAATAGGATACAAGTAACCTTCCAAAGCAACCTTAGAAGGCAGAGGACTCCACAGATATGGAGCTGAATAGCAGCAGGTGATATTTTTTATATTGTCTTCTTTTCTGGGTTTTGAGACAAGACCTAGCTGGGTAGCCCTGACTGGCCCTGAACTTGTGATTCCCTTGCCTCTCCTGAGTGTTGAAATTACAGACATGCGTGTGCCATCATCACCACACCTGGTCCAATCACTGCTGAGCCTTTTAGACGGCACAATCCTCAGCGAACTCCTTTTCCCTCTTCTGAACAAAATCCCTAAATGAAGAGTCTCCATTTGCAGAAACGGCTGGGCACTGTGGTGGGAAAGGAAAGAGAATTTTCCACACTCTGGGCACAAAACAAAGACTTGGGCAAATGCTTTCATCAAGATAATCAAGACTGTATGTAGTCAGCTGGTCTGAGATCTGCCTTCCCGTTCCCAGGATCATGTGGCCACACTCCTTGTCTATCTAGTTCTGTGCATTTTTCATACACAAAGAATTTACCTATCAACTGACTGCCGCTGCCCGTCTAAAGACACTCATATGACACAAGCACACAATGACAGACTAGTGAGCACAGTAAACCGCAGGCCGGGTTCTGGAAGGCTCCTTGTCCCTTTAGACACTGAGAGCCATACCAGAGCCTAGGTCTTTGCCCTCCTGCTTCCTTCCTATAGGATGAACAAAGCCCAGACATTTTCCCAGTGTGAACTGAGGTCTAGTGGGAGAGGAAACACTAGGCGGTGGTGGGGCGAGGGGGAGTGGGGGGGGTGTTCTCCTACCTAGCAGACAAGACCTGCCCTTACCTTCTAAGCATAGCACAGTATCCATAATACAGCATCTCAGTTCTTCAGTTCTTGTGTGTGTTTGGGGCATGGGGTGTCACTCCTAGATCAGCCTTACAAACCAAGCACGGCATCTGCTGTAGGATATGTGGCTTGCCCGCCACAACTCCTGAGGCCTAATTTGATAAGTACTGTTGAAAGACCCCTGGAGCGGGGAGACCCTCATTCAAGTCTCGGGATGACGCGACCCCCCAAGAACTCATGTAAGACTGTCCTTGCTGTAATTTATACGAGGTTTATTGATAGGAACCAGTGCACTGGGGTCGAGACTCATATCCCATGCAGGGACAGTGGAGTTCTACGACCAGTAGCTGGGAGAAGGGGTATTTAAAGGAAGAAGCTACAACCCAAGATGGCAGGGATGGTGTCATATGAAAAATCACAAGGAGAAGTTTCCTGTCTCTCAAGATTGCTTAACTTTATGGTGCGATAGTTCCTAGGAGAAGCTTCCTGCTTCTCAAGGTTGTTCTCTAAGATTTTAATCTAACTTTATGGTCAGCTAGTTCCTGGGAAAAGCTTTCTATTATCTTTACTAGGTCAGAAATGGAATATCTAAGGGCCTTATCTTAAGTCCTTTTATCTAGTTCCTGGGAGAGCAGGCTCAAGAAATGTGACCTTTTACCTACTTACAGGTAGAGGGCAGGGTCTGGAATTTGAAGTATTTAGGGCTTCTTAGGGGTGAGATAGCATTTTTAAACTTCTGACTTCTTAGCTGCATTTTTTATTCTTTCATTCACCACTTCCAGTGGCTAGTTCTAATCACAGAACTAAATTTTAGTATCTTTATAATATTGGTCTTCTTGTCCTCCTAAAGCATGATACTGCTGGCGTAGCATCAGAATCTGAACAGCACTCATTCTTTCTCTAATGAAGGTAACTAGTTTATTTAACACACAAGGACCTATAATCAGAAGCAGAAGCAAAACTAAGAAGAGTCCCATAAGGGAAGATATCAGAGGAGTCATCCAAGGAGATCTACTAAACCAGCTCTCGAACCATCCCTCATGTGCTTCTGTCTCTGTCTTTTATCTCTCCTTAGTTCTTTAGCTTCCTCTTCTTTCTGTCTCTCTTCTTCCCTAGCTTTCTGCTCTTTTTGTCTTCTTTCTTTCTTTTTTTTTCTCAGTCTCTCTGTCTGCCTCTTACAGCTACCAGGTGCTGTCCACTTTTGTGCACAGACCCTGATCCACACTTCAACCTTACTTTCTCTGCAACTTACACTAACTCTCTCAGCGACTTAGCTTAACCCTTCAAGTTTCTGCAAGTTTTTCTTCATATCTTTTCCTTACTTTAGCCAAATTGGTGGGGCGTTTTTTCAGCCCCTCAGGGACCCACCATTGGAGTCTGACGGTAGACCTGGCACTCCCTACCTTCAGGCGTATTGAAGTCAACAGGCAGAAGTGAGGGCCTTCTATCCATGTCTGGAACATTTTTTCTGGCCCCTAGTAGGATTCTGTATTTCCTGTAACAGCTACTAACAAGCATCTCAAGTGGGATGGTGAGAAAACAAGAGAGTCCAGAAAATAGAGGTCCGCTGAAGAGGACAAATAGCATTCAGTCACACAGAAAGACAATCAAAAGATTAACAGACAAACAAAACAAAACAAAACAAAACAAAACCAAAAGTGCGCACAAAAAGAAAAAACAAGCGGCCACCGCGAGATCACCACAAAACTGACTGATTCAGATGGGAGCTTTTGTGAGCTCACCAAAGACAGAAGAAGGAGAGCGGATTCCACATCACTCTTCCTTCTCAACCACAGACAGAAGAAGGGGAGCGGATTCCACTTCACTCCTCCTTCCCAAGGGGACACCAAAGACAGATGAAGGAGAGCAGATCAAAAATAATGGTTAAGTCAAAGGTGCCCTCTGGAGGCCAGCCGACATCAAATGTCGGCCACTCCAAGGAGCAAAAAGTCTGCCACGGTCCCTTCTTAATCTCGACTGACAAGTTGTGTGCTCTAGCCTTCCAGAATACCAATGGTAACACAAAACAAAGACCTAAGACACACAGACAAAGACCACTCTAGAAATACAGACGGACAGAAGGGTGGGTCTTTTCTCCAATCCAGGAGAATCACCGAATCCTTACTGGCACCCACATGGGAATCTCCCAGGCGTCCCTGGGGTCCCTGGGGTCCCTTCTCACCTCCTGGGACGTCTCCCAGGACAGCGCAGTCAGTGAGTCCCTGGCACGTCTACCACTCACACCCACCGTCTCTCCTGAGACTCGAGCCTCCGACTCTATCTGAGACGAGAGCAACTACAAAACCAGAACTCACAGCAAATACAGACCCAGAGTTTAGCCAGCACAAAACACACAAGACAAAGACACAGACGCTATCTCACCTCCAAGTGGGCCTTCGGAGACCAGGGTGGTCACCGATCCCGGACGAGCCCCCAAATGAAAGACTTTCACTGTAGGGAAGTCTGTGTGTGAGTCATACAAATTCTGTTTTGAGACGGGATCTCACTATGTACATTAGGCCAACATTAACTCACAGAACTCTGCCTGTCTCTGCCTCCCAAGTGCTGGCACTAAATGCACCACATACCCAGCCTCTTGCAAACTTTAAATCTAGAATCATGACAATAAAGCTGTGGAAGTCATAGAAAGGGCACGGGGTGTAGCTCAGGGTAGACCATAATCAAGACCTGAATTCAAAACCTAGCACCAACAGAAGTGTGATCTGCACACATCTACGTGGGTATCTAGAGGCCAGAGGAAGGCAACAGGTATCTGACTCTACCTATTATCACTCTCCACTTTATCTCTTTGAGGCAGGGTCTTTCTGGGTTCCCCAATAGAATTATTTTTATCATTTTAAATTATATGTTTGGATGTGGGTCTGTGGGTAGCTATGTGCAGGGTTTTCAGTGCCTGTGGAGGCCAGAGATGTCAGATTGTCCTAGAGTTGGAGTTACGGACAGTTGGGAACCATCCAATGTGAGTGCTGGGAAGTACTCAGGTCTTTGCAAAAGCAACATTTTAGTCTTCATGGCCAGGGCGCCTGAACCCTTGTTTTATTTTCCTCATTCTTCCAAATGGTAAGAGTAATAAATGCGAAGTGAACACTGCTGGAGACATGTAGCACAGACTTATAATCCCAGCAGAGAGGCAGAGAAACAAGGATTTGGAGGTAGAGGCAGCTGGGGGCTACAAGGACCCTTGGCCTCAAACAATAACAAAATGCAAAACAGAATAAAGCAAAGGAGTGGAGTCTTTGTTATCCAGCCACATCTGGTTTTGTTTAAGAGGTAACTGCAAGCAAGCCCCGAGAATGGAGACTGGCTGCCAGGGGAATCCCACAGGTGACTAACGGTTGGACAGTTCGGACTCAGTCAGGCCTTGACTTCTAGGCAGATGAGGATGAGCCTGAATTGGATTCTCCTGATCCACTAGGGTGCTTGAATCGCACTGTATGCTACAACGCACCTATGTATGTTAATTCCTGGGTCAAACCCAGCCCTCTGGGCCGGCCAGACTAGCATTCCAACTGCAGAACTGAATCCTTTTCCCTTTCGTTTAATGTTAATAAACTTCCAGGCTTTACAGCATTCTGAAATTCTTTTCCATAGCAGTCCAGAACCCAGACTTATCTGATTGAGCTCTATGGTAGTTTGAATAAGAATGGTTCCCATGGACTCATACATTTGAATGCTAGGTTACCAGGGAGTGGCACTATCAGGAGGTGTGGCCTCAGCGCTGTCATTGCCGATGGGCTTTGAGGTTTCGAATGCTGAAGCCAAGTCTGGTTTCTCTCTCCTAGCGCCTGTGGATCAGGATGTAGAACTCTCAAGCTAATTCATGACTGCCTGCACGCTGCCATGCTTCCTGCCATGATGACAATGGTCTAAACCTCTGAACTGTAAGCCAGCCCCAGTGAAATAGTTTCCTTTATAAGAGTTGCTGTGGGGGTTGGGGATTTAGCTCAGTGGTAGAGCACTTGCCTAGCAAGCGCAAGGCCCTGGGTTCAGTCCCCAGCTCCGGGGAAAAAAGAAAAAAGAAAAAAGAGTTGCTGTGGTCATGGTACCTCTTCACAGTGATACATTGAGCAAGGCAATAGCAATTAAAATTGTAATTAAATCAAAGCTAAATGGAGTGGTATATGCCTATAATCCCAGCCGGGAGGCTGAGGTGGGAAAAGCTATACAGGGAGAGGTGTCTTTAAAACAAATAAAATGTAAAAACAAAATTACAGATTTAAGTGTTAACCTCACCCCAAAACCACCTTCCTATAAATCAGGACAATGTTAATGTCCTAGCCGAGTGTACACATAAATTAACCATCATAGCCTGTCAGAGTGAAGTATTAAAAATTAATAATAAGCCGCCTAGCTACCCAAAAAGAAGAAGTAGGGTCTTCGAGAACATGAACTTTTTACCCCTCCCTTGCTGTACAATGGTTCCCGGAACATTCTTGCATGAAAAGTTTCCTGGAACAGCCACAATGACCCCATAGCCTCAAGCCACAATTGACCCCTGTAAAATGTCACTGCCCTTAATCACAATGTCACAAAAGCCCTGGGTGTGTTGCCTAGTGTTACATGACTGGTATATGACCTAACTATATGGGCAGTTTATGGTTTAAATTCCCCTCCTCCCTCCTCTTGCTCCCCCCTGGTTTGTGGTTTTTTCCTTTATAAGCTCTGTGAAAATTCAGGTGGTGAACTCCTGCCCCTGCGTGGGATCTGAGTCTCGACCCCAGTGCACTGGTTACTGTCGATAAACCTCATGTAATTACAGCAAGGACGGTCTTGTGTGAGTTCTTGGGGGGTTTGCGTCATCCGAGACTTGAGTGAGGTCTCCCCCTCTGGGGTCTTTCATTGGGGGCTCGTCCGGGATGGGTGACCACCCTCGTCCAAAGACCCACTTAGGTGAGATAACATCTGTGTCTTTGTCTGTGTCTGTGTTTTTGTGCGGCTAAACTCTGGGTCTGTATTTGCTACTCTGGGTCTGTATTTGCTCTCGAGTTCGGGTTCTGGTTTCATGATCACTCCCATCTCGGGGCTGAGAGGAAGGCTTTCGTTTCTCAGGAGAAAGCTGTGAGTGTTGACAAGGCGTGCCTGGGGCTCACTGATTGCACTGCCCTGGGAGGCGTCCCAGGAGGTGAGGAGGACCCCAGGGGCGCCTGGGAATTCCATCTGGGTGCTTGAGGATTCAGTGATTCTCCTGGGTTGGAGAAAGACCTGCCCTCCTGGCCATCTGTATTTCAGTGGTTTTGTCTGTGTGTCTTAGGTCTTTGTTTTGTGTTCTGGTTGAGAAAGAAGAGTGATGTAGAATCCGCTCCCCTTCATCTGTTTTGGTGAGCTCACGGAAGCTCCATCTGAATCAGTTTGGTTTTGTGGTGATCTTCGGTGGCCAGTTGTCTTTTGTTCTTGTCGCACTTCTGTTTTTTGTCTGTTAATCTTTTGAGAAGCCTAGTGTCATTTGGGCTGGTTCTCTTGAGCAAAGCCACCAAGCTGACACTGAAGAAAGTACTCTTTAAGGAAAATCTAAGTCCAGAGGACAGCCGGTAACAGATAGGCTGCCCTCTGCTCTCTGTTTCATAGACAAAGTTGTGCTTATATTTACAATGGCCTTTTGTCCCAAGAGAGCCTCCTGGTTTAGTTGTGTGACTGAATGCTGTTTGCCCTCTTCAGTAACCTCTATTCTCAAGATTCTCTTGTTTCTCACCATCCCATTTGAGATGCTTGTTAGTAGCTGTTACAGGTCTTCTTTACCACTGAGGAAAGCGGAATCCTACTAGAGCCAGAAAAAATGTTTCGACACGGATGAAGGCCTCACTTCTGCCTGCTCTCTTAGTGCTCAGGTCTGCCGCCAGGCTCAAGGGTGGGTCTCTGAGGGGTTGGAAGGTACCCCCCACCAATCTGGCCAAGATAAGGAAAGGATATGAAGAGAATGTTACAGAAACTTGAAGGGGTTAAGTTAAGTTGCTGAGTTAGTATAAGTTACAGAGAGAAAGTAAGGTTAAAGAGAAAAAGGTAAAAAAAGAGAAAGCTGGGAAAAGGAAAAAAAAGAAAAGGAAGTTAGAGCTAAAAGAGATAAAAAGAGCGAGAAAAGGAACATATACTGGCCACAGTAGTTAGGGAACCTAGGAAGATAGTACCTGGCAACAGAAGAAAATTGCTAAAAGATCAGTGTGCCTAATGCAAAGAAAAAGGACACTGGGTCAGGGACTGTCAGAAAGAACAAGAGGGCCACTGGAGCTTCTTGGTCCTGGAGTGCTGGCTATGTACAGAGATAGAAGGAGTGTGGATACAGGGACCCAATGCTCTGTCCTATGCCCCCAGTGGGCCAATATCCAAAAAGACCAAGGTGCAAGGGGCTACTGGCCTTGAACAATACTTATGGACTGCCGAAGAACAGTGGAGGCGTGGGCAGGTAACCCACTAGTTCATAATCCCTGACTGCCCCTATCCCTTGCTCATGAAGAAAATTGCTCCCTAAAAATGACTTATGTGGGCTGCAAATGGCTGGGTGAGGCCATGTGTATGCATATCTACAGACTGTGTATGTGGAGCTTAAGACCTGTCTCAGTGCAGTACCTGATGCTGGGAGATGAATGGCAAGCGCTGTTCTGCTTGGGAACATATCCTCCTCCGGGCACTAACAATTATCACCCAATCCAGGACTTAAACTGTGATAGAGTGGCTGATGTTTGCCTTTGAATAGAGTGTCCCAAAAGATGGGACCACTGGTTTACTGCCATGGACTAGATTCTCCACGGTGGGGACAATCTGGTCCTGCTGCCCAGTCCGGACCTGGAGCCACCACAGCACAGGTGTCAAGTACTGGCAGAAGCCCATGGGTGGAGGAAAGACCTCTCGACTGGCTGATTGACCCCTTCTGAAAGCCGAGGACCTTGTCAGCGGAAACAGTTCTCTTCATGAATGAAGGTCAGAGATAAGTGGGTGCTGCCATGGTGGACAAAATGATGTCATCTGGGATGGCTGAACTTCTACACCCCCCAGCACATCAGCACCAGATGCCTTTGCCATCTCTTGGATGCCCTGGTGAAGCCAACAACTGTGAAGTACTATTCATTGCCCAGGAAAACAGGAGGGAAGAGATTCAGTGACATGGGGCAGTAACAAAGCAGATAAAGTTCGGGGAAATGGCTATGCAGGAGCCTATCCTGGTTACAGGCCTGCAGGGACAGCCACTGGGAACTAGGATTGGACTAAGGATGGCCTCACTTAGAATGTAAAACAGAAAAAAAGGCCCAAATTTTAAATGAAAAAAAAAAAAAGACAATGACACACTTGAGGGGAAAGCTATACTCCCCAGAGAACAAAAGAAAAGACTCACTTTGCCAAATACAGAAATAGACTCATTTAGGAGATAAAAAAGTTTGTCCAAGTAGTTAAGTGTATGTAATAGACTTTAAGATTTTGTGAGAGAGGCAGTGTATAAATGTCAATAAGTGAATGCTTAGCAAACAAACAGGGCAAAAGACCTAGAGTTTAGTGAAAAGTGAAGTGAACTTCACTGAGATAAAACCAGAAAATATAATCACAAGTATCTCCTAGTGCTTGTAGATGCTTTTTCAGGAATAGATAGAAGCTTTCCTCACCAAGCGAGATGGCCTCTGCAATCATCAAGAAGATACTGGAAGAAATCTTTCCCCAATTTGGAATGCCTAGGTAATCTGGTCAGACAACAGCCCTACTTTTCGTTGCCAAGGTAAGCCAGGATGTGGCCAGGTATTTGGTCGATTAGGAAATTACATTGTATTTACAGACCTCAAAGTTCAGGACAGGTAGAAAAATAAATAGAACTCTAAAAAGACCCTGACCAAATTGACCATGGAGACTGGCCAGACTGGGTGATACTCCTTCCCTCTTGCTCTCTTCAGAGCAAGAAATACCCTTCAGATTCAGCCTTACCCCTTTGAGATCTTAAATGGGGCCTCAGCCCCCCTGACTGTGATAGCCAGATGTTACTGAACCAACATGTCTTAGTGCCATAGTAATAATGATTTGTGTGCCAGGCTAAAAGACCTACAGGTGATACAGAAAGAAATCTGCTCACAGCTGACAGCAGCCTATGGGAGACCCTGAGTTCCAGGTCGGGGACTGCCTACACTGAGCCCAGACATTGGCCTCGCTGAAAGGACTGTACCTGGTGCTGCTGACCACCCTGCTGTCAATTCTCAGCCCCTCACCAGCCGTGTGCTAGCTGTTGGGGCTGAGAGCTGGACCTAGAGGAAATTCAGTCATGTTTGTCCTGGGTTCTATCAAGATGGAATAGGTGTGGGATAGGCTTGATTTCCATTACAAATGATGTAACGCTACATCGTTAGTACTCCTAACACTTCTTGGGACTGTGCCTCAGGGATCAAATCTGTAAAGTTTAGAAGTTCTAAAAGCTAGTCATGACCTTGGTGTGCAGGTTTGAATGTGTCAGATTGGAATCCTGATGCTAACGACTTAGTAAGACACAAAAAGGAGTTGAGAATTACTTAGGGGCTAAGGCTATCTAGGTGCTGCAAGGGCAGCACAAGGACATCTGCTGTTGCAATACAATAGAGAATTCAGAACTGCCATTCAGGAGTAATTAAAGACTCCATGAATAAACTTAGAAAAAGGTTAGACAAAAGGCAGACAGAAAGCATCAGGGATGGTTTAAAAGTTGGTTTAATAAGTCCCCATGGTTAACCACTCTCCTCTCTACTTTAGTTGGGCCCATTATAATTCTCATGCTTCTACTTACTTTTGGGCCATGTAATGCCTCCAATAGGCTGGTGGCTTTTATAAAAGAAAGAGTGAGTGCTGTTCAGGTACTGGTCCAACAACAACAGTACCAAGAGTTACAATGAGATGAACAATGGCTCTAAGATTAGAGCCAAAAAAAGAAGAAGTGGGAATGAAGTATTAAAAAATTAATAATAAGCCGCCTAGCTACCCAAAAAGAAGAAGTAGGTCTCGCGAGAACATGAACTTTTTACCCTCCCTTGCTGTACAATGGTTCCCGGAACATTCTTGCATGAAAAGTTTCCTGGAACAGCCACTAACGACCCATAGCCTCCGGCCACAATGTTCCAATGACCCTGTAAAATGTCACTGCCCTTAATCACAATGTCCAAAAGCCCTGGGTGTGTTGCCTAGTGTTACACATGACTAGTATATGACCTAACTATATGGGCAGTTTATGGTTTTAGAATTCCCTCCTCCCTCCCTCTTGCTCCCCCTGGTTTGTGGTTTTTCCTTTATAAGCTCTGTGAAAATTCAGGTGTCGAACTCCACTGCCCCTCGTGGGAATCTGAGTCTCGACCCCAGTGCACTTTTACATCGATAAACCTCATATAATTACAGCAAGGACGGTCTTGTGTGAGTTCTTGGGGGGTTGCGTCATCCCGAGACTTGAGTGAGGGTCTCCCCACTCTGGGGGTCTTTCAAGAGCAGAGGCCAAAGGTGCATGCTCACTGACAGGAGTCTTTTTCTCATCAACACTGAACAGCTTGCCAACCACCAGTCTAAAGCCAGAGGCCTGCTGTAGGGGCATTACCTGCCTTGGGGGCATTCCTTGCTGTTGGGACATTACCTGCTCTTGGGGAAGCCTTCTGGAGGAAAAGAGTACCTTTACACATACAAGTGGGAACACATCAGGAGACTAGTAAGGTCAGGATTTCAGCATTAGCTCCCACTGTCTCTACAAAGCTCCAGATGAGGTGCTCACAGAATGGCCAGGCTGCCAGATTACCTGCCTCAGCAGCTGGTCCAGACACACTGCAAGGCCATACAAACTCACTGTGACTATCTTCTTAGAAGAGCTGTTTTTGTCTTCAACCTACTGATACCATCAGGCCTCATACCTATGTTATGAAACTCCAGGGGTTACTCAACCAATTTTTCAAAGACCTACACAGAGACCAAGCACCTGCACACGATAGCAACGTGATTTTGCTGACTCTTGTAAATGCATTTAATCTGCTATTTGCTCTGGTGGTTCAAACTGAGTTTAGCTCCTGACTTCATACTCAAATTTAATGCATCCTCTGCACTTGTTAGCCACAAAGAGAAGTAGGCACCTTTAGGGGCAGACTCCTCAATCAAGGCACATTCAAATATCTTTTACTTCATTTTTAGCAAAACGTTCATAATACAGATGCAAGTGCCAAGATCTTTGCTTTAATCTTTCTTTTCTTTTTTGAGACAAGGTCTCACACTTTAATATTTTGAATGTATGCTCCCTGACCTTGGAACGAGTGTACTCAGAAGTCCACTACTTAACTGAGCATGCTTAGGAGTAAGCCACTCCTGTATATCCACAGGCCTTCGGAATAACATTTCAATGCCTGCTCTGTTCTCAGAGGGCATTGCTTTGGAAATAACTTCCATACCATAAGTTTGCTGTAGATCATAAGTCTTGTTCTACCTATACCTTGGCTATGCTTATTTTAGCTTGTGACTCACCAAGGTTCAGACCCAGTGTTTGACTACGTCACAATGTTTTACTTTCACTGAGGCCTTCTACTAATTTGAACCTTTGATGTTACATGTTGTTCAAATCTTTCTGGATAGACTTTGATTTTTGGTCTTCTTTCTTCTTTTTCTTCCTCCTCCTCCTCTTCCTCTTCCTCCTCTTCCTCTTTTTTTCTTCTCCTTCTCCTCCTCCTTCTTCATCTTCCTTCTCCTTTTCCTTCTCTTCCTTCTCCTTTTCCTTCTCTTCCTTCTCCTTTTCCTTCTCTTCCTTCTCTTCTTCCTCTCCTTCTTTCTCTTCCCTCTCTTCCTCCTCCAAGGTAGGGTTTTACAGCATAGCCCTGGCTAGCCTAGAACTTACTATGCAGACCAGGCCTTGAACCCAGAAACCAGCCCGCCTATGCCTCAAACCATGTGCCACCACACCTAGTGAGACAGGTCTTTGGGACAGGGTCTCTTGAATGGTTCATGCAGATCTCAAACTTGCTGCATAACAAAAGATAGCCTTGAACTCTTCCGGTTCCCAGCATTTCTGGATAAAGGGAATGTCAACATTAAATGGGGGCATTTTACAAGCAAACATAAAACCTGACCTGTTAGAACGACAAAAGCTTCAAAAATAGACTTCCTAGCTCAACTCTTTGTTTTAAAGATGAAAAAGCATGAGGCTAAGAAAGGCTAAAAATTACACCTAGCTAGCTGGTATGGGGTAGCACTCAAGGCCATCCTGGGTAACACAGAGAGATCCCACCTAAAAGGGGTTGGGGTGAGAGGTGTGGGTATCAACCCAAACACATATCACAAAGTGGGAAAATGAAAAAAATCAGAATGGAAAGGAGTTTGGGCTGAAAGTATTCACACTCTCAGTGATAAGTGTACCCAGAAAGCTTCAGACCTTAGGTTTGATCTCCAATACCACCAGGTAAAACAAAAATTGAAAAAAGGGTTAGATACAGGTCCCTTGCTGTGCAGAGGTCCCTAAACTGGGTGCCCTCCAAGGGGCTGCCATTTCAGGATGAACTTCTAGACCTTGTCAAAAAAATTACAAGAATCTATATTACGAGTGTAATTACAGTTTCTAACAAACCTCCATGCTAGGGCAGGAGACATGACTCTGGTTAAAGCGCCAGCTGCCAGAGGACCTGGGATCAATCCCAAGCACCCACACCACAGGTCACAACTATCTGTAACTTAGGTCCCAGGAGATACCATCACCCTCTTCTGGCTTCTGTGGACACTAGGCTTGAGACTGGTGTACAGAAATAATTAAGAAAAGCCAAAAGCACGATGCCACTAAGTAAAAGAAAAATCGCCAGCCACAGAAGGGTCTAAGAAAGTCTTAGGGCTGTACACTCCTAAGACTGAACAAACGGACGGCTTTAAAAACTAGGAGCTGCCAGGTGACTCAGCAGGGGAAGGTCACAGCCACCAACCTGATCCATGTAGTGTTCCCAGGACCCACACTCCAGAAAGAACTGACTGCCGAGAGTTCTTCTCTGGCCCACAGCACATGGATTTTGGTAGGGGATGCACCGGCCTCATGCACATGTATGCACACTCACACGCCAACAAAAAGTTTTACATATAATAAGAAGCAAAGTGAAAAAGAAAAAAGCCCCAAATGTTTCTACCAGGGTAGAGAAAGGAGGCAGAAAACAAACTGAGCCACACTTCCAATGTGGCTTAACTACACTTAACACTGCTCTGCTAGTCCATGCGTTTTCTAATCTCCCCTCCAGCGAGCAACTTTATCAAATAGGCCACCGTGCTTTCAGATCCCTCAGGCACTGCCAGAGCCTGGGATGCCTCTGAGGTGTTTTGTTGGAGGTACTCGCCTCACATGGTACAGAGAGGTAGGCGGACTGGCTAATGGTCAGCATCAGTTACCGGGACAAACACTGAAAACCTGGGTATCAAACACTCACATCCGGGCTCTACCACTGTGCCACACCTCTCCTGCCTCTTGAGTGAGACAGGAGACTATGCTAAGGGTACCTCAAACTCTAAGGTAGCTGAGCCCACAGGAACACACCACCATACCTATTCAATAGACTGCTGTCAGAGAGGACTAGACTCAGGACAGGAGCCCTACTGTGTCCTCCAACTCCTGGGAAGTGACCTTGAAGTGACCTTGAAGGTGCAGGCAGAGCTGTATCCCTTGCCATCCACTGTTTGGACAACACCAGTGAATCTGAGCAACACAGCTCTTCCACTAACAAGGCATTCTGGGGGAGTCTCTGCTCCTGGCCAGCTTCCCTGGCAGTTATCCCAAGCCCTTGTTGCAATAACCTGTTTTAGCCATTTGGGGCCACTTCGTTAGAAGCTGCCTTGCATACTAAATAGGAAGAAGCCCGACTAGCATTCTAACAGCCTGTCCTCATCATTTTATTCCAGGAAGGGAAAAAGCCTCAGAATGAGCTTGGAAAGCAATTAATTTTAGTCTTAGCAATTATCAAATATACTTTAATGCCCTATAAAAATTACCCTAAAGCTCCATCAGTAAGGCAGCTGTTGGGTGCCCAGGTTTCTACTGCAAATCAGATAGATCACTACTAACTGGCCCCAGACAGGCAAGTCTTTTCCTTGCTAGTTTTCATTCTATCTTAAAACAGGGTAGGCTGAATTCTCTGTACCAAAGCAGAAAAGAAAGGAAGGAAGGAAGGAAGGAAGGAAGGAAGGAAGGAAGGAAGGAAGGAAGGAAGGAAGGAAGGAAGACAGGCTAAGGAAAATCTTGCAACAGGAAGATGTGCAAAAAAAAAAATATGATACATCCATAAATTGACCTGGAGCTCTGTTTATGAGTGAAGCCACAAATGGTTTGGGATGAAACAAAAGCCACAAAATTGTGCAACATACAAATATGCATACCTGTGTATTTAGGAACAGAAATTACTTGGAAACATAAATGGCGAAGAATAAGGACCACTGGGGCTGGGTGGAGCTGGCACAGGCCTTTAATCCCAGCACTGCCTTTAATCCCAGCACTGCCTTTAATCCCAGCACTGCCTTTAATCCCTACACTTCGGTGGCAGGCTGCTGTGTCTTCATGGGTTTCAAACCAGCTTAATTGTGTAGAGTTAACAGGCCAGCAGACAGGGCTGAGAAGTGTTGGAGTGGTGAGAACTGTCAAAAGACTGTGGTCATGTATTTTGTTTCCTACTAAGAACAAAGGTTTGCAAAATATCGAAAGCAACTTCCAAACAAGTTTTGCCAAGGTGGAAACCTCAAAGGCAGCCTTCCCTGTGAGGATTCCATCTTTGAGTTTCTGATCCCTCCCGTTTTAGGTAGGGATTACAAATGATTTTCTTCTCTTCAGCCTCAGAATAGGGGGTGAGGGGAGACAGGGAGCACGGGACAGGACAATTCCCAGCAGATTACTGATCCCACCCCTTTCCAACTCATAAAACTACCATATCAGGTTCCAGTCCCCTGGTCGTCACTCGGAGCTGAGCTGCAGAAAAACAAAGGGGGAGGGGAGTGGGGAGTAGAGGAAGCACCAACACTGCAGCGGCTCGGAAGTGCACAGCTGGACACCAGCCGGAAAATCAGCCTGGACTACGCAAGAGCAGACCCCTAGGGTATTTCACTGGGACACTCAACTCCGCCGAGGGCAGAGAGGCCTGGCTCCATACTGCCAGATTCCAGACAACAATATACAGAGGGACTGACTGAGGTGGACAAGGGCCACCCAAAGCCCTACTTAGGGATTGAGGACTGCGAGCCGGGGAGCAAGGGGATGGTTCTCAATTAAAACGAAACCCGCTGGCGACGGTATGCACGCGTCCTTCGAAGGAGGATGCATAACTCTACTGTCACTTCATTGGTCACTGATGACCACAGAGCAACAGGGACCAGGCCCGTGGGCGATACTGGGGGGCGGGGCCCGCCCTGCCTTAAGCTCGGTCTCCCTCCTAGGGAGGGCGGGCTGCTCACCTTGGGGTCCCGCTCGTAGTAATGCTGTTGCGTGCGGATCCAGCGGCCCACTAGGTGGTCGCGAACCGTGTGTGCCAGAGCGAAGAAGTAGTCGCGGGGAGTGGCCACATTGCGGTCCTTGACCAGCGTGAAGTGCAGGTGCCTGTTGAAGCTCTTCCGCACCTCGGCCACGTCGCCTAGCCCGGCGATGCCACGCACACTGATCTGCTTCTGCCTCTCACTGTCTGTCAATGGCTTCGCCATGGCGCCAGATGAGGTAGAGGACGAAGGATGAACCAGGAGCGAGCAGAGAAGCCTCTAGTGCTGAGATGCTGCGGCGTCTCTGGCGCCAAGGACTGCAGCGGAGGCCGGCTGATACGGATTGCGCCTGCGCACTGCGCACTGCGAGAGGGCAGGGCCCTTGTCGATGGGCGTTCCCTGAGCTGGAGGCGGGACCTCGGAGGAAGAGAACGTGAATGGAGAGATTTCAGCCGGGAAGAGAGCCTGGACAATCGAGGGGAAATGATTTATCCCTTTTACTGGTGTATCTGAGGCTGGAAAAACCGGACTGCAGCTTCCCCATACCTGAGATTTACAACCTTTATGTGTCAAAAGTAGAAACAGACCAGTGGCTGTGCCGGCCATACTGGAAGGCAAACTCTTGCCATCCAGGGACTTCCTGGAGTTTCTGGGGCTGCAGGCACTGACTGGCTCTGCACAGAATCACCAGATGTCCCCTTTAAGACTGTGCACTGAGTGCTGAGGTGCAGCTGAGTCCTGTTAGAGTTAAAAGACGTGAACACATGCTTAACAGGCAGCCCCCAATCCCTGCTAGGGCTCCTACCAAGCCGACAGGTAGTGATGAAAACACATCCACGAAAATAAAAGGTTGTTTGTGCAAAAATTAAAATTTCAGAAGTCACACCAGAGTTTGTGCCTCCATGACACTTCACTTCAGCTCTAGAGAACAAACTGCACGGAACGCCTCAAACTGCTGATCTTGGCTGCAGTGACAAACACAGAAAACCAGCTGCAAATTAAAGATACAGCATTCTCTCCAAGGATGTGCGGAGGCTTCTGTCAATAACAACCCCTCTGCTGGTTAAAGAGAATTCCACCCAGCAAGAAGTCAGCCATGCACGTGGAGAGGTGGGAGAAACATTTCGTTGATGGGCTGGAAAGCAAGTTGTTTTATATAATCATACATCATAAACACAATAATACATGGCAGGTAGCAATAAAAGGATATACAGGCCTTGCAAATAACAGTGGTCTTGGTCTGTAAAAGAACTTTTCTCTTAGCAAAATGAAAGAGGATGTACAGCCTGACCTTAGTTCCTCTGTGACAACCTTCCCTTCAGGCAGTTTTGGCAAATGTTTGTTTTCCGGATAAAGGGTGGGGGTTTTTAACAAGGCAGCACTCAACCTACCTAAGTAAACTTTAACCCAATTTAATCCAACATAACTGGCCACCAAGCTATCATAAAATAATATATTCATACATACATGTATGATTGTATGAATACACATACATATATATGTATACACACCACACACACACATATGTATATATGTATGTGGGAAGCAGCTTCCAATGCCACTGCTTGGCAATACTTACTGGGGAGCTCTGTATTGAGACCCTCTAATCATCTGCACCCAGGGCTGTCCTGTAAACTCCCTCGGCCCCAGAAAAACTACCTTTCCTTATTCTGGTGAAGCTTTCCCCACAATAGTGAGGTCGGTAACTTGCCTTCCTTTGCTCCTTTAGGTTGGCTGATGGGGATGCAGAAGTTCCTGCTTGTGGAGGTAAAGGTTGCCACAGGGGATGTCATAAAAGTCCAGGTGTAAAGCTGGAGGTATAGCTCAGTAACAGTGTGGTTTGCACAGTGGAAACCCTGCATTCCACCCCCAGCTCCAGAGAAGGCAAAGACAAAACTCCAAGTGTTGTTCCTGGTTTGATGGTTCCAGAGTTAACTTACCTCAACCTCTCCACAGCCACAGACTTCTTGGGAGACAGCATTCGGGAATGCTTCCCCCTGCTCTTGCTCTGCTCTGAAATTCACTCCACACTTCATCCTTGTGATTCTCAAACCAGCAAGATCAAATTTCAGCCACTGATCGGGGAAGGGGGTGGCTGTGGGGTTCCTGGACTCTGGCTGATGGAATCTCCCTGAGAGTGACTGGGCAGTTCCGAAGTCATCCCAGTGTGTGCGCCCTCTTGACACTTGCACAGTCCTGGGGAACAGATTACAAGCTTTCAAAGAGCTAGCCATGCCTGAAGTCCCAACACTGGCTGAGGCCGGCTTCAAACTTTTCTGTTCTGACTGAGAGTATACACCTACTATGTGGGAAAGGTTCACCTACCTACTTTGACACAGAACAGGGGAAACTGATCCTATTGCTCTAATGATCTGTACGCTCTA
Organism: Rattus rattus; assembly: GCF_011064425.1. NCBI lineage: Eukaryota > Metazoa > Chordata > Mammalia > Rodentia > Muridae > Rattus > Rattus rattus. Next base: position 130,492,126 of record NC_046158.1, on the reverse strand, counting down.
CAGTTGTTAACTCAGAGATGTGGAAAATTGAAGCTCCCTGCATTCCAGGCAATACTGCTGGCTTCTCTATGCTGGCCAATCAAGTGTTAGATAACCACAGACCAGACCTTTCAAGAAATGGAGGTAAATGGCAAATACATTTATTAGGCTGGACCTGGTTAAATGGAGACCCCAAGTTGGAGTGACCTGGTGACATGGAAGCCCTCCCTCACCGTTCTGGTTAATTTTTATCAACTTGGCAAAAGCTAGTCATCTGGGAAGTGGAACCTCAGTTGTGAGAATGTCACCATCGGATTGGTCTGCAAGCAAGTGTGGGAGTCACTCTCTTGATTAAGGCTCCATGTGGAAAAGCTCAGCCCACTGTGGGTGGAGCCTTGGGCAGATGGTCCTGGGTTGTAGAAAAACGAAAGCTGAGTGAGTCATGGTCTCAACCCGAGTTTCAGAGGAGACGAAGATTTAAACCACAGCACAGGGTTCACAACCATAGAACACACCCGGTCTCCCAGCCTAGCCCTGCTTCCCCTAACCTCAGTCTCCTCAGCTGCGTTTGCCCTGGTTTTTAATTCCATCCAAGAATCTTCCCATCTCCCAGACTTCACACGTTAGCATTTCCACATTAGTCTCCTCTTGACGGACAGCAGATGCTGTTCAACACTGCCTTGTGTAGCCCAGATGTCAGCTGAAGCTGAAATTACTAAACTCATCCTACACAAAAACAACCGTCTACCCTAAAGACAGATGCTGGAGAGAAAGCAAGGCTTTCTGGGAAAGAAGAAACTTTGCTCACAAGCATCTCCTAAGACTGTGTGAGGTCACAGACACAAGACATGGCCAGACAGAGGAGAGAAGCAGACGAAGAAAGAGAATGAATTCTTATGTCCTCCCTGGGACTAGGTGCACAGAGACCTAGGCGTTTAAGTGTTGCTATTTTTTTTTTTTTTTTTGTCTTCTTTTCATGGTTTGGGGTTTCTGGTCACAGCAGCTTGGTAGGTATCTTTAGCCTTGAAGGGAGGAGAGAGGCTTGGCAGCTCTAGGTCAAGTTCTCTTCAGATTATAGTCCCAGCAGCAGAATGCTTTCCCAAATGCTTTACATGTCGGCATGCAGAGCCAATAAAATCTGACCCAAAGGTTATGGGAGAGAGAAAGAGAGAGAGAGAGAGAGAGAGAGAGAGAGAGAGAGAGAATGAACAGAGATGTCAAGAAGCTTGGCATGGTAGCACATGACTGCCTGTAATTATAGCAATGGAGAGGTTGAGGCAGGAGGATTGCCTTAGGCTACATAGTGAGTTTCAGGCCAGCCTGAGCTACAGGGTGACTCTCTTTCTCACAAGAAAAATAAAATCAAAAAACAAACAAAGACAGGCACCCTGTGGTGGTTTGGATAGGTTTGGCCCCCATAGATTCATGTGTTTCGATGGTTGGCCATAGGAAGTGGCACTAATAGGTGTGGCCTTATTCAAATAGATGTGACCTTGTTGGAGGAACTCAATGTGTAGGCTGGCTTTGAGGCCTCCTATACCTCGCTCTGCCCAGGCTGGAATCAGTGCCTCCTCCCAGGCTGCCTTCAGCTGAAGATGTAGGACTCTCAGCTCTTCCAGTACCATGTCTGCCTAGGCACTGCCATGCTTGGATTGTCTATGAGTGTTTCTTAGCAGCCCTTACTGCTTATATAAGCTTGGGGAGGAAGCCTAGGAAATCTGGTCAGATTTAGGAACTTCCTGAAGTTACTGGGTTGTTTGCTTCCTGAATTTGGTTTTTGGTTCATTTATATAGGTCATTCTGGCCTTTCTCACAGATATTAGCTTGAGTACTGTAATTAAATGCTGAGCTGCCTACATCCTGAGTTTTAATCACCTTCTCTCCAAGTTTCAGCTTTTTATTTGCAATGTCTTTTTGTTCTTTGAAATGTTCATACAGTGTATTTTGATCGTATTCTACTCCCTTTTTCAAACTCTTCCCAGCTCTACCATCTCTCCCTACCCACCCAACTTTGTGTTCCATTTTTTCAATTCATCAAGTCCAATTTGTGCTCCCGGTACCACCAACCTACCAGCGAACACATCTATTTTTTTTTTCAAGATTTGTATTTTATCTTTTTAAAAATTTATTTTATGTATATGAGTACACTGTAGCTGTCTTCAGACACACCAGAAGAGAGCATCAGATCCTATTAAAGATGGTTGTAAGTCACCATGTGGTTGCTGGGAATTGAACTCATGACCTCTGGAAGAGTAGTCAGTGCTCTTAACTGCTAAGCCATCTCTCCTGCCCAAGATTTGTTTGTTTGTTTTTTTTTTTTGAAGATTTATTTATGTATTATGTATACAGCATTCTGCCTGCAGGCCAGAAGAGGGCATCAGATCTCATTATAGATGGGTATGAGCCACCATATGGTTGCTGAGAATTGAATTCAGGACCTCTGGAAAAACAGCCAATGCTCTTAAGCTCTGAGCCATCTCTCCAGCCCCAGGGACCGCACTTTAAAACAACAAACAAACAAACAAACAAACAACTTTGATTTTCCCAGAAACTATCCTCAGGTAGGGGTGGGACTTCATGACTACCTCTCCCATCTCCATGCCAGTATTTTGTCCGGCTAGAGCTAGTGTAGACCTTGTGTATGCTGTCACAACTGCTGTGAGATTCCGTGTGCAATGTCATTTCCTTACAGTCATACACCATCTCTGGACCCTACAGTCTTTCCGCCTCCTCTTCCATGACAACTTCTAAGCCTTGTAGGGAGGGGTGTGGAATAGACCTCCCATTTAAGAATGAGCACCATAAGATGGAATATTTTATCCAGAATAAATTACTATACAAGTGGCCTTCGAGTCTCTAAAAGGGTAATCTAGAAAATCATTACCACTATAACCCAAATGCCAGAGGTATAATCTACAGGAAGCCTTGTGGGAACTGGTAATGTAATGGCCAGCTACACTTCCTCAACACCAGTGACCTTTTACCTTTGTTTCTGTCACACTGGAGTAAACCCAGCGGCCCATGAAGGCCAGGCAATTGCCCTTGGCTTGAGACAGGATGCCGTTGCATCGTCTAGGCTGGCCTCAAACTAATCTTTCTGCTTCTACCTCCTGAGTACTTGAGAATCAGTGAGTGCCACTGTACCTCACGCCAGAATCTGGAATAATTTATAAGAGCCAGTGTATCTTTAAGTCTCCCCATATCACCAGAACTTCTCTGAAATGACCCAGAACCCCTTGGGTCACACACACTAACATCACTGGGATGTCTGTGGCTTCAGTATTGACCACCGACTCAGGATGCAGCCTAGCCTTTTCTGTTTCTACATCAATAACACTCTACATAAAAGCACTCGAGAAACTGGCAGTACATACAAAAGCTAAATGACCCTTTCTTGACCTTGTGATTCTACTCCAAAGAAAACACCCAATGGAATTGCTTATGTTCCCCTGAAGTCATGTGCAAAAACGTTACTAACAGCTCCATTAAGTATCCATCTGGAAACTATGTAAATGCCTGTGAATCCTTGAATGGGTATACATATTGTGACACGATCACATATCCACAACCATTATTCCTGCTAGTGCACATGAACAGTGTATTGTGGTAGAGGCCAGCTCGGAAGAACATGTCCAGAGTGCTGCTACAACATGAAGCTGTCAGATGTCAGCGACATGACTCCTGAGGTAGGTACAACTGAGGGGAAAATATCTTGGACCACTCCTTTGTAGTAACAAGGCAGGTACCAGCAGGAAGGTCCCTTTCCTCATGGGACGCATTATGGGGCAGGAGTAGCCACGGCCTCGGCTGTCATCCACATTTACCTCCTTGTTTACCCTGCACCAGCTGGGCTCCACGTTCTTCCTCAGGTCACTGATGTTCTGCTTGCCTGTCCTCAGTTAGATGTCTGTCTTCTCACCTTGTCCCCAAAGTGACTGAGAAACCCACTGTAGATGGCAGTCTCCCAGGAGAAGCAGCTGGCCCACTGGTCTATGCTGGAGTCTCTCCTGGGGTTACCCTTCGCTGCTGCTTTGGTTTCCTCCCAGGCACCCCTATCTTTGGATGTCCCCGACCAGAGCGACCCTGTTTAGACTGTAGGTCCCATACTTCCTGAGGGGAACTCCAAGCCTAGACTCTTCCTGCAAACTACTGTCTCCCTGCAAGGGCTACCGTACCTTTAGTTTTTAAATACTTATTTTTAATGATGGTTCTTAAATGCTTTAACCTTCCTTGTAGCCCACCACCCAGAAATAGTGGAAAAGAAAAGATATGGAGGAAGTGGACCTGTTTAGAAAGGTTTTTTTTTTGGAGCAACTTCAGTCTGTGTTGTCTGGAAATTGGCAGTTCAGTTCATAGGTTAGCAGGTGGCAGCAGCTCGATCCATTCGCAAACACTTCATGGATCTACCAGCAGTCCGATTCGGTAGACTCATGTCAGCAACAGTGATGACTGACCTAGCAGAGACAGCCAGGCCTCAGCCTCGGCTCGAGTCAACAGGAGGGACCAACAGGGACATCAGGAGTTCTCGGCTGTGCCTCTCTCAGGGAAGCAGAGCTCAGTGAAGACTCGAGACCCACAAGTGTTGCACAGTTAGCTGTACCAGCAAGCCAAGCTCTGTCTCTGTCACCCCACGGAGTCCTAGTTATACCCTCCAAACACCACGTGTCCTCCACATGCCTTGCCTCTGTACCGGTTTTGCCTCAGCACCTGTGTTGCCTTACCATGTGCATCCAATTAGTCCATGGACTCGAGAAGAAACTGCAGTATCCCGCCAGAAGGTTTTTTGATGCATTTTTCTCTATGGAGTCCCAACAAATGTAGCTCGAATAACAGTGTAAGGAGGACCAATACATGTGTGTCGTTAGCGAAGACTTCATCATGTGTCCTTCCATTTGGTTGCTTTAGCAGAACATCCTTTCATTTGTGTCTGCCTCAGTGAAACGTTCCTTCACGAGTCTGCCTTAGCCTTTCATACCTGTGTCCACTTTAACGAAATGTTCCTTAAGGTGTTTGCCCAGCAAAACACCATCTAACTGACTTTCCAAAGAACCCTTAGGTTTCCACTCCAGGCTACTCTCTGCACCACCACACACATACCACACACCCCGCCCCCCTGCCCCAAGTCCTTTGGGTAGGCATCGAACTGCAGCAGAGAATGGGGAGGTGGTAGTTGAAGGCAGACATTAAGCCAAAGCCGGTGGGTGTCCTGATATGCCAGTCTTTAATCTGAGAACTCCGGAGGGAGAGGCAGGTGAATCTGAGTTTGAGGACAGCCTGGTCCACATAGCAAATTCCAGGCCAGCCAAGGGTAAGCAGGACCTTATGTTCAAAAACATAGAACAAAGCTAGATAAGGAAGGTACACACCGTGTGATTCTGGTCATGTGACATTGGAGGGTTGACACCAACAGGTATCATAAGGGGGTTGGGGCGTAGCTTGGTAGCACATGTTGAATCTGCAGAACCCAAGATAGATGTGTTGTGATGGAAACCAGACGGCTGCCAGGACCCAGAGTGAGACTCTCCAGGGTGACAGATGTGTTCAGTGTTTTAGGAGCATGAACTACAGAAGGGCATGCGTGGATTTCAGAAGATCACTCGAATAGTCGTCTTAAGATCCGAACATTTTACTGTATGAAAACGATATCTAACCAAGGAAACTCTTTGGTAAAGGCAGAAAACAAAGCTGCAGGGGGAGAAGCTGTGCCCACAGTGAACCCTCAGGACAGCCCCGAGTCCCTGTTGAGCATCAGCTCCTGCAGAGCAAGGCCAGCAGAGACTCAGCCAAACATGGAGCTCTGTCTAAGGGGAGTCAGGGAAGAGTTCTTGCCAAAGGTCTGTTTGCTTTGTCTTGCTGCTGAGCCCTGGCTGTTTGATTTGGGTGGAGCTCTGCCTGGGAGCGTCCACTGACAAGGCAAAAGAGCAGAGGACCCTACAAGGAAATGCCAGGCAGGGTGAAGAGGGAAGGCCCACATGACACATGGGAGATTGCAATTTCCTTCACTCTTCTGTGCAGACTTTTCTCAGCTGACTGACCGTCCCTCAGGATCGCCAGCTAGCAAGTAGGCCTGGCCCTGCTCTCAAGATTTAACGAGGCAGCTGCAGATCTGAAAACAGGCCTGAGGGTTGAAATAACAAGAGAGTCTGCTGCATTCTTTATGAACAAAAACAACACACACACACACACACGCACACACACACACGCACACACGCGCGCACACACAAAACCCCATAGAGGTAAAGCTTGACTAAAGAGACCTGCCTGAGGAGAAACTTGTTTTTATATGATTTCCCTTGCAGTGTGATACCAGGAGCACAGGACCTGGGAATTTATTCCCGAATCTATGCTACCACTTTGCAAACTGCTTTACTGACATAGTTTGCGTACCATAAGCTACCCGTTTAAAGTGCACAATTCAAGGGTTTTTATTGTGTTTATAGAGTAGTGCCACCATTTTTATTTGTCTTAGGGTACCCATTGTGGAGGAGAGATACCATGACCAAGGCAACTCTTAAAGGGATAACATGTAATGGGGGCTGGCTTACAGGTTTGGAGGCTCAGGCCATTATCATCACAGCAGGAGGCATGGCAGTGTCCTGGCAGACACAGTGCTGGGAAAGGAGCTGAGAGTCCTACATCTTGTTCCTAAGGCAGTCAGAAAAGACTCAGCATTCCCAGGCAGCTAGGAGGGTCCCAAAGCCCACCCATACGGTGACACACTTCCTCCAACAAGGCCCAACCTCCTAATAGCGCCACTCCCTGGGCCAAGGGATATTCAAACCACCACATTATTTAAGTTTAAGACCTCTTCAAGGTCTTCCACGAATCCTGCAATCTATACCTGTCTGCAGTCACTTCAGTTCCTCCATATCTGCTCTGGTAAGCTACCATCTCGATTCTGTCTTTACTTTGGATATTTTATGTAAGCCAAGTCATAGAATGTGAAATCTCTTGTGTCTAGTCCCTTTCTCTTTCCAACCCTGGACTGAGGAGTGAACCTATAGCCTTTGTATACACGCTAGACAGCTTTCCCCCACACATTTAACCACAGCACCAGCACTTCATTCCTTTTAAAGGCTGAGTAACATTCCAGTGTGTTCCTTTTATTTATATCTTGTCTGCATGAAGGTCTGTGTACCACATGCATGGCTGGTGTTGACAGTGGCCAGACAAGGGGAACACATGTCCTGGAACTGGAGTTATATAGATCACTGGAAACTGACAAGTGGGTGTGGGACTAAAACCTGGGTCTTGGAAGAGCAGTCAGCGCTCTTGACCAGTGAGCCATCTTTCCAGCCTGAAAGTACCCATTAAAAATAAATATGGGGTTGGGGATTTGGCTCAGTGGTAGAGTGCTTGCCTAGGAAGCGCAAGGCCCTGGGTTCGGTCCCCAGCTCCGAAAAAAAGAATTAAAAAAAAAAAAAAAAGAACACTAGAAAAAAAATAAATAAAGGTCATTTGAAGGTCTGGGATTATGGCTTAGTGGTAAGAGTGTCTAGTATGTGGCTCTCAACCTTGGGGGTGGGGAGGGACCTTATTCTTTGAAATCACCTACTCCTCAGAAAGCTCAAACCCTATTTTTACTCCCACATCTCTCTCATGCCTTAAAACAATTTCTGGCAGACCTCTAAGCTTTGGCGGTTTGATTTGCAAAGCCATTTTACCCTAAGCTGTTCTCCCTGGGTGGGTTCCAACCCTGAAGCTGTGTTTTCAGAGCGCCCCAGCCTAGTAGATATCCCACTGCCTGGCTCTGTACCATGGGAGCTCAGCAGGGGCTGGGGGTGGCTCAGTGGAAGAACATGCAGGCTCACGCTCTGCCCTCTTCCTCGGAGTTTTTGGAGACAGGCTGCCTTATAGGGGGTGTCTGCTTGAGAACTATGCAAATCGTGCAGCCCACACTAGGATTTACAGGGCAGCACTGAGCCTCTTCCATAGAAACCTTTTAATCTCTGCAATCAACGCAGGAGAGGACCCAAGATTGTTGGATAAATAAAGGCATGGCTGTTAGGACTAGAAGCGTTGTTTCTCACTGTGTCTACTTTCCCAAGCATCGCAGAGCACATTTTTAGAACTAAGGCTGATTCTTTAGGGTAGAGCCCAGCCTGTACTGTGTGGGCTGGTGTGACCAGGAACACTTCTCTGGCAATGCTTCCTCCACAAGGACTGAGGTAACTGGCTTGGGGTGAGCAGTCTCTAGTTCTGTGTCTGAGTGGCTGCCTCTCGTTACCTGACTCACTGGGCCCTAGAGAATCCTTGGATCCATTGCAAGAGGGAGCTCGTTGTGTGGTTCCTGACCCTAGTGAGCACAGAAGATGTAGTGATTGATACCTGGCCCAGTGACCACTCAATAAACCAAAGCCACTGCTAGTCTTACCCGACTGAAGAAGAGATCTAAGTGTGCTCCCTGATATTATGGTTTGAGTTAGTCCATCATGCACTGTATTGGAAACATAATTTCTGATGTAACCCTGTAAGGAGGCGGAGCCCCAATAAAAGATGAGCAAATGGAGGTGATTATCAGGAGAGTGGACCGGTCTTCTTCAGTGTTATGAATGCATCCAAAAGCCAAGGATGGTGGGTGGTACATGCTTGTAACTCCAGGATGGGATGGTGGAGACCAGTAGATTCTGGGGGAATCCTAGCTCTTTTGCTGAACAGCAAGCTCTTGATTCAGTAAGATAAAGCTTGCTTTAAAAAAAAATGATAGTAGATACTTGAAGTCAACTTCTCACTTCATGTGCACGACAGATGAGCATACACACAGAGAGGGAGGGGGGAAGGAGACGGGGGGGTCTCCTTGCTCTTTTCTATTGCCTTCTTTTCCTATTCTGCTTTTTATCCTACGATATAGCATGAAGGGTCCCACCAGAGGCCTGAACCATGGTCTTGGACTTTCTGACTTCCAGAACTGGTAGCCAAAGGCATTTCTATTCAGTATAAATCACCCAGGTTGTGGTATTCTGTTACAGCAGCCAAAACACACAAATACACTTGTCCATGACTTTCAAAGCAAAACAAAGACACTGGCAGTCCTGCTGCTGCGTGCTCCGCAGAATCCTTGGATGCTCACAGGAGGCGTTGGTTCTCACGAGGAAGAATGTCTTTTGCGATTGTTGTTGTTACCATTACTGTTGTTTTTAAAGATTTGTTTAATTTTATGTGCATGGCTGTTTTGGTTGCGTACATGTGTACAATGTACTTGCACCACACGCATACCCAGTACCCACAGAGGTCAGAAGAGGGTGTTAGATCCCCTGGAACTGGAGCTACAGAAGATTGTGAGCCACCATCAGGGTTCTGGATACTGAATTCAGGTCCTGCAAAAACACTTGGCAAACTCTCCAGCCCCAGGCAAAACAGCTTTTGTTCTTATTTCGAAGCCTGAAAGCCAGCTTTCCAGTGACCCCTCCCCACCAGCACTAAGTCAGGACCTGGCTCTGGAAAGGCACTAGTCCAGGTCATGCTGGACACCCAACCCAAAGCTTTTCTGGCGGCCACCGACAACTGGTTTAACCATCCCTCATATTTCAACGGCTCCAAAACAAGTCTCATCTGCATGACTGGAACCTTCACCCCAAGCCTTTTCCCAAGTTCCTGCCTGGGCTGATGGCTGTTGATACTATGACTGCTTTACAAAGTGTAGTTTGGAGTCATTTCATCTGTCTTTATAGTCTGAACTCACCCTTCCCAAGACTCTGGAATGGTTGAAGACTCTAATATGGTCTGAAAAGTGAGTCGCTCTCAAGCATGATTGCTTGCACTTGAAAGTTTCCAAAAACTTCAAGCTCTTAAGTTAATGGAAAATGCTAAAATCACAAAATGTCCACTTGGTTAACTGTTTGCAGTGCTGGGAGTTGAACTTGGGAGTTGAACTCGGGGCCTTGTGCGTGCGTGCCAGGCAAGTACACTGCCAGTCACCATGTCCCAACCCCAGAACTTTGAAAACTGTGTACGTTAGGAAGCTTCTGTAATTATGACACAAAACCTGGAAGCCACAAGGCAAATTTGGATGTAAATATAGATTTGATCTGTTAAATAAAAAGTTTCAATATACGTTAAAAAACCTACCAGAAAGTAAAAAAGGAGTAGTGGAGGAAAAAAAATTGAATATATCTTATCACAATGGGCTAATCTCCTTAATGAAGATCCTAAAAAATCAGGTTTATTTTTTTAAAAAAAGATGAATGTTCTTGAAAAATGGGAGATATGAACAGACGTTCTACAGGAAACACGGCTGGCACTTAGCTACAAATGTAAATCGGAGGACATTTTACAGTCTGCCAGGTGTGTGTGTGTGTGTGTGTGTGTGTGTGTGTGTGTGTGTGTGTGTGTAAAGAAACTGGCGATGTCCAGTCCAATTTAAAGTGCTAATGTTCTTAACTGGACAGAAAGACAACCTGAGGTCCTGTCACCACCCACCACAGCTGGCGGCCAGGGTATCTGCCATTCAGGTAGGAGCAGAGTAGGGTAGGGCACATGGCAGGAGGTGCGAGGGGTGTGCTGGGTAGACACAGTGAGGCATCAGGAGTACAGGTCAGAGCAATGCAGCTATTTAAAGAAAACAAAGACGCCAAGGGTGAGGTGACTTGCATATTTTGCCGAACCTAAAAATATCCTGAGCTAATTGGTGTTCTTTTGGGAAGTATCCAGTGGTTTACTTTCTCATGAGCTCACTAACCTTTACCTGCAATGAGTCTGCTTTTGTTTTTCCGTCCTGTGGCTTTGATGCTTCGCCTCTGGAGGTCTTTAAATATTCAGGCCATTAGCTATAGAGGAAGAGATGTGTGGACTCTGCCAAGGAGTGGGAGGCGCGGTGTGAAAAAGGCTAGGTTCTTCCATGCCCTTCCACGCAAAATCCTCCTGGCTCTGGTCCCAGGTGACTTTTTATCTGCTTTATCTTTTTTGAACCCAAGTTATACAATGGCTACAAGCCCCTCCACGTTTTCATCTTGGGGCGAGAACCAGGCTCGCTTTGCTAAGGTTCAAGGGTTTCCCTATTGCCTTGGAATTGGGGTGCCACTGACTACCCCTCACCCCTTCCCAGGACTGTTAGGTCTTATCCATCACCTGTAAAGCTACTAACTTTGTGCTCAGAAGTCATCCAAGATGCCAGCTATATAGCCCTGCAACCCAGGCTCCACTGTGCAGGGACCAAGCTTCTTCAGGGGCTCCTGATCACCATGAGGTTGTGAGCACTCCAGGCAAGGTCCTCTTAGAGTTACTTGAGTAGCAGGGAAAAGGTGTCAGAGAAGTGAGGGGAGGGAACTGGTGCTTTTGCCCGCAGAAACTCTGCTCCTCTGCACTGGGCAATGAAGGTGGAATTCTTGGTGTAGGAGGTGGGAGGTAGGGAGTGTTTTTCAGGGCCAAACCAGTGAACACACCACAGTCTTGGTGGCTGTGAGCATCTGGGGCATCAGTGGGCCCACTGTCTTTTCCCTGGTATGTGGCACCTTTGGAACCATGCAGAATCAAACTAGACCACTGTTGAGCACAGAGTGACCTGGAGGTGATGTACCCAGAGCTGTCCCTAGCCACACTGCCAGCCATGTTTCAGGAGAGGGAGGAGCTGGGACAGGGAGCCCCCAACCCTGAAACAGCCCGGGCCCCTGGCCGCTGCTGCTGCCACTGCTGCTGGGTTTCTGCCCCCTGTCGTCCCACTCGGCAGGTTTTAAACGCTGGGTGCTCACTAAGGAGGCAAGAGAGAGAAACCCTTGTAAACCTTTATTTGGAGTTGAACGGTGGTGGCTCAGCTCACTCTATGAACTGTACATTCACTGAGGGGACCACGGGGAAGCCAGCTGCAGCCAAGTGAGGGGGTGGGGTGAGGGGTAGTCTGGTTCCAGGGCTGAGCTTTCTAATCTGCCCCACTGGTCTGCAAGTGGCTCATAGCAGTAATACATTCACGGGGACACCGTTGTGTCCAGAAGAGGGGCTCAGTTTTAACGTACAGCGCTCACAGCTTGCAAGGTAGTACTTGAGCACGCAGCCCTGAACATTCTCATAGCTCTGCTCACACCCACATGCTCTGCAAAGGTGGCACGCTGGGTCTGTCAAGAGGCACTGTCCCATCTCCTTCCTACTCAATGTCCCCACATCAATGAATGCTCTACCATCCAAAGGTGGGACAGCAAACCTCCAGGTAACTTCACGTCTATCCCGAGGAAGAGATGGCCACACTCAAAATGTGCTCCCCTTGCACTGCGTTTGGGCCAGCTTACCTCATCTCCCCAAACCCTGGGAAGGCAGAGAGGCCTGACTCAGGAGGGGACGGGGGCTGGGAGACAAAACAAGACTCAAGTCACAGAAACACACAAAAGCAGCCACAATCCTGCACACGGACGGGATAAGAGCAGGGCTGCGTCTCTACCTTAGCATGTGCCCTGGGCCCCAGCTGGCTCCCTGCCCACTTGGAGGTAAGACAGGGAGATGGCCTCAGGCCAGGCAGCATTCCTACCCTGGCCCTGCCCCAGCTAGTGTGGTGTAGCAGAGCCAGTACATGGGTCATGTCCCAGGCGAATCTGCAGGAGATGACACTGCAGGCACGAGGCGGGTCTCAACCAGTTGCAGGCTCCTCAAGGATGGTGTCACTTCCAAGACAGAGGGGTCCGTGGAGTTGGGAGCCTCGGAAATCTGGCTAGGGTGGGGACTAGTTCGCGGCTGCTACAAGGCAGGAACCTTCTGTCTCTTCAGGGAGTCGATGTAATGAAAAATAGCCCCCAGAGCCCAGCTGGTTTCAACGTTGTCAATTTTCCGAGCCAGCTTGAGAAGACAAAGGAAAGGAGAGAATGTCACAGGCCTGAGCTGCAGAGGCTGGGTGGTGTCTGCAGAAAAGGCTGAGGCTGAGGAGGCTCACTGGGGTGTTTCTTAAAGGTAGGGATGGGAGCAGGAGATAAAAATTCAAACAGCAGGGTCGGCAGTTCCCGGCACCCTCCCCACAAGGGGAAGGCGGCACCCCGTATGCAATGCTTACCTTCAGCACCTTGTCCCCGGGGAAACCAAACTCGTGGAGCAGGAGGCTGATGTAGGTGAGGTCCATGCAAGCAAAGGGGCTGCTTGGAGGCTGTGTCTCCAGAGTGCGGCAGACTGGGAGAGAGGCCGATTTCTGTCACGTTCTAGACAACCTCTAGTTGGGATGGAGCAGCAACCCTGTCCCCAGCTGCCGTGGGTGCTGCCCTTCACTTCTTTATTATTATTATTTATTTCTCTGAGGGCTTCTCTGCATAGCCCTGGCTTTCCGGGAACTCATTCTGCAGACCGGGCTGGTCTGCCTGTCTCTGCCTCTGTCTCCTAAGCGCTAGGATTAAAGGTGTGTGCTGCCGCCGCCCAGTGCTCTTCACGTTTAGCTTACTGTCAACCTCTAGGGGAGTCATCCCCCTGCCTCAACCTCGACAGGGACGAGGCCGGCACCAGGACCTAGAGCGTCTGGAATGTCTTACCTTGGGCTCACAGTGGAACCCCATCTCCTGGCCACATCTCTGTATTTGAGATGCATGACACTTTCTGGGTGTCAACATACCTAGAATCAAGCTTTCCAATAACGACAATGAAGCTAATTCCAAATCTGCTCTTGTGTGTGTGCCCTTGTGTGGGCATAGAAGACAGAGGAGAAACTGTTCTCCTGCGTCGCACTCTCTGCCTTATTCCCTTGAACCTGAGCTGGTGGCCAGCACACCTCAGCAACCCTGCTGTCTTCTCTGTCTTCTCCCGCTCGGCCTGGGCTTTGCAAACATCGGCAACCACACCCAGCCTCTTATGTGGGTTCTGGGTATCTGAGTTCAGATTCTCATGCTTGTGCAGCAAACACTCTCAAAACATTTCTATATTTCCAGAATCTATTCTTGATAGAGGGGCAAATCCACCTAGACACCCAAAGTCCGAGGAAAGCCAAGAAGTGATGGGAGGAGGGAGGAAAAGAAGACTTCCTGTGGAGAGAGCTGCAAAGCTTCAGAGCCTTCAACTGCGAACTGGGAGCAGCAACCAGAAGGGCCGAATGTGGAGATGTCACTAGGGTGACGTGACACAGAACAGGTACAGAAAGGGCAGAGGAAGGAGAGCGAGGACAGGCACTGGGCCTTTCACATCTGGGGATACCTTCCACCAGAAGGCAGCATCTTGGATTTGGGCCTTAGGTAACCCTAGTACACTCTGCACCCTGCCCTTACGCACTTCCCAGCCCTGTCCACTGGACAGAACAAGGTACCAAACCTAACGATTCTAGGCCTTGTGCCCATCACCAGCAAATGGGGTTTCTGCTCCCACAAGCCCTTTGCCTGTCACCCTGACAATTACAGCACTACTCACCATACTTGGCTGCTATCTCAAAGTCTCCAACTACAAGGCTGCCTCCTTTCTCTGCATCTGTTGGATAAGATGGGCCCCCAGTTAGCAGGAACATGTTAGAACCACGAGACGTCACTGATGTCCCAGGCTTGTACATGGTGACCCCGTACAGGGAACTCCATGGCACACACAAACGTGCAGACATGGGTCTTTCTTAGAGGCCTTCACTTCTGACTTCAAGGACCATCCAGGATAGGGGGCTAAGGAGGACCACCTTATCCCTCACTCTGCAGTGTCCCCCAAGGAGCCTCACCAGTATGTCTGGGCCCCAGGAAAAAGCAAGTGCTTGAAACTAGCAACAGGGGAAGCACAGAGCAGAAAAGCCTCCTGAGCTCGCTCTGGGCTCATCAGAAGAATTGCTAATGTAAGTTTCTCAACTGGGAAGGAGACTGCTGCATCAGGGAGTGAGTGAACTTCTCTGGACTCTGGAGGCACTGAGTTTCTTACGTGTCACTGTCATGGGCAGTCTAAACTCTTTCAAAGTCCAGCGTGACCATGACAGCCAGTGGGATCACGTTTGGACAGCCCTATAGCTCCCGAGGACAGCCTAGGTGAGATGTCTGCCTCTTAGTAAGGACAGCCTGTGGTAAGTGGTGGCATGTGACTGTAGGGTTATCTTCCTTCATCAGAGCAGCCACATACGTAGCTGAAGTTATTCGTAGGAAAGCAAGGCAAGGGCCTCACAGAACTGGTCCCAAGGCAGGACCCCCACCCTCAGAAGGCTGCAAAGCTAAGCTGGAGTGGGGAGCCCTGCACTGAAATGCCCATAGCTTTGGTGTGGTCAGGAGTATGCAAGTGAGTGTCCCCTGCTCCAGCTCTGGAGCTACTAAATCAAACTGAGCTGTCTTGGAGCACAGTGCCTCCGCCTTAACACGCCATCGCCGCCTGGGCCTGGCCACTCTGCACTGCCCTGGAGCCAGAGGAGAGGCCACGGGAATCTCCTGCTTCCAGGAAGCAAAATCAGCACGCACTACCTTAGCCAGTGCATCCCGACTGCCTCGATTGATTCTTTAAGGGAACGCTCAGCAGGTAGGCGCACTGGCTGTTCTTCCAGAGGCCCAAGGTTTGACCCTAGCACCCACGTGGCAGCTCACAACCGTCTGTATCTCAGTTCTAGGGGATCCAATGCTATCTTCTGGCTTCCATGGACCAGGCACGTATGTGGCGCATATAAATATGTACAGACAACACATGCGCACACGTGCACACACACGAGCACACACACACGCACACATGTACATGCACGCACACACACGCACATACACACACGCACACAGACGTACACACTCGCACACACACGTGTACACACACACAGGGGAGACAGCTTTCAGAGATTTAGATTGCTTGTTGTTCTCACAGAGGATTTGGTTCCCAGTATCCATGCTGTGTGGCCTTTTCTGGCCTCCATAGGCTATATGGTACATTTATACTTGTGGGCAAAACATATATATCCACCTATATGTATGAAAGGTATAGGTATATAATCTAAATAATTTTTTTTCTTTTCTTTTTTTCAGAGCTGGGGACCGAACCCAGGGCCTTGTGCTTGCTAGGCAAGCGCTCTACCACTGAGCTAAATCCCCAACCCCCTAAATAATTTTTAAAAAGAGAAAACTTTTTTAATTACCAAGGTAGCTTTGCACCCTTCGCAGTCTGGCCACTGTGAGGCTCAACAAAGCCCGCTGGTTTACTGCGACTCTGCTCTGGCTCTTTAGACCAAGGCGAGCCCTTCACGGGGTTCCCCATCCCAAGTGGCTCTCGAGCTGAGGCTACAGGGCACGGCCAGTGGTAAACACGGGGAGTGATGCAGAACAGCCCCTACCTCTAACAGGACCTGTATCAGCAGCAGGCAGTTTCCACTTCACTACTGCCTCAGAGGAACCGGCTTCCCTGTAAGAAGGAGCTTGTCCCTTCCTGCCTCTCTGTCACCTTGCCTCCTAAGCCCACTCACTCCACACATACCAACCAACAAAGCCACTACTGGCTAGCAGTGGCCCGCTGCTCAGATTGGCCTGCCCCTTACCTATAAGGCCAAAGCTGGCGGCAAGGTCGTAGTAGTAGGAAAACGCATAGAAGTCCACGTGCTGCGCCTCGTCTGTCCTGTGTACTTTATTGCGGAGGACTTCTGATACCCTGCTGGCACACAGCTCGTAGAGGCCCACTGTAAAGGACAAAGAGAAAGCACACGGCTAACATTAGCAAGCCCGAGGCACGCAGGACACACTGCTCCTAGGAGGCACTTACAAGTCCTCAGGCAGGGAACAGCCCTCATCAAGAGGATTCTGTAGACACTGGTGTGTTGCCTGGCTCTGGGTGACCCTCTACACTTAGGACATGGGTGTTTTTCACTCCATACTTGTCAATTCAGCGGCTTGCATGGACCTTCAACGTAGCCACACAACCGCAACCTCCCTACCTCACAAACCAGGAAGTAGCCATGGGCCATCTGCCAGGCCATGTACCTGGATGGCAGAAAGCCCAGAAGTTGATAGGCTCCGGAGATCACTCAACTTCCGTGATCGTCCAATGGGTGCTTTAATGACCCTGCCTCAGACTGGCTTCGACCAGTTTTCCTCTCCTCTGCAGTGATTCCCCATGGGCTACAGAGCTATGATCTCAGCTCCCAGACTCCATTTGCTCTCTCTGACCTTGGTTAGATCGGCCACACTACCTCCTTGTTCACTACCTCACTGCTCACTGGAACAGAGTTCCACCTGTTGCATGCTCTGCTTCCTTGACTGAACACTGTTTAGCTATGGACATCTTGATGCCATCTCTTCACACCCTGGCCCAAATGCCATGCACGGGCCTTCCTGGTTAACACTGCCATCTGCCAGGCCTCACCCATGCCAGGTCATTTTGGCTTCAAGGTCCTTGCTTCCTCGTCTAATTCCTCCTATCAGAAAGCAGATACTGTGGTGGCAAGACCTGGACTTCCCCATTCCTTTTCCAGACAGACACCAACATAAGGCTGTACCTTCCCCAAGTGCAACCCTCTAAGAGGAACAGGTTAGTCCTGCAAAACTGACAGTTGATCCACGACGACCACACCACAGCCAAGGGCAGATACGCCACATGTTTGGTGTCTAGCCTGAGAACCATCCCAGCATTTCTCCTTGAAGAAAGTCAAAGGACTCAGAGTAGCAAAGAGCAGGATGAAGGCCAGTGACAGGGTGGTGGGGGCTGCTGTGTATCCTGGACTGTTGGCAGGAGGTAGCCTTCTTTTCTCTCTGCATAGAACTGGCCAGAGCAGAGCTTCTGGGCTAGAAGCCCAAATGTGACTATTTATCTCAGGTCCCCTGACAGCTAGTTCCTCCCCGACTGGAGGTCTGTTCAGAAACTGGGCTCTTTGGATAGAAGTGCTTGGTGACAGACAAGGAGACTTTGTGCAGAGACCCCATAGAGGGAGGTAGCCTGAGGAGGCCCCAGCTCTCCATAAAAGCCTTCGCAATCTTGCCACAGCCCTTGGTTGCCTGCACTTGGGGAAGCTCCTGCCTTGTCTGTGCTGGTGTCTGCTTCTTACAGGTGTCTGGAAGAGGAACAGGCGGAAGCAGAGGACCACTGCCCCTCATGAATCTGAAGAGCAATGCCACCTACCTGCCTTCTGTCCTGAAATCCTATAGGTGACCTCCGCGTGCTCCCACTTTCCTCTGAACCGGGGAGACAGACAGGGGCTGACCAGTTCCTTGTCATCCTCAGCTGAAATAGAGAGGACCATGAAGATGAGAGGGAAACTGTGTCACCATTAAAAGGAGCTTTAGGTTGGGACAGACAGACAGGATAGGATGCTGGGGTGCAATGAGACCTATTCTCCTAGGACAATCTAGGAGCTGGAGAAAAGCCCCGCTCTGTGACAGACAGACAATCGTGCTTGCCCGGGAACATGACTGTGGCCCGGGTGAAACGAAGCATCTCATGTCCCCCAGGCATCTAGGGTTCCAGACACTGGGCCAAGTGCTACTCCATCACTTACCGCAACGACCCTACTGGGAGGAGACTAATGCAGCCTGATTTTACAGATGGCTGAGGCTGGCAGTAACTGGTAGGGAGGCACGGAGAGGAGCCACCAGGTGTCACCATGCTACAGAGTGAATCCGTGCTCCACAGCATGATCTAGGCCCAGAAGCTATGCACTGAAAGCTTGTTCCCAGCCTTTAGCACTACTGAGCTGGGGTGAGAACGTCAGTAGGTGGGTCCCAGGGGGAGTTAGGTCATCGGGGCATTTATATTAAGGAATCCTGGGGTCTCTTTCATTCTCTGCTTCCTGACACCAGCAGGTGAACAGTATCCCCTGCCACATGCTCCCTTCATGATATCCTGATTCACTGAAGGCCCAAAGGCAACCTAAATAAGTGACCATGAACTTAAGTCAAACTCTTCTTTCTTGGCATCATTCCTCTCAGCTACTGTCAAGTGGACAGAAAGCTGACACGTGAGGTGATTCCAAACACAGGTGACATGGTTCAGAAATTATTCCCTAGTATCTCTCCCCTTTTTTTTGGGGACCAAACCAAAAGTCAACCCCATCTCTCCCATTTTATTTTTTTACATACAGGTGCTTTGCCTGCATATATGTGGGTGCGCCACACATGTGCAGTATCTGCGGGGGCTGCAGTGTCCGATGCCTTGGGGCCAGAGTTATAGTTGTGAACTCCCATGTGGGTGCTGGGAATAGAACCTGGGTCCTCTTGAAGAATAGCCAGCGCTCTTAACCATTGTGCCATCTCTCTAGCAACCCCCTAGTATCTCTTTCAAGAATGGTAACTTAGAGGAATGGTCAAAGGTAAAACACGCCACTCATATCCTATCTTAGCGTTGTGACAAGTCTGGATCTATTCCACCCCAGCTAACCGATGGGTGGCCGATGGCTGATATGTTGCTGTGTAGTGCAGGAGGAAGGGGAGGAGGAAGAAGAGGAAGAAGAGGAGGAGAAGGAGGAGGAGGAGAAACAGGAGGAAGAGGAGGAGGAGGAAGAGAAACAGGAGGAAGAAGATGAGGAAAAACAGGAAGAGGAGGAGAGGCACTGAGAGGAGGGAGAGCCTCGAGCAAATGTTCTACTCACCAGGTTTCCCCTCCACACCACCCAAGATAGCCAGTCGTGCCGACATCAGTCCCAGCCCTAGGTAGCTGTGGAGACAAATCCTGGTTAGGCTGGGCCACACACGCCCCTGCCTGGGCTCAATGTAAGGTTTCCCTGCTTTTCCTGTGAGCCCTGTGGCTGGAACATTAATTGAACTGAGAGCCTGCCTTGAGCTCTTATGGAATCTGTACACACGGCGGTGAAGGAGGCAGATTCCATCCGTTTTATGAGGTGCAAGAAAACCTACTCCAAGAGCCATGTGGCCAGGGGCAGCCCACGCCTCACCTGTTAGTCTTTCCCAAGCCTCCCTTCAACGTAGAACAAGATAAGCACCAAAGAAGAATGCGATTTTACAGTGAATTTTACATAGAGCATGTAGGAGGAGCGAGGGAGGCAGGACAAGAAGGGCCAGGGGGTCTCTTGGCACAAGAGGTTCTGGGTCCTGGCATCTCCGTGGGGAAAGGATCCCACCATGAGGCATCAATGGGTGGTACACCAGGGGTGCGCAAACTCACCTGTAGGAATACAGCTTGAAAGTCCTGTTAAACATCTGCAGCGCTGTCAGGTGGCCGGGCGGGGAGGCCTGCAGGGTACCCTGAGGAAGAACATGAAGCTGCTGTTGCCCCTGCATGGGAGAACACCATGCCCTCCTCCCGGACTCATTTGGAAGAACAGGGACGCTTAATGCGTTTTCCACTACGTTTTTGACTATGAAACAACGAGGAGTAAGGAGTAAAAAACAAATCCATCCAGGGTGAGTGTTTTCCCTTAGAAGAAGCTTTTGTTTGTATTCCTTCCCATATTAGGGATCAAACCAGGGCTTTTGAGTTCTAAGTACTTGGCCGGTGAGCAACATCTCCAGCATTTATCATCACCATCACCATCACTACCATCATCACTGTCACCACCATCATCACCGTCATCATTTTGAGGTAAGGTCCTGTTATCTTGCCCAGGCTAACCCTCCAACCTCAGTCTCCCTAGGCCTGGGGTTACAGACGTACAGCACAAGACCAGCTGCGTCTTGCCTCTTCTAACACACACAGTCCAATCAGACGAGATAAGCAACTGTCTCTAAAAAGTGAATAGGACCAGAGCTTCAGTTTCTAGGTGTACAAATATATTTACATAGTGTTGTTACACTGGAAACAAGATGTGGGTGAGAAGAGAGGTATCTAAAATAGATGGCATGAGATGCAAGTTGCCCTTTTTAAAATCTCATTTAGAACGTTGATCCTGAAGAAGGCTGACCTCCCTCCCACCTAGGAGCCACACTGTCTGCTCTGGCTCCTGGAACTTTGCGGAGGATGAGAGGTACCTCGTCTCTAGCCCAACACTAGTCATCACCTGGTTTCACCTCACTGAAGAGCAGGTTTCTAGTTTGGTTTTTAGTAGGAGAGTTAAAAGTCTAAGCCGTTATCTGTGAGAGACCTCGGAGGGGCAGAGCGCCTTCCCGGGCCCGAGGGCCTTCTCTGAGGGGTCTCCTCTGTGTGACTGCAGCTCCCCTGACTGTGATACACACACCTGGTGAGGCAGGCAGGGCTGGTTACCTCGACACGTGGCAGGAAGGTGATCTGAGTGGATCCTCCGCCCAGGTCCAGCATGCCCACACTGCTGCTTCCTGGGGCCTTCAGACTGCCTAGATCACAGCAAGTAGAGGCATAGATAGTGCAGTCACGTTAGGAAGGACATGAGGACACCAGGAAGATCAAAGAGAGGTCAGAAGCCCTTCTGTGTGGGGCGGGGAGCTGAGGGGGGCAGAGAAGCTGCTGCAACTACTTAGAAAATGGCAACTTAAAAGGTATCTAAGAGCCATGGCTCTGGCAGCTGTGGCTGTGGTGAGAATGACAGAATTACACCGACCACTGAGAGAAACCCTGACACTGCTTATCTTCTGACAAGGCTGCGTCACCGGCCCAGAAACACTGACGTCGCTATTCTGACACAGTTCCTGTCTGCGAGGCATCCTCTTTGGCCAGCCCCATCCCAGACTCAGTCCTCCCAAAGCATCTGAAGTAGACGGCCCTAACCTATCTGCCAGCATCTTTATGCTGACATTGGTGGCCCTCATATTCATCCTCCTACATACGGACACACTGCCCTTCTCCAGTAAAGGGGCCACGCTGAGAGCAATCTACAAGTGTCTCTTCACATTCCACGGGCCTGTGCTTCTGCCGGAGCTGATCAGCATGCACACCACATCCAGTATTTTAAGACCTGACTAGCTTTTTTTGTTTGTTTGTTTTTTGTTTTTTTGTTTTTTTTTTCTTTTTTTTGGAGCTGGGGACCGAACCCAGGGCCTTGCGCTTGCTAGGCAAGTGCTCTACCACTGAGCTAAATCCCCAATCCCAACTAGTTTATTTTTAATCTATGTTTTTAAAAAAGGTTTATTTTATGTATTTGAGTACTTTATCTGCATGTACACCTTACACCTGAGTGCCAGAAGAGGGCATCGGATCCCACTATTGATGGTCGTGAGCCGCCATGTGGGTGCTGGGAATTGAACTCAGTCCCTCTGGAAGAGCAGACAGTGCTCTTAACCCCTGGGCCATCTCTCCAGACCCTGACTAGGTTTTATTCACTGCTTCCCTTTGACTACAGGTCAAAGCTCCAGTGGCTGTTGGGCTGAGAGAAGAGCAGACATAGTAAGGAGCTACAAACACATATGGACTGACTCTGCCTGACCTGTGTGGACATGCCGCCACCCCAGTCTGCCTCCAAGCCAGCAACACTGAATCTGGGCGTTACGGTAATGGGGCCTGTGCACTTCAGGAAGCCCGGCCGGCAGTCACTCCTTTCCTAGGGACGGTGACCCATTAGCCTTTTCCATCTGTAGGCACGCACCTGTCAGGAAGTTGACAGTGATCCAAGCCGAAACACCTGGAAGAGAATGGCACGGGCGTTTTAATTCCTTTCAAAGAAAGATTTTGAGTTGTACTTTGTGTGTGTGTGGTGTTTTACTTGCACGTAGATTCTGTGGGCTTTGTGTGTGCCTAATACCCATGAAGGCCGGAAGAGGGGTTAAAGCCCCGGGACTAGAGTTGTAGATGGTTGTGAGCCACCATGTGGAAGGTGGGAACCGAACTTGGGTCTTCTGCAAGAGCAGCCAGTGCTCAGCTGAGCCGTCTCTCCAGACCCTGTTTTAATTCCTGACACATGGGGCTACTACCCATTTCCAGATTCCAGGGGCATGGTGGGTACTGTTTGCTACCCCAGCCAAGGACCTAAGGCCTCTGGGCACACACAGGACCCTTAGAACACACTGCCAAACGCCATGTCTCTTCCAGGATTTGGTCACCAGCTTCCACTTTTAAAGGAGGCGGGTAAAGAATCCCAGGTTCCCTCTGCCCTCCACACAAGCGCACTCTTAAGGTCGTTTCCTCAGCCAGGGATGAACACAAGTGTCCGTTTGGGAATGAGTTATAGAACCACACTATTCCCAGCATGGCAGCAACTGGTGTTCTTTAAATGCCCTTAAGCCTAAAACACGATGCTTTCAAAGTCTTCTTCTGTACCAGGTTTGGTGCTGGTCAAGAAAAGAACTTGTCTCTAACAACAAAACTGTACACAAGATCATAGCTTGGGCTAAGACAGTGCCTTCAGGCCTGGAGTCCATCATCATCATCATCATCACCATCATCATTGTCATCATCACCACCATCAGCATCATCATCACCACCACCACCATCATCATCAACATCACCATCATCATCATCATCACCACCATCAGCATCATCATCACCACCACCATCATCATCATCATCACCATCACCACCACCATAATCATCATCACCATCATCACCACCATCATCATCGTCGTCACCACCATCACCACCATCATCCCCATCATTGTCATCGTCATCATCATCAGCATCACCACCACCATCATCACCACCATCATCATTACCATCACCACCATCATCATCACCATCACCACCATCACCATCATCATCATCACCACCATCACCATCACCACCATCACCATCATCACCACCATCACCATCATCATCACCACCATCACAATCACCATCACCATCACCATCAGCAGCAGCGTCATACTCTGACTGGGCCATGCATTGATGAGATGCTCATTTGTCAACCCTACCTTCATCTGTGCCATTCATGATGGAAACACAGTCATCCCCTACAAGGAAGGGTGATGCCTTAAACACCTCCTTCACCTACGCATGAAAAGAAACATTTCTTAGCCCAGCGTGGAGTTACAGCTCTATGAACTTCACTCGTACCCCAAGAACTTGGAAGGCAGGAGATCTGGAGTTTGAGGCTGGCTTGGTCTACACAGTGAGTATCTCACCCCCCACCCCAAGCCATGGCAGAATTAAGATCACGAGTTTCCAAGGATGCCTTCAGCTGGCTGTGACAGAACCCTTGAGGTTCTGCAGGGTTCTGCGAGGCAACGCTTACACCGTTTCCAGCTTCTGCCGTCATCTATACATAGAGGTGTCCTTGGCTGACATCCCTAGGACACTCTGGGTACTTCACCTCTAACTGGTGGGGATAGATAGCGCAGTTCTGAGAGAAAAGATAGCCTAGACAGAGTTGGCATGCACTGAGGCTGCTGAGTCCCCAAACGTTGCCTGGCTTTGGGTGGGGACATGAAGGGCAAAAGTTCTATGAGGCGGGCCTTGAGCCTGGGGAACCAATCGTACGGTCTGCACATATATAGGCAGGAGCACTATCCAGGGACATGGCCGTCAGAGCCTGAGGAGGAAGGAGGGGTGTGAGCATTGGGTTTGCTTCTTTACTTTCTAAGGAGTCCCAGGACAGGAGACTTCGGTGTGCCTGGTCACCCCTGCATCCCCTGGGGCCTACAAAGGAATACAAACAGCAGAAGAATAATCTAGAAGTTGACTCCGGGAGACTTTATCTTCCCAAACTTGGCAGATGGGAAGAAAATTAGAAATACATTCTGGGGATGAGGACGCAGCCCTAGTATAAACTGCAAAGTGTCCCTGAGGAGCTCTAGGACTGGGGAAGAGGCAGAGGGTCTCTTAGGTACTCACAACCCAGCTCAGGCTAAGACACCAGCCCAGCTCACACACTTGGGGGGCCCACCCTTCAGAAACACACATTTTAATACAAAGTCATTTTCTTAAATGTCACAAAGAAGATTCCTGAGGTGATACTGTGAAAATTCCAATGGTTTTCTCTTCTACGTCCTGCCTGCTTGACACTAACTGGAAGGTTAGTGGCTACTTTGTTCCGAGATGTTGTCTCACTATGCAGCTCATAATGGCCTCTGGCTTACGACCTCGCTGGCCACCTAGGTGCTGGGGTGACAGATGTCACCATCATGCCCAGAGTGGCCAGTGTGTTTAGTGACCCTTAGCCACCTTCCAGTTGGGGGGACGGCTAAGCTTACCTTTTGCAGCAACTTCTGAGCCTTTTCTCCCGGCAGCAGGCGCAGACCAGCTGTGGCCTTGAGAACCAGAGGGGTGGCCTTCCAGAAGTCGTATGGAATGTGTTGCTTGGCGACATTCAGAAGCTCCTGGATCCCCTGGGCGCTCTGTGGATGTTGTGAAAGCAAAGCAAGGCTGTTATACACACTGCCCGGTACCACCATGCTAAAATCCATATTTAAATATTATCTAACTTAAGAATTAAATTTGGGGGAACGTCAGAGGACAAACTCCAGGAGTCAGTTCTCGTCAGTTCTCACCTTCCACCCTGTGTAGGCGGGGTCTCTCTAGTTTCTGCTATGGCACGTCTTATACAAGTCGCGTGACCCACCACACTGGGCTTTTCACGTGAGTTCTGGGACTGCAACTCAGGTCAGCAGGCATGTGAAGCCAGTGCGTTTACCCACATACGCACCTCCTGACCCTTTTCTCTAATGTTCAAAAAACAGCAGGAGCACTGCACCAAGCTGCACTGGCCAGATGTGAGAACACAAGGGGTCAGAACATGGAGGACAGCCCCTGGATAGACTATGGTATGTGAAGACAGGTCAAGAGTCATGGGCCGAGCCTCCTTTTACATAACTCCCATGCTTTCTGAGTAAGATTAATGCCAGGCCTGTTGCCCCCTGTGCTACTTAGTTTTATGTCAACATGACAAAAGTTAGAGTTGTCAACTAAGAACATGCCTCCAGGGCTGGAGAGATGGCTTAGCAGTTAAGAGCACCCGACTACTCTTCCAGAGGTCCTGAGTTCAATTCCCAGCAACCACATGGTGGCTCACAAACATCTGTAATGGGATCTGATGCCCTCTTCTGGTGTATCTGAAAACAGCTGCAGTGTACTTATATATAATAAATGAATAAATCTAAAAAAAAAAAAAAAAGAACATGGCTCCATATGATTCGGCTGTAGGGCGTTTTCTTAACTAGTGATTGATGGGGAAGGCCTAGCCCATTGGGTGGTACCATCCCCGGTTTGGTTGTCCTGGGGCTGAGCAAGCCATGAAGAAGCCAATAAACAGCACCTCACCATGGCCTCTGCATCAGATCCTGCCTCTAGGCTCCTCCTACCTTGCTTGAGTCCCTGTCCTGGCTTCCTTCACTGATAGGACTTGCAATGTGGAGGTGCAAACTCAGTAAACTCTTTCCTCCCCACCCTGCTTTCTGGTCATGGTGTTCATCAAAGCAACAGAGACCCTAACTGGGACACCACTCCTCACCAGGTGACTTTACAGGGTTGTGATGTCCCTGTATGTCACGAGCATGGGGAAACTAGCAAATACTAGGGTCACTCAGAGAACTGAGAGCCCCGTGAATGACCTCACTGAGGGGTCCCACCACCTGCCAGAAAGCTCAAAGGGTGGCTCGGATGCAAACCTGGGTAAACAGTAAGGCCTGTCCAAGGAGAAAACTCACTTTCTTTTTATCTAGAATTCCGACTTCACAAATCCACCCAAAGAGGCCCTTGTGCAAATGGGTGACAGAGTGTGTCAGATGACAGACTGTTCCTCTCTATTGTGTATGCAAAGTAAAAACAGGGAGAGGTCTCAGATATTTGTGTAAGGACACACAAAGCAGGTCTTGAAGGCTCTGTGAGAAAGCAGGGCACGCACTGGAGGCAGCCAGGGCACCCGTCCCACTGAGTGTGTGTCACCTATCTACAGATTTTTAATTCCCTAGTTAATGAATCTACACATATGACATTCGATTTGTTTTAACTGGATGGCTACCCTTGAGTCACTAATTCCTCCGTTGTATAGCCAAGCCTTGTACAACCTGTCTGAAACCACACTACAGCTGTGGATAGGACTGATGATAGCTCATGCTCTGAGCAACGCTGGGCCTGGGCCGAGGATGTGGCTTACACGAGAGGCCCTGGGTTTCATACGCAGCCTTTAAAAGAAGAAAGGGATAGAGGAATGACAGGGCGGTCAGAACTCTCTGAGCAGCAGTTTCTGCTTTAGAAGAAAGCCAAGTGTCCTCCGCTCACCTACGCCAGCACATTAAAGCATTAAGGACATCAGAAGTCTCAATGCTACACACTTACAGCAATCCTTATTTCACTTTAATGAAATCTGCTTTATACTTACTTAATCTATTTCATTTATTTGGTTCGTGGCTTTCATAAATTATGTGTTTTGTATTTAGAACTTATTTTTTGAGGGGCTGGTATTGGAGATGAAGCCCAGGGTATCAGGCACACTAGGCAAGCACTCTCCACTGAGTTTAGCCTCTCTGCTGGCCCTAGCCTAACGGTTTTAACAGTAACATTTTTAGTAAATGTTATACCTCCAACCAGAGGAACTGCAAAGAAAAATTAAAATTACGAATGCACTATGGGAGTTGAAGCTCAGTATCACAGCACTGGCCTTGGGAAGCCCTGGGCTCTGTCCCTAGCTCCCTGTATCACAGAATATTGTACAAAACTTACATGACAATTACAAATATTTTATATTTTATTTTACATTTTTATTTGTATGAGTGTTGTGCCTGCACGCGTGTCTGTGTACCATGCATGTGCCATGCCCACAGAGGCCAGAAGGCGGCAATGGATTCCCTGGGACTGGGAGTTACATGTGGTAATAAGCTGTTATGTAGGTGCTGGGAATTGAACCTGGGTCCTTTGGAAGAACAGTCAGTGCTCTTTACCACTGAGCTATCTCTAGCCCCACAAATAATGCTTCTGTCTGTGTGTGGATGTGAGCTTCTGAACTGCATAAGGCTTAGGGGAGGGCCTCATGATGTAAACTACCCTGGTGGGTGAGACCTGTACCTCTCTCTACCTTTCTATCCTCAGGGAACACCATACTGCAGGCAGTAAGGAAGATATCTTTCTCTCCGGGGATAGCCAACTGATCCAGCTCAGGAGGGGCCAGCTAGTAAGTCTGTTAGGGGGCACTGGAAGGATAAACAGATATAAGAAGAAGGTTACCTTTTCAACATCATCGGCATACGCAGAAAGCCCAGGCTTCAGAGCTTTGAAGGTTTCGTGGGTCAAGGTGGGAGTTTCTAAAGGGAAAACATTTTTAAAAGATGGAACTATAAATATATACGAAGAGTTATGAGGATACGCAACAGAGACTAGCTGATGGTAAGAGCAGAGGCCCGACCATGATGACCAACTAAGAGGGATTATTTTTGTTTAAATTCTACAGTCTAGCTTAGTTGAATAAAAGACCTAAAGTCTACACCAGAGCTCTCTTTTATTAAATGTGTGTGCGTACATGCGTGTGCATGTATGTGTCTATGTGTGTAAAGGTAGGCTGGGGTGAGTGTGTTTGGCTAGCAAGCTAGAGGTCCTGGAGTTGATTCCAGCACTGCAAAAACGCAGACAAACAACTCACACCCCACATTTAGCTGGGGACTAAATTATATTTTAACTTATATTATATTTTAACTTACTTATTATATTTTAACTCTTGCTGACTTAACAAGATAAATGATCTTAAACTGTCACGTAAAGATGATGCCCATAATTATGAGATGTTATCCTCATATGGGCCTTGAACAAGCTTCTGAATGTTTGTTCTTCTTTTTAAGAAGTTGAGGGTGTGATTTAGGAGGAATGGACTACATTGCAGCAAGAAAAGTGTGCAGAGGCATCCCGTGACTGAAGACACCAGCCCAAAATATCAATATGTAAATATGACACCAGTCCAAAATATCAATATATGAATCTGAGGACCGAAGAAGGAAAAACAGGACCAGGAAAGCAGGAACAAAACTTTTCAAAAAGACTGTTCTCTCTAAAGACAAACACTGGATTATTGTTAGTACTGCCTTAAACTTAGATTATTTTTTTAAAATTTGATGCTAAAAATTGACTCAGGGCCTCAGACACCTAGAAAGGTGTTCTACCACTGAGCAATCCCTCCCAACCACCCATTTCATCTGGTTTCAAAACCAATTTTGGAGGTGAGTAAGTAGATCTGGGGTCTAATGTTTAACTACTGCACTAAGTATAAAAATATCAGAGCACAAATGGGACAAATCGACAGAAGGGCAGAGCATCATGTATGCTTTTCAGTCAGCAAAAATCAATATTAAATTGTTACTGTTGTTTTTCAGACAGGGTCTCTGTACGTATCCCTGGCTATCCTGGAATTCACCATGTACACCAGGCTGACCTTGGACTCACAGAGATCCGCCTGCCTCTGCCTGTACGGGAATCAAAGGCATGCGCCATCACACCCGGCTTAACTGTTAAAATGTAACACCTTAAATGGGTGCAGACTTTTTTAAAATCTAAATTAACCTCAACAAAGTTTTTTTTTTTTTTTTTTTTTACGCAGAGTTCTGGCCGAGACACATAAAGATACAATTATTAAATCAGAGGAAGTAAAACAGGCTACTGTCGTTCTGGAAGAGTTGCTGGGTCTCACGCTGACAGGGCAGTTAATGCCAGGATGGTGTCTGGCTACCAGGGACCTGGATATGGGGCTGGAACAAAGCAGGACAGGAAGCTGACTGACTGAAGGTCAGATGCGCAAAGAGGGCAGACTGTACGGCAATAGACAAAGGAGCTGAGCAAAGACCCAGGCAGCCAAGGGATCCTGGACCGAAGAACCACCTTCTGCCTAATGTTCCCGTTCCTGGGAAGCAAAGCTGGTAGGGCCCGAGGTCTAGACCCCTTAGTGCTATGTAGGACCTAGAGCAGTAGATCCTGCAAGCCTCAGTCCCAGGCTTCTGCTACTGTTCTGACCCACCTGGGTTCCTGGCTTCTGTGAGCCTGACTCTGGCGTTGTTTCCTGCCTTGAGATCTCCCAATATCAACATGACATAGCCCAAATTACAGGTTCAGCCACTAGGCCTGCTGTGGACATAGGGAGGGGACAGGCTACTAAATGCCCTGTAGGGTCTTAGCGCCCCATCAGTGGTAGTCACTGCTGACTAGCGTAAGAAGAGCCTTGGGCTCCTGGAGATTTTGGAGGCTCAGGCTTTGTATCCACTGAGAAGCACCTCTTAGTAACTGCGATTTTTTTCAAGTGATCTGGTACTCACACCCAGGGCCTTACATGCGCTTCTCCCACTGGGTATTGCCCCAGTGCCTTAATAATTTCATGTGAGCCGCCTTCCACATTACTCTAGAGCAGGGCTCAAGCTACACACTGTCTTCTGAAGTAAGAAACTCTCAAGAGCCTTGCCCTGAGACAGCAGGGAAGGCAGATCCTGTGTCTGTGCCCATACCTCATGGCTCAGAGTCAGACACATACATACCTCCAGGTGGCCGGGCAAACTGGAAGACGTGGATGCGGGTGCCGGTACTCCCCGCATCAAACATGATCCCATAGAAGACCTCGTGACCACGTGTGGCTGAGTCTGGGGAGCTGAAGGCCTGTTGGGTCCACCGCGCTCCCGATGCAGCCCCAGCAATGGTGAAGAAGGCCTGGGCGGCGGAGGCCCGGTGCCACTTGATATAGGCAACATAGATGAACAGGCCCACGCACAGTCCCAGGGGATACGCCACCTTCGTCATCCGCAGGGTCCCATGGTTTGGTATTTTTCTCATTTCTCAGTCTGCTAGGGACTATGTAGCCGCTGCTGGTTGAGAGGAGAAGAATTAGGTAAATCACATTAGGCTGCAGCCTCCGGTGTTACAGCCTCCGGTGTTATGTCAGGGGTTCCTAGGTCTGGGGACAAAATATGCAACTCCATGCTGGTCTGCACCCCATTCCCCAGGAGTCGGAGGCTTTTCTTGATTTTCTTAGTGATTCTGGAAGGGATGATCCAGAACTGAGGGTCATGGACACTGGGTAAACATCTAAACAAACACACTGGAACAAGCTGCTGCTTGTATCAAAGAACCCAGTGTCCACAGGCCATTCCAGGTGACAGGTCCACGGCAATGTTTACTCACACTTCTACTCTGGGATTGAACCTTCAGGATTTTCTTTCCTGGGAGCTTAAAACCGGCCACCTGAACAACTGCAGTGAACCTGTGACAGGCATGAAACACTGAGCTGACCTTTCTCTGGGAGTTTAGTGGGCACCGCTTTTCATTTCTAAGAAACATTCCTCTCATGGGGTAAATGGTGCCTGGTACTTTCGAGATCTATAAAACTCTAGCCAGGTAGCAAAATAAGCTGATACCATCAGTTTTGGTCCAATATATTAGAAACAACATCACTCGCCAATCTTTATAATATAATTTTCAATTTTTGGGGAAGGGTTATTGAGACAGGTTCTTGCTAGGTAGCCCAGGCTGGCCTCAAACCTCAATCTTCCTGCCTCAGCCTTCTCAGTGACAGGAGTCTAGGTGAGTACCATCATCCTTGGGGATTCAATTTTTTTTTTTCTTTTTAGCTCCTGGTCTCAAAAAGATGAGAAGTGAGGGGCCTGGTCTCAAGGCTTCTCTTGTTCTCAAGGGATGTCTGCTGGTCTTTTCTTTTCTTTTTTTTTTTTAATTAGATATTTTTAAATTTACACTTCAAATGTTATCCCCTTTCCCGGTTTCCCATCCATAAACCCCCTATCCCATCCCCCCACTTCTTCTATGAGGTTGTTCCCCCTCTCCAGCCATCCACCCCTTCCCACCTCCCCACCCTGACATTCCCCTACACTGGGGGGATCCAGCCTTGGCAGGACCAAGTGCCTTTCCTTCCATTGGTGCCCGACAAGGCCATCCTCTGCTACACATGCCTCTGAAGTCATGGGTCAGTCCATGTGTACTCTTTGGGTAGTGGTTTAGTCTCTGGGAGCTCTGGTTGGTTGGCATTGTTGTTCTTATGGGGTTGCAAGCCCCTTCCTGCTGGTCTTTCCAAGCCTCGTACAATTCAGTTATTGAAATGCAGCAGCTAATCCTGGGAGGGCAGGAGGCTTGGTGGTAGGGGCTACAAGTGGGACCTGGCAGCAGGGTGTGACTAGGTCAGGCTAATTCCTCCAAAGGTCTCCTCTGCAGGATGGGTAGCTGTTCATGAAGGACCATCACACAGCTCACAATGGAACCTGGAATTCAATGTTCTCCAATGGTCATGGAGAACGTAAGTCCTACAGGCTTTGTACATGGGCAGAGGACACATCCCATGGGAACCAGGGACAATGATGGGCAGAAGGACCCTGTGGCTGCCCTGCTTGAGAACAGTAGTCCTGGGCTGAGGCACTAACTCATCCTGGGCTGGTCGAGGTGAAACAGAGGTAGAATGGGATTGCATACAGAGCAGGCCTTCCTTGGTTCCATCTCTGGTCACACTCAACACTCTACGGCAAGCAGCCCAGGTTATATGAACGCTGCCTCTGGGGCCCAGGCCCAGGGAAGAGGCCCAAACTGGGGCAAGAAAATAAGACAAAACTTTCCCATTCCTGCCGCATGTAGGGCTCAGAAAGGTTTTCTTGGTAGATGTCAAGGAGCAAGCCTCCCTTGCCAGACCCCAGCTCCTGCTGTACTTTGGACCTCACTTGGTTCCTCTGCACTTCAGAGCTACCCACTGCTCTCATGACCTCGCCTCATCCACCCCCTGCGGTGGCCTGGCACTTGCACCTCATGCCACACCTTTTATCCTTGCCCGAGCATCCCAAGAACACAGTGCTTCTTTTTGCCCTGAAAGCTCAGCTCCTACCTGTCCCAGACCCTTTGTGCCCATACTATTATCCATTCCCAGAATGTCTAGCCGTCAACTGGGCCAATTTTGTCCAATTCTCACCCTATCCCAAAGCCTCTGCTAAAATCCTACTAACACTGCCTTCCCCAGCCTGAACATCTTCATCCTGTGCTCCAAGTGCCCTACACCCAACCTGTAAATACAAGATTCCACTTTAGACAACCTGACAGCACTTAGGACTCCACAGACCCACAACCATTGCATTTACGTATGAACAAGCTCTGGACAATAGGAACAACCCACACAGGACATCACATCCTAGGGGCACAGGACCAGAACCAGACAAACTGGTCCATAGGACACACACAGGTCTCAGAGGCTCAACTCCAAACACACACTTTACTCTATTGTCAGGTTGAAGTGTTTGTCCACAGCTGAGAAGCCCGCAGGAAGGACTAATTACTTTTCTCTAGCTATGTCTAACATGCAGCCGTGGTATGCTAATCAGACTCCCAGAAAGCTCACTGAGAACGACCCAACCTTAGTTTGTACTTTACAGAACCCTTTGCAGCAGCAGCAGCAGCAGCAGCAGCAGCAGCAGCAGCAGCAGCAGCAGCAGCAGCAGCAGCAGCAGCAGCAGCAGCTTGAAGTAAAGCCAAGTGGAGAATGAGCAGGAAGTGGAACAGGAAGCACCATGTAGAGGCAAACAGAGGTGGCTTGGAGAGGTTCACCTCCTGTCAGGTAGATACTGGAGTGAGAGAATGTAGGTGTGGTGTTAGAAGGGGAGGAGGGGAAGCCATATCTTGGAAATATGCTCCGTCTGACTTGAACTGGCAGCTGCCAGATTTTTTTTTCTTCAGGTTTGCATTAAAACACAGGAACCAAGTCATGATTGCGAGTGACTGCTGTGCATGCTAAATATGTGTCCAAAAATAAAGCACGTTAACAAAGCATCACATATTTCTCCTGGTAGTTGTAAAAAGAAAAAGAAAATACATGAAGACTACCTCCTGATTCTTCTACAGGGTCCCATGCCTCGTGCGCACATAGGCTCTTCCAGAATTAAGTACACAGAGAGCCGTGCAACTCTCAGATTCTGTCCATGAGGCTCTAGGAGGGACTCCGATACAAACCATGTTAGCCTACATTTCTCCCAGGGCAGAAGGAGATGGGGGGATCCCAATATTTAGATTTACCTGTATGCTTGCTGCATTTTTTTCAAAGACTAAGTGCATTGTTAAAACGCTGGTAGCAGGAATAAGGAAATCCCTATTCAATGCTATTCAATCCCTCCCCATGGCTCTACAACACCCCCATGAGAGCCCCTGTAATCACATTCATCTACCTCTCTCTAGGGAATCTCCTTCCCCAGTGTCCTGAGATTTTCCTACAGTGGCTATGAGAGTTTGATACAATCCCTGTGATATAGGATGTGTAGCCTTACCACACATGATTGTGGGGTATAAGGACCTGCTGAGACATAAAAGGCCCAGGTATTTTCAAGTGACTGATTCCTTTGGATGGACTCTCAGGGTGAAGGGCTGTGTCCACTGAGACCTACTCAGAAATGTAGTCCCAAAACCGATCACTTGCAGATGCTTTTAAAGTAAAAACGTGTTTCCGCTGATTCTCTGTCCTACATTCTGGGTGTCTACATCTCTCCTTTATTTAACCTTAAGCACCTGTGGCCACACACCAACTCAGGCAGAACCACCCTGACCCCTGGCAAGCTCTTCGCTGTCACCCCGTTCCCACCTTCCGCACAATTAGAACACAGGGTTTCCCCGGTTTCCTGAGCCTCCCAGCTGGACTGTCCAGTGCAGAAGGGGCGGTGCCTGGGCTTGGTTCTGCTGGGGGCGGGTCAGCACAGGCCAGCAGAATGAATGGACGCCACAGGGCTGTGGGCTGCACACGGGCAAAGACCCCTGCTGCTTGGCCTATAGCGTAGCTCACGAGTCCTACAGTATGCAGCAAATGTGCGAGGGCTATTCATCCAGGACAGAAAGACAGCCAGTTGTGTGGACCGAGAGCGCAAGTGACCCTGAGGCCTCACTCAGGAGCTGTCTCCAGGCCCAGGGAGGTGTCAGGCACTTGGAACTGCACCACAGGGAACCCCGTCACTCACGTGCGTGGGGAGACCAACCGTAGTCAGTCATCAGGGCCAAGCACATTTCTCTGGCTCCGCTTACCCTGCACGGCGCCCTCGGCCCCTCAGGACAGGTAGTGGCGTACCCCGAGGCAGACAGCGACCACACACCGAGCGCTTGGCTCTCCAGCGCCGGTCCGCGTCAACAGAGCCTTAACGCGTGGAACCAGACCTTAGCCGATCCGGAGGAGCTGTCTCCGCCTACGTGCACTTTGCGTCACCGGGTGGGTTGGATGGCGTTGAGGCGCGTGCGCTGTGGCGCTTGCCAGCCACGCAGGCGCAATACCCAAGTGCTCTTCCGAAATGGTTATTTGGTTGTTTGTTTTTCTTTCTGCCAGTAGGGGGATCTGGAGTAGAAACTTATCTTGGATCCTTCTGACAAGTCCCGAGGCGTGGGAGGAACAGAGCCTTGTCTTGGCTAGTGTAGGAGTTACTTCAATCTTATCCATCACCTTGTCCTTCTGTAGGCTTTCCCCCTGGATCCCTCCACACCCAAGTTGCTTCCTCTTTTATTTTCAAGGGAATACATGATAGGATATGCATTCGCAACAGAGAATGCGGTGCTATCAAACCTTGATCCTTGGCCATATTTTCTGATGTCTTCCTAGAAGCCACAAGGTTGTCAACGTATAACTACAGCGAGACTCCGAATGTATGTCCCTAGTTCATCTGTCTGAATGTCTCCCAAGTTGGTTGCCTGTTCTCCACTGAACCAGGACTCTTCTTCCGGTACATGTGATGACATCTTTACATCGGGTGCAGGGTACTGGCCTTGGTCCTGGAAGACGTGCCTGTCTATTGGCTGGGAAAGCCTAGAAGCAAGGATTTCTAACGGCAAGACAGTATTCAGGAAGTGAGTGGGTGGATACTAACCACAGAGTGCAGGGATGCTATGTGAAAGTAGGGTTGGCAATCGCTAGTAGCCCCGCGAAACCATTGCAAACGGCCACGTGAGCAGCTCATTGGACCTTGCCTTGTCTTACTAGTCAAACCCCTAAGATCCGATTACAATAGTAATCTATATGGTCTCTTATTTGGCAGATCTTAAAAGCTTCCCCCATTCCCCGGGTGTTTTGTTGTAAATATTGCTACAGTATCCCAAGGACTATCTTGCTGTAGGAGAGAGTCTTAGTATTGGAATTGTCTATGATAAACTATAAGCTCCGTGAAAACAACTCCACAGATACGACTCAATTTTCTCTCTAGTCATTGTACTAATTAACACTTACAAATAATGTGTGAAAGCGTGGGTTTCCCCCACTTCTTCAACAGCGGAATCCTTCCAAACGCTGGGTTCTTTGCTAACTTGTAGTGGAAAAACTGCACCTCACAGTTTCCACTTAATTGTCTAGTGTTTTGAAGTTTGTTCGTGGACCTGTAAGGACCCTGCTTCTGTCTGCCTCCTCCACTTCTTTTACCACCTCCTCCATTTTCACCATACTTCTCTCAAGTTCTCTAGAATTTGTCTTAGCTTTACATATGGTCACATTCACTGCTTGGAAAGCTATTCTCTCAGGCATTTCCTTTTGTAGATCTTTTCTCGTTTTCAAAATAACATAATGCCACCTTCTCAGAGTGTTTTGCTTATAGTGACCTCTCCTAGCCATTCTCTATCATTCTTTGTGTATTTCCTTCACAGAATAAGTCGGGCCCAATAGTATTTGTTGGCAGGTTTGGTAGTTCAGTCTCTTTTTTACTACTGAAGTGTAAGCTTCTTCACGGGGGCAAAAGATGGCGTCTGTCCTGAGCAATAGTGCTTACTCAGCACCTAGTGTTTGCATATACGAAGCCTTCAACCTGACCCTGCCTACGTCACAGACACTGTAATGGTAGTAAAGAGTCCCCACCATGACTGCCGTTTCTTTGCTGTCCTCTTTAGTGCTTGTTACAGCCAGCACAATCTGGATGTCAAAGGAGATACGCTTAACTTTCCCAGAAGCAACTGCAGCCAAGTTCTGTGTTGTCTTGGAACAACCTTCAGGAAGGCAACATCTTGAGACAAGAGGGAGCTTGAGCTAGGGCTTTTATTGAAACAGTATCTTCTCCAGTGGTTTAGTCCAGGACATTGTGAGTCCTCTTAATAAACTAATAAAATCCATAGTGGTCTGCTTTTCCAATTCTGAGGTACAATTAGATGACAGGTACTATTGAGACATCTATCCTAGCAGCCTGTCTGGACCTTAATGGAAGAAGGGGGTGGCTAGCAATGTGTTTAGGAGGCCGTTGTCCCTGGCTGCTTATCTACAGGATATAAACGCATTTGATGTAGATTGTTGAGCCTTAACGTGCTATGTTCAGGCACAGACAGGGTGGTAAACAGTGCATGGTACACATGCTTCATAACAGCTCCTAAGTGATTGTGGATAAACATCTCTGCCTGCCCTTCACAG
This sequence comes from Rattus rattus, assembly GCF_011064425.1. NCBI lineage: Eukaryota > Metazoa > Chordata > Mammalia > Rodentia > Muridae > Rattus > Rattus rattus. Next base: position 130,455,234 of record NC_046158.1, on the reverse strand, counting down.
AGGCACATTTTTTTGAGTCCACAGCAGGCCTGAGCCCACCCCACCCCTTGACCATAGTAATGGCTTCTCCCCAGAATTCCTTCCCTTCTTCCTTAATCACATTTCAGGGAGAGCACCAGTCGAATAACTTCTTATAAGCTCCTTTCTCAAACAGCATGCAGGGAAACCCAAATAAAGACAGTATCAAAATGTTTGTTGAAGGAATGAATGGATTCATCAGGATGCTTCTGGAATGTTCTCTGTTTAGAAGGAAGATGCTGAGAAGCATCTGCTCCAAAGCTGGAGAAGACGGAGCAGACAGAGAGGTGGGCAGAGCAAGATTGTAGACATGTGCTCGACAGCAGATGTGTCTGACTGGCCCTGCTCTGTGGACTTAGGAAGTGCCAGAGGACGTAAACGAGCGCCTACCCCATCTTAGCATACTCGGTGACTCAGGGTGCAGGGAGCCACTGTCTTGCACACCGTCTGCTCAGATGAGCTTGCATAGTTACACGTGCTCTAAGTCTGTTCAATGAAGCAGGAACAGGGTCTGGTGACACTGGCCTGTTATTTTAGGACACAGGAGGCTGAAGCAGGTGGATAGAAAGTTCAGAGCCAGCCTGGACAATTTCAGGACAGCCCGTCCCTAAATATAAAGGTCAAAGAAGGGCTGAGGGTGTAGCTCAGTTATAGACATTTGCCTCGCATGAGGAGGCTCTGAGTATAAGCCTTAGCACTTTGAAAGAACAAGACAGACAAACAAAAGAATCGGGGCAACACGGTTCTGTAAGGTCCTTGGTTTCAGAGGCTCTCAGTGTCCTCCATCCTGATCCACCCCACTACACCGGGAACACCCAAGCTCTTTATCAGAGAAAAGCCCAGTGAATGGAAGTTCCGGGCAAAGATCCTGGGAGGAGCTTTCAGCCAGTGTATATCCTGGCTTCCTCCCAAGCAGGACAACTAGACTCTGGCATATCAACACTGGAACGTATAGCAACAAAATATGGCTTCCTGTCCTTCATGTCTTCCTTTCTTTCTTTTTTTTTTTCCTGAATAACAAAGGGAATGTTCCTTTATTCAATGTACCTACAAAATTGTTTCCAAGCAATAATAATCAGACCCAGCAACTCCAGGTGGATGAAGCTTAAATACAGAGCAACCAAGTACATTGGTCCCTCCTGCTCAGTCAGTTGGCTTAATTAAAAACAAGGTAAATTTTTAAAAATAAGATAAATCTTAAAATACAATATTCTTTTTCTCTATTCACTGTAAATATGATTTTTTTGATCTTAAATATTTTTTTTTTATTAACTTGAGTATTTCTTATATACATTTCGAGTGTTATTCCCTTTCCCGGTTTCCGGGCAAACATCCCCCTCGCCCCTCCCCTTCCTTATGGGTGTTCCTCCCAACCCTCCCCCATTGCTGCCCTCTCCCCAACAGTCTAGTTCACTGGGGGTTCAGTCTTAGCAGGACCCAGGGCTTCCCTTCCACTGGTGCTCTTACTAGGATATTCATTGTTATTTATGAGGTCAGAGTCCAGGGTCAGTCCATGTATAGTCTTTGGGTAGTGGCTTAGTCCCTGGAAGCTCTGGTTGGTTGGCATTGTTGTACATATGGGGTCTCGAGCTCCTTCAAGCTCTTCCAATTCTTTTCTGATTCCTTCAACGGGGTCCTGTTCTCAGTTCAGTGGTTTCTGCTGGCATACGCCTCTGTATTTGCTGTATTCTGGTTGTGTCTTTCAGGAGCGATCTGCATTCACATTTTGATCATCCGTCTTGAGTTTCATTTGTTCTAGGCATCTAGGGTAATTCAAGCATTTGGGCTAATAGCCACTTATCAATGAGTACATACCATGTATGTCTTTCTGTAATTGGGTTAGCTCCCAGGATGATATTTTCCAGTTCCAACCATTTGCCTATTTAATTTCATAAAGTCATTGTTTTTGATAGCTGAGTAATATTCCATTGTGTAGATGTACCACATTTTCTGTATCCATTCCTCTGTTGAAGGGCATCTGGGTTCTTTCCAGCTTTGGCTATTATAAATAAGGCTGCTATGAACATAGTGGAGCACGTTTTTTATATGTTGGGGCATCTTTTGGGTATATGCCCAAGAGAGGTATAGGTGGATCCTCAGGTAGTTCAATGTCCAATTTTCTGAGGAACCTCCAGACTGATTTCCAGAATGGCATGTCTTCCTTTCTTATCCCTCTACTGGTGTTTCCTGAGGTCACTGAGTGGGCGAGATGTAAGACCATAGGTCATTTGATAACAATATAAAAAAAGAGTCTAGCTGCCTCTCTGGTTTCTTTTTTGTTAGAAATAAAATCTGATGGTTTACTTTCCAGTGATGCCTTGGGCCAGCTTAGGTGTGGCCACCAGAAGACACACAACTCCTGCTAATGCCGGACAGTCTAGTTAGTCCCCTCTACCCGCACTCGCCACACAAACGGGCAATTTAGAATAGAAAATTACCAATAGCCAAGTTTGCTTGCAAGGCCATGCATCTGATGATAGGCTTTAAAAGAACCAGGAGGCGCACACAGATAAACCCATGTATGGATGTTGAGAGATGACAAACGGAGGGGACTAGAGGGGAAGATCAGACTAGATGATGCCTAAGATTGCAACCTCTTGGTTGTTCGAGGGGAGGAAGGTGTAGCAGGATAGGCGGGGCCACCTCTATGTAAATGAGGGAGGCGGGGCTCGCAGCCCGAAAAGCATCTCTTGCAGGAGGACCTAATTGAGGACTGCCTGAGAGACCAAGGATTGCTAGCGCAGACAATGCCAGCCAAACAGGAACTGCTGTTTAGAAGAGATGCGTTCTTGGGACCAGTGGGGCGTGGGTGGAGGGTATTAAAGGAACTTGCGGCAGTGCTCACATGAGCTTGCTGCAGCGTTTCTCACCTGCTCTGCAAGTCGGTGTCACTTCACCTCCAACCCCCAAGGCAAGGCAGGGTGGGGCAGCAAGCAGTCCAGGGCACAGGTAGCAGGAAGGGTCAAGTGTTAGGGCATATAAAGATTGTTCTTTGCCCCAGTAAGCAGGCCTGGAACTCTAGGCTGACACAGGTCTTTGCAAGGTCCTAAAGTAACCTACCTCAATTTCACTACTGAGTTTCCAGTGCTCTTATTATGAAGTGGTCATTGTTTCTCACGTTTATTCTTTATCATTTTACAGTCTTATTAGGAAAAGATCGTCATTTCTTATATTTAAAAATATTACATTCTTTTAGTTGTATGGGCACGCATGCGCGTACGCCATGGCATATGCGGAAGTCAGAGGATAACTTCATGGAGTCAGTTCTCACCTTGTGCGTTCTGGGGATTGAACTCAGGTCGTCAGACTTGGCAGCATGTGCCATTTCCTGCTGAGCCATGTCCCCAGCCCACCTCTGTGATTCTGCCTCAAACTATTGCTTTTCCAACCATATATATGCTTCCTATCTCCCCCGAAACCTCAGGCGTACTTTGTTCATGATGAGCCTTGCATATCATAAAGCCTAGGAAAAAGAAACAAGCGCTTTACCCTTGTTCTCATTACACTGGTTATTATTCTCACCTACCACTCTAGCCGTTCTGTGGGTTCTGCGGGCTTCCTGAGGCAAGATGTTCCAGAGAGCACCCTGCAGTGCAGTGACAATCTGGCTGAGACAAGAAGTACAGCTGTAAAACAGGTCCTAACGACCTGAGTGGTTTATTAAGTACCTTGATGAGTACAGATTGGTGGAATTGTCCTGTTGACTCACTATGGTCTCCTCCCCAGGTAAACATAACATTGTAGCCGTAAGTGTGATGCTACCCATTGTCAGAGTAAGAAAAGTCTCTTCTCTTTTTAGTTCAGGAGTGTTTTTGTTTGTTTGTTTGGTTGGTTTTTTGTTTGTTTTATTTCTTTACTTTTCTTCTTTCTTTCTTTCTTTTTTCCTTTTTCTTTTTTGAGAGAGAGGGTCTTACTATATAGTCTCTGTTGGCATGGAACTGACTTGGTAAACCAGGATGGTCTCAAACTCACAGAGATCTGCCTACTTATGTTTCCAGAGCGCTGAGATTAAAGGTGTGTGCATGCCAAAAGGTGTATGCCACTACATAAGGCTTAAAAAAGAGTTGTTTGTTTTATTTTATGTGTATGAGTACTTACCTGTGTGTATGTAAATGCACCGTGTGCATACCTTATGCTCGGAAAGGCCAGGAGTGGGTGCTGGGGGCCCTGCGACTGGAGCTATGGACAATTGTAAGGCGTCGCATGGGTGCTAAGAACAGAGCGTGAGTCCCGTGGAAGATCAGTACCTGCTCCGGACCTCGACATTGTCTCTCCAGCTCATACACACCCCACCAGTTTAATTTTATTATTAATGTGGTGAATTAAGTTTTAACACTGAGTCATTTTACATTCCCAGTACAAAGCACATTTGAATGAATCGCTGGATTTGATTAGCCAAGATGATATTTTTAAAAATCTTTTAAATATTCAAGGCTTGAGTCTTCTGTGTCTTGAATAGTGGATAAGCTGTGCGTACTTTTTGGAGACACTTGGAACTTCTGATTCCATTTCTAAGGCCAAGTTTTCTATTTTGCTTCCAGGATATTTTAGTTTCTTGAATGGAAATTTCCCACTTCACTCTTTCTGTCTTTATTGGAATAACATTATGCATAGATCTTCTTTTAGTTGGAGCTTCCATTTTCCTCAAAACATTATCTATCTATCTATCTATCTATCTATCTATCTATCTATCTATCTATCTATCTATCTATCTCTCCTTCTCCTCCTTCTCCTTCTCCTTCCCGCTCCTCTCTCTCTCGTTTCAGAAATTTGGACATTTTGTTTTTCTCCCTTTCAGCAAAAACTGACTTTGGGCACTGTTGAGCTTTTCCGTAATGTTTCATTTTATAGTATAAATTTAATTTTCTTTTCTTTTTTATACTTTCTTTTTGCGCATTTTTGTTTTTCTAATTTAAGCTAAATGTTTTCCATTAATTTTCAGCCTGCCTTCTAATAAAGGCATTTAAAGCTTTATATTTTCCTAGCTAGTCAGTGTATGTGAATCTGACTGAGTTTATGTGTGTCTGAGCTAATGTGTACCATATTCATGTAGGTGCCTGAGGAGTCTAGGAGAGTTGATTCGAGTTCCTGGTGCCCACTGATGTGGGTGCTGGAAACCAAACCTGGATCCCCTGTAAGAACAGAAAGTGCTCCTAACTGCTGAGCTCCCAAACAAGTACTTTAATCTTTATATACAGCTATTTATTTATTTTAAATGTTTCCAAGGAAAGGGGAAGGTCCCGTGCCCCCCTTTCTTTTTTAAAAAAATATTAAATTATTTTATCTATTTACATTCCAAAAGTTGCCTCCCTTCCTAGTTCCCCCTCCCTGGGTTCTTCACCCCATCCCGATTCCTCCACCTCTGAGAGGTTACTCCCCTACTTGCCCACCCACTTCCACCTCACCCCAACCACTATCCTTCTTCCCTGGGGCATCAAGTTTCCAGAGGATTAAGTGCATCCTCTCCCACTGAGACCAGATGAAGCAGTCCTCTGCTACGCTTGTCCCTGGGGCCACTGACCAGCCAGTGTATGTTCCCTGGCTTTTGGCTTAGTCTCTGGGAGCTCTGAGAGGTCCGAGTTAGTTGACACTGTTGGTCTTCCTGTGGGGTTGCGATGCCCCTCAGCTCCTTCGGTTCTTCCACATGGGTCCCTGACCTCAGTCCAATGGTTGGCTGTAAGTATTGCTGTAAAACTATAATAAAGTTGTCTTCTATCCTGTACTAGATCTGGCACCACAGTGCCACATCACATCTGGTAGATATTTTCATCTCAAGCAGCAAAAGCGTCTCACCTGCTTTGCTCCATCCCATATCACACTGCTGATGGCTACCCTCTGAGCCTGGCAACAATCTCTCTACCCATCTAGTTCCCAAGGCAGGTTGCCACCATGCCAGACATACACATCCCAATTCTGTGGTGGCCCAGTGTCTCCAGCCACCACACATTCTCTTGAATTCAATTAAATCACCACATGAAAGAACACACAACACAATAACCTCTGATCCAATTGATAAGATATAATTGCCCACCTAGACATACAAAGCCCCGTACACACCCATCCCTTAAGAACATTCATAACAACCTGTAAATGTGCAGAGAGGAATTCTAACATCTGCCTCCATGTTCTCTTGGTTACTCTCCTTCTCTCGCTCTGGTTTCCTCCTCCTCCTCCTCCTCTCTAAAACGTTTCTCCCGTCATCCTTCCTTCTCGTCCAATGACAGGCCTAGTTCTATCTTGTACCTGCCTTCACCTGCACAATGACATCATCCTCCATGTAAGTGTTTACATTTGTCTCAGTCAGTTGCTGGTGGATCCCTTCAGAAGACAGCCATGCCAGGCTCCTGTGTGCATGCACAATATGGCCTCAGTAATAGTGTCAGGGTTTGGTGTACGTGCATGGGATGGATCCCAAGTTGGGCTGGTCACTGTGTGGCCTTTCTTTCAGTCTCTTCTCCATTTTTGTCCCTGCATTTCCTTCAGACAGAAACAATTCTTGGTTTAAAATGTTTAAATAATTTACCTGATCTTGATTTAACTTTGCTATGTGGATGTCTAGAAGTTCATCCATTTTGTTTAGATTTTCAGTTTTGTGGAGTAAAGGCTTTTGAAGTAAGACCTAATGATTTTTTTGGATTTCCCTAATTTCTGTTTGTACATCTCCCTTTTCACCTATGATTTGGAAACTGTCTCTGTGTCTTTTACTTTAACTAAGGACTTGTCTATCTTGTTGATTTTTCTCAAAAAATCAGCTCTTGGTTTTGTTGATTCTCTGTATTGTTATCTTTGTTTCTAATTGATTGATTTCAGTTTTGAGTTTGACTATTTCCTGCCCTCCATTCTTCTTGGGTATGTTTGCTTCTTTTTGTTCTAGAGCTTTCAGATGTGCTGTTAAGTTGCTTGTGTGAGAGCTCTCCAATTTCTTTATGAAGGCACGAGTTTTGTCTCATAAATTTTGATTGGTTGGGACTTCCTTTTTTTGAATTCTAAAAAGTCTTTAATTTATTTCTTTCTTGACCAAGTGATCATTGATTACAGAGTTGTTCACTGCCCATGAGAATGTGGGTTTCTGTTATTTATATTGTTTTTGAAGTCCAGCCTTAATCTTTGGTGATCTGATAGAATGCAAGGGTTCCTTCAATATTCTTGCATCTTTGGGCTGGGCCAAACCTGATTATATGGTCAGCTTTTGGAGAAGGCTCTACCTAGCTAAGAAGACCTATATTATTTTGTTTTGCGTCTAAAGATTTTGTAAATATGCTGGATGCTATTTGGTTATAAGTCAGTTTTTTGGAGAGATTTAGGTCCATGAGGTAGAGCGCTTGAAGAAAGATATATTATTTTGTTTTTGGGGTGAAAGATTTTTAAAAATGCTGGAAAAAAAAAATAAGATCGTTAGTTCATTGTTCCCATATCTATTTTCTGTTTTATGAACCGTCCATTGGTGAGGGTAGGGTGTTGAAGTCTCCCACTATAATTGTGTGGGGTTCAATGGGTGACTTGAGGTTTAGTAAAGTTTCTTTGATGAATGTTGGTGCCCTTACATTTGTGGCATGGATGTTCAGAATTGAATGTCATCTTGGTGGATTTTCCCTTTAATCAATACGAAGCATCCTTCCCCATCTCTTTTGATAATCTTGATTGAAAGTCTATTTTATTGGATATTAGAATGGCTCCTCTAGCTTGTTTTGGGGGTCTGTTTGCTTGAAAACCCCTTTTCCAGCCTTTGCTCTGAGGTAGTCTGTATCTTCGTTGCTGAGGTGTCTTTCTTTTCTTTTCCAGAGGGTTTTGGTACATTGCCAGCAGGCCCGACTGAGGTAATTTCCTTTGCAAGCATTAGGTGGCAGTATAAGACCACAAAAAGGATAGAGCCAGCTGCACAAATACATGTATGCACATATTCATGGATTCATATATGAAAATGAATGGGAAATTAGCTCAGTTAAAAAATCAATTATAAAGTGAATTCTGGAGTCTGAGTTGGGGACTCATAAATATTTCCTTTATGGAGAAAACATATACTGTTATGTTTTCTATACATAAATATAGTTTTTAAAATATTTATTTATTTTATGTATATGAGTACACTGTAGCTGTCTTCAGACACACCAGAAGAGGACATAGGTGGTTATGAGCCACCATGTGAATGCTGGGAATTGAACTCAGGACCTCTGAAAGAGTAGTCAGTGCCCTTAACTGCTGAGCCATTTCTCCAGCCCCCTACATATAATTTTTTAAATTGTCCTTTAAAAATGAAAAAGTATGATCAAGTCGTTCTCTGGCCAGATTCCTTAATTATTCTCTCCAGATCATGTGACTGCATCAGCCTCATGCCTTTAAGCTGTTAGTGTCTTACCTGTTTAAACACATGTAAACAGGTACCCTGTAGTATTAAAGTGTAAGATTCAAACTTAAGGACAAAGGCTGCCTTAGACAAACACCAGGTGGAATTTAGGAAAACCCCCTGTTCCAGGAAATGAGCTAACCGCCCTTAGCAGGGGTCCTTCACCACCCCCTCTGCATGCTAAAGATATTTCCCCACCAAGGGCCTGCAGTGAATTCAAAGGACAATAGGCAGCCATCAATGAATTTAAAAAGTAATAGGCCCCACCAATGAGAAATAACCAACTCATGCTGTAACCTAAAGCCTATACCCTAAGACAGTATAAAGGGTGTGGGACTGTGTTCTTGGGGGTTGCCTCTGTCTTAATTACAGGGCCACCCCAGTGTACTAGATCATTAAACCTCTTGCTTATTGCATCGATCTCCATCTCCATGTTTTTGTGAGTGGGACCTCCTGGACATAGGACTGATCGGGTCCTACAAAAGTACTAATGGAGGTTCTCTCACTTTTCCATGTTTATATTTCTCCTGGCGTTAAAAAATGAGTTAACCTGCTCCCCATCTGTGCACTCCCCACCCCAGTGCTGTGACAGGTCCTCTGTCTAAGTGATTACTCCCATTGTCTTCCCATAAGATTCCAGGCACAGGCAAAGAAAGTTTGTCTCTCTTTTTTTTTCATGGAGCAGGAACCCCTGCTCCCTGTCAAAGCTTGCATTCCATACACACCCCCTACACAGAAAGTTCCCTACAGTTTGAGAGCTCTGTTGAAACTGAGTTATACTTCACATGTGGCGAAGTACACAGATCTTCAGTGGCTTGCCAGTTTTCACTCCTGGGTCGTCACCAACCTTTGGTGACTTGAAAGAGAGTATATGACTGTCCTGGATCCATTCCTGGTTATGCCCTCTTAAGTATCCACAACGGTGACCTAAAATGCTATTTATTTACCTAGGGACTGGGTCATTTTCATCTCCTATTTCTAAATCATCGTTACCTACTTTAGATCTCCAGCTCCCCTTTTAGCCCCTGTGAGGACTCTCGGCTTCACCCACGAGGTGGATCCATTCTAGAACAGCCAGTGCTAACTCTCTCTCTCTCTCTTTTTTTTTTTTTTTCAGAGCTGGGACCGAACCCAGGGCCTAGCCTTGCTAGGCAAGTGCTCTACCACTGAGCCAAATCCCCCCAACCCCAGTGCTAACTCTCTTATCTCTGTTATTCCCTTGGTGGCCCAAAGTCTGCTGCGAAAACAAATACATTTACCAATGTATTAAACTTGATTGTTACAAACGCAAAACCCCCTCAGGGAGGTAGCATCCATCCAACAAATCCTTAGGCAATAAAAGAGCATTTAATACTAGACCGTGCCAGACCGGCTCTAATTGCTTAGGAGTTCAGTAGCTGTAATTAGTCTCGTTAATCTCAGTCTAAGACACTCTTACACAGTGGCAGTGGCTCACCAAGATCAGGAAAGTATCCAGGTGTGGCAGCATTCTCTTTTAGTATGGCTAGCTAGAGGCCATGAGTTCAAGGCCAGCCTGGACCACATAGTCAGACCCTGTCTCAAAACAGAATCAGAAATTCAACACTCGCACAAAACCAGAATCAAACTCACACTTCTCGGGTTTCACCAACGTCACCAAGGGTATCTTTGGTGGTCCGAATAGCAGTGGTCCCCATAGGTTCATATATTTGGATCCTCGTTCGTTAGGGAGTGGTGCTACTCAAGAGGGATTAGGAAGTGTGGCCTTGTTGGAGGAAATATGTCATGGAGAATGGACTTTGGGGTTTCAGAAGTCCAAGCCAGACTCAGTGGCTCTCTTTTCCTGCTGCCTGTGAATCAGGATGCAGACTTTCCGACTTCTCCAGCACCACGCCTGCCTGCATGCTGTCACAATTCCTGTCATGATGATAATGGACTAAACCTCTGAGACCGTAAGCCAGCCCAACTAAATGCTCTCCTTTATAAGAGTTGCATGATCATGGCCTCTCTTCACAGCAATAGAACACTGACTAAGACAGTATCTTTTTATTGTTTATTTAAGATCTTATTTCCTTTTTATTTATGTGCATGCAGGTGGGTATGTGAACGCAGTGCCCACAGAGGCTAGAGGAATTGGATAGCCTAGAGTTGGAGTCATGGGTGTCTGTGAGCTACCTGATGTGGGTGCTGAGAACCAAGCTCGGGAGAGCAGTGCATGAAGCAGTTCATGCTCTTATCTGCTGACTCTGCCCGCCAGCCCTCTCAAGGGCATCATGTAGGAGAAAATGTTAGGAGCAGGAAATTTCTTTTCATTCCTCTTCTTTCTTGTCTTACTATGGGTTCAACTAACAATTACACAGGTTAGATTCAGATTTTACCTATTTGTCAAGAATACTCTGAACAGGAGAGTGTACCTCTCTGTGCCTCTGGTCAGCCTGGTGTTGTGGCTCCTCCCACCACCATCTGGCCCCTCCTCCATCTGCCTCTCATTCGCTCATTCATTGGTTGGTTAAGGTGGCTTTGCCAGACCCCCTCCATTGGTAAGTTTCCACACTTCCTTTTGAAATCAGTAAGTATCTTGTGAAGAAATACTTCAGACTAGTAAATACCTCGCCCCCCATATCTTCCAAACTTCTATCCATTAATTTCAAATATTGATTGCGATCTCTCTCTCTCTCTCTCTCTCTCTCTCTCTCTCTCTCTCTCTCTCTCCTCTCAAAATAGCGCCTGTGAATATTCCTGATTCAGAGGCCCTTTAGTACAGGATGTCTCAGCCATTGCTGAAGTGATATGTGAAAAACATATCTGTTTGCAGAAAATCACACCTTGCACACGTGGGCTTAAAAGAGTAGTTTTGGTTTTGAATAATCCTCAGCCTCCTTAGATATTGATGGTCATATTAACAATTTGGCGATTTAAATAGGAGTTGAGAAAAATACAGATCATTTCATTTATTGAAGTTTCCTATATATTAAAATATTTCGGGGCTTTCGCATATCCCGCCAGCGGCTCACTAAGATACAGACTTTTACGTAGTTTAAAGCTGTGGACCTTTTGCTGGGGCAGACTCTCAGCTAGCTTCTAACATAGCCTGATTTCCCGATCTGGGTCCCCCACGTGGCTAACCCTCCGCTCTTCCCTTCCATCTTCTTCCTTTCTGGGTCTCCTTCAATCTCTCCCCTTTGTTTCATCCTTCTCGCCTCTCTCTGCCTGCCCGGAAGTGCCACCCCCATACATCCTGTCTCAACTCTGAGAGGTCAGCTCTTGATTACAAACAGCCAGCAGTAAGACAATACCAGAACACCTCTTAGGTTCCTTTGGGCAACGAACCATGCCTGACCTTCATGTTTTGGGGCAGATGTGAAAGGACAGCCACAACTAAGAAGCCGGTGATGGGCCCTAGAAATGACAATACAAAAACCCTGCGCTTAGCTCCCTGCCATTACAGAATTAACAACTGAGAATACAGAGACACGCCTTCATACAATTGGAGGGAGGTCTCCCCAATATTAAAGTAAAATAGCAAAAAGAATTTTGAATATGATAAAGAAAATAGAGTTCCCTGTGGGGCGGAGGCTTGGGTGTGTCTATGGAGAAGCTCTATAAATGTTATCAAAACTCATACATATTTGAACATGTAAAAATTAAATGTCGGAGAAATATGGGTCACTGTAAAATCATGGTACATTAATAACAGGCAAACGCCTTTAATAGGCTAAAATGCAATGCAGTAAAGCTATGGCATCCAACCACAGGATAGCAGAGAACACTTTGGTAACATGGCAGTACCAAAGGTGTGGTATGGTCATGGATTAGCACTGGATGAAGCGGTTTTTCATTTTTGAATTCTGTCAACTCAAAACCGCACCATGTCCGTACCAACCTAACCTTTTATGTAAAGTTTGGAGAGCTCATCAATTTGTTGCGACCCTAAGGTGACATGGTCCTTGCCTCCCATAAACTTGGATGGCGGCATTCTTTATAAAGAGCTTCCGTACGTTTTAGAGAGGAAATTAATAATACGAGGCAGTCTGTAGGAGAGCCTCACCTGGCCTCCTGCCCACTCAAAGACCCCAGACCCCTCAGCTCCTTGTTGTGACTAAAACAAATCACAGAGCTTTAACATTTACTAAGCAGGAGGTGACAGGTCCTTCCCATCTCTTTCTATTCATGGCTTCAAATTAATAATTAGTCCTTTGAAAAATGAGCCAATCTGTCTCCTGGAAGGGGAGAAACCCCCCAGCCAAGCCAATTAGCATCTTGGTTCAGGCTGCCTTGGGAATTTAATGTAGTTTCATGGCCCATTTAAGGTCTCAGAATATTGTTGTGTCCTGAAGAGGAAAGTCATGATTGTTAATTGGGAGGAGGGCCCTGGGGATGCGTATGCTGGGGATGCTCCACTGGAGTGGCTGGTGACGACCCTGGGGCCGGCAGTCTTTGTGAAGGCCACATGCTTGCTCTTTTCTTTCCCCAGGACTTAGCAGCTGGCCCTGGGTAGGGTCGGCCTTAACCACCAGCAGAGGGAGTGGCCACTGCCCCAAATAGCTACACACTTGAGCAGGTCTTTTGTTTGCTCAGAAGACATTCAACTGCCCCTTGCCAGTTGGCCTCCACACAAAGGAGGGTAGTGGCCCTGGGCAGGGCCAGCCTGTCTGTGCAGCATATTGTGAGGAGTGGAGACTGCACACCAACAGCTTGTCAGTTGCCCCTTCCGAGGATGTGTGCAGAGACTGAAGGGAAAGGGTGAGGGAAGTGTGCGGGGAGTCGGAACCCAATCAGACAATTTAATTAGAGAGATGGAAAGAACTGTAAGATTATGATAGCGAGACTCTTGGGGAAATGGGGGAGGATCTGGTTCTTTCTTTGTCAGGAACTACCCGTGCCTGATGATAAAGATTTTTTTCTTAATTTTTTTTTTTTTAATGGAGACAGGGTCTCATGCATTCTAGGCTAGCCTTCAAATCACTAATAGTGAAGGGCAGCCTTAAATTTCTGTTTTTTCTGCCTCCATCTTTCAGGTAATGCCAGCACAATTGCACCCGATTCAGGATTCTCTCTTAAGTAAATTTCAGTGACTCCTGAATTTAACAATGCCTGCTGGGAAAAAAATAGGTCAAGTCATTCTGACTTTAAAAATCTGCTTCTTGGGCTGGAGAGATGGCTCAGTGTACAAAGTACTTTCCGGGCAAACATGCGGACCCACGTTTGATTTCCATAACCCATGTAAAAAGCTGGGAGTAATGACGGGTCCCTGAGGCTTGCTGAAGGGCCAGCTACTCTTAGCTAAGTCAATGGGCTCTGGGCCAGTGAGATACCCTACCTCAAAGCAAACAAACAGAAACCAAGGGGGATGGCACTACAGGAATGATACCTGAGGGTGACTCTTCTGACGTCCATCCAATACACACACGTGACACATGTGCACCTACACACACAAAAAGTTTTGAAAAGTTTGCTTCTGTTCTCACAAGTGCTTGCCAGAAACAGAACTTAGAAAAAACATCGGAAATGAGGACAAGAAGAACATGGCCCAGTGCTGTCTTTCCAAATCCATGTCATTACCACCACCCACCCAGCCACATACAAGAGCCCAGGGCACAGTCATTGCAAGGGACCCGAGGCTAGAATTAGGTAACCAGGCAGTCTGCAGTCCAGTCTGGCTGATCTCCAGGTTGGTTCTGGGTGCCACCTTCCTCTCCCCTGTCACAACTGTCGCTGACACTCATGCCTTGCTCTGTAGGTGTTGGCTCTCAGGGTCCTCTCTGCCACTTGCAGCCATGACTCTTGAGTGTCCTCTGAATGGTAGGGATAACACCCATGCTTCAGGATGATGAGCTGGGTTGTCCCTGGCTTTAGACTTTGCTTTAAACACTTGACCCTCACAGCACCTCGCATGGGACTGGCAACCTGGGTGCACAGTGTGCAGAGTTCCGTGATCCCCACAGTCAGTGAGTAGGGAAAAGTCCTTCAGAAAGTCAGCACAGCGCAGCACAGCACAGCACAGCACAGCACAGCACAGCACAGCGCAGCACAGCACAGGGGGACAGTATCACAGAAACAGTTTGAGATCCAAACAGAGCAGGAAAAAAATAGCCGCTGTGGTGAAATTTGGGATCAGAAATGTCTTTCGGGAAGGGACATTCAATAGGGGAGAATAAAAACAAGGTGCTGTGACCAGAGTTATGGTGACAGGCAGAAGTGGGGACAGAGGCCTTGTTCGTCGGTCCATTGGGCCTCTGATGGGGTCCAGCTGTGCTTACAATGCTGACATAGTGACATATATAAAGACTGATTGGGGTAAGGACTCAACGTGGAGCCTGAGAAGGTAACACCCTTGTCTGGAGTTCAGGAGCAGCCACCACCAGAGAGTTCCGAAGTATAAATTTTGGAGGCACAAGGAAAGTGAGCAGGGAGCTGGCTTCCTGACCATGAAGGCCCCACCTTGTATCACTCTGACTTCCCTAGGTGGCTTCCATTTTCAAGGGCTGAAGCTCACAGTTGACATCTGGCCTGGACTGTAGAGCCACAAGAGCTGCATTGCTGGTGACAAAGCAAGCTTGGGAGGTTTGGAGGCGAGATGAAACGAGAGGGAGATGTGAAGAGGCCCAGGAAAGAAAAGGTAAGGACCTCCATGCTGTCTATCCTGGGGAATGCCAAGGCTCTTCCCTGCAGTCGTCCTGGACATTGGCGATATCCATGAGGGTGTAAACCTGGGACCCCAGTGAAGGAATACACGCCATGCTGATTCCACAGAGATGGTCGGTTTGGTCTGATTGTGACAGACCACCCTTTCTTAGTTAGGGTTTCTATTGCTATAATTGAAATACCACAACGAAAAAGCAAGTTGGAGAGGAAAGGGCCCAAGAGTTTACCCACTATTTCCCTATGTTCTTGCACACTCTTGGGTTACTGTAATATAACACACAAACACACAAATAAAGACATTTTTCCTTTGGGAAAATGTTAATCCCAAAGATGCAAGGAGAAAGACCACTAATCCAAATCACCATGGCTAAATTAATTCAAGCAAGTTTTTTGTGTGTATGAACACGGGTTATCTCTCCCTAAAGACAGATGCTAGAGATCAGCCTTGGATGTGAAAAAGACAAAGTTTTTATAGCTCAGGGATAAGAAGTTTCAAAATAGAGGGTTTGGCAGGCAAAATGGGCAGGGTTACAGGAACAGAACATAACACAACAAGTTAGTCATAACTGCAGCCTCTGAAACAAAGGAGGCAAATGGTGCCATGGTTGCCATGGTTACCATTTCTGAAACAGGCAGTACAGAGCCATTTTTAGTTAAGGTTACAGATGGGCTATGGTCCAATCCTTTGAGAAGTATACTTCATGATAAACAGGAATGAAGCTAGTTTGTCATTTCTATTAGAGGACTTTTAAATCCAAGATGAAGGCAGGCTGGGTCTTCATTCTACCCTTGTTTTATGTGTCCCTCTCAAGTCCTTGGTTGGGTCTTAGCGTTCTTTATCTACAGGGAAACAGCATTTGAAATTTATCAAAAGATGCATGGCCCATTCATAAAGTATACCTGTTTGGTTAGCATATATAGAACAAATATTTTAAGGCTGCATAATACTGGTATGCTAGGAGGTCTGATAGGTGGCCTTTGTGCTCCCTTTGCCAAGGAGTTTCCTTTGAAGCTATTCTTCTAGCCTTCTGTTAAGGATAAGGGGCAACTTATTACTCCACTTCCTGCTGAAATTAGGATGCTGTCATGGGGCCCAGGAAGGCTGGAATGTTCACCAGAGGCTGGGAGGGGATTAGGGCAGTGGGATATTCATCTTCTAATGAATCTGGTTTGCCGCCGACCCATCTGAAGAGAAGAGGAAGGATCAGTCACATCGATTGGGCTGCCCTACATCACAAGTACAGAGATTTCTGGTTTCGTAGGACCACTGGGGCTGGTAGTACTGCACCTCTGGAGCAGTTTGAAGTCTGCTGCTGATTTCTAGTCTGAGTGGATCTCTGCCGGAGCAGATACAGACTTGGGACAGAAGTTAAATAATGTGAACAAAGGTTTATGTTTAGAGTTTCTAGTTTCTAGAAACTAGACAGGAAAGCTTAGGCTGTTGATTGACAGGAGCACTTATATGGAGTCCATTTGACCTGTGAGAGGTGGATCTAAGTCGTAGGACTTCTTGGCTCCCTGAACCTTATATTACCATTGTCTGTAACGTGAATGAAATCCATGATGTAGAAAAAGAGGCAAAGAAGTGTAGGTAAAACAGCTGGAGTAGACTCATTCCTTCAAGTCAGGGCAAAAGCTATGGCTTTGCATTAAAAGCATGAACATATTTTTCTTTGTCCAGAGGAATGAATACACACACACACACACACACACACACACACACACACGTATATATGTATATATCAGAGGTGTTTTTAGTATGATGAGAAGCATCTTTAAGTTTATATTTAGAAGACAATAAGAGGAAATTGAAAATCTTGAGCTTATGACTAATGCTAGTAGTCAATGCTTTTACCAGATTATCAGAACTCCATTGATTACTGTTAAAACTCTGAACTTTTGAAATCTTAATATAACAATAGCATAGAGTACCTTGCATTTATACATTTTAAATCATATTTTTTAGACTCTTACAACTTATTTAGGCTTTTATATCCTCAGATGTTTATAATTAAATTATTTTTAGAATTTTATAATTTATAGAAAACTTTAACTTTTTTTTTATCCAATTATTTATCGTTAAATAGACATAAGTGGTTGATTGCTGAGAGAAGTCTTTGCAAAGAAAATTCTTTAAATAATAAAAGTTACATCTGAAACTTGTTTATCCTCTAATATGAAGCCCGTTAGTGAGAAAGCACTGCCTTTCTCGTCAGGTGACCTAATAGCTCCAGAAAAGTAAGGCCTGGTTTTTACATCTGAAATGCATTGACCAGGGAGCTGATAAATTGATGGATCTTCAGTGAGCTGTCAGACACCATCAGAGATCTGAGAAGGATAAATTATAGCAGGAAATATATGGTCTATCAGCTAAAATTGCGGACACGTACCAGCTACCTGGATGGTTGCCCTAGGCTCCTGGGGCCTTGAGGGCTTCTCTGGGGCAGGCACCAGCCTTCGGCTATCATACAGAACAGTACTCCATCTTTACCTGCCACTCAGAGCAGCACTGGCCTTCGGCTGCCAGACCCAGGTAGAGTTGGCAGTGCCCCATCTGTCTTCTTTGGAGACTTTAGAGTTGCTGCTAGAATCTGACATCTCTGTCAATCATAGAAGCTCTCTCTCTCTCTCTCTCTCTCTCTCTCTCTCTCTCTCTCTTCTTGAATATCGTTTCTTTTTATTTCCTGCTTCCATAGGGTGATACATAGTTGGAAATCTCAGCATTCTGGAGTCCGAGAGAGTAGTTTCTGAGTTTGAGGTCTCTGTTCTGCCCTGAAGCCTGTAGAATTCAGTAGTATCCTGGTTAGTAAATGTGAGAAATAATCTAGTACAGGGCAGACCATCCCATCCTAGTAGCTGCCTGCTCAAAACTTCATTTCCTGGTATTCTCCTACAGTTTTAGGACCTAGGAATAGCCTTGCTGCTGCTGCTGCTGCTGCTGCTGCTGCTGCTGCTGCTGCTGCTGCTGCTGCTTTTTCTTTTCTTGTTTAATTAGATATATCTCTTTATTTACATTTCAAATGTTATTCCCTTTCCTGGTTTCCTGTCCATAAGCCCCCATCCCCCCTCCCCATCCCAGACTTTCCCCCATCCATCCCCCTTACTGACCCCCACTGTATTCCCCTGCATTGGGGTTCATCCTTGGCAGGACCAAGGGCTTCCCCTTCCACTGGTGCCCCAACAAGGCTATTCTCTGCTACATATGCAGTTGGAGCCCTGAGTCAGTCCATGTATAGTCTTTGGTAGTGGTTTAGTCCCTGGAAGCTCTGGTTGGTTGGCATTGTTGTTCTTATGGGGTCTCAAGCTCCTTCAGCTCTTTCAATCCTTCCTCTAATTCCCCCAAGGGGTCCTGTTCTCAGTTCAGTGGTTTGTTGCCAGCATTGACCTCTGTATTGGACATGCTCTGGATGTGTCTTTCAGAGAGATCTATATCCAATCCTTTTTCAGCATGCATTTTTTTAGCTTCATCAATCTTATCTAGTTTGGTGGCTGTGTATATATGGGCCACATGCTCTAAACTTTGGGCAGGCTCTGAATGGCCATTCCTTGAGTCGCTGCTCTAAACTTTGATAGAAGCTCTTTCTACTAAACATTTTAAATACCATATTTTGCAAATCTCTGAAGAGTTTTGAGGGACCTCTATTAAGTATACGTGATTTTAAATAAGCTTTTCTTGTTTTTAGTACTTATCTTAGGTTTAGCTTTGAAAACACATAGGAGACTAAGCAGAGCTTTTACTTGTGAATCAATTATATTTGTACAGAATTTGATCATCTATCAGGTGACTATTAAGATTAGGATTCTACAGTTTTGCCCCTGTTAAGTTTAGCCTTTAAAAAAATTACAGTTCTTGAATTGAAGGTCTTTTAATATCAAAATAAAACTTCAAGTCATAAATACAGTCCATAGGAAAATTGCCAACTTCATTTTCCCGGTCCTCTCATAGTGCAGCATTGCAGAATATCACAGTTTCTTGTAGGCCCCTGTCTATCAAGATAGCTAAAGCTTAACAAAGTTAGCAAAGACACGAAGATTGCATATGCATTCTTTTTTTTTTTTATGTATATGAGTACACTGTTGCTGTCTTCAGACGCACCAGAAGAGGGCATCTGATCTCATTACAGATGGTTGTGAGCCCACATGTGGTTGCTGGGAACTGAACTCAGGACCTCTGGAAGAGCAGCCAGTGCTCTTAACCGCTGAGCCATCTCTCCAGCCCTACCAGTGCATTCTTAAGTCGGCTTCTGTTGGCCTGGACAGGCCTTAGGTAAGGAGACATGGCAGAGTCTCTTTGCAGATTGCTTAGGTCATTGTCTTGCTGTACCATGAGACAGGACCATCCTGGTCGCTGGTGTTTAGCAGTTGCGATCCTAACTTTAGTTGGCTGGCAACTACATGGAGTGTTTGGGATTCCAGTATAGCCTTGAGCCTTTCTCAGGGTAAGCTCTTAAGCATTTAATCCATTTAATCCATGTTCTCTAGAACAGTTAGCCAGAAGCAGAACTGCAGGAGTTAAAAAAAAGCAAGGTTAGTAAATTTGGATACTAGCCCAGAGCTATAGACATTGATGTATTCCGCCTTTGTTTTAAGATTACCTATATAACTTTCTAATTATTAACCCTGTGTTATAAATTTTAAGGCAACTTTTGTTACAGATTCTATAGCTTTTAAAAACATACCCAATAAGCTTATAAATCCCGAGGTATAGAAAGGTCATATACTAGTCTTACAAATCTTGAGATAAGGTTTGTATCTTAGCAAAACTTTTAGGCAGTTAAACCAATAGTTTAATTTTCTTAGCTGCTCTGCCTTGCTCCTTTTGCTTTCTGCAACAAGGTCAGGTGGCGTAGGACACACATAGGCTCACCTGACATAGGACAGAAACTCCCAGCTCCAGAACAAGCTTTCCAATACAGCAGAGTAGCATAAAACAATATTTCAACCATTACTCAGACCCAAAAGACCTTAGACTCCCTGCTAAACTGAATCCAGTGACCAGAAAGAAATTTTGAGCCTTGGCTACTGAAGCAGCCATGGCAAGTGGCAGTGGTGGATTTGGGCCTCGACAGGGTTGTGTGCGTGTGTGCTGTGTGTGTGTGTGTACGTGTGTGTGTATATGTGTGTACGTGTGTGTGTGTATGTACGTGTGTGTATGTGTGTGTACGTGTGTGTATGTGTATGTACGTGTGTGTACGTGTGTGTGTGTATGTGTGTGTACGTGTGTGTACATGTGTGTGTGTGTGTGTGTGTGTGTACACGAAGCCACCCAGGGCGGGAGGAGGAACCCACATTGCTCCATCCAGTGGTTTGGGCGAGGCAGCAGCTGGAGCTTGGTCTGGCTCCCAAGTCCACTTGCAACTGGAGAAGATTAATGGGGGCTCAGAAACACACAAGACATGGAGAAAGCACAAATGAGACCAATGCACAGAACACAGAAAGTACGGGAGGTAGAAACGGCCAAAAAAATGAGCAAACAAAACACACAAAGCCACACAACACCATCTTGGGGGCAACAACAACAATCGGGGTCATGCAGAGTCGATAGCTAAACCAAGTTTTTTTAAACAAATAGGAGGCTTCTTTTCAATCACCTCCCCATACAACTCAGGAACCCACCAGAGGCTTTCCTAAGTATCAGGTTTCCCTGGTTCAGTTAGGCCTGGCCTTTTAGGTTTCCATCTCAGCTCCTAGTAATACCTGATGTTGTGAGATAGGCCTATCCAATCTCTTGGCCCTTAGTATCATGCAAGGTCCTCAGGGTACCTCAGCTCTGTTATGTAGCCTAGGTGTTGAAATCCTACCAGTGGATACTCAGGGGCTAAGTCTTTCCAATTTCTGGATCCCCAGTTTCACAGGGCTCCCCAGGGCGGGTCAGGAAAAGGAACTGGTAATTAGCTGAACTCCCAAGTAACCAGAAAGAACCGGATGGGCCATGTGATGTCTTGCTTGTTGCTCTGGACAGGATGTTGGATCTTGTCAACCCCACCCTGTCGTATCCACTGTTCAGAATCCCACAGAATCAGAACCAGAACAGAACCAGAAGCCACAGAAAAAGTTAAGAAAGAGAAGAAAGACAAGGAGGAGGAAAGACAGAGAGAAACTTGAAAATACAGACATTAAAAACAAAGAAAATAAACAAAAAGCAAAATACCCCTACTACCCAGAGGCTATCACTTATATCTCAAGATATATGCTTACAAAAGAGTTAAAACACCGATAAAGGAGGGACTGTGGAGATGGCTCAGCAGCTCGAGTTTGCTGCACAAGGATGAGACCCTGGAGTTGGACTCTCCAGAACCTGTGTGAGTGCTGGGCAGTCATGGCTGCCATCTCTAATTATCATCCTCGGAAGGGAGAGCAAGGCCGGACCAGCCATGCTAGCCACATCAGCAAGCTCTGGGCTCAACTCAGAGTTCCTGCCTGAGTGAGTAAGGTGGAGAATGAGCAGGGTCATCAACCTCAGTCTCTACATAAAGTCACACATATGTGCGTATACGCTACACACATATGTGGAGCCACACATATGTGAACATGAATGTACACCCATGAACTACATACTAAGTACACAGGAAGAAAAATGTCAAATGATGCAAGGTGAAGAAGACAGTTAACAAATTGTCCCTACACTGTGATAATGAGTTATAAAATTGTACATGGACTGAAAAGTATTACTGTGTAAAGTACCAAGCTGGGCATGGTGGGGCACACATGTTAATCCCAGCAGGAAGCAGAGGTAGGTGGATTTCTGGGTCTTTGAAATCAGCCTGGTCTATATAGTTAGTTCCAGGACGGCTAAAGCTATGTAGGGAGGCCCTGTCTCAAAAACAACACACACACACACACACACACACACACACACACACACACACACACACACACACACACACACACAGAGAGAGAGAGAGAGAGAGAGAGAGAGAGAGAGAGAGAGAGAGAGAGAGAGAGAGAGAGAGAGAGAGAGAGAACATACCAAAACTGTTAACAGGGCTTATTGATGGTTCAAATGCTTATGAGAAACCGTTATTTTCTTATATTCTGCATTTTCCACAAGAGCAGGAAGTTCTATAGTCAGACATGAGGATCACTTTAGAAAGTAAACATGATTTTTAAAGGGGAGATGCAGTTGGAGTCCACATGGAATGGATGAGCATCTTATTTTGTGTCTGCTTATGATGTGGTTATGTTACGTTGTTTTGAGCTCTGCCCCTTACAGAGAAAGAATCAGATGGTAATTAGATTCTCTGACATTAACACATGACATTGCAGGGGTATGTATGCTTGGTGGTCAATTGATTGGCATGGGGATTATGCCATCGGGGGAATGAGTATGGAATTTGCTAGGTGCTTTGCTCTGGTAATCAGGACTTTATCTCTAATCTAAGAGAGAGGATTGAGTTCCTTAACAATGACCAGAAAATGCTTTTAGGACGATTCCTTTCCTAGCCAACAATTTCTTCAGCCTGCAGTAAACAAGTGGGTCACTCTGGCCAGGGGACACCTGCAAAGAGCTTTGGTGGCTACGTACTTTTGTCTTCAAAGCCAATGGAAGAATGTCATAGATCTATAAAGAAACTTTACCTGAAAGAGGAAAAAATGAGGAAGGGGTGGGTGCTGTTGTTCATGATGCGCTAGTGAGTTTCTCCGGTCCTAGTCCCTTTTGTGGGAATTTTAATTTTCCCCAAGTACTACTTGGTGACAAGACTCTCACCCGCCACCAGTGCATTCCTTACATTGTTTGAAATTTAGGTCTTTACACCAGACTCACCACCCTGGGTATATTGCAGCATCTCAATTCAATGGTAAAGTCTATCTGAAAGTATGTGGTTGGTTGGTTGAATTAGAAGGCAGGCACTGCCTATAGGCTTCCAGAGAGAAGGTGTCCTAGCCCTGAGGTCCTTTCTCTGGGGTTGCTTGAGAGCCCAGGACACATCTGTGGTGTCTTAGTTACTTTTCTGTTGCTGTGAAGAAACACCAAGACCAAATCAACTTACAAAAGAGAACATTTGATTAGGGCTTGCCTAAAACAGGTCCATCAACTAAGGACCAAACATTCAAACATAGGGGCTTAGGGTGGGGCATTCTCCTTTCAAGCCACCACACCTGGTTTCATGCCTCAATACTTACGAGTGTTGAAACTTGAAATAGAGTTGTCGTTTTCTGCAGTTCTTTTGGAGCCCAGTTCCTCAAGGCCAAGGGAATGATCGCAACATTGCACGAGACTCAAGGAATTTCAGATTGAAGGAAGAGACATCCTTCATGAAGATAGAATTTATGTCTACTAAAGACAGTCTATGTCTACTGAATATAAAGATCAGAGTCCAGCACATCATTGCCACTGAATAAATATTTGTTGACCAAATAGATCAGAAACTAAGTCTCACTCAGTACCATTTTGTCCAGTTAATTATGTGGCTCCTAGTACATAACATATTGTACATGGTTTATTCTTCCTTATTCCTTTTTGTTTATGTGTACATGTGTGTATCTGTGGGCACGTGTGGGCCTCTCTGCCCTCCTGGATTGGCTGATACAATCTATGAGGGCAGTGAAAGCAGAGATGTTGAAGAGGGGATTTGGAAGCCAGGGACCCGAAGTCATGTAGGCAGATCAACCTTACTTAGGGTGATCGAAGGCTTATAAGGTTTTGGGGGACTGAGGGTAGGGACATCCAGGATGGGCAAAGGTCACTGGCTGGGGACTTAGGGTACCTGAAATGTCTCATTAGCATGGGGGAAGCATTCAGGAATCTCAGGTCTGGCTGAACAGGTTTTGTCAGAAGAAAGGAAATTGGTTCTATAAAGTAATTGAGGCTACGTGACATTCCTCAGGTAGAGTATGTGTGGGGGCTTAGGATTCCCTGGACAAGGTCAGAAAGCCTGCTAATGATGGGAATCTCCCATAATAAGCCGAGCCCTAAGGCTGTCCTGTCTTGGTGGAATTGAACCTTAATAGCAGAGTTTTCTCGCTGGTGTGTACCGTGTGTGTGTGTGTGTGTGTGTGTGTGTGTGTGTGTATGTGTGTGTTGCACATGGAGGCCAGAAATAGGTGTTGGATCCCCTGGATCTTCCCATGTCAATGAACTTAATTAAGAGTTTCCCTACAGACATGCCCAACCTGCCAGCCCAATGTTGATAGTCCTTCACCGAGACTCTCCTCCCAAGTGATTCTACGTTGTGGCAAGCTGACAGTCAACACTAGTCATCACAGTGACAAAGTCCTTTAGTCTCTTCTGCCATCTAAGGACACAGTGTCCTTCTCTCGTTGACTTCTATCCTGCCAGGATGCTTAGGACGTACAGTCTGTGATGTAGGCATCACCACAAGAGGATAAAAGGCAGACAAACACTGGGACTCTAAACTGCTTCCCATTAAAAGCTTTAAGTCTGGGGAGATTTCTCAGTGGATAGTGCTTGCATGCAAACATAAGGATCTGAGTTCAAAACCCATAGCCTGTGTAAAAGTCATATGTGGTAGGAGAGCATGTATATTTCATAATCTCAGTTTCCCAGCCCTGAAAAAAAAAAAGAATGAAGACAGGATGATAGGAGATGGAGACAGAAGAATCCCTGGAAGCTTGTGGAGAAGCTATCCTGGTTGTACATAGTAGTGAACAACAAAGAGACCCAGGTTCAAACAAGGTTGGAAGATGAGGACCCACAACTGAGGTTATCTTCTGACCTCCACACACGAAGTATGGCATGTGCATGGCTACACACACACACACACACACACACACACACACGCACACACACACACACACACACACACACACACACACACACTTAAAAAAAAAAAAAAGCATGCTTTCTACAGCTTTTTTATAAAACACCAGATTAAGCCACAAGGCCAGAATTCTACAGACCAAGAGCCCTTATGACTAAGCAAGCTAAAACTGGACAAATGACAAAGGTAAGGGGATTATTATCAAGGAAAAAATGCCCTTGATAAGCCTACAGAATCAACTCATACGGCAGACAATCTGTCGGGACAAAAAAATCATAGCATTTGCTCTTCATTAACTTAAAAAATCTCAAATTCCGGAGGATACGTGGCTGAGCATACATGGTTAGCTCCCACCGCAGATCACAGCTCTGATGTATGGACTATAGCCATTCCCATGGTAGTTTGCAAAAACTCACGGTTCATTCTTGCTAAACAACAACATGTAGACAATGACAAAGCAAAACGAACAATAAACAAGCAAACAAACAAAAGAAAACATTGACCCTCAGGGGAGCCTACAGACACTCTATGGATGACTAAAATGGAATAAAAGACTTGTCATCTTTGTCTTCACTATGTGTCTGTCCCTTTTGCTGCCTTAACCCAGGAGTTAGTCCACTCTTCTCCACATGTAGACGCGCCACATTGGAGTGATCTTAGCCTGTTGCCTGTTGCAGCAGACACGGCTCATGTATATCAGCAGGTCAAGCGCCCATAGTCGTTCACACTTGCCACGGGCCAGGATGTTTGTGTAAGAGGACGATACCTCTGGGGGTAACTCAGCATGTCACTGCTTAGCTTGGGATCTTTGCCTGTATTCTTCGTGATGTGTAGGTTGATTTCATTTCCACCATTTTTGCGTCTGGTTTTAGCCTCTGATGAGGAAGAACGAATCTTAATAGATGCCTAGTCCGTTAACCCTTGATCTTGGACTGTCTTGGTGCTAGCACTTAGAGCTGGGGTATTGCTGTATCCTGGAGAGCACACCTAAGTAAGCCTGACACAGGGATTCCTAACTTAACTGTGCTTCCGTGGTCCTAAGACCAGGACGTTTATTCTGAGCTATTCTAGTTTCTCCAGCTCCCTGGGAAGCTGGGGACTGGACCTTTTCTTTGTCTGTTTTTGTAGCTCCTGAAGATCAAGCATAGTGTGGGCCTCCCTGGAGTCCAGAGACAATGGAGACACTCATCTGCTTAGAGAACCCCCCAGAATAAGCTGGTAGATGCTTCTGCTAGCTCTAGGTGGATACGATAACTCAGCCCCGGGTGGGGTTTGATCAAAGGTGACTGACAGGAAGATACCACCCCAGGTGAGGCTGGAAAGCTAAGCAGAGGCAGCTGGAGGTGGCTCAGCCTTCATTCCCAGGGACTAAACAGCCACAGCTAATGAATTCCTCACAATCTCAGGGAACTGTGGTAGGGGCAGGAGAGAGAGGAGCCTAAACCTGCACATCACCCTGCTGGCTTTGTCGTGAACAACATTGTTGCACCAGAGTCAGTGGTGCTGTAGACCTGAGGGGATCCTGCGAGGACTCCTGCCTACAGTTGAGGACTGCTCTCAGGGGCATTCACAGTGAGCTCCCAGACTAGACAAAAATCATTTTGCACTTTAGATGAGACATTGTTTCCACTATCAGTAGGTAGGACAGTACCTGCACAGTGGAATTTTCTGGTATTGTGTTCAGCCTGCCCTGACCATACCATGCCATGGATCTGTGGAATAAACACGAAGGACATTATTACCTTACAAGCCACAGAGCCAAGGAGGGGGAGTCTGTTACCTAGAATGATACCACATCTTTGCAGGGTAGGCCTTGAGGCTGAAGTCCTTCTACTGCCTGGGAGCTTCCCCACTGAGGATGAAGGAAGGCACCTGCCTCTGGCATCTGACCTTACCGTGGGCTCCTGTTAGCCAAGCATCCACACCCTGGACACCATTTGCTACGCCGTGAGCAGCAGCAGGAAGATGTAGACGGTGCCCTCCCCGCAGGAGATGCCTAGAGGCAAGTCGTTCCACACACTTACCGTGAATCTCCCGTGGAACTGGGAGGAGAGGCGGGTAACCGAATTCAAGTTCATGTATGCACGGGTGTGGCGAAATTCCATTCAAGAGGCTTTCTATTTTACCTCTGATAGAGAAGAGCACGGAAGGGTTAAACGTTTTATCTAGATGGCTTTGCTTGTTCTGTAGAATTAATGGAAGATAAGCTGAAAGTTCATTTATAAGAGTATTAAAGGATAATTATTATGGAGTAAGTGCAGAGAGTCTAAAGGCATTCTGATGACCGACTTATAACAGAGCTGGAAAACAGTCTATGCATTCAGTAATGCAGTACCTGTCAGTTCCCCTGCAAATTCCACTGCATGGGAAAATCCCCTTCTTTGTCTTCTCCTTTTTTTTTTTTTCTGTTTTAATTTAGCTTCTGGTTAGATCATCTGTGAACTTATACACTGGACCCGGTAACTTATGAGTTTGAGGCCAATCCAAATAGATGATCTTTTAATAGCAACGAAATAAAAAAAAAAGATTTTGTAGAAAATCTGCTTCAATCAGATTAGATGGAAAGTGGGTAAAGCTGGTTACAATCTTCCTAAAGACAGTGTTTGTGCAAAATTTGTTTAAACAATGGCATTACTTCTCTTTCTAGCACATATCCTCTGGAGAAAAATCGGTAATTAATAAGAGGTCAATTTCAGTCCCCTTCCTAGTCCTGACATGGTACAGGGTGTTATCAGCCATGCAGTGGTGATTATAGTCTACATGAGGGTGTGTGTAGTTATAGTTACACACTAAGTCACCTTATGTCAACCTCTTAAACATGGGTGACGTTTTGTTATTTACTGGGTCCCGGTTTATTTGTTTGTTTGCTTTGGTTTGGTTTTCAAGTCAGGGTTTCCTTGTGTAGCTGTGACCATCCTGGAACTTGCTCTGTACACCAGGCT
Source organism: Rattus rattus (assembly GCF_011064425.1). Taxonomy (NCBI): domain Eukaryota; kingdom Metazoa; phylum Chordata; class Mammalia; order Rodentia; family Muridae; genus Rattus; species Rattus rattus. The sequence goes on along the minus strand of NC_046158.1, from coordinate 130,427,584 downwards.
GGCCTCAAACTCAGAGATTCCCCTGCCTCTGTCTTCTGAGTGCTGGGGTTTAAGGCACAGGTACCACCACTCCACCTATTTACCAGGTCCTGGAATTGGGCCCCTGGGATACTGAAAGGCAGTGGTATTCTGCTCTGGAGAATGGAGACCACAGATCTGCAGCTTCCTTCCTGTGTGCACTGAGCAGGATGTGACCATCTCTACAGTAGCAGGGACTATCCTCAAAGACCCCATTGAAAGGGACTTGCAGCTCAGCTCTGAGGTGGTAGCTGTAGGGCCTGGGGTCTTAGCTGTCTCAGCTATAGATGCTACCACGCTCTTTCCTCAGTGACTTTGTTCAGTGATTTATTTAAGGCAGCCTGGGAGCTGTATCCCACCCAGAACCCCGAGCTCCTCTCAATTCATCAAAATTGACCTCTCGAGAGGATTGACTGAGGCTAAAACCCATCCTGAAATGAGGATAGCACCATTCTATAGGCCAAGGGCTAGACACAGTAAAGGAGGAAAGGGAAGAAAAGCTGAGTATTGATGAGCAACCCCCCCCCTTTCTGTTCCCTTGGCCAGTTGTGGCACAAGCTCTTTTGCTCTGGTACATAAGGGACAAAACCTTCTGAAACCACGGGCCCAAATCATCAGCCCTCCTTTAAGTTGTCTATGTCAGGTAATTTGGTCACAGTGACAGAGAATTAACTGACGCAATTTTGGTAGAATCCTTCCAACATACGTATGTTGGAGACCTCATTTCCCAACATGACTGTTTGAAGACAGGGTCTTTTACAAGAAAATTGAGACAAAAACAAAACAAAGGACAGGAGATAAAGGCTACGTGAGGCCACAGCAAGAAGGTGACCATCTATAGCTGTGGAGAGAGGCCATCAGATGGACCTCAGGAGCCCATGACTCCATCAGCACCTTGATCATGGACTTCCACCCCTCAGAACTGAGAGAATATACACTTACTATTAAGATTTATTTTTAGTGCTCTCTTCGGCAGCACATATACTAAAATTGGAAAGATATAGAGAAGATTAGCATGGTCCCTGTGCAAGGATGACACGCAAATTTGTTAAGTGTTCCATAATTAAAAAAAAAGATTTCTTTTTAATGAAGTGTCTGTCGTGTGTGAGGGAGAGCAGTATGTGTTCACAGGACCCAGAACAGGGCACAGAGGATTGACTGTGAGACACCCAGTGTGGATGCTGGGATTCTAACTCAGGTCCTTTGCAAAGAGAAGCACATACTTTTTTTCTTTTTTTTTTTTTGGATTTATTTATTTATTTATTTACTTACTTACTTTATGTATGTGAGAACACTGTAGCTGTCCTCAGACACACCAGAAGAGGACATCATCCCATTACAGATGGTTGTGAGCCACCATGTGGTTGCTGGGACTTGAACTCAGGATCTCTGGAAGAGCAGCCAATGTTCTTAACCACTGAACCACCTCTCCAGCCCCGAGCACATACTCTTAACTGTGAGCCATCTCTCCAACCCTAGAAAATAAATTTCTGATTAACAAAACAAAAATCACCCTTTCCCTCATCTTCTTCCCTTTTCTTGTTATACGCACTTGGGCTGGTTGGTTTCTGTCCGGTTGTCACAAACTAGAGTCTTCTGAGAGGAAGGAACTTGGATCAAGGAATTGCTTTCATCAGCATGGCCTGTGCACATGTCTGTGAGGATTTTCTTTTTTTCTTCCCTTTTTAATTTCTTTTAAGATTGATTTATTTTGTGTATGCACCCTCTTCAGACAACCAGAAGAGAGCATCGGATCCCATTACAGATGGTTGTGAGCCACCATGTAGTTGTTGGGAGTTGAACTCAGGACCCCTGAAAGAACAGTCAGAACTCTTAACTGTTGAGCCATCTCTCCAGCCCCTTTTAATTTTTTTTCCCCCGGAGCTGAGGACTGAACCCAGGGCCTTGCGCTTGCTCTACCACTGAGCTAAATCCCCATCCCCAGGATTTTCTTGATGAGAGTGATGTGGAAAGTTCCCATCTTTTGGGGAGAGGTACCAGTCTTCTTCTATGGCTTTTGTTTCACTTTCTGCCTCCAGGTTCCTTCCTGGGCTTCTAAGGGTTACTGTAGCCTGTAAGCCAAATAAACCCTTTCGTTCCCCAAGCTGCTTTTGGGGCAAGCGTTTTATCAAAGCAATAGAAACCTCCTGCATCCCAGTCCTGCTGCTTTTTACTCAAACCTCCTACATCCGGAGTCCGCTGAAGAACGGGCTGCTTTCAGAGAACTCAGCCAACCTCGTGTAGGTGGCTTTACAAGGACCAGAAATAAGAGCTCAACCTCTGCTTGTGTTCTAGCAACTGAGAGGGATCAGTTTTGTGTTTGCTCTGCCCTCTTGTTTCAGACTTTCAGAAAGACTGAGAATCACGAAATGAGAACTTATACAAACAACCACTTGAATTCAGCAATTGCTCTCGTCTTTCAGTATCTGTACTCCTTCTGTTTGAAATATGTGGCAGACATCTTGACATCTCACTCAAATGCTTCAGCATGCGTTACTGAAGGCTGGAGACACACTATAGAACTCTGAAACCACTCTCTGTGGGCACATATAATAGATTGTGATCTAGTCTTCAGTCTATATTCAAATCCCTACCACCACCACAAAATGCATTTATACACAATTGGTTCTATTTACGAGCCAGAGTTTGACCAAAGATCATGGATTTTATTTAGTAGTGACACAGTCTTTTGTTTTGTTTTGGAGAGAAGAATATTATAGATTCATGGGTAAAAAGGTTTAGAGGGAGAGAGAGGAGCCATGCTGGTTTGATTTAGACATGGACAAGCAGCCACAGGGTGGGGAAGGGAGCTTTAGAGAGACAGCCCAAGTTGGGGCTTTGGTAATTCATGACTTTGATCTCAGCACTTGGAAGGCAGAGGCAGATGGATTTCTGTGAATTCCAGGACATCAAGAGCTACCTAGAGAGAACTAGAGGAAGCACCTAAAAGACAGAAAGAGAAGAAAAGTTACTTTGAAAGGTGGGCAGAAACAGTACAAAGATGGACCCTTTCCAGGGTTTTACTCTTTGTTTTCAGTCGTCAATGCTATAAAACGACATTTTTACAACACAGTATGCTCTTTTTAAATGAATGTTTCTTTAGATAAATTATTCTCTTAAATTACGTAAAAAGCTGGGTCTGTCCTCAGAGAAGATGTACCTAACCCTTGAGAGACTTGAGGCCCCAGGGAGTGGGGAAGCCTGGAAGGGTATGGGAGTGTGTGGGGTGTGTGGGATGGGACATCCTCTTGGAGACAGTGGTGGGATGAAGGAATGGGATGAAGAAAGGTTGGAGGGCAGAATGGGAGGGGGATAATGACTAGACTGTAAAAAAATTAAAGATAATTAAGAACTAAAATAAAATTAAAAAATTATGTGGAGAATTAATAAGGATGTGGAGTTAGAAACCAAGTTATAGTGACAGCATCTTTCAGATCAGTAATTTAAAAGGATACCTTTTTGTCTCAAGCTGGTTATGACGGTACAGGCTTGCGATCCCAGCACTGTGGATGCTGAAGCAGGACTGTGGGCCTGGGGTCAATCTATCTAAACACAAAATATTTATTAGTTTTTAAAATCCTATGGAAGAGTTAGAAATTGTCACTAGGGTGATCGTAGCCTTTAGAGTTGCGTGGACATTCATGGAAATCCCCGTTTCTTCATGAGGTTGGCTTATTGTCTTGCATCTGTCCACCTTGCCCTTCGGGACTGTGGGCATTTGTTGCAGATGAGGTCTGGTGCCAATGAGTCACCTCAGCTTTGGTCTGTCTGGAGGCGTTTTAATTTCTTTTGTGCTTTCAAACCAGAATAGCTCCATTGGCTGTAAGACTCAGTTGGCAGTGTTCTTCCCAGCCCTCCAACCTCTTCATCTTCCTTTACTTTCAAACTTTCTGAGGGAAACCTGCTCACCTTACTGATGAAGACCCCGAGGAAGTGACCACTCATTTTCATACACTCATTTGAAGGCTTCTCTCTCTCCATCTTTCAAAAGTTTGTTTTAAGGAGATGGAGAGATGGCTCAGTGGCTGAGAACCCTGGTTCCTCTTTCAGAGGACTGGGGTTCAGTTCCTGGTACCTACATGGTGGCTCATAACCGTGTATACTCCCATTTCAGGGTATCCAGCTTCTTCTGACCTCTGGGCAGCACGGTCTTGGTTGTTTTTTCTCCTATCCCATTCTCTCTGCTTTTAAATTTTATTTTATTTTAGGTTTTCTCTATTTAATTTCGATGAGAATATGAGGGGAAAACTGTGGGTCAGTTGGCCACATTTAACCAAATGACTGCACATCACCAAATGACTGCACCTTATCCAATCCGGTGAATGGATCAACATTTCAGGATTTCTGAGATGTTCTCAGTTTTTGTTTTTTTATGGCCCCTTCTTTCTTTGCATGTCTTGCTAGTACAGCCCTCTCCATAGGACATGCTACTGAAGGAAGGTTGTAGTTCCCAGTTGTTGGCGTAAGTCTCGTCATCCCTAGGTGTCTTCTGAGGTGAAGGCAGAATAAAGCAAGGCATGGCGGCTACGGACACAAAGTTCACCTCTAGAGAAGGCCCCTGGTTTTCAGGAAATGGGAGTTTTGTAGGCAACACTACCACTATGGCTACAGAAAGCAAGAGACAGGATATATAGATAGGAAGGGGCTCAGAGTGACATTTAATCACTGGACATTAGCGGGGGACATCTGTCAGCCTTTCAGTGAGGAAGCTGGGCCCGCAGCCGTGGGATGACAATATGTTCCAGGCTCTATAATCGCTTGGAAAATACCACTTCTGCTGAAGGTTCGCTCAGCATTCGTTGCAAATCCTTCTATTTTATTACAGAAATCCCAGGCAAATCCTTCAGCGAGTGGACTTTCTATTAACACAAAGCTGCTAAGTGAAAAACAAAATGAACAACGTAAAACTTAAGCCAGATCCTAAATAATCACACATTGGCCCCCCGACACCAGCCGGGAGAGGCTTGCTTCAGAACTCTGAACGCTTCTCAGAGCAGTGCGGCTGTAGAGGCTGGAGAGGTGGCTCAGTGGTTAAGGGTGTGTACCGCTTTTGCAGAATACCTGGGTCCAGTTCCCAGCAACCCACAAGGCAGCTTACAACTGCCTGTGACTCCAGTTACAGCCAGGGCTCCTCCTCTGATCTGTACACACAGGCGGCTCCCCTGTGTACACGCAGACAAAACATTCATACATATAAAATCGTATTAAATCACTTTTAATGATTTAATGAATAAACAAAGACCTGACAAAAGCTGCATCCTGGACAGGTGTCCCTGGACCCTTGTCCTTCCTGCTTCTCTGTTTCTAGCGCCTTCTTTTTCTCTCAAAGAGAAGGTTTTAACGGCATACCCGCCCTTCAGCAGTAGACGGAAGGCATTAGAAGTGTGATGTTCCGAAGCTCAGTCACTCTCATGAGCTGCTGTAGGTGCACAGGTCACGAGGAAATCCTAAAGATGGAGTTTTCTTTATGTAAGCGTGTGTACGTCTCTCTGAGGATACGGTGTGTGTATGCAGGGACCTACTGAGGTCAGAAAGAGGTTTTAGATTCTCTGAAGCTGGAGCTACAGGTGGCTGTGACTGTCCAATCAGGGTGCTGGGAACGGAACCAGGCTCCTTCGGAAGAACAGCAAGTGCTCTTAACTACCGAGCCATCTCCCAGCCTTCAGGAGGAAATTCTAAGAGCGTTTCCTTTATGTAGCTATGACCAATATACTTGGGAGAACAACCAGCTGAGTAAGATGAGGAGAACTTGTTGGAGGTAAGTTTCCAGTTATTTACTTATTTATTGGTTGATTGATTGATTGATTTTTCTTTTGGCGTTAGAGACGGACCCCATGATAGTTAAGCACACGTTCTATCGCTTAGCCAAATCTCCAGGCCTCTAGCCCACACTTTCATCAGCAGCCTTCTTTCCAGACGGGAGAATGTTATCACTGACTTTTGTGGAAAGAATATTGGAACTCCGAAAGATATTTTAAAAATAAGATGAGGCCCTGGGAGGGTAGTCAGTTTTGAAGCATTGCTCAGCATGTGTGAGACTTTCGATCTAATTTTTTAGGACTGAAAATAATAAAAACCAATAAGGTGGATACTGTCCATTACAAATGACTTTTGGCTCTGTGACCCTGGGGCTGCAGTAGTGGTATGTTTCACAGTTAATGCTCTTAGCAGGAGCCATTAGCATCACAGTGTGGGGCAAGATCAACATTCCACTCCCATCTGCAGAACGTAGGGTATATCCACGTGCAGGATAAACATCTTCTTAAGGCACAGTGTAGGGACCAATTTCATGAGAAAAACAGATTCATTTAGCAGGATTAGTTCCCTCGATTATCTGTGGAAAGCTGAGCTAAATCTACCACATACGTCACCCGTTAGTCAGTCCCTACGTGTACAGCATGCATGGATATCTGCCTCCCTGTTCATCCAACATGATGTTATTCACTAGGCATTACAAGATGACACATAAAACTAGAAGCAGATTGAATAGATCATGTTTTGTTCAGAACTGCTAGAAATGATTCTAATGTCTATATTTTTAATATTTCCCTTCGTTTTTGTTTCTCTTGTTTCATTCTGTAAACAGTATCTCTAACAGAGCTTAGACATGTTAACGAAGCAGGGCCCTCTAAGTCAGGAAAAGTAGGTTCAATCAGCAGTCGGGTCTGAGAAAAGCCTTGGTGCTGCACATTCTCCAAATGAACAAATAAACACCAATTCAAGCTTTAAAGACTGATTAAGGGCTCGCGCGATGACTCAATGGGGAATGATGCCAACCAGAGGACCTAAGTTCATTCCCCAGGACTCCCACGTGGTAGAAAGAGAGAACCAACTGACTCCTGCAACTTGTCTCCAGACCTCCACGTGCACACTGTGGCATGAGTACCAACCCTTCCCAGCACACAAAATGAACAAATAAAATGGAATTTTTATTTTTAGAAACTTAACTAAAACTTGCATTTCAAGTTTTCTTTTAACTTTGTTGTTGTTGTGTGGGGAACAGCATTCATCAGTTAACCCTAATCTTCAAGCCTCAGGCCAGAGAAGGACCGACCCTATCTCAAAAGCAAGGTTGAAGACCTGCCCTGCATTTGACCTCTAGCTTCCATGTGCAAAGGCACATGTACACATATGTGCCCATGGACACACATGTATGCAAAAGACACAGCTTCTTTCTGTCTGAAAGAAGCAACATCCAGGCCCATTCACTCCGTTGATGTGAGTTCTTACTCTCACACACATGAAAAATGAAAAGGAAGGTTAAAGGGGGCTGACACCCGTCAGCCTAGCAACGCACAGCATTTACCTGGGCATGTGCACCTAACTCTAAACGTCTATTTCAAGGAGCCAGGGTTGCTTAGCTCTTTCGTTCCAGTCTCTGCAGACTCAGTCCTGCTGCAACCTTCTTGCAGGAGCCCCTCCTCCTTCCTATTCCACCTCCATCCCCTGGGGACTCTGCCTTCTGGTGCAGACCCCGAGTCCCCTTTGCTCTTTCCCCTAGACCCTCTCAGCTTTCCCTTCTAGTCCATCTCCATTCCTTTGTGTCACCCACCACTGACTCACCTAAGCACCCTCTACCAGGGACCCCACAGTCACCACACTTGCCTGGGACTCAGAGTGGGCAACAGCAGCCCAAGAACAGAATACCCACCAACAAAGACAAGACCAGGTATTTATACCAAGAAACACCTCAATCCTTACAATGCCAGATGCCTAGATTCCAGCACAAAAGCACACACATGAACAGGAAGATGATCATGCCTCTTCCAGAAGCCAAAGACCATATTTTAACATGCCCTGAAAAAAAAAAAGCAATTTATCTGAACCGTAAGGCAAGGACTTCAAAACAGCAGCCATGGGTATGCTCAAGGACCTTAAAGAGGACATGGACAAAATGTGAAAGTTCAATTAAAGAAATAGAATACAAAAGGATATATTTGTCCAATGAAAAAACAGGAGCTCTTGAATTTAATGATTCTTTGAATTTTTTTTTTTTTTTGGTTCTTTTTTTCAGAGCTGGGGACCGAACCCAGGGCCTTGCGCTTCCTAGGCAAGCGCTCTACCACTGAGCTAAATCCCCAACCCGATTCTTTGAATTTTAAACATACTTGAGGCATCCTGTTCGACTGAACAATACTAATTATTATACAGATGACAGTGATTTAGAGGCTGGCATTCGACTTCTCTCGGTGCTCCAGCCTTTGCTTTGCAACTGCTGAGATCCTAGGTGTGCATTACCACTCCTGGCTCCCAGTGCCATTTTAAAATGCATTGAATTTTTAGTAATTTTTATTATTATTATTATTTTTTACATTTTAACCATTGCCTCCTCCCCATCTCCCTCTCTCCTTTGCCTCTAAGAGAGAGCTCCCCTACCTACTTCTGATTCACCCCTCCAGCATCTCCCTTCACTGGGGCATCAACCCTCCACAGGACCAAGCACCTCCCCTCCCACTGATGTCAGATAAGTCAGTCCTCTACTACATATGTAGCAGGAATCATGGGCCCCACTGATGGATACTCTTTGGTGATTTAGTCCCTGGGAGCTCTGAGGGTACTAGATTAGTTGATATTGTTGTTCTTCCTATGGGGTTACAATCCTTCACCTCCTTCTGCCCTTCCCCTAACTTTTCCATTGGAGTCCCAGGGCTCAGTACGATGTTGGCTGTGAGCATCTGTATCTGTCTTAGTCAGGTACTGGCAGAACCTCACAGAGGACAGCCGTACCAGGCTCCTGTCTGCAAGCACTTCTTGCCATCAGCAGTAGTGTCGGGGTTTGGTGTCTGCAGATGGGATGGATATCAAGGTAGGGTAGTCTATGGATGGCGTTTTCTTCAGTCTCTGCTCCATATTTTGTGCCTGCATTTCCTTTAGACAGCAACAATTCTGGGTTAAAATTTTTGAGATAGGTGGGTGGCCTCATCTCTCAACTGGGGACCATGTCTATGTACTGGAGGTGGTCTCTTCAGGTTCTATCTCTCCTCTTTTGGGTATTTTGGCTAATGTCATCCCCATTGGGTCCTGGAACTCTCACATCCCTGGCATCTGGGACTTTCGAGTGGTTCTCCCCATTCCCTACCCGCACCCCCCACTGCTACTTATTTCTAGTCATTCTCCTGGCCATCTGGACTTCTCTCCTGTCTCTTCCCATGCCTGGTCCTTTCCTCCCTTTTTCCCCTCCCTTTCCCTCTCCCACCTAGATCCCGCCCTGCCTCTGCCTCCCGTGATTATTTTGTTCCCCCTTCTAAGCTGGATTGAAGGAAGCATCCACACTCTGCCCTTCCTTCTTGTTAAGCTTCATATGGTCTGTGAGTTGTTATTGTGGGTATTCTGGGATTTGGGCAAATATCTACTTCTCAGTGAGTACATACCACGTATGCCCTTTTGGGTCTGGGTTACCTCATTCAGGATGATATTTTCTAGTCCCATCCATTTGCCTACAAAGTTTGTGAAGTCATTGTTTTAAATTGCCTAGTAGTACTCCATCATGTAAATGAGCCACATTCTTCAGCTGAGGGACACCTGGGTTCTTTCCAGCTTCTGGCTATTATAAATAAGGCTGCTATGAACATAGTGGAGTACATATCCCTGTTATATGTTGGAGCATCTTCTGTGGTGTAGCTGGGTCTTCAGGTAGAACTATTTACAATTTTCTGAGGAATTGCCAGACTGATTTCCAGAGGGGTTGTACCATCTTGCAATCCCACCAGACAATGGAGGAGTGTTCCTCTTTCTCCACATCATTGCCAGCATCTGCTGTCACCTGGTTTGCTTTTTTGTTTGTTTGTTTGTTTTGTTTTTAATCTTTGCCATTCTGATTAGTATAAGGTAGAATCTCAAATCTCAGGGTCCTTTTGATTTGCATTTCTCTGATGACTAAGGATGCTGAACATTTCTTTAGGTACTTCTCTGCCATTTGAGATTCCTCAGTTGAGAATTCTTTGTTTAAGCTCTGTATCCCATTTTTAAATTGGGTTATTTGGAGTCTAACTTCTTGAGTTTTTTGTATGTTGTGGATATTAGCCCACTATCGAATGTAAGGTTGGTAAAGATCTTTTCCCAATCTGTAGGTTGCCATTTTGTCCTATCGACAGTATCCTTTGCCTTACAGAAGCTCTTCCGTGTCATGAGGTCCCATTTGTCAATTGTTGATCTTAGAGCATGAGCCATTGGTGTTCTGTTCAGGAAATTTTCCCCTGTGTCCATGTGTTCGAGGCTCTTTCCCACTTTCTCTTCTATTAGTTTCAGTGTATCTGGTTTTATGTGGAGGTCCTTAATTCACTTGGACTTGAGCTTTGTACAAGGAGATTAAGAATGGATCAATTTGCATTCTCCTACATGCTGACCTCCATTTAGACCAGCATCATTTGTTCAAAATGCTTTCTTTTTTCCACTGGATGGTTTTGGCTTCTTTGCCAAAGATCAAGTGACCATAGGTGTGTGGGTTTATTTGTAGGTCTTCAATTCTATTCCACTGATGTACCTCTCAGTCTTTGTACCAATACCATGCAGTTTTTTTTTCTTTTTTCTTTTTTTCAGAGCTGGGGACCGAACCCAGGGCCTTGCTGCAGTTTTTATCACTATAGCTCTGTGGTATAGTTTGAAGTCAGGGATAGTTTCTCCCAGAAGTTCTTTTATTGTTTAGAATTGTTTTTACTATCTTGGGTTTTTTTTGTTATTCCAGATGAAGCTGAGAATTTCTCTTTCTATCTCTGTGAAGAATTGAGTTGGAATTTTGTTGGGGATTGCATTGAATCTGTAGATCACATTTTGGTAAGATGTTCATTTTTACTATGTTAATCCTACTGATCCATGAGCATTGGAGATCTTTCCGTCTTTTGAGGTCTTCTTCGATTTCTTTGTTCAGGGACTTGAAGTTCTTGTTATACAGATCTTTCATTTGCTTGGTTAGAGTTACAACAAGATATTTTATATTATTTGTGACTATTGTGAAGAGTGTTTTTTCCCTAATTTATCCTTTGCATAGAGGAAGGCTACTGATTTGTATGAGTTGATTTTATATTCAATCACTTTGCTGAAGTTGTTTATCAGGTGTAAGAGTTCTCTGGTAGAATTTTTTTTTTCCCGGAGCTGGGGACCAAACCCAGGGCCTTGCGCTTGCTAGGCAAGCGCTCTACCACTGAGCTAAATCCCCAACCCCCTCTGGTAGAATTTTTGGCATCACTTATGTGACTATCATATCATCTGCAAATAGTGATGCCTTGACTTCTTCCCTTCCAATTTGTATCCTTTTGATCTCCTTTCGCTGTCTGATTGCTCTGGCTAGGACTTCGAGTACTAGTGACAGAGTGGGCAGCCTTGTCTAGTCCCTGATTTTAGTGGGATTGCTTCAAGTTTCTCTCCATTTAGTTTGATGTTGGGTATCTGTCATTTTTGTTGTTATTGAAAACCAGCCTTTGTCCATGGTGATCTGATAGAATGCTTGGGTTTATTTCAATCTTCTTGTATCTGTTGAGGCCTATTTTCTGTCTAATTATATGTCAGTTTTGGAGAAGATACCATGAGGTACTGTGAAGAAGGCATATTCTTTTGTTTTAAGATGAAGTGTTCTGTAGATTTCTGTTGAATCCATTTGGTCCATAACTTCTGTGAGTTTCACCATGTCTCTGTTTAGTTTCTATTTTCATTATCTCTCCATTGATGAGAGTGGGGTGTTGAAGTCTCCTACTATTATTATGTAATGTTCAATGTATGTTTTGAGCTTTAGTAACATTTACAAATATGGCTGCCCTTGCATTTGGGGCATAGATGTTCAGAATTGAGAATTCATCTTGGTGGATTTTTCCTATGATGAATGTGAGTAAGATTTCCCATCTCTTTTGATAATTTTTGGTTGAAAGTCTATTTTATTGGTTATTAGAATAGCTACTCCAGCTTGTTTCTTGGGACTATTTGCTTGGAAATTTTTTTCCAGCCTGCTCTGCCCTACTCTAAGTATTGGGGAAGAAGATGGTAGGCAATGGTCTCATGACTAGGGAAGGAGGACCTGGGCTCTGGTCTCATTATCGGAGGGGGCAGAGACGTTAGTACTAGTAATAAACAGGGAAGGAGAAGGTGGATATAGAATCTACCCTGGCATAATTTCTTTAGGTTCTTTCTTTTTTCAGGACAGCTCGGGGCTGTTTCCTTGCCTGTTTCTTTAAGATGTGACAACTGGCTTCACACACTGTGAACACAGCCATGTAGTTTATATCAGGGGATGCCTTCCTCCCTCCTCATGCCTAATCCTTGCCCCAACAGCACTCAAGATCTCTGCTTGCCTTTTTAAAAAACTAGGTAGCCCACCAATCCCCTTCCTTTTTGTTCTCTTTAAAGAGATGTCCCTCTTTTGGTGACTGAAATGCCCCTTGCCCCAACACATCCAGGCAGCCCACACTGTCTCTCTGAAAGGAAAGCCAGAGCAGAGATGATCAGTACAGAACTGACCCAGTCACCCCGCTTTAGGCTCTACACTTAGACAGGCCCCAGAGCCTCTACTTTCACAGGTAGAGCACCCACTTTTCCTAACATTTTGACCCTGCCCCCATTCCTCCAGGTTTTTTATCATGCTCTGGTTGTAGTAGCTGGAGACTGCGACTGACAACTGCACAGCTCTGAGCCAATCTACCTGCTTCCCTCAGGACAGCTTCATCACATCCTACAGCAAACAGGAACCCCCAAAGCGATGAGTAGATACAATGCGTGCAATGCTTGCGGTACATGGTATGACTTGTGCCAGATGCTTCCTCTCTGGGCATCTGGAGGGTGCTCTATGATGGAGAAGAATTAGAGCACTCAGAGGTACCAAGAGTCTCAAAACTGTGTCTGCAGTTCCAGCTGCATCTCGTCATTCCACGTGTCACATTTATTGTCGCCCATCCCACCAGCTACTTTCCTTTGCCTTAAATTAGTTCCAGTTGGTCGTGACACTTCAAAGCAGAGACACCTTGACAATTTTATGCGAAGGAAATTGTTTTACTTTTTTTTTTCTTTAAAGACAAGGTCTTATGTAACACAGGCAGCCAAGAATGACTCTGCACTTCTGATCTTCTTGTCTGCACCCCCAGAATGATGTGAGTACAGTGTATACTTCTAGGCATGGTTTACACGGTGCTGGACAAGAGGCCCAGGGCCTCATGCATGCAAGGCAGGTACTATATAAATCAGCTCTAGACATTTGATATTCTTTTTAAAAATAATTGTGGGGGTTGGGGATTTAGCTCAGTGGTAGAGCGCTTGCCTAGCAAGCGCAAGGCCCTGGGTTCGGTCCCCAGCTCCGAAAAAAAGAAAAAAATTAATTGTGAACGGATTGAATAGAATCGCCCGCAGAAATGCTGGATAAACATTCTTTTTAAACTCACCACTTATCTTGCAACATTTAAGGGGGACTTCCAGGGCCAAAACTGAAGGTGAAAACCAGGGCGATGAGGAACTGAGAGCAGGCTCTTCCTTGTGGTCCTTGGCAGCCTTGGGAACCGCGCTCTGTCTGTTTATTTTAAGAAAGTGAACAGAAAGTACAGAGAGTTCCCATACATGCACCCTAAGCCCTCCTTAGACCTCCTGTCATTAATATCTTGCAGAATTGTGTGTATTCTCTATAATCAATAAATCTATGTGGGGCCATTGGTTAGGAAACAAGTCCACAATTGAGGGGTTCGTTGGATCAACGAGCCTGAGACTGGATGACTGTGTGATGTCATTTAGTCATCACTGAAGAATTGCAATCGTTTCACTGCAGAATGTCCCCATAGGCTGCCTGTTTGTCTCTGCCTCTTACTCACCCCCTGGCAACCAGTGACCTTCTGAGCGTTTCCCTAACTTTGCCTTTTCCAGAATGTCCTATGTGGAGTCACACAGTGTGTGGCCTTTTCAGATTGTTCCTTTACTGAGTAATAGGCATTTAGGATTTCTCCCTGGCTTTACATTTTCTTTTCTTTTTCTTTTTCAGGGTCTTTCTCTGTAGCTCTGGCTGTCCTGGAATTCTCTATGGAGATCAGACTGTCTCGATTTTTTCCCCCTGAGACAGGCTTTCTATGTGTAGTCCTGACTGTCCTGGAACTCACTTAGTAGGCCACACTGGTCTTGAACTCATAGAGATCCACCTGCCTCTGCCTCCCAAGTGCCGGGATTAAAGGCCTGTGCCACTCTGCCTGGCTCTTTTCATTACTTTAATTATGGAACAATATTGCACTGCCTGTGTGTAATACAGTTTGTATATTTCTCAGTGATCGAATCAGGCTGATTACTGGGGTGTTATAAAAAGCCTGCTGTGAGCAGACATATTGTGAGAGCATGATGACCAACACAGTGCTTGGTGTAAATACCAAAAATATGATCGCCACATCGTATGGTAAGATCATGTGTAGTTTTTAAATAAATGGACAAATTACCTTTAAATGTTCTTTCTCTATATTTGATACAAGTTTTTAGGCTGACATGTGTTTTGTACATGTTGTCTCCCAGTCTGTGGTTTGTCCTGTCACCGCAGCATTTGTGCCTCTCAGAGAGTAGACAGTGGTTTCTATACAGCTTTTCCAAACACATTTCTTTTTTTTTCTTTTTTCTTTTTTTCGGAGCTGGGGACCGAACCCAGGGCCTTGCGCTTGCTAGGCAAGCGCTCTACCACTGAGCTAAATCTCATTTCTAATCTGCCCTCTGCTTGTATTCCCCAATCATTCCCTTCCTCCAGCTCCAGTCTGTTTATCCTGTGCCCCTTTCTTCATCCCCTTCTCTACCCTGGACTCCCTTACGTTTTTTGGCTTCTACAGGTATTCCAATTTAATATATAAATCTAGAAGATTGAAAGGTATGATCTAGCTATGAGAAAAAACATTTGACATTTATCTTTTTGGGTCTGAACTACCTCACTCAATATGGCTTTGTTTGTTTGTTTGTTTGTTGAAGTTCTATCATTCCACATTTCACTTTCCTTTACAGCTAAATAGCATTCTCTTATGTGTACTCACCACATTTTCACTGTCCTAGCAACTGTGAATAGGGCAGCTGTGAGCACCGCTGAGCAAGGATCTCAGTGGACGTAGAACCTTTGGATGAACGTGCCTAGGAGTGCTGTAGTGGTCCTCTGCATGGCTCCTATTCCTCTACGTTTGTTAGTGTGTTCTACAATCCAGAATATGGTCTGTCTTTAAATTTTCCTCCGAAATATATGCATGTGTGTGTGTGTGCTGTGTGTGTGTGTGTGTGTGTGTGTGTGTGTGTGTGTGTGTGTGTTTCTGTTGTTTCTTAGGCATCACCCATTTCTTAAGAAAAGATCATTTACTGGCCCAGAGTTTACCAAGCAGGCTAGATTGGTTACCCATGAAGGTGGGGTCCCTAGATACAAAGCTGAAAACAGTGTCTGAGTGCAGACTTATGGGAGGGTAGGCTCTCAGGACAGAGGGATATCAGAGAAGCAGGAGAAGGAGCCATGCGAAGTTGCCATTGCCTCATCCATGAATGGGGAGGGATCGGAAACAGACATTACAATTGTCCTTCTTGAAACAAGTGTGTGGCCTCAGCCACACTCCTAGTAGATCAGTGTTGAGACTCTGTGTTGTGGGCGTAAGGAATTTCTGTCTTCACAAGAAAGATTTCCCGGACAGAGGCAGGATAAAAAGTTAGTAGTCCATGTTTACCTCAGGATCTGGGTCTGGCCTAGTGCAAGGGTCCAAGGATGGATTCTTAGTGGGACACCAGCCATCTGGGAAGGAGAAAGCCGTGTGGAATGTGGTCATTACTGAATACTGGAAACTCCTACTAGGGTCTTGCGGAGACAGAGTGCACGGCCCATGTCTGTGGTAGAACGGAGGATGTATAATCAACTTCTGTTGTTCTGTGATCCAGGGCTTCTCAGAACCTGCTAATTCTTGTCATACATGGCTAGTTGGCAAGGTGGACTCAAGAGTCAAGAGAATCCCAAGGGAAACGATAAGAAGCTGAGGGGCGGGGCCAGGAGTAAGTTAGGCAGGCTGACCAAGGAAAGGGCAGGGGCAGGAAAAACCGCTCTCCTACAACTTTGGTTTTGTTTGATTGGTTTTGTTTTGAAATAGGTTTTTACCCTGTAGTGCAGGTGACCTGTTGACTTCCAATGAGTAGTGATTTTCCTGTCTCAGTATCCCAAGTATGGGAATTACAGGCATGAGCCAAAATGCAGGGCTCTAACAACATTTCACAAGGGCAGAGAAGCAGATATGAGCGTCCGGTGTGCTATCCCACTCCTGCTGTATCTGAAACGCCGAACAGCAGCCAGGCCAGCAGTGGTTCTGAAAGTTGAAGAGCAGTGTCTGGACCAGCCCCAGTTAGGAAAGCCCCAGCCTGGTTCTGTGAACCTAAACTGGGCAAACTGGAGAAGCAGTGACTTGCCACATCCGTAGTTGGCAACAGAGAGGGGCTGGAAACCTTCCCTGAAAATAACGAGAGGGGAAACTTTGATTAGTTAAATCCCAGATAATCCTGGATGATGAAGACAGATCTGGACTCCTTAATGGATTTAGGGTCTGCCCATGGTGAGAAGAGGCCAAGAGGAGTCCATACTACCAAAGTAGGTGCAAACTTTCCAGCCCGTCTTTATCCGCCTGGGGGTGGGGGGGGATGGGGGTGGGGTGGGGAGACATACAGTGTGTGGGTGGGTTCAGTGGATCCATCTCTAGTGCCCCCTGTCTCCTAAACGACTAGAGGTGTTCAAGGACACTGAGTGAAGCACTGTCCCCATCTCTTGCTCCTTGGTCTCCATCCCTTGGTGCCAGTATTGGACTTGTGACATCAGTTGGGTGCAGTGGCCTTAGTAGGAAGAGGACCATGACAGCCAATCAGTCCCCACAGAGGGACTCCTTCTACTATGTGGGTTCAGGACTCCTTGGCTTGAGCCATCTCGAAGGCCCCATGAGAGAATTCTTCGATATCACTTGCCTTTGCCAGAAAGGTACGCAAAGATCCAGCCCTCCTAGTAGAGTCCCTGCAGACCCCCACCATCTTGCCAGTTGGGCAGCAGGCAGCAGTGGGGTGCCTCTGTTCAGGAATAGCAGGACCCCTTAAACCCTTAGCACCCTAGCCCAGTTCCTTCCTCAGCCGGTCTCTGTCTCACTTTCCCCATTTCTCTTTCCTTGTTCCATGAGACACATTGGTTTGTTTGAGTAACCTCTCATCAGCAAAATGGGTTTATTTGGTAAGGTCTTCCTCAGGGAGTTGGAAACATCTGCTCTGGGCTGTCCCCAGTGGATGAAGTAGGCTGTTTCTCCCATCCCCAACCGTTTGGTTGCTTTGTATCTCCAGCATCTACTTGGGGTGTGGGGAGTCTGTCATCTGGGTAACCTTCCACCTCCTGAGGTAGAATCTAGGAGAGAGCAGCTCTAAGATCTGGACCTCGGCCGCAGTCCCCGTGGCAAGGTCTCTGCAGCCTCTCCTATTTGAGATGACCCGGGTTGAGTCACCAACTCAGGCTGCAGACTACAGGATTGCACTCCTGAGCATCTTTCTTAGCTGCAAGCCTAAATTTGGATTCATGAAGGCTCACAGCTGCTAATTGGCACGTCTCTGTATCTCTGACACCTTCCCCTAATTCTAGAGGTGAATTTTGAGCAACATTCCTGGCAGAGCTGAAAAGGATTTCTCCCCACCCATCCATCCACCCCTCTAGCGCGCGACTGAACAGACAATTATCCTGAAGGAAAGTTCCTGGTTTGCTAATCCGGGAGAACAGCTTGGAGGGGAGATTTGGGTCTTCTTTTAATAATGGAAGTTAATGCGCAGCCTCTTGGTATTGTCTTCCTTAGAGCCCCTTGCTTAATCCTCAGGCTTAGCGTTGGCGCCCTCAAACAGCGAGGACAGCCAGGGAGACTCACTGCGCAGGGCTCTGACCCGGTTCCAGGTGGAGGAAGCCCAGCCATACATATCTCCGTGGGTCCCCGGAAGCTCTGCTGTCTGTCTGCCTGGTTTGGAAGCCGGGCCATTTTGAGAAGCCCAAGAGAGCAGGGTCCCAAGAGAGGGTGGGCACCTGGGCTGGCGGCTGAGACAAGAGGGCTCGCCCATGTTTGTTTATATTTGTTTGTTTGCTTGTTTATATGCAGTGATGTATGTCTTTGTGAGGGTGCCAGATCCCCCGGCCCTGGAGTCACAGACAGTTGTGAGCTGCCCTGTGGCTCCCCTGCAAGAGCAGTCAGTGCTCCTAACCATTGAGCCATTTGTCCAGCCGCCACCCACCTGTTTTAATTAGCTCCAATTTCAACAAATATGGAGTTCCTAAGTGCCAGGCAGGTTATCTTTGACTAATCATAAATCCTAACAGTAATTTGTTAGTCTCAGTGAGTAGTCCCAATAGACGGGCCTGTTTATTCCACCTCCCCGACCCCATTTAGGATTGCTGAATTAAATACGATACACCGTTACACTAAAACAATACCCACCGCTTACGTGAAATTAATTTTTCACTGGGCTGTGTATATTTCTGTTAAACCTGTCCAAGGTTTTAGTCCTCCTAGTCCACACCTGCCTCTCCTTTCTCCTGCCCCTTTGCAGCACCAAGTGAATTTGGGAATAGATTGCACTCTATGGCCGAGCCCTTAAAGATCTAGTGGAGGGAAGGGCCTTTGGCTGGAGAGAGTGGCGGGCGGTGGGTTAAACACAGAATGCTAACTTTTCTTCAGGGATTTTCAGACCGGGTGCAGGAGTTGAAGAGACTGGCGGGTGTGGTTTGGGTGGTAGTGGGGTCGGGAGTGTGTGCTTGGGAGCCCTCCCTACAGGAGTTGGGACTGTGAGGTTTTTGAAGGCCAGGGGTGTCCAGAAGAGAGACCCATTAAGGATGTGGAACTTGTGGGTTTCACAGGAGAGGGGAGAAAACACAACCCTTGTTGCTCACTTTTCCTCTCGGTCCAGAGAATAGGGGTGGGGTTGCGGGGTAAGGGACAGCTGGAGAGAGAAAAGAGGTGACTAGGAGGACCGCCGCTGAGAGGGCAACAGCTCAGGGGAGGGGAGCTGATGGCATCTGAACCTCGCTGGTGGGCGCTTGAATGCGTCTGCTCCCTGCTGATTGGCGCCTTCAAGGCCGTCTAGGTCTCAGGGACAGCTTCTCCAGCATAAAAGGGGTCGCCTGAACTGGCATCCTCTGCACAGGTGGTCAGAAAGGACTCAATTCCCCGCTGCTGGCCTAGAGGGCTGAGAAGCATGACGGGACGGGATGGGCTTTTGGATGGGCGCTCCAGGAGTAGAGCCCTGGCGCCAGGCTGTCCCCCCACCGGCTCTCGCCTTCGAAGCTTCGCCATCAACGACCTGCTGGGATTGGAGGCAGACCTGCCGACCCCAGCGGAGCCTGGGCTAAGATCCAACTGTGAAGCTCCAGCCGAGGCAACAGGGCCAGGACCCGGGCCGGGACTCTGCGGCTCCTGCCCTGCTCGCGGAGCTCTCCCGCTGGGCCTGGGCCTCCTCTGCGGCTTCGGGGCACAGCCCCCTTCCGCGGCCGCCGCTCGCGCACGCTGCCTACTGCTCGCCGATCTGCGGCTTCTGCCGCCTGCAGGACCCGAGCCTGCCGTCGCCCAGAGCCCGGTCCACCCGCCGCCTGCGCTCGGCAGCCAGCAGCGCAGTGAGAACATCTCCACGTCGGGTAATTTAGTCAATGCTTCCCGCCTCCAATCCTCAAAAGGCCCAGAAGCACCTAGGTAACGCTTGGTTGCCCTTCGAGACATCCCAGAGGGATCTCGGTCCCTACAGACCCCTGTACCTCCTGCGGGTTTCCAAACCGCAGCCTCTGCTCCCAAGCCCCATTCCTGCGGGTTGGGACAGTCACCAAAGGTTCGTTCTGATGGATCTAGTGATCAGACCCGCGGGCCCCTTTCTCTGAGCACTTAGTACCAGTTTTGGGGTGGCGAATAATGGGGAGGACTGGTGTCTGTCTCGTATCCCTACGGCAGAATCGACAGAACTGACTGGTAGTTTGAGAGGGCTGGTGATAGGCTGAACTCTTGGCCTCTCCTGGTGCTGAGAAGGAAGTTCTGGGTCTCTAGCTTCTCTTTCTCTCTTTATCGTCTTCTACCCAATACCAACAGGCGGGAGAAGCCATTCTCTCATTCTGTTGTAGTTAGAGTTCAGTTCGGAGGAGGGAATCTTAGCGTGTTGTGGGGAAAGAAAAGGAAGCAAGACCTTCTTTCTACGGGCCAAAAACTGAGAGTCTGGGGATGCGAGCTCATACAGACTTATGCAAAAAAACCCAAAACAACAAAAACAAACAAAACCACAGACCCAGTGAAACTGTCCTGCAGAACACGGGCTTGGATAGAAGAGTGGATGGAGCTTGTAGCTGGCAGAGGTCTGGCCAGGGTCTTGGGGCTCTCAGCAGGGAACCGACTGCCTCTCTGTAGGGTGAGACGAAACCCTCAATCTGATGTGCTGTTAAAACCCAAAAAGCTATCCTCATAGGGTGCTTCTTTCTTCTCCGTATATTAATAAAAATAAAGGCAAAATGCAAGTAAACTTTATTCCGCGAGGGCATTGCCTGCAGAAACAGCATCACGTGACTGGTGAGAAATCCTGTCACTTTAAAAGAAAGAAGGAAACGGTTGACATTAATTTAAATACTAGATTGTAAATTCAACATATGCAAATCTTATCATTTCCATGAATCAATATAAAACTATTTTACTTTGGGGGATATTAAGTCTTCCAGACTCACAGAATGTTTTGTATCTGCCGCAAGTCTCCGTGCCCATTTCTCATTTGCTTCTTCACCCCAAGTATCCATTGGCTCCGGACACTCCAAAGCACAGCCTAGAATATTATAATCCAAATAGGCCGTTTCAGAGTGATATCATTGATATAGAAACAAAATTGGTATTATTTCGTTACTTTTGTCTTTACTCAAATAAAAAAATGGTTGGGCAATTCTACTTTCTATTTTTGACTTTTTTTCTTTTATAGAACTTTTTAAATTTACATTTCATCAATGAGTCTGACAATAGTTTAGCTTCTAGCTTTCCTTACCCTGAGATCTTTTGGTTGACTATGATAGCCTCACAGTTGAATGGTATCGTTTTCAGGGGAATGTATGCACAAGCTTCCTGGGCTATGTCTCTAAGACGTGTGCATCAGGGTAGGGTAGACTTTGACAAAGATTTGATGTCACAAACCCTGCCTGTCTGAAATGTCCACGTGGACATTAAGCGGAGGAGGGAGGCAGCTGGAACAGGGTGATCTGTGGAACCCTGGTTAGAAAAGACAGTAGCCTAGTAGCATTGGCTTTACAGAATATGACATTTGGATCCCAACTTCATCACGGCAACTTGACCTGTGTGATCTGGCAGGGAAATAATACCAGCTACCCTTGTCTTTTTATTTATGAAGAATAATTGAAAGCACATAGAGGGTTGGGGATTTAGCTCAGTGGTAGAGCGCTTGCCTAGCAAGCGCAAGGCCCTGGGTTCGATCCCCAGCTCTGAAAAAAAGAAAAGAAAAGAAAAAAAAAAGCACATAGACAGTGTCTAGAATGTGGGAATTGCTGCTGTCTTTGGCCGTGCATATCGCTAAGTATATTTTCCTTTTCCGGCCAACAGGGCTTTTATATAATTGTAAAGTCATTTTTCGTCACTAATTAATTTTTTATTTACTTTACATCCTGATTACAGACCCTCTCCCAGTCTCATTTTTACAACCCCCCCCATTACCCACTCTCCTTCTCCGAGAAGGGAAAGCCACCTTGGGTACGAGTCTATCACGAGACATCCAGGTTCTGCAGGACTGAGAGCACCCGCTCACACTGAGGCCAAACCAGGCAGTCCAGTTAAGGGAAGGGGATCCAATGTCAGGCAACAGAGTCAGAGACAACCCCCTGTCCCTGGTCCAGTTGTCAGGGGATCCACATGAAGATCAAGCTGCGTACCTACTACAAATGTGTGGGCCTAGGTCTAGCCCCTACATGCTACTAAGTACATTGTCAGTAAACACAGCATTAACCTTCACATTAAAATGCCAAAAATAGAGCAAAAATTTCACATTTCAGAGTCATCTTTTTGTGCCAACAGATGGGGACAGTCCGTCTGAAGAAAAGAATGACCCGAAGATGTCCCTTACCCTGGGCAAGAGGAAGAAGCGGAGACACAGGTATGGGTCCAGGCTGTCCCTCTGCCTGTGTTTCCTCAGATGGACACAGTCCTGTTGTCTGTGAGAACAGCTTCTGAGAGCGTACAGAAGGCTCAGCAGTCTACTACTGCTGGGCAGTAACAGCCACAGGTGTCCATTTTCAAAGTTGACCTGCAGTTCTCAGGAGGCTACAGGGAAACCTGTGCGATTTGAAAGGTGTGATTTTTGTGCATTTGTAAATGGGTTTTTATCTCTCTGGCATATTTCATGTGTGTTTCTGGCCCTCTCCAGGACGGTTTTCACTGCCCATCAACTAGAAGAACTGGAGAAGGCGTTTGGCGAGGCCCACTACCCTGATGTGTATGCTCGGGAGATGCTGGCTGTGAAAACAGAGCTCCCGGAAGACCGGATACAGGTGTCTGGTGTCCTTCCTTTCTCAGAGACCCTGCCCAGAAGCTGCCAGTCACACAGGGAACAACCCATGGCCTCAGAACAGCTCAGTGTGGTCCTCTTCAGTTTAGAACAGAGAGTGACCTAAAGGGCTGCCTCTTTTTCTGCTATCATCTTCAACCAACCCTCAGATTCACAGAATTGTGGGACATCAAGATGGCCTTGCCACCAACAGTTAGACCAACACGAAGTTGGATCTCTGGTGTCCACGTGGTAGGAGAGCGCTAATTCTTGCAAATTGTTCTCTGACATATGTGTGCGGCGGCACACCGACTTCTATACTCGTGCACACGAAACTAATAAAGATGTCACAATGAAAATGTTATTTTAAAAAAACTCACACAGTTGGATGTTATACTAGAGACCGCATGAAGGTATATTATTTAAACTGTTTGTCGCTCATCTTCAGTCATCACCGTATAAGTCCGAGTCGCACCGTGCTGTCTCTGTGTCATAGGGGTATCCACCGGGAAAGTTTTCTTGCACTGGTAGATACACTCGTTGGAAAAGTTGCCAGTGATTCACTGCTCTAAGTTTCAGGATATCTTGTCGTACTGTTTAGATTAAGGAACTTTTCTATAAGAGAAATAGCAGCAATCAATTAATCTAAGAGTTGTGAACTTTCTAATTGGAAAACTCAGGAAACACTGTAGGCAACCCCTTCACGCACTGCAGGAAAGTGTACCTTCATTCTTTGTTTTGGCTTCCTAACTCCTTAGAAAACGGAAGTGGCTCCAACCTTATGTCCACAATGCTGAGTCCTTGTGGGTTTGGAGGGCTGTTGTCATGCTGGCCTGTGGCCAAGGGGTGGGGAATGCTCCCTTGGTAGACCCAGAGTCTAGGAACCCATGGGCTTCTCTAGACACTCCTTTGAGCCCCTCCGTCTCCCCTCTGCCTCTAACCAGGTCTGGTTCCAGAACCGGAGGGCCAAGTGGCGGAAGCGAGAGAAGCGCTGGGGTGGCAGCAGTGTGATGGCTGAGTACGGGCTCTACGGAGCCATGGTGCGTCACTGCATTCCACTGCCGGACTCCGTGCTCAACTCTGCAGACAGCCTGCAGGGCTCCTGTGCACCCTGGCTTCTGGGTAAGTGGTGGCTGAGAGCAAGACCAGAGAGGTGAGGCGTGTTCTCACCACGGATATGCAGAGCAAAGAGGTCTCAGGTTTAGGCCCAGTCTGGACTCTTCTTTTCTTTAATTATGAGCCTTAATTTTCTCTCGAAACTGTGGAGGTAATGTGTGGGGAAATCCCTTTAGGCCATTCACATTGGTAAACATGTATCCAAAACTTGTAAGTGGACAGATAACTTGTAACTCTGCATCATGTTTGATACATGTTATCAAAGCAGTGAATACTATTAGAAAGTGTGGGAGCTATACGGTTTGGAGTGTGGGTTAAAAGGGCCATGCAGAGCAGGGAGAATCTAGTTCATTCCATTCTGTCTGCAGTGCTGGAGCAGTCGGTCAAGTCCTGGTCCTGATTTAACAAACATGCCCTAGAGAGTGCTTCTATCGAAGAGGTCAAGTGCTTTCTGCGCTCTTACCCCTTTCTGTGCTGTTTGGGTTCAGAGTTTGCAAGCATGGGTCACAAGATCATTATTATGAGTAAATTAGTTAGGTGGATCGTAGTGAGATTTTAGGCTGGGAAAGTTCAACAAACAGTTTTTCTGCCAGGTGCTGGGCTGAGAACCGGAGATAGCGTGGTTAATATAGTCTGGACCTTGCCTAAGGACTATAGAGATTAGAGAGAAGCAGGGTGGGTAGACAGCCAAGCCTGGTTCTCTGAAATCACACAAATAAGGGTGCTTGCTGGCATCCATGCAAGTGTTGAGCAGGAATCGTTCTGTCCTCTAAACGAGCGTCAAGTCACGGCATCACCCCACAAAGCATATTTGTTGCAGGAGTGACAGCTGACAGAACTTTTCAAGCCCTAATGCGGGGAGTTAGCTTCCTGGATGCTGTCCTCTAGGCCCCAGAGGAGCACTGAGAAAGAAAATTTTAGACGGACTGAAAGAACGGTGACAAGGAAGGAATGTACTTAATTGCTGAATTTGAAAATATTTTTGAGTCTGGTGTGGTGCCCATGCCTTCGATCTGTCTGAGTAATCGGGAAGCCGAGGCAGAGGCAGGCAGATTACTGTGCCTGGTGTTCATAGCAAGATCCAGGACAGTCAGGACAATATAGAAAAACCCTGTCTTAAAACAAAACAAAACAAAACAAAAATTTTATTATTGTTGTTTTTCCTTTTTGTTTTCCAGGGATGCATAAAAAGTCTACAGGGATGAGGAAACCTGAAAGTGAAGACAAGTTGGCAGGACTCTGGGAGTTGGACCATCTCAGAAAGGGTGCTAATAAGGATGAGGATGGACCTGAGAGGGGACCAGGCGAAGCGAGCCTGAACCCCGAGGGCAGCTTGGAAGATGTGGCCATTGACCTGTCCAGCTCTTCCAGGCAGGAGACTAAGAAAATGCCCTCAGGGTCCAGTACTCAGGGACCTTCCCTTGCCCCAGGGCCGCAGGTGCTCCAGCCCCCACAGGTGGGAGCCTCATGAGACTCACAGATTGCGCCCCCAAAAGTTGGAAAAACGTGTATTTCTCAGGAGTACTTTTCAGGAGACAGGTCCAAGACAAAGACCTTCAGTTTGATTTTCATTCCTGAAACGATCTGGATAAAAAGGCAACACTACAACGTTGAATAAATAACGACTTAGGGAAAGTCCCACTTAATTCTAGCGTGGAGAATTTCCATGCAACCTCTCAAGCTAGTCAACTTGGTCTTCTCTCACTTTTTCTTTTGTAGAATTTGGACGTGGAAGATTTGAAGTTCAATGATAATTTTAGGGCTAGGGTATGATGAGGCTCAGTTAATAGCACACATGGAGGCCTGGATTTAATACCCAGCACCGTGGAAACCAGATGTAGTAGCTCACACCTGTAATCCCAGGACTCGGAGGGTGGAGACAAGAGGTCCGACATTCAAGACATCCCAGTTGAGAGAGAGAGAGAGAGAGAGAGAGAGAGAGAGAGAGAGAGAGAGAGAGAGAGAGAGAGAGAGAGAGATTATTACTACATGGCATTAAGATGCGGTTGAATCATTAAATGGCTGGTCTGACCTCCTCACGCTAAGTTAGAATAGTTGGTTTGTTGAAACAGAGTCTTGCTGTGCAGCCCAGGCTAGCCTCATTTTCATGATCTCCTGCTTCAGCCTCTCCAGTGCTGGGTTACAGGTGTGAAAATAATTGTTTTACTTTCCTAGGAGAAGCCTCTAAACAGATGAATGAATGAATGAATGAATGAATGCTATACTACCATTCCTTGAGCTGGGTCTAGGACATCCCCATCTTTGTGATAGGTGGTAATTTTGTGTTCTCAGTCACTTGATAGGCCTTGAATATTCAATGTATAAACAGCAAAGAAAGCCATATGCCTCTCCTCCTCTGAAGTCACCCGGAGTTGTGTTTAAGCAATTGTTAAATGTCTGCAGACGGTCTGAAGGTCGGACCCAACTTATTGGTTTTTTTTTTTTTTTTTGAGTTTATGTTTGAAAGCACTTTAGTGAGTTGGATTCATGAATGTTTTCTTTCCAGTATTTCCTTTCTCATTTATTTATTATTTAAAAAATAAATGTGTGTTGTGTCTGGCGCAAAGCTACTTACTGGCCCCTCAATAGACTCTCCCTTCATGTCCCTTTTAAGTCTGGAAACGTGCAGAGCACGATGTCTTTCAGGCTGCAGGACTCAGCACAGGGTCTATGTAGTGCTCTGGAGCAGGAGCCCTGGCTGAGCCAGCTTTTGGAGCTCAGAGTCTGAAGAAGCGTTGTCTGTTTTGTGCCGCTTCCTCTGCAGATTATCTCAGGAACCCATCAGGTTGGGCTGCCCCCACCTCCACCCCCAGTCTCTCTAGATAAGAAAATGGGCAGTCTCTTCCTTTAGTCTGTTTTTATCCCATGCTAGTTCCGTAGCGCTACCCTCTATATTAGTGAAGTATTAACCCTGTGAGATGATGCTGAAATGTTACTAAGGGAAGGAAGCCCTTGCGGGGAAAGATACAAGGAGAAATAAAGATGTTTAAAGTACACTGAAAATGAAATAAATAACATTCGACAACTGGCTCTGAATAGACATGTGAACCATGGACAAAAGTCTCTGAAATGTTATAAGGAAAAAGGAGATATCAGAAATGGCATGAGACATATGTCACTTGTGCCGCTGCGTCTTCATGTGGGACTTCTATAGTGGGAGCAGGGGCTGTGTCTGATCTCAGTGCCTCCCTTCGATCCCTCTCCCCTAACTGCACCTAGTCTCACTGCAGCTTGACATGCCGAGGCTGACTGATACCCATGTGAGGTTTCCCCTTTTCTGAGGAGAAGGGTATTGGGGGAGGAATGAATGTAGGGAGGGGAGGGGGAAGGGAGGAACTGGGGGAGAGGGAGGAGAAGCTTCGATCAGGAGATAAAGTAAATAAATAACTTAATAATTGAAAAATGGCATGAGAGAAGAGGAAAACCATGTATTTGTATGTATACATTCCTACATGTATATATGTATCAATAGTTTTCTTTTTTCCTTGACACGGACTTTTGCTATGCTCCCTCTGCCTCAACTTCCTCAGTAGCTGGACCACAGTTATGTGTCATTGTGATCCCCCAGCTAAAGCTAGGTTAAATACGTAAGAAAAACACTAGAGCCCAGTGCTGTGGTATCTGGAGGCTGGGCCAGAGGATCTCAGGTTCTAGATTAGCCTTTGCTACAGAGTGAGGCTTTTTGTTTTTTTTTTTTAAAACCCAAGATAGGGTCTCACTATTTAGCTCTGGCTGGCTTAGAACTCAAAACGTACCAGGCTGGCCTCTGCTTTGCCTCTGCTTCTTCTTTTCTTTTTCTTTTTTTTTCGGAGCTGGGGGCCGAACCCAGGGCCTTGCACTTGCAAGGCAAGTGCTCTACCACTGAGCTAAATCCCCAACCCCTTTGCCTCTGCTTCTTAAGTGCCGAGATTAAAGGCCTGGCCATGAGATCTTGTTTTAAAAAATAACAAATAAAAATAAAATCACTATTCGCAACTAAGATGACCAATATGTTTATTAATTTGTTTTAAAACTCATCAAAAAAAAAAAAAATAAAAAAGGGCCGGAAGCTGGTGGTTAAGAGCTCCACTGCTCTGGCAGGGGACTGGGATCATACTCAGCACTCACGTGCAAGCTGGAACTCCAGTTGTGGGCGACACAATGTCCTCTTTCAGCTTTTGTGGGAATTAGGAATGTGAATTACACAGATGTGTATGCAGAACGAATACCCCCATACATAAATAAAATAAAATAACAACAAAATTCAAACCCATACCGCTTTTATTAGGGAAAAATCTACAAACCGTACATTTTCTGAGGAAATGCACGCTACTAACACCAAATCAGCAAAAGTACGAAATATTAAGATCATTAAGCAAGGAATCCATAAAACACTGTCTGTAAATACGGCTGTGAGTCGATGGTTCAGCCACTGCAAATTCTTAAAAGTTAAACAAAACATTTTAAAGGTATGGAAATTGCTCTTGTACACAGAACAAAAGTAGGAAGATTTCTAACACTAACATCATCGTAATTCTAGAACCCCCAAAAGTTAACACAACGCACCTTCCGGCTCTATTTAGCTCCATAAATGGAAATGTGAAATTTGCACATAATTATCAATATTTACAGCGCAAAAGGATACAGAATACAGAATTTAGACATGTGCTTTGCATGCAGGTCTACTCCAAGCACACAAAAGTATTTTGATATTATATATAACCTGGTAATGCTAAGGTATTTTAATGTTATGAAGGAAATTACTTATACATTTATTAGCTTCTCAAACTATAATATAAGTTTGTATTGATATTGAAAATACTAAACAGGTACTGGTGAAATTGCTTAATGAATAAAGTGTTTGCTGTGCAAGTACGAGGTCTGGAGTTTGGGTCCCCAGAGTCCATGTAAATGCTAGGTAGGCATGGGGGTCTGCCTGTCATCCGGCACTCAGGAGGCTGAAACGGGATCCCCAGGGCAAGCAGGCTTGTTAGAGTAGCCATAATTGGTGAGCTGTAACTTCAGTGAGAGGCTCTGCCTCAGTAAATAAGTGGGAAACAATAGAGAAAGATGTCCAACATTAATTTTAGGTCTGTGCATACACACACATACATACATGCATGGGAATACCCCTTACAGGTGTGCCCACACACGTATGAGTGCATAGACACAAACTCACACATGTACATAGGTACCCACAGAGGAAAAGCAGTCCATAAATTACTCAGCTTGTAACCAGGTGTGATGGTGCACAGTGATATATCTGACAGCCAGGAGGATGATGGAGAAGGATTGGGAGCTCAAGGGTGGCTTCTCACAGCAACAAAAAAGTAACTGACACAGTGTCCTTGTAGACCTGGCACACATCCTCCCACATGGCTCAATCCCTTCTGATGACTCACCACATCTAACATGGTGTACACGCCAGGTGAATGGCTGCAGGGTGTGTTATTTAGGAAACGATAAGGGAGAACAAATGCATGTTCACTTACCTATATTCTGATTTATGGTTGAGTGGATCGATCTATGGATAGGGAACAAAATGGTACAGAGAAAGAAGGCAGACCACAAATAAAAAAAAGCAGGGAGGGCTGGAGAGATGGCTCAGCGGTTAAGAGTACTGACTGCTCTTCCAGAGGTCCTGAGTTCAATTCCCATCAACCACATGGTGGCTCACAACCATCTGTAATGAGATCCGATGCCCTCTTCTGGTGTGTCTGAAGACAGTGACAGTGTACACACATGCATAAAATAAATAAATCTAAAAAAAAAAAAAAAAAAAAAAGGACAGGGAGGAGGAGAACTTAACCAATCAAGCCGAAACGCCCACTAATTTCTAAACAAAATCAAGTGACTGTAGTGAGTCCCAGTCCTGGGGTAACTGAAGTCTCATGTAAGCCAAAGTGTCGAAAGTCTTCATGGGTTTGTCTCTCAACCTTATACCTTTAATCTACCTGAAAGTGTTTTCCTTTGAGCCAAAAGGTTGAGGCCCAGTTTCATTTTCCCCTCTATAGACAATAAATAATTGTCCCAGTGTCCCATCAGACAGCCACCTTCCCCATTCTCATCCAGCTATTGTGAAATGTTCTTCCTGTTCTCCAACTTAAATGTCTGCTCTTTGAGGCTCTTACTACTGGCTGATTCTATAAGAGACTGCTGCATATCCTGTTCTGGTGGGTGATCAGTTAAGGGTGGGTTTTGCATGTCCCCCAAAGGCCATGCATAAAAGCTCCTGCCAGCCAGTGGCACATTGGGAAGTGACAGAGACTTTGAGAGGCAGGGTGCGGTGGAAGGACTTAGGTCACTGGAATTGTGTCCTTGAAGGTGTATTAGGTTCCTGCCCTTCCTTTCTTCCCAACCACTATGAATTGGCCAAGCTCCGTGGCACTGTACTCAGGCCCAGCACCAGGAGGCTAGCAACTCTGCAGTGAAAACTTTGAAATCCTAGGTCAAATTAAACCCTTCCCATATGTTGATGGACTCAGGGTTTTTTTTGTTTTGTTTTGTTTTTGTCATCGTGACAAGCTGGCTAACGGGCTAACGGGATCACCTTTAGGAGAACCCTTGAACGCTGCTGAAGTTAGATCACTGGAGAACTCCGAGGTTTTATCCTGCTTTCAGATTACCTTTGGCTTTCCTTTTTGGGTTCCTGAAACGCTGAAGGTTCTACAGATTCAGGCTGGAGATCCTGAGCCTTCCGGTTTCCTTACTTTAGTTCCCACCTTTGTTACTTTGTTGACAGAACACAAAACCACACTTCTGACAGGCAGAACAATCTGGTCTGGAGGGCAGCTCCTCTCAAGTGCCTTAGCCTTGGCTGAAGAAACAGATATCCTCAGGTTTCTATGGGGTTTACTGGTCTTCAAGCTAACAAGTTTCATGTAGGGGAAAAGGCTTTAGAACCCTGTTTATCACAAATGGCACACTGGTGCCACCTACTGGCAGGTCCAGTAAATGTGCATCTACTCTGACTCGGTGTCCATTGTAAAGCCATATATTTTTGCATTAGAGAATTTTTCTGTACTTTTCTACCCAGCCCTTCCAGTCGCCCTCAACACCACCAGCCTTGTTTTCTCTCTGATCTCTGATTTCCACACAAGCTTTGAAATGTCTTGGTTTCCATCTTCACCCTTCGAAGATTTTGTTTGGTTTTATATCGACATTTCAGGATTTCTCTTTCATTCCCTTCCAACAAAGACTCTCTCCTCTTTGTTGGAATGGAGAAAGTGAGTTTCTTGCTAGCACTGACCTCTCTCTCCCAACTGCAGACAAAATGTGATTGCTGCTTCACACCCTGCTGTCAGCTTTGCCTGCTGTGATGGACCTTGCCCTCAAACTGAGCCAAAAACAAACCCTTCTTTCCTTTTTCTTTTTTTACAGGCATTGACCACAGTAACAAGAGAAGATCTACCAGTGGTCATTTCAAGAACCAGATAGTGTTTGTTATCCAGAGTTATTGTGTTGTGCAGTGGATCTATTGTTACCATAGCAACAACAAAGTTAGGTTGTTGTAAGTGATGGTTTTCAGTGTATTTAACCTGCTTGAGTCCATGATTTTTGAAGTCTTTCATTGATAGCAGAAATTTTGCAGCTTTCAACCTCTCTGTGTTCTCTGTTGCTCTTTTCTAGAAACTCTAAATGAAGAGAGAGAGAGAGTGTGTGTGTGTGTCCATCCCACATTCTGTCTCTGTGTCCTCTTTTCCAAAGTTTGTATCTTTTTGATTCTGCTATATATTATAGTTATTACTATATATTATATAGTATATATTATTATACTATATATTATATTGTATATAGTTATTACAAGGATAGAGTTAGAATATGTCCCTTAATCCTATTTTATATTTTCTACCTTATTATCCTTATTTGTTCTTTCCCCATTACACCTACTCTTTCGTTGTTGTTGTTGCTATTGCTGTTTTTTTTGTTTTTTTTTGTTTTTCTGGAGCTGAGGATCAAACCCAGGGCCTTGTGCTTACTAGGCAAGCGCTCTACCACTGAGCTAAACCCCCAACCCCACTATTGCTGTTTTGAGGCAGGAACTTACTGTGTGTCTCTGGCTAGCCTGGAACTTGATATGTAGATCCGGCTGACCTCAAACTCACAGAGATCTGTCCGCTTCTGTTTCTGCCCCTCACATGTTAGGATTAAAGGTGTGGGACACCATATCTGGCCACTCTTAGGTTTTCTTGTTTGAGCCTCACTGTGAACTCCAGCTGGGCTTCAACTCCCAGACTTAAACGATCCTTCGATCTCAGCCTCCTGAACAGATGGCCCTGCTTCGCTGTTGGTTGGTTGTTGTTCCTGTTTACAAACTTTGCTCCAATCCTTTCACTGCATGCACTTTCACCTACAAACATGTTTCTGCCACCATCTCTAGGTGCGAGGTAGTCACACCACACCTTCATCTAGAAAAGGCCTTTGGTGCACTTCTCCACGACTTTCAGCCAAAAGCCTGAAGGTTTCCCTGAATGTTCTGCTGCTTATCTGGGTCCTTCTCAAGCCACTTGCAACTTCTGCACACAACTTTTAAAAAGAAAAAAAATACTTATTTATTTATGTATGTGAGTGTACTACCTGCATGTACCTGAACCCCAGAAAAGGGTATCAGGCCCCATTATAGATGACTGTGAGTCACCGTGTGGTTGCTGGGAATTGAACTCAGGTCCTCTGGAAGGCCATGCAATGCTCTTAACCACTGAGCCACCTCTCCAGCACCATCTATCTGAACCTGGAGCTACACTTTTTTCCTTTCTTTCCACTGTACTTACCTGCCACCTGCTGGGGGCTTTTCCTTCAGTTTCTTTTTAATCTTGGCGTTCATGTGTCCTAACTTATCATATTTTAAAAGTAAATATAATTGTTCATTCATAAATGAAATCTACTTATTAACTAATTAAATTTCATATGCTCAGTTGATCATATATATTAACTATGTGCCTTGAACATTAGAAAACAGATCTCTCCTGAAGGAAAGACCATCCAGAGACTGCCACACCTGGGGAACCATCCCACATACAGTCACCAAACCCAGACTCTATTGCAGATGCTAAGAAGTGCAAGCTGACAGGAGACTGACAGAGCTGTCTCCTGAGAGGATCTGCCAGAGCCTGACAAATACAGAGGTGGATGCTTGTAGCCAACCATTGGACTGAGAATGGGGTCCCCATTGGAGGAGTTAGAGAAAGGACTGAAGGAGCTGAAGGAGTTTGCAGCCCCATAGGAAGAACAACAATACCAATCAACCAGATGCCCCAGAGCTCCCAGGGACTAAACCACCAACCAAAGAGTGCAAATGGAGGGACCTATGGCTCCAGCCGCATATGTAGCAGAGGATGGCATTGTCAGGCATCAGTGGGAGGGGAGGCCCTTGTTCCTGTGAAGGCTCAGTGCCCCAGTGTAAGGGAATGCCAGGGCAGGGAGGCAGGAGGGAGTTAGTGGGTGGGTGGGTGGGAGAGCACCCTCACAGAAGCAGAGGAAGGAGGGATGGGATAGGAGGATTCTGGAGGGGGAACCTGGAAAGGAGATAACATTTGAAATGTAAATAAAGAAAATATCCAATATAAAACAAAACAAAACAAAACAAAACAACAACAAAAGTCTGATCTCTCATCTGTTTATCCAGAGTCAGAATCCTTGAGGTTAGAACTATCAAACTGCCTCTTCTGGTCATCCTGTATTCATGAATTATTTTGAGGCTGTCCTCAGGGTGTGAAGTATTGAAGCAGTTTTCCTGGACTTCTTTCAGTGGTGGCATCCTTTAAGGAATGTCTAGTTGATTTGTCCCGGGGCAGGCCTACTCAGGACAGAAATAGCTTTGAAGGCCAGGGTAGACTTTTACCACCTGGTGGCAGTGTCGGTCAGTTGTACAATTCCTTGGGGGTCTGTAAATGTTGACACTGCTTAGAGCCTGATCAGCAAACACACATCCTCAGGTCCTCAGGGCTAGGCCATGTTTAATTGCTTTCTGGAGCTGCCCAGAAAACCAGCAGGTACTTTCTGCCTCAGCCTTGCCTGTGGCCTGTTTACAAGTCACACCTGCCCATAAATCTTCCTGCTTGCATCTTGGCTGAGGTTGGGTAATTGCTGAGACTGTAGCCAGATGTGGTGATGGCAGTCGTAGTTGGCCTTTAGGCTTGGGGGCAGGACACTGACCTGATAGCTCAGATCTGCCAAAATTCCATTCCTTTTCTTTTGTGGTCTCTTGTCATAGAGGAGCCCAGGAACCTTGGTACTTGCTGCAAAAACAAATCTTTAAGAAGAGTCTACCTGACAGGATGAACGGTATAGTTGGTTCAAGATCACTTGGGGGACAGGTGGTGGAATGGGGTACAGTAGGTGTTGGAACATTTAACTTAGAGAAAAAATGGATGGATCCAGGCTTCTGTATAAGGACATCCCCAGGACAAAACTGTGAAGGTCTTGAGTGAGAGTAGGAACAGGATTTGGGGAAACATTCAGGTCCTCAGAAAAGGGGCATGGTGTTTTAAGATTGATGTGGGACTACAGTGAGCTAATGGGTTCCCATGCACAAGTGTAGCTCAATGAAGGTGTATGTGCTTAGCATATATAATGCCCAGGGTTACACCCCCCAGCACTAACAATGTTAGCATGCTTTGGTGTTAGCCAGTTTTCGTGAGCATATGACTGGAGCTAACGGGCTGATCCACCTCATGCAATACTCTCAGAGCACCCTGGAGCAGAAGTGCATGAAGGTGGAGGAATTCAGGGCCCCAGGGGAACTCTGTCAACCTCCTGAAGTTGGTCCTGACTTTCACCTCCTGCCTACTTCTCCTCTTGATGCTCAAGCTCTCTTGCCTTGTGTGTATCTGTTTTTGTTGGGCTAATCCTGCAGAGTGTTGACAGCTCATATGCATCCACAGTGTTATCCACAGCACCCAGAAGGCTGGCCTCTGACTCTCTCCTTCCATTGACCCTCTTCAATGCTGTCCAGGACTCCTTGCTTCAGTTTTACTTTGCATCCTTATGGTCTGAACAGGCATCATGACCTTATGAGTGCAAGGGCTTTGCCTGGTGGATGCCCCTCAGCTCTGGCAGTGGATACAGGAGGCCCCATAGATCTCCTGTAAGTGACAACTGAAAGAAGTGTGGGATGTGGGAGTGGTGGATGAATAAGATGAGAGGAGATACAGGTACAGGAAGCAGGAGTTTTCGAGGTTCTTTAGAGGCCCCTGACTCGACAGTGAAAGGATTTGGTGACTCCATGCTAGGCCTTAATAATGGAAGAGGGTCCTAAAAAAATCCACTTCCAAACAAATTAGTTTACTATTTAGTTTCTCATGATGCTGGAATCCAGGGCATTTTGTGCCAGGCAGGTGATCCACTACTGGGCTATATATCCTTAGCCCGAGATTGTTTCTTATATTATATAAATGTCATAGAAGGCCATTCTTTTTGACTGGGCACAGTAGACAAACTAAAAACCTGAGGAACTCGAAGGATGGCTCAGTCTATAGAGTGTTTGCTTCACAAGCACAAAGACATTAGTTTGGTTTCTAGAACCCCTAAAAATGCCAAGTATAGTGGTGTGTACTGCATGTGTTTGTAATGTCAGGGCTTGGGAGATAGAGACGGGAAAAGTCCCTGGGCTTGCTGGCCAGCCAGTCTACCCTAATCCATAAATTCCAGGCCAATGAAGGACTGTGTCTCAAAGGAGGTGGCTGCTGCTGCTGAAGATGATAAAAGTTACCCTCCGGGCCTGGACACACAGACTTGTACATATATGCATAACTCACACATGTGATGCATATGTGCACAGCCCCAAACCCAGACACAAATAGCTTTGATGGAGTTATTCACGCTAAAGCCCACATCACAAAGATGAAACTGGGTTGCCGATCTCATCTTCAGAGGAACAGGGATGGAGCAACCCTGTGTCCCACCCCGGGCCGTTCTCAGTGGAGCTGGTGATGAAGCTTCTCCATCCACCCTCCCAGAACAGGGAGCTGGAGGGGCTCGGGCTGAGACGCTGTGGCTTAGCCATTGTTCTCTATTCCTGTCTTTATAAGAAAAGCGATTTTGAAATGACAATCCGCCCTTTGACCACTCTCTGCTTTCTTCAGTTCTTCTCTGTCAACACAACACACTGTCTCTGCCTCGTCTGCTGGACACCCAGTATACCTCATGGGATGGCAGACCACAGATTGAAAGTAAAGCCAGTTGAGGTCTTTGAATGGTTGCGATATTTTTTCTTTATTCACCTCTCTTTATGATGAGAGATGGGAGCCATGAAAGCCAAGACAAATGAGTGGTAGAGGTGTGCACCCCTGGACATTGCCCAATAAGCCCTGGAGGCCCAGGGTTACCAATGACCCCTGCCTCGTTCCTGGCCCTGGGCATTTGCTGCCCCCAGGCAGAGTGAGAGCAAGTGCATCGAGCTTCAGGGCTTGGAGGCTCATGAACTGCTAGCACCAGTGCTGAGATGAAAGACAAGCCCCAGGCTCCCTTCCTGCCGCCTGCACCCTGCAGCCTGTACCCTGAGGCTTCCAGCCCAGGATCCTACTGACTTCAAATGCAGGCTGCAGAAGGGAAAACCTGTGGCCATCATGGTCCGGATGACCCACGTTCTCAGAACTGAGAGCTCCAGGATAATGACTCATGGACACAGGGCTGGGTAAGGCTCACCCTTCCAATTCAGAGGGACAACCTTAACTTTAGGCTGTGACACTCTCAGGAAGGGCCCTATATGGGCTCCTAGCTTGGCAGTTGAGAGTGCAATTCTGCCCAGTCTGGCTGATTCTGCTTTATGTGCACATCCAATCTGAAGAGGAAACAGGAACTGGGTGATCTTTATTTGGAAACAGAGGCAAAGGCAGAGCTGTATGGTAAGCATGCAGAAGGCCTTGGGTTTAATTCTTAGTGGAAAATAAGAGGGGGTGGGGTGAAAATACATTTCTTAGACAGCATAGATGATCGGAAGGTGTACTCCCCACCCATCCCATGGCACGCATAGAGACTCCTCTGTACTGCCTCGTTCACTTGTTTTCACAAACATCTACTGCGCATGCACTATGTGCCAGGAAGGTTCTAGGTGTTGGAGACACAATCCCAAACACAGAAATTGGCATTTTCCCCCATCCCAAGACTTCCCAGCTTTCAAGAAGAGAGAGAAGTATACAAAAAGCTTATATACATGTGCTACAGAGAACAGTGAGGTCAGACGTTGGGTACTGGTGTGAGCGCTGAGGGGATGAGTCCATGAGGGTGACAGAAAAGAGCTGTGGACAAAGGGAGTCCAAAAGGCCTGAAGGAAATGGAGGGAGGAGGTCTACGTGGCTCTCTCTAGGACAAAGTGATCCAAGCAAGAGAAGTAGTCCATGCGAAGTCCTGAGGCAGGAGAGTGCCTGGTGTTTGGAGGCCAGGAGGCCAGTGTGGCTGCTGACTGAGAAAGTGAGGTTGGAGAAAACACATCCTGGAGGCGGTCCTGGATCAAGTAGACCCCTCCTCTTCCTCCTGGACCCCTCCCTTCCCCTTCCTCTTTTTCTTTTGGAGGCAAGGTCTTGATGCATCGTCTGACAGCTAACAAGGGATCCTCCTGCTTCAGATTCCCAAGTAGCTCGGACTATAAGTGTACACCTCTGTTCCTGACGGTACTTGACTGTACACATGTGACTTCTGGGGATGTGATCGACGCAGTTTGTGAAGCACAAAGCCTGTAATGGGGCTCTGCAGTCGTCTGGAAGATGTGTGCGATGTAAAGTCCATGGACAGCTCTTCCCTTGTGAAGGATGAGCCTTGTGGGTTAGGGTACTTGGGAAGAATGGGACGGAGGAAACACTGGCTTGTTCTGCGTGCAGACAGACCTCATCTGATCTCTGTTTTCTTTTTCTACCCTAGTTTTCTTTCTTTCTTTTTCTTCCTGATGCTGGGGATGGAACCCAGGGCCTCGAGCACGCAGCTGTACCACTGAGCCATGGCTGCAGACAGCTGTAGCCCTTAACCTTGGTTTTTAAAGAAGCTGCACTGTCTGATTAGGCCATAGAAGAAAAGGATGGACCCAATTACACGCCCGTTGAATAATTTTTTTAAAAAGCCGAGTGTGGTTCAGATGGGGGATGAGTGGCGGCTGGTAGGGGAGGGGTATTATTCTGAAGATCATCCCTGGGGTACTTGCTGATAGGTTGCTAGTACCATGTGTGAGAGAAGGGTCTAGGATGACAAGGACATGTGCCCCTTGAACAGTGAGAAAATATATTCTCTTTGTCTAATCTGGAAGGTCAGTGTTTGGGAAAGAGGTTTCAGGATGTGATAGCTTGAGAGGTTGAGTAGACGTTTGAGTAGGCGCTGGGATGCACTCAGTTGGTAGAGTATTTGCCTAGAATGCTTAAAACCATAGGTTCGGTTCCCAACACCCCATATACAAAGTATGGTGACATTTCTGTATGATACACAAAAAGTGCAGGGAGGGGGGAGGATTAGAAGTTCAAGGTCATTCAGGTCTGAGGCTGGCGCTTCTTCAGAAAACCAAAACTTAAACCTAGTGTTTGAATACGAAACTGGAGGAAAGGTTCCGGTTACAGGTTCCAGCTTGAAAGTCGGAGGATGAATGCGAACCCTTGTCTCCAGGGACCTGGAGGGAAACGTCTGAGAGAACTGACGCTCTAGCGCTTTGAAGGCAAGAAGAGAAAACACAACCCATGCAGGGGATGAGATGTAGGAACTGGTAAAGGGAGGGCCTCACGTTTTAGGAGCAGTTCTTGTGCCAGCTAGCTACGGCTGAGCGATCAAGTTAACACTATTTGAAACTTCTTCCAACCTTGCAAATCACTAGGAAGATCTTCTGTGCCGAGGGCAAGGCGCCCATACCTGGTATAGAGCATCCAGGGTTGGATGCAGCTCCGTCCAGGGCTGTTCCTGGGTATGGGCTGGTGCAACTCATTCTGTCTGCGGGCTCATTGTCCCCAGAAGGCAGGACCAACTCCCTCACCCCAGGGCATCATGGGAAACAACCAACCAAAAAAGCAGCAGCAGCTCGGGTTCCCTCAACGCAGCCTCGGCACCTAGCCAAAGACTGTGCAAGCACCACTTCTTCCAGGTCCTCTGGGATAAAGCTAGGAGGTCAACCCAGACATGAGGGGAGGAAGGCCGGATCCTCGTTCTCTTTTAGAGGGTTATGTGTGCTGGCACTAGAACTCAGGGCCTGTGCATGCCAGGCAGGCGTTTTGCCTCTGAGCCACACCCCCAACTCGGCCGCCACACCTTCAGCTCAGCCTCCTTGTGTTGATGGAGCAGGAAATTCCAAGTACACGCCAGAGGAGGAAGTGTTGATGGGCATCTCTCAGACCTGCTAGCCGAGCCTGCTCTTTCTCTTATAACTTTATATGTTCGACGAAAAGAGGGCATAGTTGGGGGTGCTGGGTGCTAGGCTTCCTCTTCCACTAGGCAGCCATGTGCTCTTCTGTAAGTCTCTTTTCATTAGTTCGGTTGCTTCCTTATTTATTCTAGCACTATGTAACCTTTTGTTTTATGTTGTTTTGTTTCTGGCCCTAGCCAAGCTTTGGGTTTGGTTTGGTTTCTTAAGGTGGAGACTAGCAATGCTGTGCAGGCTACTCTCAAACTCATCGTCTGTCTCCAGGGTGTGACTTTTGCCTCAGACTCCTGAATAGCTAGAGGCCCCTAGAGGTGCACCACTGTGCCCAACCTACCTAATTTTTAAATTAATGACGGTGCTTGGTTGAGGGCGGGGCATATGACCGCGCTGGCTGTTGGCACCGCCTTTTTAGCCCTTCCTCCTCAGCAGCTCACCCGCAGTATCCCTACCTATCTGCAACTGCCACAGCCAACAGGAAAAAGTCTTTTGCCAGCTCAAGGAACTCCACAAACCAGTTTTCCAAAAATCCCCGACCTCTAGTGTTTATTTTTCATTAAGTATTCACTTCTTAAGTACTTGGTAGAGACACGTTTCCTTTTACTCCTGATTATTTAATAACAAAAAACGTCAACTTCTTGACGGCGCTGGAGCTCATGGTCAACCAGGCCAGATGTGCTGTGGACATTGATTTATTCTTTAACCATAGCTTCCCTGCCCCGGCAGAGGTTAGCAGCTGGGTAACAAAAATATTGTTACGGGACTCAGGCCTTCACAGCAGCACCTCCTTCCCTGTTTGAAGGCCTCCGGGCTTGTTCAACAGCCCTTTAGCCCTCCACGGGGGAGTTATGTGTCCGTGGCATGGTTGTACAGGCCCGCACCATTGGGACAGGGCTTAACTTTCAGAAGCCCTTGAATCTCTAAGGAGGAAAGCTTCGACTTCAATCTATGGAATGCTGAACCAAGGCGGTTCATCCACAGCATCTGTGAGCTTCGCTCTTATGACCACTTAGCCGCGTTCCCAATCCATTTATCCTATCTCAGAGCGCTGCCTGCATCCCAGATCCGGAGGCTAGGACACCCGTGTACTTGCAGCTTTTGTCGCAAGCGGGAAAGTTATCTGGTCTGTGAACAGCGATCGCAGAAACCCAGGAAACTGAAGCCGAGAGCGCGGGCTAGCCTGGGACGGGGAGCACAACAAAACCTAGCCCCACCCCTCTCCCCGCGCCCCAGTCCTGGCGGGGAGAAGAGGTGGGAAGGGGCAGGCTCAAGGAAGCTGCTTCGCGGAGAGAAGTAGTGGGTGGTGGCCGCGGGGGCGGAGCCTGGGCGGGGCCGTGGAGACTCTTAGGGGCGCCCAGGCTCCTGCACCCGCGTGGGGCGTCGGGCGAGATGGCGGCGCGCAGCCTCGGCAGCGGTGTGGGACGACTGCTGCGTGGCCTGCACGGGCGCTCGGGACAATCGTGGTGGTTGCTGAGCCTGTCCCGCTGGACCACCACCCGACTCCTGGGCAGTGTTCCTGCAGCAGCGCAGCTAGGCTCGTACCCCGCTTTGAGCGCTCAGGCAGCCCAGGAGCCGGCCGCCTTCTGGGGACCGCTGGCCCGTGACACACTAGTTTGGGACACTCCTTACCATACTGTCTGGGACTGCGACTTCAGGACGGGCAAGATCGGCTGGTTCCTGGGAGGCCAGTTGAATGTGTCTGGTGAGTGCGTTGCTGGGACCAGCTCAGTTTCGCGGAGACTCCGGAGGCCCCAGTCAGTAGCAGCTGCCCCCAGGCCTTGGCCCTTTTCTCCAGAATGCTTCACCACCCACTCTAATCCCTGTGCCACGTCACTTTGTTCTGTATCCCACCGGGTCCAGAGAGTGCAACTGGCCAAGCAGCAGTTACGCGCCCAAATCTGCAGCGCTGTCTCTAGC
Source organism: Rattus rattus (assembly GCF_011064425.1). Classification (NCBI taxonomy): domain Eukaryota; kingdom Metazoa; phylum Chordata; class Mammalia; order Rodentia; family Muridae; genus Rattus; species Rattus rattus. Next base: position 130,386,753 of record NC_046158.1, on the reverse strand, counting down.
GGGAAACTGAGAATACTCGGCTTGACCTCAGAATGGTCTACCCTAACGCAGATTCTGGGGGGGCTTTGCCTTCAGATTTTAGTCTTGAGGATCCCCAGCATGGTGGGCACAAAGCTAAGGAACCAGATAGGCCGAGGTGGAGAGAGCACAGGCTTTTCCGCTCAGGGGACCGCAGATTAGCAGGTAGGTTGCTACCAGCAGCTGCGGCGCTAGGGCTCAGGCTCCCCCGAGGACAAACGCTGCTGTGTAAACAGAGCCTTGGTGGGTGCAGGAAGAAGAAAGCACCAGCCCCTGGGAGGGAACTGGTTATCTCCTCCCGTAGGGGCGTGTGGGCAGGAAGTTCTGGGTCTAAGAACTGCACCCCAAAAACAAAAGTCTACAGTGGCGAGGGCAGGTAACCCCAGCTCTCTGGAGTCTGAGTCAAGAGGAGCTGAACTCAAGGCCAGCGTGGACTATGTCCTAGCCTCCTCGCAGATCTCCAAATGAGACACATCAATCACTCTAGCTGTCGGTTTTCTGATGAGCCCGAATTCTGCTAAGGTTGGAGGCAGGGACATACATTACTCACCGAGGCACTGGAGTCCATCGGGGGAGAACTGGGAGGCTGAGTCTAGGGTGCACAGAAGGGAGCTGGGACCTTCTGCCTTCCAGTGGGGTGGGAGTGAGGGTTGGGTGGGTCAGAGATGCCTAAGAAAGGAGCCGAAGGCCCTCAAGATGAGGCAAGAGGTGATGTTTTGCTTAGGGACCAAAGTTAGACGTGGAATCTGGTGTCTGCAGTTTCCCTATCCCTTATTCAACGTTGGCATATCTCAGCCTCCCCATTTGTAAAATGGGGAGGCAGTGTTCCCTTCTTATGCTGGCTGTGCCACAGGGCTGGGAGAAACCAAACCTATCCCGACTAATCAATAAACTGCAGCAATTCCGATTTACTATATTCAAAAATTACAGTGTCTTTTTTTTTAGCACAAAACTTTAAATAAACTTTGTACCAGTCATCCCCCCCCATACTGTTTATTACTTGGCAAGTGCCGTCTAAATGAGACTCTTACTAGATAAGTGTTGCTTTTAGACTTGAGTCAGCAAATTCTTGAACTTGGGTTAAGAAGTTCTTGCGTTTGCAGAATGTGCTTTTCAAGTGAGTAAAGCAGTTTGCAGAAGGAAGGGGGGCGGACCGTGTGTGGCTTCTTTGGAAACCTCTCCACGCTTAAGAGGTCAAGGCCGCTGGGACAACCAAGCTTGTAGCTGATAAGGAGTGCTATCAACCTTATGGTGAGGCCTGGGTGTGGTCTTCTACGAATTCTTTGGCCTCTGTTCTTCTACCTTTGGAGCCGTGAGAGCCTGAGGCTGAACTTCATCAAACTGACATTCGAGAAAGCAACTTCTCCAAAGGCCTGGCTTTCTGCCTGTCAGTGTCATCTCTGCCCTTCGCCCCTTTCTACAACCCCCAGAGGTTACAGTGTGAAAACGGAAGACTGCAGCTGCCCCGGGAGCCACTTAGAAAGTTGTGAAGTGGTTGAACTGTTTGGGACCGATCTGTTTGTCACGTGTGATGATGACTGAGTGACACTGTTATCCTTTCAGTGATCTCTAGATGAATGCTTCTCAAAGGTCCAGACCAATGCTGCTGGACCACGAAGCTTTTAGAAATGCAAATTCGGGGGCCCACTCTAGACTCTTCGGTTTAGAAACCGGGTGGCTGGGCATCTCCCAGCTGTGACTGACAAGCCCTGCAGGTGCTTGGTACAGCAGGTTTGTGGTTTCAACTGGGCCTTTTGAACTACACCGAGCTCTTAATTCTTACTGCCTTGTGCTTGCCGTGTTTCCTTATATTGTGTCCTGGAACACTGTTGTAGTTCCGTTGTTCCACACTCTAATTTAGCAGTGCAGCAGGATAATGACCATTTTATTGCCCTCTGAGGTCTTAGGTCAGGACTCTGGACAGGGCCCATGGGGTCCGCTCTCTCCCCTTTCCTGGTGTCTCAAGTGGGAGTCATCTTCTTGTTTCTCACTTCCTTGGCTGGGGCCTGAGTGGTGCTATCCTTAGAATTTGGTTCATCCCCTGAGCTCCTCAGTAAAGTCCCCTTGTCAGTTATTATGACGGAGGTGACTAGGATTGGGAGAGGTTGTAAGGGCTGAGGTAAAAGGTTCTAATCTTGGCGTTTTATAAGAGGGAGTGGTCAGGAGAGATAATGGATGTCTTGTGTCATATGATGCTCTGTATCTTCTTAGGACACTCTTGGTAAGAAACATTACCTATGCAACATTAACATGTAAGCCTTTGAACATCCAGATAGATGAGCTAAATAATTGTTTTTCTTTGTAAAAATAGCTAGCTTTTGTTATTTCGTCCAGGTTCCTGAGAATGGATCCTACAGTTGTGATAAGTGAAATTTGTCCCGAAAACCACACAGAGCGTCTCACAGTATAATGGCTAGGTTCCCGGAAGGTTCTGTGGTCAAGAGACTCATGTAGAAATTAAGGCTCCTTCTGAGCAGCCTGTTTGGGGTGGGGAGGGTACTTAGTTACTGTTGTTGTCAGTCAGAACACCCAGTTAGGGCTCTTGTTAGGATAAGGTGAGATTAAAGCTCTTGACACTGTTCTTAGCACAGTGCAGCCCTAACCACCCTTGGCTGTTAATTATTAATGAAGCATTTGGGGAACGAGTGACCTTGATTTGTCCTTCAGGCGTGCTGCTGGGTATTGTGTCCATCTGAAACAGACCCTGCTGCAGGATGTTTGGTCACACTGAGAATTCTGAGATTGTGTTATTTACTAAAAACAACAGCAGCAGCAGCAGCAACAAAACAACAAAACAACAACAACAACGACAACATTAACAACAACAAGAACACCCTTTTCTAGTCCTGGTGTGGCTCAGGCCTTACCACACAGCTTTAGTCCCTCTGGCTGGAATAGAGAAAGATTGGACAGAATAGGATATGTTCAGCTCTCATGAGAAGAGAGAAGAAAGGGGAGCTACTTAAGACAGCAGTGCAGAGAGGGAAGGGGTGACGAGGGAGGGAGGCAGTTTTTCCAGGACTGTTGTACAGTGACAGGGTGCAGAGAGATAACACCCTAGACCTAGGCAAAGACGTAACAAGCCAGAGAATGAGAAGGAGCTAGAAGATTTAAACATCTTGCTAAAGTTAGTATGAGGCCAAACAAAGCAGTTCAGTTAGAAACTGAGAGAAGCCAGATTGAGTCGGTCATCTTGGAGAAGAGTTCGAGCTAGAGTTGAGCCAGCCAGCCAGAGCTCAGAAAGAGCTAGAAAGTGTGAGCTTACTCAGAAGTAAGTCTCAGACCTACTATGAAGACCACGCTGTTCTGGAATGCAAAGAGATCCATCTGCCTCTGCCTCCCAATACTGGGATTAAAGACCTATTACCACCAGGCTTGGCTTAAAGAAACTAGTTTAACTTTAACTATCCATCGAACACTGAGAGACTTCCGGCTGTTTTGTTTGTCTGTTTTTGTTTTTTCTCTTTTGGGAATGGAGCACAGGGTCTCACACGGGCTAGGCTGGTGCTCTGCCACTGAGTGCCACCCAAGGCTCTCTAGATGCCCGGGGAGCATTGCACAAACAGAAGTCATGCTGCCGATGCTCTTTCCTCGATGGCCATGACTCAGAGCAAGACTGGAGCTGAGATGACAGTAGATAAAGCTTGTCGGAGCCTTTTAAGGAACTCCAAATGAAAACGCAGCTCCAGTTTCACGAGGCAGAACTTCAGGAAGACTCTGGATTCTTCTCAGTCGTCAGAAGCATGACTTGCTTTAAATAACAGCTGCTTCTGGAAAGTTGGCAAATACAGCGAAAGTTCTCGCGATGTGCCAGGGAAATTTGCTATTTAAAGAAAGCCATTGTGAGCCCTCATGTGCTTATTAACCCCAGTTTCTTTTCATGACGCTTGAAGCTTTGTGTGCTGGATTCACTTACGTTTGAGCTGGGTATGGGGGTGTGTGTATCTAAGCAACCAATCAGAGCCTTTGGATCAGGGGTGTGGCTTAGTAGTTATGCACTTACTTAGCGTGTAGGAAACTCTGCATTCCATTCCTAGTGCTGTGGGGTTGGGGGGTGGGGAGTTTGAAAATTCCTACATTATCGTGTGTCGTCTCTGTAATAGAAGTAACAACTTCTATAATTGTGTGTGTGTGTGTGTGTGTGTGTTTGTTGTTAATAGCATTAAAAATCTCTGATCCACTAATAAGCATTACTGTAGCTGCTCCTAAGACTGTGTTAGGATCTGGGCTGGGCTACTGTGTGTGTGCTACAGTCACTGAGAAGAACCCATGGCTGGGCAGGCACCCTGTTTTTAAGGGCCATTTCCCACTCTAAATGATGCAAACATGGAATGGTTCGTGTCCTGTTGTGTAGATGGAGACACAAAAGGGCCAACCACAAGAACAGTGGGAAATGCCCACTGAGTAGCACCTGAGTGACACAAAGAGATTACAAATCCATCCACCATTGGAAGAAATACCATGATGTGCTTTGACATGGTCAGTTGGACAACATTTAGTGTCATAAAGTATATCACATATTGAAAGCTTTTACAGCCAGAGAAGGGCTGGGAAATCACAATAGAGATCAGAAAACTGATTGGCTGTTTCAGCCACGTTCCTTGAAAGGTAGTGGCAGGGAGACTGGTCAATATGAAAACAACTGACAGCTAGCTCACGAAGCCTGTGTCTTTCCCTTTCTGTATACGCATATAGGAGGGGGAACTTCACCACAAGGCACGTGAAGGCTTGGTTTCAACTTCTGTGCCTCTGATCTTGATTTCTCCAAAGGTCTGGTAAACAGCTATGTTTCAGCTTGGTGATAGGAGCTCTAGCATGAACAATTCCTCTTTGACTTTTAGTCTAGCCTGTGCTAGAGCTTAGATCAAAACAGTGGTCTCGTGTAAGTTTTATTTAACACAGCAAACATCTGTACTGGGGTGATGTGCTCAAGGTTTCCATGGGGCAGATGAAGATCTGTGGCCCTCCACCAGTCCCCACGAGAAAGGAACCTTATGACCCTTGGGACCCAGAGGGTGGGGAGGGAGCACTGTGCCCCAGAATGGGGAATCCTGGGCAGAAGAAGGAAGTGTTACATGGGGTAGGCCAACCGAGAGGTTGGGAGAACAGAGGCTCACTGTGTGCTGGGGACTTGGAAGGCTTAAAGTAGGAGGTGGGGCTTGAGTTCTGCCTTCAGTTGTGCTGGGTCCTGCCCAACTCTTCCTGAAAATGCTTGGAGGTGGAGTGTTCTAGTCTCACTTCCCATTGTTTGGGTTGAGTTACTTTTTCTTTTACATGTCGAGACTTTGTATGTGCAGACAGAGTATCCTCTGAGTCTTCCTTCCTCTCCCTAACCTTCCCTGCCTTTCCCTGTAGCTGAAGCAGCAGGAGGAATAGAAGTATTTGCTAAAAACATGGAATTGTAGGTCCTTGGTTCTGCCAGGACCCATAGGGTGATGGCTCTGAGGAATGGGATTATTCTGTTGCCATGTTACTTGGGAACACTGTGACATCTTCTGTCCCAATCTTATGACACACTGGGGGGCAGCTAATTCTTAAACTCGCCTGGAGTCAGGGATTCTTATATTTCCCTGTGGATTAAAAAGCTAAGACTTAAAGTAAACGACAAGGGCATTGTCTGTCCTTAGTGGGTGGCTGGCCAGGAGCCAGACCTGTGGAGTTTTTTAGGCAGTTGCAGGCTGCCAGCCAATGAGGTAGAGCCAGGTGTCACACAGGGCTATCAAATACCTTTATTACCCCCACCCCCACCAGGAAGAGAAAGAAATGGAATCCCCACAAAGTCCCGAAGCTTCACATACAGTGGGTGCACAGTGTTAAACACACAGGAGTCTGCCGCTGTGTGGTTCCAAGGCAGGCTGCAGCAGGACTGTTTGCCTCAAATGCATAGTCTCTGCCAGGGGCTGGCGCACTTCACGGGGCCTAGGTTTCTATGTGCTAACACGTTCTTTGGGGATTACGATACCACTCGAGGGTGAGAAGCATGGGCTTCATAGACAAGAACATGTACGATGAGAGAGATAAAGGCTGAGATATGTAGCATGGACAGGAGGGGTGGCAGTGTCAGGCAGGGAAAACCAATGCAAAGACCCTGGAACAGAGGTAGTTCTTTGTGCCTGGGTTATCCAGCAGGGAGAAGGGCCTTGGTAGCCAATTATCCAGCATCTCCCCTGTGTGGGAAGCCTCTGGGGAACATTAGATTTGAGAATCTATTCTGGGCTGCTTAGATTTGTGCCATCTCTCGGCCCCAGGAAGAGGTGGACGCATGGGACCACCAAGCTATACCATGATGCTTTCCCTGTGCCTGGCCTTTGTCTTCTCCTGTCTCAGCCTGCCTTCCTTCTTGGTATAAAGCAGGCAGGATACCTTGCTGGGCCGTGTGCTGCTGAGGGTCTCTGTTTAGAGTCAGTCATTCTCCGGGGAAGAAGGATGCCCGGTACGCTGGCTATCATGGGAGCAGGTGATATTCTGTGGGGTTTCAGCCCCTCTTGTAGCTTCACGACTTGAGTTTGGGTGGGTCTACCATGACACCAGGATTTCTGTAATGCTGCTTCCTGTTGCACCTGACCCAGTCCGTTCTTCAGGGTGACAAAAGTCAGGGTGGGTTAGAGCAGGCATTTCCTGGGGGTGAGTACAGGCACACATCTCCTGTGGCTTCTTGGCTTATATAGGTGACCGAAGGACTTGAATTTATCACTAGTTCCCAGGTGTCCAGAATAGCCCATACTTCCTGCTCTTAACCAGTCCCGTCCTGGTTTTTCTTTCACAGCTTTCCATAGCAGTGATTCTCTGGTGATAACTTGTCATGACCAGTTCAGAGTCACCTCCATGACCAGGTTGCTGGGGACATGGCCCTGTGCCAAGGGCTGACCTCTTTGCTGACAGCTGACAAGCTGTATTTTAGAATGAAAATTCTTGCTGTTTGGGCATTCATGTACACACACACATGCACACACAACATGCACACACACACACACACACACACACACACACACACACACACACACACACAATCGCTACACCAGTAAGCTAGATAGCCTGGCAGCACATTCAGCTGACATTTGTGACGCTAGCTTGCTACTTTCTTCACCAACAACCCTGTTTTTCTATTCTCTGTAGGGTCTGCCTATTCTCGGCTGCCTGCTTGCTTCCCCGGTCCGCACAGTTCTAAGTTTCTTCTGTCTGTGGACCACACCTCTTTATATCTCCTCCCCCCTTTGCCATCGATTGGGCTCAGCTTTCTTCCACCTGCTGAACAAAGCAGTTCTTGGCTGCCTGTTTGGACCCTTTCAGGGAGAGTGGAGGGCCGTGTGAGGGATCTGGAGCTAGTCTGAGTCAAATCTGTTACTGTGTGACCTTCAGCTGATTAATCTCTGCACTTACCACCAGGGGATGGGAAATGGTGGTCGTGGGTCCCCAAGAGTGCTGTTCACATCTAGGCTCTGATTGTTACTGTTTTTATGCCAAGTTGCTCTTAGCTTCTGTGAGGGGGGTTGTCTTGTCTGGGTAACTTTAGCCCCAGTGTTCTGTTGAACAAATGTTATGCGACATCCGCCATGGTTCCTCTAAATTATCTGGAGGCTACTGGGGGGAATATGCTTGGGTAGAAGCTGGCATTGCATGAACTGGCCTGAGTTAATCTCACCTTTAAAATCAGATGATCAGTGAACAGGATGTCAGCAGAACTGAGCCCACTAATCCTCAGGTTTATGGCAAACAAGCCTACTGACCTTGCGCTTTTCCCAGCAAGTCATGTGAGCTGAGCTTGGGTAACGGGGAGAGAACTTTCTTGAAAGGCATGTGCAGCTTAGTACTTCTAACATAGACTCTTGGGTGGTGATGTCATACATATCCAGTGTGGAGACCACTGGAATGATGTGACTACCTCAGAGTCTGTGTGGAAGGTCACCTTGTAGACAGATCGTGTTTGTAGTGGTTGTCTCTGTTCTCTGCAGTTGTGGTAGTCACTCTTCCCTGACAGGGAGGAGACCCTGCTCTGCAGGAATAGCAAACCAAAGCAGATCGAGTCCTTTTCCACCCTCTTATCTAGCATCTGGAATAACATCTGTTAACTTTTCTTTGCATAGTCAACTGCCTGGACCAGCATGTGCAGAAGTCTCCCGACACCATAGCTTTGATTTGGGAGAGAGATGAACCTGGGACGGAAGTGAGGATCACTTACAGGTACTGTGCGTCACCTGGGATTCTCAGCACCCAAAACATGACCTGGACGTTTCTGCAATTTGGGTTTGGGGAAGGAACATGGCCTCTTTGTGACCATTAACATACTTTCCAGTCTGGAAGGACTCTGGTTCTGTGTTTGCTTGGTGATGCCTGATGTCTGACCCCTTTGAGACCATTAACACACTTTCCAATCTGGAAGGACTCTGGTTCTGTGTTTGCTTGGTGATGCCTGATGTCTGAAGATCCCTGCAATGGTGTTAACAGACTGGAGAGGCATTGGCCAAATTCTGCTGCTGTGTCTGGCTCAGGACACGGGATTATCTAAGCTTTGGGAGACGTTTCAGCTTTGGGGGTGTTCTGTTATCTCAGGAGAAGGAGATTCTGGCAAGACAGGTTGTGGCAGGTATCAGAGCATACAGAATTCTAGTTTTATCCAGTTCAACAAAAACCCCTGAGCTGGAGGTACTCAGATAAGACAAGGCCAACTCATCCACAGGAGCTAAGAGCTGCCAGAGCCTGAGTGTGCATGGCGTCCTTGGAGCACTTACTACCAGTGTCTCCGGTCACTGATGTGAAATGCACAGAGATTACGTGGTCCGCCCAAGGCCACATAGGAGCCGATCTTAATTTGACTCAGTTTAGCTCCAGGTTCCCTCATAGTATCCTGCCCTCCATTGCTATCCTGTAATGGCCTAAACAGGAAGCAAAGAACTACCCTGTCATGGATGCCAGCTACTTGGCCTTTTTCTATATATCCTGTGATGAGGTGGTAGGTGGGGTGATCATTCACACGGATTTTTTAAAGTTTTTTGCAAGACTGATATTATTCTTTGATTTCATAAATGGAACCTATGCACTATCTGGACATGAAGTACCAAGTTTGTGATGAAGCACCACGGTTTTAGATGAAGTAGGGAACATTCGGGGAGATATGGCCATAGACTTTGATGGGTCCTTGGATAACTGGTTACCTGAAGCTGCCACCTCTGGGTTATGTTACAACAGATGCTGTGGTACAGCGGGGAGGAGATTGCCTTTCCAATGTCTCATGAGCTTAGCTCAATGAGCGTGTTTGCCTAGCAGATAGAAGACCTCTGTAATAATAATAATAATAATAATAACTATTAATAATAATTATTATTATTTAAAAAACCCTTTTGGCCAAAGACACAACTTACCTTTATGACGGCTTCTCTGGCCCGCCATGTGCTTGAATCATGTGTTCCGTGTCTTCTCAGGCCCTCCACGCATGATTATCCTCCTCCAGGTAGCTTCAGGCTTCCCATATCCAACCAGTTGTCTAGAAGTGCTTGTTTCACACCTTCACATCAGTTACTGCTGATGAGAGAATGATGCAATAACAGCCAATCTCGAAAGCATGGCAGAAGGTCACTTCCGGTCGAAGAGTTAGGGAAGGTCTCACTGAGAATGTCTGACCTGAGATCCAACTGATGAGTGGGAATACCGTGCCCTGGTAGCAGGGAGAAAGTGCGGTAGTCGGGACCTGGGAATGGATGGGGCATAGGAGTGTTCATGGAAACAGTTTCAGGCCAGGGCTCTGAGCATAGCAATTACTTGTGGATACTTAGGCAACTCAGGGACAACTGGACACTCATCTCCCATGTGCTTCTGGAATTCTAGTTTTGTTCCAGCCCAAACTCAATCCTGGTATCCCATTCTTAGGCTGTAGCAAGCAAGGTGACTTAAAAAATGGATATTTTAATTATTTTTTTAATCATGTGCATACGTGTGTAGGCGTGTGCATGAGTGTGTAGGTGTGTGTATGAGAGTGCAGGTCCCCACAGAGTCCAGAAGAGGGTATTGGATGCCCTAGAGCCAGAGGTAGAGGTAGGTGATTGTGGTTCACCTGATGTGAACGTTAGGACTTGGACTCTTTGGCAAGAACAGTACCCACTCTTAACCACTGAACCAATTCTCCAGTCCTGAGGCGATATCTTTAATCCTTTGCAGTAACTGGTGGTGTTACTGGGCCACTAGTGCTGCATCTACCCGCCCTACCAGCCCTGTGGCATACCGCAGAGCCTTCCAGGCTAGAGGGCTGTAGCATACTTTGCCATCTGGCTTCAGCCCCCATGTGGCCCCAAACCAACGGCATCTTACTGCTGGAACCTGGATGAGGGGATGCCCACATGGCTTCCGTACAAGGGAACTTGAGGAATGCTGCTTGTGGGAATTGGCTAGGTCAGCTGCTTTGTAAAGATTTCAGGTCGACCTCCATGTGCACATCAGTATACACCCTTTTAAAAGGGGGCAGCTGCTTGCACACTGTCATTCATTGAAAGACAAATGCCACATGTGGCAGGGCAGAGGCATTAACTAGACAGCTGGGGTCCTGCTCCGAATCTGCCCGAAGAACTGGTGTTTCCCTCCCTCCGCACCCCAGATGAGCTTAGAACCCCAGGTGTTGGTAAGAGGCCACTAGGGATGCCCTGTGGCCGGACACAGCGTTATTTGGTAGTCCAGGCTGTATGGCTGTATATATGGTTGAAGGTTTAAAGGTTAACCACATAGAATGCTCAGGACTGCAGCCAACTCATTAAAGTCAAGAGAGACCTGAGGTAGATGGAAGTGGAGTAGCTCCCAGCCACACAGCCACATTTCTGACCACAAAGGATGTGTCTACTAAGCTGCCCCTCTACAAACGTGCAGAACTAATTTACTGTGCTTTGGTCGGTCTCTGATGGCTTAGAACTGGATGGCTGTGTCTGCTGCTGAGCAAAGTGTTACACACACTCTGTAACTGAACCAAGTGTATGGAGGTCATTAATTAGCCCTTCCCTGGGCATTTTAAGTGTTTGATTTGCTACATGCATATCAGTAGACAGATAGATTGCATAGTACCTCTGAAATAAAGGGATTTCTTTCCCCTGTGGGACAGTCACAAGTCCTCTAGACTCAAAGGTTAAGCTCTAGACTCTTGTTGTTGTTGTTGTTGTTCTTCTTCTTCCTCTTCTTCCTTCTTCCTCTTCTTCTTCCTCTTCTTCCTCTTCTTCCTTCTTCTTCCTCTTCTTCCTCTTCTTCTTCCTTCTTCTTCTTCCTCTTCTTCCTCCTCTTCCTCCTCTTCCTCCTCTTCTTCTTCTTCCTTCTTCCTCCTCCTCTTCCTTCCTCCTCCTCCTCTTCCTCCTCCCCCTCCCATTAGGGATCAAATTCAGGACATTTGATTATCCCAGGCAAGTGCTCTGCCACTGAGCTGCACTATATCCCTGAGCATTTAAAGAAACTTGTTGTGGCCAGGCATGGTGGTGCACACCTGTAGACGAAGACTGGGAGATGGCAAGTGCAATGCCACTATGTGTTACCTAGAAAGCCTGTCTCAACAAACATGCACAAGCAACTCACCCCAAAACCATACACAGAGAAAATACAAGGGCGGATATGACCATGCGGTGAAGTAGTGGGCCCTAACTGTAGTACTCAGTGCTGCAAAGAAAGCCAGACAGACCTGAGGGGTTGTAGTCGTTACAGGCAATGATGAGTGTGTTTTTCTGGTTCCGGGAAGCTTACATTGGCCTGGATATCTGCCTGTAAAGAGGACCTGGAAGTTTCAGGTGACTATAGAGAGAATCTCTGCACTGGGAGCAGACTGGCACCAGTGACCTTTACCCCGTTTCTTTCCTATGGTCCTCGTTGGTTCAGAATATCCTCCTGGCTGATGGTCTGGCACCGTTCCCTCTCTGTATAGAGGGGTTGTCTGCAAAGTGAAAATGCCTTTCCAGGGTTGGCCCAAGGTGACTGAGCTGAGCATACGCACTGAACTGCAAAGATACCGACAATAGCTAGCGACAGTCATGATCAACAGCTGACCAAGGCAATTGTTCAAACCACCATGACAGAATTAATTTGAAGACTATGATTTGATTAGATAGGAATAATAATGTTAATTACTGGGGTGGGAGAGATAGCTCAGCGGTTAAGAGCACTGACTGCTCTTCCAGAGGTCCTGAGTTCAATTCCCAGCAACCACATGGTGGCTCACAACCATCTGTAATGGGATCCAATGCCCTCTTCTGGTGCGTCTGAAGACAGCTACAGTGTACTTATATAGAATAAATAAATAAATCTTAAAAATGTTAATTATTATTATTTTCAACATTTTGCTATGGAGAACTTGAAACAGCACAGCCTTTTACTTACCATCAATTTTTACGGTATTTGTCTTGTGATGTGATATCGTCTGTGTATCCATACTATTTTCCGGAGCATTTCCAAGTAAGTTGTGGTAATATCAATACTGTATTAGCTATTTTTTTAAAAATCATCACTGACAAATATCTGATTAGTAGCAAATGAGGGGAGGAGGGGCTTCCTTTCGGCTCACAGTTTGAGGGCGTACCATACGGTACGGGTCATACGGGTGAAAGAATCTGGCGGGCTGTTCTGTGGCGGCTGGAGTGTGTGAGACCGTTGGTCACCTTGTGCGGTCACCAGGAGGCAGAAAGAGTTCCTGAAGGAAGCTGGGACAGACCTCTAGGACCTGCTCCTGAGGGACCCACTTCCTCCAGTGAGGCTCTCCCTTCTAATGTTTCTAAACAGTACCCGTTGCTAGGAAACAACTGGTACTGTTGTTCAAACACACGAGTCTCTGGGGGATAGGTTACAGTCACACTTCAAACTTGTACAAGCTCTCCAACATGTGTGTGATCAACCAGGGGATAGATAGTATGTGCTCGTTTTCTATTTTGATAGGAAATTTACCTGCAGTGAACCCACTTGCTGATTCCAGTGCAAAGGCTCATGTATTTTGACATACTGTTTTGTTCCTTATCAGTTATCAGTTCTTCTGTCTAGCTTCCCAAGTACTGCTGATCAATTTTTTTTTCTGATCGAGTCTTTAATCAAATCTTACAGATAAGGAGACAGACTCAGAAAGATGATGATGTTTATGAGGAAATGCCTTGTGTGGGTGGAGTCACAGCTCAGCATCAGCAAGTTCAGGGTCGTGAACCCACATCAAGTGCTAAGGGCCATGTCAGCAGTTGTTTCTGGGGCTTAATGGATCCTGGGATGAAACCCGTTGGGAGGAACCATGTCAGCATCTGGTCTGGGATTTACCTAGTCATGGAGGGACATTAATGTGCTCCCTTCCTCAGGGGCCAGTGCCTCTCACCACCGGGTCTACTAATCTCTCTCAACAAGTGTATTTCTGAGTAATATTTCTGAATAATCTGGTTTGGTGAACTAACAACACCTTTACCTAGTAATTTGAGGTTCAGCCCCGAATAACACCCCTATCCTGGGAACTCAAGAGACTCACCACAGTGTGACCTGTGTGCAGGCAAACGCACACACGCACATACTCCCACTCACACGCCTTCTAAGTCATTCCCCACCGCGTGGGTAGGTACAGATTTGCTTTCTGTGTTGGCGTTGTCCTTTGAGAAAACATGCCCTGACTGACTTAGCCTTTGCCTGTGGGTAGACATACCTGTGTCCTTCAGGGCCATGTATTCTGCACCTTGGCCTATATGACCCACTTTGCCTGGCCTTTCGCATACGGCCATAAACTCAGAGCTGTGAGTAATGAGACCCGTGGATCCAGTTCCCTGGGACACTCTGCCAGAGGCACCTGGGGTTGGAGTTCAGATCGGATGCCCTATGTCTACTCCAAGCAAGTAGGCTGTGTGACCATAGGGAAGTGGTAGGCTGAGCCTCTCTTATACTTGCGGACAGTGGTTGAGGGAAGCCACCAGGTTGGGCATGGATAATCAGTTTCTTCTTGAGGGCAGGTGGGCAGATGGCACCAAGGCCACTCCCCTTCTCACCCCCTGGGTGCCTTTCACATGACAGACCTCAGGTGGACACTGCAGGGACTCCTGGTGCATGTGGAGAAACACAGTGCATCTGTGGTCAGACTGATGAGGTTTTGGTTCTGCCTGTCTGGCTGGTAGGGTCCTCCCTGCCACGCTTGAGGGTTTCAGCCCAGACTTCTAGGCTGGGGAGGGCATAAGTCAGGCAACTGACTGAGGCTCTGCAGTGTCCAAGCATGACCTCAGGAGAAAGGCACCAGGTCTGAATTGATAGCAGTTCTTCTCCTGGGCTCACTGCGGAGGTCTGACTTTGAGCCAGAGCCCACATGACAGGCCCTACGATCGGCTTTTCCTTTTCAGTGTACAAAATAATAATGTAGAAACCCATAATTGCGTTTCATTATGTCATTTCCTTATATGCATAGCATTATGCTTTGCTTATATTCGTTGGCCCCCGGTACCCCTCTTTCATTTTATTGGTCCTTCTTCACTCTGTCAAATCTTTCCCTGATTCATCACTTTGTCTACTTCTCAATTAGATATCACTTTTAAACACAGCTGCTTCTTTCTACAAACTAACTTCCTTCTACAAAGGTAACAAACTTACCTTCATTGTTTGGGATTAAAGATGTGTCATTCCAGCAGAACCACACAGACCTAGAAGGTCTTTGGTGTAATTTCTTGCCAGAGCAGCCATGTTGCTGTTCCCTCTACAACCACAGGGAAGTGAAGAATGGGGTCTAGGCTGTGGGGGTGGGGTGGGGCTCCCCTTATACATTTGTCAGGGATGGCCTATACCACATACTAAAGTCAGCATGGAGGTGGGGGAACACTGAGCTGGAGCCCCTTCCCTAGGAACCTACTTCTGTCCTGGACCCTGAGTGTCTTCCATGTGAGAAGAAGGGGCTGTTCTCTTTGGGTTGAAATGACAGGAAACAGGAAGTCACCCTTTGGACATCCGTTGGGGAGGTTCTGGGAAGGCTTGGGTTGAGAAGCAGAGGAAGACAGTCTTTGGAGGGGTCTGAACAGGTAATCTTGTGCCAAGGTCTTCAGTGGGCCTGCTCCATGGTCTCCCTTCTCCTCAGCTATGTGTGATCAAACATGCATCACCCCTCTGACTGGAGTTTTCTCATCTGCAAAGTGGAGTCCTTCTCCCAAGTGAGATGAGCGCTGAGTGTGCTGCTGGTGTGTGTGTGTGTGTGTGTGTGTGTGTGTGTGTGTGAGAGAGAAAGAGACAGAGAGAGAGACACACACACAGAGAGAGACAGAGTGTATCTGCACTATGTATGCGTGAGCTCATGAGTGTCACAAGAGGGCACTGGATGCCCTGGGACTGGAGGTGCAGTTAGTCCCGAGTTGCCGAGTTGCCGGGTGAGTTCTGGGAAGGGAACTTGTTCCTCAGCAAGCGCACACTTCGCAGCCCTAACCTCTGAGCCATCTCTCCAGTCTCAAATGCACTTACTTTAAACCTTGCCTTCGGACCTTGGCTTCTCACAGGAAACACAGAGTCATCATCTTGAGGCTGGACAAGGTTTTGACTTTTCTTACATAGTGTTTGTCATTCTTGTGGGTGCACTAAGGGTCTGGGAAGTTTACACTTCAGATGGAAGGATCTCTGGGCTGCTAAGAAAGTTTATTTATGTCTCAGGAAACCTCTTTGGTGGAACTTTTTTTGGGGTTTCTATCTGTGCAAACCTGGCCAAGCTTCAACCTGAGGAGCACACAGAAACAAACACCTCCCTTCAGCCGCCTCTCCTCTTTGTGACCTCTCTTCTGCTAAGCAAGAGCACGTGGGGGCAGACAGCTTGCAGGAAAAGCTTCAACTGAGGGAGAAGAGATTCATTTTCTAAGGGGAGGGGCATAGCCTCGGCCCCTGCTTGAGAAACCTGAAGTGGAGAGCTTCCTTGTTCCTGTTTTGTTTTTCTTCCTACTTCTGCAGCCTCTAGACTATAGGGTAGGCACCTCAGTTTTGCTGTATGCAGCTGTGGCTTCCTGTGGCCCGCAGCAGCAGGGTCCCCTTTAGGTCAGCAGACTAGTGGATCAGACAGACTTCTTGCTACCTAGAAATGTGAAACTGGTCTCCTCCCCCCTCCCCTCTGCTGCAGCCTATGCTCCTCTCCAGGACATTTTCACTCCCTCACCCTTGCCCTTTTCTTATGTGGTAGGGGTGGGGTGAGGGAGTGGGGTGGGGTGGGGGTTGGGGGGTGTGGGCACAGCATGCCATGCTGTAGAGTACAGCCTTGGGATGGTGAGGACAGACTGTGAGAGTTCTGCCACCCAGTCCTCTGTCCTCCTGAAGTCTCTTATCTCTTTTGTGTCCAGTCTGTAGCCCTCTTCCTGTTGGTTGTACCCTGTGGTCTCTCCACCCCCGCTGTGTCTGAGCAGAAGCTGATGTGGATGACCTCAGGTCACTATTCAAGGTCAAAGTTCTGACTCCCCAGAGAGCCTCTGGCGCTGGGAATTTCATACAGCTGGAAAAGCCATTATTAGGTTTGCACTCAGCTTGGCCTCTGCAGAGGTATAGAAAAAGAATTCTGTCTGCTGTCCTGTTGCCTTTCACAGGGGCAGCTCCACAGCCCAGAGACGCCCTTGCCTGTGCCATGCTTAGTGTTGGTTGTCAACTTGACAGGACCCAGAATTGGATTTGTCTGTAAGGGAGTTTGTGGATTACGTTAACAGACGTGGGAAGACCTGCCCCCCTCCAACTGTAGGAGACACGTTGCATAGACTGGGGGTCCAGACTGACTATCAAGAGAATAGGAGCTGCATACCACATTTCTGTCTCTCTGCTTCCTCACTGCAGATGCAGTGCACCTCTACCTTCCTCTGGCTCCTGCCTCTCATGCTTTTCCTGTTAGGACTGTGAAACAAACACAGAAATGCTGCTATCTCTGAGCTGCCTCTTCTTGGATATTTCATCTCAGCAGTGAAAAAAGTAATTAACCTACGACCACATGTCAGTTAGCATCCGTGTGTGTGCAGTGCCCTGCCCACTGACAGGTACTGCCTTTCTCATTACCTAGGTCCCGGAAGATAGTTGGGTAGGAGCAGGGTTCGTGGCACCAGAGGGCTGGGAGACGGTGTAAAGCCTGGAGAGGAGATCTGAGTCTTTGGTTAGGAGGTGGACCCTTCTGTGGCTTCCTGTGAGGTTGTTGGAGCTTCTGGCACACATGGAAATGCTTTGGGCAAATTGCCTTGAACCTGCAGAAAGGGCACCAAGACCTGGTGAAAGTTCCAGCATTCATGGGCTAGCACTAGCCTCTCAGCCAGCATGAGCTACTTGACCAAAGTGGCAAGGCTATCCGAGGGAACTGTGTCAGTGTGCTCTCTGCCTTTGAACCTGTATTTCAAAGCGCAGTGGGGCCAGACCTCTTAGATTCCACAGAACTCACTGTCATCTGAAATCGAGGGTGAGGAGGCCAGGGACAGGACAGAACTGGAAGAAGAGTCTTGCAGTTGCTCCTCCCTATCTCCCAGATATTAAATAGAAATTATGTCAGGACTGATGATTTTTTTTAAAATGAAGGGATAAAGCTTAGTTAAAGTTATTTTTAAAGACGTTCTCAGGGAGGTTGGAGGACACAGGCTGTTTTGAGGGGTTGCCAGTGGCAGCAAAGCAAGTTTGCTGAGGTGTCCGTGTCATTGACTCCACACTCAGTTTTCAATACCTGTTTAGGGAGCCTTACCGGGGGGTTTGAAATCAGCCACGGATGCAAGGTTTACACTGCAATCCCTAGTGCGTGCTATGGGACTGCTTTCCCAGAAAAGCTGCTTTTGAACACTTGCCAGCATGACCGGGTTGTAGGAGCTGAGCTGTCTCTCCTTCTCCTAGTGAAATGTCTCCCCAAGCTGCTCCAAGAAGCAGGGAAAGCACGCAACCTAGATTTGACTCCTGGAGTGTCGTTCTGGTGACCATGTCTGCTGGAACCAATATTTCCCAGAGACCATTCTCTGAGTGTCAAACTGCAGTGCTCTGTGGCCCCACAGGGAAGCCTCAGAAGAGAATGACTCCCAGCTTGTGCCTAGTCTGGAACTTTCTGTGGGTCCTCAGCTTCTCTGTCTTGCCAGAAGGACTTGTGCAGAGTGATTGCTAGATCCTCGCCAGGTGGCATGGGAGCTGTCCAAACATGCAACCGGAGACACCCTGTGGGTTTGTTTGTTTTGTTTTTGTTTGTCACTTTTTCTTTTATCACTGGGAAAAGTGAATGTTTTTAGAAAGTTAGTAGCTACATTCCCCATTCACGTTTCACTAGGAAACCACTAAGAAAAGGACTCCCTGTGTGGTTTTGGAGCAGTAAACAAGTCTGCAGGCCAGGGCGAAGTGTTCGGCCAGGCCCAGCTGTTTGTGCTGGCTTTCACACTGGGATCCTACCAGATCACTGGGCTTCCAGCCTTCCGGAACCTCCGTGCTGACTGCTTTAGCACTTGCCTCCTCTGGGATGTGCGAGCCGCGCTTTGTGCCAGAAAGGAAGTGAACTATTTTTCATAAACAGGTTAGCGAGAGGAAATCAGTCCCTAGCGAGAGGAGCAGTCTTTTTCAGGTCTGACTGGATACTTCTGTCCTGCAGGGGTATATTTTTGGCCCACAGCCTGCTGGCTTTGGTCAGGGATGTGGGATGTGACCTGGAGATGGCGGGGGCAATCCTAGGAATCCCAGAGGCAGAAGGAGCTGAGTGTGGTGCTTCTCCCCTAGTCCCTCTTCTCCATACAAAGAAATCTAGCTTCCAAGGTGGTAGACTTTAATCCATTCTTTCCCTAACCTCCCTAGCTTCAGAAAGACTATTTTTAAACGAGCATTGTGTGTGTCTCTGCATGCATGTACTTGTGAGTCGAGGTGCCTGCCCAGAGACTGTAGAGGCTTTGGATTCCCTGTGGAACTGAAGTCACAAGTGTGACGGCCCTGTGCGGGTACAGGGACCTGGACTTGCGTTCTGTGCAGAACCAGTATGTGCCTTTAACTGCTGAGCTTTCTCTTTAGTCCCTAACTCTCCCTTAGAACAAGTCAGCTCCCTCCCTCCCTCCCTCCCTCCCTCCCTCCTTCCCTCCCTCCCTTTCTTCTGCACTGGGGGATGGAACTCAATGCTCACACACGCCGAGCATAGGCTGGCTCCACTCAGCCTAGTCCTCTTTAAAACAAACAGACATTTAAAAGCTCAAAGGGAATGGTAATAACATTAATATGCAGGTGGGGGAAATCATGATTTGGGGGACACTTTATATCAGGAAGAAAAGAAGTTATTGTGACACCCGGGTTCATGAGGGGAGCTGGGTAAGCGCCAGGCTTTTAGAGCTCATGCTTGGGCTCACATCCTGCCCCGATTTATTTGGTTGAATGGTTCTGAGAAAAAACAACAGCTTAGCTTTCATGTGACTCAGTTTCCTTTTATGGAGAGAGAGAGTTCAGAGGCCACAGATTGTTTGGCAGTGGAAGTCTTAAATGTTGTTCCCCACCCCACCCCCTACCCCTGCTACCCTGAGAGACTCATCTGCTGATTGTGTGCAGCCTGTGGTGCTAAAAGGTAGCAGACCCTTCAAGAAGTAAAGTCTACTGGGAGGCCTTTAGGCCAGTATGGGCGTGTTCTTGAGGGGATATTGGGATTTTAGTGTGTTCTCTCTCTCTCTCTCTCTCTCTCTCTCTCTCTCTCTCTCTCTTTCTCTCTCCCTCTCCCTCTCTCTCTCTGTCACCCTGACATAAGAGACTTCATCATATACTGTCACTGTGATGTACTGAGCCTCCGCTGCAGGCCCAGAGCAATAGTCCTGAAACAATAAGTGTAAACCCAAAACAAACATTTTCTTTTACTAAGGTGATTATCTCAGGTATTTTTGTTTTAGCAACAGAAAGCTATTACAAAAGTTCTTCTATCCGAAGGCTTTGGAACAATCTGGGGTACAGGTCACACTACGGTTGTGAGTTATTGTTCTTATTATGCAGGAAGGAAATGAGAATCTGAGAGGGAACCAGCCCTTTTAGACTGAGGCGTTATGAGGTGATGGGCCTGACGCCAGTCATGCTGGCCTAGGGACAGGCTTCTTGTGCTCACAGTGGGAAGCACATGGCAGGTGGGAGGCATGGTTGTACAAGTGGGCCTGCCTTCTCCTAGGTTTCTCTCAACCTGGGGCCCCTGTGAATGTCTGGACCCCAAAGGGTGGCAGCTGTCTTGTGGTTGAGCATGCACTCTTCTTAGATCTGCTTCTGCTGTTGTACTGGCTAGAGACCAGAACAAGTGGGCTGCTCAGGGCCTCCACAAACCCTTGGGCCGCATTTGCCCAGAGCCAAAGATCAGATCCTGCAACGAACATAGGACAAACTGGAATTTTATGTTCTCCCTTCTGGGAAAGAGACACATGAGCGCCTGCCTCTGCTAAGGAGTCATCAGAGGATCACTAGTGCATGCCAGTGGTAGAGTGCTTGCCTAGCATGTGTAAGGCTCTGGCTTCCAGCCACAGAGCAGTGTAAAAATTTATCTCTAAAAAAGTCTGTCCTAATAAATAAAGCTAACTGTGTGTGCAGGTCAGTGATAGAGGGATTGTCTTGCTTGTGTGAGGTCTCCAGGGTGCAATACCCAGTGTAGAGAAAAAAGGCAGTTATGGAACGGTCTGTATTCACACTTTTGGTGTGTTCTTTTTCAGCTTTTAGGAACTTTATTTTCCTTCCATCTTTTTTCCCTTCGCTCAGGCATCTGCAGACAGCTCAGGACCACTTAATGGTGGCTCCAGTCCACTCAGTGGCCTGCGCTGTGGGAGCTGCTGACAGTCCTCAGTGGCTGCTATGCACTCCAGTCTCCCGTGGGGAACTGCTGGAAGGGCACAGAGGGGACCTGCACACCCTCAGACCAGTCGGCCACCTCAGGGTGAGCAGCAGTGAACTCAGGATCTGGTGTGTGGTCCATTAGCCCTGGAATTCCTCCTTGGTCACAGCCTTCTCAGAAGCAGCCCGCTCCTCCTCAATCTCCTCTGGGTCTCTGTAGAAGTAAAGATCAGGCATAACCTCCCCTGGGTGCTCCTGGGAAATGGTTCCTCGCATGCGCAGTACTTCCTGGACCAGCATCCACCATGTCAGACCCACTGAGTGAGCTCCCTTGTTGCACGGAATGGCAATGTCCACATAGCACAGGGGAGAATCTGTGTTACACAGCGCAATGGTGGGCAATGGTGGGCAGGTTGACCTAAGAGGCCTCTGTGAGGGGCTGGTAGTCAGCCCGGGGATCGGTCACCGCTAGAAGCCGTGACTCCCTGAAGGCTGCTTGGATCTGTTAGTGAGGTCCCAGGTGTGAAGCGGCCAGCAATGGGAGTGGCTCCTGTGGCAGCAGCGAACTTCAGCACAGCTCACTGGCCAGTGTTCCTGGAGGAGATGACGCTGACGTCAGCAGGTTCTCAATGGCAGCAATAGGGCGAGCTGTGAGCAGCAGCTTCTCCCAGGTCCTCTTCAGATTGATGATGGAGGTACCTAGGCCAGCAAATGGAATTCTTTTTCCGGGAGGGGGGGCCTTTCCAAGACAGGGTCTGTGGAACCCTGGCTGTCTGTAGAACAGGCTGATCAGAGATTTGCATGTCTGCCTCTTGAGCATTAGGTTTAAAGGTGTGCACCACCACACCTGGCCACAAGTGGATCTGGCCACAAGTGGGTGCCCCAGACAGGTTTGCTAACCTCATAGCTCTGTAAATGGACACTGCAGGAAGGCAGAGTATATGTATGTGGCAGTGATCACTACCAAACTCCAGACATTGAGGCAAGCTCTACTGGTGTTAGCGAAAATCCTGCTGTAGTTTCAATGTAGCACACTTCGGACACTCAGAAGTTCACTGGCCAAGCTGTATCCACTCTTTTCCCACCTCTTAGCCCATTTTCTGAAATGACGATAGTTGCCATCGATGGGACACCTTTAAAGATGCTTGGGACATCAGTCATAGTTGGGGCTCAGTCCCTTAACGGTGGACTCTTTTATAAGGTCATTTATTCCCAAGTATGGGGAGTCGTGTAGGATCTTGTTACGTTAGCTTTTCTTGGGTGGATATATTTACTCATGGCAGGTGGGGCAAAGCAACAGTTCTATTCCAGGCTAGCGTGGTGAAATATTAGGCTTATCAGAGTTACTTACAGAAGCCAGGGAGAGGGGTTTGTTACAGGAGCAGAGTTGATCCCCCTCCGTCCCAAACTGTCGCATCACTGAAAAGGGCCATTTCAGCCTGTGTGACTACTTTTGAAACTCTGTACACTTCTAGCACCTCCAAGATTGCAAGCAGCTAGGGCAGAATTGCAAACAGCTGGGAAAGTGGGGTGGTGCAGGAGGGAGGGGCTGGAGTCCCTGGTGAGGGTCTGATTTTGCCCCCTTCTATGAGAGAGCAGCAGGGCCACTCTTGAGAGCTGCTCCAGTTAGCAGGGTAATGGTTACTATGCCCAAAGGACATTGTTCCACAATAGATCCCATCTTTGCTCAGACACTACTGGGTATCCAGGGAGATATCCTCTGAGGGATAAAGGGTGAGGTCAGTTCCTTCACCACAGTGCAACACACCTCAAAAAAAGTGTATCTGTTTCCCGACCTTTCACTGGCAAATAGCAGCTTTGGGAGTTTTCCATGTTGATATATGACTCTCAATATTTTTTCTTTTTCTTTCTTCTCTTCTTTTCTCCTCTCCCTCCTCCTCTTCCTCCTCTTCCTCCCCCTCCCCCCTCTTTTGTTTTCAAGCCTGGATTTCTCTGTGTAACAGCCCTGACTGTCCTGGAGTAAACCAGGAGAGCCTTGAACTCACAAAGATCCACCTGCCTCTGCCTCCCAAGTGCTGGGATTAAAGGCATTTGCCACCATGCCCAGATGACTCAATATTTTCATCAACGCTCTTTGCTAAAGGTCCTGGTCGTGACATCTCATGATGGTACACTTGGTTTAGGAACCTGCCCAGCCCATTTCTGTGGCTTCCGTTCTCTGAGGGTTATCAGCAGCAGAGTGAGTGAATTTCATCACCAAGGAATCAGGCTTAGCAACTGTGCCCCTGGGCTGTTTCTTCAAGATGGGATGCAGGACCTGGTGTGCCTTGTTGGGAGAGAAAGATTCATCTTGTTGCATTTGCTGTCTTACTAAAATCCTTTCTTCTCTCGAGTGCACCGAAGGGAATACTAAATCCTAGAGATTGTAGCCAAGGCCTTCTGTGATTGCTTAGGACATGGAGTTGGCCCTCCGATTGGACGGGAGAAAGAGACATGGGCCTAGTGAGCTGCAGGGAGCGTGGCTCCCTTACCCCGGGCCTGTGTGACTCTCATTTTATGTTCACCTGCTCCGCTCATCCATTTGATCAATATTTGCTGAGTATCTTTTATGGCCTAGCCTTATTATAGATGCTGAGCTTAACGCAGTGAATGGGACTCAAAGCTGTGTCTAAGCAGACCTCGAGTTCTACTGGGACAGGTGCTACAGAGGATGAGATTTTCAGTGTTTGTTTCATGAACATAGTGAGCCCAAGTCAGTGTGGGGAATGGACAGATCACTCATCCTCAGTTTGTTGTTTCCTAAATACAGTACACACCAAGCAATATCCTCCTCCCTTGGGCTAGCATCCTGGAATGACTAGGAGGGAAAGAAGCTTTTGATAACAGTCATAAAAAAGAAAAACAGCCTTGAGCTGGACATGGCTGTGCACACCTGTAATACTAACACATATGAGGTGAGACAGGAGGTGGTGAGTTTCAGTCTAGCCTAGGCTATTTGGAGAGTTTCAGGTTAGCCTGGGCTATGGAGTCCTATCTCAAAGCATCAACCACCACCACCACCAACAACAACAACTTTGATTGAAAGAAAAATGAATAAATAGATAACAGCTTCTTCCTCTCTTCCCTCTTTCTTTTTCGGAACTCGTCTTAGACTCTCAGGTTGTGGGTGGGGTGGGGGTACACTTTACATTGTGTGACCTTAGGCAAGTGTCAGTTGATTACAGAACTTGTAGTAGGGTTGTGTCTGCTATAGAAAGGCTTTGCTATAAAAATAGTCCTTCTTTCTCTAAACTGCTGCCCCAGGGCTGCAGGGTAAGGGCTGGGTTTCAACACCTGACTGGTCAGCAGGCACAGGCGCTCCATCTCTCTCTGCACTGCCCAGGGCATAAGCTCCAGGGCTGTGAAAACAGAGCTGAAGGGAGGGCCCTACTTACTCATGCACTACTGATCACAGCTGCTTTTTCAGCTGTGGGCGGCCCCTCAGTGGGAGGGGTGTTTCTGGGCCCTGGAGTCTGTGGCTTGGGTGTGGGAAGTGTTCTTTCATTGTTAACTGAGGGGAAGGGTAGACTGAGTACCACTGAATGCCACCTTTGTCCTCTTTACAGTTTCAGGGAGAAAGGATGGAAGGGGCACTGGACTGAGCTGGGCAGGAGTGGCCAGCAGCTGGGCCAATCGCAGAGTGGATGTGCACGAGAGTCTCATTTGCGTTCCTTTGCAGATGGCTTCGGAAGAAACAAAGGGTTCAGGCTCTGCCTGAGATGGGGGTGGGGGTGTGGGGGAATGGGGAGGGGCCCTGTATTTTCATTCTGGTCTGGTTTCCCAGAGGCCTCTTTGTTGAACTTAGCCTCTTTTGAAGCCCTGTGGATAGGCAACTATGCTTTTCAGGGGCTTTGAGGGCCTTGAAACAGGGTCCCTCCTTGGGCCTGGCTCTGCCTTATTTAGAGCATCTTAGCACAGCTCAGAGGCCAGGAATGTGACCAGTGGCAGCCTCCCTCAACCCAGAAAAAAGGGGCCTTTTCGAGTTAGTTAAATAATTAATTAATACGAAAATGTATAGAAAAGACGTGTCCATGTTTAATGAGATAAGGCATTCAAACAGCCTTGATGGGCACCATAAACTTACTTCTGTCCCACCTTTGCTTTTCTTCTTTTCTGCCTCCATAATATGGTAACTTTCCTAGCCTATACTCCTAGTATTCTTGGAGTTTAGTGTCGTGGGCTATGATTAATAAAGGGCTAAGGATCCTGAGTGAACTCCAAGCCAACCCAGCATACCATGTAGATGCAGGTGTGAATGTGTGTGTGTGAGTGTGTGCGTGTGTGCCTGTGCCTGTGTGCCTGTGCCTGTGTGTGTGTGCCTGTGTGTGTGTGTGTGTGTGTGTGCTTGTGCCTGTGCCTGTGTGTGTGTGTGTGAGTGTGTGTGCCTGTGCCTGTGCCTGTGTGTGTGTGTGTGTGTGTGTGTGCCTGTGTGTGTGTGTGTGTGTGTGTGTGTGTGTGTCCGATCTGTCATCTGTGCACTGACAGTGCCTAACACAGACCTCTTCCCAGGGGGTTACAGGCAGGATAGTCATCTTTCTGGTGTTTTCTCTTTACAGTCACTATGGCTTCACCAAGTTGGCCCTTGTCCCACTGAGGTCTAAGTCCCTAACGAGGAGGAAGGTTTTCTTGTTGCCCCTGACTTCTGTCGATATAGAAGGAGCCTCCTTTTCTCCTGCCAGAAGACTTTCTTTAAAAAGCTGCCTTTTTTGTTTGTTTGTTTTTGGAAGCCAACATTTTTGGAAGTCTTAGGACCGTGACCTCTCGGAAACTGAAATGGCCGTGAGGCGTCCTTAGCAACATGGTGCATGATGTACTTATGTTGAAACCATTTCTGTCTTGCCAAACTGCAAATCCTTCCCTTCTGCCCTGGGGCGGGAGACAGTGCCTGCAGTCTGTGACTTGTCCCACCCTCCATTGTGCTGTACTGGGTCTCTCCCCTGTCTCTAATGGCCTTCTCTTTTCTATGCTGTAGGGAGCTTCTGGAGACCACATGCCGCCTGGCCAACACGCTGAAGAGGCATGGCGTGCACCGAGGGGACCGTGTGGCCATCTACATGCCTGTGTCCCCACTGGCTGTGGCAGCGATGCTGGCCTGTGCCAGGATTGGAGCTATCCACACAGTGGTTTTTGCTGGCTTTAGTGCAGAGTCCTTGGCCGGGAGGATCAATGATGGTGAGCGTGGGTGGGCATGGGAGGAGCTTAGGAGACCCACACCTCGGGCTCTCAGCCAACACTAATAGCACTACTCAGTGGAGGAGAAGCCTTTGGTCCTGTGAAGGCTCGTTTCCCCAGTGTGGGGGAAGGCAGGGTGTTGAGGTGGGAGTGATTGGGTGGGAGAGTGAGCATCCTCATAAAGGAAGGGGGAGAGGGATAGGAGAGGGGGGAACCAGGAAAGGGGATAACATTTGACATGTAAATATATAAACTATTCTATAAAATTAATTAATTAATTAATATATTACTACTACTACTACTACTAGTAGTAGTAGTAGTAGTAGTAGTAGTAGTAGTAGTAGTAGTAATAGTAAAAAGAAGTTGCACAGACAAATGACAGGTGCCACCGGGGCAGGCTCATGGTGAATGAACAGGCCTAGATCTGAATATGCGTCTGTGTGAGGCCTAGAAGGCCTGGCAGAGCCACACTGCTGGTGAAAGGGCACAGTGGTGTAGGAGGCTTGAAAGGTACTGAGATTCAACAGCTTTGGCAAGGAACAGCACTCAGGGGTGGAGAATACCTGCCTCCACAAGGCTGCAGGAGTTGAGGGTCATGTGGTTCACTGGCAAGAATTTCTGACCTACAGGGCATAGTGGTACACTCCTTTAATCCCAGCACTCTGGAGGCAAAGGCAGGTGGGTCCCGGTGAGTTTGAGGACAGTATGGTCTATATAGAGAGTTCCAGGTCAGCCAGGGCTGCATAGAGATACCCTGCTTTAAAAACAGACTTTCAGACTGTAGGCGGGTCTGAGTATCCTAGGAAGAAAAGCAACAGTGTGTCCTTGGTTTTAGTGTTGTCAGAGAGCTGGCTGGGTGAGTGGGTGGATGGATGGATGGATGGATGGGTGGGTGGTGGCCCACTGTTTACATAGCTTGAGCCTTCTGTTTCCCATATACAGACCCTGGGCAGGCTCCTCAAGGAAGGTCACAGGTTCTAGAAACCACTGAGTTTGTATATCTGTCCTGTTTTTTTTTTTTCTTAGTATTTTTGCGGTTGGTCATTTCAAGAAAAGTACAATGAATCTCTGTGTGTGTGTGTCTCTCTCTGTCTCTCTGTCTGTCTCTCTCTGTCTATGTCTCTCTGTCTTTCTCTCTGTGTCTCTGTCTCTGTCTCTGTCTGTCTGTCTCTGTCTGTCTCTGTCTCTCTGTCTCTCTGTCTCTCTGTCTCTCTGTCTCTCTGTCTCTCTCTCTCTCTGTGTGTGTGTGTGTGTGTGTGTGTGTGTGTGTGTGTGTGTGTGTGTGTGTGTGTGTTAGAATTCGCTAAGGCTAACACATCTCCACCCTTGGGTTTGTGAGATGGTCTTCTCACTGGCCTTGAAATTTACTAACCTTGGTCTTTTGGTGAACACCATTTTGCCCATCAAATGCAACTGAAATTTCCATTTTTCTCATATCCTGTAAATTTATTGATTACTTATTAACCTTCACAGTTTTAAAATGGGTTTATAGGATTTTCTACCTACGGAACCATGCCTTTTGTGGGTAGAGATAATGTTACTTCTTCCTTTCTACTTTTTTTTTTTTAAATGAATGAGGCAATTTATTAATCCATCATTCTGTTCTAACGCTCCTTGTTGGCAGCTGCCGCCTGTCCAGCAATCTTATCCAGATCTCTCTGTCCCTGTGGTGTTAGCTTGTGGCCCCCATCTTGGTCCTTTTCCACTATTTTCAGCCCCTCCAGGAGCATGGGGGACCTGACCAGCAACACTCTTGGAGCCTCTGCTAAAGTGACAGGGCCTGACACCATTTCTCTGCTGTCTCCTGTAGATCTTGGTCATGGAACCAAACCCCGCCCCACCACGGAGGTACAGGTGCTATGTTGTGGAAGCTGCTCGTGTGTAGAACCAGCTCTCATCATAGAGGGCAAGTTCTTTGTGTGGTCAGCTTGACTGTGTCCACCCATGCAGGGAATTTCAGCTTCCCGGACTTTATGAGGAAGGCTGCCAGAGCTCTGACGAAACCCTGCTGGTTAATGTCTTTTACAGTAACTCCAAGCATCGTGCAGCCTCCGCACTGCCAGCCGGGGGAAGGCTTCTTTCTACTCTTGACTGACTCTGATTGGAAGTCCTGTGACCATGTTGCCTAGTAGTGGGGTGAACTGGGGTGCTCTCTTGGTCCCGATCTCAGAGGGACCCACTTTAGGTTTTCTCAGTCAGCTGTGATGTCAGGTTTTGTCAGGTTGAGGATGCGTCGTTGGATTCCTCTTTTGTTGTTTTATGTTTCTAGAGTAGATGATGTTGAGTTTGTCAAATGCTTTTTCTTCATTTGTTGAAGCATAGGCCTTTTCCTTTATTCTGTCAGTGTGGTGTGTGGTACTGTCGGGTTCTGCTTGCTGAACTAGCCTTGCTTCCCTGTGGGAAAGCCCTGCTTGCCGTGGGGTACAGATTGGAGACTAGCATGGCATTGGGGAGTTCTGCACCATTGTTCGGGAGGGATATTTATTCTTCTACAGTTTCTTTCAGTGTTTTTGTCTGGCATTGGCAGGAAAACAGTGTTGGCCTCATAAAATGAACTTAGAAGTATGCCTTCCTTCCATTTTTGAGAGGCTTTGAGAATCGGTGCTAGGTGAATAGGACTCCATTGTCTAAGGATCAAGGTGTTCTATAAATATCAAGTCTTCACTTGCCAGTGCCAGTCTGGTCGTGGTCTTTTCTTTATGAAAAGGTGACTTTTGTCCCCCACCCCTCACTTTGTTTTTTAGTTAGGGTCTTACTTACTATGTAGCTCTGACTGTCCTGTGACTCATTATCTAGACCAGCCTGGCTTCAACTTTCAGAGATCAGCCTGCCTTCCCCTCCCAAGCTCTGGTATCAAAGGAGTATACCAAAACACTTGACCACTATTTCCTTTAGGCTAGGAAACAGACACAGAGAATTAAGTGATTTACCCCAAATCACACAACTTAGGAAAGCTAGTTTCCCACAGGCATTGATGCTGCAGCATTAAGCAGGTTACCCCTTCCTCTCCTGCTCTTGGCCATGGTGACTAATGTCTGCTAAGATTCCCTGAGATGAGGAGTCATAGCTGACCCTGAGTGGCTGTAGTATACGGCTGTTTGGTAGCTGGGTACTGGGGATGCTCCCAGCATCAGAGGACCTCTGAATAAACAGTGTGGGAGTGCAGAGGTACTGGTTATGAGGGTCAGGAGCGCTTCTCCTGCAGCCATTCTTCCTGATTGTCCACGAAGAAGAGCCTGTGTCTTCAGTCATCTGGGAGGTGATTCTGGGAAGCACCATTGACAGCAGGCCATGGAGCTGGGAAGAGGAGTCCAAAGCCAACTCCAGCGTTTCAGCCATGCATGACCCATGGGGCAGACCTGAGAGTAGCCATGTGCATTGCTTATTTGTATGCTGTCTCTTGAGCACTGCTGGGTGAAGACAACTGGGGTAACTTCCCAGCACCCAGATCCTGGATGTGCGATAGGCCCTTGATACAGAGATTTAAGGCCCTGGTGTATTAGTTCTTTTTGTGCCATTGTAGCCGCTTACCTCATAAAACATATTAAGTGAGGAAGATTTTGTTTTGGGTTAGGGTTTCAGAGGGTTCAGTCCATTTTGTTTGGCTCTATTGATTCTGTGCCCACAGGGAGGGGGAATATCACAGTAATGCGACCACTAAGCAGAGGCCGCTCACCTCATAGCAGACAGAAAGCAAGAAAGAGATTCTCTCTCTCTCTCTCTCTCTCTCTCTCTCTCTCTCTCTCTCTCTCTCTGTGTGTGTGTGTGTGTGTGTGTGTAGAATGTAACCTTCAACCTCATGCTCCAGGTAACACACAATAGCTTCAGGTTGTACCTCCTGAAGTTTTCTGAACCTCTAGCTTGGGAACACGTGGGAGACCCTTGAAATTCAAAGCATGACACTCAGGGTTGGAGGAAGCCCTTCCAGGCAGTATCACTAGACGACTTACTCTAGACTCTTACACACGGACAGACTGAAATTAATCACAAATGGGATCCTGCTGGTTTATCCCATTGAGGTAGTGTGAAGCATAGTCCCTCAGTACCGTAGTATCTCTTACATTCTGCCTTGGGCCTCAGCTAGCTTGGCTGTAGAAGTTTGGATTTCCAGGGAGAATTCTGAGCAAAGCCTGCCTCGGTCCTTGAAGAGAATGGATGTTGACAGGTGAGTGCTCCCATGGAGGCGGGGGGAGTGCTCCCACGAAAGCAAGGCTGGACCACAACTCCTGGCACCCTCTTGGAGACAGAGGTTCTATTCTCTGGACAGTGAAGGGCCTTGGCCTACAGTCATTGGAAGGGATGGTGGTGTGAAAACCTTGAAACTTGGTCTTTATCTCTTCGTGTTTCTCTGCCAAGGTGGTTACAATAGACAATATGTCCATCCCTCACGTGGGAAAAGCTTCTGGGGCAGATGAGGGGAAGAGCCTGACTGGGAAACTGTCTTTATGTTGTTAACTTGTGGCAGGACAGTTTAGTCTCAAGGTAATCTTAATCCCCCACCCCACACCACCTCCAGTCTTCAGAGTTGAGGAAAGATGGGGCATTTATATGTGACACCCAGGCTTCCACAGCAAGCAGACCCTTGCTTTTTTTTTCCTGTTGCTTCTTTTACTTGATTGGACTTCCTCTGCCACATTCTTAGGCCTAGAATATACAGCTCCAAGTCAGGCCAGGCTGCAAAGGCCTAACACTGATCAGATATGTCCGTGTTGTTTCCCTTAGCCAAGTGCAAGGTTGTTATCACCTTCAACCAAGGACTCCGGGGAGGGCGTGTGGTGGAGCTGAAGAAAATAGTGGACGAAGCTGTGAAGAACTGCCCCACAGTGCAGCATGTCCTGGTGGCTCACAGGACGGACACCAAGGTTCCCATGGGGAATCTGGACATCCCCCTTGAGCAGGTGGGTTTACCTCACCTGGTGTCCAGTGTGAGGAGAGATTATTAGTAGATCGCCTGGGTCAGAATTGTTAGGCTCTCAGGCGGGGTTTCTTAAAGGGTCTGCTCCCACTCCCCGTCAACCCCCGCCTCTCCTCACTCCCTGCTGCCCCCATACTCACCAAATGCCTACCTTCTTTGCCTCACCCAGGAAGTGGAGCCCAGAGTTCCGCATATGCTAGTAAGAGCCCAGACATCAGGCTGCCCCACCAGCCACACTCCATCTTTTTGTGTCTCTGCATTTGAAATTAACAGAGAATGTAACTTTAAAAATCCTGACTTCAGCTAGGGAAGTGGTAGTGTCCAGGGCCTTAGTGCCTTGACCTGGTGATGCGTTTCTGTCCCTTCTAGGAGATGGCCAATGAGGCCCCTGTGTGTCCCCCTGAAAGCATGAACAGTGAAGACATGCTTTTCATGCTCTACACGTCTGGGAGCACTGGGACGCCCAAGGGACTCGTTCATACGCAGGCAGGCTATCTGCTGTATGCTGCCACGACGCACAAGGTAGGAACCCAGCGGGAAAGGGTAAAGGACGCCTCTTGCTACGCCTCTGGCAGATTCTGGGTAGGGCAAGGAGGAACCACGGTGATGACTGGGATTTCTGCAGCCTCAGGCTAGTGGTGCAGATGTTTGCTTGTAGCATGCTCAGGAGCAGGCTGCTCTCAGTTATGGCGCAGGAGAGAGCAGGTGTGTGAGACAGAAAGAAGAGTTGGAGTGCATCTGAGCCTGCGGTGGCCCAGCAGCCCCTCTGCTCTCTTCCAACTCCTTCGGGAGGTGTGGGGATGGAGCCCTGGATGGCTCCCTTTCATTTCTGACTTCGTGGGTTCCTGACACATATGTCTTACAACTGCATTACAAAAAGAAAGGATATAAACAGCAGAAACTTACCAGGGCTGGGGTGGTAGAATGCATGCCTACTATGTACAAGGTGCTGGCTTCCATCTCCAGAACTGCAGGAAAACAAACAAATCCAAGCCCGTTGCAGGATATTTGAGCACACCGTGAACCCCGAGATTGTGTTGTTTCCTGGAAAAACCTGTTTCAAGCTGTGATGTGCCTCAGCCCTTAGCACCTCTAGCTGGAACAGAGATATGACCTTAGTGTACACCTTCAGTCCCAAACAATGAAAAGTGACAAATCAGAGAAAGATTTGACAGAATAGGATATGCACAACTCTCACAAGAAGAGAGAGGCAAAAGAGGCTACTGAAGAGAGAGCAGTGCAGAGAAAGAGAGGAGAGTCAGGCAGTTTTACCAGGACAGTTATACAGAGACAGGGGTGCAGAGAAGAGAGGACAAGCTGGATGCACATGAAGACAGAACAAACCAGAGAGTGAGGAGGAGAACGTATTGTATTAGTCTGAGGCCAAGCAGAGCAATGTAGGAGAGGCTGAGAGAAGCCAGGTTGAATCAGTCAGCTTGGAGAGGAGTTGGAGCCAGAGCAGACGAGTTGACCAGCCAGCCAGAGCTCAGAAAGAACTAGAAAGGGTGAGCTTACTCAGCAGCAAGTCTCACAGGCTGAAAACATTCGAGGCCTAGATTGTACGGAGGCTGGGAGCCTCCAGGACTAGGCCTGGGTTAGCAGACGGAGGCAGTGAGTCTTCGATGATGGCAATCACCCCGGTAAAAGTCACATTGCACAAGCCAAACCCTGTCTTGGTATAAAGATGAATACATTCACTATGACATAGTAAGTATTTATTTTCTTCCACTCAGAAGGTCATAGTTCATCCTTTCTGATTTTTACTTTTCTGTTTGGTTGAGTTTTTTTTATTTTATTTAATGTTTTTCATACAATACAGTTCGATTATGCTTTCCCCTTCCCCAACGCTCCTCTCAGATCTTACCTACCTCCCTAACCAACCAACTCTCTTTTCATGTTCTCTCTCTTTAACAAAAACTGAAAATAAAACCGACACACACACACACACACACACACACACACACACACAGAGAGAGAGAGAGAGAGAGAGAGAGAGAGAGAGAGATCACAAACACAAAATCCAAAACAAACAAGTGTAAGAACAATAAGGCAAAAAATGAAAAATCCACAAAAAACACTGATTCCATACTATACCTGTCAACTATACACGGGCACAGGGCCTGCTGTGGAGTAAGGTTGATATTCCCAGTTACATTCCACTGGGAAAAATTGCTTTTCCCCTTGTTAGTGGGTGTCAGATACAGATAACTTCTTTGTTAGGGGTGAGACAGCCTGTGGTGTTTTGAATGGGAATGATGTGTTTGAATACTTGAATACTTACTTCGAAGGGAGTGGTGCTATTAGGAGGTGTGGCCTTGTCGGAGTAAGAATGGCTTTGCTGGAGGAAGTGTGTCACTTTAAGGGGGCACGGTTTGAGGTCTCCAAAGCTCAATCCAGTTACGTTCCTGCTGCCTGCTGATCCAGATGTAGAATCTCAGCTACCTTTCTAGTGCCGTGTCTGCCTGCATGCCACCGTGCTTCCTGCTATGATGGTGATGGTCTAAAGTCCTGAATTCTGGACTGTAAGCCAGCCCCAGTTAAATGGTTTCCTTTATAACAGTTGTTGTGTTGTTTCTTCACAGCAATAAAACCATGCTGTGGCATGCTGCCCACCATCTCTGGGAGTTCATTTGAGCATTAGTCTTGTGTCTAGAGTCATCTATCCCCCTGAATATATATGTCCATCTATCTCTCTATATATCTCTCTATCTGTCTCTCTCTCTCTCTCTCTCTCTGTCTATCTGTGTGTAAAATCTTATTCTGTCTTAACCCAGACTGATCTCCTGCTTCAGCTTCTTTAAAGCTGGGATTATAGGCATATATCACCAACTTCCCACTGACCCCGAAAAGAAAAGAAAAAATATTTGTGAGTCTTCAAAACAATTAGTGCTACTCATTTCAAAAGCAAAAGTAAAATTAAACACTTTTTATAAAGAAATTTGAATTAGTGAGTGGAAATTGCAGTGGGCTACCCTTTAGGCACATTAAATGACAGATCATGCTTCCAATATAGAAAGAAAGTGTTGATGGGTAGAAGACTATGATTTAACATGGGTCCCTGGTTATCCCAGAGAGTGGCTGACACTTCCTAGGTAGGGCTGAGTTTCTAGGTTCCATTGGTGGGCTGGATGCTCCATTCCTAAAGCTGAACTTGGCTATGACTAGTGACCACAGATCTGGAAACCCAGGTCTCAGTGAGCAGGGCTTAGACATTGTTCTGGCTAATGGCAACTTTCCTTGGCTTGGTCTCTTCTATCATGAGGCCAGAGTTCCAGCCAGGCTTCCAGAGAGAGCCTTGAGTCCCAGAAAAATCTTGGCTGGTGTCTCACTCACTGTTTAATTGCTGTGAAGAGACACCATAACCAAGGCAACTCTTATAAAAGAAAACATTTAATTGGGTGCTTGCTTACATTTTCAGAGAACAGTCCACAATCATCATGGTGGCACATAGGCAGATATTGTGCTGAGAAGTAACTGAGAATTCTTCATCCAGACCTGTAGGCGGGGAGGGGGCAGAGAGGGAGAGGCAGAGGGTGGGGGAGGGGTGCAGGGCCTGCCATGGACTTTTGAAACCTCAAGGCTAGCCCCAGTGGTTACTAAGCATTCTCATTCAAATTACCACATTCCACTCCCTGGTCCCTGTAGGCTTGCAGTCATATCATAATAGGAAATGTATTCAGTTCAACTTCAAAAGTCTCCATAATCTATCACAGTCTTAACTCTGTTTTAAAGTCCAAAGTCTCTGAAACTCATTCTCTTAATCATAATCAAAATAAAAAAGTAGATGACATAGTTCCAACGTACAATAACATAGAATGTAATTAGCATTCTGAAAGGGGGTAAAGGGGTTATAGTGAGGAAATGCTGGAGGAAAGCAGTACCCCAGCAGGGCAAATTCCAAATTCTGCATCTCTATGTCTGATGTCAAAGTGCTTTCCAGATCTCCATCTCCTTTCAGCATTGAGGACTGCAACACACTTCTCTCTCTTGGGCTGGTTCCACTCCTTGTTAGCAGCTCTCCTTGGCAGTATTCCATGTCTGGTGATTCCAACACCTGGGTGCTCTAACACAATCTGGGCCTCACTTTCACAGCTTCATATAATGGGACTCCATTCAGGGAAACGCCGACATATCCCTGGCCTCAGAAGCTTTCCTTAGCTGGGGGGAGATTCCCCAACTCCTTTCTTGTATCCTTGACTCTAAAGCCAGCATTGTGTGAGTGGCTGAAGCTGACAAATTCTGCTGCTCACTGAAGCTGGAACTTGTCCTCTTCTTTTAATTACATTTGTATCTGCTTTCTGTAGTTTCCAAAGATGGTTCCCTTTGCTGCTTAATTCCTTTATACAAGTGGGAAGCTTATCTGCGTGGGCTCTTGCCCTGAGGTTACCACTCTTTTGCATTTAGCGTCAGGCTTTTCTTTCAGCTTTGTATCTCCTCGAGTACAGGACTTGGCTTGGACATGACCGTTCCTGGTGCTTTATCTCCTCAAACCATGCATTTCTTATTTCCCTTTGTTTAGCTCCTTTTCATAATACATCTACACGAGGGTGGTTAATAACCACACAATAAAGTCAGTCTTGAAATCTCCTCTGCCAGAGCAACTCTTCAACTTAGCCTTGGGGAGACAAGGATTGAAGGCAGCCACTTTTCACCAAAATATTGGTGAATGGTCACTAGGCCACTTACTAATATTCTTCCCTTCTGAAACTTCTTGAGCTGGGCCCCTGCAGTTCAAGC
This sequence comes from Rattus rattus, assembly GCF_011064425.1. Taxonomy (NCBI): domain Eukaryota; kingdom Metazoa; phylum Chordata; class Mammalia; order Rodentia; family Muridae; genus Rattus; species Rattus rattus. The sequence continues at coordinate 130,351,211 of NC_046158.1, read as the reverse complement.
AACCTTCAGCAATGTCTTCCATGCTCCTACTAGAATGTCTCATTAAAGTCTGCTTTTTCTAGTCCAAAGCCCCAAAGTCTTCAATATTCCTCCAACAAACAGCATGGTCAGGCCTGTCATAGTAGTATCCAAGTCCCTGGTCCCAATTTCTATCTTAGTCACTGTTCTGTAATTGTAAAGAGACACCATGACTGAGGCAATTCGTGTGTGTGTGTGTGTGTGTGTGTGTGTGTGTGTGTGTGTAAAAGTAGTAGAAACTGGGGGACTTCCTAACCAAAGATTAAAATAGTTTTTTTTTGAGGCAGGGTCTTCCTATGTAGTCTTGGCTGCCTGGAACTTGCTATGTAGAGCAGACTGACCTCAAACACATAGCACCTTGTCTGCCTCTGCTTTCCAAGTATAAGTATCTAAAGCTGTGTGCCACCATACCAGCAAAACTCTTTTTTTTCTTTTTTTTCTGGAGCTGGGGACCGAACCCAGGGCCTTGTGGTTGCTAGGCAAGCGCTCTACCACTGAGCTAAATCCCCAACCCCAAAACTCTTTTTTAAAAAATACACAAATCCTACCAAATTCCAATCTGCGTTTCAATAAATTACTATAGAATGATACCACTTTGATGAAGAAGTGGAATGTTTATTCGTCTTGCAGAAGCCCTTTCTATAGCCCTATTTTTCCATAATGTGATATATCACTGTCCCACGTTCCTTTCAAGGTTCACCCCAAAGCATAACCCTAGACATAGTATTTTTGCTCATCACAATATCTGGATGTGTTCTTTACCTTGTGGGTTCCCTTTTATCCCTTTCTTTTCCTTAGACTTTGTCTTCTGTCAGTTAGTCATTTGTCACTGGGCCCCTAATCTTTGTTTTCTTCTAATGGCCAACAGGATCCCAAGTTGTCCCTTCAGCAAGGGGAAGCAGGTGTCCCTTGCAGGCTTATAGCAGCTGATGGTGCTCAAATGGTGTTTGCATTTGATTTTTAGAATGTTTAAAGTTTTAGAATGTTAAAAAAACAGTGGTATAAGGTAGTTCAGAAAAATGCCAGACTTCTTTTTTCTTTTCTTGATGCTACGGACTAAACTTGGGGTTTTGTGTATGAGAAGACTGAGCTCTACTGCCAAGGCACATACCTACTTCAAGTTGCCACACCTTAATTGTATAATGAGATAAAATGGCACCACCAGTGCATACCTGTCAGAACATGGGCTGTCTTTAGCTCACAGATGAACTCCAGAGCAAACTTTATTCTGTAGCTCAGCATTATTTGCCTTGCTATCATTCCCTGGGCTCATGTACCATATACAGTTTGATACTTGTAATGGCCACATGGTCACTGTCTGTGTTTGTGGCTCTGTCTTCTGCTGGACTATGTGAGAAACCTCTGCAGCCGTCCTTCACCTTCCCCCTGACAGCTGTGGTGGCTGTCACAGTTACAGACTGCCGTGCAAATGACTGTGTCTTACTGGTGGGTAGGAAAAGGGGGACTTGGGGAAGACAAGTTCTTGAGCGTCCTCTCCTGTATCCGTAGCTCGTGTTTGACTACCATCCAGGTGATGTCTTTGGTTGTGTGGCTGACATCGGTTGGATCACAGGACACAGCTATGTGGTGTATGGACCCCTCTGCAATGGAGCTACCACGGTCCTTTTTGAGAGCACCCCAGTTTACCCTGATGCTGGTGAGGACCAAGAACTCTGGTGAGGCCAGCTCTAGGTAGTAGGGGAGGGATCTCAAGGTTGGATGAAAGCATTACAGAAGCCTGGAGACTTGTATCTGTCAAGGGGACAGTTCTTGTGTCCCATTGGCCAGATGCCAGGTGGACACTGGAGATGCTAAGCTTTGAGCCCTGCTAGATGAACTGGAACTTACTTTCATGTGCAGAAACATCAGAGGGCGTTTGATCAGGAGGAATCTTATCTCAAAACTGCCCATTTCATGTTTCCTGTCCCTATATTGGTAGCTGCCTGCCGAGATCCACTACTTCAGCATCCTCTATCTCATATCTAGGGCCATTCCTTTTGTCTACATGCGCCCTTTCTCAAAGCCTAGCCCAGCCAGCCATTTTCCTACCATCCTCTGTCCCACCGCCCAAGCTTCAAGACCATACATGGCTTGTAGCTACCCTTGTTAAACTGCACCACTTTGAGGACATACCTTATCCTCTGCTGTCTTTCTGTGTTTCTCTCACATAATACAGTTTCCCCAAAGATTTACTTTAGCGCAGTCAAATCATTGCTGGTCTTGCCCTAACATGCCACAGGGCTGGGGTGTGAACTTTTTCTTTGCTCCCTCTTAGCCCCCTCAGCCCGACTCAAGGAAGCTCAATACAGTGATAGCTTAAGAAGAGCTTCATGGAATAGTGTGAACTGTGGAGTTTCTCAGTATTAGGTGTGTGCTTTCTGGGCACATGGATGCACATATACCAGTAGCTATGTTGTTACCAAGGGAAGATGAGTCATTACTTTAGGGACCATTTAATAACTCCTGATCAAGGTTCCATGTCACTTTTTAAAACTTGCAGCTATAATATCTGAAGCTGATCCCTGGCTAGCTCACGTGGAACACCTCACGTGATGCTGTCATCCAAGGTTGGGTGTAGAAGCTTCTGCATGACACCTTGTAATTAGGGAGTTCTCTGGGACCCCTTTCTTCAAGGATGGCATAGGCTTCCTTTCTATGATCACATGCACAGACCCAGCCCTCAAAACTCTGAGCTTGGCTTGCATGTGTAAAATAGATCATGCTTGCCGGGCTATCTGACTGACTGTGACTCTTTGTAGGTCGTTACTGGGAGACAGTACAGAGACTAAAGATCAACCAGTTCTATGGTGCCCCGACAGCTGTCCGACTGCTGCTGAAGTACGGGGATGCCTGGGTGAAAAAGTATGACCGCTCCTCCCTGCGCACACTGGGGTCAGGTGAGCGCAGTGCTGTGCAGCTTAGCATGGCCCTGGGGTTCTGTTAGGCAGTGCTAAACTGCATAGTTATACTAAACAGGGCGGGGCGGGGGCACTCCACTGTTTCAACAGTATTTGCTCGAAACTGATGAGCAAGGGCTGTGTGCCAGCTCTGGGGGCTTTCCTGACAGACACCGTGAAGTCAGGCCACAGAATGCTAGGGCAGAGCACCTCTTTCAGAGGCTTAAGAGCCAGTGAAGCATACAGATGCCAAGGAGCCATGTTGATAAAGGCTTTCTTTCATACACAACACAGGTGACCATTGCCTATATCAACTATGGAAGAATATGGAGTAGAAAGCAGAGTAGGATATAGAAGACTCTCTCCAGCCAGCCCTGTCTCACTCACTGTGGGAGTTCTCTCAGTGTGGGTCGTTATGTTCTGAGCTTCATGTAGGTGGGGCCATAAAATCTGTTGTTGTGGGTAGCAGTGGCTTGCTTATTTTCATAGCTGTATAGTATTCCACTGCATAGATATGCCACAGTGTACCCATTCTGCCCTTAAAGGCAGTCTCTTTCTGGCAGTGATGAGCAACCTGGCATGGGCTCATCTGTGTACATGTGCAAATGACTGTGTCCATTCTCTGTCAGGTCTACTCACAGTCATTTAGCTTTAACAGGTTCTGCCCCTGACAACTGTCCGAAATAGTTGTATGAAATGCTTGCTCTCTTGAATACTACAGCAAAGGCACCACACTTGCTCCTCAGAAACCTGGTGCCAGATTTCCGTCCTGCACTATGGGTGGTCGTCTCCTGTTTCCCCATGGTTTTGACCTTTTCTTTTTTTCTTTTGAGCTGTCGGACTGCATGCAGTCATCATAATGTGCATTACTTTGACTGGGACATGGGAACACAGACCTTTTCCAGGTCCTCTGGTGTAGCCTTTGGGAAGATCGCTGAACTGTTCCTCCCTAATAGTTTATTCCTTTTTGTTTCTTTGAAGCCTGTTCATTTCCCTTTTGCTTCTTTGTGGTTTCAGTGGGAGAGCCCATCAACCATGAGGCCTGGGAGTGGCTCCACAAAGTGGTGGGTGATGGTAGATGTACACTGGTGGACACTTGGTGGCAGACGGGTGAGTGTCCCTGATGGGGAGTTGTCACAGGCCTGAGGACTAACCTGGGACTGGAGGGGCTTGTGCATCCCTAGCACCAGGGTTTGTGCTCTCCAAAGGGACTGTGGTGATGCTCACGAGGCCCATGTCCCTTCGAAATGCAGTTGCATAGAAGGTTCCAGAGTACAGCCTGGCTGCTGTAGGGGGACGAATAACACCCTCCTGAGCCTCAGTTTCATGTGTGTCTTACAGCCTCTGTGTGAGCTCCAGAGTGAGGAGGAAATGAGGTGACAAACTAGGGCCAGTGGCCTGACAAGTCCCCAGGGCTCATTCTCATTTACAGGCAGAAGCCCTTTCCTTGCTTGTTTGCTTCCCTTTTAATTTTGGTGCAGTGCTGGGACTCAGCCCAGAGCCTCATACACGCTCAATAGTTTTCCACCTCAACACCACCCCTTTCTGGACACAGACACTTCTGAGGAGGACATGTCCGTTTGCAGGAGAAGGAAGTTTTTTTACCCCCCTGTGGCATTTTTGTTTTGGTTTGTCCTTATTTTAAAAAATATATCTGACTCCTTGGGATGTTCAGGGAAAGAGGCCACCACTGTTGACAGCCTTATGTTGCAAGTGGCCAGCATGACACAGGTTCAAGTAACATCTCTGGTCCGTGCTGGAAGACACAGTGTGCCTCGTGAAACACTGCCACACATGCTGATTGGTTCAGTGCCAGAGAAATGACCACACCAGCTTCACTATTCATTGGTCTCAGCTGCCGGAAGTCTATTTCTTCCATCTTCCTGTGCAAGTAGGAGGCTTTTCACCTTTCCCTACTTCAAACATAGGCCCAACCCAGGGAGGGCCTATTGGACAGAGGGTAGGACCCATACCCATCTGCCAAATGCAGAACTCAGGGCTCTGCTTGTGTCCACAGTGGAGGAGACAACAGGCCAAGACTAGATGGGCACATTGTTGAATATATCTGTCCCGAGCTCCCAGGTCAATTGGTGTCTCTTCATTCTTCCTGCAGAAACTGGAGGCATCTGCATTGCACCGCGGCCCTCAGAAGATGGGGCAGAGATCCTCCCAGGCATGGCCATGAGGCCGTTTTTTGGCATTGTCCCTGTACTCTTGGATGAGAAGGTATGAGGGGTCTTGCAAAGGTTGTCCCCTGCACATAATGCCTTGCTCTGCATCTGGCAAGCCTTCCACTCCCCTGATTTCTGTCCCTTGCTAAGATGCAGGGTCTAGTCCTTGGAGTAAAGGCCAGGTCCTCACACATGCCCTGCAGCCCTTTCTTAAATAACACTGCTAATGACTGCTGCAAGTCATGGCCCTCTTCAGACTTTGTCAGGAGGAAACCTCTGGACAATTCTATTCAGTGCTTCATATTTTTGCCTCAGGTCAAGCTGATAGTCAACTCGTTGCCTTCCTCCCAGAGCTGGCCAGGTCTCTCATGAATGTCTCCCTCCATCTGTAGGGCAATGTTGTGGAGGGTGGTGATGTCTCTGGGGCCCTGTGTATTTCCCAAGCTTGGCCAGGCATGGCAAGGACCATCTATGGTGACCACCAGAGGTTCGTAGATGCCTACTTCAGAACATACCCAGGTGAGCAGCTCGGGGAGATTCTCCGTGGATTCCTGGAATCATTGTTTCTGTAGATAGGGGACCTGGCTAAATTCATGGCAGCTGAGTATGATGTCATGGCTCTGTGAAAGTGAGTGGCTCTGCACCCTCCCTTTACTTCCCAGGCCTTCCTTATCTTGGCTGGGAGATCGGGCTGGCATGCCGAGCCTTTGTAGGGACCTGGATGAACATGAGTATATCCTTGGCTCCGGCCTGGGGTGGGCATTGTGGTAGATACCGGGGAAAAACGAGTGGTGAGACCTGCTCGGGAAGCTGTCACAGAGGCTGGGTGTTCTCACGGTTAATGATCCCATTCTTCTCACGTTTCTTTTGGGTCATGGGTTGGAAGTTTGTGTGACTGCCAACATCTCTGCTGTACTGGAAGTAGCAAAGTCCGGTCTCAAGGTTTCAGCTGCCTTCCATCTTTATGAGCATCCCCGCTGTGCTACTGTCTGTTTTCTGCTTTCCGGACAGTCTCGACATCATTCCTAGGACGTAGTCTCAGTGTCACTTGCCCTCTCACTAGAACACAGCCTGGGACCCCCTAGCGAGGTGTTTATGCGTTAGTTGCTGGAGGGAGATAACAGGTCAGGAACTCAGCCTGCGAAGGGGCCTGGCTCAGAGTCCCTGGCCCTGATGCCCCGCTATGGTGTAGGCTACTACTTCACTGGAGATGGAGCTCACCGGACAGAGGGTGGCTATTACCAGATCACAGGGCGCATGGATGATGTCATCAACATCAGTGGTCATCGCCTGGGGACTGCAGAGATTGAGGACGCAATGGTAAGCCCAGCCTGCTTTTACTTTGCCCGGTACTCAAACAATGCCTCTGTTGATCTCAGAGTCAGGATGCGAACGTACACCCCAAGTCATCTCAGGTCCTTTTGTCCTCTGTTCTGCACAGGCTGACCATCCCGCTGTCCCAGAAACTGCTGTCATTGGGTACCCTCATGACATCAAAGGAGAAGGTGAGTGTCTCCTCTTTTCTTTATAGTGGAGGTTCATGCCCAACAGGGTGCCCCAATAGAAAGACATCAGGATACAGCGATGGGGCCTTATGGGGTATTCTATTGCCTTCCAGGTGAGAGCACCGATCTAGGTAAATATTAAGTCTAAGCTATGAAATGCCCAGATTCGTTGACCTTTAAGGCTATTCAGTCATAGGAAGTCATGATATATTCGGCTACTGGCTGAGCCTGGGAAGTCTCTGTTTCAGGGTCTCTGACTGGGGTTCTCTCTCTCTCTCTCTCTCTCTCTCTCTCTCTCTCTCTCTCTCACACACACACACACACACACACACACACATCCTCTTGCCCACCCACCCGCTTTGTTTCAGCACGCAGGCCAGCTCTGTAGCTGCTAAGCCTGTGTACTGGGATATATGCTCTGGAGCAGGTTGTGTGTTGCCCTGAGTTGCTGGGGAAACTTGACATTCCACAGCATATTGACATGGTAAGGGACAGCAGGGTAAATTATCAGAATGCTCTTAAATCAATGATATCTTTCAAAAAAAATTTTTCCCCTGGAGCTGGCTGATTCCCAAGTGGCTGTGTCTAGAAAGGACACTTGAGTGTTGCAGTGGCAGACCCTGTGGCCTGGTGTGACATGGCCATATTCTAAACATGTGTGAGGTCATTTCTGCACAAAAATGTATTTCTGTATGCCCTGTGAAGTTGCCTGGGATTGAGCCTTCTCTCTCCTCTTAGGGACATTCTGTGTTACAGCTTGCTCCAAGTGTCGCCTGACTCTTGTCCACACGTATGTGCTGCTATTCTCGTACTTCATCAAAAATTTAACCTTTTTCATATACCAGCTAGAAAGCAAGTCCTCAAACATGCTAAGCATGCGGTCTGCTACTGAGCTCCACCACACCCCTTAGAGACTGCCTTTTCTTTCCTTTTCATATTTTTATTTAATGTCTGTGGATGTTTTGCCTGCATGTATATCTGTGCACCACATGTGCACAGATGGGGGCACTGGATCTCCTGGGACTGAATTTATGGATGGTAATTAGCTGCCATGTAAGTACTGGGAATAAGACCTCTGTCCTCTGGAAGAGTAGCCAGTGTTCTTAACTGACAAGCCATCTCTCCAGCCCCATCAGATACTATCTTTGAACTGACTTGTTGCAAAATTTAAACATCAATTAAGTGCTTTTAAAACAACATCCGTCGTTACCATAGATCCAATGTGTTGATGTGGCAGTGGCTTTGCTCTTGGGACAAAGGCATGTGGGAGAGCTGTTTGGGACACCCTCCATCAGAAGTAATGTCTAGATATCATCAGGACAGGAGGTGGGTAGCAGTAGGAACAGTTCCTTATGGGTAAATGTGAAGATCCCTCATTTGGGTAGGGACCTGGACTCCCTTTTTGGGTCCCTGCATTTGGTATCTCCGTGATCTAAGTATCTGCAGTGCTCTGGTGTGCTCTTAGAATCTGGAAACTGTGAAGGTTCAGTGTGCCTAAGTTTCAAGACAGTGCCAACACTTCAGTCCTAAACCCGAGAGGGCAAGGAATTGCTGAACAAGGCCTGTGACGTCGGGCACCTTCTGACTTGTCCTTGGGGGTTATCAGTCCTTAGATGAACCCTAGATAAATAGGAGCAAGGTCGAAGATCTGCCCTGCAGCGGGGTAGCTTTAGAGGGTGTAGGCTGTATGTTAGGTTGTGCTCTGCCTCAGCTGTTCAGCCGCCATGTGGGTTCCCACTGTGGTGCCTGACGCTTGGCATTCTCTCTGGGTCCCCTGGCCTCTTGGTACTCCAGAGGAAGCTCTCAGCATCAGATATTCCCAACCCTTCAGTGCCTGCAGGACTGGGAGGGAAATTTACATACAGCGAGATGCTACTGGCTTCTAGCAGATCTGTGACTCGTGAATAACCCAGTCACAGTTCTTGGTTACTGTCGCTTTTGGAGTTTGTCCCCACTTCCTCTGAGCCCTGGTGGGTCTAGTTTGACTAGGACCTGAATACTGTGGGCTTTGGCTAGCTTTTAGTCCTGCTGGTTTGTGACCATTTGGACCTTGCACTTCTCGGGCTCTTAACTTGCTCCTCCACCGCCCTTCATCCCTGCCTCTGGAATCAGTAATCCAGGTTTGTCTTCACAGTCACGTCAGCTGCCAAGGTGAAACAATGTAGTTCTTTCCTCTGAAGATCTCACAACCTGACGGGGTGGTGAACCGTTCTGTAGACCAAATATTATAACGTACGGACAGAGTAAGAGAAATTGTCGAAGAGCATGTGCTAACCAAGCTTGCCTTTGAGGGATGAATGGAGTTTGTCAGGTGACCATGGGGAAGCCTGTCTAGTAGCAGCTTAGTTCACTACATACAGATTGTACCTCGGGCAGGAAATCATTTGTCAACACATTTAACAAGCACCTCCCATACTCAGGGCATGGTTTTAGGTGCTGGAGACAGGCCAAGGATTGTAAAGTAGGTGAAGCCATCATGGAGTCACTGGATGGGACGTTCAGGGAACAGAAAGGAGAGACAGACAGTGAACATGGTCCGTGAGGATGCTACACAGTGTGGTGGATTCCAGAAGCTCAGGAGAAGGCTAAGTTTGGAAGACAGGAACAGACAAACAGTATGATTAGATTTTTTGTGTGGTAGCAGGGGCTGTGGTCCTTTCTGGACCTTGCCAGGATACTGGAAAATGTCACCTAGCGTTTGCACTGATCTATGCACTCACCTTGCAGCCTGGCAGAACTTTCTTCCATGGTGGAGCTTTCAAGGTTGAAGTTTGATACTGTTGAACACATTGCCCCCAGCACACTTAACCAGCAGTTGACATATGGCCATGTAATGTGGGAGACAGAGACAGAGAGAGACAGAGACAGAGACAGAGAGACAGAGAGAGACAGAGGAGAGTGACAGAGACAGAGAGACAGAGAGAGAGAGGGAGAGAGAGAGAGAGAGAGAGAGAGAGAGAGAGAGAGAGAGAGAGAGAGAGAGAATGATTGTATAGTGCCTATCCGTGTGAAAACCAGAGGTCAAAATCAAATGTCTTGCTCAGTTATCCTCCACTGAATTTTTATGACATGGGCTCTCACTGAACCTGAAGCTCACTGATTGGCTAGGCTGTCCAGCCAGCCAGCTCCAGGAGCCCTCCTATTCCTACCTCCCCAGTGCTAGGATTACAGGCATGTATCACCACGCATGCCTGCTTTTTAACCCAAGTGCAAGGGATCTGAATTCAGGTTATTGTCCTTATGTGGCCCCTTCTTTACTGATTAAGCTATCTCCCCAGCTTCAGGGGACAGCATTTTTAAGGAAAAAAAAAAGCCATGTATTCACTAGTATGCTGATACACAATCTTGTGTCTATTTCCAGGCAGCCCATGTCATGCATTCTTTCACAGCTGAGGGAACAGAACGTTAAGTCACATGTCCCAGGTCACACACAGCCATCAGCACTGCAGCTGTGTCATGCTCTCAACCACGCATGACCACCCATGCGGGACACTGGCAGAATGGCTGTTGGCTTTGCTTTCGTTTCCTGTGTAGGACATGCTCTTTCAGGGTTGCAGTAGCTGAAACCAGTGGCTACTATGTAACCATCTCAGGATTTAGAAACCCTCTGGGTTTACAGCAGCTGGAGGTAGGGGATTCAAGACAGACTCAGGACCTAGCACTCCCCAGTCTTTGTTCTCCTTTCAGCTGCATTTGCCTTCATTGTGCTGAAAGATGACGTCCGTGATGCAAACGTGGTGGTAAATGAGCTCAAGTTGGCAGTGGCCACCAAGATCGCCAAGTATGCTGTGCCTGACCAGATCCTGGTGAGTCAACTCCACCTCAGGGGGAGAGCGTCACTATCTTTTAAGTCTCTGCTGTCCACGAATGTCAAGCAATGTTGAACTTTTACAAGTAAGGGGTTCCTTTTATGCCAACATCAAAACTGTCCTTAGTGGTTTGGGTTTTCCTGAGACAGGGAAGGTCTGTGCATTTGAAGTTTGCAGCAGACCCCTGTGTAGGACACAGTCCTAGGCAAGGCTAGACCCTTGAAGGATGACTGCTGGTATAAGACTGAATGGTAAGGAGAATAGAAATTTTATATTTTCTTTTTGTGATGTTAGGTATGTGTTTGCTTTCTATCTTGGAGGCAAAGTGCTTGAGACGTTAACTTAAATGATGGGAAGGCTTTATTTTGGTTCATGGTTACAGTTTTTGGTTGGTGAGCTGGGCTGTATTTTTGGCCCGTTAGCAACACTGTTTATCTTGGTGGCAAGCATGTAGCAAACAAAGCTGCTTAAATCACGGTAGCCCAGGAGGAGGGAGGACCAGGGATCCTAATGTGTCCTTCAAGGGCCAGCCCCGAATGACCTTTCTTGCTTTGATCAGACCCAACCTCCTAAAAGTTCCACTGTCTCCCAACAGCACCGCAGACTGGTGACCATTCCCTTATCATAGTCTTGGGAGAGTATCTAAGATTCAGATCATAACAGAGTTGAGCCCAGGCTTCTGAATGCTGAGTTTGAACTCTACTACTAAGCTGTGCCTCAGCCAAACTACAGACTTTAAAGATTTGAGAGACACGGAGTTCTCCAGGCTCATGTGGTTTTTGAACATGTTACCCATTTCCTGCAAGGAGTCATTTTCTGTGGGAAGGCATGGGCCACTCTTGAGTCTCTTCAGATTATTTTCTTCTTTGCTGATACCTCTCCACAATGATTTCTGGGTTTGGAATCCTCTGAGGCAGGAAGGGTCCTTCACCCCTTCATATTGCTCACAGTGCTGGCCTACCAGCTGAGCTTGTAACATTAACTATCTCCAGAGAGGGCTTCAATATCCAGCAAGTATTGTCATCTCCCCATGACCGCCCTCCCCCACACACACCCCTTCCAAACATAGCTCTTAAAGTATCAGACTGTACAACAAAATTTTCTCCTTTTACCCAACTAAGTCCCCGGCTTGGACTGAGAAGGAAACCACTTAAGTATTGTGATAGACAAAACAGGCCCATCGGTCAACAAAGCTTGGTCACAGGTTAGATCCTGCCCTTTGGGTTGATTTCAGCTTCAGGGTCAGTTTGCAGGGGGATTACCACCTTGCTTGGTTCCTATATCGGGCAGAGTTGCTTTGTAGTCCTCTGTGGGGAGTGTCTGCCTCCACAGGACTCTCAGTGCAGACACAAGTCAGAGGGTGCTCTCCGGATCCTAACGCTCTTCATCTTTGCCAGGTGGTGAAGCGTCTCCCCAAAACCAGATCAGGGAAGGTGATGAGAAGGCTGCTGAGGAAGATCATCACCAGCAGGGGGCAGGATCTAGGGGACACCACTACCCTGGAGGACCCCAGTGTCATCACGGAGATCATGAGTGCCTTTAGAGAGTACGAAGAGCAGCGGGCTGCCACCAACTAAGAGGTGCACCTCTGTGTTGCCCAGACAAAGCCGCACAGGACCCCTGGTCACCCTCAGGGAAAGGAGCTTCAAAGCTGGCTTGTTTCATCTGAACACACGACCCATGTACTGCCCTATTTGCAGCTGAAGCCCCTCTTTCTTTCTCCTGGGGCCTCGAGCGCTGCCTCTGGAAGGGGAGGCCTTTGTCCTACTTCTGGTTTCCAGAATTAAGTCATAATTGGAACTAAACCAGCACGGGGTAACCAGAGGTCTTAGCTCCAGAACTGTCATGTTTTCTCCAGATGTGTCTAGATACTAAACACAGAATATTTTATTTTTTTGTACTTTTTCTATTTGGGGAGAGTAACAGAACATTTGGGTATAATGTGAACATTTAGTTTTGCATGTGCGCGTGGGTACACACACACACACACACACACACACACACACACACACACACACACACTGTGGGAAAATATTCTTGCCTCCCCAGGGATGAGGATAACAGAATGTGCTTTTTTAAAAAAATTATCATTCAGTGTGCTTGAAATTCAAACCAGAGATGTTTGTGCCTCTGCCACATAACTGTCCCGATCCTACTAATCCAAGTCGCCCTATCCACCTCCTGTGTCTATTTCATATTTGGTTCACTTGGTTTATTTTGTGATAGAACAGACTGGACAATTCTTATATTTACGTTTCGCACCTTAGGGATTGCACTCAGGGCCTCCTGCACACTAGGCAAGCGCTCTACCTCTGAGCTACACACCAGCACCTCTAATCCCCAAGAGACGGAGTGAATGTCCTCTCCTTTACTTGTGAAATCGTTTGGGTTCGCTTCTCTAAGCTGTGATCTGGAAGGAGCTTCTTTCCCCGGGGAATATGACCTCCTAGGAGGTCATATTGCTTCAAACGTGCGGTTGTTCATGGCAGCCGGTGAAAACTCAGGTGTCTTACGAAGGCTCTGGTCCCATCGGGGCTCTTGAAGACCCTGCCTGCCCTTTCTCTTGTGATTGGGGCAACAAAAGCCACTGTGGTCCAATGACGACACTTGGTGCTCTTGAGCGAGTTCTCTCTCGATGTGCCTTAAGTCCTCTGGACACTGGTGAGTGACACAAACCGTGAAGTCTGGAAAGCGTATTCTGTAGCTTGGTTGTGGCTAAGCATGGGAGGGCTTGAAGGGGTGGCAGCTCTGTGAGCAGGGCCCCTGGGGGCAGGGGAAGATGGTTCTGGCTGGTCCACAGAACTCAGCTCTGTGGGTGTTCCTTAGTTACTGCACACCTACTGTCTGTCCTGACTTCTTGGGTAATGGGGTAAATATTCTGATACTCCCGGGAGGTGGAGTGGTTGTAGTATGCACAAATATTAATAGTCCTTTGTTACAGTCAGCGGTAAAGAGCCATGAGACGGATTTCCTTGGCTGACTACAGTTACTGTGCCCTTTAGGGAATGGCCTAGGTTTCCAGGTTACTGATAGAACCTATCAGAATGATTTATAGAAAAATTCAAATAAAACTTTATTTTGTTCAGTGTCTTTTTATGGGGGTGTTTTTGGTTGATGTTGTTCTATTTTGTTTCTTCCTGGTTTCAGGGACTAAATTAGGGCCTCTTGAATGCTAGGTTAGACCTCAGACCTCTACCTGCCCCCTCCCCATGGCCTGCCACCTTGTCTTTTTGAGACAACGTCTCTCACTGGGCTTAGGACTCACCAAGTGACTAGTCTGGCTGGTCAGTGAGCCCCACAGAGCCTATCTCCATTTCCCCAGTGCTGGGGTTACAAGTGAACACTTGCCTGTTCTATTCATGCCTGCCTCTTTCCCCTGGGTTCTGAGGCTAGAACTCAGGTCTCATGCTTGCAAGGCAAACAACCTTAGCAATTCAAGCTATCATGGTGCTTCTTCTGGAAAAGCCACCTTTTCTGCAGGGACACTATCTCCTGACCTTGTTAAGTGGCTGCGGGCTTGAGGCTATGATGCTCATTTCCTAGGACCCAGCCTAAGTAACGAGCTCAGGTATGCTCATGATGGTGTCAGGGATCACATGGGAAACACAAAGATACCACGGGAGTGGACTATTATCTACCACTTGCTTGATAAGAAAGGGTGTGGCCTGTCAGAAGAAGACCAAGGACCCAGGGATTAGTGAAGGCCTTAGAAAGCTACCTGCCCATTTCTCTTTCGGACTTCCCTCGGTGTCTAGGTTTTTGTTTCATTGATATTTTGGACAAGGAACCAAGTTTTTGTTACTCTAATGCAGAGAGAAGAACAGTCTGCTGGTGGAGATGGGTAAGTGGTAAGTGCTTGCTGCCAAGCGTAACGATCTGAGTTCAGTCTCTGACCTCTTGTGTGCTGTCTGTGTGCTGCACACACAGATGAGGCAGATACACACATACACATACACAAATGGACAAATGAATGGCAAAACACATGGCAATGAAGTGGCTATCGCTTATGCCTGGATTGTCACACTTACATGAAAGGCAATCACAAGAAATGCGGGGGAACGTCCACCCCTGGTATACCCAGGAACTGATGAGAAAGAGGTCCATCGGTTTCTCCAATTCCTTAAGATCTGATTGGCCACAACACACAGGGGTTAGCTTGAGGTGTGGAGTCTGCTGAGAGCTAATGTTCTGTACTGTTACCATCCTAACCTTACCCAGGATGGAACAATGTCAGAAACTCAGATTTACCAAACTCCGTGCTCATGGCAGGGTTCACACCCCTGTCACCCTTCACAAATGCTCTTCTTCCTAGAGGACCTAGGTAGAGTGCCTGAAATAGTCTGAATCCATGAACCCCAGGTTTAATTGCACAAATAAATGGTCCTGCTTGAGGGAGCTTTTTGTAAGGTTTTTGAGATGGGGTTTCTTTGTGTAGCTTTGACTACACAAAATAATGCCTCCTGGAACTAGCTCTGTAGCCCAGGCTGGCCTTGAACTCACAGAGATCTGCCTGCTCCTGCCTCCCACGTGCTGGGATCAAAGGTGTTTCTGCGGCCACCACCAGAAAACAGCTTGATTTTTAAAATAATCTTACTGTGAACTTTGAGGTGTTCTCTGAATGGGTTATTTTGGATAGAAAAGTAGCCTAGATCTAGTCCAAGAGGAACATCTTTCAGGTTTAGATCAATTGAGTGTTTTCTATGTCAAGATTGAGGGGTTGTCTTCCATTTCTGGACCAAGGAGATGCTGTCTTGATGTAGTATAGGAGGACACCTTAGAGATCTAGGCCAAGAGGATGCCTCTGTTAAAGTGACATTTTTTAAAAAGAACTTTGCCAGTCAAGGACTGAAGGAGCTGAAGGGGTTTGCAACCCTATAAGGAGAACAACAATATCAACTAGCCAGACTCCCCAACCCCAGAGCTCCCAGGGACTAAACCACAGAGTACCCATGGGGGGAACCCATGGCTCCAATTGGATATGTAACAGAGGATTGCCTTATCTGGCATCAATGGGAGGGGAGCCCCTCAGTCCTGTAGAGGTTTGATAACCCAGCTTGAAGGGAATGCTAGGGCCCTGTGGGCCCTGTGGGTGGGGGAGCGTCCTCATAGAGGCAGGGGGAAGTGGGAGGGAATGGGGGGTTGTGGAGGAGAAGCTGGGAAGGGGGAATAACACTTGTAATGTAAATAAATAAAATAACCAACTAAAAGAAAGAACTTTGTCAGTAAGCTTCTGCCTCCTCTATTCTGATTTATATGATTTCCCTTGCCATCTTGTTCAAGATTTTTGTTGGATGACAGGATTAAATCAATTATATATGATATTCCTGAGTTTGTTGATGCTTCTTTGTTTTTTTTTTTTTCTCACCTTTTTTTTTTGGTGGAGCCATGCCCAGAACCATGCTCTGTTGGTCATCTCCATGGTAACCAAGGGGGCCCTGTTGCAGGCCCCCAGAATGCAAGCAGCCATCCAAGTGTACATGCAGCTTACCTGATAGTGTTCACAGTGTCTTTGTTTTGTAGTCCTTATCTACTTAGAGGGAGGCAGCTTCGTCTGAGAACTCTGATAGTCCAGGGGCCGTCTCCCCCAAAACAGTTTTTCACTATGACGGGAAGAGGAAACATTGTCTAAGTTTGGGCTGCCATAACAGAATGTTGCAGACTGGGTGGTTCAAATGACAATCATTTCTGACGGTCCTGGAGACTGGGAAAGTGAGACACTGGCAGAGTCCTTTGGTTAGAACCTACTTCCTGGCTTTCATGCATCAGTTTCTCGCTGTGTCCAGGAGAGGGAGGCAGTAGGTAGGCATTTCCACATCTTTTTATAAAGGCCCTATGCCTCATCAACTTCAAAAGGCCCCTCCTCTTTTTATTCAGAATACAATGCAGCTTTTTATGATATAGGAAAGACTAAAAACCATTAGGGAGGAGTCAAATAGCCCCTCAAAATGACAAGGGAAAGGAAAGTAACATAAACGTCTTGGTAATAAAACTTCTAACCACAATACAATCATTGGATTTTTTTCCCTCACAATTTTTTATTTCAAAGCCATAATAAATGAAACAAGCCACTTGTCAAAAAGAACAATGATTTTACACAAGAAAAAGCACACACACCGAGCCAATACAACTGCACTCAGGTTCACATGGTGTGGGGCGCTCAGGTAGTGCCCAGCTCGAGGGGGGCTTCCGGGATGAAGAGAGGTATCGCAGGTCCCACCCTAACTCCTTAATCTCTCACTGAGGACATTGGAAGAGGGCTCCTTCCCTCTCCTGTGCAGCCGATGGCAGCGGTATATGGAAGAGTCTGCTCACTGCTCCATGCGAGGGGTGGGCAAAGCAGCCCTGTGGCGAGATGCACTTCGTGACCATCTGAGCACACAAGGTGGGTCTTGGATGGGAAACCCTTTTCCAGCCTAGCTGTCCAGAGGAGGAACTGAGAGACCTTCCCAAGCCACTGCTCAAATATGCTGTTCCTTAGTCATCCACGTATGCCTGTCTAGTGGGGACATCGTGCTGAGGACCCCAGGACGGAGAGGTAGTAGGCCGCTCCTCTTAATACCACTGCTTTGGGTATAGAATTTCAACGTAGGGATGGGGTGAGGTCACAGACACAACTTTTATAGCAAAAGTTGTTTATGTTCGATACCATAGTTTAATTGGTAGGGGGCCCACAATGTCACTCAGCAATGGAGGTTTGGAATACCTGGGGCCCTGGGTTCCATCCCCAGCACCAAAAAAGGAAGGTGAGAAAAAAAAAAAGAAGTAAGGAAACATCAACAGACTCAGGAATATCATATATAATTGATTTAATCCTGTAATCCCACAAAATTTTTGCCCCTGGTTATTCTCTCTGTTATTACTTTTCTCTTTGTCCTTAAATACACTTTTTTTTGACAATAAAGTATATATATTTTGTGTGAAATTAATATAGTCACGTTTTGTTTTGTTAGCAAAGAGAATGTCTTCCATCACCTTAAGTTAATCTTTTTATATTCTTACATTTTTCATATGTCTTTTTTAAGGCACATGTAGTCACTTAGTTTTATTTATTTGCTGTGTTAGTTTTTGGTAGTACTGGAGGTTAAGCTCAGGGCCTATGTGTTAGGCGTGTATTCTACCTTGGAGCTATACCCTCAGCCACTCCTTTCACTTTAAAACCACTTGGATAATCTTTATTACTTAAATAATGTATTTAGTCCGTTCATATTTAATATAACTATTTGAATTAAAATCTTCCACCTTAAAGTCTTCTGTTTCTCTTGCCTAATTAATGTTTCAGTTTTGACTTTATAGTGACTATTTTTATTATATTGTTTATTTTCTTTTCCCTATTTCCTTGAAAGTACAAATGCTTGCTAATTATAAACTGTTATTCTTTTTTTAAAATTTATTTATTTCATGTATGAATACACTGTAGCTATCTTCAGACACACCAGAAGAAGGCATCAGATCCCGCTACAGATGGTTGTGAGTCACCATGTGGTTGCTGGGAATAGAACTCAGGACTTTGGGAAGAGCAGTCAGTGCTCTTAACCGCTGAGCCGTCTCTCCAGCCCCCTAAACTGTTATTCTAAGTCACAAGCTACACTCTTAATTTGTCAAAGTCCAATTTTAATTTCTATCTTTAATTTCTTTTTAAAAGTTATTCCCAACTGATGTAAAGACCGAGGAACCCAACCCTATACATGACACATCTTAATTATTTCTACATTTCAATCCAATAAGCATTGTTTTATATATCAGTTATTGTTCTCCATAGACAATTGTCTCAGTCAGGGTTTCTATTCCTGCAGAAAACATCATGACCAAGAAGCAAGTTGGGGAGAAAAGGGTTTATTCATCATCAAAGGAAGTCAGGACAGGGACTCACACAGGGCAGGAACGTGGAGGCAGGGGTGGACACAGAGACCATGGAGAAATGCTGCTTACTGGCTTGCTTCCCTTGGCTTGCTCAGCTTGCTCTCTTATAGAACCCAGGACCACCAGCCCAGGGATGACACCACCCACGATGGACTGTCCCCCCATCACTAATTGAAAAAATGCCTTACAGCTGAATCTTATGGAGGCATTTCCTCAAGGGAGGCTCCCTTCTTTGGGATAAACTTCAGTTTATGTCAAGTTGACACACAAAACCACCAGTACAACAATATAATTTGGATTTTTACTTGTATTTATCATGTAATTGCAATTTTTCCTTCATATATATCCAAGCTTTCTATCCTTCCTTTCTGAATCCTTTATACTTTCCTTTAGCACTTATCGGTTGGCAAAAAATTTTATTCAGTATTTGTCTACCCAGGACATTTCACATTTGAAAAGCATTCTCCCTGACTGAATAACTTGGACCAGAAGAAGTTACTCTCTTTTAGTTTTTAAAAAAGTCCATAATTCCTCCTTAGTTCCTGCTTTCTCTTGCTTCCTTTAAGGGGTCCATTGCGAATCATCAGATTCTTATTTAAAGGTAACCCGTTTTTCTGTGACTGCTATTATATTTTTATTTGTTTTTGCTTTTTTTCAGTTTTATTAAAATTTATTAATTGACATATGGTCCAGCCTACATGAATTTAAAAAATGAATTATTTTATGTGTATGTGTGTTTTGCTTGCATGTGTCTTTGTGCACTATGTGTAAGTCTGGTGTCAAAGGAGGCAGGGGATCCCCTGGAGCAGGAGTTACAGATGGCTGTGAACCACTATGTAGGTGCTGGGACTTGAACCCAGGGCCTCTAGAAGAACAGTGCTCTTAATCAGTGACCCATCTCTCCAGCCCCTTTGAGTTGTTTTTATTTGTTGTGCTTGGGCTTTGGGCTTCCTAGACCTCCACCTTCCTAGACCCACCACATATGAAAATATGTGTGTCAATTTTAGACATACCTTAAACATCATCTCTTTGAATACTGTCATTCTCTATTCTTTCCCGGTTTTTGAGGACCCCTTATTTCCCACAGTTAGGAAGTTTCACATTCTATTTTTCTCTATCTCTTTCGGTACCAAAAACAGATTCTGCAATAAAGGTGTGGATGCAGGTAAGTAACTCAAGAATCCTAGTCCAGAATGACCTAGGAGGAGAACAGGGGAAGGGGCAGTGTAGGTGAAGGCTTGTGGATAGGGAGGGGAAAACCAAACCAAGGCTCCATCTTGCAAGACCCTTGATCTTATCAAATGAATCTCCCAACTAACTCTCTCATAACTAACTTCTGGAACCCCTCAGGGCAAATGTGGCTCAGACAGCTTGCCTGTCCCAGATCCTGGTCCAATTGCGACCAGACGCCAGCTTTTCTGGTATCTTTAAACAAGTGTTTAAAATATTGTGTTCATCACGTGACTCTGGATCGCCTATTCCCTAACATCTAAGGAGAAGGTGTTTCAAAACATTACATTCTTTATTCCCCGATGAGCTCAAGTAGGCCTGGAATTGACTGAAGTAGCCAAGGCTGGCCTCAGATTTGAAGGGTTTCCTCTAGCCTCAACCTCCCAAAAGTTAGGCTCATTATTGATCAGTCATCACCTGTTGTCGTAAATAAATAAAAATAAAGTAAAAGTAAAAATGTATAAACGAAAACCGGGGGTGGAATGTTTTCCCTCAGGGTGTTTTTCCCTGCTAGGGTTCCACACCTCGCTTCCCCAGATATCTTCTGGATATCTTGGCAGAAACACAACCCAGCCACACACTTTCTTATACTGGACTCTTACACAAAAGCATACAACTGGTGTTTTTACCCTGCTGGGTTCCACACCTCAGTGCCCCAGATATCTGCTGGATATCTTGGCATAAACTCAGCCAGCCACACTTACTTAAATTGAGACTCTTTCTTAAAAAAAAACACACTCATTTTAGCATTAAAGCAATCCAGCGTCTAGATTTGGCAGATCCCATTACACTGTCCTAATCCCAGTTCCCAAATTACTCATCCCTGCACCTTTTATTTTACCAAGTCTCCAGCTTCTTCTCCCCCTTTTCTAACTCCTCTCAGTTCCCCATCGTCTCTCCAACTCCCCTCTTCTTCCTCCTGGCCTTCTCTAACCCCTCCTCCTCAACTGTCAATCCTCACCCCCCTCCTCAGGTTCCACTCTCAACTGTCTCAACTGTCAACTGTCAACCTAACCTCTGAATCTAATCCCCCTCTCCCAACTCCTACCTCTCTGCCCAAATCTCACGCTCTTGCCTTTATTTAACAAATTCAGAGAAAACCCCAAGGCAAACCACAACATTTCCCCCTTTTTGTCCAGTTAAAAAACTTTTCCTATACATGGGTGAACATCATTATTACCATTCTGCAATTTATAAAACCAACAATATGCTGATCACCCAGTCCCAACTCTGTTCCAAATGTTATCCACCACATCTTGGCAAGGCAAACCACAACATTTCCCCCTTTTTGTCCAGTTAAAAAACTTTTTTCCTATACATAGTTGAACTAAGCATCATTATTACCATTCTGCAATTTATAAAACCAACAATACGCTGATCATCCCAGTCCATCAATTTTGTTCATTAACCATGTCATCTATACTAAAAACTATACTTGACTATATCCTGGTTCTAGATCCTATGCCACCCTAAAACTACTCTAACAGATTTATCATCTTTCTCAATACTAAACCATTGGGTTGTCTGTGAGACTACTAGTCTCCAACACATCAGAAATCAAGAATGATTAATATTACCTGAAAACATAGGAAGCACAAAACATGGCTTCCAAGCCAATTTTATAAAGACTGCTGATCACCTGGACGGTCCCCTTATTCCTTAATATGCTGGAGCATCAGTCTTCAGCCTTCTGGCCCAGGATCATCTGACAGACCTTATCAATGCAGATTTTGAAGGGCTGATCACCCTGCCTCAGCAGAAATCGACTATTCATAATTTGTCCCTTCTGGACAGTGTCTTGTCTGTAGATGAATTGAAACAATTTGCTCAGTGGCTGCGTTACCACGATTTGAGCAACTCCATTGATGCTCAAGTTCTTCTTCAGTCTAAGGGGGCCCTGTCAGGGCAGACAAGTCTCTAGTAAAATGATCTAGATGAAGAAATGTCCATAAACAGGTTATTCTTTGGACTTGATGCCTTGAAGATTTCCTATCTACCATAGCGGAACTGTTAAGCATAAATACCGTTGGCCCTCTCTAAGGACTTAGAACCATAACCTTGCCATCTGACCTTAGCTGGTACTGGTTAATCAACTAAAAAATAATGTATAACAGCAGTTATAGGACGGGTCTAAGACTTGTATTCTTAGATTAGTCAATGCCCATGTTAAAGTAGCAATATTAATCTCAATTATAAATCAACAAGAAAGTATACCATTGAAAACCTGCATTTTGTGTAAAATGCATTCTATACCAATGAAAAGATTACAGCTTCAACTTTGTATCAATTACAAACATTTCTATCAATGTAAAAATATAGCTGTAAAATTTTGTTTAAGAGTAAAGTTTGCCAATCTATCTGTTTGTCTATTTCTCTAATTTCTATGTATTACTATATCTAAGAAGGATACAAAAAAGGAAAGGAAAAGTAGCAATCCCTGAGTTTACATTCTCTAGTTTCCCCTGCCCAAAGCTACATTTGTATTGTATCCCTAAAAGAAAACTTATCCACAGTTCTTAAAATAAACAGAACCATCCACCCCAACATAAGGAAATGGGACGACGATCTTCCTTGTCTGCTTCTAGCTGGATTGGGCGAAGAATTCCCTTCTGGGGCCCAAGGGTATTAAAGGAAAAGTTGGCTTTGTCGAAAGTAGAGCTAGCCTTGGGGATTTGCCTGCCAGTCATTCTGTGCTGAGAAAGTTCATGACGCAGCTGACATCTTGACTATGACAGTCTGAAGGGCTGGATAAGTAAGAATGTCCATTCTGGGAAAGTTCTGAAAGCAGGCCTTTAAATCAAGCATCTTCAGTGTAATTAAGGGAGAATCAAACACGAAGTTGGACTGGAAAGTCACGGAATCTCAGCATCCCAGAGTGTGTATCATTTCAGAGCTATCTTTCTCTTCCTTCATCCTGCAGCACACAAAACTTTACAAGCATTATATAGTTCTATAAGCATTTTCAAATGGGATAAGCAGGGTGCACAGTTTAGTAAATAAAGATCAAAAAAAAAATGACTACCTTTTTTCAGGTTAGGTTAATCATATAATCAAACCGTAACATAATTTTGTAATACATACGTATTACAAGTTATGAGGAATTTGCACTCAAAATATCACTGGCTGTTTATAGACATTTCAGTCTCAGCCAGTTCATACACGGAGACCTAAACAACCTCATATATACATCACCTATTTGTTGATCGTCTTAGTCTCCTTTTTCTTCTGTGTTGCCAAGGACTTCAGGAGGTCTCCCCCTGTCATTTCTGATTTTTATCAGCTTGGAAGGAACCCAGCTTTTCTTCTCCTGTAGAAACATAGGCATAACCCTTCCCAGCGTAACACATTTCCATTTTCCATTCTGACGTCAATATCCTTAATATAAACAGGCTGGTTTAGTTTAGTCTTTTCCACAATCCAATGTCTTTCAGCAGCTGTGCTGTTTTGTTCATCAACATTTAAAAAATTTAAGGTTAATAAAGCACTATGTATCCTATCTCTGGGAGTTTTTTTGACCCTTTTTGCCTGTTAAGCATCTCCTTTAGACTTGATTAGATCTCTCACAATCGCTTGATTCCTGTAGGATTGTGGTATACCTGTAACATGTTTTATATTATAATAGTCGCTTAATCTTGTTAGAGATATATGCTGGACCATTGTCCGTTTTAATTTGTATGGGTATTCCCCATTATAGCCATAACTTCTAACAAATGTGTAATTACAGAAACGTTAAGGCAGTTGCCCATTGAAATCCTGAATATGTATCTATAGTATGATGTATGTATTTCAGCTTACCAAACTCTGTAAAATGGAGAACATCCATTTGCCAAATTTCATTTCTTTGGGTACCCTTAGGGTTAGTTCCTGTAGGCAATGGAGTTTGATTATATAACGAGCAAAGTGGGACATTGCCTCACAATCTCTTTGGCTTGTTGCCAAGTGATAGAAAATTCTTTTCTTTAAGCCTTTGCTGTTAACATGGTGTTTTTTATGAAATTCTGAAGCATCTAGTACACTTCCTATCAGTGGCTAGTCAATTTCATTATTACCTTGTGTCAGAGGGCCTGGTAGACCTGGGATCTTATGTGTGTTATATATAGTGGGTAACTCCTATTTCTGATTTTTGTTGTAGCTGAATAAATAGTGATGTCAATTGGATCATCCTGAATAAGTTCAGCAGTCTCTATGTACCAAAACAACCCTTTCTGCATATTGAGTTACTATATTAAGAGGCTCTCAAAATCTGACAACACCAGTATTGCATACAGTTCAGATTTTTGAACTGACTTATAGGGACTCTCAGTCACCTTGTTTACATTTTTCCGATATCCCATCTCACATCAGATGGGGCTCCAGATATTGGAGTTCCCCTTTACTACTCTGAGGGAGGATCCAGTTAGTTGGTTTATGAACTGGAAGTCTTTTTGCTTTTAGGGTATTTGTTGTTAATGTCAAAAGAATTAAATGTTCATTTTGTACCCACAAAGAGTTAATTTCTGCATTAGTAAAAAGGTACCACATTTCAGCCGGATCCATTCAACTAATTGTAAGTCTCAATTTTCCTTTAGTATCAATTCAGAGATCTCAATCAGGTTTTCAGTTTCTTACTCTGTTTATGTGCTAAAATATCCATTCTAAAGATATAATCTTCCCTTTGCATGAGAATTCCTGTAGGGGAATGGTAAGGCAAGATGACTAATAAGGCCATCTTTTTGGATCAATACGATCCAGATGTCGTCCTGCAGTTTCCTTTCTTAGCTCTTTTCAGCCTCAGAAGGAAGTTTTCCTTTGGCTATTTAATTCTTTATCGCCTTGTAGTGTTTGAAATAAATTGCTCAACTCTTGAGTGGTCAAGCCAATCACAGGCCTCAACCAGTTAATGTCTCTCAAGTAGTTTCTGAAAATCATTAAGTGTCCTTAATTTGCTTCTTTTGATTTGCACCTTTTTTGGCCCTAATTCTTTTCTTATTTTATACCCTAGATAATTAATAGAATCCCCTCTTTGTATTTTCTCAGCGATTCGTAATCCCCAGCATGGTAATGTTTTTTTACTTCATCAAACATTCTTTCCAAGGATATTTATATCTGAATCAGACAATAAAATGTCATCCATGATAAAAATAGATTGGGGAAATTTTTTGCGAATTATATCTAATGGCCAAAATATTGGCACAAGGTTGGGCTATTTAACATTCCTTGTGGAAGGACTTTCCATTGATATCTTTTTATGGGGCGACCTCTATTAAGGGTAGGCACCGAAAAGGCAAACCTAGCTTCAGAATAGCAATCTTTTAAGTCAATCAGGCAATGGCCCTTAGGCAACAAATAAGGCAGTGGGATCTCAGGCTGCATGGAACCCATCGGTGAATTTAATTGCTCTGAGATCTGTCAATACCCTCCATTTGCCAGACTGTTTTTTAATGACAAATACTGGAGAATTCAAGGCTGGTGGACTCCTCTATATGCTGAGCCTCCAGCTCCCTGGACTAGCTGCTCTAAGAATAGATCAAATGGGTTGGTCACTCAGCCACCTTAGTGCAAAGGCTGTTGTTGTTGTTTAACAGCAGTGGCTCCTTGGGGTAGCACTAAATTGAGCCTCTCTGTATCTTGCTTATGGACAGCTTGGACAGTATGTCTAACTGTCCTTGATAACATTCCCGACTAATTTAAAGTTTTATTAGTCTGATGGAATTTTAGGGCAGAACCTGAAACTGAGGGATATTAATTTGTTTTCCACTGCTGTAGATCTCTCTTCCCATAAAATTAATGGCTATATCAATACGTAGACCTTCTGTTTCCTATACATTTAAACTACCCTGATGCTTTGTTTTTATTTGGGATAAAGTGCCAACACCTTGAAGGGCATATCCTCCTTGAGTGGCCAACCTCATCTGCCCAGTGTCAAATTCCTTCAATTTCGATATTATCTACCAGTATTTTAGTTTTGGCCTTTGGTCCTATAGACGTTAGCCATGGTTTAATCGTTCAGGGAGGAGAACTCTCCCTACCTGGTATTGGGGGGAGGCCCTTGGAGTTTTTTGTCAGGATCACGGTCCCATCTGTCTGTTGGCTGTACACTTCCTAGTCAAATGTCCATATCCCCACATCTTTTCACATTCTAGGAAAAGAACTTTGGTTTTATTACAGTAATATCTGAGATGGCCCTGCTCACCACAATTAAAACATTTGAAATGGTCATCTCTAGCTGTCCAGTGGCAGCTTCTCCTATCAAAAATAGTATCAGGAGAACAAGATCCAACATCAGCTATATATCTAATCCACTCATCTATTAGTGGGACCTTGCCTTTAGTGGTCTAATTACTTCCCTGCATTTGGTATTTGCATTTTCAAAAGGCTAAAGACTCAATTATCGCCTTTCTTGCGGCTGAATCTGATACACTCCTTTCCACAGCTGAGGTAAGCCTTTGTAAAAAAGTCAGGGAAAGGTTTCTTTAGGACCTTGTATGACTTGAGTGAATGTTTCAAGTCTTTTCCCTGATTCTGACTTTGTCCCAGGCCTTTAAGGCTGACAATCGACACCATGACAGAGTTTCTTCGTCATATATAGCCTGCACCTGGCCTTCACCAAGCAGTTGATCTGTGGAAATCTCTCTCCCCTAGCTCTATTTTGTCTTGCCTATCTCCCTCCTTCTTCTCTCCACCATGAAATCCATTGCAAATTTTCAGCAGGCTCTAGAATTGCTCTTACCATATCTCTCCAGTCTTGGGGGATTACTCTATTTTTAATAGCCCAAGAAATTAAGATTTGTTTTACAAATGGCGAATGCATTCCAAAATTAGTTACACTTTCCTTAAATTTCCTTAATTCTAATACATCCATGGGTTGCCATTCAAATTCTTCATAACCATGTGTATGATCATCGTTTGAAGACTTTTTTTGCACACTAACTGGATAGACTAAAGTTTGTTTCCTAAAAACCTTAGGTTGGCTTTCCTTAATTTTATCTTCTGTCTACCTGAGCTTTTTTTTCTTTAGTTGTAATTTTAAATTCCTCTCTTAAAGTCTGTATCCGTGCTTCATATTTCTCTTTCTGTCTTTCCCCTGTTCTTTGAGTTCCTGAATTCTCTGTTCAAGGTTTTGCTTCCACACTTTGAATTTTTTCTTTATATTGTACTTCTAATAATTTGTTATCATTATCTTTTGATTGATTAATTTTAAAAGTTATTCTCTAAGTCTTGCTTCCAAACCTCATTACTTTCTCTCTGCTGTTCAGTATGATCTGTGAGCTGTTGTATGTTCTGTTCTAACATCCTTTCTAGTTTCTGTCTATCACTTTCATTTTCATCTTTCTGTCTCTTATTCTGATCTATAATTTTCTGTGTCTTCAATTCTAGTGTTCCTTCTAGGCTACATTGCCAAGATTTAATTTTCTCTTTCTGTTGTTCATGTTGTTCCATAATTACCTGTATCTTCTGTTCTAAGGCTAGAAATTTGCTATTTAGGGCTGTGTGCTGTTGTATGTTCTGTTCTAACATCCTTTCTAGTTCTTGTCTATCACTTTCATTTTCATCTTTCTGTCTCTTATTCTGATCTATAATTTTCTGTGTCTTCAATTCTAGTGTTCCTTCTAGGCTATATTGCCAAGATTTAATTTTCTCTTTCTGTTGTTCATGTTGTTCCATAATTACCTGTATCTTCTGTTCTAAAGCTAGAAATTTGTTATTTAGGGCCCTGTCTTTTGAGAAGATATGTAAATGAAGAATGAATATTGCAATACTGGTAAATGATAAAGTGTCTTTTTCCTCAAAATTCTCAACTGTCAGACCATTCAAAATATCATTCCATAAGGCCCAAAAGATATTCATTATGTTTCTCATCTTTAAGTATCATAAAGTTATATATCTCTCTTACATCTCAGTAGTATCTGCTCTGAAGCCCCTTGTACCTTTTTTCTCCCTCTGCTTCAGAATCATTGCAGTCCTCTCGATTCTTCAGAGACCCTCCAGACCCAGTCAATTCCCAATCCACTAGTACTCCTGCCTATTCTGGGGTTGAGAGGAAGTAAACTTTATCTCAGGTTAGTTGAGTTCTAATGGTTTAGTTAGGCGCCATATGTTTCGTAAATAAATAAAATAAAGTAAAAGTAAAAATGTATAAACGAAAACCGGGGGTGGAATGTTTTCCCTCAGGGTGTTTTTCCCTGCTAGGGTTCCACACCTCGCTTCCCCAGATATCTTCTGGATATCTTGGCAGAAACACAACCCAGCCACACACTTTCTTATACTGAGACTCTTACACAAAAGAGCATACAACTGGTGTTTTTACCCTGCTAAGGTTCCACACCTCAGTGCCCCAGATATCTGCTGGATATCTTGGCATAAACTCAGCCCAGCCACACTTACTTAAATTGAGACTCTTTCTTAAAAAAAAAACACACTCATTTAGCATTAAAGCAATCCAGCGTCTAGATTTGGCAGATCCACATTACACTGTCCTAATCCCAGTTCCCAAATTACTCATCCCTGCACCTTTTATTTACCAAGTCTCCAGCTTCTTCTCCCCCCTGGTACCTCTAACTCCTCTCAGTTCCCCATCGTCTCTCCAACTCCCCCTCTTCTTCCTCCTGGCTTCCTTCTCTAACCCCTCCTCCCTCAACTGTCAATCCTCACCCCCCCCTCCTCAGGTTCCACTCGCTCAACTGTCTCCAACTGTCAACTGTCAACCTAACCTCTGAATCTAATCCCCCTCTCACTCCCAACTCCTACCTCTGCCCAAATCTCACGCTCTTGCCTTTATTTAACAAATTCAGAGAAAACCCCAAGGCAAACCACAACAATCACCTGTACAAGAGGTTATTTACCAGTTTAAAATATAAGAAAGTAAGTTTCCAGACCACGATTTTTCTCTCCATTTCTTCCTCTGAACTACTGGTTCTCAACCTGTGGGGTCATGATCCTCTGGGGTGTCAAAGGACCCTTGCATGGGGTCACAGATATCCTAGTTGTGCGACCCCAAAGCCTTCTTGTCTTCATCAGCTCACAGGGGGACTCCTATTATCCTTACCTGTCATGTTCTCTGGAAGGCCAAGAGGGGAGGAAACATTGAAAAAGCCCCAGTTTCTCGCTCTAGGGTAGGAAAAAGGGCCGCTGCCTTGCTTAGGTGTTGGACTTCCCTTTCTCCCTTTACTAAGGATGTGGGGAGATTCAGGGAACCCCAGGTTTGTTCTTCAATACATCTGCTGCAGGCATGCTGTCACCCTGCACACTGGCCCTGTGCAGATCTCTTAAATCGGTGCTCAGTTTTGTTACACAGGCTGTGCTCTTTCTCTATCACGTAAATTCTAGCCAAAGCACCAAGGAGTGATTCTGGAATATGGACCACAGATGTCAACTGTTGGTCAAGGAGGTGACAGGTCAGAAGACAGGAGTCCTTCCTTAAATAAGCTCAGAAGTAGGAAAGGGAAGGGACCGGGGTGTTAGTTGTCCTCCTAGATTATGGATCTCTGAGGCAGTGAGGGCTGTAGGAGTCTGGAGTCCTGTTGAGAGAACCAGCACCACCAACTTCTCCTGCTGTTAAGTGGAATTTTCTCGGCAAACATCACCAGTTGAGTAACCTCAGGATGGATCTTTCTCAATTCCTATAAGTCTTTGTCAAGTTTTGAGGGTGAGCAAACACACCTTGGACCATTTTCTTTCTTAAAGATGGACATTACATAATCTAAACTGTGAACCTTTTTATCACCGGGAGTCAAAGATTCCCGTCTCACAGATGTCAATCAACTGGTGCAACAAAAAGAATTAAAAGGCAGGACAATCATCATCATCATCATTCATCAAAATCAAAAAAAAAAGAAAAAAAAAGGTGGTAACTTGTTTTTAAAAAGTGGTTTCTAGCGGGGTTGGGGATTTAGCTCAGTGGTAGAGCGCTTGCCTAGCAAGCTCAAGGCCCTGGATTCGGTCCCCAGCTCTGAAAATAAAGAATAATAATAATAATAAAAAAAGTGGTTTCTAAGCCAGGCATAACAGTGTGCACTTTTAATTCTAGCACTCAGGAAGCAGAGACAGGCAGATCTCTGTGAGTTTAAGATCACTTGTGGTCTACATAGTGAGTCCCAGAATAGTCAAAGCTACACAGAGAGATTCTATTTCAAGCCAAGCCGAGCTGAGCCGAGCTGAGCCGAGCCGAGCCGAACCGAACCGAACTAAACTAAACCAAACCAAACCAAGCCAGAACATGGTTTCCAGAGCCCTGGGACGTAGTGTAAGGGTACAGCTTGATTTCCTAGCACTTTGGAAAATGAACCGTAAAACAAAACCAAAATGGTTTCTGGTGTAACTAACACAAGTAATGAGGGAGAGGTGACAGTAAAACAAATGTCATTGCTAAAAGAACGATTGGGCTGGTAAGGTTCACTTCCTGGCCAGGTAGCAAACATTAATATCCATTCCACTGGTAGACATCGCCTACTGAATGTGCTAAGGCCCTGGCTGGTGAGGCTGGAGCGGCTGAAAGAATAGATGGGACAATTATAGTAAGTATTTCAGTTTGTCCCTTTCCTGCAGAGCACTCATTACTTCTCCAGCCAGTCTTGCCCTGCCTACACTGGTAGCACCTTGTCTGCACAGTGGGTTTTTTTTTTTATTGCATGTCCCGTGGGCTACAGAATCATACTGAATGTTGCAAAACAAGATGTTTTGTTCAGGAATATGGGTTTGGGAAAGGACTTGTGGGACAAATGAAATGGAGGGCCGTGGTGAATAAAAAAAAAACAAAGAAAAATGAAAGGACATAACTGCTCCTGGGTATGGTGGAGGAGGAAGTTTATTATAGATATGTAGGAGAGCATAGCTAGAGGCAGGTACATTTGGGAGAGTCCAGAGTAGTTGTGATCTTGAACCATGTGGGAGAAGGGGAGGGGAAGGGAGAGAGGAACCAGGTGCACAGCCAAGAAACCAAAAGTGCAAAAAGTGTGGGTGAACAAAATGTCTGAATTATGTACGAAGAGCCTTTGGAGGAAGGGCAGCCCAGCCCCTGGGCTGGAGAGTTCAGGGTGGAGAGCAGGGTATATCAGCTATACACTGTAACAGGTAGGGACTAAGGGATGCTGGGAGGCCAGGTTAGCTTTGATACGTTGAATAGAAACCTCTGGTAGTTGCTGCAGGTTTGAAATTTAACACATGAAACACCAGGTTTGAAGCTATGCAAAGGGTGTAGGTGTGTCAGATGGGATGTTTTCGGGGGTAGCATAAATTTTTTTGCCTGGCTTAGACATCAGGGACCATTTTTCCTCAGCTGGCAAGTAGCTGCTCCTGCTGCAGGCAGTGGGTTGGTAGTCCACTCCTTTTAAAAAGGACTCCCACACCTTCAGCGTTTATTTTACATCAAGATCCATTGCCTGCCTGTGGTCACCTTACTATTACTGACTAGAATGGCAACAGTTGAGATTTCATGCTGCAGAGGGAAAGAAGAGCCAAACGTCAGGCGTTGCCAGGGAAGCTTGGGGGTGGCGGGGAGAGAAATGGCCAGTCCCTATTAGGCTTGTTGGTGAGTGGTGAAGAGAAACTTTGTTGCAGTGGCTTCTCCTCCTCCCGCTCTTCCAGCTCCTCCTCCTCTTTCTCTCCTCCTCCTCCTTTGTTTTTTGTTTCTTCTTCTTCTTCTTTCTCCTCCTCCTCCCCCACCTCCTCTTCTTCTTCTCCCTTCCTCCTCCTCTTCTTCTCCTCCTCTCCTCCTTCCCCTTCTCCTTCTTCTCTTCCTCCTTCTCTTCTTCTTCTTCTCCTCCTTCCTCCCCTCCCCCTCCTCCTCCTCCTCCTCCTCCTCCCCTTCCTTCTCCTCCTCTTCTTCTTCTTCTTTCCTCCTCCTCCTCCTCCTCCTCTTCCCTCCTCCTCCTCCTTCCTTTTCTTATTGTTTTCTTCATATCCTCTTCCAGTTCCATGGGACCTATCTGTTCTATGCCCAGGCTCTGTAGCATCTCCCTTTGTAGCTAATAAACTCTTCCTAACTGTCCTTTTCTATTTATGTTTAAGACGGACTTTGCTATGTTGTCAAAGCTGGACTTCAGTGACTCTCCTGCCTCAGCATCCTGAGAAGCTGGGAATACATTAGGATACCATCATGCCTAGTCCTCTCTCATCCTAAGCTGGCTCTTGTAGCTGTTTCTGTCAACTGAACATAGGTTCTTCAACATTCTTGAGCCCCATACTCTCTTTTGCCCTACCTGTACTGAAACCAGAGCTTCCTACTATGCCGTGGCAATTTATCTGGGAGCTCTTTCAGTACTGCTGTTTCCACTTAAAGTTGCTTATTTGGACATTTAATGGAAATGTTTCGTCTGAAAATATGAATGTGCACATATGTGTGCTTGGTGCCCACAGAGGCTTGACAAGGGCTTTGGATCTCCTGGAACTGGAGTTAGAGATGGCTGTAAACTGCCACGTGGGTGTTGGGAACTGAATCTGGGTCCTCTCCAGCAGCAACAAGTGTGCTTAACCGTTGAGTCATCTCTCTAGGCCGTTCTTGCCACTTTCTATCATTTGTTGTCCCTTTCAGACCGTTCTTTCATCAGCGGGACCCTGAAGCCTACCCTTGCTCATCGTCCCCTTGGTCACCAATCTCAGGACCCCTCAAATCCTCCGGCTTTGTCTCTTGCCCTTCTCTGTCCTCCCAGCTCACCATCTGGACTCTTACTTATCCAGAGCGGGTGCACAAACTCCCCTGGTTTACTCCCACGTGTCAATGCAGCTTTCCCTGAAGGTCTCAGGATACCTAGCTTGTCTGTTTGTGCTATTCCTTTATAATATTTACAACTCTCGTCATGCTTTCTGCCTTTCCTCCCCATTCACAACCATGAATATTGGTGCATCTGAGGACCTTTGTTTTGTAACAACCCTAGGGACCTGATAGGCTTTTGGGAAGTATCTGTATAAAGTTTGAATCAGCAATGGGATTAGAGGGTAAAGCCCAAGTCTAGAATTCAAGTTTGCTTCTACTTTGCCTAGTTTAGCACACTGGGAGATGACTGCGTAATATCATGTGCTTCTTTTCCATGCTGGGATGGCCCCGTTTTGTTGGGATAAATGCCATCTGTGTAGATGAGAGTTTCAGTGAAAGTGAGCTGCATGTTAAGTTCCAGGGTGGGCATTGGTCTCACTCAGTGGTTCCCAATCAAGGGTTCTTTTGTCCCTTAGAGAACATTTGGTGATGTTTAAAGACATTAAAAATTATTATTTGTTTCTTGTCTCTTGTTATTGTAACAAATACTGAGACAATCAATTTATAAAAAGCATGACTTTGGCTCGGGATTTTAGAGGTTTCAACCCATGATTGGCTGGCTCCCACTGCTTTGGGTCTGTGGTGGTACATTATGGTGGGGGTATGTGGTGGAGCAATTGCTACCCCAATGTGGAGAAATAAAAAAAAAAGCAAAAGAGAAAAGGGATAAACTCCCGTATTCTCATCAAAGGCATGCCTCCAGTGTCCCAGTAGGGCCAACCTCTTACAAATGTCATTATTTTCTAGTGTCACCCATGCTGAGGACCAAACTTTTCACAGCACAGGTTTTTGGTGTTTCAGATTAACTCTAGCACTAAATTGGGTGGGGTGCTACTGGCATTTAAAGGGTAAAGGGGTGGTGTTCAATATCCTATACACATGACAACCGCCACTTCACCTCTACAACAAAGGATTATCTAGCCCCAAATGTTATCAGTGCTGAAGTTGAGAAACCTGACCTAACCAGGCATGGCGGTCACACATTTCTCTTTGTGCAAATAGTTGGTAGAATGAGACAGTGACACTGATTGGCTGCAGGGCTGGAGGGGTGATGTGGGACAATAGAGCACTAAGACCAGATACAACAAGCAAAATGGACTTTACCTTGACTTGCAAACAGAAAACTCCTAAATCGTATTGCATAACACCAATGATCGAAGCTCAGGCTGTTCTAACCCCAGCTCGTTCAGACTCATGTGCTTCAAGATAAGGCCATGAGTGTATCTCCCAGTAATCCTCTGTGGACCCATTTGTTTCAGAGATATGGACACTGGCTCTCCCAGACACTCTCCTAGTTTACAGATTCTAACCAATCCCTTCCAAGACCATTTCTAACTTTAGCCCTCTTGAATTTCCTGAGCAGTCTTCCATAACTACCTTCTTTTGAGGGGCTCACGGGTCCTCTGGTGAATTCCTTTTATGTAGCAAGTTCAGTGTATTCAACTCTCTTATTATTTTGAGTGTGTATGTTCTGGGTTGCTTTGGCCCACGCATTTCACACTGGGCATAGGATACATATAACGGATGTAGCAGGCTACTGGTGACAGTTTAAGAATGTTCAAAGAGCCTCCAGCAGAGGGAGAAACTCTGGAAATTCAATAAGAGATTTTCAGCAATGAGACTTGAAATGGATTCTGGATGATAAAAATGGTTTAGGTGGAGGTAAAAGAAAAATGTATCACAAGGAAACAAAGAATAATATCACAAAGTCAGAGACATGCAATCAGAAAAGGCAAGCTATCCAGGCATGCAGGTAGGTACCAGACCCACACAGCAGTTGTTACAATTACCCACGATATTATCTTTATAATGTCCGTCTTCAATGATGGAGTCAAGTACAATGTTGCCAAAGCTTGAATTATATATAACTTGAGATCCCTACAGAACTGAGTGGGTGTTAAGAATCTCCACTTCCCTCAGGCTGGAGGAAAATAGAACATTGAGGTAGCATTCTATCGCCATCTAGTGCCGAAGAAATAATGGCATGTTTGTTTCTGTAAATCCTCGAGTGTAGTACAAAAAACCTCCGAGGCCTTACTCCTAGCACATGTATCCTAGAGATCATTCCCAATGCCCTACGTAACAGTACTTGGTTATTGCTGCCTGAAGTTTAATTACAATTTACATGCATTGAAGTCATGGCTCCCATTAATTCCAGAGAGGAGGGCTTTACCTGCGGTCTGCTCACCTCACCTTCTGGCATATGTTTGACTCACTGTAATACTGCACTATCTGGTGTTTGCTTCATGATTCCTAAAGTTTTGCTATTAGCGGTCTTTTCTACTTGGGCCTGTCTTTAGGTAACTCCCTTTAGAAATTTATCAAATGTCTATTGTATAACCACTTGAAGATCTAGCAGTCAACATCTGATCTTAACCAAAAAGACACATTTTGAACTTTAGCGGAATCATTTCGGAAAAGGTAACAGTTCCGGTGGGGATTACTGCATTGAACTCAGTTTGTTAAGAACCAGTGGCACGGCCCAGCACTCGGACGCGAGGAAGACTCACGCTGCAGCCCAGCAATCCAGACTTGGCGGACTGAGGGAGGGACCCCCTTATATTTCGCTCACTGCTGGAGGCTGGGGCCGGGGGTGGAGCCGCACTGCTGTGCCAATCTCCAAAAAGGGGTGGGACCTGCATTGCAGCTCCGGCGCTAAGTTGTACGTCATTTCCTCGCGCCAAGGGTCGGTTCTGAAACCCTCACGCTTCTCTGCGCTGGTGGAGTCAGTGGAAACAGTGGAGGGGCGGCAGAATGAGCGAGGCAGACGGGCTGAGGCAGCGCCGGCCACTGCGGCCGCAGGTCGTCACGGACGATGGCCAGGTCCCGGAGGTCAAGGAGGGCAGGTAGACCGGGACTGGGCTGGAATCATCCCTTCTCATTAACCCCACTTTGACCGTGGAGCCGGGTTCGGACTGACAGAGCACATTTGTGGGGCGAGGCCTTGCGTGCACCGGGCTATCCGCCCTCGCGCTGCTGTGGACCTTTTCTGTCCTTGCCATCCAGCCGCTGGAGCCAATATCTTTTGCCTTTCTTTAGTTCCGCGCATTTTCCCGACTTGGACGTATCCTTGTTGGATCCTCTCCTGGGACAGCCACTTGATTACTGCCCATTAGCCTTTCGCGTTCCCCGTTTTTCACTTTCCTTGGAGAGAAGTCAGAAAGATGCTGGGTCTCCTTTCTGCGAAGATCCTCCTCCTGCATCTACTACCTTTGCGCAGTCGGTACGCCTCAGCGCGGAGTAGAGAACCGAAGTGACATTGTTGGCAGTTTTTCTGAGAATTCGGTCTTGCAGGTTTTTGTACTAGGGACAGTAGTTACTGACAGTAAATTTCTAAAGTGTTTCTGGCCCCAGTCTTTCTGAATTCCAGAATGCTCTGTTAGCTCAAATCTGAGGCATGCTCCTTAAACCCTACTAGAAGACATTAAAAATCCACTTTTCAACTTGGTGACGTGAATTTTATACTTTGAATTTTTAGATCAGCTTCAAATTCAATGGCAGAATTAACTTATATGAAATAAGTATCAGAAAATATTTATTTGGTCACCAGCAGTGTGATGAGGGGGTGTGGTACATACTAGATGAGAGACAATTTTTCGATTCTGATGATAGGTTTGACTAATGATAATAAGATAAACATACAAACACGTTTTGACTTTGGAAAGAGGATTTGTGGAAGAACAGGAAGGTATTAATGTGGGTCTTGATTAGGGAGACCAGCCATCCTAGGTTGCCTTGAGGTCTCATTTTCTAGGACTCACCTTGCTAAATGTGGATAAATTGTGACATGCTGCTCACCCTGCTTGTGGATATTGCTAATTAATTGCTAATGGCCGGTGAGTCATTAGAGTGAATAAGCAAGGAGTGGCCAAACCTGACTGCAGAAACTAGGAGAACTAGGAAAGGAATGGATGGAGCTGTTGAAGGCCCTATCCAGGCACTTGGAGATGGGAAGTGTTTTGAAGCCTGGGCATCCTGGGACTCTTGATAGATTGGCCTAATATTTAAAACAGCTGCTGTGATACTTCTGATACAAAGGCAAAGGGACATACTTATCTCTCTCTTTTTTAAATGTTCTCTGTGTTTACTTCCGTAATGGCTGCAAATTAGACCCGAAGCTGTTTCTTTGCACCCGATCTTTTCCAGTGTCTTCTATTTGTGCTTACACTGTTTTCACTTTGCCCTTTGTAAACACGTTTGCTGTTTTTAAACATGTTTCTTATTTTATCTTTAGTGATCAGTAGTGGTTGCTTTTAAAGTGAGTTATTGTCACCTACCTTTCTATACTTAAACTTATAACACTTGTCTTCAGCAGTCCTCCTGTATTTTTTTTTTTTTTCTTGTAGTTATTTCTAATAGTTTGTCCAATTATCTTCTTGACTATTGGAAGAATGCAGGGTTAAATGTGAATCAGGAAAGTTTTGTGAAGAGATCTGAAAGTTGGGAGCTCAGTACACTTAAGGCCCTGGGCTTGAGCTTCAGTGCAGAAAATTAAAAGGAAGCCTGGAATCTGAAAAAAGTATAAACAAACAGAATGTTAGAATAAACTTTAGACTTGCTAAAACCTGCAAACCTAACACAAAACCTTAAACAGACTTAAAACATGAGATTTCTCTCTCCTTCTTTCCTTTGTCTTTCTTTTTTTTTTTTTTTTTTTTTTTTTTTGGTTTCTTTTATTTGTCTTTCTAAATCCCCAACCCCCCCTTCCTGTCTTTCTAAATATTGATTGCACAGTAGAGTGTGAATTTTGTAAATGACAATAGGGGGTCAAAAATCTTAGACACACCTCAGAATGGAGGAATCAATGGAAAACTTGATTATCAGAATAAAAGAAGGAAAACAGATTTTAATAGTGGAAGGGGCACTTTGCAATTCTTCAGAAAGTTTCCTGACTTGCAGGAAAGGCAGCATTCAGTTGGTCAAGGTTATTGAGGTCTCAGTGAGTACGATGATTGAATGATGTTACAGACTTTGAGGATGAGATGAGAATGAGTGAAGGACAGAACTGGCTTCTGGACAGTGATTGAGAAGCATCTTTCAGAATTATGCTGTGAGAGTGAGTTTTGGGGTTAATGTCTGAATGTCTGAGTGATTTGATAGTTGAAGCCTTTGTAGTCAGTTTGGAGCATAGGTGGGTGGGGCATTTTAACACGCCACTACCTGTTAGAGTTACTGTTTGACACCGGTTTCCCAACTGCTTCAGGAACTTCATTGAAATAGTAATCCTTGCACCGTGAGACTCTCTTTTGACTCCTTTCTGTCTAGGAAGTTTGCTTTAGTTTTTATTGTATGTGTTTAGGAGTGAAGGATACACTGAGATTTAACAACAATGTCTTCAATATGTCCTGCAGGTCTAAGTCCAATTTTTCCAATTTAAGATGGAGGATAAGAGAGTTAGGATCACAGCGTTTGCATCTACCTCAGCACTGCCCATGTGTGTCTTCAAATGGGTCTTTTAACTTGTTTTTCTGTACTTGCACAATTAAGAAAAAGAGAAAAGTGTTTCTAGGAGAAAGGAATGTGAAGAAATGAGCAAATTTGAGGTTTAGTTACTTTAAAAGATGAGACTTGTTGCTCTTTGGCCTTCATGCTTCCTTGCTTGCTTGTTACTGCATGCATTTGGAGCCAATGGATTTTTTTTCCCCCAGCAGAGTTCATAGTTCATTCTTGGATTCTCAGTGTCTTTTTATCTGATTCAAGGCTCTGTGGCTCTTGAAGGCCCTGTGGTCTGGTGTTCACATACAGGGAGAGTTGGAGATCCTTCAAATATGGCTGTTGACATGGCAGAGGATTTTGTAAGTTGTGGCTTTCGTTGACACAGTTGTCAGAACAGGTTGCATCACTGTGACTTGCCCTTTCCCATAGAGACTGCAGGCAATTCAGGGTGGCCACGTCCCCAAGGGGGTAAGCGTTGCTCTGGGCTCTGCTTAAGAAATTTGGACAAACAAGTTGGTTGCTCAGGGTTCACCTGGGAAGTAAGTTGCCAGCTTTGCTGATTGTATGAGTGTACGCTAGGAGTGTGTGGTGTTCTGCAAGTGAAAATAGAGATAAAGGTATAAGCTAAATTATGCAGGAGTACAGTCTGAGGAAAGCCAACGCAGAGAAAATACAGAGGGTTAGAAGTGGACTGTCAAGCCTCAGGATCCAGAGTGAGGTCAGAAGAGGTAACCGCAGCTAAGAGCAAATAAGTGTGTGCAGAATAAGACTTCAAGAGCAGTTTGCCTCATTTATGTGACACGCTCTCTCCATCTCCAGTGCTTTGTAGCAATACCCAGTGAGTGCCTGCTTTGTTTTCATCGTCATGGAAGATTTTCTGGAAAGTTGTGCTTAGTTTTCATGAAACTTGACCAGCTGGGCAGTGGGGGCACATGCTTTTAATCCCAGCACTCAAAGAGGCAGAGAGAGGCAGAGAGAGGCAGAGGCGGGTATATCTCTGAGGTGGTCTATAAAAGTGAGTTTCAGGACAGCCAGGGCTAGACAGAGAAACCCTGTTTTGAAAAAATCCAAAAACACCACCATCTCCAAAACAAACAAACAAATAAACAACTTGACCAGCAAAATTAAAATTACTAGAAGAAGCTGGATAGTGAAGTCTTGGAGAAGTTGGATAAGATTAATGGTATCCAGCTGTGCACCAGGAACAAATGATAGGTAAAATGCCCACTCTGGATTTGTAGATCAGAATCTCAGGTGTTGTTTAAAGCTGTGAATATGCTGTTAATGTGACTTATGTCTTTAAATCTCAGCATTTGGGAGGCGGAGGCAGGTGGATCTCTGCATTGAAGACCAGTCTGGTCTACCTATTGTGTTCCTGGACAGCCAGAGCTACATAATAAAGAAACCCTGACTAAAAAACTCAAACCAAAACCCAACCTAACCCAACCCAACCCAACCCAACCCAACCCAACCCACAGCACACCACAGCACAGCACTGCACACCACACTCAAGCAAGCAAGCAAGCAAGCCAACAGGCATCCAAACAAAAGCTGTGAAGGTTGTCTTGATTGAGGAACTTAAGTTGGGAGTACCCAACAGGGGGGCTTCTAAATTCTTTAGCTTTGATCCTGCTAACTGTAAGAGATTAATAGTACTGGGTCTCAGGAAATCCTGTCAAGGGTCCCGGGATATCAGTGACAGTGTTGGCCTAACATGTAAGAGGCCCTGGGTTCCATCACTAAGACCACAGAAGGAAAAAAGGTGCTTGCTCAGGTCCTGACAAGGTGGGAGGTGTGGGATATTCATTACAAGTCTTCTTTGCAATTCTGGCTACTTTTCCAGCTGTGGCATTGAATCCTGGCTGGGCTTATTTTGGACACAATTGGACCTTTTACCATGATGTGAAGGAGTAGTGACTCAAGTAGAGTATCGTACTCTGAGTCAGATTACCAAGGTAAGAGTTTGAAAATATAAGGTACAGGGGCTGGTAAGCCTGACGGGACGGGGCATGCTTAGCATGTGCCAGGCTTTCGAGTTCCATTCCCAACACCCTCTTTCTATGTGAGGAGCAGTGAGATAAAGGGAAGTTTGTGTGCGTCTGAGGCAGATTAGGAGAATTTGTTTTGTTAGGCAGCGGAACAAGAAAACTGTACTTCGGTTAGATTTTCGTGCTTGCTTTGGTTAAATGACAGCCTGCAGCCACAGGTCTGGGATTACATAATGTGTTCCTCCATTGGTTCAGATGAGGTGGATGATTGCACCAGTGTCCTTTGAGGGACAGGGACATCCTGGTTGGATTGTATATGTTCTCTGGGTGCTTTGAATATGTCTCTCGTTGGGATTCTTGCTTTTGCTTTTAAACAGCCATCTTTCTGTCATTGGTACCATAACCAGCCCTGCTTTATTGAATGGATGCCTCTCAACTTATTTCTATTGTGGTAAAAAGCTTTAG
The DNA here is from genome assembly GCF_011064425.1 of Rattus rattus. Lineage (NCBI taxonomy): Eukaryota > Metazoa > Chordata > Mammalia > Rodentia > Muridae > Rattus > Rattus rattus. Next base: position 130,311,102 of record NC_046158.1, on the reverse strand, counting down.
GTTACTTAAAAAAAATCACTTTTGTACAGTCCCAGGCTTTGGTGTAGCGGTTTGCATAGAAGATTCATTGACTTTGAATTTCTTTTTTCTTTAGTGGAAACAAATCACAGAATTTACTTAAAATCTCCAATTTAGTGCTTTTTGTTTTATAAAATGATAGAGTTTTGTAACAATTTACCATTGTCTAAACTTATATATATGTATTTTTTGGGGGGAGATTGAGATGTAATTCTTGTAACACACAGTTACCATTTTAATGTGTGAAGGTCAGTAGATTTATAGGTTTGTAGTGTTTCTACTTTCATTATCCCATTCAGACACTTTTTACCCATTAAGTAATCACAAAGTTACAAGAAACAGTTTCTATTCACACAGAGATGTCCATAAGTAGATGAGTAGATGAGCATATTTGGGTATACACATACGCACACACATATATACACACACGTGCACACACGCACATAGACACACATACACGCACGCGCGCACACCTACACACATACACACACATACATACACACACATACATATACACACACACACACTCACGTGCACACACACGCGGGGTGGGGTTAGTCTTGTACCAGTAAAAACCAGTAAAAGGAATAATACTGACATTATTATATCACAAATACATGAATGATCCTGAAAGATCTTATGCCAAGTAAATGAAGTCCTTCCTCTTTCACAGAAGCTCCTTGATGCCTGGTGTTATTTTCAAAGAGTAAACCAGCAGTAGTTCACCAGAGTTCTGGCAGCTTTCCTCAGAGCTGAAAGGCCCTGTGTGAGCAGACACAGGCAGTCTGACCAGACATAAAGATCATGCGCCCTGCTGTGAGAGCTGGTTTTACACACAAGTAGCTTCCACAATGCAGCATATCTAACTCTGGGTTGGTGATGGGGTTGGCTCTATGACCGACACCTATGGAGGACTTCAGAGAAATAGCATCAGGCCCAGCCACATCAGTAGAGGCTTCAAGAATGTGGCCTGTCCAGTCCTCCAAACCCTGGAGGGGGCTGACAGTAGTGGAAAGGACCACCATGGGTCTTCAGGCTGACACGGAACCAAATCTAGGCAGAATTGCTGAACACATGGTAGCTGCTACGAATCATTAGAATGAAGGATTCTGGGTAAAAGTCACCCAATTGCAAGTTGAGGAAGGATGTTAATTACTAAAAATCGTATGTTGTGTGGTTCCATTAACATAAAATTTGAAGATAGTAGCACCAGGACATTTTGTAGTGTGTATGACAAGGGCTCTGGGTCCAGACATTTTCCACTCTCTACTACTGCTAATGGGGACAGCAGGCCTAGACTCCTTTTTGCTCTTCTAGTGTTCTTCCAGTTTTGGCAGTGGACATCGCCTGTCAAAACTAAAACTCTTCCCCAGACCCTTCCCTCAGATCTGTTCTGTTAAATAGGACTCCTCCCTCATCTTTTTAGGTGCATATTTAAATTTTTAAGAAAATTTTCATAAGTTCATGATTTTAGCTTTTCAAAATTTGCTTAGGTTAATCTTTTTTTTGAAAAAAATTATTTACATATGCATGTATTTGTATGCGTTTGTGTGTGAGTGTAGGTGTGTAGACATCCATGACATACATGTAGGTTTTTGACCATTTGAGTTCTAAGGAATTAACTCAGGTTATCAGCCTTGGCAGTAAGAGCCTTTATCCACTGTATTCCAGCCCCCTTAAGTTAATCTTAAAGCCAAGTGTTTAGTAAAAATTCCAGGGTCATTTATGTAAAGAGATAATGATTCTATGAGAGTCATCACACATCATAAGAATGTGTGAGGTTTTCTAGTCACTGCTGTCATTTGTCTGAAAGCTACTCGGATTCCAGAGGTAGCACTTAGACTGGTAAAGTCCTTTGAAATTTTGTTTTTTGTTTGTTTCTTTTTTTTTAAGATTTATTTATTCAATATATATGAATACACTATAGCTGTCTTCAGACACCAGAAGAGGGCATCAGTTCCCATTACAGTTGGTTGTGAGCCACCATGTGGTTGCTGGGAATTGAACCCAGGACCTCTGGAAGAGCAGTCAGTGCTCTTAACTCCTGAGCCATCTCTCCAGCCCGGCCTTTTGGAATTTTAACTACTGAATCCATGTGAATTCCCCAGGACTACCTACAAATTCCACCAAAGGAAGAAATATTTCCTCTGATTCCTGAAATGGGGAGGTGCACAATGTTTTGGAAATTAGGGTCTCAGAGTTGGCAGGGCTTCTGTTTCCTTCATGAAAATCTCAGCCCATCCCCACCTATTTGCTCACGTTCACTGTACAATTTATGAATACACCTATCACATTTTTGCAAGTCTTTTCTCCCATCTTTTCTGAGGCAGAATCTTGTCACATAATCCTGACTGATCTTAAACTTATAATCCTCTTCCTTCAGACTTGTAAGTGCCGGACTACAGGTTTGTGAGCTGTGCCTGGCTCTCCCATTACATTTTGTATTTATCAGTTCTGTGAGTTTTTCCTTTGAAATTCTACTAGAAGAAAGAGTATCTGGACTATGACTGACCAGAGTATTTTATACAGCTGCACGATTTTACACAAAGAAATAGTCATGTCTGCCAAGATTGCCAAACTGCTAAAGTTTAACTCTGAACCACAAAGCTGCTGACCTTGCAGTGGGGAAACTGGGTGATCAGAGAAACTAGGTGAGCGGTTGTGCTTCAGAGCAGGCTTCCAGAGCAGCCAGGCTTGTCACTGTGTGTGGCTGGGCTGATTGTCACTCTGTTTTATTTCTGGCAGTTCCTTTAGTGGCAGAGTTTTCAGAATGACCTTCTTGATGCTGGCTGTGTCCCTTGCCATTCCCCTGCTTGGAGCCATGATGCTGTTGGAGTCCCCCATAGATCCTCAGAGTTTCAGGTAAGTGCCCCGTACTCTTGAGAAGGGTTCTCCCAACAAGTGGGGTGTGCGATAGATCAGTGTGGGTTGGGAATTGGTTATGAATAGGAGAGCTCTATTTCTTTAGCCCTTGAGTTTCATAACTTAGCTATAATTCAATATGTGTGAAATTGTCCCTGACATTGTGATAGAAACCATTATGAAAATCAGAATAAGAGAAGCTTAAGAGTTTGAAATAACTGTCCTTAGTTCATTTGAAGTAGCAGAAGCACCCTGTGGTGATTTAAGTCACATTATGTAGTTTTTGTAAGTAACTAGCTTTTAAGGTTTGTGGTTAGTAACTATGTAATTCTGTTAAGTTATAATTCACCAGTGGAGGTCTGTGAGGAATCAGTCTATTGTAATTTGAAAAGAAACCCCCTTAACATGCAGTCATGTTTGTGATTGGCAGGCAGAGTCAGGCCCTTATTGGTGTTTGCTGATATTGAACTTGGGCTGGTTAGAGAAGAGCTGTGTGGTTTGACCTGGAGAAAAGGGAAGGTAGGTAGATTTTCCTGTAGGAGCTCTCTCAACTCCCTGAGCTTCTGTTTTCCCAGCCGTTTTGCAGCACCTACCTCTAGAAATCAAAGGAAAGCCCAGTTCTTCCATTTGGTTGAATAAGTTTGACAAATTCACATTTCCTAATGCGCATAGATTCTGAAGTGGCAAAACTTCAAATCGTCATACCAAAAGCCACTGAAGAGCCTTGGTTCCCCTTGGAGATACTAGTGGGAGTGAAACCATCTGAAGTTTATTTTAGATAAGTTAGTTCCTTCATGTAAAGCTTTAAGGACTTTATACAAGAACTTTGTCTAACTATGAAGCGAAGGTAATCTATACAACTGAATAACATATTGGTGTTTTGTATATAAAAATTAGGATTTTATATTGGATTCAGTTCACTAAGAACACGTTCTGCAGCTAAGGTCCAGCAGACTTCAGAGATGACGTGGACATTCGGGCAAGAGTCACTTGTTTGTTAGATTTAGAATTACCAAATGATCTGCGTGTGTGTGTGTGTGTGTGTGTGTGTGTGTGTGTGTGTGTGTGTGTGTGTGTCAGGGTATGGATAGAGTGCTTACCTAGCCAAGTGCACAGATCCTTGATTTGATCCCAGCACTATAAAAGTCAAAACCAAAATCATGACTGACTACAAATAAAGTGCGTACTGCTGTGGAAATGAGATTAGCTTGCCTTGTATGATCCAGAAGAAATGCTAGCCTTGTCAGTTTAAAGGTTGGTCATTATTTGTATGCTAGTGGGTACTCTTTCTTTCACACTTCCTGTCTGAGGACAGTCTGGTAGTTTGCTCATAGGCCCTTCTTAACATGTAGAAAGATGTTTTAGTCTACTCCCAGCTGAACTGATCTAGGCGTCCTTGAATAATCACTGTGGAGATCAGAAGCCTGCTTGGTCCTATCCTTGTCAAGGGGAGTAGCAAACAGCAGGTGAAGATGTAACTTTGGAGTTGACTGAAGTCCTTTCATCTTGGGTTTGTGTGAGGAAAGAATAGTGATGAACTTAGCTGAAAAGGGGTGTGTGGCCACTGTGGCAAATGGAAAAACAACTCAGTGAGGATTTGACATTGTACAGGGGAGCCTGATGAACAAGAGGGTTAAGGTGCAGCTGAGAGTCTCCACGAGCTCAGATTTGGGACTGGTACATTTAGAAAGTAGAAGAATGGGCCCCTAAACACAGCGAAAGGAGTAGATTGGCTGAGAACTCAAGATTCACAGTGAAGTGAGATGAAGCAAACGGTTAATAAACAGTCAGAAGGCTCCGCCTGGAGCACGAGTATGCGACAAATGGTGCCAGGTCACACACGTGGGAGGAGAGCAGAGCTGCCGTCTTCTCCCAGCCTCTGTTACCATTATTAACCAGGCGTGTGGTGGCTGGCAAGTGTGACTGTGTTTGTGTTTGGAAGTGTCCTCCAGGTTACTAGCGTGAGCTCAGAGCACACTTAGAGTAGTCACACTGAGTAGTCAGAAGGCCTTGGAGTAGGTGGCAAGACAGGAGGCAGGAGCTGCAGCCCCTTAGACTGGAGGATTGTGCAACTTACATTACAGTGTAGCATAGAGGAGGACAAAGGCCTGTTCTTCAAAGCCACCTTCCTTTTCCATTGTGAAAGAGGAGTATGTTGAACTGCATATTTGACATCTTAATGACAAGAGTCTTTGAGGATACATTTGACAAGATGGTGAGACGTGAGCAGAATGACAGGGCTGTCAGTGTAGTCATATGTGGTTGGTGGAGGAGCAAAAAAGCCAGCATTACCTTAGTGATATCAGCTGCAGAGAAGTGAGGCATTTGGGACATCTGTGAGTTAGAGAAAGCTTTCCATAAGCTTGTCTTAGAGTGAGCTCTCTGTGGTTTTAGGCTTCTCAGGTTATTTTCCCCACTTGTAGGAGGTCAGAGAGTGTGTGAGACATGTCTTTTCTTCTTCCCCTGTAAGTGGAGGTCCTACTTGGGTTTAATTCTATATGCTTCTTATAATGCTGATTCTCTCAGTTTTCCCCAACCCATCTTCCCCTCCCTCCTTCCCTCCTTCCCTCCCTCCCTCCCTCCCCCCTCCCTCTCTCCGTTTCTTGCTTCTTTCTTCCCTTTGACAAGGTCCCACTTGGCATCCCAGCCTAGCCTGGAAGCCGATTCTTCTGCCTCAGCTTCCTGAGTGCTGGGATTTCACTGTGGGCTACGTGCTAGTTTCTCCTAGCTTTTGGTATCCCGCTTACTCCTAAAGGCTGCTCTGAGTTTTGAGTTTCATCCTGGTAGTAAAATGCTTCTGAAACACTGTTAGTCTCAGGTGCTGGTGGAATTCATCCTCCTGTTGGTCTTTAAAATGGTAACAACAAAACATTTTCTCCAAAACATTGCTATCTTTTTTATCTTAAATTTGACTTTAATTGCTAAGTATATATTTAAAATGGCTAGAAGCACCCATATTCTTCTGAGGAAAACAGTCTTTTCATTTCTAAGTAGAAACTCAGTTGGTTTTCTAGGCCCTATGAGAGGTAAACTGGATTGGGAGCTGTTGAGCAGAGATCTGTTAAGGTGGCGTGGTACAGGCTAATGCCCTGGATGTGGACTTTTGTGTGAGGCAAACTCGGCACACTTAGATTTGACAGAGCTAGCAAAGGGAGTTAGTAAGTTTGATTGCAGAAGAAAGAACAAAACATGATCCTGGCTGAAAAACTACTACAACAACAAAATGATAAGTAACTGGGCATAAACAGTACAGCTATGGAGTTAGCAAGGATAAACGAGTGTCACTGGCTTTAACTGTAATAAGTACTGTGGCCCGACAATCAAGGTAAGGCCCTAAGACACTGTCTGATTTGGGCTTCTCGGTGGCTGTCCTCTGCTGCCAACTACTACCATGAGGACCTTGCTTGCCTGCTCTTTCTATTTGCATCCAAGTCTGACTGTCCCTGTCCTCCACCTCTTGAGACACGGTCTCCCTTTGTAGCCCAGGCTGGCCTCAAGCTTCTGACAATGCCCAGCCTTAGCCTCCGGAGTGCTGTGATGATGGCACGAGCCACTTATCCCTGGCTCTACATTTTCCTGATGTCTTCCTACTGAGATTTTTCTCAGGTTGCCTGTGGGCAGAACTTCCTGAGTGGAAGGATTTAAACCAAGGTGGGGAGGGTTGAGTGTCTCTGGCATTGGCTTTATGCTCAAACGTGGTTTGCTTTGCACACTCAGCTTGGTGGTTGGGCTTGCCAGAGTCAGAACTAAATTCCTTGGCCAAAGCAGGTAGGCTACTTACTACCCCACCTAAAGTTCTTGGTTAAGCTAAAAGGGTTTGACTTTATGGCTGGAGGAATGCCACGCTTGAGAGCCAGGGCAGAGGGTAAGAGAGAGAATTTAATCTGAGTGTAGTGCTGACTTAGAAGAGGCACCAGGGAGTAAAGTACATTGTCATGAACTGACAGGTAGGCAGAATAGAGAGCTTTTTATCCCCCTACCCCCACCCCCAATCCCCTTCTCCCCCCTCGTGATCAGGCTAGGAAACTGCTTTGCTGAATGGCAAGGTTGTGAGGAGGTTGGGAAATAGTTATCTTCTTCCTCCTTAGCGGTGTGCATTAGGAACTGCCTGCTGGCCATGTTCTTGGGATATAGCAGAGGGAAATAGGAAGGGACTCCTTATCTACACAACATCCCTTCTCAGGGGACCTGTGATGGTTTGTATATGCTTGGCCCAGGGAGTGGCACTATTAGAAAATGTGACCCTGTTGGAGTAGGTGTGTCACTGTGGGGGTGGGCTTATGACCTTCACCCTAGCTGCCTGGAAGTCAGTCTTGCCCTAGCCGCCTTCAGATGAAGATGTAGAACTCTCAGCTTCTCTTGCACCATGCCTGCCTGGATGCTGCCATATCCCTTTCTTGATGATACTGGACTGAACCTATGAGCCTGTAAGCCAGGCACAATTAAACGTTGTCTTTATAAGAGTTGTATTGGCCATGGTGTCTGCTTGCAGCAGTAAAACCCTAAGACAGGGCCAACAGTAAACACACCAGAGAAACAAATCTAGAAGTACATGAGACAATGACGTGCAAAGGGAAGATTAGAGCAAGGACAGGGCCAGGCCCAGGCCCAGGGAGGCAGCAAACTTTAACTTGGGTGCTCAGCATTGGTTTGAACAAGTAGGAAAGAGGAGCTTGTGAGAGAGTTAATGTTAAAGACCAAAAATACCTAGAACCCAAGACCCTACAAGGGGTGGGAGTGGGGATGGGGAGCAGAAGAAACAACAAAACGGGAGAGGTAACAGGACTGGACTGGGCAGTGTAGGGCCAGACTGGGCAGCATAAGAAGTGACTGCAAGGACTTTGGTTCTGAGTGAGATGGAGCGTTTGCATCAGTGGATAGATACTGTAGAGCGAAGTGGGGCGCTTGATTGAGAATAGACTGTAGGGGTGAAGAAACAGAGGAGAGAAGGTACTGGTGAGGGCAGAGGGCAGCAGAGGACCTGAGAGGAAGGTCCAATCATGTCTTCTTAAAAGTGGCCTCAGCGGTAGCTGGCAGCATTGGCACCTTTGCCTGTGGGTGGGAATGAGTTGGGAGGAAAGTTGCTTGACTTACTTTGGGAGGGGAGGATGGTCTAGGGCTCAGCGGAGTGTACCTGTGTGAGGGCCTGAGCACTGGATGCTATTCCAGACTGGCTTCCTTTCTTACCAATATGTGTGAAACAAGAAGCCGGTTGCTGTGGAAGGTCACCAGGGCTCCCTCCATGTCAGGCACACAATACTACTTAGAGAACTAGTTATAGGGCTGTCTGCATCAGAGATTGTGAGGATGTTTCATTGTCTTGAGGCCCTAATGGTGATGAGACCCTCAGGGTGTCTGGGGTGTGGGGACTTGCAGTGTTTTTGTTAATTATTTCCTACTATAATTTTTTCTGATAGTCTTGAAGTTTTCCCCTTAACCTTTAGATTTCTGGCATTCAAGGATGTTTTGGGAATGTATTCTGTGTGTCAGAACAGGGAGTTAGACATGCCACGGGTCCTCAGGAAACATTTTTTTTCATAAATATTTTTATATACAAAATACTGCAATTGTGTTATTTTACAGCTTCAAAGAACCCCCTTTCATGTTTGGTGTTCTGCAACCAAATACGAAGTTGCGACAAGCAGAAAGGCTATTTGAAAACCAACTTAACGGACCAGAATCCATAGTAAATATTGGGGGTAAGTAAATCAGGGGACCTGATTTCCAGGTTGCTATTGTTTCTCAGGGTGGTGGGTTCTGTGAGAGTAGCTGCAGTGGGACACAGCTCCCAGGTAGGGGAGCTCTGGCCTTGAATCTCACTTGTGAATGTCTCAAGGAGCAACTCTAATTCTTTGTCTGATATACATTCCATTTTTGTTTTTTGTTGTTGTTTTGTTTGTTTTTCTTTCAAGACATGTTTTTCTGAGTAGCCTTGGCTATACTGGAACTCGTTCTACAGAGCTAGTATTAAACTCAGAGGTCTGGGCTTGCTCCTGCATTCTGTGTGCTAGGATTAAAGCTGTACACTGCCCAGCTGCACTGGGTGATTTTGAGTTCAGTTTTACAGAACACTTTGTTGTGCTCAGTATTGTAAGGAGGCGAAAGGCAAACGCAAACACTGCCATTGTGTTCATCTATGCAGTTAGGTAGGTGTGATTTGATAGCACCCTAGTTCTCTGCTCACTTTGTCTTTGTTCTGCACAGGTTTTATTTTGAAGTGAACAATAGAGGTTCTTAGTATTTCCACTGAACCCATCCATTTCAGGATGGGTTTTCTGGAAACAGGAATTGGGCCTAATGTAAATCTGCCTCTTTTTGTTTTGTTTTGTTTTGTTTTGTTTTGTTTTGTTTTGTTTTGTTTTGTTTCATTGGGATGAGACGTAAGCTAAGTGTTGAAAGGACACAGTTAATGAGATGAGCAAACCTGGACTGGGGTGAGGATTTCTGAGTAGCAGCTTTGAAATGCTGCAGCCCTGATTTTATTACGTTACCTGGGCAGTGACTGTGGGCATTTTGTGCTGTGCACTTAGTTTTGTTTCTCAGCTGGCCAGGGTCACTGCTGCACAAGTGTTCGACAAACTCTTGTCCTGCTCCTGTTTCTTCCCTCAAGACCCAGCAGCTCCTCATTGCTACAGTCATTGCTTTGTTATATGGCTTGTGAAGTAATTTTTTCCCAGTAAGAGTAAATACTTCTTGGTAGAACTTCTGTTCCTCTTAAAAGATCTTGGCATTGGTTGGTACATTTCTTTCATCAGTTGTGGTGAGGAGCCACCACTGTCATTTCCACTGGAACGTGTAAGTGTTGGTTGATGGCCTTTGCTGCCGTGGTGAGTGCACCCGCTCTGCCTTCTCCCTTTCTCCATACTGAGCAGCTGTGTACTGGGTGACACCTCTGCTGTGGACCCAAGACAGCCGCTCTGCTTCTGTTCCTGTGGATGTGAAGCGTAAGTCGGCACCCAGGCACCTGCTCTTGCTGCAGCAGCCTTGTTTGCACGGTGTCCTGGGGGAGACTGGCAGGTGCTGCCTGCCTCAGGACAAGGGCTAGGAGAGCAACCATCAATTAGCGCTCTTCGTCTGTTTTCAAGTGAACCATTTTTAAACATGTTTTCCAGCTATGAAGTTATTCCCACTGACATCAACACTTTGAGCAGCAAGAGTGCAGGGATTGTTTATAGACAGTGAGTTGTGAATTCTTCACAAGTAAGGGTCCAAAATGAATCACGAGAATGCTTTACCCTCAAAATTATAAAACCTACTTTATTAACTGTCAGAAATGTTCAAAATGGTTTGTTTTGTATATTATTTTTGATAATGTTAAACATACACATATTTTTGTCATTTTCATCCTCTCAGCCTCTTTCACTCATTTTCACTCCCTTTCAACACTGTTCTTCCTACCAAGTCATCTATTTTCACAGTTTTTGTCTTTTTATTTATCTTTTAAATGGCCCACTGAGCATAAGTAGGATTCCTTTCAAGAGTGTACATGGGGGTTATCTACTGGACCAGGCAGTGTAACTGGCTGGATCACAGAAGAAAACTACTCTCCTTCCTCAGCAACTACTAATTGCAGTATATCCTCAGGGAATTACTCCTCCTCCTTAGTCCATGATGAAATGTTGACAGGTTCCTTCCTGTGCAGGTCACCATAGCTTCTGAGTTCATGAATGTAACAGCCATGCCACATGCATGAGACAGTGTTTCACAGCATTCTTTCTCATCCTGTGGCTTTTACATTCTTTAGGTTCCCCTCTTCTGGGATGTTTCCTGAGCCTTGGAGGGACAGTGATGTGGATGTCTTTTGAGGGTTGAGCATTTGGCAGTCACTTATCCTCAGTGACAGTTTGCCCAGTTGGAGTCGGCATTAGCCGTCACCCATTGCAAAGCTCTGACCAAGGCTGAGGGCAACACTGATCTATGTATACAAACATATATTTAGAAGGCAGTATGACACCATTTCTATTTAGCAAAACAATAGTTTGTTCCTCTCTAGGACTTATAGCTTCTTAGCCATGGGCTTTTGATCAGAGCAAACTATTTTTAATAATGGAGCAAAAAGTAGAGATGTTACCGGAATGGGCACTGGGTTCAACATGCAGGTTTTGCCTTTTCACTGCTGTCATCTACCAGAGCTGTGCTGCTATTCCCACTGTCAGTTGGTTTTAATTAGGGGTCACTCTTGGCATTGTATACCCTAGATTTGAACAAATTTGTAACGCCATCACTGAAGGTATTTTTACTGTCCTAAAGTTTCCCTTGTTCTCCTTCCCTCTTTAACTTTTGGCTCCTAGTGACTTACATTTCTGCATTGTTTGCCCTTTTCAGAACCTTGTAGCATTAGAATCATACAGTCTCTTGAGGTACCTTTTGCATCTCGGTTTGTGGATAGTGGTCTGTGGTCTGTTTTTCTTAGTGTCTATTAGGGATAATACAGAAGTTGTGACCCATAGAATAGAATTAAGTTAAGTATTATTTCAGCTTCTGTCTTCTGAAGCAAATTTTAAGAGATCTTTTTTAAGGTAGAGCTCACCAGTGAGCCAGTCACTGGAGACTGATGCTTTTTGTCCCACTGTTGTTAATTATTTATTCAGTTTCTTTAGCATGCATAGGCCTGTTCGTATTGTCTCTTTCTCTTTGTATAGCTTTGGCCAATTTCATCCTTCAAGGAAGCTCCCCAGTCAGCCCACATAATTTTGTTATTTTACATCCCCCTCTTACTCCCAGACAGGGTTTCTCTTTGTAGCTCTGGTAGTCAGGAGCTTACTCTGTAAACTAGGCTGGTAGTCAGGAGCTTACTCTGTGAACTAGGCTGGTAGTCAGGAGCTTACTCTGTAAACTAGGCTGGTAGTCAGGAGCTTACTCTGTAAACTAGGCTGGTAGTCAGGAGCTTACTCTGTAAACCAGGCTGGTAGTCAGGAGCTTACTCTGTAAACCAGGCTGGTAATCAGGAGCTTACTCTGTAAACTAGGCTGGTAGTCAGGAGCTTACTCTGTAAACCAGGCTGGTAGTCAGGAGCTTACTCTGTAAACTAGGCTGGTGGTCCAGAGCTTACTCTGTAAACTAGGCTGGTGGTCAGGAGCTTACTCTGTAAACTAGGCTGGCCTCAAACTCACAGGTTTGTCCGCCTCTACCTTCTTAGTGCTGGGACTAAAGGTGTGCACCACTCCCACCCCCTACTCTTTACCCGCTGGCTTCTTTAAATTTTAAGGGTTTAACTTTTTCCTCTACATCATTTTCCACCATAATGATCTTTTCCCTTTTTGTTTTCATAAACAGATGTGCTGTTTACTGGCACAGCCGATGGCCGAGTTGTAAAACTTGAGAATGGAGAAATAGAGACCATCGCCCGGTTTGGTTCGGGCCCTTGCAGTAAGTTGCTGAAACTTCATTTGGAAAGCTGTCGTTTTCACTTTTGGAGATCTGCTGACGATTTGGCAGATAGGACATGCACTGGTGTTGCCTCCATTTTTTATTGCCATGTCATCTGACCTTGGAGTGTCCTCTTGGGCAGTGGTCATGTACTTCCTGCTGCCACATCCTCTCATCATCCCACCCAGTTTCTGGTTGCCTTCCAGGAACTTCATCCAGCTGTTAATGGCTGTGGATGTGGGTGCTGCTTTATATAAAGGCGGGGCCTTGGTGACTGTCCTGGGCTTACATGTGATTCTTTAGTAACTCCTCGGGGATTTCAGTCATGTCACTCAAGTCTCATTCACACCTTGGAAGCATGAGCAGAAGAATTCACTGTTTAAAAACTGGCCCATAGGATTCTTACTTTTTTAAATTAACTAACTCATTGTACATTTCTATTTATTTTATTTTATTTTTTTTGTGGTACTCTGGGTGGAATCTAGGACCTGATGACCAGGGAGTTGTTTTATCACTAGGGTACACAGCCTAATTATCATTTTTGATAACTGGGACATTTTATAAAAAATGTTTTCGTTTCAAAATAAAAACAGCATACACATATAAAAACCAAAATAAAAAATCATCTTGCATCTTTTGTGATGTCTGTGCTGACATTTATGGAGTACCTTTTCAGGCATCTTTGTATATCCACGCTCACACTAAAGATTTTCCACTCCACTCCACCTGCACTCAGCGCCTACACTGGGCACTGGACAGTGGGCGCCCCTGTGGTGCAGTAGCACGTGCAGTAAGCCCTGTAGTGAGCACACCCTGTAGTGAGCACCACTGTGAGTGTGTGCTGGGTAGCACCTACGTTAAGCACTGATGTTGAGCCCCTTGCAGTGACTCTAGGCTGAGGCAGGTCAGGTTCTAACGCTGTGGTCTCTTTGCTCTGTCCAGCGTGGTGTCTATTTAGGGAGGTATGGAAGAGATACTTGGACACTGAAGAGGGCACAGGTAGAATCTTGGAGCAGCCGCCGATTCCTATCGTTTATCTTCCTAGAAACCCGAGATGATGAACCTACCTGTGGGAGACCCCTGGGCATCCGGGTAGGACCCAACGGGACTCTTTTTGTGGTTGATGCATACAAGGGACTGTTCGAAGTGAATCCTCAGAAACGTATGTTACAACTTGTTTCTTTGATATTTTCAGATCTTTCAAAGAGTATGCACATAACGCTGATTTAATAAGTTTAATAAGATTGTTAAATATAGTCTTCAGGCAACTGCAGTGTTTTCTTACTAAATAACACCACAAGTATTGCCCACAGTATAGATACTGTGTTGGCCACCAGAGAGTTGCCTCTCGGAACCTGCTTTGGTTCTTGGGCATCTGTGTTTTAGCCACTGCCTCTCAGAAGCGTTATTTTGTAAACATGACTTCTCATCCTCTTGTCTGAGAATCTTTTCCCCCTTAGGCAGTTCTCCTCTTTTCTCTTGTGACTGGTCATGATACCACCAGAACTGGTATTACAACATGTGCTGTGTGCTCTCTCCATGCAGGATCTGTATGTGGGGCTAGACCATGGGCATTGCAGATTGGCCCCTGCTTTCTGTTGGTTATGTCTAGGGAGGGTACTCAGCCTCTCTGTTCCTGTTTTCCCATTTAGCATAGAAGGTTAATAGTGGATCTTCTCTGTGGATTCTTGCACAGGGTCAAACAACAGTGTGTATAGGAAGCTTGGCGCTATATACATCCTTTCTGTTGTTTGAATTTTGAATTTTGAGCTGGGAGGTCTCATTGTATTACCCAAGCTGGCCTCCAGTTACTGTGTTCAAGCTCTTCTCTAACCTTACCTCTCACACCCAGAACTGCAGTGTGTTCCTCATTCCTGGCTAGTTTGAAAACTCACTATTGTTGCTGCTTAAAGTAAAAGTGGATAAATGGGATACTTGATTGTTTATTCACCTGGGCTAACACATAGCACTAGGTACTTTTACATATTGTTCTTAATAGGTTTTGCTTTGTTTTAATTTTGTTGATCTCAATTAAAGAATGTATTCTTCATCCTTAGGATGGATGCTGCCTTCAGTAAAATTTAGTTAAGAAAACAAACCCCAAACCAAACCCCCCACAAGATTATCACCTAAAGCTGGTAACTGAGGGATAAAAGAGCTCACTGGGGGATAGAAAAGCTCTTGTTAGTTTTTTTCTCTTGACATCAGTTATGTTGATTAACATTGTGAAATTATCAAGAAACACATTCCTAAAGCGACAGTAAATCTTTAATTTTTTTTGTAACCTCAGGTTCAGTGAAACTGCTGCTATCCTCTGAGACTCCCATTGAGGGCAAGAAAATGTCCTTTGTGAATGATCTCACTATTACTCGGGATGGGAGAAAGATTTATTTCACGGATTCTAGCAGCAAGTGGCAGAGACGAGACTACCTGCTTCTGGTGATGGAGGGCACTGATGATGGGCGGCAAGTGTTCCTTTCAGCCTTTCTTTCAATTAGGGGATTGGCCATAGGTGGTGGCAGCAGGCCTTGTTTCTGTTGGAAGCCATAGTAGGGTCTCAGCACATAGTAGGGTCTTATTCATAGTGTCTAGGAATAAGACCTTAGTGTCTCCGGAAGGTCTCACTTCTTCAGCGGAAATAAAATGAAGTCTAATCATGAGGGTGGTCCTAGACAGAGTGGGTGAGGTCCACTGTAGGATGATGTCATTATGCAGGTAAAGGCAGGTACAAGATAAAATGCCTTCTTTTACCCCGCACTAGGTCTGGGTAAAAGAAGGCATTTATTTTAATTCTACTGCAACAGTCCACCAGTGGGCCTAGGTTTCAGGCCATGCCTCTAAAGGCTGGCGTGCTGGCTCTCACTGTGCTGACCTAATTTTCTGGTCAGCAAGGGGATCCGCTGTAGACTGGGAGGGTCTGTACTAGCCAGCCTGGGACCACAGCCACGTAGATGGCTGGCTTGGCTTCTGTCACTCTAGTGGGAGGCTGAGTCACTGTTCCTTTCCCCAAGCCCACAAGAGACCATGGGCTCTTCTCTCTTGTGACTGTTGTGTTGGGCCTTCCACAGCTTGTTGGAGTATGATACCGTGACAAAAGAAGTGAAGGTTTTGTTGGACCAGTTGCAGTTCCCTAATGGAGTTCAGCTGTCTCCTGAGGAAGACTTTGTCCTGGTGGCAGAGACAGCTATGGCCAGGATACGAAGGTATGTGTATGGTGTGATGGAGCTCGCCATGGCCTGAGGTTGGATAGACATGAGGTGAATAGATATCTGAGATGCTTCACACCCCGTCTGTAATGAGAAAGTTGAAGTTAGACTGGGTTTGCTTACGTCTCAGCCTTTGCGAGGGTCACAGTACATTGTGCCTTGATTTCATGCCACCAGCAGTCTCTTTCCCTGTAAGGTAGGCTTCGGTTCTTCCTGCCTGTTTAGTCCTTAAGACGTCTGTCGTCAGTTTTGTTTGCACTTAGGACAGATAGATGTATTTTATTTTCCAGACATATATGTGAACTAAGACCAGTTTTGTGCTTGGCTAAACACGTTTCCTTAATTTTTTTTCTTTTTTTTAATTTCTCAATGCTTACTTGGGCATGTTTTTCAGAGTCTATGTGTCTGGCCTGATGAAAGGAGGGGCAGACATGTTTGTGGAGAACATGCCTGGATTTCCTGACAATATCCGGCCCAGCAGCTCCGGCGGGTACTGGGTTGCTGCTGCAACCATTCGTGCTAACCCTGGATTTTCCATGTTGGATTTCTTATCTGACAAGCCTTTTATCAAGAGAATGATTTTTAAGGTAATTATGAAAATTGATTCCCAAAAGCAAGATGGAAATGAGTCTCACGGTCAGTTTCTTTGGCCTGACCAGTTCTCAAACTTCCAGGGTATAGACAGAATATCTGGTACCTGTCATACCCACTTCTAAGCATTTTATGTGTTCACACAAAGGTGTGTGCCCGTGTGAAGACTTGATTTCAACCGTAGGATCAGCTCTCTGGAGCCATCCAGACAGGCAGGGCTGCCCAGCCTTTGAGCCCCAGGGATCTGCCTGTTTCCATGTCCGCAGCACTGGTCGTGTGCTGCCACTCTGGCTGTTTCCCTGGGCACTTGAGTGGTAAGCACTTTGCTTGCAAAGGGACTTCCCTAGAATTATAAACCCATTTTATTCTTTAGCCTATATTGGAAGTTGAAACATCTGTGCCCTGCCCTTGCCTCCTCTGTATTCCGTGCTTCTGAGTATTTTGTCATTTACCCTCCTGACTACCCCTTAACCAGGTTCCTCAGAGGCAAAGCTAGGAGGTGCAAGCACATGCTTACCCTTCTGTTTACTTATTGTATCTATTTAAACTAAAAGTCACAGTGTGTGCAAACTGTCTTAAGTGTGACTGAACCCCGTGGACTGCATTTTAGCTTTCTTAGTTCCCTTCGTCTTGTATCTTTCTTGTCTAACACTGAGATGCTTGTATTCCCTTATCCTGCATATGTTTCCTTAGTTTTTGAGACAAGATTTTACTAATTGCCTAGGTTTGTCTAGAACTCACTTTCTACCTCTCTAGTGCTGGAGTTACAGGTGCACACCGTCTGCCTGCATGTGTTTACTGTTTAATCAGTTCTTCCAAGTACAGCCACACTATGGCCACTGACCCCATCTGAGGAGACTCTGGCCTGGCTCTAACCTTCACACAGCGTTGCTCCTTTCCAGTGTTTTTTTGTTTTTGGTTTTCTTTTCTTTTCCTTTCCTTTCTTTTCTTTTCTTTTTTTTTTCAGTGCCAGAAATCATGTCCCTGCATGAGATTTCTCTCCTTGAACTCTTTATGAGCCCCACAAGACTACCCTGTTAGTAGCTGTGCTCAGAGGTGCCCAGCTCTGTGCAGGGGCACGCCCACAGGGATTGCAGACAGAGCTTCACGGAAGATTGAAAAATGGACTTGTTTAGAGGTGATAGTGTTAGTCCCTATCTGAGTGTGAAAGGCTTTAAAACTCCATGATTTGCCTCTTCCACTCCTTGAATATTTATAGAGGACTCGTGGCTTACTTTGGTTAAGCTGTACTGGTTTTGACCCAGTGTTCTGGCAGGCAAAAATGGTTCTCACCTTGACTCAGTACAGTAATCTCTTAGAATGTATCTTGCATTTTTCTGTGAATGGCTGTGCCATTGCCGTCTCTGTAAAGACTTAACCTTTTTGGTCTGGTCTGCATGGGAGTGGGAGCCATGATTCTGCTCCCGCCCTATGGAAACCTCCCTGACCCAAGGATGCTTAACCATTCTTAGGTGATGAGGAGTCGTGTGGTCAGTTTGCTTGCAGTCAGAAGGTAAGCTCTCTTCCCTGATACTTCCCTTTCAGCTGTTCAGTCAGGAGACAGTGATGAAGTTTGTACCACGATATAGCTTGGTCCTGGAAGTCAGTGACAGTGGTGCCTTCCGGAGAAGCCTGCATGATCCTGATGGACAGGTGGTCACCTATGTGAGTGAGGCACATGAACACGATGGATACCTGTACCTGGGCTCCTTCAGATCTCCCTTCATCTGCAGACTCAGCCTCCAGTCAATTTAGCCAGCCCAGCAGCTGCCCCCACTGTGCATGCCAGGAATCATCACACTCAGTCATCTAGGTCTGGAAGGAGCCATGGACATAGCTCTGTTCCTGTGTTCCTGCTAGTCCTTGGAAGTGTGGAAGTAGCTGCTGCAACCTGGAGAAGATATGGGCCTTACTCGTACTTTCTCCAAGAGGTGTCTCTCACCTGGACTCAATGTCACTTTTAGAGGGAAATAGTGTATCTGCTATGGGGAAGACAAATCATGGAAAGCCATTTCGCTTTAAAAAATATGCTAAGTACAAGGATTCTTTAGTACTTGGAAAGTTTAATACACTTGTCACAGAGCTCAGGGTTTGATGATTAGAGCAGGGGATTAGCTCTATCTGACACCTTCTGTATCTTCATTCTAAAGTGGGGTCATGCTTTTAGGGGTGGTGTGGCGGGTGCCATGGAAGTAGTAATGCATGTGTTGATGCAGGGATTATGCAAGCTGAAACTTGTTCTCAGGGGCCATGTCAGATGTGTGAGAATACCTGGACTCCTGGTTTTCCTCCATAGTAAAGGGGTGTTCTCCCATTCTCTACAAGTCTCTTCATGCCAGAGGGTTTTCAAGACTCCCATTTTAGTGGCCAGGAGGATTTCACTGGGTTTCTTTCTGTGACTGCCTTCTCCACTGTAATTGGGTGACCCAGCGAGTTTGGACCTGCCCAGGGGTGTTTTAGAGATGCCCTTTTATGACTTGATTCCTTTTAGACCCACAGATGTGATTAGCGAACTGTTGATGTAATGTTTGTGCTAATGTAATAAGCTCCAAGTGTTGCTTATTTCTTGGCAAGTATGTTTATACACTGGTCTTAATTTTGATAATAATAAATCATATTAAACCCACTTTTCTGCTGGTTATTCTTTTTGGTAAGGGTATTATTTTAGGGCAAGACAGCCATCTAACTTGCTTAGAAGTGAAGCTAGGGGACCTCTCAGGATACCGAGGGTCCTCAAGTGGCTTCCCTGCTTTGATTCATCCCAGGTCTAGCGTTGGCTTTCTCTCCTGTTGGTATTTTCTGCTCTTTGCACTGTTTATTTCCTCCCTAAATTTGAGAATGCTGAAAAGACTGTGTCTCTAGAAGTATTTGAAATGACTTGACAGAAACAGTAGTGTGAAGAGTTAATGATATAAAAATTGAAAAATTGTCAATAGCTGAGGTAAATGAAAACCATTGGCTGGCCCTCCTCTCCTCACGCTCTCATGCTCAGTTGGAGAAGTGGCTGGAGTTTGAGTTGTCCTTCCTAATCCTGTGTCCCCTGCTTGGGACTGGCTTTGTAGAAATAGAGCAACCATAGATTTATGGTAAGATGGGCTTCAGACCAGGGAATGCAAGTCTTATTTCATCAGCTAAACAGCTCTCAGTACTGTTTATGGAACTTTATAGGGAAGAGAAATTGAACAGTCATGTAAGTCCTTTTAATAGCAGTGATATGCCTCATCGTCATGTATGCACGAAAAACTGGGCTATAGGTGAGCTATAAGAACTCTGCCTGACCTGGGCCTCTAAGTTAGCTGGCAGGTCGGTCGGTCGGTCGGTCGGTCTGCCTGCCTGCCCCTCCCTCCCTCTCTCTCTCTCTCTCTCTCTCTCTCTCTCTCTCTCTCTCTCTCTCTCTCTCTCAGAACGTTTTATCTTTAGGACTAAATTCTCACTGGTGAAGTTATTAGGTTTTTTTTTTTTTTTTTTAACATTTTTGGCAAAGAACTCTTTTGACTCAGCTGTGCTTTCAGTTCCCAAATGTGATTTCCCGTGTTTCTCTAGTAATTTTGTCATGGTGAGGTGTTAGAGGGTGTTGTCTTCATATGTGGGACAGGCTTTTCTTGTAAACTTAAAGTGAATGTTCTCTAAGATGACTTATTAATATTCTTATAGCATTAATCCAGTCATTAATGACTTACCTCAATTGTTTAAATCTATTAAGAGTCTGGTTTTGCTTGACAGTGTAATGAGTGCCGCTTGACATTTTATGGTCAGCACACCTGTAGTGAGAATTTATGGTCAGCACACCTGTAGTGAGAATTTTGGTTTTTTTTTTTTTTTTTTTTTTCGGAGCTGGGGATCGAACCCAGGGCCTTGCGCTTCCTAGGCAAGCGCTCTACCTCTGAGCTAAATCCCCAACCCCTAGAGTGTTTTTGTTTTCTTTTTTTTCTTTTTTTCTTTCGGAGCTGGGGACCGAACCCAGGGCCTTGCACTTGCTAGGCAAGCGCTCTACCACTGAGCTAAATCCCCAACCCCGTGTTTTGTTTTCTTTAATTTAATTTTTTTTTTTTTTCAGAGCTGGGGACCGAACCCAGGGCCTTGCACTTGCTAGGCAAGTGCTCTACCGCTGAGCTAATCCCCAACCCCAAATTTTGGTTTCTTTAAAAACTCACTTATGTTTTTGTTTTATTCCAGGTGTGGGATAAGAGGCTGCTTCACAGCAGGTGACAATTATTGGTCTCTTGTACTAGGAGGGTTGTGATTATTGTCTAGCTGCAGATAGATTACGTTTGGAATTCTGGGAACTTGCAGAGGGTATAAATACCAGGAGGCCGCAGCTGGGTGCTGCTGCTGCAGTTAGTCAGTGTTCATGAACAAAGAGATGAGGAGGAATTGGAGATATTCTGACGATGAAGATTGGACTTGATGCCTCTAACCATCAGGAAACAGTCTAAAGAAGTCTGCATCCCCTTTCCTACCTTTAGCCTTCTTTCTTTCCTACATAGTATTGGAGGGAAGGAAGGGATTAGGGTGAAATAAGTGTTGGAAGGGTAGTAGATATAAGAACCCAATAAAGTAACACACACACACACACACACACACACACACACACACACACACACACACACACACAGATTGCACCTACACATATCCTTACAGAGTGGTTATGCATAATTCTGGAAGTTTTCCATACTGCCTTACCCACTTTTTTGAGACATGGTCTTGCTACCTTGAGGCTGGTCTTGGACTCCTGGGCTCAGGCCTTTGCCTCAGCTCCTGAGTAGCTAGAACTGTGTGTACCATTCCCAGCTTGCACCTGAGGACTGAGTATGGATGGGCCCTGAGGCTCAAGGGCTAGTGTCTGCTTAGTGCCACAGACAGAACGACTGAGCTGGAGTCCTTGCTGTGATAATTGAGGCGTGTTCTGTAAAGCCGGACAGGAGGCAGATGGCCACCTCGAGGCTTTTGAGGCAGTGGCTGCCGCAGTTTGCAGGTCACAGGCTTGGGCACTGCAGAATTCTTTTAAGATTCCTTAGAGGTATATGATGGCCTGAATAGCAGTGGCGTGAGGTGTTCCGTGAGCGGTGAGAGCGATGCGTTATGGAGTGGTGATTGTAGCTCACTTGCCTCCTGCAGGGGTCACCAAGCTGAACAGAAGCACGTATTCAAAGCTGCAGTTGCGGGCCTGGCGGTGTATCTGGTGAGGACTGTGTGGCAGTGGAATGGCTGGAGGAAGCTATAGAACGTCAGGGTTGAGCTCTGTCAGGGCTTCGGATGGCTAAGGGGAAGCAGGTAGATGAGGCCTTGATGTGTTCTCATTACTTAACAAAACCAGAACAGGGGACCCTTCCTCTACTGCTTTATCATGAGCACCACACAGCCGTGTCCTGAGGGCTCTGGATGTGCCCGTGACTGTGCTTGTTTATGTGTGGGGTCGAGTGCCTTTCTCAAGAGTTGGTTTTATTGGTGCCACAAATTGCCAAGTGAAGTCAGTGTCTTGTGTTATTGCTGCTATCATTGTCCCTGAATTAAATTAGCCTGGGGGTCAGGACAAAAATAAAGGGGGATTTAAAGGGCACCAGGGCAGATCACTGTACTGTTCCGTCGTTAGGGCTATAGCGGTTACGTTGCCATGCACATTGCATGCAGATTTGCTTTCCTGCTGGTTAACAAGGCTGCATTGCGTCCAGGTGCCCGCATCTTTCTGCTTTGCAGTTCCTTTGAGGAGAGTCTGGAGAAGTTCAGTGAGTGGCCCCTCTGTCCACCCTGGGCTTCCTTGGTACTGAGCCACGTTCTCCTCAGAATGAAGGCTCTGAGACATGGCTGCCAGCCCATTCTGAGTTGACCCTCTGCTCTGCCCCTGTGCATCTTCCAGCTCAAGCTCTGTTGCTGTCTTTCCCAAGTTCCCAGTTCCCTGCAGCCCTTCATCCTTCTAGGGCTCCACACAACCTGTCTATCCCACCCCAGCCCCTTCCTCCAGGCTCCATCTGTGCTGTGTCCCAGTGACAGACTTGGAGAGGTTTGGCCCCATCATTTACCCAACCCTGTATTGATGTTGCTCCCCGTGCGTTGAGGACTCCTAAAGTGTTAGCCTTCGTGGCAGCGGAGAGCTTGGGTGCAGGTACGCTTCCTTCAGAAATGCTCCCAGAGTTCCTCATTCCCTGTGGGTGTTGCTACCCTGTTGATGCCAAGGTCTGGGCCAGTTCCTTAGGTCATCAGCACACTTGAGCTTACAGCTTATCACTAGATGAAGCCTCTTGAGGTTTTATGGAAACAAACAAAATTCACCAGGCCACCCACTTTCCTGGTTCCTGTAAAGGATGACAGACAGTGTTGCTTTTTAGATAGTCCGTCTTTTATTTATGGTAAACCATCCCCATCAGTAATAATCTGACGGTGGTAGATGAGCTGGATACAGAAGCCGCTCATGCAGTCAGGTATCAAGAAGCCTCTCACACTACCACCTTGTTCTACCCATGCTCCGGTAATGTCATCAAAGGATTCTCTGTATGCCCACATCCTGAATCTAGGTGTATAGCACTGGAAGAATTAATTTCAGAAGAAAATGTGAATACGGTTAATCTGGCAGGGAGGGCACTCTTCTCCCACCCCAGCCCCCCTAGGACCCACTGGCGTGTCTGTCGGCTCACTGGTAAGCAGGCCTTGAGGATCTGAGATGGCCAGGCTGGGGTGGAAAGTGAGGAGCGGGGGACACACGAGTGTCTTTATCGTAGCTGTGGTCTTGCTGAAGAGACAGAAGTCAGTGGCAGCGGAGAACAGGCACCTCGAAACTGTGCAGCCAGGGGATCACCCAGACTTCAGAGTAGCAGTGTAATGTCTGAAACAAGCAGAGGAAGGTCTCCTCTTAGGACCCAGCTGCTGCTAAGACCCTGCCTGCCTGGGGCAACTCCCCAGTACCTCTCGTTCATGCCAGACAACTGTGAACCGTGCATATATATTTGCGTGTATTCTCTGCTCAGTCAGTCTGTCCTTACCCAACCTCTAGTTTTCATTTTGAAAATCCTCAAACCTGAACGTTGGAATGATTCGAGAGTGTATTCTTAGCTGTAATTTTGACATGTTAAAGTTTGCCACATAGCTTTTGCCTTTTCTCTTTAGAGAGATAATATGTAGTAAATACAGCACTTATATTTTATCACATATCCTGTGTCCGTAGGTATTGTATATGATTTCTAAATTGTTTGAAAACTTTTTCTGCTGAAATCTCCCTATCCTACATTCAGAGCATTGCTCTGCAAAGAGACTTGTGGAAGGTGTAGGTCATGTGAGGGCTGGGAAGAGACTGTTTTCAACCCCGTGTCCCTTGAGAGAGTGCCTGCTGCTGCTGTCCTGTGTTCATGATTAGGGTATGAGGTGTGGACGTGTGCTGCCAGTGGAGGAAGTGCACTGAGTACACAGACTCTGCTGTTTACCCGCTTCAAGGCAGGGCTGGTTTGGAAGTCACAGTTGTCCAGTTGGCGGTGCATGGTCTTCCTGCATGTAGTTCGGCCGATTTCCACCTGCAGCATGTATTTCAGGCCTTTTACCACCTGGAGAAACCCAGAGCTGCGTTACTTGGCATAGGATGTAAAGGAGTGTCGTTGCCTCCCCAGCTGCTGAGGCAGTCTTAGAGCAGGTGAGAGAGCACTGGGGAGTAAGCTCAGGACTTGGCCAGGAGAGCTGCTACAGATGAACAGGCCCACACGTCAGCCATCCCTCTTCCTTTCCTGTTGGCAATGTCTTACGGCCCCTTTTAGGTTTCTGCCCGGAACTTTGCATTCTAGAGAAACCTCAGTGTGGGGTTGCCACAGCCACAGGTAAAGACCCACCCTCTCCCTCTTATCTGTCATCTCATTTCAACCTACCCAGCAACCGCCATTTTAACCCTCAGTGATGTTTAAATGGATGTCAAGCCTGCTGACTTCTGTATTGCTTGTTGGCATACATGGTACCTGCTGGATTCTCCACTCTTATGGGAACTGGTTTATTTTGAGTTTCATAATAATAGTTCTTCTCTACTTGGACACAGCCATGACTTAGTTCTGTATAGTTGGAAAGTTTCTCAATTTTTAGTCCCAGTCTTTAGTCCCAAATAGCATGTGAAACAGTTTCAACATCACAGGGGTACAGAGGGACAGTGCTCATCTCCCTTATGGGGACCTTGGGCACTCAGGCTTAGGATGGATTGAGGAGTGTGCCCAAAGCATACTTTCTTACAGAACCTTACACTTTTTAAGAGTTTCTAACGTTCAGTTTCTAAAGCAGCAGATGATGCTTTACAAAGATCACTACCAATCAGGTCTTGGTTCAGTCTCAAACTGTTCCCAACATAGGAGACAGTTACTCTGATGAGCCTCCCCCTTATAAAAGGAAAGGGGGGAGTTGTGGGGCAGTGGGCTGTGAAAGGTATCCTGGTTCTCGGTTGAAACCTGGTGACCCTGAAGGGACAGTAGGCGTCCCTTCATATTGCTGTCATATTGCTACAGCTCCCCAGTAGAGAGGTTTGTGGCCATCAGTCACATAGGAGCAGCACCCCAAGCCCTCCCACATGTAGATGCGGTATCCCCAAGCTCTGACCAAGCCAATAGGAAGTACCTACTGTCAGACCCCGACCCACCCCAAAACTGTATATCAGGATCCTATTCCAGAAGGAGTGTGAGAATTAAAAAAAAGTCACCCTGGCCCTGTGGCCCAGAACAAACATGAGTGCTGTAAAGCCACCATCCTCAGGGCAGGGCCTTTCCGTAGCCTTTTTCCTCTAGGCGCCAGCACACAGTGTATGTCTTCCGAAGTCAGCTTCATGTTGGCAGAGTGCCGCCAGAGCCTCGGTGTACAGCAGATGAGAGACTGCCAAGACTGTCCCCCCTGCCATGTTAACACATGTTCTTGGGACGCAAGGATTAGCAAGGCTGTTGTACCCCTAAGGTACCCTGGGCAGGAAAGTTCTGAGTGGATATAATCAATCACCAAGAAGGCAGGCTTTGAATGGTGACACTTATGCAGGCTGGAGGAAAAGTGGGCTTGTAGGTTTGAGAAGGGAGTAGGCCCGTTTATAGGAGGAAAGTGAATGGCTGCCATGGGAAGTAGTGCAGTGGCTTTGTGAGTGTGGACGAGGGATAATGACAGGAGATGATCTGGACCTGGACCCTGGCGGGGCAGCCCTCACTGGTACTGTTGTGCCTCTCTGCCAGGCTGTCAGCCTGGGCACACCACTCTGGGACCCTGCCATTTCTCACTGCTCCTGATGACTCTGGCCAGAGGTTTAGTGGTTTTACTAAAAGGGAAAAGGTTCCAGGGTATTAGGCTCAGCTCTGGGTCACACTGGTCTTGGCTACAGCCCAACTTCTGCTCCAGTGTTGTAGGTAATAGGTTATGTGGCCCAGCTTCCCAGAGCTGTCCTGAGGTGCCAGCTATTGGTCCTAGCTCCTCACCTGTACCAGGGCTTTGCTGACATGGGACTCCTTGAACAAAAATATGTCATTTGTGCAGTTGTTGAACTTTTCCACACTGTGCCTGGCGGCCTTAAGCACTCCTGGGTTATTGGTCTTTATTGTTTTGGGGAATCCTGGCTTCACACCGGAGTTCAAATCTTTGGAACACAAATCTGAAAGAAATGAAGCAGACAAAAACATTGAGGTCGGGAATACTGAGTCAAAGGGTCTTGCCTCACCTCCTGGTGGTACCCAGTTCTCTCAGCTGTGTGGTCCTAACCCCTCCTCTACTATCGCCTGTGTGCCTGCCACTTGTTTACTTCACTCCCTGACTACTGTGCACCCCCATTATGCCTGAAGTTAACAGACGCCAAGGCTGAACAATTGTATAGTTGCTGTCCCCTAGTCCCTGTCTACATGACCTTTTTCAGAACTCAGAGTTATTCTCAACATGGGGTGCCAGGCAGCAAAACTCCAGACAGGAAATGTGTTAGAATTTGCCCAGACTGGTCCTTGAGGCTGGCTGTCATCCCCCTGGTGTCCCTCTTGCAGTCTCACACCTTGTCTGAACAGCCCGAGTCTAGCCTAAGTCAGGTACACCTTAAACAGAGCCCACAACTCCACCACTGCGATGTACTGGCCCCTGAGGTATCGGTATAATACAGCTCTTCTCTCTTGTTGAGTGAATGTTATCTGGTGAGTTTTGGGTCCAGAGTCTGGTATGTTATGGGTATGAGAGTGTGGTCAGCTGGCTTCCACCCAGACCTGGTTTCCTGTACCAAGGAATCCATATTTGTAAAAAATGAGGGGCATCTATCTTACAGCCAGATATACTGTGGAATCCCAGCGTCTCTTCTTGGGATTCCCTGCTCCCAGAGGCATTGGTGTGACTGATCCCAAAGACCCACCTCACTAGAGATCTTGATCCATTCAGTCCCTTGCTTAGCTTATGCATAGGATTGGTCTTCAGTGTCCCCCAGACCAGACTGGTGAGGTAAGGAGGGCAGGGCTTGCTCAGGTGTATGTGTTTAGTCACTCGGCTTCAGGGTCCGGACTTTATCATTAGGGAGATAGAAGGATCTGTAAACCAGTTGGCTCCCTACAGCAGAAAGTGGCTTGTAGTTCTTAATGTCTTGGATTTGCGTTTCTCTTTATTTTTAACTTCTTTTTCAGTGGTCAGAGGCTGAGTTGCATATGAAAATAAAGGGCTGGTGAGTTGGCTTGGGGGTAAAGGTGCCTGCTGCTGGGCCTGATCTCAGCTAAATTTGATCCTGGTGGGAGGAGAGAACCAACGCTCAAGTTGTTCTTGGACTTCCACAGTTGTCCACATGTGGCCGCACATATAAATAAGTGTAATAAAAATTAAAATGCAATGAAAATAAAAAGCTCAAGGCTGGGGGGGGGCATAGCAGGGCTTTAAATTGGTAAATGGATGTTTTTAGACTTTGTTGGGATATGGGTATTTGGTAGCTGTCTAGACTGGACACTAAGGTGCAGGTGTTGGCTGTTGTGGCTGTGGTGTTTCAACTATAGATACCAAGTTCCCTTTGGGGACAAGATGCTCCCTCTGTCCCAGCGACTGAGTAGATGGTGGTCGAGGCCCAGTGGAAGTAGATTGAGAAATATTTTTTTACCTTGAGCTGGGGGTTAGGAATTAATACTATAGGTAGATGACATCTCAGAACTGGAAGACAGGGAGATTTGGGTTCCACCAGAAGACTTTTCTGTGAGAGCTTGGGGAAGGTTTTAGGGAAAGAGTCAGGTTTTTTTAAAAACACGATCTTTAAACAGGCTGTCTGTCCATGTGGCCACTAGAATCGTGATACCCAAGGTGTGGTGGTCAGGCCTGTTGGACAGTATTCAGTAAGGGAGCTTGTCACAGCAGATATGAGAGATATAGGGGTATCTCAGGTGAAAGGGAGGTCCTTCCTGGATATCAGTGATCTCTCAGAGAACCTCAAATGATAAACACTAGAGAAGGCTGTTCTCATGCTTATTTGAACCTGATTGGGGAGAGCCAGGGCAGCACGTCGAGCATCATCTGTAGTCTCTTATCTGCTGCCTGCTACAGGACTTTTGTGTGCCAAGGGGAGAGTGGTATAGTAGAGGAGCCATGATCACTGGGACACATGTGGCTATCTTCTCTTAAAGGGAGGCCAGCATGTGTGACCAAGCAGGGTCTCTCCTGGCAAAGGGCTTCCAAGCTAGAGAGCAAGATCCAGTTAGAGCTTATAGTTGTTTCTAGGCTTTCTAGGCATGGGCCCCTAAAGCCTTTTATCCTAAGTAGCATACGTCAGTGTTCTTGTCCAGTAGGACTTTGGGACCTGGTCTGGCCTGTAGATCTCTCATAGCTGAGTCCTCTACAGTCTCCTCTGGACTGTTCTAGTTTGCTCTCAAGCCCTTTATGTTCTCACAGAAGCCGAGGAAGTCTGAGGACTGAGTGGTGGTAAGGCAAATGCCAGGCTCTGCCCAACTGCAGGGGAACCACCCATATCCTGTACCTCTTAGGGCCCCTCACCTATACCATCAAAATCCATTGAGACTATGTCTTTCCCATGAGTTGTATGGGTCATACTTATGCTTTGAGATCTGAGTTGTGAGGGCGGGGTGGGCTTCTTTGAGGCAGCATCGTCTCCTCATGTGCTGGATGCTGATACTTTTTTCTGGGATTAACTACTCTGTCTTTACCAACTGGGACACACCCAGTGTTAGAATCTCAGCTGTTCTCCTTGGCTGTGCTGGCTTGGGCAAGCTACTTAACATATTTGAGCCTCTGCGTCCCATCTGTAAATGGAGATGATGATGACCCTGACCTCGCAGGGTAAGAATAAACAAGGCGGTTTGCATGAAGCAATAGTCAGCATCATCTAGGACTATCAGGTACTGCAGCAAGGATCTCTGAGGACAAACATGTTCATGGGAGGTCTTAGCACAAAAGCTAGGCTCATCCAGACCCAGACTCAACCTGCACCAGCTTCTAGAACTTTCTGTGGAACCCATTATAGCCAGGCCTAGTTATGCCTTTAGCCCTTGCGATGGGGAGCAGATGGTTACATGGCTGTGGGTTTCTTGCCTAAGCAAACAAACGTCCTCTGCAAGTCCTACTGGGAAGGGGCAGGAGATGAGGCAAAGGGTGACCACCAGCAGGGAACCTTTGTGGAAGAAGTGACACATTGAGAAAGAAGGCTTCCCGTTCTCACCAACAGCAAAGAGGCAGAGACAATGAATGTGGCAATTTCCTAAATTCTGAAGATTGGGGCTACTGCTCCTGGCAGTTTAACTCCTAGGCACAGAGAGATGGCATTTGCCCAGATCAGACACATTCAGTATCCCTGTTGCCTTGCCTTGGACTCAGAGGGTTTCAAAATTCCACAGGAAGTAGGGAAGGAGGGAGGGAGGGAGGGGGGGGAGAGAGAGAGAGGCAGAGAGACAGACAGAGACAGAGAGAGACAGAGACAGAGAGAGACAGAGAGACAGAGACATTAAAGATCCAGGTTCCCAACTGTTTGAGAGGGTCTTGAGCCAAGACCCTTACTGGAAATATCAGGAAGGGTGGTACCCAGTGGGTAGAGATGGGGTTCATTAGCACAGCAGAGCAAAGGCCTGGCCACTGACTTGTATGCAAGGGTTGACACTGTTGTGAGTACCCCAGGCCTCCAAGCACTTTGTGAGTATCATCACCGAGCCACTTTCTCTAAGACTCTCAGGTCTGGCATCTCAAAGGGCAGGGTGAAGGAAGTTCACTACTCTTCATATGGTAGGTATGGGGCTTATAGTAACCCCAGGTTCCAGTGTGAGAGTGGTGTTCATTTGGGTCTGGGCAAAGAGGCCTGCCTGAAGGGGGTGGCCCAGAGAAGCTGCTGAGGGCAGGAGGAATGGAGAGGACTCCTTTCAGCTCACATGCTAGGGGGAAGGTAACATGATAGAGTCAGGGGACTGGCAGTCCTCCAGTATCCTCCGCAACAGCTGCCTTGTGGTGTTAACTATAACGTGGTGGATGTGGCCACTGTGTTAAATTCAGCCTCAGAGGAGGCAAACACAGCATCTTCAAAACACCAAGTATAAAGACTGAACCCCCAGGACTGGTGAGACAGCCAGGACCAATGTCTTCCCCAGATCTCTCACATAGATAAGAGGGCTTTGCAGCATGAACACCCAGCCTCTGCCCCAAGTTTCTCTCTGGACAACTGGGGCAAAGGAACTGAAGGGAGGCCAGGAAGGGCCTCCTGGTGAGCACTATGGCTGCTGGGAACAGGGAATGGGGAGGCAAGGTCTGTGGCCTGACCTGTGGTTTGTGCTTTCTCCTCTCTTAACAGTTAACTACCTGTTTGACAACCACCCCCTGAGCTGCTATGGCTCCTCCTTATCTCAGAGCAGAAGCTCCCCCCTCTCCATTGTTGTTCTATCTCCACAGTGCCCAATTCACAGCATCTACTTGGGTCTTGGATTGGAGGCTCTGTCCTACTGTGTCTCTTGCACTTACTTCTTGGCACCTGATTTGCCGTGAAGCGGGATTCCATGTCCTTGGCGTCTCTTTGGTATTCCTTTCCACTGCCGCCCAGTGACCAGACCCAGCCTGCTTTAAGGAGGAAGAATGACAAAAGCCTTATGCATAAGCGCTGTCCTGATCTGCAGGGAGGTGGTCAGCTATCAGCTTTTTTTGTCAGTTAGAGGCAGGGCCCTCAAACTTTATCTATGTGCTGAATCTGCTTGCTGGGGCAGACATCTCCCAGCTCTCTGTAGGGAAACACGCATCCGTGGCTGCTGGTTCGCAAGTTAGCTAACCTGGCTGTATCTCAGCCTCTCAACACAGACGACCTCCACCCCTCACTGGCCACTAACACGTTGGCTTGATAATACGTGTCTTACTGGGGTCTCTGCAGTAAAGGCAGTTAGAAAAGTAAAGCTGTCAGATACAGACTAATTGAGTGAGGCCCTTGAACAGAAGAGAACAGAAGTTGCTCTCTCTATCCCTGCAGCCGCTGCTGTGCTTGATCCCTGATGTCTATTCTCCTTGGAAGTAGCTGCTGCCAGGATCCAGAGCCCCTTACGAGGGTCTTACGCAGGGTTCCAAGAGTGTCCTGGGAAAGAATGAAGACTAGCAGGCCAGGGTCCCCATACTTCAACTACTACAAGACGGTCAGGAAGTACTCTGGGATGGGGCCAGATGACCCTTCTCTTACCTGAGGTGTATGCCCCATGGGCGTCAGATGTTAGGCAGCAGAGGGCAAGCAGCATGGCCAGCCACATGGCTGTGTGCATGAGGGTAGCATGTAGTGGGCCGAGGCTGAGCAGAGGTGCTTGTCAAGCAAAGCTTCAGGACCAGGGCAGGGTGGGATAGCTTTGATGGGGCGTGGTTTCTTGCTGAATCATTTTAACCAGAAGCGCTTCATCTTCAGGACTTGGGGCCACAAGAGCAACCACTTCCTTTAAAGAAGTTTCCAAGCTGTGATCATTTGTAGGGGGTGAAGGGGGGAGAGAAGTGAGACCAATGAGCCAAGCACCCTGTCCCTTGCCCGGGGAAGGAGGAGGCAGTTTTCTGTCACCACACACAGGAGATGCTGATGTGAAGAAACCAGGGGATTTTCAAAAGCAGTCACTTGACTGTCTTCTCTCCCCTCCTCTACATTTGTAGCCTCTCTCCCCTCCTGCATTGTAGCATTCAGAATAGCCCACTTCAAGAGACAAGAAACTGTGCTGCCCATGTATGAGGGGTTATCTTACCTGCACGAAAGCTACTCGTACTTTCCAAAGTCCCTGGGAAGGAATATTGGCATGTGGCTTCTGCAGACAGGAGCTCAGCACCACGTGGGCTGAGTTACTGATCATGGCCCACTCTGGGCTCAAAGCTATTAAAAGAGAGGAAATTATGTGAATAGAGGTCTGATTCTGGCCGTGCTTCTTTCTGCCCAGCTCATGGTGTGGAGCGGGTACCTACACCCAGCTACCTGAATCTGAATCTAGGCTTTGCCTCACAACACCTGCTGTCATTAGACTAGGAATAACCCATGCAACTCAATTACCTCTGGGGAATTGTGAAGCACTGGAGTTTCTTTAGTATAAAGGCTCAGGGTAGGAGCAGAGCAAGCTCTAATTGGCTTCTAATCTCACAGGACTAGGCTAGGAAGGTAGTGTGAAAGGATACCTGGGTCTTGCTTGTTCCTGAGGAGACACATGGGGCTCCCAGGCTGCCTGACATAGAGATATAATCAGATCCTGGGTGCTCAGGGGAAGATCTGATCCAGGTGAGTTCTGCTGGGTCCTACTAAATTTCAGATAGGGCAGATAGGGTCTGTGGGACATGGACAAACTATGTAATCTGAGGTCCCAGTAGGTTTTTGGGTGCTTTGAGAGTTATTGTTTGAGTAGCATGGTATTTAGTGCTGTGAGTGGCAGGTAGTATTCAGTAAGTGGTGGCTGTTACAACAACCCCCAGGGTCCTTCCATATTGGGTCTTGGGATCCTTATTTTTGGCTGCTAGGGTGTGGGACATGATGTCTTCAGTATATATGGGATAGACTAGTACCCGCTTCAAACATCCACTGAGGGCTGGAGAGATGGCTCGGCAGTTAAGAGCACTGACTGCTCTTCTAGAGGTCCTCAGTTCAACTCCCAGCAGCCACATGGTGGCTCACAACCATCTGTAATGGGATCTGATGCCCTCTTATGGCATGTCTGAGGACAGTGACAGTGTATCCACATACATGAAATAAATAATGTACCATATAAGGTCTGAAAGCTTCTGTGGAGACCTAAAAGAGAACCTCATCTTCTATAGTTCCCAAAATTGTTGAAAATAAAATGCAGAATCTCATTTTCCAGTTATCTGTGGAGAAGTAGAAGTCCATCCTTGCAGAAAGCATTTGAAGTGAGAACACTGATTCCAAAAGAATGGGATCCTGCAAGTTGGAATGGAAGGTATGGGAAGATTCCAGTGAAGCAGGGATATTGAGCCCCTGAATGCTTTTAATTAATTGATTAATTAATTAATTTTTACATTCCAGATTTTATTACCCTCCTGGTCCACACTCCCCCCACCTCCCAAGGGTTCCACATCCCATACCTCCTCCCCACCCTTCCTGCACCCCCCATCTCCACATGGATGTTCCCACCCCACCCATTCCAACGGACCTCTAAACTTCCTGGGGCCTCCCACTTCTTGAGGGTTAGGTGCATCTTCTCTGACTGAACCCAGACCCAAGTCCTCTGCTGTATATGTGTTGGAGGCCTCTTCTCAGCTGGTGTATGCTGCCTGGTTGGTGATCCAGTATCTGAGAGATCTCAGGAGTCCAGGTTAATTGAGACTGCTGGTCTTACTACAGGGTTGCCCTCCTCTTTAGATTCCTCCAGCTCTCCCCTGATTCAGCCAGAGGGGTCAGCAGCTTCTGTTTGTTGGTTGGGTACACATATCTGCTTCTGACTCAGCTGCCTGTTGGGTCTTTTGGAAAGCAGTCATGGTAGGTCCCTTTTTGTGAATGCCCCATAGCTTCAGTAATGGTGTCAGGTCTTGGGGCCTCCCCTTGAGCTGGATCCCACTTTGAGCCTGTCGCTGGACCTTCTTTTCCTTAGGCTCTTCTGCATTTCCATCCCTGCATTTCTTTCAGACAGGAAGAATTATGGGTCAGAGCTTTGGCTGTGGGATAACAACCTCAGCCCTCACTTGATGCCCTGTCTTTCTGCTGGAGATGGATTCAATAAGTTCCCTCTCCCCACTGTAGGGCCTTTCATCTCCTGAGAGTCTCTCACTTCCCAGGTCTCTGGTACATTCTAGAGGCTCCTCCCAACCTCCTTCCTCCTGAGGCCACCTGTTTCTATTCTTTCTGCTGACCCTCAGGGCTTAGGTCCTTTTCCCCCTGACCCAATACCAGATCATGTTCCCCTCTCCCCAACCCCTTCTCCTTTCCCTTCCCTGTGCCTCCCTTCCTCCCCCCTTGTGGTTGCTTTCTTCTCCCTCTCAAGTGGAACTGAGGCGTCCTCACTTGGGCCCTTCAGCTTGTTGACCTTTTTGAGTTCCGAGAACTGTATCTTGGGTATTCTGTACTTTTTTTGTGGCTAATATCCACTTGTTAGTGAGAACATACTGCGCATATCCTTTTGCGTCTGAGTTACCTCACTCAGGATGACATTTTCTAGTTCCATCCATTTGCCTGCAAAACTCAGGATGTCCTCGTTCTTAATAGCTGAGCAGTATTCCATTGTGTAAATGAACCACATTTTCTGTATCAATTCTGTAGTGGGACATCTGAGTTGTTTCCAGCTTCTGCCTATCACAAATAAGGCTGCTATGAACATAGTGGAACATGTGCCCCTGTGGCATGGTGGGGCATCTTTGCGGTATATTGTCAAGAGTGGTATTTCTGGGTCTTTAGGTAGCTCTATTTCCAATTTTCTGAGGAACCTCCAAATTGATTTTCAGAGTGATTGTACAAGTTTGCAATCCCACCAGCAGTGGAGGAGTGTTTCTCTTTCTCCACATGCTTGCCAACATGTGTTGTCATCCAAGGTTTTGATCTTAACCCTTCTGACTGGTGTAAGGTGGAATCTCAGGTTTGTTTTGATTTACATTTCCCTGATCACTAGAACTTTGAACATTTCTTTAGGTGCTTCTCAGCCATTTGAGATTCCTCTATTGTGAATTCTCCATTTATTTCTATACCCCATTTTTGATTGGGTTGTTTGGTTTTTTGGTGGTAAGCTTTTTGAGTTCTTTATATATTTTGATATTAGCCCTCTATTAGATGTGGGGCTAATGAGTATTTTTTCCCAATTTGTAGGTTGCCGATTTGTCTTATTGACTATGTCCTTTGCATTATAGAAGCTTTCCAGTTTCATGGGGTCCCATTTATCAATTCCTGATCTTAGAGCGTGAGTCATTGGAGTTCTGTTTAGGAAATTTCTGCCTGTGCTAAGGGTTCAAGGCTCTTTTCCCACTTTCTCTTCTATTAGATTCATTGTATCTGGTTTTATGTTGACATTCTTGATCCACTTGACTTGAGCTTTGTGCATGGTGACAAATATGAGTCTATTTTCATTTTTCTACATACAGCCATCCAGTTAGACCAGCACCATTTATTGAAGATGCTTTCTTTTTTCCATTGTATATTTTTGGCTTCTTTGTCAAAAATCAAGTGTGCGTAAGTGTGTGGTTTTATTTCTGGGTCTTCAATTCTATTCCACTGATCAACCTGTCTGTCTCTGTACCAATACCATGCAGTTTTTATCACTATTGCTCTGTAGTAGAGCTTGAGGTCAGGGATGGTGATTCCCCCAGTCTAGTTTTATTGTTAAGAATTTTCACTATTCTGGGTTTGTTTTTGCCTTTCCAGATGAATTCGAGAATTTCTCTTTCCATGTCTTTGAAGCATTGTGTTGGGATTTTGATGGGGTTTGCATTGCTTCTGTAGATTGCCTTTGGTAGTATGGCCATTTTTACTCTGTTAATTCTGCCAATCCATGAGCATGGGAGATCTCTCCATTTTCTTAGCTCTTCTTCAATTTCTTTCTTGAGAGACTTGAAATTCTTATCATAAAGATCTTTCACTTGTTTGGTTTGAGTTATCTCAAGATATTTTATATTATCTGTGCTATTGTGAATGGAATTGTTTCCCTAATTTCATTCTCAGCCTGTTTATCATTTGTATAAAGGAAGGCTACTGATTTATTTGAGTTAATTTTATATCCAGCCACTTTGCTGAAGTTGTTTATCAACTGGAGAAGTTGTCTGGTAGAATTTTTGGGGTCACTTATATATACTATCATCTGCAAATAGTTATACCTTTAATTCTTCTTTGCCAATTTGTATCCCCTGATCTCTTTTTGTTGTCTTATGTTCTATCTAGCACTATCTAGTACTATATTGAATAGATATGGGGAGAGTGGGCATCACTTGTCTTGTTCCTGCTTTAGAGAGATTGCTTCAAGTATCTCTCCATTGATCACCCTGTCTATCTCTATACCAATATCATGCAGTTTTTTTTTTTATCACTATTGCTCTCTAGTAGAGCTTGAGGTCAGGGATGGTGATTCCCTGAGTCTAGTTTTATTGTTAAGAATTTAATTTGATATTGGCTGTTGGTTTGCAGTAAATTGCTTTTATTATGTTTAGTTATGGGCCTTGAATTCCTGATCTCTCCAATACTTTTAACACGAAGGGGTGTTGTATTTTGTCAAATGCTTTTTCTGCATCTAAGGTGTTTTCTTTGAGTTTGTTTATATGGTGGATTACGTCAATGGAGTTTTGTATATTGAACCAACCTTCAATCTTGCATCCCTGGGATGAAGCCTTGATTGTGATGAATGATGGTTTTGATGTGTTCTTGGATTCAGTTTGTGAGAATTTTATTGAGTTTTTTTTCTGCATTGATATAAGCGAGATTGGTCTGAATCTCTCTCTCTCTCTCTCTCTCTCTCTCTCTCTCTCTCTCTCTCTTTCTCTCTCTTAGTAGGGTCCTTGTGTGGTTTAGGTATCAGAGTAATTGTGGCTTCATAGAATGAATAGTGTTCCTTCTGTTTCTACTTTATGGAATAGTTTGAGGAATATTGGTATCAGGTCTTCTTTGAAAGTCTGGTAGAATTCTGAATTAAATCCATCTGGCCCTGGACTTTTTATGGTTGCAAAGTTTTTAATGACTTCTTCTATTTCCTTATGGGATATGGGCCTGTTTAGAAAGTTTACCTGCTCTTGATTTAACTTTGATATGTGGTATCTGTTTAGAAAACCATCATTTTATTTAGATTTTCCAGTTTTGTTGAGTATAGGCTTTTGTAGTAGGATCTGATGATTTTTTTTGAATTTTTCTGTGTTTCTGTTGTTATATCTCCCTTTTAATTTGGTTTTTTGATTTGGATACTACCTCTGGGCCCTTTAGTTAGTTTGGTTAGGGGTTTATCTATTCTCTCAAAGAACCAACTTTCGGTTTTTCTAATTCTTTGTATTGTTCTCTTTGTTTCTGTTTGGTTGATTTCAGCCCTGATTTGACTATTTCCTGCCTTCTACTCCTCTTGGGTGAATTTGCTTCTTTTTGTTGTAGAGCTGTCAGGTGTGCTGTTAAGTTTCTAGGTAAGATCTCTCTAGTTTCTTTAGCAGTGCACTTAGTGCTATGAATTTTCCTCTTAGCACTGCTTTAATTGTGTCCCATAAATTTGGGTATGATGTGCCAACATTTTCATTAAATTTCAGGAAGTATTTAATTTTTCTTTATTTCATCCTTGACCAAATTATCATTGAGTTGAGAGTTGTTCAGTTTCCACATGTATGTGGGTTTTATGTTGCTTTTGCTGTTATTGAAGACCAGCTTTAGGCTATGGTGCTCTTATAGGGTGCATGGGATTATTTTAATCTTCTTGTCTTGGTTGAGGGTTGTTTTGTGATCAATTATATGGTTGATTTTGGAGAAGGTACCATGAGGTGCTGAAAAGAAGGTGTATTCTTTTGTTTTCGGGCAAAATGTTCTGTAGGTATGTATCTGTTAAATCCATTTGGTTCATGACCTCTATTTCACTGTGTCTCTGTTTATTTTCTGTTTCAATGACCTGTCCATTGGTGAGAATGGGGTGTTGAAGTCTTCCACTATTATTGTGTGAGGTTCAATGTGTGTTTTGAGCTTTACTAAAGTTTCTTTTATTAATGTGGGTGACTTTCCATTTGGGGCATAGATATTCAGAATTGAGACTTTCTCTTGGTGGATTTTCCCTTTGATGAATATGAAGTATCCTTCCTCATCACACTTGATAACTTTTGGTTGAAAGTCTACTTTAATGGATATTAGGATGGCAACTCCAGCTTGTTTCTTGGGACCATTTGCTTGGTAGACCTTCTCCCATCCTTTTACTCTGAGATAGTGTCTGTCTTTGTTAATGATGTGTGTTTCTTGTATGCAGCAAAATGCTGGATCTTGTTTGTGTATCCAGTCTGTTAGTTTCTGTCTTTTTATAGGTGAGTTGAGTCCATTAATATTGAGAGATATTAAAGACAGATAGTTGATTCCTGTTATATTTGCTTTTGTAGGTAACTTTATGTGCTTGTTGTTTTCTCCTTTTGGCTTTGATGTGAGTTGCTTAATATCTTGTCTTTTCTTTGGTATGGGTAACTTTTTTGTATTAGAGTTTTCCTTCTAGGATCCTCTGTAGGACTGGATGGTAGATAGATACTGTTTGAATTTGGTGTCGTCCTGGAATATTTTAGTTTCTTCCTCTATGTTGATTGAGTTTTGCTGCGTGTAGAAGTCTGGATTGGCATTTGTGTTCTTTTAGAGTCTGCATGACCTCTGACCAGGCTCTTATGGCTTTTATAGTCTCTGTTGAGAAGTCTTGTGTAATTCTGATAGGTCTGCCTTTGTGTGATACTTGGCTCTTTTCCTTTGAGTCTTTTAATATTCTTTCTTTGTTCTGTGTGTTTAGTGTTTTGACTATTATGTGACAAGAGGATTTTCTTTCCTGGTCATATTTATTTGGTGTTCGGTAGGCTTCTTATACCATTATGACCATATCTTTCTTTAGGTTGGGGAAGTTTTCTTTTATGATTTTGTTGAAGACGTCTTCGGGTCCCTTGAGCTAGGAATCTTCATTCTCCTCTATTCCAATTATTCTTAGATTTGGTCTTTTCATCGTGTCCTGAATTTCCTGGATGTTTGAGTTAGGAGTGTTTTATGTTTTGACCGTTGTGTTAATCTCTTCTACCGTATCTTCTACATCTGAGATTCTCTCTTCTATCTCTTATATTCTGTTGGTGATACTTACATCTGCAATTCCTGACCTCTTTCCTAGGTTTTCTATTTCCTGGTTTGCCTCCATTTGTGTTTTCTTTATTGTTTTACTTCCACTTTTAGGTCTTGGACCACGTTGTGCAATTCCTTCACCTGTTTGATTGTGCTTTCCTGTATTTCTTTAAGGGATTTATTTGTTTCCTTTTTAAGGGCTTCTACCTATTTACCTGTGTTTTCCTGTATTTCTTTCAGCGAGTTATTTATATCCTCCTTAGAGGACTCTATTAACTTCATGGCATAGGAGTTTAGGTCAGCTTCCTGATTTTCAAATGTGTTGGTATATTCAAGGCTTGCTGTGGGGGGAGCACTGGGTTCTGATGATGCCTACCACCTGTATTGGCGTCTGTTACTTATGGTCTTGAGTTTGCCTCTCTTTATCTGGTTATCCCTAGTGTTTTCTGGACTGAGTGATTCTGTCTGGAGTCTGCCTCTTTTGACACTGGGTTGCTATAGGATTCCTCATAGGCTTGCAGCCCTGCTACGGGCCACACCATGGGAGAAGCAGGGCACTGATGCTCAGGAAGGCACAGGTTTGGCACAATGACAGACAGACACCACACACTCACGGTAGTTTGAATCTGCTGCAGTTTTACTGAAATCTGCTTTGTGGTTATATACAGTGCTTGAACAGGAATTAATTTTTTGGCCCTTTGCCAGGATACACTCAAACAATAACCAAGAAAAAGTTTAACAGTTTACATGAAGTTCAGAACAGAAAGCAAGACAGGAAACAAATTTTCCTGAGAATCAGACTGGTGCCAGATGGTGGTCATATACCTTATTTACCTCAATCTCTAAATATCATCTCTCAGATAACAACAGGACAGCTGGCTATAAGGAATCTTTAGTCTTTTACTCTCTCTTAGCTAAAATTCATGTAATTGTCTTTTTAAAGATAGGATAGTTCCTTTTGATAATAGGCAAGTACGGGGACGTGATCTGGTCAAGCGGTCTATAAAATTTAAAGAATAATATAGTACTCTCTTTCCATCAATACTAACCCATCTATTACCTTCTTCATCATATGTCCCTGTGTAGGGCAATGGCTATGCAGCAAATATATAAACCCCGATCGTACCTATTCAAATCAGCTAGGCAGAAAGTCGAGAAGGAAGTGGCCAAGTGTTTCTAGGAGACCAAGTTCCAAGGAACACATATCTCTGACCTGCTGACCATGATTGTTTCATGTCAGACAGGCTCCACTGGGGCTGGTGCAGCACAGCCCTCACTGTAGCAGACCTCCTGTGGTGGCCTTGTAACAGGAGGGTCTTCAGAGGGGCAGAGAAGCTGCTGATTTGTTGCTCTGGCTACAGTAGATCTCTGGGAGGCCTTCAGACTATTGGGTCTTCAGAGGAGGAACAGTCACACTGTTGTCCTATGAGAAGCTGTTCTCCGTACGGGGTTAGGGGTCAATGTGGTTTCTGTTTCCTTGTGTGCAACCACACTCCAGGGAGCCTTTCAGTCTTTTGCGTCAGTTGCCCTGCATGCATCAGAGCCCCTGGGAGGTCTTCAGACTGTGGTGTCAATTGCCCAGTTGCCCTGTGTACAGAGGAACTCCTGGGCTGCCCTCAACCTGTGGTGTCCTGGGTACAGTGGATCTCCTGGGACGTCTCCAGTTGTGGTGTCAGATGCCCTGGGTGCAGCAGATCTCCTGGGATGCCTCAGGATGTGGGATCAAATGTTTCGAGTACAGTGGTTCTTCTGGTATGCTTCAGGATATGATGTCACATGTCCTGAGTGCAGTGGGTCCTCTGGTATGTCTCAGGATATAGCCTCTTCCTGGGAGCAGACTCGCTAGTAGTCTGTCCCAGCAGAAAAGACTAGGCAGAAGGGGAGTGGTATTCCGTGGGTGACGGTTGGGGAGGTGGTGGGTCCCCAAGTCCACTGACCCCCAGCAGCTTCTGTGGGACATGAGGGGGGCAGTTTCTTACCAAATGCTGACTGCAGCAGATCCTCTGGTATGTCTGAGGATATAGCCTCTTCTAGGGAGCAGACTAGCTAGCAATCTCAGGTGGAAAGGCAAGCCCCTGAATTCTGATGGGGTCTCTTTGTCAGTGAAAGAGGTGGTGTCCTCAGTGGGCTAATCCTGGGTACTGAGCCTGAATTAAGGTCAGCTGTTGTGAAGTCCCTGAGGTACCTAAGAACTATGCCTGTCCATAGGTCAGCATGGAGACATCCTCCTGGGTACTAAGGATGCATTATGGCCAGGGTGGGTCATCTCCTATTTATTGAATTTATACATGCAGAGGTTTCAGAGTGCAAGTGGCCCTGTAGGTACTGATCTTGTCCTCAGGTCAGATTGTGGCACAGGGCCCTCAGTGGCAAAGGTGTGAGGCACTCCATGGGACTGAGCTTTAAGTAGACCAGCCTATAATTGCTCCTTTGGATACTGGGCCCTTCCATTGGATGTAGTGTGCATACGGCCACTTAAGTTTTGACCCTAAACTGAAAAGCATGCAGCTGGCCTCACAAGTAGCAGTCTGTACTCTGGTAGGCAGTTCGCAGCTGGGCCCTGGATACTGGGCTAACATGGAGTTCAGTGTGCTAGTGGCTCCCAGGATTAGGTACTTGAATTCAGCAAGGAGGCAGATCCCATAGATACTGGACTAGCCTTGAGGGCATACTTGGGTAATCCTGCCCTAGGAACAATGTAGGTTCAACAGCATTGACACTGGTCCGCACTATTTCCAGCATGAGAGCAGCCCTCAAGGTGCTTGTCCTTCCATGAATTAAATATAGAAGCCTTCTGGGTACTGATACTACATTAGGGAACATCCTGTTATCTGGCCTTCCTGGATACTGACACTTCAGTGACCATTATGATAAAACCCCTTTGGTAAAGGCCTTACCCTTGGGCGGTTGTATTCAAGCAGTTCCTTGGACTCAGGGCCTGTTCTAGGGTCCTCTTATGAGAAGGCCCCAGAGAACTGGACCTATTCTGTGAGCACTGTTGGGGATGTCCCTGAGTAATGAAAATGTCTTTGGGATATCATTGTAGTCAGCTGCTTTCTCTGGTAATGCTCCTGTACTTGGCACAGCATGAGGGATGCCACATGGGTATGGACCTAACCCTATCCAGCAACCTGAGGGTTGTCTCTGTGGTGGGTTAGGAGCCTAGACCCCTGTGCAGAACACTCAGATCTGTGGTAGGCTGGGCACCCAGGTTATTCTCCATTTCACTGTGATCCTTCTGTGAGGTGTCACTGGACTTCGCCGGTCATATTGCTTAGTGTCAGCTACTACATGTTGTTTCCCTTTTAGTTTTGATTTCTCACAGGGTCTGAAGTGGAGAGGGGTGGTGGTGGTGGTGGTGGTGGTGGTGGTGTCGTCTTTGGGTTTGACAGAGGCATTCTGTCTCCATCGAGGGGGACTTTTTTTTTTTCTCATCTTTATTAACTTGGGTATTTCTTATTTACATTTTGATTGCCATTTCCTTTCCCAGTTTCCAGGCCAACAGCCCCCTAACCCCTCTCCCTCCCCTTCTCTATGGGTGTTCCCCTCCCCATCCTCCCCCCATTACCACCCTCCCCTCAACAATCATGATCACTGGGGGTTCAGTCTTGGTAGGACCAAGGGCTTCCGCTTCCACTGGTGCCCTTACTAGGCTATTCATTGCTACCTATGCAGTTGGAGCCCAGGGTCAGTCCATGTATCATCTTTGGGTAGTGGCTTAGTCCCTGGAAGCTCTGGTTGGTTGGCATATGGGGTCTCAAGTCCCTTCAATCTCTTCCAGTCCTTTCTCTGATTCATCTAGGGGGACTTTTACTCAGAAGTCGGGGTGCTGGAAGCTCATGGTCATATAAACCTTTCAGTGGTCCTAGATTCTTGTGTGAATTTGAAGAATGAAATTCCTGGGTCAGAGAGGGTGAAAAGAGTTGCATTACTGGGTGCTTAGGAGAAAGAAGGCAGAGCTACTGGATGACAAGAACAGGTTCCAGGAAGTGGGGCCATCAAGGGGTACCATCAAGCACCTGCTAGTCTGGCAGCTTTTTATAGCACCAACAGCAGGAACAGGGGTGAGGCTTGGGAGGTCACACAGTTGGTGTTGGCTACACAAAGAGGAGAAAAGATGACAGGAAACCAGGACTTCCTTCTGGCATTTCTGGCCTCTGGCCAAGGACAGAATGCAGGTAGGATCACAGACCTTCTGGGAACTGCTGCTCTGTAGTGTCCTTGCCTGGCTAGTTTTACTTCAAGTTCTCATCATTTCCCAGACCAGCCTTCTGAAGAGGCAACCCCATCTGCTCTTAGCATTGTGGGTGATGGCTGCTGACCTTACGTTTCCTGCTTGGGTGGAGTTGTTGGTTACGGCAGTTGGGGTGTCTCACAGTGGGCCTTTCTAAGGGACCTTGACAGTACATGACCAAGGAGCATCAACCGAAGAGAAGCACCTGTTGTTACCTTTGCCAACCTGAGGTCCTCCTTGGCTCAGTTTAGGGGTTGCCAACTGTTTGAAAGCCTATGCCCACAGTTAGTGGATACATGCAAAGTGGAAGCAGGCAGCCCGAAGAGTTAATTGAGTGTCCTCCTCCCTAAAAAGAGATGACTTGCAGGATAATACAATGTTTTCTATTTTCTGCTAGATACCACGCCTCCCACCCTCCAGTATAAATGGTGACCAGGCTCAAGTGCAGAAAAAAAAAAAAAATCAGGTATATTTTAAGGTTATGGGTCAAATGAACCGTAGATTTGTGTGATCAACAGAAAATGGCAGGACTTCTGATTTCTCCTTTGTCGTTCCATAATCGGGGAACCCCGCGATGGTTCCCCTTTATGGAGGCCAAGGTCCACTGTCTTTCTCTCACTCTTCACATTACCATTCAAGACTGGATCTTTTACTAAGAGATCACTGATATGGCAATGACTGGTGATTTCTGGGCGTCTTTCAGTCTCTGTCTCTACCCCTCAGTGCTAGTCAAGGCTGTACAGCACCACATGGCTTTTTGTACAGGCGCTGGGCATCTGAACACAGAGCCTCGAGAGTCCTTGGAAGGCAATTTAGTGCCTGCTGCTGCCCTGTAGTAGTGGAGCTGGTGAAAGAAACATGCAATTTTAGCTTCGGATTTCTAAATATCAAATAAAGTAAGCAAGGCATAGCAAACCATGAGATTGCCAGCCTGAATGACTGCCGGAGATAAATGAAGGCGGCAAGAAACGTTTTCCAGGGTCCTTCCATATAAGGTGAGAGGATTAGAAAAGATAGAGTTAATAGGTTGGCCATATTAGTGCTTACCCACAACTTGACTGCCAGCTCTGCTATTTACAATGTGTGTGATCCGGACCAGTCAACTGCCTTCCAATGACCACTTCTTCCTCCAGGGCTTGTCAGGATTATGTGAGAAACTTCATGTGAAATCTCACTGCATCATTTGTTATAAATGGTAATCACTCTCCACAGAACCCCTAGAATACAGGTCATCCACTTCTAAGGCAATACCTTGGAATATCAATGTATTTTGCAAATGTTACTGAAATGGGATACGCTACTTTGGCTACAGGAAACTGCAATGTTTTTTTCTAAAGTGCACATTTTTAAAAGATATATTTTTATTTTATGGTCTATGTGTGTTCCTGACTGTATATGTACTTGTATACCTGTATATGAAGGTGTTCTTAGAGGTCAGAAGAGGATGTCACTTCCCCTGGAATTGTCAGTGTGAATTGTCTAATGTGGGTGCTGGAAACTAAGCCCATGTCCTTTGCAAGAGCGTATGTACCCTTAACCACTGAGCCAACTCTCCAGCCCATACTTATTATTTGTGTGTGTGTACATGTGTACACACATGCTTATCTATGTGTGATAATGTATCCAACCAGACTAGTGGACACATATGGAAATTGGAGAACACTTTGTGAGAGTCTGTTCTTTTCTTCTACCGTATGACTTCAGGAGGTCATGAGGCTTGATAACATCATTTTACCAGCTAAGCGGTCTCAAAGGTCCAAAATTGTGTTGTTTGCTTCATATTGAGAAGGATTTGTGGGACTAGGTTTTATTTTATCCATGCCAGGTATAAGAAATCTTATTTTTCAACTAAACCATCTGTTGTATAGAGCACATAGAAGACATCATACACAGACACATGCATGTACATATAATAAAAAGTAAACTAAGTCTGGAAGAGTGGTTCACATGGAGGGTGAACAATTAGACTCCAATGCCAGCTTTCATGATGACTGTCAAGTTCCCTTTAGCACTCTCAGTTTCCTCATATATATGAGGGGGATAATGGCACTGATTATGATACTGTGGTTTATAATTACAAAACTTGTTTGACCTCTTTCTAAAGTTTTGACAATCGTAGTCCATGAAATAGATTGCTAACATTCAGATTAACAGAAGTAAATAAGATTTATCACTTAATCAAGAAAGGAAAGAAAATGGAGAAGCATTTTGGGTGCTTAACACCAGGATGGAAATCTCCTCTTCATCAGGCTTTAGGCATGCTCCCTTCAACATAAGCCCATTTGCTTGTTTGCCTTTCTGTCTTCTTTTCTTTTTCTCTGTTAAAGTCACCTTCTCAGGAAGTAGCCAAGGCTGGCCTCAAACTTACAGTCTTCGATCTTCTTTCAGTATCTGAGTTTACAGGCATATACCACCCTGCCTGGCTGAATTGGACTTTTGTC
Organism: Rattus rattus; assembly: GCF_011064425.1. NCBI lineage: Eukaryota > Metazoa > Chordata > Mammalia > Rodentia > Muridae > Rattus > Rattus rattus. Next base: position 130,266,252 of record NC_046158.1, on the reverse strand, counting down.
CTGGGCTACAGGATACTTACATTCAATTGCAGGCTGGTGTTTAGACCAGGCTGACCATAGCAGGAGACACTGCTAGGTTTCATCATCTGTGCAAAGGATTCCTTCCCCATCACACAGAAAATTGGCTGTACTAATCCCATTCTAATAAAACAGCTTAATTTATCTAGTATCAGAAATGAATTACTATTTTAGAGTTTACAGAGAGCTGCCATTTTCTTTGAGCCTCAAAACAATTAAAAGCTGCTTAAATCCGTGTCACCTTGGTTAAAACTCTAACTAAGGTGTTTGGCCAGACTCCGGGGCCGGCGGATCCCTGCCCTCAGCAGCTCTCTGCTCCCAGGCCCCCTGGAGAAGAGTTCTCGCCGCCTGGTCGGGCGGGCACTCCTGAGGCAGCAGAGCGGAGGAGACCACCAACGCTGCCCACCCCTGCCCACATCCCTGGCCCAGGAGGAAACTGTTAACGGCCTCTGGGTACCCGCAGAGGAGGGCCCAGGAGCAGCAGGTCCACCGCGTCTGAGACACCGCACCTGAAGGGACCGACCGGATACACAGTTCTCTGCACCCAAATCCCGTGGGAGGGAGAGCTAAACCTTCAGAGAGGCGGACACGCCTGGGAAACCAGAAGAGACTGCACGCTGCACACAGTACTGAGCCCAGAGGAAAACACCAAAAGATATCTGGAACCCTGGTGCACGGAACCTCCCGGAAGGGGCGGCGCAGATCTTCCTGGTTGCTGCCACTGCGGAGAGCCCGTGGGCAGCACCCCGAGAGCGAACTTGAGCCTCGGGACCACAGGTAAGACCAACTTTTCTGCTGCAAGTGACCTGCCTGGTGAACTCAAGACACAGGCCCACAGGAACAGCTGAAGACCTGTAGAGGGGAAAAACTACACGCCCGAAAGCAGAACACTCTGTCCCGATAACTGGCAGAAAGAAAACAGGAAAACAGGTCTACAGCACTCCTGACACACAGGCTTATAGGACAGTTTAGCCACTGTCAGAAATAGCAGAACAAAGTAACACTAGAGATAATCTGATGGCGAAGAGAGGCAAGCGCAGGAACCCAAGCAACAGAAACCAAGACTACCTGGCACCATCTGAGCCCAATTCTCCCATCAAAACAAACATGGAATATCCAAACACACCAGAAAAGCAAGATCTAGATTCAAAATCATATTTGACCATGATGCTGGAGGACTTCAAGAAAGACGTGAAGAACTCCCTTAGAGAACAAGTAGAAGCCTACAGAGAGGAATCGCAAAAATGCCTGAAAGAATTCCAGGAAAATATAAATAAACAAGTAGAAGCCCATAGAGAGGAGACACAAAAATCCCTGAAAGAATTCCAGGAAAACATAAATAAACAAGTAGAAGCCCATAGGGAGGAGACACAAAAATCCCTGAAAGAATTCCAGGAAAACACAATCAAACAGTTGAAGGAATTAAAAATGGAAATAGAAGCAATCAAGAAAGAACACATGGAAACAACCCTGGATATAGAAAACCAAAAGAAGAGACGAGGAGCTGTAGATACAAGCTTCAACAACAGAATACAAGAGATGGAAGAGAGAATAGCAAGAGCAGAAGATTCCATAGAAATCATTGACTCAACTGTCAAAGATAATGTAAAGCGGAAAAAGCTACTGGTCCAAAACATACAGGAAATCCAGGACTCAATGAGAAGATCAAACCTAAGGATAATAGGTATAGAAGAGAGTGAAGACTCCCAGCTCAAAGGACCAGTAAATATCTTCAACAAAATCATAGAAGAAAACTTCCCTAACCTAAAAAAGAGATACCCATAGGCATAAAAAGAAGCCTACAGAACTCCAAATAGATTGGACCAGAAAAGAAACACCTCCGTCACATAATAGTCAAAACACCAAACGCAAAAATAAAGAAAGAATATTAAAAGCAGTAAGGGAAAAGGCCAAGTAAACATATAAAAGGCAGACCTATCAGAATCACACCAGACTTTTCGCCAGAAACTATGAAGGCAGAAGATCCTGGACTGATGTCATACAGACCCTAAGAGAACACAAATGCCAGCCCAGGTTACTGTATCCTGCAAAACTCTCAATCAACATAGATGGAGAAACCAAGATATTCCATGACATAACCAAATTTACACAATATCTTTCTACAAATCCAGCACTACAAAGGATAATAAATGGTAAAGCCCAACATAAGGAGGCAAGCTATACCCTAGAAGAAGCAAGAAACTAATCGTCTTGGCAACAAAACAAAGAGAAGAAAAGCACACAAACATAACCTCACATCCAAATATGAATACAACCGGAAGCAATAATCACTATTCCTTAATATCTCTCAACATCAATGGCCTCAACTCTCCAATAAAAAGACATAGATTAACAAACTGGATACGCAACGAGGACCCTACATTCTGCTGCCTACAGGAAACACACCTCAGAGACAAAGACAGACACTACCTCAGAGTGAAAGGCTGGAAAACAACTTTCCAAGCAAATGGTCAGAAGAAGCAAGCTGGAGTAGCCATTCTAATATAAGATAAAATCAATTTTCAACTAAAAGTCATCAAAAAAGATAATGAAGGACACTTCATATTCATCAAAGGAAAAATCCACCAAGATGAACTCTCAATCCTAAATATCTATGCCCCAAATACAAGGGCACCTACATACGTAAAAGAAACCTTACTAAAGCTCAAAACACACATTGCACCTCACACAATAATAGTGGGAGATTTCAACACCCCACTCTCATCAATGGACAGATCATGGAAACAGAAATTAAACAGAGATGTAGACAGACTAAGAGAAGTCATGAGCCAAATGGACTTAACGGATATTTATAGAACATTCTATCCTAAAAAGTAAAAGGATATACCTTTCTTCCTCAGCTCCTCATGGCACTTTCTCCAAAATTGACCATATAATTGGTCAAAAACGGGCCTCAACAGGTACAGAAAGATAGAAATAATCCCATGCGTGTATTATCAGACCACCACGGCCAAAACTGGTCTTCAATAACAATAAGGAAGAATGCCCACATATACGTGGAAATTGAACAATGCTCTACTCAATGATAACCGGGTCAAGGAAGAAATAAAGAAAGAAATTAAAAACTTTTAGAATTTAATGAAAATGAAGGTACAACATACCCAAACTTATGGGACACAATGAAAGCTGTGCTAAGAGGAAAACTCATAGCTGAGTGCCTGCAGAAAGAAACAGGAAAGAGCATATGTCAGCAGCTTGACAGCACACCTAAAAGCTCTAGAACAAAAAAGAAGCAAATACACCCAGGAGGAGTAGAAGGCAGGAAATAATCAAACTCAGAG